>NC_137129.1:38887496-40123746 GCF_949319135.1 Squalius cephalus | reverse complement strand
CTTCCAATAACTGGAATATAATAACTTATATAACTATACCTTTAATCTATATGACTTATATAACTATAATAACTATAATCCAATAACTTTCAATAACTGGAAAACCTCTCGCCACAGTGGCTGATGAGCAAAAAGGTTAAAGGGCTAGTTCACCCAAAAATGAAAATTAGCCCATGATTTACTCACCCTGAAGCCATCCTAGGTGTGTATGACATTCTTCTTTCAGCCGAACACAATCAGAGTTATATTAAAAATGTCCTGGCTCTTCAAAGCTTTATAATGGGAGTCAATGGATATATTTTTCCATCAAACCCCATCCATCCGTGATTAAAGTGCTCCACACGGCTCTGGCGGGTTAATAAAGGCCTTCTGAAGTGAAGCGATGCGTTTGTGTAAGAAAAACATCCATATTTAAAAACTTTATTGACAAAAATAACTAGCTTCCGTCAGACGGCCGATTTACGGCAAACGCACAACGTAATGAAGAACGCGGTTGCCCAGCCCTGTGTGCTTGAACCGCGAGAGGCGTCAATTGCCGTCATTACGTTGTGCGTCAAGTTCAAGGGTTACTCTTCTGGCTTAAGTCGACTTGCCGGAAGCTAGTTATTTTAGTCGGTAAAGTTTTAAATATGGATATTTTTCTTAGACGATTGCATCGCTTCACTTCAGAAGGCCTTTATTAACCCCCGCAGAGCTGTTTCGAGCACTTTATACATGGATGGATAGGGTTTGATGGACTTCAAAAAATATATATCCATTGACTCCCATTATAAGGCTTGGAAGAGCCAGGACATTTGTTAATATAACTTCTGAAAGAAGAATGTCATACACACCTAGGATGGCTTCAGGGCGAGTAAAGCTAATTTTCATTTTTGGGTGAACTATCCCTTTAATGCCAAGTCCTGCTTACAAAATATGTAATAAGTCTGTGGATCCATGTGAAAAAAATAAAATAAAAACAAACCTCTCCAAGTACTCCTTGACGTTGTCGTGTCCGTAGAATTTGGCTAGTCTGGTGAGAGCCCCGGTGGCGCAGCGTCCGTCACGCTTCCTGCACAGACTGCAGTTACACACTCCTCGACAGATGGGACACTCCCACGTCTGCAGGAAACACAAGCTCATCATCATCATCATCATCATCATCATCAGCTCAGGCTGGGACACGTCCACTTTTTTATGTTTTCAAAACGGGTTAATTATTCCATAGTTTCACCATCTGTTACCAAGAGTATTATCTAGAATTTTACATTTTATAAAGTGCATGCATAAATCTTTTTAATATTATTTGTAATAATTTTAGTCAACAATACCACTGGTTCAAAAACTAGGACTTACAGGATCCAGCAGAGCCGTGCGGACGTCTTCTCCGTAGCGGTTTCGTAAGCAGGGGCCGCAGAACTGACCTTTGACCCCCTGGCAGTACATGCCCCTGCATTCCGTCTTGGTGTCGAGGGTCTTCTGACGGCACTGGTGACATGTGCTGCCCTGAGAACGCACGGGTCACATCAATGCATCAGAAACAGACGTGACAGAGGAACAAGGCGACAGTGCTGCAACACTCACATTGTCTTTATCAAGGATTTTGTCTTTGGCGCGATCGGCCACGTTCTCCAGCTCTTCTTCGGTGATGTCGTCCGGCATGCGGATGGACTCGCGAGAGCGCCGCCGCTTCTTCTGCTTGGGCCGCACGTCTCTGAGACCATCCTTCACCTGAAAACCAAACCACAAGACTTCACAAAAACTCGAGACGACAAACTGTGGGGGAGTTTATGGGGGAATTTTTGGGATTCAGGGAATCACAATGCACCAAAAATACAAATAATATTATACAAAATATCTTTAATGTTTTACCTTAATAATATAAGATACTACATAATAGATTTAAGAAATCCATACAAATACAAGTAATAATAATAATTTATTTTAAAGAGCCCCTATTATGCTTTTTTAAAGGTTCCTAATGTTGTTTTGGAGTCTCCTACAACAGGTTTACATGCATCAGAGGTCAAAAACACTTCATTTTCTCATAATATACACTGCAGCACAGTCTCTCTGAATCACGCCTTTCTACTCTGCTCTGATTGGTCAGATGGCCCAGTCTGTTGTGATTGGTCGACCTCTTTCAGTCCGTGTTGTAAACAAAATAATATCTGAAACAATAAACAATATCTGAATCTCAGCTCCGGATCCTCCTCAGCACTTGATACACAGTGATACGAACAGTAACGATGGCGTTGGTTTTTCCGTATCATCTCCAGCACGAGTCTCATTCTTTTGAAGTGCAGAAAGTGGATTCACAGCACAGAAAACAGCGTCTTCTCAACATGTGGACAACATGAACCAAACTCTTCCAGTCTCAGCTACAACTGCAGTGTTTGAGGGTCAAAGTAGACGTTGTTCGCCGTCAGCCAATGAAGATCATAGACTGCATTATGCAAATGTGTTACATTGTTACGCGTGTAACAGGAAGTGAGACTGGAATTACTGACGACTCGTTTCAGAAGTTCAGAATCGATTCTTTCTTTTGGGAGACAATACATTTATTTGTCGTGCACTTTGATCTTTGCAGATATTTTAAATTCACTAACAGCTCTATTACACATTGCATGAAAAGTAATATTCGAAAAAGCATAATGGGGCACTTTAAAGGTATAATGCCCTTTTCACAAGATGTAAAATAAGTCTCTGATGTCACCAGAGTGTGTATGTGAAGTTTTAGCTCAAAATACCCCACAGATATTTGTATATAGCATGTTAAAGTTGTCACTTTTTGAGGGTGAGCAAAAACACATCGTTTTTGTGTGTGTGTCCCTTTAAATGCAAATGAGCTGCTGCTCCCGGCACAGCTTGTGTCCTTTTACCTCACACTGACATGCACTGAAAATTTCTAGAACTTTTAGCCTTTTATTTTTAAACCAGAGACAGATGATGTCAATGGAGTCAAAGATGGAGAGACTCGAGAAGAAGTGACAACATGTAGAAGCAACAGGACATTTCTGAATGGTTAGTTGATGAATTTATGTAGCGTATGTGTAGTTATCTTCTAGTCATTGATTATCATATTCTATCACGATAATCTATAAATCGTGTTCAGGGGGCGGGGTTTATGTACATTTTAGGGTTTGTGATGTCACTAACCCGGGAGGAATGTGGTGTAGTCTCTACCAGCCGTTTGTTGTAGTCCTTAAAAAGCAATTTCTTTAAAAGCAAATATCTCCCTTTGCTTTGAACTTTGAGCGTTGTAACTATGCAGATGTTGTTTATGCTCAAACAGCAACATTACACACTAACTAAAGTTAGAAAAGTGAAATCATAAATAATAAAAATAAATATTATGATTGTTATGGTGCTACACTACATTTAGATGTTTCCATCAGAGTGGTTTGTGTCAGTTTCTTGCCTCCATCAGGCGCTTGATGTCGATTTGGACGCTCTGTCTCTTCTGAGGAGCCGGTTTGTCCTCCGCCTCAATCCCAAAATGCTCCGGGGGTCTCGCCTTGCGGCCCGGGTTCCGTCTCTCGCTCTGAGTCTGAACCTCTGAAAAACTGCGCTTTGAGGTGGATGGCTTCTTTTTCTTCTATTTAGGGCACAGAAAATCATTAAAAAAACAAACAAACACATTTTGTAATCGCACCGGCAGAGAGAAAGTCATTTTAGTATATTGTGTGCGGTCTGAGCTCGACGGAGGTGTTGCTGCAGGAGATCATGGCTCTTACTGTAGGTGTCGTTTTGGAAGGAAGTTCAGGCAAAGAACTCAAGTCTGCAAAAAGTTTTGCAAGCTGCAAGAAAAGATTGTTTTTAAGTTAACTTAAGATATTTTAAAAAAGGTATACAAAAAGAAATTGCATTTATATAAACATTTTATTAAAATGATGTTGCTATTTTTTAACAATATTATTTATTTTAAATTATTAAATATTATGCTACAATATATATATGGTTTTGAATTAATATTACAATAAAACAATTTATACATTTTAAAACTGCAAAAGAAAATACTTAAAATATTATTATATTAAATAGTGTTATATATATATATATATATATATATATATATATATATATATATATATATATATATATATATATATATATATATATATATATATATATATATATTAGGGCTGTCAAACGATTAATCGCATCCAAAATAAAAGTTTGTGTTTACATCATTTATGTCTGTGTACGGAGTATAATTATTTTCTATATATAAATACACACACATGCATATATATATTTAAGAAAATGTGTTATTTATATATAAAATATTTATATATAATATAAATTAGATATAATATAAATATATATACACAGTATATACATGCAAATATTTCTTAAATATATACATGCATGTGTGTGTATTTATATATAGAAAATAATTAACCAATAATTAAACTTTTATTTTGGATGCGATTAATCGCGATTAATCGTTTGACAGCCCTATTATATATATATATATATATATATGTAACCTAATATTTAATATAATAATATTTTAAGTATTTTACTTTGCAGTTTTAAAATGTATAATATTTTAAGTTTTGCAAATGTTTTGAATTAATATGATATTTCAAAAAAAAAAATTATAAATATTATTATAAATGAATACCATTGCTTTATTTTCCTGAATGTTTTTGGCCCTCTTGCTCAGGATCTGCATCTCTTCATCTGTCAGTAGACTCTCCACATTGGTCATGTCACCAGAGGGTTTTGATTGGCTCTCAGCACGTTTACTCTCACATAAAACAAGCTCTTTTGTTCGTTCCGCTTCACGCCGCTTCCTGTTTCCCCCTGAGGGCTTCCTGCTGGTGGGTGGGGTTGTGGGCGGGGCCTCTTTGTTGTCTTTTTTGGTCGTGTTGCGTTTGGGGGCGGGGCCTCTTTTGGCAGGAAACTTGAAAGCGACACACAGTCCAGAGCTGCGCTTCTTTTTAGACGCCGGTTCCTCGCCGTCTGAATAAAAGCCGTTGTCGTCACTGTCTTCACCAGAGCTCTGACTCTGCATGTGAAGTGATTTTGTTAGGATTAAATATGAATATTAATGTTTAAAGAGATGAAGCAAATATTCGGGATTACCACTGGTTTTCTCCAATCACACTCTTCCCTGGAGAAACCCTGGAATTCCCCCTCGCTGTCGGTGTCCATGAAGGCCTGCGCCAGCTCATCCGAGATGTTTTTGGACCTGAAGCAAACATCCTGCGACGTGAGAGTGACAGAACACATTATTATTCCCGGATTGTGCGAAAACCAACTCAATTATTAATAGAGCTGTTTTGCTGCTACTGCCAAATCATAAGAGATAAACAGCAGGAAGGAGACCTGCCATTTTCTCTAGTATATTTATATTTCTAATACAAATGCAAAATGCAGATG
Organism: Squalius cephalus; assembly: GCF_949319135.1. Lineage (NCBI taxonomy): Eukaryota > Metazoa > Chordata > Actinopteri > Cypriniformes > Leuciscidae > Squalius > Squalius cephalus. The sequence goes on along the minus strand of NC_137129.1, from coordinate 40,118,376 downwards.
AATGAGAATTTCATCTAAATCAGACGAGACGTGAACACACACACGATGTGGGATTCGCATTATCGGACACACAGGAGAACCCGCTGTGATTTCAAGGCCCTGTTTGTGCGAGGTAAAGGAAAGTGCTCGAGTCTAACCCTCGGGATTCCTCACAGCAGATGGAGGGTGTCTCGAGACCCACAGCGGTTTATTGTGTTCTGCTTGTGTGAATCACAACAACTCAATTCCCCGGACCATTTGTACAATCAAATCTTGGAAAACTACGATCATCAGGGCGAGGAAAGAACCAGGGAACATATATTTGAAATGCATTGGTTTTCTAGCATTACATTTAGTTCTAGACCAGTCCAGCATTGGGTTGATGTGGGGTTTAATTTCAGGGTTTGATCTGTTGCTGTCAGATTTGTCATATGTGAGGCACACAGATACACTGTGCTACTTCTGTATTTGCTGCTGATTTCATCAAGTTACAGCCATAATTGTTCAGGTATTGGCGTTTAATTTCAATTAGCCGATTCATTTGGAGTGTTTGACGTCAAAGTACAGCAAACTCTGTGCTTTTTTTATACCATTAGAATAAAAATAATGTTCTCATAAAGCAAAAATCCCCCTGCAAATCCCCATAAATTGTGTAGAAGATACTAACGTTCTTCCAGGATCCCTTGAATTGGATGCTGTCCTCCGACAGGTCCGTCACATCCAGCTGCTTCGCCTGAAACAAGCATTAAATAATTAAAATTACTCATATTATTATTAGGGCTGTCAAACGATTAATCGCGATTAATCGCATCCAAAATAAAAGTTTGTTTTTACATAATATATGTGTGTGTACGGTGTATAATTATTTTCTATATATAAATACACACACATGCATGTATATATTTAAGAAATATTTGCATGTATATACTGTGTATATATATTTATATTATATATAAATATTTTATATATAAATAACACATTTTCTTAAATATATATATGCATGTGTGTGTATTTATATATAGAAAATAATTAAACTCCATACACAGACATAAATTATGTAAACACAAACTTTTATTTTGGATGCGATTAATCGTTTGACAGCCCTAATTATTATTATTATTATGCATAATAACAATACTGTCAAAGAAGAAAAAGAAAACTATTAATTATTACTGTTAATTTTACAATATTATTATTATGCATAACAAAAATGTCAAAGAAGAAAAAGTAAATATTAATTATTGCGGTTAATTTTACTATATATAACTAATAATAATAATAATAATAATAATGCATCAAAATAAGAATGTAATCACTTTGATAATTTGTATTAATGTAATCTTTGGCCTTTATTATTATCATCAACATTCTTATTCTTTTATAATATTAACTTAATGCATGCAAGCATCAAAAGATAAATAAAGTAGACCCTAAGCATTTTTTAGTGGTCAGCGCATGCAGTTCATAAACATCAACATCAGTTAAATCACAGTTTTTACTACATTTGCTGATGGTCTGACTCAATTAATATGCATTATGTTTTATGTTTTAAATTTAAAACGATGATCATTGCTACTAACTTTCTGCATGTAACGTTAGCTGTGTGTGTGCAATGCACTTACTCAACTTTTGTTATCGTCGGTGTTTGTCAGTAAGATTAGACGCACATTTTTAAACAGAATAAATCCTTCTCACTCTTACCTTCAATGACGATTTGCGGGTTTTGATCATTTTAAAAGTGAAAGTGATTTTTCGTGCTTATCAGTGTGTGTGTGTGATTAAAACTCTTTAATGAATGAATGGTTTAAAAAACAACACGAGCGGAGAGGAGGCCGTGTGGAAACGGAGGGGAGACTGTGTGTTGAGTCCATCACTAAAGATACAAGCAGTTCACTTTGAAATCGATTTAGTGACAGAATACGTAATAGATATTAGATATATAGACATTTAGTAGAGTATATTAAACAAACAAGTCTCCGTTATTAATGTAAATGTGAGAGTTAACTCTACCGCATCCCCCCGCGATCGCGCTTGCGTTCTGAATGGAACAGTCCAGAATGTTTCGCGGGAAATGCCTCATGTGGACACACACGCCTCATTCACACAATGCGTGTGTGCCGCGGGCTATGAATACAGCTATATAGTGCATATTGCAACTATAACTGCAGCTAAAGAGACCTTCAAAGGTCTTTTGAAGATATTAGTCTATTAAACATTAATCCAGAGAGCCAGAAAACTAGTCAGTCAGAATATATGGTAAATATGATATCAGCGTTTCTCAAGTCTGGTCGTTTAGCTCCAACCTTGATCAAACTCACCAGCCTAAAACTTTCTAAACTGTTTATATACATGGTATACTGCAGCCATACACGCTACTTGGGATTGTGAAAATTCAACATTATAGTTTAGCTCACCAACATTATTATTATGCATATCACGAGATGGCCATGATGCATGGCCAAACAATTTGGGAACCTTGGTTATACGCCCATATACCCAATGCATTATGTTCTTAAAGTCCCCATGAAATCAAAATTGACAATACTTATTCATATTGTGGTATTCAATATAAAATGTATCTGTGGACATATATTTTTTTAAATTCATGTGTCCTCATAATCTTTAATCAAAATAACTTCTCTGAATCTGATGACATGTTCACTGGCCCTATATGGCGGGACAACCTGTCACTCACATGAGATCCACCAATAGCAAATGACAAAGATCATACTTGTGGGGAAAGTAATACATTTAAAAGGCAGCTATATATTTTTATGTATAAAGTTTTGGTTTCTATCAGCGTTGAAGGTCGTAACACGAGGTACGTAATCAGATTACTTTTTTAAGTAACTAAAGCATTACAAGGAACGCGAGTTAAGTAATCAGATTACTTTTTTAAGTAACTAAAGTAAAGCATTACTTTAAAATGTACTTTTTCAAATAAGTCATGCAAGTTACTTTGTTTTGCCATGTATTGACTGACGGTTCTCCCGTGGAGAAAGCGGGAGTAAGTGCAGAGGTGTTGTGTGCGCTGTGTGTGAACATGATGGACTAAATGTGAGCATGCATTTGCTCATCTCACTTGCACAAAAACAGATTCAATATTCCTCAAAATGAAAAAAAAAACTGTGAAATGCAAAATCAGAATTTTTTACAAACCTTGAAATGTTAAATAAAACAAATATACTTTATGTATTTAATCTCACTTTATTTACCAATGTATTTGCTGCTGACATTTCATGATCCAATTCAACCAATAAGCAAAAATGACTTTAGTTAAACATCACATTTGTGTTCCTTTTTTTTATTAGCCTACTATGAAGTAGTGTTGAACTTTCTTCTCCGGCGTCCTATTCTTCTGCAATCCAGAATGACAGCACAGCTGGAAGGTTTGTTGAGCGGCGCCCTCTACTGTACAGGTGTGAATGTGCATTTCCTTCAGCCTGAGGCTTATTCGTTTAACTTTTGGTGTGAAAGAGCCTTTAAATTAGCCAAAAATAGAACTTAAGCGCGTGTGTGAGATAATTTTTTGTTATTAAAAACAAAACAAAAAACAAGCAAGGCCAGCCCATGTAAAAAAAGTAATGCAAAAGTAACCTAATGCATTACTTTGCATAAAAAGGAGCCTAAGCAACGCAATTAGTTACTTTAGTGTGTAACGTAACCCATTACTTTTAAAAGTAACTTTCGCATACTGGTTTCTATTACATAACATTATTAAGTTTTTTAACTCACTATAATTCTCTACTGTTAGTTGTATTATTTATTTATTTAAATCTGTTTTTGTTATTTATTAATTTGTTTTAAATAATTTTTATTTAGTTTTTAGTTCTATTATTATTATTTTTATATCATAGTTTTGCTTTGTATTTTCATCCAGTCTCTTTTATCAGGAAGAGTGTGCAGGAAGCACGTTTTCTGTTGTAAATGAATGAAATGATTAATAAAGTCGCTGGAAGCTAAGCCTCATGTAATCCTGAGTGGTATTGTTGTATCTGACGTGTGATTGCTCTGGTTGGATGCGCGTGTCTCTTCGCCCACAGATAATGCACGTCTCATCCCCCCCACCCCCCATGTTTTCTACTCAATTAGTAGTTAGTGAAGCGCTTTTTCTCGTTTGTCAGCACAAACACCTGCATCCGGAGACGTCCCCCATCAATACTGCTTTATTCCGCAAACCTTCACTTATGCGCTCAGCAAACGGGCGCGCGGATGACAGCGAAATGATACGGTACCGGCGCAATGTGCGCGGGAAATCACAGTGCGCGCGGCCCACCCGCGCAGCGCGCCATCTCACAGTAGGTAGCGGCACATAAAGAAGGAAAATTACCAACAGCTGGTTAAGCTTTGTTTAGCTGCTTTCTTTTGTGTTTTCAAGCACTTGGCACACATAATCAAAGACAAACCAGTGGCTGTGTCACACACACAGCTTCTGCATGTGCGCGCGCTCTTTAGTACTAGAGAGACAACAACAAATGAGCTTCTAGTGAGCTACCTACCTAGACAGCTTGAAAGACTGTGTCTCTAGTTGTATTTTGAGGGCAAGAAGCTAACCGAGCAAGCAAGGTTGCGCTGTGTATTATCACAGTGTGTCCTCTTGATTGTTCTCCAGTCACGAACGCACACTTTATGACTATTTCAGGGCCATGAAACCGTTTCTTTAAAAGAGGGGGAAAAAAAACATAGAATTATAATTCAATGCAGATACATCTAAGAAAGTAAACAACACAATGAATTAAAAATAAAAATCCATAAAGTATAATACAACAAAAAAGAAAGAAAGCAGAGCCTATTAAAATTGAGTCGATGGCGACCCCTAGAGGCTGTTGTGGAGAACTGCTATTTCACAGTATCAAAGAAATATTATAATGCTCCCATGGGGGAAATATTAACATTAGCCTACCGTATTATTTTCTTGATATAATGCCGTTGTTTTTACATTGCATTTTTATGATTTAAAGCACTTTTTATTTGTCTGTTCAAACTGTTGGTTAAATGACTTTAAATGAAAGTCGCGCTTGTGTCATGTTATAAGAATCTCTCTGTGGTTAAACGAGTTTGGAAAGATTGTATCTTTTGCAATGACTGATTTGAGTGTGTGTGTGTGTGTGTGTCTGTGCTTTAGCATATTGAAAAAACAATACAGAACATTAACAATATAAAGCACAATTAGCTAAATAAAACCAGACTGACGAAGAGAAAGAAAACGATAAACATCTACACGCATTTCAATAGTATCTTTTACACAGGTGAACTACTGCACCTGTCCGTCGTGTGGAGCACATGACCGTGACGTCACGGCGAACGCACAGCTTTCAGTTTAAGCGTGTTTATGGGAATGAAAACTCCAGCGCACTGAAAATGGGATGTTGTTGTTCCTCTCCCGGTGGAGACGATGAGGTAAGATTATATGGATATAGGCCTGTTTTTATTTCGCAGGTAAAAAAATCAGCTCGGAGCAAGACAGTCATGTGAATGCAAGACACAAGACTTTGACGTTGTTCTTTTTCACTGATTTTAAGATAAGGAAAAGTACCAGGCCCGGCTGCAGAATGAAATGACTGAGGGGGCATGTGAAATTGTTAAGGGGGCTTAACTTTATACCATCAATGAACAATACACACTGATAACTTGCTTAGTAAAAAAAGATAAGCCAGCGTCATTTATTATATTAACCCTTTCATGCTTAATTTTAATATTCTAACTGACTCCCCATAGTGAGTTTTTTCAAGGCGACTGTTATTTTAGAATTTAGAACGTTCCCCCTTAATGTTTCCATGGCAACGCGTCATATTTGTCACGTGACACACCGCGGATGTATCGCTTTTATTTCCTTTTCCCTTTTTTATTCAAAATATTCACAAACTTGCTTACCATATCTGATATTCCGATTCTCAAAAATGTGTTTGTGAGTGTGTTTGGTCATTTAAAAACCTTTATAAATAATCTTGATCTTGATCTATAACGTGAGATGGCTAGCTGTTTCTTTGCGCCGCAGTTCAGAGAATCCTGTGAGTCATCAATTTCTCCCGAAATACATGCAAGAAAGTGGAATAGAAGAATAGAGTAAACTACTTTATAGTTACTTCCACTGTGTTTGTCTGATATGAATAACACACGTCGGCAAATTATATTTGAATAGATTGTTATTGCTGCTTCCACAGACATCAGTGTGTATTTTACAAACTCCAAATATATTGTTTTACTAGTGCTTAATGTGTTTTTAAATGTCTGAAACCAAAAATAAACATTGTGAGGTTGAAAACACTGCATAGTTGTGATATATGACAGCGCTGAGCGCGTCCGACTTTGGCTCAGCGCCAGCCAACGCGCGAAAGCACAATTTGAATCTGGCAGTTATGTCGTCACTCGTCACTGAACATTCTAAATCCCATATATGGGACTGTACCGCTCAAAAGGTTAAACATTTCATTTGTAACCATGAATACAAAAATGAAACTGAGGGGGCACAAATCAGATCTGAGGGGGCAATGCCCCCTTTTGCCCCCTCGTGGCGCCGGGCCTGAAAAGTACAGTTGACTATATTAACTATTTCAGTATCAGTCCAGTAGATTTGTCTTTTTCAAACTGTTTTCACGCCCCAGTTGTTCAGGACACAAGCCTTTCAACTCACTGTAGAAGTAGGTCATCTGTGGAGCTTGTCGAAAGAGGAAAGCAAATATTAAGCAAGAATATGATTATAGTAAACGAAAAGTAGGCTATGGAATTATGTCTGAATGTCCCTTACGAAAATTAAGTTTATTCAAGTGTGCTATTAGTATAGACCTACTTCTTTTAAACTAAAAATAATAAAGTATACTTTCAGTGCTTATGAAATATGATGTGACTCCTTTCCCAGAAATATACTTTACTTCTCCGAAATATAGGCTAAGATTTCACTTAAACTGACAGAAAGGTCCACGTAGCCATTTGGCCTATAGCTACTTCATACTTTATCTTTTGATCGAGATATAGATAAAAACTTAAAAGTATAATTAAGTTGCCTATTCTAAGTAGCCTATGCTTGGCTTGTAGTTGTGTTTACTCTTTTGATTGAGTAGCCTAGCCTATTAAATACTTTATTGATTTATAAATAAAACAGATAGGCCTATGTCATTACTTCTGAGTAGTTGAATTTGTGCTAGTCCACTGGTAGTGTATAGGAATTTACTATCTACTTACTCTTTCCCCAACACTGACTGAATGTTCCGGCTGTCAGTGTTTTCACTGTTATATGGTAGGGGGCGCTGTTACATCTCTACTTACAGAAAACACGTAAAAAAAATAAAAAATAAGGCGAGACACTACTAGGCTACTTATTTTTTGTAAGGGGTGTTTATTTCTATTTGCAATTTGTAACAGAAGTTTCTTAATTTAAAAGTCTTGATGCCATAAGTCTTTCTTCAAGTTATGTACGGTATCTGTTCTCATCATTTATTTATTTATTTTTTGTTTTTCAATAACTTACAGAGAGAACATTTGCTCCAGTCAAACAGTAAAACACAAACAGAATCTGCAAGACAATCACATCCAGCAGCTAATGGTCAGATCTATCTATCTATCTATCTATCTATCTATCTATCTATCTATCTATCTATCTATCTATCTATCTATCTATGTAACTATCTATCTATCTATCTATCTATCTATCTATCTATCTATCTATCTATCTATCTATCTATCTATCTATCTATCTATATGTCTGTATGTCTGTCTATCTATCTGTCTATCTATCTATCTATCTATCTATCTATCTATCTATCTATCTATCTATCTATCTATCTGTCTATCTGTCTGTCTGTCTGTCTGTCTGTCTGTCTGTCTGTCTGTCTGTCTGTCTGTCTGTCTGTCTGTCTGTCTATCTATCTATCTATCTATCTATCTATCTATCTATCTATCTATCTATCTATCTATCTATATGTCTGTCTGTCTATAATCTCTCTATCTTATATCAGGTGCAGATCAGAAGACCGGCAGGTTAACGGCCCGACACGTTGGAGAGAATGACCTCGATGAGCGTTTCAGTGACGTTGTAAATATACTTTACTTCTCCAAAATATAGGCTGAGATTTCACTGAAGGCTAGGCTATTTGACTTCACTGACAGAAACGTAGCCATTTGGCCTATAGCTATTTGTACTCTATCTTTTGATCGAGATATAGATAATAACTTAAAAGTATAATCGATCTACTCCATCTGTGTTTTGATCATCATTCTGAATCCCATCCGGACAAAGTCTTTGACTAAAATGCTATTTTCTCAACTTTTTGTTTAAAATGTTTTTTGTTGTTGTTGTTTTTTAAACGAAACTTACTCATATTCAGTTGTTGATAAAAAAAATTATGCATGAAGCTAAAAATGTTTTTAAAATGGAAATAATTAAAGTAGCCTACAGTTAAAGGTAGGCTATATTTCAAGTATTAAAAATTAATACCCAAATAGGAGCATGCTAGTATATTTCAAGTGCAAAACTAATAGGCCTATAGTATACTGATAGTTTAATACTTGTAGCACATTTTGAGTTAATTGAAAGCACACAATATACTCTCAGTAAACTGCTAGTTTGGTCGTTTAATAGGCAAGGCCTACTGCAAGTCTACTTGTAAGCTTTCATTAAGTGAACATAACATCATAACTGTCTAACATAGACAGTTTACTATTGATATAAGTTCACTTGTAGTACAGCTGCAGACAGGACAAATGAGAAACGTATGTGAAGTTGTGTACTTGAAGTGAGCCAATTCTCTAAAAAGTGAGCCGATTGAGTCCCAAGTATTGAAACGGTACACTTACACTTCTTGATATTAGTATACTTACTAAGTATACTTAAAAATATAGCTACTTGAACTTTACTTAAGTATAGGCTACTTATTTTTTGTAAGGGGTGTTTATTTCTGTTTGTAATTTGTAACAGAAGTTTCTTAATTTAAAAGTCTTGATGCCATCATATACGTCTTTCTTCAAGTTATGTAGGCTACGGTATCTGTTCTCATCATTTATTTATTTATTTTTTGTTTAATGTCGTTTTGCCATAACTTACAGAGAGAACATTTGCTCCAGTCAAACAGTAAAACACAAACAGAATCTGCAAGACAATCACATCCAGCAGCTAATGGTCAGATCTATCTATCTATGTAACTATCTATCTATCTATCTATCTATCTATCTATCTATCTATCTATCTATCTATCTATCTATCTATCTATCTATCTATCTATCTATCTATCTATCTATCTATCTATCTATCTATCTATCTATGTAACTATCTATGTAACTATCTATCTATCTATCTATCTATCTATCTATCTATCTATCTATGTAACTATCTATCTATCTATCTATCTATCTATCTATCTATCTATCTATCTATCTATCTATCTATCTATCTATCTCTGTCTGTCTGTCTGTCTGTCTGTCTATAATATATCTATCTGTCTATAATATCTATCTATCTGTCTATCTATCTATCTATCTATCTATCTATCTATCTATCTATCTATCTATCTATCTATCTATCTATCTATCTCTGTCTGTCTGTCTATAATATATCTATCTGTCTATAATCTCTATCTATCTATCTATCTATCTATCTATCTATCTATCTATCTATCTATCTATCTATCTATCTATGTAACTATCTATCTATCTATCTATCTATCTATCTATCTATCTATCTATCTCTGTCTGTCTGTCTGTCTGTCTATAATATATCTATCTGTCTATAATATCTATCTAACTGTCTATCTATCTATCTATCTATCTATCTATCTATCTATCTATCTATCTATCTATCTATCTATCTATCTATCTATCTATCTATCTATCTCTGTCTGTCTGTCTATAATATATCTATCTGTCTATAATCTCTATCTATCTATCTATCTATCTATCTATCTATCTATCTATCTATCTATCTATCTATCTATCTATCTATCTATCTATCTGTCTATCTGTCTGTCTGTCTTTCTGTCTATCTATCTATCTGTCTGTCTGTCTATAATCTCTCTATCTTATCAGGTGCAGATCAGAAGACCGGCCAGTTTACGGCCCGACATGTTGGCGTGAATGACCTCGATGAGCGTTTCAATGACGTTGCCGAAACGTTCAACAAACAGCAGGAACACTATGAAACTATGAAGAACATCCTTCAGACTGTTGCAAACCGCTACCAGTGCCCGACTAATGACAGTCTGACTCAGTGCCTGAAGAAGGTCAAGGAGGAACATGGTAAGACCCTCACACACACACGGCCTGCAGGGGGCAGAGCACACACACACACACACATATATATGTGCATATGATGGAGAACTCATGCATTTCACAAAACACTTATTCATAATGGACCATTACAAAGAGATTCTCTCTAGGATTAATATGATAATAAAAGTAGCGCATAAGGTTTATGTTGCATTGTATTCATCATTCAGGATCCTGTTTTTGGATGCATGTTATTTCTCTGGTAATTTTGTATGTGTTACTATGGTTAATACCATGGTATTCTTTAAAGTACCCTGGAGTACCATATAAATAGTACTTTTTTGTTTAATCCAGTTTTACTTTATGTATTGTATTAAATATTTATAATTTATAAATGACTTGTTTTTATTTTATTTATTTATTTAGAGATTTTTAGTACAGTTTTGCATTGAATTATGTATTGTAGTTAGTCATTCAGATTACTCCTTTTATATAAAGTAAATATGATTTTGGTTTCTACATAACGTATATGATATGTTAATCATAAATGATATCATCATTCCTATACCGGACACTGAATCTGTAACCTTAATTTATAAAGTGACATCCTTCACTGTTATTTCCTTAATTATCGAGTACGCTCTTCATTTGTGTCTCACTTCCCCTCCGTTAGGGAACTGCTACATCAGTCTGGAGGTTAAAGGATATGACTTCACTCTGATGGTGAGGTCAGAGGCCGAAATCCCCACCGCCCTGAAGATGACGAAAGACAACATCACCGAGCTGAGCAAAGCCACCAAAGCCATCATATCCGTGGCCACTAAACTCCAAGAGATGATCGACTGGCTTCTGAAGAAGGAGGACTCCATGACCACACAGCTGGAATCTACAGATCACAGTCACCAAGACAAGAAAAGGCTACTGGACAACCTGAAGGAAAACCTCCGAGAGGCACGGAGAGCGAAAGAAACGAGTCCGAAGTACAGGAAGGAGGCCGGGAATCTTCTCAACGAGGCCGCTGTGCTGTCCGGGATCACACCGTGAAATATAGGAAGTATTCTTGTATACAATATGAAGAAACGGACACAATATGTGACCCTGGATCACAAAACCAGTCACGAGTCGCATGGGTATATCTGTGGCAATAGCCAACAATACATTGTATGGGTCAAAATTATCTATTTTTCTTTTACGCCAAAAATCATTAGGATATTAAGTAAAGATCATGATCCATGAAGATATTTAGTCAATTTCCTACCGTAAATATATAAAACATTAATTTTTGTGAGTGAATGCTGCACAATGTTTCGATTTTTTTGCACCCTCAGATTCCAGATTTACAAATAGTTGTATCTTGGCCAAATATTGTCCTACTCTAACATTTATGCAGCTTTCATGTGCTGTATAAATCTCAATTTCGAAACATTGACCCATGTGACTGGTTTTGTGGTGCAGGGTCACACATTATAGTACATAAAACCTGACCAGTATAATACAGAGCATTAGTGCAAGTAGAACTAGGCTGATGAAGGTCTATAACATCTGTTTGATGTTATTTAAAAGATTATTGAAGATCTAAAAATATATGTAGACATAATAGGAAAAAATAGCAATTTCAGAAAATGAGCAAATCGTTTTACTTTGAAGCATGAAGAATACAGAAGAGAAGCCATTTGTTATTTTACATCCTCTTCTGTCCTTTTGTGTATTTCCTGATGGGTATTTTCCACTAATGAGCCAGTTTCGCAGAGCTAAAAGCACCGTCATGCTTGTGGAGAATCAGTCCTCGTGGCTGTTTCTGCTGTGAATGTGAATATGAGTGTGTATGAATATTGATCTACAGAGTAGAGGAAAAACAATCTTGAACACTTTATAACATTTTCATCCATATTTTAAATTTGTAAGTTTTACTATGTAATTAAATCATTCATTTGTTTATGTTAGAATGATTTTGCCTGTTAAATAAATTTACCTTTTACCCTTTTTCTAGTTATTATCTGAATGGTTTTTGTTGCAGCATAGAATATAAATAAAAGTTAAATATATGTTGATGATTATCTTAAACCATTTTAATTCTTAAATTGGACTATTGTTTTTTTTATCATTGATAGTTTGATTAGAATTTATTATATTTCTGTTTTCTCTTTAATTTGAAAGTTTTAGTAATTTTGATGCCTTTTTGTTACATTTTTATTACAATTTTCTAAAAATGTTTTCCATATCATTTTTATTTATTTATTTTAGTTTAACTAAGTCAAACTAAATAAAAATGAGTAATGTTTAAATGTTTAATTTTATTTAAACCATCCGTTCTCCGGTCACTTTATCCTCTGCAGGGCTGTGTGTATTTTATTTCAGTGAACATTTATTTTATTTATTTCTTCTCTTTTTTTTTTTTTTTAGTTTTAGTTAACCATGCATGAACATGGGTGAATTCAGGTTGATTGGGACACTATTTCCCAGTCAACTCAATACCAAAAAGTGTCCAAATCAACCTAAATTTACCCTATATATCATGTACAAGTACCATAGTCTTAATATCTGATACCATTCCCTGCACAATAGACCACCACAGTGTTTTTAGGGCAGCAATTACATGTATCCTTTATAATCCTATAACAATTGTAGCGATATAGGCTACTTATATAATGCTATGTAGGACATAAATCATGCAAAGTGAATTAAACATCACTAAAAAAACACTATGGTAAACCAAATATATCGTGAAAGTAACATGGGACTCAGTACCGTATATTAAAGTATAATATACCATGGTATGTACCGTGGTATCACCTTAGTATTATTGTTTGTATGACTACAATGCTATTTTTCCTTATGATTCGACTTATTTGTATGCGTTTTGCTGTTTTTTAAATACTTTAAATTACATTTATATACTTATATAATCTAATTTAGGACACAAAACATGTCTATTCCTTCATTAATTACGCATGGCACATTACTGAATATATTTAACAGTAGTTACAATAGACACAGTCTACCTCGCTAGTGGAAACCGTATAGCTCCGCCTCCTGGATCATTTGATTGGCTGCTATTTGTGGACGCGACGCTGGGTTTTATATGCTCTTCCGCCATTGGCTCGTGCCGCTGTCAATCAGAAATCCTAACTCTCTCCATGTTAGACTGAAGTGTGTGAAAGTACTGGTGAAGGACTCGTGTGTGTTCAGATATTTCAGCGCGTTAATGGACTAACTGAGACATAAACGAGACGAGCGGCAGAGAGGCTGTGCATATAGCATGATAAGTAAGTATATGTTTAAAAACTGCCTTCGTTTAAGCTTTGAATGTGTCTCGTGTACATGCACCGATGGCGTGGCGGTTCATCTCATGTGTCTGACTAATCAAACTGACCCGATAGAAGCAGCTCTGATGGTTAAACTCATTTATGTGTCTTTGCAAACTTCATATGAGCAAGCACAGATGTGGACATGTTAGATGAGAAGGGTTGATGAAGGACAGGCATTGCTTTTGCTGTTTTAAGCAGTTGGCAATGGCATGCAACACAGTTATGCACGAGCTGTCATTGCTGAATTGTGTGTATGCGCGAGCGTGGAGGTATGCACATATATATATATGTGTGTGTGTGTGTGTGTGTGTGTGTGTGTATATGTATGTATGTAGGTATGCATGTATATATATATATGCATGCATGTATGTGATTGCATGTTTAAATGCTTGTTTGTGTGAATTCATGCATGTATGTTTATGTATGTGAGTGTTAGTGCTTGCTTGAATGCTTTTGTAGTCTACATGTACATATGTGCATAGGTTTGAGTGTCAATGTATGAATTTGAGTGTTTGTGTTACATGTTTGAGTGCTTTGTGTGTGTGTGTGTGTGTGTTTGTGTTACATGTTTGAGTGCTTTGTGTGTGTGTGTGTGTGTGTGTGTGTGTGTGTGTGTGTACGTGTGTGTTTCTCACCTCCATGGTTTTCTGTTACATGTTGGAGTGTGTATGCATGCATGTAGGTGAGAGTTTGAGTGCTTTTGTATTTACAGTATGTGTGTGTGTGTGTGTGTGTGTGTGTGTGCATGGATGGATGTGAGCCTTATGCCTGTGCTTGCAGTCGTGTCTTAAGTTGTGTAATGTGAGTTGCACACTCAGCCGGTTTGCTTTCCTTCCCGTCACTGCAGGACAGATGATCAACCTGTTTTTAAAGGAATGAGATTATAAAAGGAAATGACCTCTGTCATATGAGAGAAGCCACTCGTGCAGAGATAAGAGTCCAGTGCGTGTGTGTGTGTATAAAACCACAGTCGTGTCCGCTCATTCTCTGACAGCAGATTAGATGCATGCAGATGTGGCTGGTGTTCTTCTGCCATGTACAGATGAGTTCTGCTGTTATCGTGCATGTTCTGTGATCATATGGAGTAGATGTGAGCAGTGAACATCTCTTATAGTTTCAGGTTCAGTGGTCTCAGCCTCAGATTGCTCGGACACAGCCTGTTTACTGACCGTATTGTGGCCAGAAATGACAAGAGCTGCAGGTGAAATCTCTGTTGAGTCACTGGATTTACTGAGTTTGTGGCATTAAAGATGCTTAGAGATTGAGTTTGAGGCTCTTAGTAGCAAATAAACTATATATTACAGTCTTGACACAATGACGATTGATTAAAAAGCAAGAAATCTATATTGATGAGCTGCGTATCGATTTTTAAATCCCAAGATTGATCTTTTAGTCTGTGCTGGTTTCAGTTGATGTGTGAACAATTGTGTGAACAATTTAGTAATCGCAATATGCTTTGTGCTTTGTTGATTTTTATATCAAACAAAGTCTCAACTTTAATTTTTTCAAGAAATTCAAGCAATAATTGTTTTAAGAAACAGTACAACTAACTGAAATGTGTCATCATGTCGCATGTAGTCAGTGTTTCAACTGCGGAAAGACGTCAATAATACAGCTTGAATATTTCACGTAATGTTACATTTACCTCAGAAAAGCCATTCAGTGACCATAAAACTGACAGTAAAATAACTCTAGAGAGGGGCATTTTGATAAATATAGCCTATTTCATATATTAACCTGTTAGTGTTGTCTTGTTTAATGTATGTTTAAATAAAATCCTTCCTGAAAACTAGTTTTTATGTTTATATTTTAATATTTCATAGTATAGTTTCATTATATTTCAACAACGAACTGTAATAGAAAACATAATTTTATCACAAAATATTGATATAAAAACTGCCTTTAATGTCTGTGTACAACTCAGTGTTGATTATTAGTATATCTAAAAAAAAAATAAAAAAAAATATTGAATAGTTTATTTAATCTTTAATATTACAGTAATGTACCAACTGACAGAGTTCCATAAGTTTCCTTTATAGTTTACAGCATTAGTTTAGAGATTGTTTTTCTTAAAATAATATTGACATGTACCTGATAGTATATCTAAGGGCTGGGTGATATGGATATATTTGTTTGGCTGAATGGCAGTAATGACAATATATAGTATCTTGGTATTTTCTACTTTTTTTCCCTATTTGGGCCCTTTTCAGATATTTCAGTATCGATATTGAAATATTGATATTTTTGACAACAAACAGCCTACACTTTCACTGCCTCTCCCTATTTTCTCCATGCCAGTCTATTTCTGTGCTATTATTAACCTTTGGATAAACCTGCTCAAAATGGTTCTCGGATTAAACAAACTGTTTAACAAAGTCTCTTCTTGGATTCTTGGGCAGGATAAGCTGTAAATGTGTCCAGGCTTAATGCCGACAGTCAAGAGTATAGCAGTGCGTCACTAGCGCGGAGTGATACTGATCATTGGTTCCTCTTTCACTGTTATCATTCCAGGCTCTGTGGTTTGGATTGTCCTCCCTCATGTCTGCTCCACGTCTGGCCTTTAAATGGCACTTTATTAAGACTCACGGATGCTTATTAATGTGTGAAGGAGGTCTGGGAAGTTTCATTACTGGTGGATGTCCACTCTCTGGTCTACATGCGTGACCCACGGGCAGTTCATTAATCTGTGATTCAAATCAATACGATACAGTAAGTGCAAATATGTAAATGTCAGTGTTTGTAATGTGTTGGAGTGTGTGTGGTGTGATTGGCTCTGACAGCGTCTCCAGGATCCTCAGGGTCCAGCGCTTTAGAGCACAAACCCAGAGCTGTCATTAAGAATAACAGCTTTATAAGTCTTCACAGATATGACAGCTCGCTCGCTCACGGCTCTGAGGGAAATGAGAGATTTGTGCTGCTGCCTTAATAAATTTGACATTTTCTTTTCCTTCAAGTGCCCCCAATATCTTAATTTCTCATGTGTTTTAGCTATTAACTTTTCAGCCAAGTGGCCTAGAAATAATTCGTTTTTTCTCCTGATTAAATGCACGCTGTGATTGCAGTTTCCACTGTACGTGCTTTTATGAGCTTTCATCTGATCAGGCTCACGTTTGAGTCCGACAAGGAACAGATGAAGCTAGTCACTGTTTGTGTTTAATATCAGCATAAAGGTGAGGATGCTAAATAAATAGGAAGTGAGTTTGTACCTTTGCAAAAGTTTTGCATGTTTAAATTTGTCATTGCCTATCTGACTTAGTATGCAGGCAATGGAATAATACTATTATTTTATCTTTTTTTACACCTTTGTAGAGCTGTAAAATCGATTAATTGCATCTAACATAAAAGTCTGTGTGTGTATACATTTATATGTAATATATATATATTATACATATACATTTTTATACGTATGTATGTATGTATGTATACACATACATACATATAATAATATATATACACATAAAATATGTGAACAGACTTTTATGTTAGATGCGAATCACGATTAATCGATTTTACACTCTGTTTTGAACCAAGCCTATTGCTGAACCATTTTGGCAACTTTTTTTTGCTACTTCTCCTTATCCAATCATCATATTATTTGGCTCCGATCATCTTGTCTTCACAAAAGCCACAAATTGGATTTTTGGTGCTTGACATAATTCTCTAGAAAACGCACGTTTACGTAACCTAACTTGCTGACTCTAAACAGGAAGTGAGGTGGTATTTCTGAAACACTTTTGCATATTTACACAAAAAATGATATGCATCTTTGCAGCAATTACATGAGAATATCATGTACATTTCATGACAGCAGCACCTTTTGGTCAAATATTATAAAGTTTTTTGTTTTCTTTACTTTTTTTTTGAATAATGCCATTGTGATAGAGCAAGAGTTAACAGTAACACTTGGACAGACAGTTACAAGATGACTTAAGCACTTGTGTAAATCATTGTTTGTAATGGTATTCAAATGTTTAATTATTTGACTAGTTAAAGGGGTGGTTGATTATGATTTGACTTTTCTAACTTTAGTTAGTGTGTAATGTTCCTGTTTGAGCATAAACAACATCTGCAAAGTTACAACGCTCAAAGTTCAAAGCAAAGGGAGATATTTGCTTTTAAAGAAATCGCTTTTTAAGGACTGCAACAAACGTCAGAAATGTCCTGTTGCTTCTACATGTTGTCACTTCTTCTTGAGTCTCTCCATCATTGTCTGACTCCGGTTTGAACATAAAAGGCTAAAAGTTTTAGAAATTTTCAGTGCATGTGTGTGTGAGGTAAAAGGACACAAGCTGTTGTAGCTCCGCCCCCTGTGCCAGGAGCAGCAGCTCATTTGCATTTAAAGGGACAGACACAAAACAGCGCGTTTTTGCTCACCCTCAAAAAATGACAACTTTAACATGCTATATAAAAATATCTGTGGGTTGTTTTGAGCTAAAACTTCACATACACACTCTGGGAACATCAAAGTCTTATTTTACGTCTTGTGGAAAGGGCATTATACCACCCCTTTAAAAGAACCGCTAATTTTTAAAAGAACTTGTAAACAAACAGTCAAGAGCGCTACATAAAAGAGTCATAGTCTTGAACTGAAAGCACTCACAGTGGGACATTAAGGCATGTGTAGTGGTGTTTCCCAGTTTCAGAGGATGTTGTGAATAATTAGTTTCTGCTTTTAAGCTGAATGCATAGAAACTGGAAGCGGAACATTGTTAGTGTTTGCAGGATTACTCAAGTCGATGTAAGATGTTTTCCATATGTTCAGTCACATGCATTAGGTGTGGTGCAACCGTTCGTGATTGTCGTTCTTGTCTCATAATGCTTCTGACAGCACACGTTTGTTCTGGTATTACTCAGATGGCTGTGTCGTGTGTGAGTTGCATAATTTTCTAAATGGCATCTGGAGTCCAGCAGCATTAGTGTTTCATAAATGGTGTGATTATATTCTTCTGTGCTATAAAGGTGGATATTGTGCGTCTGTCAGAGTGAATATCGCACAGGCGAAGGAACGTCTCGAGGGTGAGTGAAATGAGTATTTTCACACTTTGTTCAGATCATTTTTGACAGCAAAATGTAGTTTTATTTTAATAGCTGTTGGTGTTTTGAGGACAAATGGCAGAAAATCTTTTGTGAATTTGTCAGTCTATGAACAATTGACATTGGAGTTCAGTTCTGAAAAAGCATTTCTTGGTTTATTATGATGTTTTAGCCTAGTTTCGTTAAAGGAAAGTTCTCCCACAATTCTAAAACATGTAGCCTATAATTACTAGGAAAAAATATTTTGTGTTTCATGGGGGACAAAATATTTAATGTTTTTTTCTTTCTTTTCCTTTCATTTCTTCATGAAACACAAAATATTTTTTTCTAGTAATAATTTTCTCAAAATTAACCCGTTAAGTGTGCAAATTTAACAAAAACAGAGAAAAAAGTCTGCATTGACTTGTACTCAACCCTCTTTTTAGTAATATAGTTTCTCAGATTACATTATACATTTTAGGAAGCCATACAATTAGAAAATAATAATAATTTTAGATGATTATTATTATGATTAATGCTATGACAGTAATAGCCTATATATTGTAAAAAAAAAAAAAAAAAAAACACTGTAAAATAAATGAATATTAGTCGAAATTAATCCATTAAATCTGATGCTGTTACATAGAACTTAATAAATAATAATATATTGATATTTAATATTAAAACATTTTTTGTCCAATTTCAGTTTTACTTTCAATAAAGGTGTGGTATTTTATTTTATTGGCTTTTTTTTAAATTCAGTATCATTCAAATTATTGAAGTTCAATAAAAAGTCTAATATACAATTATTCAAAAAAAGCAAATTTAAAATAAGAATTATATTGTTTTGCTCTCAAGTTTTTTGAAACTTTACAATCCAAAGTTCAGGCAGACATTTAATCAGCAAAGCAGGTTCAAATATCAGCTGATGCTAATACACCCACATTAACCACATGTTTGCTGATAAATCAGTCCTTTTCATACTTTGTCTGTCACCTTCTATAGATTATCCTGACTGATCTTTTACAATTTACGTCAAACTGCAAAGAGGACAAAACTGTAGTGACTCGTCTGCTATTTTCCAAGTCTTCTTAAGGTCATATGCCATCAGTGATTAATATTCTTGCCTTTGTGAACGGTTTCCATTATCCTTTAAGGTAATGACGCTGGTCTTGGTTTGTTCTGCTGTGGCACGACTGCCGCTGATGCCCTGAGTACAACCCGTTTCTCTCTTTGTTGGCTGTCCATTAGTGTGGTACTTTGTATAAGCAGAATAAAAGCTTTTCTAAATGGCAGTAAAAATAATCAATATCCTTTTATCCTCCTCTTGATGTTCAAGGTGGATGAATCCTACCTGAACAACCATCACGACACCTTCTCGAGCAGCACAGACACTGTCACAGAATACAGTCGAATCAAGTGACAGAGCTAACATGTATTTGAGTTTAAAATAGATAAAAGTCCAGACGATGACTTTGATGCATCAAAGAAAGAACTTGTCAAACTGACATGGATTCACAAATTTGTAATGTCTGTAATGCACAAACAGGGTTTATTGGCAACATCTAAGTAATGATACGACGTGGCGTTGATGTAAACAATATTTGCTTCATAGTGTTCAATGCATTTGAGATGGTGAGTCATTTGAAAAGGATCGAGAAACATCTGATGCATGTTGCCTTCAACCTCTTTGAATGGCTTTACTTCATCTCCAGAAGTCAGGGTGCACGGTTTTGTAAGTTGTGAGGTTCATGACATCCATATATGTGAAAACTAGTTTTTTTCTGACACTGTAGCAAGTAACCATTATGTCCTGTTGTGTTTGAAAGAGATTGAAAGTCGAGACACAGCCGTGAAAACATAGGAGCAGCGTGTGTGTGCTCAGCGGTGAAAAACGGTTAGTTGAGTTGAGTTGTCTGAATGACTAGGTCTGTGGTAGAGCTGCGCGATTATGACAAAAATCGTAACTGTCGATTATTCCCTTGAAATTGTAATTAATTACGATTATCACAATTTACATTGAATGACGTTTTGAATAGTTTGGCCATGGGACCCACATTTCCTCATGATCATCAAGCCGCGACCCACCTTTTTAGGAATTATATAGGCCTATTATAATACATTTGTTTATACAAAAATTGTTGACACACACAAGTACTGTCCCCCTTTACTTAATATACAAATAAATTGTAAGAATATGACTAATAATTAAAAGCCACGTCCCAGGCACACAATTATAATGTTCTTCTCATTATAATTTTATGTAGGTGATATGACAGACTTGCGCTGCACATGTTGCACTTCTCTGTATTTTCCTTTTTTGAAGTGATTCCACTCATATTTCAATCAATTTAAAACCATCATGTTGAACAGTGCGCATCTGAAGTGTCTCAGCTGAAGGAAATACTTTATTTATCGGTGTTAATATATTGGACAAATATTTTTATCAGGCCGATAACCATAACATAAAAAATAAACGTATATCAGCCGATACCGATATGGTTGCCGATAAATCATGCATCCCTGATAATTACTCCCGTCGCAAGAAAGCCCTTGTCTGTTCTAGAAAGGATGCAGCAAAGATATTTAATGCTAATGTATGAGGCATAGGCCTACGCTGAGTTTCATTCATTTACGATGAGATGCGCTCTAGTTCACAATGCAATGCAAGTGAACGCGGCGCACCAGCGCCTCCATGTCACGGTTATTATATTGTCGTTTGCTTTTTATTTATTAAATACATGCAATTGGTTGATGAAACATTTATTAAAATTAAGATACAATTTGTACAAAACGAAATTTGCTTTAAAGAAAGGCTTTTAACAGTGCAATGCAAGTGAACGCCGCGCGCTGGCGCCTTAATGTCACGGTTATTATATTGTCTACTATATTTGCTTTTTATTTATTAAATACATGCAATTGGTTGATGAAACATTTATTAAAATTAATATACAATTTATACAAAACAAAATTCGCTTTAAAGAAAGGCTTTCTACAAAGAAAAACTTAATGAAGTGGTAAAAATCATGTCTGACGATTTACAAAACAAAATTTGCGTTGGTACTTGGCAAAGAATCAAATACAGTTGGAAACGATGTACCGGTAGACCATTAATGACACAGACTGTTAACTATTGTTTTTAATTAGTGTTTAAACATTCTCTATGATAAAAAAATGTTTGTAAAAAATATTTTAATAACACGGTTTTGGCGGTTATACAGATCTAATGACGGTGTTCAACAATAACCGTCGGTCTCACAGTTATACTAACCGTCACACCCTTAACTCCCGCACCCACATTTTGAAAATTAAATAGACAATTTACCCCAAAATGCAAAATCTATCATCATTTACTCACCCAGATTAAATCATAGGGGTTTGGAATGAAATGAGGGTGAGTAAATGATGACAATTTTCATTTTGTCATTAATCTGAACCACTAGTCAACCATGCTGACACATCTATAAAACCCTGCACAAAACTGGTCCTGGTCCTTCCTCGTGAATGTCATGCATCTTGTCGTTTGGTTTCCCTCAATCATTCCTCTGTAGTCCATCAGCCCCCGGAGCTCAAAGTCCGACAAGCCGTGCATTTCAGATGGGGGTCCTGCCATTATCGTGGCGTGTGTAGGAGTGGAAGTGTTTTAATGGGCTCTTCTGTGTTTTCACTCAGGTCTGTGGATTTACTGAAGCCGTGTCCTCAGGGTTGTTTCTGATGGGTCACTGCGGGTCACGTTTGCTCTCAGAGGAGGAATCGTGTCAGATCCTGTTAATTCCTTGCTTGTTTCCCTCCCTCTGAAACCCTGCGGTTGTGAATTGTGTGTGTGTGTGTGTTTGGTTTAATTGTTTCAGTGGCATGCGTCTGGCAGCACTGGTCGAAGCTTTCCCACACACCCCTCCAAAACACAAACCTCCTGCGCTGTGATTGGCCCTCGTGCCGCCCGGGTCTGCGTGGGTGGGTTGGGCTTAGACGGTTTGAAGCAGGAAATGAAGAAACGTTTGTGCAATGAGAGTCGCTCTGTGGTATGCTGGGATATTCCTCAGTCATTTGGACTTCGGACGGTAAGTGCACTCAAAATAAAACATGCCGTCTGTCAGGAATTATGAGGAATGTTAGTGTCGATTGTGTGTGTTAATGTTTCGAGTCAGCGTATGTGCGGTCATGTGAGTCACACACACTCAACGGCAGACTGAAGAGTGTGTGTTGACTCGAGTTGGTGTTGTCTGAGTGTTGGGACGTCAAACTAATCTATAGATCTTAATCTTCTCTTATGATTGACAGCTTTGGGTTTCTTCTTGTTAAGGGTCTGTGAAGTAGTGCACTTATCGGCAGGCTTCAGTGTGGACTCAAATTTAACATGTCTAAACCAAATACAAATGAGAACGTGTTAAAAAATAAACTGTAAAACGGGTGGATGGACATGCTTAAGGTTTTTGAAATGGGAGTCAGTGGACTTTTCACATTTTCTTTGCTGATTTTGTGGTAAAATTCAGGTAAAATTGTTAAACTGAGCTGATAGTACTACAGTTTTTTTATGTAAATCTCAACTTCTTGATTGCTTTTATCATTGTAAAATACATTTTTGCCCAGCTCTAATCTGCTTAATGTGACTAAGGCATGAAGATATTATAAACACTAACATAAAGCTGCTTTAAAATGTGTATTGTGAAAAGCTCTATACAAATACATTTGAGTTGGTAGATTAAATCATAGTCGGATTATGCAAATGAAAGGGGCGGGGCATGTGAAGAACTCTGTGAATGATGGGCGTCCCGATCCGGTGCAGTTTTGCGAGTTTATGTTTGACCTGATCTTATGATTCAAGAGAAAAACTGGCTTAGCAAACACACTGAATCGGAGGATAGTGTTCATGTGCCCGGCCCACGTCATGTTCCTTCTTATGATTGTGAAACCTGTTAGCCGGGAGCTCGCTGTCAGATTTTCTGAGAATGGTGTTTTGTGATTAAATCCTCTTCTGTGAACATCTATCTTTATGCTCTATTGGTCTGTTTCTCTGTTCTGGTTATGGGTCTGAAATGATTTGATCTAGATTGATTCGATTTTAGGCCTGCAGTGGTTTGAGGTTTCTCTATAAATGAAAATCCACACAGCTCATCTTGCAGAAATCTGGGTTGTGGCCAGCGGGTGATGGATGTTTTTAGATCTGGCCGTTTCGAAACAGACGCCGCTCTTGTTTTAGATTCTGCCACTCATACGTGCCAACAGAGCGTCTGTTTGATAGACGTGTCATGTGTTACTGTGTGATTTCACTTTTTTTTAATTTTTTTTTAAGAAAAACAATGTGACAAAGCAACACAAATAATGGTGAAAAAGTGTTCACACAGAGTGATGCAAATCTTTGTTAAACTTTGCACTCCTAAATGAATTCATGTACTTTAGTAAGTCTTACTAAGATGTAATGGATAATTTGCAGTATAATATGTAATATGTTATTGATTAATTATCATGATAAACCCTAATATGTTTAGACACACACACTCACTCTCTCTCTCTCTCTCTCTCTCTCTCTCTCTCTCTCTCTCTCTCTCTCTCTCTCTCTCTCTATCTCTCTCTCACACTCTATCTCTCACTCACACACACAAACACACAATATTATATATATTTATTATTAACATGATTATTAAAATAAGTAGTTATTTATTTTTATATAGAATTATTATTTCTTTTTTCTTTCTGTTTTTTATTGTCCTCAAGAAAGTCGCCTCATTTACTTATAGGGTTAGTTGACCCAAAAATGAATATTGCAATAATTTGCTCACCCTCATTTCATTCCAAACCCGTATGACTTTCGTTCATCTGAATAAAAGCCTAAATTAAATCTGTGTTCATCTTCATATAAAGCGATCGAGTCTCTTCAGAACATTTGGACTAAACCGCTCAATTCACATGGATTAGTTTTACGATCTCTTTATGAACTTTTTGAAGCGTCAAAGTGGTAGTTGCGTAGCTGTCAATGGAGGGACAGAAATCTCTCAGATTTCATCAAAACGATCTTCTTTTGAGTTCTGAAGATGAACGAAAGTGTTACGGGTTTGGAACGACATGAGGATGAGTTATTAATCACAGAATTTTACATTTTGGGTGAACTATCCACATTTAATACACATTCCTTGTAAAATAAAATCAAAATCAAAAATGAAAGATTGTCTTTCGCCTTTGAAACAACATTACTTTGCTGTCATAACCCCTCCCCTCCAGTCGTTTAGCTCCACTTTTCATGATCCAGTCAGCTCCAGATAGAAAAAATCAAGTTTAATTTCAATATACTGCAGTGCAGAAGTAAAACTGGCATTTTAACATCTCACTTTACTATGGCAGCAACTCTCTCTGAATCCTCCGCTGTTGGCGTGTGTGATGGCAGGTACCGGTTTACCGTCTGCGGGACGTGTCGAGGGCTCTCATTAACGTCTCTACACCCCGTGTTCCTCCCTCAGCTCTCAGTGAGACGCAGCAGGGCGCCGTATTTACCTCTCCGTGGGCTTTAATCAGTCCCTGTGCAGTAATTCAAGCAGTTTGAAGCCACCAACTCTCAGAATTGAGCTCTAATGATATGTTTGTCATGCTGCGGAGTCTAAAAAGCCTCATGTTTCCATCTAATCAGAGGTGTACGCCGACGTTTGTCACTGGAGGTCCAGTATTTATTGTTTCCATTATGGAGCAATCAGAGTTTAATGCTCATGTAATGGTCTGATTGAGCTCTCTCGCTTTCCGGTGCTTCTGCGTACTGTGCACGATATACTGAACACTGTGGCTGGGCTGAAAATACCCATTTCTTGATTTTAATGGATTCTCATTTAGATGAACTGATATCGTTTCTAAAATCCCAAGAGTCGATCTTTTAGTCTATGCTGTTTTCTGTTGATGCATGAACAAAACTTCACTAAACATAATTAGCAAATTTTGAAAGTCTCGGCTGTCAATTTTAATGTGGCTTGACAGACACTGTAGCGCCTCAGTTAAAGCGGCACGATGATCTCTTCCTCTTTAATACTAGTTCGTTTTAGAAATAAACATGAATGAACATCAGAAGGTATGTTGAAAGATACAGTACAACTTATTGAAATGTATCACGTCTCATGTAATTGCCCAATCAATGTTTCAACCGTGGAAAGACGTCAATAAAACAATTGTTATGTAACGTTACATTTAACTCAGGAAAGCCATTTAATGACTAGTTTAACTCTTTCTCCGCCATTGATGAAATTTCAGTCATTTGTGAGAAAACGCTTCCTCGCCATTGAAGGAAATTTCCGTCTTTCCATGTTTTATGCGGTAGGGGGCGTTATTACTCATCTTCTGGAAGAGTACAGAATCTCTGGATCAAACACAGGCGAAGAAGAAGCAGAAACAAGCGATATCATAAGCAAATGCATATGTAAAATAACACGATCATCTACATTAAACGGCATATAAATCAAAACTGCCTAATGTTACTGAATGAAACTGACCCAGGATGAGCTGTATAGGACTGTGAAGCTTTAGGGGTGTTGATGGACTCCATCTTGCATGTTCAGATATTCATGCAACAAAATATTCTGGGGGCCATGCAACTTTTGTGAAAATTATTAAAAATGCTGATGGTGGCTGGCAACTTTTTTCAAAAACTCTGGCGGGGAAAGAGTTAATAGTCAGCTATAAAAATAACTAGAGGAGCATTTTGATAAATAATAAATAACAACCTCTAAGGGTGCTTTCACACTAGCACTTTTGGTGCGCACCCGGGTTCGGATGACGTCAGAGTTCGGTTCGTTTGGATGATGTGAACGCTGTCTTCCGAACTGGGACTCGAGTCCAATTAAAAAGGTGGTCTGGGGTACGGTTCATGTGAACTCGGGTACGGTTCGCGGCTGATATGAACGCAATTGAACCAAGCTGCGGAAGTGAACCGCTATTGATGATGTATAATGTGTCTTAGGCGGACAGCCCGCTGTCTTTGAAACATTTTCAGAATTTTTGCGGCAGACAGACGCAAGTGTGTTTCTGTATGTCTATGTTGAAAACAAAACCAAAGGTTAAAAAAAAGAACAAAAAATGTCAACCGAGCAAGTCTATCCATATTTCATTCGTGGTTACCAAGCAACACCATTACGCCAGCTGCAGCCTGATGACGCAAGCGTACCGCGGTTCGGATAGAAATAATATAATGTGAACTAGGGCTTGCATAGACTAGTCGAGTAGTCGATTGATCGACTACTTCAACCACTAGTCGATGCTGTCGGAAACAATCGACTACTCGAGCGTCCATTAACCATAAATGAATTAAAAATGGCGAACGTCACCAACAGACACCATGTGTGGAAGTATTTCATCAAGGATGACAAAAATATTGTAATTGGCCAACTCTGCAAGAGGCCGTCACATATTGCGTCTAAAAACGTGTGGAAAGCGCGGCTGTGCCGCTGTCTCCTACAAGCGCTTGCGCTATGCAACCATGAACTGCGCTCTCCATGATGACAACGAAGAAGTATCAGCAAAGGATTAATTGATTTCTAGCCCTCGCATTAGCTTTACTACTAAATATATTTCTGGAGATGAGAAGGAAAAACCCGCCTGGAAAAAAAAGCGCACCACGTTGCTTCCATTATGAGCGCGCTCGCCTACATTTGAAATAACGACCTTGAGCGTGAAAAAGACGCGATATGTGAACGGCCCCTAGAAGCAGACGTCTGAAATGAAAGGCAAGAACGACTATTTATTTTAGGCGGCGAGCTACATAGGCCTACCGTGCACCCCCCCCACCTCCCAACAAAACCATACTTTTTTGAAAGGTCTGGATGTGTAGAATATGAATCTGAATGTTAACATTGAAAATTTTGGGTTGCACTACCTGTTTTAGCCCTGTGAATAGGGAAACCCTAAAAAAACGATTTTAAGCAATTTTAACACATCGAGATTGTCCTAGTCAATCAGAACAGCTTTTAGGTGACCCAATACACACTCAAACTTAACATATGATGACTTAGGTCAAATACCTACCATGCTGCTTATTGGTAGGTGTCTAAAATTAACATAGGTAAGGCTTTATGTCGATATAATGAGCCCATTTCATGTATAGGCCACGACCTAGATTCGCCTATCATGCACCCCAACCCCCTCCCCTGAAAAAAAATCATGCTTTTCTGAAAGGTCTGTATGTGTAGAATATGAATCTGAATGTTAACATTGACATTGTTGGGATACACTAACTGTTTTAGCCCTGTGAATAGGGAAACCCTAATAAACGATTTTAACACGTCGAGATTGGCCTAGTCAATCAGAACAGCTTTTAGGTGACCCAATACTCTTACTACACTAAATTGATAATTACTTTAAATAGTTGTTTTTAATTATTTTTAATTTAATATGGTTAAGGCCTTGTATGGATATAATCAATCAAGGACCATTTCCATAGCATCAGTTAATATGCTAACGTGCTAACATTCCAACCCTCATTACCCTTTCCATCGAAGTAATTTCATTGACAAATCAGAAACCTGTCTGGGTTGTTCATCCAATGACAAAATAAGATATTTTTTTAATTTTCATTAACAGTTTCCTCTGTGTCAGGCAGACTGTCCTGAAAGACTGTTCTTACTCACACAGACAGATACCCCAAGTCTGCATCCTCTGCCTATACAGCAAGAAATTTGTTTCACTGAATTGCTCGATGTTTGAATATTTTAGTTTACAATTTAATATAATTGACCCCTCTTACTACACTACATTGATGCTTACTTTAAATATTTGTTTTTAATTATTTTAGATTACATTTGATAGATTGATAGATATATACTTTATTCATCCCAAAGGGAAATTTTAGACGTCCAGTAGCTTATACACACACACACACACACACACACACACACACACACACACACCTCACACACATAGATAATCTAGTCGGTTATGTAGTTGGTTTCTTCAACATAGTTGAACTGCTCAGTTATGCCTGAGTAAAGACATGAGTCAGTGGGCCAAGTGACTGCAGGTCCTTCAAGGCATAGGGTATGTCATGGGACAAAACCAAAGTCCAGATGCATTGTGCATGTCCCTGGTCTTGTATATAGACCACTCTTGCAATTATGGGCAAACGTAGATTCTGATGCAAGATTAGCCAGAATGAAAGAAATACGTGACAAGAGATTAGCTGAACCACTGGAATCTGCTCACAGAATGACTGTAACCTGTGAACTTATACCAGACACTATTACAGAAGGTGATGGATATCACAGAGAATGCTACCAAAGATTCACCATGAATCTCAAAAGACTCGACCAGAAGCCTGAACTATTAGCAGCAAGTTCAAGGCAAAGTCAGAGGGCCTCAACTGGTGACAAGGTGCTCTTCACACCTGACTGTATATTCTGCAACTCAATTACACGGAAGAAGGTACAAAAGAAAGGGATATGGACGAATGAGGGGTTAAGAGAGTTTGAGTGTGATGGGTGGAGAACAGTCCTCAAAGTTGCAGAACAAAAATTTGATGAAAATTTGCTTCGCAGAATTAGAGGAAAGGATCTATTTGCTACAGAAGCTAAATACCACAAATCCTGTAGAGTCCAATATACACAAAATTTAGAAAAATGGAGAAGTGCAAGCAAACAAATCCAACTAGTAGAAGCTCACGGTGAGGCATTTGGTGCTGAGGCAAGTTTGTGCATCCTAGATGAGCTATGTAGATTTTGGTCAGATCAGTCAATTTCATCATTTTGTTGCTGCCGATGATTTCCTTGTCAATAACTCGAGATACAGCACCAAATGTCTCACCGTGAGCTTCTACTATTTGGATTTGTTTGGCCTTGTTTTCTGTGCTTGCACTTCTCAATTTTTCTAAATTTTGTGTATATTGGACTCTACAGGATTTGTGGTACAGTGGGGCAAAAAAGTATTTAGTCAGCCACCAATTGTCCAAGTTCTCCCACTTAAAAAGATGAGAGAGGCCTGTAATTTTCATCATAGGTACACTTCAACTATGAGAGACAAAATGAGAAAAAAAATCCAGAAAATCACATAGTAGGATTTTTAATGAATTAATTGGTAAATTCCTCTGTAAAATAAGTATTTGGTCACCTACAAACAAGCAAGATTTCTGGTTCTCACAGACCTGTAACTTCTTCTTTAAGAGGCTCCTCTGTCCTCCACTCGTTACCTGTATTAATGGCACCTGTTTGAACTTGTTATCAGTATAAAAGACACCTGTCCACAACCTCAAACAGTCACACTCCAAACTCCACTATGGCCAAGACCAAAGAGCTGTCAAAGGACACCAGAAACAAAATTGTAGACCTGCACCAGGCTGGGAAGACGGAATCTGCAATAGGTAAGCAGCTTGGTGTGAAGAAATCAACTGTGGGAGCAAATATTAGAAAATGGAAGACATACAAGACCACTGATAATCTCCCTCGATCTGGGGCTCCACGCAAGATCTCACCCCGTGGGGTCAAAATTATCACAAGAACGGTGAGCAAAAATTCCAGAACCACACGGGGGGACCTAGTGAATGACCTGCAGAGAGCTGGGACCAAAGTAACAAAGGCTACCATCAGTAACACACTACGCCGCCAGGGACTCAAATCCTGCAGTGCCAGACGTGTCCCCCTGCTTAAGCCAGTACATGTCCAGGCCAGTCTGAAGTTTGCTAGAGAGCATTTGGATGATCCAGAAGAGGATTGAGAGAATGTCATATGGTCAGATGAAACCAAAATAGAACTTTTTGGTAAAAACTCAAGTCGTGTTTGGAGGAGAAAGAACACCATACCTACTGTGAAGCATGGGGGTGGAAACATCATGCTTTGGGGCTGTTTTTCTGCAAAGGTACCAGGACGACTGATCCATGTAAAGGAAAGAATGAATGGGGCCATGTATCGTGAGATTTTGAGTGAAAACATCCTTCCATCATCAAGGGCATTGAAGATGAAACGTGGCTGGGTCTTTCAGCAAGACAATGATCCCAAACACACCGCCCGGGCAACAAAGGAGTGGTTTTGTAAGAAGCATTTAAAGGTCCTGGAGTGGCCTAGCCAGTCTCCAGATCTCAACCCCATAAAAAAATCTTTGGAGGGAGTTGAAAGTCCGTGTTGCCCAGAGACTGCCCCAAAACATCACTGCTGAGGAGATCTGTATGGAGAAATGGGCCAAAATACCAGCAACAGTGTGTGAAAACCTTGTGAAGACTTACAGAAAACGTTTGACCTCTGTCATTGCCAACAAAGGGTATATAACAAAGTATTGAGATTAACTTTTGTTATTGACCAAATACTTATTTTCCACCATAATTTGCAAATAAATTCTTTAAAAATCCTACAATGTGATTTTCTGGACTTTTTTTCTCTCATTTTGTCTCTCATAGTTGAAGTGTATCTATGATGAAAATTACATGCCTCTCTCATCTTTTTAAGTGGGAGAACTTGCACAATTGGTGGCTGACTAATTACTTTTTTGCCCCACTGTATTTATTTTCTGTATCAAATATTTGGTAGCATTCTCTGTGATATCCATCACCTTCTGTAATGGTGTCTGGTATAAGTTCACAGGTTACATTCATTCTGTGAGCAGATTCCAGTGGTTCAGTTAATCTCTTGTCACGTATTTCTTTCATTCTGGCTAATCTTGCATTATATCCATAATATATTTTATAAAGGATATTATTTTATATCCATACAAGGCCTTAACTATATTAAATTAAAAATAATTAAAAACAACTATTTAAAGTAACTATCAATGTAGTAAGAGGGGTCAATTATATTAAATAAAGATGGGGAGGGTGAGGAGTTTGAATGTTGGGATGTTGGAATGTTAGCACGTTAGCATATTAACTGATGCTATGGAAATGGTCCTTGATCGATTATATCCATACAAGGCCTTAACTATATTAAATTAAAAATAATTAAAAACAACTATTTAAAGTAATTATCAATTTAGTGTAGTAAGAGTATTGGGTCACCTAAAAGCTGCTCTGATTGACTAGGCCAATCTCGACGTGTTAAAATCGTTTATTAGGGTTTCCCTATTCACAGGGCTAAAACAGTTAGTGTATCCCAACAATGTCAATGTTAACATTCAGATTCATATTCTACACATACAGACCTTTCAGAAAAGCATGATTTTTTTTAAGGGGAGGGGGTTGGGGTGCATGATAGGCGAATCTAGGTCGTGGCCTTGAAATGGGCTCATTATATCGACATAAAGCCTTACCTATGTTAATTTTAGACACCTACCAATAAGCAGCATGGTAGGTATTTGACCTAAGTCATCATATGTTAAGTTTGAGTGTGTATTGGGTCACCTAAAAGCTGTTCTGATTGACTAGGACAATCTCGATGTGTTAAAATCGCTTAAAATCGTTTTTTAGGGTTTCCCTATTCACGGGGCTAAAACAGGTAGTGCAACCCAAAATTTTCAATGTTAACATTCAGATTCATATTCTACACATCCAGACCTTTCAAAAAAGTATGGTTTTGTTGGGAGGTGGGGGGGGTGCACGGTAGGCCTATGTAGCTCGCCGCCTATTTGGCTTTAGACTGTTACATGAAAATTTAAAAATGAAATGTCATAATTATAATGTTTTGAGAGTTTACTTACGTAATTGTTGCATTAGGCTATGAATTAATAAATGTTTATTGATAAAATCTAGCTATTTCATGTCTTTTCATTTACAGTAGCATGAACCACGAGTAGTCGAGTAACTCGAGTATTGTTTTGATAAGAAATCGACTGGCAGAAATCAGTAGTCGTGCAACCCCTAATGTGAACATAGTCCATCGGGGGCAGGGGGAGGGGGGAGCAAACAAACTCAGGTTCAGAACAGGCAATCGAACCAAGTGTGAAAGCGCCCTAAGAGAGGAAATGAAATATGTTGCACATGTTGCTTGCCAATAAAAAGAGGTGTCAGTTCATCTCATCTCGGTCTCATCTCAATTTTTTTTTAAACCTAAAACACATGGCCTATTATTTATTTCGGTGATCGTTATCTGTGATCGGTATTGGCCAATACTTCTTCCAGTGATGCGATCGAACCCAACACTCCTGATCGGAGCACCCTTAAAAATGAAGCATGTTGTTTGGTAAATCACTCGGTTACAGTCTCAAATGGAGATTTCTGAATCTCCTCTCTCGTCTGAGTCACCGAGTCTTCATGACGCGTCCTATAAATATGTTCCATGAGCGGCGCCGGGTCGCTGGCCTGTTCTTCTGTACTTTTAAGCTCTTGGCAGAGACTATTTTTGGTCTGGCTTTTGTAGATGTGCTCAGGGATGCGATGCACTTGCTTCTGAAACCTCGAGTCTAGTTTAGAGCAGGTAAACCAGTCCATTTTACTGTTTCATGATAAGCTCAGCTGGAGAAATAATCTAAAGCACCTTTTTACTGTTGATTATTAAAGGGTTAGTTCACCCAAAAGTTTTTTATGCAACGACACATTAAAGATTATGTTTAGCTAAATGTCCTGAATCCTGGAAATGTCCTAATCTAAATAAAACCGATGTCACTGTATGGCTTAGTGAGATTAACAAATTGAAAAAGGCTGCAATTTAATTTAATACCTATATGCACATGTATATATGCATTTTACACATTTTACAAACACATTTGTATAATACAATTATTATTATATATTTTTTTTTATTTTAAAATGAAATATTTTTACAATATTAATATTTATCTGTTTACTATTTTTAATAACTTTTTATATTTATTATTATTATTAATCAGTTTTTTACAGAAAACCAGAAAAAAAATGTATTAGAAAAATCAGTATTCAATGACTATTTTTGGGTGAACTGCCCTTTTGTTTCTGTGTTTTCATGTTTAAGATTTTTTTTTTGCTGATATTTGAGGGTTTTATTCTCCGTTCTTGAGCCGGATGTTTGGTGGAAGCACCAGCGCTGGACTGAACCCGAGACGCAGGTCTAATGTCGACACTCGGGCTTGTGGTTTCAGTGGAGAACTACTTCCTGTTTCCTGTTGCATGGGTGATTCAGCGAGTGGCATCCAGTCAACTTGCTGAAGTTGTTGACTCCTTCTCTTGATACATAATTGCATGCATTTTGTATTTGTAATTATTAATTTTGTGTAAATGAGTCCCATCCATCCATCCATCCATCCATCCATCCATCCATCCATCCATCCATCCATCCATCCATCCATCCATCCATCCATCCATCCATCCATCCATCCATCCATCCATCCATCCATCCATCCATCCATCCGAACTGTTAGCATAGATCCTTTCCATCCATTTCACTTTTTCCATCCATCCCTTTCACTCTCTCTCTGCGTCTCACGAACACACTTCATTTCCCATCTGTTGGCTTCTAGACTAAATTAATCTGTTTGAATCTGGATTACAGTTCTAGGATCAGTCTAGTAACCGATATCGTCCCTCTGGCTGTACGAGGTCAAAGGTCACCCATATTTAAATTCCTCAGATGACTCGTCAGGTGATAAACGAGGCCTGTTGATTTAATAATTAACCACTCAAAACATTTACATTTCTCCTTTCAGCAGCGTCAGCTGTTTCTCCGTCCAGAGTCGACTGTTTAAAATAACTCTTCGGATCATTCGGCCACCATAGAAGGAAACGAGGGTGAAATCCTGAAGCGGAAAGCCGTTCCTGGCACTGACCGCGGTTAATCCAATAGCTTGTGTTAGGGATAAGACATACACACACACACACGCGCGCACACACACCCGCTGTGCAACACTTATTAATCCATGACCGGGGAAAGGAGGGGTGATTCAGGCTAATCAATAAAGCCATGAATGAATGAGTGTTTACAAAGTCTCTCTCTCTCTCTCTCTCTCTCTCTCTCTCTCTCTCTCTCTCTCTCTCTCTCTCTCTCTCTCTCTTTTTCTTTTCTCTCTCTCTCTCTCTCTCTCTCTCTCTCTCTCTCTCTCTCTCTCTCTCTCTCTCTCTCTCTCTCTCTCTCTCTCTCTCTCTCTCTCTCTCTCTCTCTCTCTCTCTCTCTCTCTCTCTCTCTCTCTCTCTCTCTCTCTGCTGTCGATTGCTCTCGGCACTAATTAAAGAGGTTTTGAGGGCCGCAGACTAATGGCTGTCAGAGACCGAAGGGACACACACTCACTGTGAGACGCTGTAGAGCTTTTAAACACACCCGAGTGACTCATGAATGATAAGATGAGGGAACGGACAGAACTTTTGGATAGAGAGACACAACATGAGGAAAAACTGATGACAGTAAGTTTGTGTGTCAGAGAGAGATCGAGTCCTAGTGGATGGATTTTGTAATCAGGCTCTCAAATCATATAAACTTGGATCGGTGCATCCCTATAAATAACACGTCTAATGCATTTTTCTACGAATCTCATGCCAGAAATGAAGATCGCTGCACATATGCCTGTGAAATGTCTTTGGATCGGTCTGAATTCAGCACTTGTTTGTTAAACTTTTTTTAAAGAAGTTTTTTCGTGACCATTTGACGTGGTTTTGTAAGGATTTTTTTTCTCGATAAAGCTGCTTTAAAACTATACATTTTGTGAAAAGCACTGTACAAATCAATCAAATTGTATGTGTGTGTGTTTTTGCTCTGTTATATCTTAGCGGCCAAAAATTTCCCCAGAAGTTGATGTGTGTGACAGACCAGTTCAAACCCCATTTTCAGCATTTATTTGATCAAAAATACAGTAAAAACAGCAATATTGTGAAATATTATTACAATTCAAAATAACCGTTTTCTATGTGAATATATAGAAAAATGTCATTTATTCCTGTGATCAAATCAGAATTTTCAGCTTCATTACTCCAGTCTTCAGTGTTTCTGATTATTATTGTGCTGCTCAATATTTTTGTGGAAACTGTGATAAATTATTTTCAGAATTCTTTTAACTCAGTTTGTGGGGATCCCTGGAGTAAAACCAGCATCTCTGTGTCTAATTTTGTCTGTACGTTACGCGTGTTAAACTGATGTTCCTCACCACATGCCACGATTTCTCACTTCCTCGTTGAGAGCGAGCGAGCGGGTGAAAGGTTAAAGCCGGAGCAGCGAGACACTGGGGTCACCGTGTGTTCAAGGGTCATGCGTTGCACTTTTGTTGGTTCATTGCACCAAAAATATCATAATTTAGTTCTTCACGACTGTTTTCACTTGCTCTCTCTGACTCTTTGAGTTAAACAGGCTGTTTTTGCTAATATACCGTTACACTATGTAAATGACCTCTGTTATGATTGGCTAATGTGTGTCTACCAGTTCCTCAAGTCTCAAGTTTCTGAATACTGAATGTTAATTATATAAATATGGGCGCTCATAAGTTCATGAACTCATAACTATGTCAAGTATGGTGGCAATTATCTGTTTACAGTTTAGTATCAGTAAATGCTCTGCCGCAACTGCAGCATTTTTATTTTAGTATTTAGTATGCTATTTATTAACTTTTTTTATTTGTATATTTTCAGCTCTCATTTAATTTTTTTATTAGTTTTGTTAGCCTAATTTTAGTACTTCAATTTAAACTTTATTCCAGTTTTCTCATTTTCTTTTTTTGTTGTTTCTTATGTAAAATTAATATTTTATTTCAGCTTTATTTCAATTAAATAAAACTATTAAAATAGTATTTAGTTAATAATAACAACATTGAAGTGTGTCTACATACTAGTAGCACATCAAGTCTGGTTCTTTCATTTCTAAAAAGTAAGAATAATCCTGTTTTTCATAATATACCGTTAAACTGTAAATGTAATGTAAATGTAAATGACCTCTGTTATGATTGGCTAATGTTTGTCTACCAGTTCATGCCGTTGTTCAGGATGGCTCAAGTTTCTGAATACTGAATGTTAATTATATAAATATGGGCGCTCATAAGTTAATGAACTCATAACTATGTCAAATATGGTGGCAATTATCTGCAATTATAATATATTCTGCCGCAACGGCAACATTTTTATTTTAGTATTTAGTATTTTAGTATGGTATTTATTAACTTTTTTTTATTTGTATATTTTCAGCTCTCATTTAATTTTTTTTATTCGTTTTATTAGCCTAATTTTAGTACTTCAATTTAAACTTATTTCAGTTTTCTTATCTAAAATTCATATTTTATTTCAGCTTTGTTTCAGTTAAATAAAACTATTATAATAATAGTTTTAGTTAATAATAACGACATTGAAGTGTGTCTACATGCTCGTAGCACATCAAGTCTGGTTCTTTTATTTCTAAAAAGTAAGAATAATCCTGTTTTTCATTAACCCCGTTGAGGTGAAGTGAAGATGTGAGTTTGACGGCTGCTGTTCCTGTGTTTCAGGTTGAGATCTCCTCGCACCAGATGAGGGAAGATGCTGGCCATGGATCAAGGCGTAGTGGAGGAGTGGCTGTCTGAGTATAAGGTACGTCATCTCTGTCTGTCTCTCCTCATCTCTATCACTTCTCTGCGTTCTTGCTTTGACCCGTGTGTGTGTGTGTGTGTGTGTGTTTCAGACTCTTCCAGAGACGGCCGTCTCCAGCTATGCCGCCTCTCTGAAGGACAAGGGCTCTCTGGTTCCAGCGCTTTACAAAGTTATTCGGGAAAATTACAGTGATGTAAGGCAGTTTCTTCTCCTATTTGATTTGTCCTCAGACTCTCTCATTATTGAATGTGCTTTGATGCTTAATAACATATTCTGGGTTGTGTGCCACTTTTCACAATCCAATCAGTTCCCACTCTTTTTTTGAATTGAATTTGAATTGAAAATGCATTCAATTATGGAAGCAAAATGCATTACGATCTCCTTTTATGTGTTGATTTTAACGGGAGCTGAATGATTTTGGGGGAAAAAATCGAATTGCACTAATTGGATTTGACAAAAATAAAAAAAATTGTTCTGGGTTTTCTCTGCTTGTATTGTACATAAGAAATATTATTACTCTTATTATTAGTGTTAGTAATAGTAGTAAATAAATGAAAGAAAATAAGAAACATTAATATTGCAATAATACTTTTGTACTGTAACTTAAAAAAAATTAGTATTTAATGAAAATACTAGTTTTATTTTACACTACCTGTAAAATTACTGTCTTAATTTCTTTATTTTTTGAACATTAATATAGTTAAAGAAAAGTACCTCAAAAGGACAATTTAGGCAACAAAAAATTGTGCTGAATAATTTATGCTAGTGCTCGGACAAAAAAATATGAAATACATGATTTGGGCTGCACAGTTTGACCAAAAAATAATATAGTGACTTATATATCAATGACTATAAAAAATATTATTGTATTATTGTAGTAGTAGTAGTAAATAAAAATATTAAAGAAGATTAGAAATATTTTAATATTTCAATAATACTATTGTACTGTAAAATAAGAAAATATAGTATTTGATAAAAAAAATATTAGTTTTATTTTACAGTCCACATGTAATAATATTTATGTCTTAAATTTCAAACATTAATACAGAAGGTTGAAGAAAAGTACCTCAAAAGGAGAATTTAGGCAAAAAGTGAGTGACATTTTTCTTTTCTTGCCTGATTATAAGTGAATTTGTATAAACACATTTCTGATCTTAAATACAAACTCTGGGACGACATGTTTAAAATAACCCAGAATATTGTTTTGAAATCAGTTGTGCCAGTGTCCGTCTCTGTGTTGCACAGCTAAAGATGTTTGGTGTTTTATGAAGTGAGTTATGAACAGTACGGCGCTCGTTTCACTATCACAGTCACGCAGACTGTTGTCACGGCAGCGTCAACATTATGATGATGAGTGACGGAGGTGTTTTCCAGTCGACTGGGTGTGTCAGTTCCTCTTTCTGGAAACAGCCCTGCTAATGACATAATCATAGAAAAATCTTTTTTTACTGCAATCAATAACATATTTTTAGACTTCACAAATGTCTGTATGATGTCTGAAAGTTCTAGATACGAAAAATTACATTTTGCCATTTTGTTTTTTTTTTAGCTTTTTGTTCAATGTGCACCTTAGAGCTGCACGATTAATCGCTAAAAGTTCGTGAGTTTGATTCAGACATCCATCGCAATCTTATTCCTAAATGACAGCGATTCTCCTGTGTCTGTTAAATCTCTGACTAAATCACATCATAACATTCAAATTAGTGTTTGCGAGAGCAGTTGTCGTGTGTAGATATGAAACCGCTTTTCAACCACACAGTATTGCTATTTCTGTGCATCTTGTTTTCCATCTTGTTTTCCTTTCTGGCTGGATTGTGATCGATCTGCACTCGTTTGAAGTTGAAAAGTCGTTTTTGTGCCTGATTGTAACTTTCGAGTGTCAGGAAACCAGATCCTGAGTCTTCGCTGCTCTGCTGAAGCGTTACGGTGTTTAATTTCTGAAAATCAGCACCGTCACACCATGTCACAGAAATCTGTGTGTATCTCACAGTCCTGCAGATGTCTGAACACTGACTGAAGGACGCTACTTTTAGAAACAGCATGACATGTTTTTGCTCTGTTTGTAATCTTTCATCAAAACCTAAAAACCTTCAGCACTTGAAATGACTTTTTCTGCTGATATAGCTCTGGGGCCGGTTTCACAAAGATAGACTTTGACTATGGCTTAGATATAGTAGATAGTCCGACTTCAGATAGACAT
This sequence comes from Squalius cephalus, assembly GCF_949319135.1. Classification (NCBI taxonomy): domain Eukaryota; kingdom Metazoa; phylum Chordata; class Actinopteri; order Cypriniformes; family Leuciscidae; genus Squalius; species Squalius cephalus. The sequence continues at coordinate 40,079,345 of NC_137129.1, read as the reverse complement.
CTATATCAGACCGTTGCACAAAGCACTTAAGACTCTGACTATCTTAAGTAGGACTACACTGCAATGCATTCTGGGTAAAATAAGACACTTTTCAAAACAAAAAACATGGTGGATCGAGTAAGCGCATTCAACCACTCAGTGCAGTTTACCCCAGCGGAGAATATGTGTTTGTTGGAGGAGTATAACCGTTACAACACAGGTGTCAAACTCAGTTCCTGGAGGGCCACAGCCCTACACAGTTTTGTTTCAACCCTGCTTCAACACACACACACACACCTGTAGTTTTCAAATAAGCCTGAAGGACTTGATTAGCTGATCAGGTGTGTTTAATTAGGGTTGAAGCTAAGCTCTGCAGGGCTGTGGCCCTCCAGGAACTGAGTTTGACACCCCTGAGTTACAAGGACATTTTACTTGGGAAATTTAGCGGAGAATGTAGTAACAAGAAGAAATGTTTAAATTATGAGCCATTTTCCCTTTTCTTTTGGTCGTGTGTAATGTAACTGATTGTTACTGCTGGTTGCCAAGGTAACTTTCCCTTGGTTTCACAGACAAGGCTTAAGTCTAGTCCCAGACTAAAATGCATTATTGAGCTATTTACCTGAAAGCAACTTGCACTGATAGATCTTAAAATATGTCAGTGCCATTGTTTTGTCTCAATATTCACACCAGCAATGTCTTTTTCTAAGGAACGTTTATAAAAGATACTTAAATGTCCTAATTGAACTAAGGCCTAATCCTGGCTTAATCTGAACCCTGTCTGTGAAACCGGGCCATAGAGTCTTAGACCTAAGTTAGCCTGGGGGTAAGAGGTGTCTAATTTTTTTGGTCTAAATTAAGTCAGTCTTTATTTTTGTGAAACAGTCTAACTTGCATTAGACTATGAGCAAATTTTAGACTTGTCTAACTAACACTATAGACCGGTCTAAAATAGCTTTGTGAAACCGGCCCCTGGACTTAATACAAGTAGAATGCTCTTTTATGAAGTCACCTCGCTTAAAGGAACACGCCGACTTTTTGGGACTTTAGCTTATTCACCGTATCCCCCAGAGTTAGATAAGTCCACACACACCATTCTCATCTGTGTGCCGTAACTCTGTCTAACGCACCCACCGCTAGCCTAGCTTAGCACAAAGACTGGAGGTAAATGGCTCCAGCTAGCATACTGCTCCCAATAAGTGACAAAATAACGGCTACATTTCCCTATTTACATTGTGATTTGTATAGTCACAGCGTGTACAAATAACAAGGTCACATGAGACACAGCCATCTTCTAACCGTATACACACTGGGAACTATATTCTCAGAAGGCGAAGCTCTGCTACTTCTGCGGAGTGATTTTTTTTTTTTATCATATGTTAATTTAAAAAATCTTGTATAATATGACTTGCTGTTTTTGTTTTGTTTGGTTTTTATTGTGTTTATATGATATTTGTATTTTTGTCATTTAATTTTTGCCATGAAAATAGCTTTGAATGCTGACATGACACTAAATAAAACTGAATCTGAATCTGCTGATATAACCAAGGCTGTTGTAATACGATGTATGTAAGCAACAAAGTACGAGAGGCTGTGCTGTATCATGAATAAGTAACGGCTGAAGGGCGTTGTTAGGCACGATGCGAAGCGGAGTAACCCCTTCAGCCGTTACTTATTCATAATACAGCACTTGCCTCGAGTACCTTGTTGCTTTTATAAAACGGTTGCCACACAATACAAATATTAAAGCCGAAAAATATTTATCTATGCAACTTTCATGAAGTAAAATCACTAAAAGCATTCCTTCCGCTGGAAAAAATAGTCCCTGACCGTAAACAGCAACAGAAGTTACATACATTATTTCGCCAATAGATGGCGGCAAAGACTGTCTTATGAATGAGTCAGTCGGTAGAGAAAAGACTCAAACTTGTTTTCACGGAGAAGGAAGACGCAACTGACAGATGACTAACGTTATAGGCACGGGAAAACCCCTTAACGGTTAGGCCTAACTGTTAAAAGGACAAGATATCGCAGCGGACATTCAAACGGATTATTTTATTATGAATATAGGACTGACCTGAAGGAAAATGCCATGTCTACTGTAAATGCAGGTACTCTCGCTTACTCGATCTCTCACAATACTCCACTATAGCTTCAATGAACAATATCAATGAGATCACACACGTGTTTAAGTTGCTAAGAGTGGTTGCTAGGGGTGTTGTAGTGATACATAGAACCATTGGGTGAAGCGGTCATAGCCGTGTTTTATCGTGAATAAAGCACAGCTATTGACCAATCAGAATCAAGGATTGGAACTAACCGTTTTATGATAACCAATAATATCATAACCTCTCTGTAGTGAACCAATCAAATGCCCGGTCTACATCATTTCACTCAGAAATGCCACAGTACAGAAGATGAATGCGAGTGCATGTTGACTTAAACCCGTCAGCTACCTGCTAAAACTACATTCGTTGTTTAATAAAGCTGTTTAATGTCAGTATTGTGTGTAAAACTGATATTCCCAAACCTTTTGGTCAGCTTAACCCCATTGACCTCAAATATTTACTAGAAGAAGGAGAGTTTTAGGATGTTCACACTTGATTAAAACGAACTCTGGTGTGATTGCTCTGTTAGTGCGGTTCATTTGATTTAGTCCCAGTTTGCTTTTCGAGACATCTGGATCGCCGCCAGATGTCTGGCTCAGTATAGGTCATAAACCCCGCCCTCTCCATGTAATCGAATGGGACGTGAGCCAAACAAAATAATCAAATTACACTTCAAAAGATGGTTTCTATCATTTTAGGCAGTTTTCATCACGCTGATGTAAGTTTAAGTGTTCCTTTTTTTAAGTACATTTGGTTTTAGTTAGTTATTTGCTATAAAACGGGGGTGTGGCATCATGATTGACAGCTGTGATTGACAGCTCCTCTGAGTGAAGTAGTCACGGAGGCACCAATGGGCTTTTTTTCTGGATATGATTATGTGGTTAGTAGTTGTATTTAGCTTATTTTCACTTCAGTTGTTCTACAATCAGCAGACATCAAAATTGGAGCAGTCAGGCTACTTACAAAGCAGTTTAGCGATTCATTAAAATCTAGGTGAGAGATTTTGTATTTTTTGCACTGATTTGTAATTGTAATGCATTTGTGTCTCTCAGCTGCTGGAGCCGGTGTGTCATCAGCTGTTCGAGTTTTACCGCAGCGGCGAGCCGCGTCTCCAGCGCTTCACTCTGCAGTTCTTGCCGGAGCTGGTGTGGAGTTACCTGTCCGTCACGGCGTGCCGAGACCCGCACTGCAGCGGCTGCATAGAGGCTCTTCTGCTCGGCATATACAACCTGGTCAGTGCTCCCCTAAACCAATGCACACAGAAACATTATTATGCAAAATTCACTTTTATAAGGTGTTTGAACACAGTTACAGTGTGTGTGTGTACACAACCAGCCTATAATGGTAAAAATGCACCCCCTTTATTTTTTTGTAATCCCCATAAATCATAAACAGTGTCTCCACACGAGCGGCTCCAGATTTCCCCGCCCATGACTGGTGTGATCTGGACTACACTTTATTTTAAGGTGTCATTGTACAGTGTAATTATATATTTAAGTACTGAGTAATATTAATTAACAGCATGTACTTACTATAGGGTTAGGGTTTGGTTGAGGGTTAGTTGCATGTAATTATGCATAATTTACTGTTATTACTATGGTAAGTACATGTAACGTATGTAACAAGTACACTGTAAAATAAAGTGTTAATGTGATCTGCCCTATTAGCACAGATCCCGTCCTGAGTGAGCCACAGTAGTCCCACATTTGTGTTTCCTCGCTGTAGCAGCTGGAGATAGACGATGTCTGTGCCAAAAAAAAAAACATTACAAATGTTCTGTTATTGGATGTACCAAACAAACATAAGAGACTCTATTGACTCCCGGGATCTGAGCCACTGAGGACGCAGTGGATGAATTTAATTTATGAAGGAAATGTGCCAAGGAAAGTCGTTAAAGTTTTTTTTTTTTGCACAAATCATTTTACGCCAGACTGCTTCACAAACGAGGGTCAGTTCAACGCTGGATTTGTGCAAGTTGTTTCTGTGAGATTTTAGATTAACATACTGCAAGGTTTGTGAAATTAAATGTTCATTAGATATTCAGTGATTTGTTTAAATGATGTAGATGCGCATTTGCTGAATGTTGACGGTAAATGAGAAAGTATTTTAGCCTGATTGTTTGCCTTTTCTGATACGTAAATAATATAAAAGCAACGCTTTACTTTTTCGCATACCATTTACTTTCTTTGTTTACCAGTTCTGGCTAACAAAGTATTAGATATGACTGACAGAGATCGTAAACTAATGAAGACGGAGAATGTGAGTGAGCGCTGGTGTTCTCAGCGCCGCCCGTCAAAATAAAAGTCTGGAGCGCCGTCAAAATAAAAGTCCCGCTTCCAAGACATCAGCCAATCAGAAAAACTTATCGGCCGATGCCGATATTTAAAAAAATGGCAAATATCGGCTGATGTATGGGCCTTGCCGATATATCAGTCGACCACTATTGTTGTTGAGGGAGTATCTGAAGCACGAGCTGTAAAGGGTCTGGATAAGGAAAGCTTCTGGAAAGGTTGCAGGGAGCAGTAGCTCATTTGCATATGAAGAGACACACAAAAATGGTGTGTTTTTGTTCTCACCCAAACAGGGGCAAATTTGACAAGCTATAATACATGATCTGTGGGTTATTTTCAGGAGAAACTTCACACACATTCTGGGACATCAGAGACTTATATTACATCTTGTGAAAAGGGGCATAATAGGTCACCTTTAATGATCAGTAATTTTATTGATTTGACTGCAATTTGATCTGTGTTGTATAAAGGGCTTTAGAAATAAAGGTGACTTGACAGATATTTCAAGTTGAGACCGATTCCTGATTCACTCCCTTAAAATCGCATCAAAAATGGTGTTGTAAATGTCGGGCGGACAGCAACTTCCTCTGGCTTTTCCTGTGAACTTTAGCCATGGATTTTTCCTTAATCAGGAAGTGGTGTTTTCCAGCCGGCTGTGAGAAGGGAAGCCAGGCTGTCGGCGAGGTCGGTGGTCTTTCATGGGTTTTACGCCCCGTGAACTCGCCCTCCCTCCTCACTTCGCCCTGAATACTAGAGTAGGTCATCTGTCAATCACATGCCATCCGGGTGTCAGGGAGCGCTTAATCATCCTGACGCTATCGGCTCTGAAATCGACTGGGACGGCAGCAGGCCGGTGGGCGTCCTGTTTTAGAGACTAACACACACTGAAATCTCACTTGATCTGGTTTGTCTTTACACCTGAAGAACTCCTGAGTCTGGTACAACAAGAACAGTTCTGCAGTTTCATCATGATTCGCTTGCGAAATCTCGTCACGTGTGTTTGAGCAAACTCTTGGCACATTCATCATCACTGTTGGAGAGTAACCAGTTGAAAGTGTTGAACTTCATACCAACCTAACTGCATTTTTTTGTATTGTGACAGTGGCTCTGTTGTTTTTAGAGCAGCTTTTCCAGTTACAAGATACTTTTTCCATCACATGACAAATTGCTTTATTATGGTCTTTTTGTTGTTGTACGCAAGCACAGTTTTGTGTATTTAGTTAGTTAGTTAGTTTTTTCCTGGTACACAAAAAGAAAAGCTTTTTTTAGGATATTTGGAATAGATAGGGAATATTTGTGTAATTTGTATTACATTTTTCTATAATTATCTAAATTATTTTTGGGGGAAATATTTGTGTAATATACATTTTTATATATATATATACACTTTTTTTTCATAAAATAAAATAGATACATTTTTAAAATGATCTACATTATTTTTTTGTAAAATACTGTTTTTTATCTCTATGTATCTTATTAAAATTAGATGAGTTTTAATTGAAATAAAGCAGTCACTTTTGGCCATTGCAGATTTCTTTTTCCTTTCATTTTCTGACAAAGACAGGAAGCTTTGTTTTTTCAGTGCTAATGCAACAAAATGAAAATGCGGAAGGAAATGCATTAGATGTGTAATTGATGCTTTGTCTGTGTGGTTTATTATTCTGCCAAAGAGACTGATGGGAAATGTTTTAAAGCCTGTTTCATAATCTTGCTAAATGAGTAGTGTTTTCTGGCAAGCTTTTATTGCTGTTCTTCATCAACAGCACACAAAATACAAAACAAAAGTGTTTCCCATGATAAATGAACTCATCTATGTGAAATATTATTCATGCAGCGCAGCGTAATTTAGGTTATGGCCATGCATATATTCAATACGGAAACAATATATTTTTTAGCTTTTGTCATTATAACGCTGTATGTTTGTTTACACGTTCCCTCATGTCTCTGAATCAGATCAGTCCTCATTATTATGATCATGTTTATTTCAGGAGATCGTTGATAAAGACGGGCAGAGTAAAGTGCTGTCGTTCACCATCCCTTCCTTATCCAAGCCATCAGTTTACCATGAGGTGAGTGAATCAAACGTCCCGATCCTGATCCTCAGATGTTCTCGCTCTGACCGTCTCTGTGTCCCGCCTCCAGCCGTCCTCGTTCGGCTCTCTGGCCTTGACGGAAGGAGCCTTAGCCAATCACGGCTTGAGTCGAGTGGTTTACAGCGGCCCGCACCTGCAGCGAGAGACCTTTACAGCACAGAACAGGTGCGGACGCATCAAATATTCATATTGCGCTCCATGCTTTTATTTTACTCATCCATTTTTAATCAGCTAATGAGTGCTGGGGAGGGGGGTTAACCTTTAACCTTGGGAGGGGGTTAAAGTGGATTTAATGATGCATTTCTGCTTTAATTTGATGATGATGATGGTCATGTGTTTTGCAGGTTTGAAGTCCTGACGTTTCTGCTGCTGTGTTATAATGCGGCTCTGAGCTACATGACCAGTTCATCCCTGCAGTCTCTGTGTCAGCTCAGCTCCAGGTTTGACATGTGACACACACACTGAGGAATTAAAAAAACAGTTTTAGTCCTTAAAAACACCATGATAACATTCAATCAGGTTTTATTGTATTATGGTTCCTGAGGGTTGTGATGGACTGAGACATGGGCACAGAGTTAGTAGGAATGCGTCTGAAATGTCCTCTTTTGAGCAATTTCCTTAACACCAACATTTCGAGTATGATCAAGATTATATGATTCACTGCATTAATTGCCAGGTTAATAATTTGGCTGATATTTGACATTGACACACGAATATCAACATTGGCTCAATCTCAATTTAGCTGATTAAAAATAAGTGAATCCCTTTTGTATCAGTTTCCAAATTAATTTAAATAATAATAATGTATCCATTACCAAGCCTGTTGGTAGACAGATAAATATTGATTTTTGTTTTTGTATTTTAAATTTTATTCATTTTAAATTATGAACTTTATTTTTTATTTAGTTAAAAAAATTTCACTTATTTATTTATTATCCATTGCCAAGGCGGTTGGTATATATATATCCAACTTTAAATTTTTATCCAAATTTATTTATTTAAATGCATTTTTTATTTATAAATATTATTATTAGTATTATTATTATTATTATTATATATTATTTATTTTGAATAAATACATCTGTAATTAATATTTTTATTTATTTAAATATATATTGCATATACAAATGTATTTATTAATTTAAATATATATTATTATTATAGTATATATTCAATATTTTTATTTATTTTTAATAAGTACATTTGCAGTTTTTTTCATTTAATTATATATTTTTTTTATTTTAAGTACATTTTTATTTATTATTCATATATTTTTTACTTATTTTTATTTACATTATTTATATGAATACATATTAAGTAATATAAGAGTTCATTTAATTTCACCTAGTTTACATACAATTTATGTATTGCTGTTAATTTGTTTTTTATATATCAGAATCATATCGATTTCCAGATCCTCTCTAGATTTACAAACCCTATTAGTGAAGTCAAGGAAGTCTCTCCTCGTTCAGTGTGGTTACAGTGTCTGTTGGCGTGCTGTTCAGATCTGCTTTGTTCAGGCCTTCAGGTCAGGTGTTTGTGTGGATAATGCGTCTCTTCATCTCAAATCCTCCCATGATCCTCTCTGTTTCCAATCACCCTGATCCTCTTATAGACCTGAACCTGAGTGGACTCAGACCTGCGATTGGTCTTTTCCCACAGTGATTTAAGCCACGCCATCCCGAGAGAGATGATCACATGACTGATTATTTAACCAATCAGCTAATGTTAGCAGTTGAGTTAACAAAGATCCTTTCCCTCGACTGCAGGTCAAAGGTCTCGTCACATTCCCTCATGGGCCGGATCATCATAGTGATGAATCTAAGCCAGTGGTTGACCAACATGGGCTTTTTATTGACCGATAGAAAGCAGTGAGACCAACATAATGCACATGTGAGTTAATTTCAGTCTGTTTCTTCTCTCTTCAGAGTGTCTATCTGTGGTTATCCAAGGCAACAGTTGCGGCGGTATAAAGGCATCAGCGCGCGGCTCATGGTCACGTCAGAGTTCCTGGTGCAGCTCATCACGGGGATCCATTTTGCACTGTGAGTGGTTCAAAACTGAAGACTGTGTCCTACCAAACCTGTTATCAGACCAGTGTTTCTGGTCTCAGCTGACTACGCCCATGTCATCATCATGTGTGTCTAATGGGGCATGGCATCTGCCAATTATCAGCTCAGTTTGGCTTAAAAATAAGGTGTTCCCTTTTGTATCAGTTACAACATTCAGAAATAGTTATTTCATCATTTTTAAAAATGTTTTTAGTTATTTTTCCTACTTTATCATTTTGTTCCCGTTCTTTATACCTTGATATTGTTTCTTTTTTCTGAAGGATCTTTTTGAAGGATGTTTGGACTCTTGATTTCACTCTTGTTTAGAAAAATATTCTTCAAAAATGAATTGTCCAGTCAATAATCATTTGTATTTGGCTGATTTAATAAGGCATTCCCTTTTGTGTCAGTTCCCAAATTTTAGAAATAGTTATTTCATTTTTTTTTAATGTTATGTTTAAAAAAAAAAAAAAAAAAACTATCATTTTGTACTATACACTTTTATACTTTTTTTTTTTTTTTTTTTTTCATTTATTTTTCTGGGAAACGATTTTTTTGAAGGCTCTTGACAGATGTGGTCACCCTTGTATGGAAAAATATCCCATATATTACTTTTTCTGTATACAGTATTTAGCCATTTTGAGATTGTCGACATCTGCCGATAATCATTTCCATTTTGCAGATTAAAAATAATAAATTATCCTCGTTTGTTCCAATGATGAAATAACAGTATATGGGTTTGGATTGAGATGAGGGTGAGTAGATGATGACAGAGAAGTTGTCTTTGATCGTGTGTGTGTGTGTGTGTGTGTGCGCAGGTGTAACGGTGAAGTGGACCTGGGCTCCAAGGCTCTGGATGATGTGCTGTACCGGTCTCAGCTGGAGCTCTTCCCAGAAGCCCTGCTGGTGGGTTTCAGATCCCTCACGCTTGAGCAAAGCTAATCCAGCTAAAGCTCCGCAGATTACCAACATTTCTGAAATTCATTCACTGATCCCGTTAGAAACAAACACTTACAACACCACAAAAACAGGCTATAGACCAGGAATTAGTTCTATTTAGGGAGTAAATATTTACTCTCACAGGGATTTGATAATGAGCCTTTACTAAAATTAAATGAAATATGCATTAAATAATATATATAATGTATATGCAAAATTGGAATGGATGGATAATCTGTCTAAAATAAATCAAATCTGTCTTTATAATAAATTACATTTAAAAAAATGTAATTTTATATTTTTTTAAAGTAATTTAATAATAATTTATAGTTGCTAATTGCATAACATTTGCAAAATTGTATATATATATATATATATATATTCATATACATTTATTATATATGAACTGTTTTTTAATTCGCAACTATCTAATTATCTATAGTTGTTATGAATCATATATTATAATTAATTTTAAACAAAAAACATACAATTATATATTTATAGTTTTATAAATTTTATTAAAAGTAATTTTATTTATAACAATTTACAGTTGCAATTTACTTAAGTTAACTTAAAAATTGTCTATAATGTGTGTGTGTGTATATATATATATATATATATATTAGGGCTGTCAAAAGATTAATCGCGATTAATCGCATCCAAAATAAAAGTTTGTGTTTAGATAATATATGTGTGTGTACTGTGTATAATTATTTTCTATATATAAATACACACACATGCATGAATATATTTAAGAAATATTTGCATACATATACTGTATATATATTTATATAGTTTATATTATATATAAATATATTTTTTTATATATAAATTACACATTTTTCTTAAATATATACAAGCATGTGTGTGTATTTATATATACAAATTTAATTATACACTGTACACACACATATATTATTTAAACACAAACTTTTATTTTGGATGCGATTAATCTTTTGACAGCCCTAATATATATATATATATATACCATGCATTGCGTTATAATATATTGTTTTAGATAAAAAAAATGAACATGTCACATTACACCGTTTTAATGGAATATCCAATAATGCATTGAATTATCATTGATGCATCTGTGCATTTTTATGCCACTAATAATTTGCAATATGTACTGTAGAAGATCTGTGTGCATGGCTACATATAGAGAGAGTTATCTTCTGTCCTTGATGTTTCTCAGGTGGGAAACGCCATCAAATCGTCTCTTCACGGCGCTACTCTGAAGTCCAATAAAGAGGGAACTCGGTCCATCCAGGTGGAGATCACTCCCACCGCCTCTCGGATCTCCAGGAACGCCGTGACCAGCCTGTCAATCCGAGGCCATCGCTGGAAACGCCACGGTGAGGATGAGTTGCCATGGTGACTCACACTTCCTGAAACCGCTGACGGATTCGATGCCCTAGTATTAAAACTCTCCGGGGGTTTTTCCCACGCATCCTGATGTTTCGACGACTCGGGGCGGAACGGGATTCCTGCTCACATTTCAGCGGGTCATAGATCGTAATAATGTGGTATTTGGCAGTTTTTCAGCTTCCTCATCCCGACACCACGCCATCTGACTAATTAGTGCTCAGGCGTTTCAGAGTTAATGACGGCTTTCTGTTCGTCAGCCACAATTAAGCAGCAAACGCACTCATTAGAGCTGCTGGCCAAGGCAAGCGTCATCGCTGCTAGAGATTTGAAGCCCTAACCCTAAATTTGACACTTTTAGTGTATAAATCGCCCCATCAAATCATTTGTGCCTCAAAGCATAATATGGCTCATTTCTTAATTATTTCTTAAACTATAATATTCGTTTTACTGATTTGAGTCTCTTTGTTTTTAATTCGGGTGTTAGTAGATTTTAATTTGGATTTACATTTACAGTAGCTATTATAACTAGTATAAAATGCTAGTTTATTTTAATAATAATATAAATATATATATATATATATATTAATAACTATGATATATATGTACAATATATAATAACTGAATTTTAATTATTAAACATTACAATTAAAAAAATATTTTATAATATAATTTATAAATATTTTTTAATGTATTTTCATTTTATAATAACAATATATTTTAATGCTTATTAAATAATAAACATATTTGGTAATAATATTAATAATGTTAATTTATGTACATAATATATGAACATAATATATTATTAATAATGCTATAATTTGATTATAAACTTAATTGTAATATTTTATAAAAATATATAATTAAATAATTGTTCATATTATTTCAGTAATTATAAAATAATATAATTCATATTTTTGTTAAATATAATGTATTATAACTATATAATGTAATTATAATTAATAATTAATTATAGTAGCTGTATATTTATATTATTTTATTATAACACTCATTTAATTATAAATTTATAATAATAATATAATTTAAAATGTGAAGTGCATTTTGAGAGTCGCTTTCATTTCATTGTCATGTGTCCATTTTTATCATATTATTTTGAACTGTTTATGTTTGTCTTGAGATGTTTCAGATTTTATTTCCATGTATGTCTCATCACGTCACCCATCATGCATGTATCCGTGTGTGTGTGTGTGTGTGTGTCTCAGAGTCTCAGGAGGACAGTGTAGACTCCCCTGACTCCTGCCCGACGGGGCCCATCCCTGAGATTAGCGTAACGGGGGTCAGCGGGGAACGACTGGCCAACGGAGAGGCTCTTCGCTGCAGGACGGAGGGGGAGGCGCTAGGGGGCGCCACTGAGGTGGGGGTCGACCCTAGAGGTCAAGAGGTCAGGAGGCAGAAGTCCGTGCGGAAGCACCTAGAGGACGGGACGCCCTCCGTGGGGCGGGTTCAGCTCTAGAGCCCCACCCCCCCCACCCCTCGTCCCACACACCCCCCCCTCTCCCCTCGGGCCCAGAGGTACTTGGTGTGGGAGGAGCGTCTTCATAAGCGTGTTCATTATTTAAGATATGTAAACCCTGAAGAGTATCAGCCAGCAACTTTTTCAGGAAGGAATGTGTCAAAGGTGAAGCTCGATCCACCGCATTAGTGGCATAATGTCTATTAACTCTATTGTCTATAAATAAAAATAAATAAATAATAATAATTAAAAAACAAAACAAAAACAAAACAACAACAAATAAATATATATATATATATAGATTAATTTATTATTTGGGGTTTTTTTTTTAGGCGGAAGAACTGTGTATTTACATTTTTGTGCATGCATATATATTTTCAAACAATATGCATGCAATACATACATATTTTTATTTTATCTACACACACACACACACACACACACACATATATATATATATATATATATATATATATATATAATATAAAATTGTAATAAAAAATATAATATAGAAATACATTATATATATATCATTTAACATTTATATATGAAATTATATATTGTAATTAGATACAATTATTATAATTGTATCTAATTACAATATAGAATTTAATATAGAAATACATTATATATATATATATAAACATTTATATATGAAATTATATATTGTAATTAGATACAATTAATATAATTACATTTATTATTATGAATACATTATTTAAATAAATTTTTATTATTTATTATATTAAAACAAATTTTGTAATTAGATATAATTATAATTAAGTTTATTATTATTATTGATTTATTATACAATTATATATTGTAATTAGATACAATTATTATAAGTTAGTATATTTTTATTATTATTAATGTGTTACTTAAATAAATATGTATTTATTATGTATTACATTATATATTGTAAAGAGATACAATTATACAGGTTTATTATAATTATTATTAATGTATTATTTAATTAAATAAATGTGTATTATTTATTTATTATACATCAAATTATATGTTGTAATTCTATACAAGTATATTATTATTAATACATTTTTTTAAATAAATATTTATTATTGATTTATTAATTGATTTTTCACTTAGGGACAAATTAAAATGTGTTATTGTGGTGATTGACATTACATCACAAGCGTTGTGGATCGTGCTTCTCCCGATCCTGGAATATTCCTGAAATCCTCTCCTTAACTTTGTCAATGTCCCTGTTTTTTATGTTATGTCTTAACACTCTTAACGCTCTTGCGTCTGTTTCTGTCGCATTCACCAACTCGTTCCACATCTCTGTCTTATTCTCCATCCGATCAAACCTCCCGAACTCACAGCTAACCACTCACGGAAACGCCCCGCACTGCTTCAGTCCCGCTCACTCAATCTCTGCTGCTTTCAGAAAAGCCATTTATGAAACCTCCTTTTCCCACTTATCCACACTTATCCACTGGGTTGCCAAGGGAAACGACCTCCCTTTAGATGCCCGAGAAACGAGACAAGACTGACAGGAAATGATGTGGTATAACCATCAGTGAGGAGGATTCATGGACATCAGAGCTGATAAGTGTGTCCATTATCAATATGGTTGCCATATATTGTGCATCCCAACAGAAAACATCAGAACTTCCTGTCAGTCTGTTCCTTCTCTTCTAGTCTTGTTGCACATTTCCTTCCTTCTCCCTAAAAACCCCGGTCCTGCCGACAGCTCCCTCTGCTGAAACACCGGCTCTTATTTCCCTGGAGACTCTGTGTGGCTCTTGAAGGAGTCTGAGCTCTAGTGTTGTGTTTTATCTTCCGTCTGTCCTGATAACTCTGAAATCTGATTTCTGCACCAGATGCATTGGTAAAACGCATGTTCTGGAAACCTTCATGTGCTTTCTACATCCCTCATATCTAATGCTATGTGATGTCTGATGATGATTACAGAGATTTCGCTTTACAAATCCTGAATCGTTACTAAATTCATCTGGGTTGTTTGGTTAGTCTCATGAAAACTCTCTAGAATTATGTGGGTCATATTTCAAAGTTTTTTTCCGTTTAGTTAAGCGCTTAATTAAGCAAATTTCCCCCTAAATTCTCATTACTATTATATAATCTAATGCTTATTATAGTTACATAATTTTTTATTACATTAAGAATGAGTTTTTTTTCCTTATTACAGCAGGCTTTTCTGAGATTAAAAGTTGATATTTCAATAATTAAACTACACATTCGCATGTCTCTAATGTTGGTTAATGGTCACATGACATGCAGGGAAACTAAATATTTCATCTTTTCAAGTAGGTGTTTTGTATTGATTGAAATTAATTTAATTTCACATTTTTAAATCTCCACGAACTCCACTTTAGGAAACCGTAAATTGAGTTTTATGGGAAAATGAACTTAATTCTGACATTATAAGTATATATAAGTATGTACTGTATGTTAGATTACATGTAACACTTTTTTTTATTTGACTTTGACTTTGACTTGAATGAAAAATCTGGAGGAATTAGATTTTTTTACATTTTTACATTACATTTTTTTTCCTAGATATGACCTATAATATGACCTAGATATTTCTTTGTGAGATTCAACCTATTATATATTGATAATATAACATTTATAATATAAAAAATATAATATATATGTTAGTGTTTTAATTACACAGCCCTGCATCTTAAAAAAAAAAAAAAAAAAAAATTCTGCTGATTTGCAAAAAGACCTAAAATTATAGTTTAAGAAATCAGTAAAAATGTTCCATCACAGTTTTTTTTTATAAAAAATATTGTAAAATATTAGTTTTACAAAACAAGAATGAAGATTTTTTTTTGAGTTTTAGGGTAAACAATGAGGTTTCATTTGTTAACATTAGTTAGTAGTCATGAACTAACCATGAGCAATACATTTGTCACTATATTTCTTCATCTTTGTTAACGTTAAGTAATAAAAATATAACTGTTCATTGTTTGTTCATGTTAATATAACTAATTTGAACAAATACAACTTTTGATTTTATTAGTAAATGTTGAAATTACCATTAAAGGAACCGTATGTAAGAAATGTATTTCAATTAATCATAAAATGGCCCTGATATGTCACTAGACATTAAGAAATCATGTTCAAATACTTATATCACTGACAACAGTGGTCCGGCCAGGATATTGTCATTTAAAAAGTGGACTTGCAGCCCTCAACTGATGTTGATGTTGTCATGTTGTGTTTTGGCCTGATGCGCCACCCTCCATCTATCTACCAATCACGAAGTCAGTAGTGTTTCGGCATCCGGGTTGCCAGCTCAGCTCTACACTCTAAAAAATGCTGGGTTGTTTTAACCCAATGTTGGGTCAAATATGGACTAACCCAACGTTGGGTTAAAAAATGCAATTTAAAAATGGACAAATTGCATTTTGGACAAAATCAAAAATGGACAAAAATGCTATTTAAAAATGGACAAATTGCATTGGTTACATTAAAAATGTAACCCAACAGCTGCGTTTGTCTATTTTTAAATGGCATTTTTAACCCAACATTGGGTTAGTCCATATTTGACCCAACATTGGGTTAAAACAACCCAGCATTTTTTAGAGTGTAGTTAGCACCTCCTTGTAGCAGCCTACGTTCCTGCTGGATCCTGCAGCCTATCTGGCAACCTGGAGTCAGGGGGGAGGGGGAGGGGATACACCGCTCTACAGTAATTTGAAAGTGATTGCAGTACCAGTTTTGGCCACAATCTTACATACGGTTCCTTTAACAGATTAATAAATGCCAAAAAGCAGCTGAGAATTGAACAAATAGTTGTAGCTCGACTCATTTTTCTGGTGATTAAGAGATAATCCAAGACTTCTTAACTGTACAAATGGTTGTCGGAAGGAAAAATGCATATATTTTGTTATATAGAGCAAAAAACAACACTTTTTGCAATCAGCAGCACCTCAAAATGAGCAAGAAACAGTCGGATTCATGAGATGCAGGGCGACTCTAGGAAGTGCTCTTCTAACAGTGTGTTGTGTTGCGGCGCAGACGCAGTGGATCTGGGTTCCCCGGATGAGCTGACGGAGATCGCGGAGGTGGACGAGGGAATCTGCACGCAGGCGGCCGGAGCTCAGGGTCAGGCCAGCCCCCCCACCATCGTCATCAGCAACAGCGGGGGCGGAGCCTCGGTCGCCAAGCCCACGGGGAAGGGTCTGCGCCGCCTGACGGGCAGATCCAGCAAAGACAAGGAGAAGGAGAAGGACATGGATCAGCTCACGCGCAAGCAGGCGGCCGTCCGCGCCATGAGCGAGAACCTGGAGCTCCTGTCACTCAAACGCCTGACGCTGACGGCCAGCCAATCGGTGCCCAAGAGCGGCTCGCTCAGCCTGTCGCGCACCGCCAGCGCCGTCTTCTCGCGCTCGTTCGAGCAGGTCAGCAACGTGTTCTCCGGCGGAAACCAGTCGTCCAGCCGCGCGTCCAGTCCCACGGCCAATCACGCTCCTGACGGGGACGAGGGCGTGGCCTATTCTGAGCACTTAAGCCCCGCCCACCAGCATCGGCAGCGCTCGCCCACCATCAGTATCCACGTGACCTCTGACCTGTGACCCTCTGACTACAGTAATGCGACTCTAACAGTAAACTGCACCTTACGGGAAATTATTTTGTTGTTTTTTTTGTCAGTTGTGTGTAATTACCAAAGTCATGTATTTTTGAAGTAAGTGTTTTTAAAGCAAACTTTAACTTTTTTCCCAGTTTGTTCTTCAAGGTTTGAAGTCGACCCATGAAGTTTACATGCGATTACGAGCTGTGTTGTGTATTTTTTTTAAATGCGTTTGAGATCACACACACTGAACCGTGTGTGGTTTGAATTTACGTGTGCGTTCGCAGCTCACACGTCTTCTGCAGTTTCCCAGCATGCACTGGGCTTGAACCGAAGCCATCATTTCACACTGTTTCCATGGGAATTTGGATGCTCGTTTTCAAAACCCAGAGTGGAAAATCTGGTGGAATAAGACACCGAAACAAAACTGTGGTCGTCTTCGTTTACATTGTTTTTCATGCGGTATTTGAAAAGCAATATGCTTATTGTTTGAGTTGCTGTGTGTGAGGATGCGCGAGGCCATAAGAGATGCATTATGGGAGGTTAGCAACTGATGTCATGCTTTCAATGCAAAGCACTACGGCAGAGACCCATGAAACAGTGTGATTATAAGCCAGAAATCATTTCTTGATATAAAAATGAAAGAGAAATCAGTGTTTTTTTTTTCTTTTTTTTTTCTTGGACTAATTATAGCATTGTTTTCTTTCTTTTTAATTGGTGCATCACTGTGCTGTTGCATCAATACTTGTCTGGTTTTATTATGATTATATTTTGGAAGACATGTTTTTGAAGACATTTTTTTCTGGTCATAATGGTTTGTGCTTTTAATTTGAAGTGGGTCATCAATAACAGTGGTCGTGTCCGTATTCAGATTATTTTGAGAATGTGAATATTTTCTTGTGAACTGTAAATATTATTGTACTAAAGTCCTTTTTTTTTTTGCCTTTCATCAACAAAATAACATGGTTACAGTCTCTGAAAATAAAGATTTCTATTTCAGCATGCCTCTAGATTTTTATATAGTTAATGATGTTTTTTGAATCAACTTTTAATGACGATAGATTTATTCCTTCTGAACAGTTTTGAGATTAAATGATTGAACAAAAGTGATGTGTGAATTTATTTTGTATCCATATTAAATGTCTGTTTGTTAACAACGGGTTGTGTACATAATTAATTTTTAGGGTTGGAAAGTTCATGTTTTGATGATTTAATTTGATACTTGTTATAATTCATGCAGTTATTTAGTTCTTTGTATTTTTCCCCAAAAACATCTTAATCTTTCATCATAAATATATAGTCCAATTGAGCTGAAACATTCAATATAAATGCAAAATTGCTTTCAAATAATAGATAATCTGACTGGGATTCTGTTATTTTATTTATCTGTCATCAGGCAGTAATTCAACTAAATTATCAAAATGCATATATTTAAATACATTATAAAATTTAGCGTTAATGATTTTTACAATAAATAAATATGCCTAATGAAATCTCTAAAATCTCTTTACTGAAGACCAATTTGTCAAACTGCAACACACAAGTGAACAATGATATTGAAATAATAGTATATCTTACAAAGTTACTTCACACAACTCAAAACAATAATGTATGCTGCATATAATTCACTTAGAACATGTCGATGTTAAGATAAACAAACAGTCTAGCATCACAATTATGTCCCTCCAGTTACATTTAGCATGTCACATGTAAATAGTTCTCAAACGTGTATAACTGATCAAATGCATAATCTTGTACCTGCTGGTGTCTCGATGTCCCTTGTGTGGCCACTAGGTGTCACTGTGCCGCCTTTTTGCGACTGTCGCAAATCAGTTACCACAGGAACGCCACCGCTGCACACTTTACGGCATACACGTGGTTCCTGCGGTCTTCCGTGCCCTTCACTGCTCCACGTCGGATCCAGAGACGATATTTGATCAAATCTGAGTGAAATCATGACCAAACTGAGCAAAGAGAGCAAGCAGCGGCTGCAGCAGGTGTTCCAGTGCGGCCAGTTCGTGATCCGCTGGGGCTTCATCCCCACGGTGCTTTACCTGGGTCAGTAAACTGCGCGAGCGCGCGAATCATGTGTGTTTAACTTAGCCTACATACTGTATGTCAAGGGTTTATGCACCATTTGTGTTTATTTGAGTTGTATGATGAGTTTTTGACACACACACACACACACACACACACACACACACACACACACACACACACACAGTGTGAAGACTGGAGTATTATGAACTCTTTGATCACAAGTTCTAATTGTTATGTTTTTATAAGCGATTAGTTTTTATAAGCGAAATAGATTTTACATTACGGACCCTCTTAAGATTAAGATAAAGATTTGACGGTGATGACTTGGACTAGCAAACAACACCGATCTCCCTAGCAGCCTGCTGGATAACCATAGCAACGCTCCCAGCACCTTAGCAACCACCTAGCAACGCCCTACAAACTATTATACAACCTATCAACGATCTGACCACAACCCTAGCTTATTGGTGTTGAGTTGTAAGTCTTCATTGTGATTAATGTTTAATATTAAATGTTGGTAAATGAAATGCTTATTTTCACATTATTTATGCAAATTGAAACATTTGAAAACAGACAATGTGCATTTTACATTGACAAAACACCACTTCTGTTGGTAATAAAGGTGTAATAATGGGCCAGTGCTGATAATCCAAAAGTATATGATACTTCCATTTACATATAAATCAAAATGTAATATGATAATTATATTTCTATATTGACCTATTAATTGGCCTTGCTGATATATCATTTTATTTTTTCATGCTATTTTTCTGTTTTGAAAGCATTTGAGACACTTTTGATATTTGCATGTCTGCAGATATCAGTTAATTAAAAAGAAATACAGTCTTCTCGTTAATTAATTAGGAACTATACGGTTATCCGGACCACACCTATTTGGGTAGGGTGGTTAGGGTTAGGGTTAGGTTAACTGTATAGTAGATTTACGTGTGGTCACGTGTGGTCCGGATAACCGTATAGTACCATTAATTATAACTAATATTTGCAGATTTGTAAACTGAACATCTTATATCTGGAGTTATTTATTTGTTTACCATGTGTAATGTTGACATAATGCTTAATAGCGATCCGGATATCTCAGATAGACCAATTAATGGCTTGATTTTTGTCGGGTTTGAGATGATCGGCATTGGCAGGTTTGGAAAGACATGACCTTTTGGGGTGATTCTTATCATATTTTGGGTGTATACCATCCTACTATTTCCTGGAGATGTCATTAAGGAAGGTTTCACGTCACTGACCGAAGTCGCTGCAGGACGGTTCAGTTCGTCAGGATAAAGGGCTTCTGGGATGCGTGTGCTTATAATACAGAGTGACTGCATCATTTCTGATAATAATGATGTGTTTTTTTCGTGTGCGGGGTCATTGAGTGCCAGAACACGCATCACTTCCTGCAGCTGTGATTGACAGTGTGTGATGCTCCGTCATGATTGTGTTCTTCAGCAGACGTGACGGGCGTTTGGGTCAGCAGGGTTCAGAGGGCGTCTTCGTCCTACAGCTTCATCACGGTTAAATGTAAAATGAGGAAATGTTAATGAGGCTTAAGGGACTCTGTGATTGATTTGTGCGCTTCTTGTTCCACAAAAATTTGCGTCTGTATTTTTGGCATGATGGGAGACGTTTAGAGACAAATGAGATGCAAAAGGAAGTTGTAGCTTTCTGCGTGTCGGCTAAACTGCCTCGCACGGAAAAGTCCCTCGAGTCTGAACATTAGCATTTCCAGAGGACATCATAAGCCTGCTAGATAAGACAGATTAGTATAGGCTACATAATATTACATATAATGGAATAAATATATTTAGAATAAACAGCTATTGTAACTTCACTTAAATGGCAATAAAAATTACCTATTAATTGTCATTTAAGTGAAATTACTGAACTTAAATATACGAGCTTGATAAAAATGATCATTCTAGAAGAAAATTTCAGATGGCACTTAGAGGATTTTGCATCTGAACTCTTCATATATAAAGGTAACACTTTGTTTTACAGTGTCCTTGTTACATATGTTACATGTACTTACCATAGTAATAACAGTAAATATGCATAATTACATACAACTAACCCTCAACCAAACCCCAATCCTACCCTAAGCCTATAGTAAGTACATGTATTAAAATGACTCAGGACTTAAAAATATAATTGCACTGTAACAATGACACCTTAAAATAAAAAGTAACCTCACACACACACACACACGCACATATACAGGGGTTGGACAGTGAAACTAAAACACCTGGTTTTAGACCTCAGTCATGTATTAGTACGGTGTAGGGTTTCCTTTTGCGGCCAGTACAGCCTCAGTTGGTCTCTGGAACGACAGACACAAGTCCTTCACAGCGTCCAGAGGGATTTTGAGCCGTTCCTCTTGCAGAACTGTGTCCGGGTCAGGGGGAACCCGTTTTCTGATCGCTCCTCCAAAAGAGTGGTTCAGTAATATCGAGATCTGGTGCGGGACACGGGAGATGTTCAACTTCACTTTCATGTTCATCAAACCATTGTCACCAGTCTTGCTGTGTGTATTGGTGCATTATCATCCTGATACACGGACCAGTGTTTGACCCATCGGGTGCTCATGGTCCTCCAGAATGGTTCGGTTGTCCTTGGCACTGAGCTTGGCAGCAGAGTCGGGAACGTCATGATATTACAGCCTAAACCATCTCTGATCCACCGTGTGCTTCACTCTGGACAGCACCAGGCCGGGTGTTGAGCCTCTTTGGGGCGTCTCTAACTCACACAGATGTGAAGGACACAATCCGGTTTGTGATTCGTCCTTCCTCAACATTACCCAGGACACTATAGCTCTCGATACACCACAAAGACCTGCTGTCCTGGTCACAGATGAGCCAGCGACACATACACACCAACAATTCACCCTCTTTTAAGCTGATATGTCTCCCATTATGTTGTGTGGATTGCAATATCTTCTGTACAGCTGTGCTATCGCTCCGCTAATTCAGCGTTCACACTCGGCTCTTACTGATGGAATGAAGATTGGTGCATGAAACCTCCAACACTATATTGGCTGGAGTTTAAGTTTTTTTCAAACCCCTCTATGTATGTGTGTGTATGTGTATATATATATATATATATTAGGGTGGCCCTTAAGTATACGAAAACATTTTTTTTTCCGTTTTTCTGCAGCCTGACCCCCTAGATTTGTTCCATTTATGCTAAAAACACCCCAGAAAAAATATGGGGCAAAAATATTAATATTTAGAGGTAGCTCAAGCACATCAAAGTTCGCTGTTTTTGTAGGCAATTCTACAAGTCAGCAAAATTCTTCATTCTAAAACGTTTAGCATTGAGCATTGTATTTTTTATTTATATATATATATATATATATATATATATATATATATATATATATATGTATATATATATATATATATATATATATATATGTATATGTATGTGTATATATATATATATATATAATCAGAAAGCCACAATTAGGTCTCTTCTCATAATAGTTTCAACTAAAATCAAAATTATTTAGCAAAATAAACCACTTCACGATAACATAAGAGGTTCTTAAAGACCTCACAGTTAACAGATCAGAACTATCCAAGATAACTGTGTAATAATGAAATGAAAAGCAAACGAGGATGGGCATTTTTCAAAAATATTGTATTCGAATATTCGGGCCTCATTAAAATCGAATATTCGTTTATTTAAATTGTTTAAGGAAAAAGTTTTTTTTAAAGTTTGTCACCATTTCCGAACAATCTTACAATATATGTCAAGTTTTCTTTTAGTTGAAAACATAATGTGTAAACAAAAAATAAAAAGAACAAAAGCATTTGCTCTAGCAGTGCGAAAGGGAAAAAACGCCTAATAAAGCAGACTTCGCCAGTTATCGTACATGTAGACTCGAGTCAGTGTATGATTATCGTGTTTATATTGTTTCACGTTAATGTTGATAAAAACAATAGGCCTAATATCCACATGCTCAAGTGAGAAAACGCGCTGCGCTGACGTTGCAGAGACACAACGGTGTGCTAAGCGAAGTTTCTAACAGCACTTTGCGTTTTCTGTTGTTAAACCTGTCTCCCTCAACAAAACTTAAAGCTGTGTACACTGTGTTGCTACACTGTGTAATTTTTTAAGTTGATTCTTAGCAAAAAACACTTTGTTCTTTCAAAAATATGTGCTCATTAATGTGTAATTACTTGTACCAACTAATCAAGTATTCTCGTAAGCGTATAATCTGCCATTTAGAAAACATACGAGCGAGTCGCTCATGTTGCGCCTCCATCTTGAAAATACATTAGCCAAAGAGGGACATACCTGGAAGTTCAAGCTTCGCCTTTCGCGTTTTTACACTCAGTGGCACCGTGACGAATGCGAGGGGGAGATTACTCGCGACTGCCGGCAGATTTTAAGTAATACGGCCACCGTAGGAGTTAAAACGCCCTCGGAATGGGAGGGGCTAGAAAGTAATATTCAGTTGGTAGTCATAAACAATTTCACCACTAGATGGGAGAAAATCCTACACAGTGTTGCTTTAAAGGAAGCATATGTCTCAATTATTTTGCTATCAGATAATAGTCATCTCCGCTCACTCGGGATACAGCGCTTGCCTGCGGTCATGAATGCAGTGATGGACAAGCTGTCTTTCCTCAACGACTGTTGTTTGGATTTCATGTGATTTATGATATTGTAACTCATGCAGGTTCATTAATTCATTGATCAAAAGTAATTCCATTTTGTTAGATCATTTAGTAAGATAATTTTCATCATTTTTAAGTAATTCCAAACTTCGCGAGGCAGACGACAGCATTATGTGGTCAACTACAGACAAGTTGTTAAACACGCTCCACAGCGCCACCCAGTGCATTTTCTTATAACTGCGAGTTAGCGCTTGGGATCCACATGGATTTACTGCATTTACGGCCTGCAGAACAACGTAGTAAAATTCGAATAGTATTTTATTTTTCGAATAATAATTAAAGATCGAATATTCGAAAATTCGTACACACCCCTACAAAAGACTGCAGTGAAGATTGTGTGCAGAAGTTTTGTCATTCTCAGCTATTTCAAAGCGTGTTGCACAATAAATGAAATGGAGATGAATCAGCTCTGACGTCTGAATTCTTTGGGATCGCGTATGTATGGATGATGCTTTTGTTGTGCCAGTAAGACCAATATTGAATGAAAATGGGAAGAAAGTTCCTGCAACCCAGGACTTTTAGTTCTCTCCACTCCGGATCTAGTGAGGCGGTTTCATGATGCCAATCGAGTCGACTCACTGAAGAGCTTCTCTGCAAGTTCCTGAGAACTGAGGAATCCACTCTTACGAGAGAGAGAGTGCTGATGTCATCCTCAAACTCTAATGTAATGCCTGGAAAATATTGCCAAATATCTTCCTATATGTCAGCCTGCATTCTGTCATTTGATTTTTGCCATATACTCAGTGTGCCTATACATGATGATACTGGCCACATCTCATG
The DNA here is from genome assembly GCF_949319135.1 of Squalius cephalus. Taxonomy (NCBI): domain Eukaryota; kingdom Metazoa; phylum Chordata; class Actinopteri; order Cypriniformes; family Leuciscidae; genus Squalius; species Squalius cephalus. Next base: position 40,054,973 of record NC_137129.1, on the reverse strand, counting down.
GTTGATTAAGAAGTTTGTCGAATCTAAAATCTACTGACCGTCCACCTTGATAATTAAAATTATTTTTATTTTTAAATTGATTAATTATTGAATGTAATTTTTCCCCCCCAGCTATTTTGTGTATCTTTTGTCATTAACGTATGTTTTGCATATATCAAATGTCTCCTGCTCTATAGATCAGTGATCTCACAAAAGCTGTCACATTTTTTTTATATATTTCACCCCAAAATTCTAAATAAATTGCTTTAAGAAATCCTTTTTCCTTTTTTTTTTCCATTGCATTGCAAAAAAAAAAAAAAAAAAACCCATTCAATTGTAAATGATTCATACATAATTGTATAATTTTCTGCTCAATTGGTCTATATTAGTTTTGCTTTTACGCTGATTTAAAAAAAAAAAAAAGAAAACAGTATTTCAGTTATGAGAATTATTATTGATAATAAAGGGAATTGCAAAAACTAATTTTATGTTGTATATATATATATATATATATATATATATATATATATATATATATATATATATATATATATATATATACCATTCGTTCATAAACAATAGTTCAAAAATGTGGGATTGGTAAGATTTTTTTAATGTTTTTGAAAGAGTCTCTTCTGCTCAACAAGGCTGCATTTTTGTTCAAAATACAGTTAAACAGTACTGTATTGTGAGATATTATTACAATTTCAAAAATAACTTTTATATTGTAATATATTTTAAAATGTAATATATTCCTGTGATCAAATCTGAATTTTCAGCATCATGGAAAAAAAAAAACCCAACAGTGATGCTGCTTCATATACGCATTTGTGGAAACTGATTTTGCCGGTTCCCGCCTCCTCCTTTCCATAACATCTGAACTGCGATATATATATATATATATATATATATATATATATATATATATATATATATAATTTTTAACTCAATTTAATATTTTTTTCTTTTATCTGTATTTGTTTGTGAAATGTGACCCGGAGCAGTTACCATGATATTCACGTGGAAGATCAGCGTTTACCACTGAGTGTTTACGCTAATGAATCTCTTCCATATTTCCATGGACACTTATAGTTATTTACCAGTATTTCTTTATTTCCCAGGATTCAAACGGGGAGCCGATCCAGGGATGCCTGAACCCACAGTGCTGAGGTGAGTTGTGTGAGTCGGACACGTGAAGCTCGCAGTGTTTCACCACAGAGAGCTGAAGAAGATGTCGCTGTTTCTTTCAGTTTGCTTTGGGGATGAAGACGCTCCCGACGGCCACTACAGACCAATCCGGATCCTCTCACTGGAGTCTCGGGACACTGACTGCTTGGATCAGAACGTTATGCTGGGATGTAAATACTCGGCTGTCTCATCCACCCTCTATTTTTCTTTTTTGTTTTGTTTTGCTGCTTCTTTCTAAAACATTGTCTTGAGAAACACACACACAATGTAACTGGATTGTCTTTGTTGTTTTTAATTTAAACAATCATTGTAAACAATCACAGGATGTGCTCAACATTCAGTTTCAAATAAATTAAACATTTAATAAATATTTATCAGCACAGATTTTCAGTGTTGTACAAATAAAAGTACAGACACATAAATATTACATTTATAAATATCAGCGTTGTACAAACAAGAAAGCATCAACATTTACATTCAATAAGTTAAAACGTACAGACTCTTAAATAATAAATTATCATTCCCTGAATCGAATACTGCGATGGTCAATAAATTAGTTCTTGTCTGAGGTCCAGGGGCCGGGTCTCTTGCTGTCTTTCCCCCGGTGTCCGCCCTTCCTGTTGCTCATGTAGTTGATGGCTCTGCATGTGTCGATCATGACCCTGGTGTAGTTGAACAGGATGGAGTGGACGGCGGCCTTGCGTGTCCATGCGGATCTGACCGACAGAGGAGCGCTGGAGATCGGGTCCACCTGTCCTTCACCCACCTGGAGCTGGAGGTGGAAAGAAACGTTAAATACGTGTAAATACGAGTAAATGCATTTGCTTATTGTAAAGTGTTACTAAAACCTCGACTTTTATCAGTCATTTCAAAACTGTAAACTGTAAATGATGTCTAAAGTAACATCCAGGCCTCTTGGATAGGATGTTGAGTCTGTGTGTTTACCTGGCTGTTAATGGCCTCCAGCAGTCGTTTGGTCCCGTGTTTGATGTCGTTCACCAGGGTTGAGGTCAGATTTTCCTTCTCGATGTAGTTCCAGTTCTCTTTATACCACGTCAGGACACTGTAAATGCGCCCCAGACACCTTTCCTGAAACATTCATGAGGGGAGATTCTTCAGAAAATCATGTAAAATACATGTTTGGCATGTAAATGGATATGACAATGTTGATATGTTTAGTCTTTGTGGAATAGATCTGCTACGCTAATACACACTGCTGTGAGCAAGTAAGACGGGTTATTCATGTATGCTATATTGTACAGCGTACATGAATTGCCCGTAGCAGATCTATACAGGTGGAGCTGGGGGAGGGTTTCTGAAGCTGCACTGCTAAGGCAAATGCTGACCAATAACTGAAGGTTGAGCAGCGAGCTCATTGGCTACTGATACAGCAGCAACCAATCAGATTGAGTTAAGGACCGATCGGCCTGCGTCATCTGGAGTTTCATGACAGAACTTTATTTATTACATGTGCTGAATAAAAAGATCTGACCAGCATCTTAACTTTTGACTGCATTTAGTTTGTGTAACGATATCAACTCGATTTTGTACGTTACTGTTTCACAAGGTGGCGATTTTGCATTGTGATTTTTCGGAAAGGTACAGTTTTTAGAAGAAATCAAAGTTTAATTAGTGTGGCTTATGCTGATTTTATGAATTAGATCATACTGAAATGCCAAAATGTAAAATAGTTACGAATTGCCATGAGAGTGTGTTGAACGATAATGACCGTTTTTGTAGGGAAGGTTAGATCAGCTTTGTATATGTTTGTAATAAAGCTACTCAGATCATGAAAATCTGTTTTAGAAAAGAAAAATTCAATTTTTAATTCCGTTATTTTAAAAAATCTCCTCTTTTAATGCCATTATAGCCAATCATAAATGTTTGTGGAAAAATTCTGTTCTATAAAATACTTGGCTTGATCGTAATGATGATGGACTCATTACTAATGCCATCAAGGTAACACAAAGTACCAGTCAAACTTTTGAACGCATCTATTCATTTATTATCCACAGTTATAACCAAAACTATGAAATAACACACTGTAAAAATTGTTATGGTTGATAAGTTATGACAACAGATGTTTTTTACATCGCTTTAACTTATTAAAGTTAAGCAATTTTCAACTTTTTATAAGTTAAACAAGATTCAACTCATTTTTAAAGTCAGTTTAACATAATTTAAGTTGAAAATACTTACAAATTTAAGGTAGTAAGTTATTTTTTTATATTTTTTTTTACAGTGGGCTCATATAAATACTGGGATTATATTGTGGCTAAAAAAAAGGAGACATTCTAGCAAATTAAAGTTAAATGTTCCTAAATCTGAAAAAGAAAAAGTATTTACAAAGAATTTAAAAAAAAAAGTAAGATTGTTAGAAACTACTTTTTGGTTGTTATTATTATTATTATTATAAAATTCTTTAAAATAATGCTAGGGGACAGAACAGTTTCCCTAATGAAAGAATCAGCCCTGATAAATCAAGCATGATAATGTTCTTACTGTGCTGAAGTTTCTGGACAGACAGCCGTCAGAAGGTTTGAGGAGAGGCGTGCTGGTCCTGACTCCTTCATACTCCGTCATATTCTCAGTTTCTCTGAAATCTCTCTCAAACTGCGGGTGGAAGAACACAAAGTTAGGTAAAGACAGTCAGCAGTGCAACACACCTTTGTTTAATTCTGTATTCTAAAGCACCTGTTCGTCTCGAAGCGTCTTCACGTCCTTGTGTAGATCTTTTGCCATCAGATGCCATTTCTGCCGGTCGTTCAGAAGACTCTTCACATCCACGTCCTGAACCTCATCTCCAGAAGTTTCAGATAATTCCCCCATGCTGCTGTACGCAGGCACTGCGTCCACGAGACGCATGAACACTGCCAGTGTGGCAGACAGGAAGAGCGCTGTGTCTGCAGAGAAAAGTGAGAGAGAGAAAGTGAGAAAAGATGTTTGACAGCACATGAGGACGTCCGTTCGGGCTAACGCTTCCACTTACTCAGAGCTGACGGCATAGTGATTGCGAAAGTTTGTGTGATGTCTTCAAGCAAACTCGGGAGACTTCTCAACAACACTTCTCAAGTGGTTTTTATACACAGGCTTCAGGAGTTTCCACATTTTAACCCGCCTTTTAAACAGATTTTTCATCATTTTGGGGAAAATCTGCCTTTATTCTGATTTTCATAAATGCACATTTTTATTTTTACTTTTCCCCCCTCTAAACTTATAGGTTTCCACAAGTTTTTTTTTTTAAATGATTGAGACAAGGCTTAGGTTTTGATACTTTTAATGTGATTTAATTTTTTATTTTTCTGAATATCTGTATAGGTACAGAGACCTGGACAATGGGGCATGTTGTCGCAATGATAACCTCACTGTAATAATAATATTGACACTCACTGAAGAAAAAAATAAGTTGTACTTTTTAAATACAATTCACTTGGTTGTTTTAGTCATTTCAACTCAAATGACATTAAACTGACTTTACACTGACTAAAAAAAAAATTTGAATCTTTTATAACTTATTTTGATGAGTTAAAGCAATTCACAAACATATGTTGTCATAACTTATTGATCATATAATTTTTCACAGTGCTGATATAAGAATTTTTAAAATGCACAATTTTGAATGACTAATTAAGATCTATTATGCATTACAAGCTATTAAAAATTTGGGAATCCATAAAGTGACACAAATTATAATAATAAAGTGACTATTTTGAACAAACAACTGTTAGAGAAATCAAGCATTTGTGACTAAACGTCTTAGTTACTGAGATACAGACACTGTGACAACTTGCCCCAGGCTCTGCTCATCCTCTCTTAAATACATCAAGCTGCTTGATTGGAATCGATGGTTCCATGAAGAACCTTTAAAGGATTAGTTCACTTTCAAAAAAATGTTTTGCTGATAATTTACTCACCCCGATGTCATCCAAGATATCCATGTCTTTCTTTCTTCAGTCGTAAAGAAATGAAGGTTTTTGAGGAAAACATTCCAGGATTTTTCTACACAGAATGGACTTCAATGGCAACCAACTATACCAATGTTCAAAGAAGGTTCAAATGTCCGTCTCAATGCAGCTTCAAAGTCTCGACACGATCCCAGTCGAGAAATAAGGGTCTTATCTAGGGTGATGACGCAATGCGTGGCACATCTCAGAGATGGTACACGACGAGCATTTGTGGTTACAAAGTATATATTTAGAAAATGGCCGATCGTTTCGCTAGGTAAGACCCATATTTCTCGACTGGGATCGTGTCGAGACTTTGAAGCTGCATTGAGAAGGACATTTGAACCTTCTTTGAACATTGGTATAGTTGGTTGCCATTGAAGTCCATTAAATGGAGAAAATTCCTGGAATGTTTTCCTCAAAAACCTTTATTTCTTTTCGACTGAAGAAAGAAAGACATGGATATCTTGGATGACATCGGGGTGAGTAAATTATCAGCAAAACATTTTTTTTGAAAGTGAACTAATCCTTTAACATCCATGGAATCTTTCCATTCCACAAAAGGTTCTTTAGAGTGGAAAAAGATTCTTTAGTTTTATTCAAGATGTTCTTCACACTAAGAAAAAAAAATACTCTTTTAAGAACTGATCACTGAATAGTTCTTTGGGGAGCCAAAAATGCTTCTTATCACATCGCTGAAAAATAAAAAAAAATTGGAACCTTTTATTTTTTAAAAGTGTATCTTAATTCCTGGTTGTTTTTTTAAGTTTGCAGCTGTATGTCCTAATTTATGTCATCCAACAGCTGAGTTTGAATTATTATTTATATTATATAGTTTCAGATTCTCTTAGTTTCTTTTATTGTAATTTTAAGGAAGCGAGTATCCATCACAAATGAATGCGTTTGCAAATAAAAGAAATGAAAGTAAACAGTAGCGTGTGTGTCTCGGTCTTTTCCTTCTTTCTTTCTTTCTTCTTCCTTCTTCATTTTGAATTCTGCTTTTTTTAAGTGATCTCATTCTGTAATCTATTGGTTGTATATATTAGTTTAATGTGGTGGGGTTTGATTGGGCCTCGAGTCGGTGAGACCGCACGCCTCCGGTTAATATGCATGATGATAGTGGCTTGTGAAACAGAGGATTCCCCTTCAGAAGGAGGGAAAAATGGTGTGAAGCTGAGGAGATGTTAAGACTGAGTGTGGGGGATGATATTTCAAGTAATGGTGGAAGTTTCCTGGGTTTGCTTCAGCAAGAGGGGACAAAAAAATATGCCCTACTTTTATTAAATAAAGTCTTATTTCTGGGTCTGTGGGGTTTTGTCAAATTTTAAATAGGTTGGATATTTGCTTTGTTAAACTTGAAACTATACTTTTTTTTTATACAGTTTCCCAATATTTGTATGGGGCCAGTTAAGCTTTTATTTGTATTATTTTCAGTTTTCATTTTAATTTTAGTTTAAGTTTTAGTCATTTTGTTTGTACTATGTTTTTATTTTATTTTAATATTTCTATATAGCTTTATTTTTCATCTTATTTCAGTACATTGAAACATTCCTCATTTTCATGAAATATTTTTTCTCTAATATTTATATTTTATTCAACTTTTTTTCAATTACTGAAATGATTTAACAGTTAGTTGACATTATTGATGTATATATTTATACTATATATCTATATATGAAGAGTTCAGATGCAAAAGCCTCTAAGTGCCATCTGAAATTTTCTTCTAGAATGATCATTTTTATCAAGCTCGTATATTTAAGTTCAGTAATTTCACTTAAATGGCAATGAAAATTACCTATTAATAGTCATTTAAGTGAAATTACTGAACTTAAATATACGAGCTTGATAAAAATGATCATTCTAGAAGAAAATTTCAGATGGCACTTAGAGGCTTTTGCATCTGAACTCTTTATATATCTGTGTGTGTGTGTGTGTATATATATATATATATATATATATATATATATATATATATATATATATATATATATATATAATAAATATTATATAATTTTTTATATATATATATATATAAATAAATATTATATAATTTTTTTATTATTATTATTTGTTTTTTAACTTGTCTCTCAGGTAATATTCCTTGTACCATTTCCTGTGTTGCCATTTTACTGTGTTTATTTCCATCATTGGAGCCATTATCAGTGGGTGGTAATAGATGAGAAATGTGCCGTTTTGTACTATCATGCAGTGAACATTTCTTTTCATAGTTTGTTTACCACAGTAGTAAAAGCGGCCTACAACGGAAACCACTTTTTCATGTTGTTGAGGTGTGATCAGTGATTCTGCAGAGATAACACGGGTCTTTGCATTACGATAATTCCACGAATGTTTGTGTTATCAACGGATGAAACGTTAAAAGTGTTTCTTTTCTGAGAATCACTATCAGAATATTCTCCCTTGACCTTGCATTCCACACACCCAATTTATCGGGTGCTGGATCTGAAAATGAATTCAGTTTATATAATGACTTAAACAGATCTTCAGATGTGGAGATTTTGCTCTTACACTTGATATTGTTTTTCCAAGTCCTGATAAAAATACTAGCTTATGCAGCATAAACTTCCCTCGCTTGTTGGTGCTGGTTTGATGTCGTTCACTAACGAAACCAAACTGGTGGCGCTGGTTGACCAACCTGGTTGACCAACTTAAAGAGCAACAGGATCTTGTTGGTTAAGATGATTATCTCTTGTGGTCTTGATGGTTTAGAAGGTTGGGGAGGCAAGTTGTTGTACAAGCCTGGCACATCCAAAACGCAACATACACTGGAGAGAGAATGAGTAATACCTATTTATTGAGGTTATTTCCCTCAAAATCTGAGACGTTCTTTGCCCTCTTAGGAGTCGGCATTTGTTGTGAGGTTGCTGTGAACTCAAACAAAAGGGTTTTCACAGAAATGCTTATGAAACTATAGATGTGCACTAGAGATATTTTCACATTTATGCTAAGACCTTTTTCCACAGAAATTCAGCATCTGATATGTGATTGTGTGGGTGTTTTTTGAGATGCTTTTTGGTTTCCGAAACTCTGGGTTTTTTATTACTGCCATACATTGGTGATCATTGACAACACCGAATGTAACAAGGCAAGAGTGCCATGCCACCACCACAAACAGCACTGAGCAACTTTAGATTTTCCGGCTTGAGCAAATACCAGCTTCATCCTGCCTCCATGAGTTATGTGTCAAAGAGCCTGATCTCTTCCGGTGCTGAAGAAACAGTTTAAAGGTCAAGCCACGATGTCTAAGTTTTGCTGAGCTAAGCATTTTCTCTATTTATTGCCACAGCAGAAACTCACTGTCACTTTCACTCATATTCATGCTGCATTTTACATCTGCATGTCATCCATACAGGGTAGTGCAATCGGTGCTCATTCATTCTGCTGAAAGGGATAGTTCACCCTAAATTATCAATGTTTATTTGTGAATAAAAGCCTAAATTCAATCGGTTCATCAAGCGATCAAGTCTTTTCAGAAAATGTTTAATTCAGTCACTTTAATGAACTTTCTGAAGTGTCAAAGAATCAGTTTCGTGAACTGTCAATGGAGGGTCAGAAAAGCTCTCAGATTTCATCAAAAAGATCTTCATTTGTGTTCCGAAGATGAATGAAAGACTTATGGGTTTGGAACGACATGAGGATGAGTAATTAAAGGTGGGGTAGGTAGGAATTGTCTAAAAAACTTCTTTTTCAAATTTGTTTAAACTTTATGTATATATCAATACATAATTAAAATGTAAGTACTCTGAAAAAGAAAGTATACAAATCGAGTGTATGTAGACCTCTCACGACTGTTTTAAAGATAGCTCATTATTTCCATTAACTCCACCCTCTCCCTTCTGGGCTCCTTCCAAAGCCACGCCCCCAAAACACATGAACGCGCGACTCCGACCGCTGAGCTGGAGGACGCATTATTTGAGGAAGGAGCACAGTGCATGTAGTGACATCATGTCAGAATCACATGTAACTAAAAAATCTAACTTTATCATTATGAATATAAACAAATAAGATATTTTAGTACTCACTATCAAGCTAGCATATCGATATTGGTAAAGTTTAAAATATATTATTTTTGATTCGCTAACGAGCTAGTTATAACTATAAGGCAAAGCTAAAAACAGGTTGCATTGATACACGTTTTTCCATTTCCATCAGTTACACTGTGATGAAGATGAATTTCGTGTAAGATTCATAACATATATGGTGTTCTGCATGTAAGAGTTTCCATGATGAAAGCATTGTTGACTCTGATGAGGACTACACTCCAGAGACAAGTACCGCATCGTCAGCTCGAGGACAACTAGCTGTTAAACATGTATTTTGTTATGTAAAGTTAAATTTTGCACAATTTAACACGACAGCTATCAACTTGAGCTAGGCCTATTGATTATTTATCGTCTCTACTATGGCTCGCTAAGTAATGTTATGTTAGCTATATTAGGTAGCTACGTGTGCTAGTGATACATGCTTCATGAAAACATAAACAAAAAAAATATGTATAATCAAATTACAAAAAGAAAGATTACCTGTCCAGCAGAAATAAAGCCATCAAGGAGTCACTTTTCAGCCCCTTGAGGTCCCTCAGTTCTCGCCATCGCTGGAAAGCCACGCCGATATGACTCGCGCTTTATTTCTTTGTTTATCCAAAGACTTTTTGTTCATTGCCTTTTCTAGTACTGTCTTCTTTTTTTGCCTTGTTTGCCTTCGCTAACTGCATATGCCGGTAATGTGAATTTTGAATGCTCTTTCTCTGCCATTATTTTGCTATTCCTAGGTTCCGTGCCTCTTGAACTCCTCAAATCAAACGGGTGTGCGCATGTGGGCAGATCCTGTAGCAACAGGGTGGTTGCCATGGTTGCGAGAGAGAGTGACAGTCACCTAAGCCAATCCTTTGTTTCGTCCCAAATGGAAATAATGAGCTGTGTTTAAAGCAGATTAAACGGTCTAGAGTCACTTGATTTTTATACTCTTTTTTTAAGAGTACTTACATTTTAATTATGTATTGATATATAAAGAAAGTTTAAACAAATTTGGAAAAAAGTTTTTTAAGACAAATCCTACCTACCCCACCTTTAATGACAGAATTTTCAGTGAATTTTGTGAATTTTTGGGTGAACTATCCCTTTAATGAGGACTAGCCTACAGCTAGCAAGATGTGAGATGATTGAGGAATCGGACATTTGTAGTCCTATATAACAAAGTTTTTAGCAACGTACAAAAAACAAACAAAACAGTGGCTTCTAAATTCACATTTGAGGTTTGTTGTTGTAGAACTAAATGTGACAGACTTTTTACTCGTAATTCCAAAAGCCATTACTGAGAGAACCAAAATGTTGCAAAACAGCACTGTTAGCACTGTTAAAATTTTACATAAATATGTTGAAACGTTTATTTTTTCGTCTTACGTTTCATCAAACATTTCAAACAGCATATAACCGCCAAAAAAAAAAAAAAAAAAAGAGCATTTTCACAGGGCAAGAAAAGTATTCGCGCGCAGTAAAGGAGGTAACCATAGCAACAGCAGATCAACCGTTGGAGCGCTTGCCTCACAGTGTTGCCAGATTGGGCGGGTAAAAAAGGGTTTGGGCGGGTGGACAAAATTTGGGCTGGTTTGTGGTCAGTTCGGCGGTTTTTAAACATCTACATTTTAAAGTCTATAGACTATAAACTACCAATTATAATTGGTTAAAAAAATAAACTAAAGTGTGCATGTAGTCCATAAAATCAGTCATCATGACTGTAGGCTACACACAAGCCCATGCAGAGTCAGCGAGTAACCCCAGAGTGCAGTCTGGACGATGGGGCGGGGCGACACTTTTAGGCGGGGCGACACGTGTCGCTCCGCCCACACCCGATTTTATTGGTTTATAATACAGCAATCTAATTGGCGTAGACGCTTGAGGCATGAGCATGCGCATTCCTTTATGTACGAGTCTATGGTAGGAGTTTATGAATGATCTACGACTACGACGCTGTTTGGCCATACTACAGAAATATTAAGTGATGATAACCATGGGGATTTCCGATTTCAGTAGCCTAATGATCAATTGGATAATATTTTGCTGAATTTACGAATCAAGTTAGATGAAGTTACTGTCAAAATGTATTCGTATAGCGCTCAATTCACATCGTCTCAAAGCAGCTTTACAAAAAATCATATTGTAAGCTTTAGGCTAATATTGAGCAGTTTTAGGGCTAGGCAATATCACGAAATATGTTGCTGATAAATTACTGTTTGAAATTTAGATCTTATATTTATTAATTTACCCTGCAGATAAGTCAGTGCCACTTTTAGTGAGCAATAATCATGACATCATGAAATTACTGGCATATAGGCTATCAAAGGAGAGATCATTTCTATAGGCTGATATAGGCTAGACAATATTTTTCCACATGTCATGCAGGGCTCCGGAATTTCAAATCATTCGTAAATGCTTCTTCGTTTTTCCATTAGGATCAGTGAATAAACACAAACTCGGGATTTTACACAAATGATGATAATTCACTGTATTTCAGTAGCCTAAAACATCGGATAAATCCGAAAGTTTGTTTTATTTTATTTTAAAGCAAAACCACAGTGACAAATAAGACAATAATAGGCTAGCCTACCAAATAGTATACAAGCCCAGATCGATATAATAAATCTGTTTTAGTAAATACATATTTATTTATTTATTTATTTTCACATTTCAGCACTACACGGTTTTAATTCTATTGTAGCCAACGCACACAACCCAATGGCCTGATGTCACATTAGGATCAGTGAATAAACACAAACTCGGGATTTTACACAAATGATGATAATTCACTGTATTTCAGTAAAACATCGGATAAATCCGAAAGTTTGTTTTATTTTATTTTAAAGCAAAACCACAGTGACAAATAGGCCTAAGACAATAATAGGCTATAGCCTACCAAATAGTATACAAGCCCAGATCGATATAATAAATCTGTTTTAGTAAATACATATTTATTTATTTATTTATTTTCACATTTCAGCACTACACGGTTTTAATTCTATTGTAGCCAACGCACAAAACCCAATGGCCTGATGTCACAGTAACAGATAGTCGAATTGTAGCCTACGGTCGACACTTATAGAAAACATGAATCTTTAAAACTATAACATAGGGATTTTACAGAACCAACAGGCCCGCATTTTATTAACAAAGAAACGTGAGTTTGCCATTAAACATTTTATTTGCACTGTAGCCTAACGCACGCATTGGACAACATCTCGCTAAAAAAATGACAACAAAAAACGGTCGTGCTTTAAAAATTAAAATCAGCTGCTTTTACATTCTTACAGTGAATTATCATCCTTTGGGTAAAATCCCGAGTTTGTAAAACATCTCCTTGAAGTAGGCCTGCGTTCGTTTTTAAACAATAACTTCATCCATTCTGTTTCTTAAGTACAATAAAACATTAGCCAATAGATCTTAACTAAAATTACCATGGTAAACCGACAACATATAGCCTACGATTAAAGTTAGCATTTAATATTTCTTTAATACGGCCAAATCATTCATAAAATCGTACTTAAAGGAATGCGCATGCTCAGACCTGAATCGTCTACACACCAATAAGATTGCGGTATTATAAACCAATTAAATTGGGTGTGGGCGGAGCGACACGTGTCGCCCCGCCTAAAAGTGTCGCCCCGCCCCATCGTCCAGACTGCACTCTGGGGTACTACGAGTCAGCTGGCATTGGTGTTGACGTCACCAACGAGCACGCACTTTTAGCCAATCAGCGATCAGCAGGCAGACGCGATTTAGCGCGATAAGTTGTAACTGTAGCTATATTCAAAGTGATCGCTATAATGCCAAAGTGACATAGCCTACTAATACAGTAAGTTGTATCTACAGTAGTGAGCAACTCTATAAACGTACATGTGGTGGGACTACTGGGAGATATCGATGGTGACTATAACTCTGAGAGGAGAGCACAGTTGAATGACTTGATTTAAAATCAAATATGGGACGACTCCTGTCCATGGTCATGTGCACACTAGCCTAACCTGACATCTGCAACTTTTACACCATCCAGACTGCACTCTACTCGACCCTGACAGCTGCTGAAAAAGGTTTGAATCAACGATGAATCCGTTTTGACTGCTAAATTCTGCATAATGTTCTGCAATGTGTACATCCGAGGGTTAAAATCATCGGTTCATTTCATGATTGCCGTTTTGACAGTGTTCACCTGGACATTTTAGTCATATGGCTAATTCTCCTTAATTATTGCCCTGTTTTGATCTGTTTTCTTGGAAAACGTATTTATTTTTTATTTTATTTTATCATCGTTATTTTGTTTTAAGGAAATACAAATTGTGCTTATCAACCTTGAATGACATGGTAATGAAATTATATCACATTATTTTGGCAGTAAAAGTTTGGGCGGTTTTTCTCTTATAGTGGGCGGGTTTTGGTGAGCTTTTGGGCTGGAAATCACCGTCCCAATCTGGCAACACTGCTTTTTGGATCAGTATCTGACTGGTACATCGATAAACCATAAGTATGCTGTTATTTTAGGCTAATTTTAAATCTAAAAAGTGTAAAACATGTTTAAGATAACTAACTTTGGACGTGAAAAGACGATTTGGGCTCTGCCTACTGAAGGTCGATGTTCACTGGCCGAGCCAGATCACTAATCGCAAAGGGCTGGACAAGACCAGCGTGGGGAAAATACGACATTTTGCTAAATATTTTGCCAAATCTTTAGGGCAAGATTGGGGAGATTTTCTCTGGTTTTTGGTGGCTTCCCCTCAGATCTGCTCCACAGAGAAAATTCGGTGGATTCTCCCTCCCTGAGAGTATATTAGTAAATATCTAGGTTTGGCTGGTGGGTAATTGACTTTCAAATTAAATTTACCACAATTTCTTTCTTTCTTTCTTTCTTTATTCCAAGAACTTTAATTCTGGAACTTCTTTATTCCATTATTTCTTTGTGACTACAAAACTATATGTATAATGTAAATGATGGCATACTTACGGAAAGTTTTGGTACGGTTTTGTATGCTATTTTAGATTTAATGCAGAGAATGGATTCTTCTGTTTGTTTGAACATTTTACCTTCTGAGTCCGAATAAACAGAAGTTCTCTAAAGCAACCACTAGATGCCAGTAAAACGTTTCTTAACAGTAATGTCCAGTTGAGCTTCCAGATTGTTTTAAACATAATTACACTTATTATGCTTTTTAAAGTTTAAAACCTGACTTTAATTTTACCTTTGACCTTTTGTTGGTCCTGGAACAATATTTTTGTCACAACATCAACCATTAACTACTACTAAAATCAGCTCTAAGCAAAATCCGTCTGATTCATGGCAAAGATGCTGACCCGGAACATTCTCTGTGCGTTGGTACCAAAACTCCTCTCCTCTCCTTTACTTTTTCTGAGTTCTGGAGGTTGTGTTCTGTTCGAGAGCCATGGGCATTCTTCAATATTTAATCAAGGGTGTGTTTGAAGATCTCTGTCTGTGTGTGAGAGCAGTAACTGGAGAGGAGACGGTTTAAGATGAAAGGCTTTCTTCACTCTCTTATTCTCAGTCTTGCTTCCACACACGCAGACGTCTCAGCATCACACAGGCCTCCCACAGTTTGTTCGCTGACTGAGGCATGTTTCGCATGAAACTAGAGCACTTTCTCAATCTAGTAAGTTCTAATGTGATTGGATGACTTCACACAGCTTCCAAGAGCGAAGGCCCATGGGGTTTTTCTTCAGTCTGTCTGGGGAAAAAAAGTTGTGTTTACCCAGGATGAAATCTTTCGAGGATGAAATGGTTCCTGGATTTGCCAAGGTTAGTGACATCAAATCACTGAAAGATAAGTTTTGTATGAAACATTTTGTGATCAATAAACTAGATATACATGATCAGAACTATATCTTACTTAACTATTCTCCATGTTTGTACTAACATAACCTATTTAAATATATATAAAATATATCAGATGTGAGGGATTGCTGAGAACATCGTCATACTTTTATTGACAAAAAGACGCATTTAACAATATCATTAGCTGTAAAAGTACATAATATAGTAAAAATGTTCCCTGTAAATTTTAAGCTAACTTAAAAAAAAAAAAATTGTAGGATATATTATAGTTAAAAATGATGTGCCGTATTGTAAAAATTACAATATTTTATATTGTATGGACAGTTGATATGAATTTTCACTGTTTTCATGAAAAAATATTTTAATATTTTAAAAATAAGTACTTATAAAGTAGAAGAAAATTTTTTTTTTTTTTTGAGGAATATCATGGAATAGGCAAACTATATTCTAGACATTAAAATATATATGTGTCCTTTTCAAATATATAAATTTGAACCTAAAGTTTCTTTTTCAGGTCCATTTGTCATATGGTAAGGTAACTTACACTTTTTCCATTTACAGTAATTTGTGATGATGTTTTACATTGTAGATCGCAGCGGTCTCCTCCCATCAGGACTCTGAACACACACCGTGTAACAGCGTGGCATTAAACGGCCCTGCCATCACACACTCGGAGCTCGTGTCATTAGATCACATGATTTCAGTGCTGAGGAGATGTGTAAATACTTCAGCGGAGGGATTACACTGAGTGTTTTTAATCATGATAAGCGTTTTCTAACAATAGACTCTGTGTCTGAATGCAGTCGAACATAACAACAGAATAACATGCAGATTATTCTCCCATAAGGGACATTGATTTTGTTAACAAATAAGTTCTTGATTAGATGCGTACATGCCATCAAAAAGTGAAGTGTGTAATTTGTGTACCACAAACAGAATCGCAAAAATGATTGTTTCCCAAAGAATCCTAATGGGATCAAATGCAAATCCGATAAAATTACTCTATAATAGGATATATTGTAGGAGAAATATTAAAAGTATATATTTTAGGGCTGTAAAATTGATTAATCGCATCTAACATAAAAGTCTGTGTTTACATAATGTGTGTATATAATATTATTTTTATATAGCCTATATTATATATATTTCTCTGTGTGTGCGTGTCTGTGTATATATACATATACGCATATATATATATATATATATATACAGTATATATATATAAATATATGTGTGTGTATATACAGTACACACACACACACACATATATATGATATATATAAATATAATATTATACATATATCATGTAAACTTTTCTGTTTACCTTTCTGACTAATCGATTTTACAGCCCTAATATATTTGAATATATAATGTTTAATATAAATATTTTCATATAAAAATATGAAAAAATATAACAAATATTTTAACATTTAAAAAATATAATATTTATAAAACATATTTTATAATAATATCACTTTTGTTCCCATTAGGACCTTTTAGGTCACACATTATGAGTTTTAAACCATAATGGAGGCAGATCCAGTGTTATATTAGCATATTTAGTATAATAGTATAGTTATGTTAGTATATTTATTATAATTAGTAATTAAGTTTTTTTAATAGTTTGAGTTTCAATTAAGTTTTAGTAATTTTGTCATTTTTATTAGTTAGTTTTTATTTTTTAATGTTAAATTAATTGTTATTTCAGTTCTAGTTATAGTTTTTTACATTAAGTTGAACTGAATAAAAATGAGAAATTATTCCTAGCTGAAAATAAAATAAAAACCATTTTTTATGTTGTATTAACTATTACTTTCCGTTGATGTTTATTTTATTTAAAGTAACAAAAATGTGTTTTTTATGGCTTTAGTTGTCTATAATAACCCTGTTCAGACCTGATTGAACACTTTTGATGAGGCTTTTTGTCTGGAGATCAAAAGCTGGAGATCAAGTTCAACATCTCCACGTATCCCAATGGTAACAATTCTTTTTCCAATTTATTCCAGATTTCCTTTTTATTCTTTATGTTACAAATTCCCATAGAATTTCCAGTGGAATCCTGTACATAATCCTTAGAGGTTTTTTGTTGTTGTTTTTTTTTACCTCCATGTCATCAGATTGTTAATGTCTGTCTCTCTCTGCAGACCTTCGAGACTGAACACCTGCTTTGAATGTGCTCCCAGCTTCCCATGTGGCTTTCTTGTCATCTAACACCTCTGTGTTACACCTGAAATTAGAGCACAGAGAGACACACCCACAACACACACATCACCCCCCAATGAACTCCACTGGGACACACACACACACACACACGTGTCCTCCAGGCATATGCTCCATTCAGCCGTATAGAGGTGATCTTTCATTTTGACAGATCATCAGCTATTCTTTCATGCGAGATGTGGAGATACTGGTTTGCAGAGCACGACCATTCGCTTTTAACGTCTTCATCCAGTCGACGGTGAGGAACAGGCCTCTGCTTTGCTGCCGAGTCTAATCTCGGATTAGACGACGGCTTTTTTTTCCAAAGTTGCGCTTGTGGATTGTGAAAGGTTTGCTTATTCTGAAAGCGTCCTGAAGATTTTTATCTGGCTAAAGGGGGTGGCACTGTTTCTTGCCCATCATGCATTTGTGAGCAGCGAGGACGCCTGCCAACTTGTGTCACGCTGACTGTGGGTGTTGATGGATAACAACCTCAGGTGTCCGTCATCAAATACATGCCAAAGCACACTGCAAAATCAAAGGCCGACTTCTGATCTGACCTCTACGGAAAAAATGGCCTCAACATCCTAATAATTATTCGTAACTGACAAAACAATATCTATCAATAACTCCATCACACAATGCAGGAGAAACACCATGGGCCAGATTTACTTAACAGGGCAAATTAGCATGAGAGCGCAACTCCAAAAAAGCTCAGATGGAAGTGGAAAATTCTGGTGATTTACAGACGACGTGCAAATTAAAGAGCAGACGCAGCTGGATCATTTCCATAATGACCAACACAATCTACAAATTAGCATCTGGTTTAATACATGCTTTTTTGGCCGGTAAATAATAGCGGAAATACCAGTAAATTGACCAGCGCAAACCCTAGTAAATCACATTTAAATACTCTGAAAGGGAAACTCCTACAAATGCATATGCAATAAGGCCAGCCGCAGAAATAACCCTGTCCACATGTTTCACTGTGTGTCTGAAGTAAATCCTGACAGTGTTTTTTTAACGCCAAATGAGGGTTTGCATTGGCTCAAGCTGTTAGTAAATCTGGCCTCTAGTGTTTTGCACAGAATCAGGGACTGTATGAACACCAGTCTTAAGAGACAAACAACCTGATCAATACTTTAACACGCCGTAATGTACCGTCACAAGAAACAGCACAGACCTGAAAATCAAATCAGATCTATTGATGTGAACTTCTGAACATTGATATTGATTTCACACTGATTCGTTTATTTAGACAAATGGGTCATAGAAGACTCTGTCCTTTAGATGCTAAGGACACAACTATCTCTTTGAATGTGCAATAATAGTCAATCTGATGCTAAATTCATGTTTATTAAAATCTAAAACTGATCATTTAGAAGATTTCAGTTTGTCACACATTAAAGAAACGCAAAACAATGAGCCTCACAAAATAATACTTGTAATCTCTGCTCAAATCTTTATTGTTTAATTTAATTGTTAACCCTGGATTTATAACTTAAATCTAAAGATCAGAGATGATACTAATGCAATGAATTCTCAGTGATTGTTAGCACGTGCGAATGGAAGTCTGATATTTACTGTGGGCCAGTCAGAAGATTTTAAATGATTCTGAGCGTCTCATTGATTTGGACCAGCTGGAAAAAATCGCTTTGGTTCGACTGTCTCTTAGAAAACACAGGGTGAGAATTATGTTAATGGGGACTATTTGAGGCCGCCAAATCAGTAAACTGCAGCACAAAATAATATTAATTACAATGACACTGATCAATGGATCTTTAGTGCTAAAGTTTCATATCGGTGCAATAGAAGATGAGATATGTTTCCAGTACATGTGCATATTCATCTTCAGTATTTTTACATTTTAATGAAGGCAATATTTGGCCCATTTATCTTTTACTGAAATAAACACGTGTAAATGTGGGTATTCATATTTAACAAAACTGTCCCTCAAAGTTAAATTGGACAAAACCTCCTTTTTTCAGTTGGAAAAAAAAGATCAATGGATAAACTAAATTATTATTTTTTTCATTACTAAATAACTTTTTAATATTATTAATTTTTATTAGTCCTGAAACCAATGCAACTCATGAGTGATGTCATGTATGGTTGAGTTGGTCTTAAAGATTCAATGTCCAATCTCTGCAAACCGCTGTATTAAAACAGTTCTTGACATGCATGGAATGATTTGATTGGTGGGAAGGACAAACTCCCTGACATGCCAATTACTTATAAATACTAAGGTGTAAGTATTATTGAACATCTAAATGCATAAGGTATCATGAATGATATTGTGATGATGGGGAAAATGTTGAGATTTACAAAATCTCATGACTTTTATCTCCAACATCAGCTAAAATGGCCCAATTTATGACCTTAGGCTATATATGTTTATGGTTCTTTTCATTATTTCAAAAAATATAATGCAATGATGGTTCATATTTAGAATATTTATATTATCAATAACACTAGAGACACTCACATCATGCCTTCATGGCCATTTTATTATCAGTTAAAATGAGGCATAAAATTACAATTTAAAATAAAAGTACAATTCCTGACCATGGGGAAAGCCACACATTGCCAATGTCTGTCTTAATAAAGGCTTGATTTTGGTGACATATTTCCAGACAGAATGTTAAAAGACCACAGGCAGAGCAGTTTGGAAAAATACAGTTTAATGGTTCAAAAGTGGCACTTGTTACCTAAATTCTCGCTATGTTATGTCCTCATAACGCGTGTTTACTTCGGAAGCGATTATCCTCAGAAGTTGGCTATAATGCAACCTGCCTTTAGGCATGTTCCTCTTCCATGATTCTCACGTGACCTAATGCATGTTTGTCCAAGTTTTCTTTTAGGTGCATGTTTCATATTAATGCAGATGTGTTTGATGTCCTCGTTTAGCCAGCGATGTGAGTGCATTTGTATGTGAGTGTCTCCAGAACGTCCGTGTGCGTGTGCGTGTGTGTGTGTGCGTGTGTTAGTGCGTGTGTGCACGAGCGTGTGTGTGTGTGTGTGATCGCTGGGTGGAGCAGCAGTGTTCGGCAGGTCTCTCGTCTCCTCTCTCGGTTGAGCGGCTCATTGCGGCGGCTGGAGATCCATCGAGCGGCGGCAGAATGTGGTCCCGGTGTCCGTGCGCGTAAAGAGCAGGTGGAGGAGGATGATGGAGGAATCCGACAGCCTCCCCTGTCCCGCGGAGGACGGGCTCCTGTCGAGCTGGAGATGGAACAGAACCGCCAGGGATCAGGTCCAGATCAAGCAGAAGATCAGAGATCTGCCCGGATTATTAAAACACGGACTGAACCTGCGCAAAAAGAGCGTGAGTTACCAATGCATGATGAAGGATGTGTGTTTTCAGCATCAATACACCACCCATATCCACCACCATCACTAATATTATAATGTGCATGAACAACCTGACGTTATGAGAAAACGTGATTGATGCGTCTTGTCAATGCATTAATGCGTTTATCCAAATGTCATTGATTATGAAGGAGAGGCTGTAATGTTTTTTTTTTTTTTTTTTTCTTCAGTCGTGGTATCTAAGGAAACAGAGATCCACATACACACAGTCAGGTACACAAACACACACCGGCTGTAACTTCCAAAAATGAAAAAGGAAAATGTTCTGCGGTTTGTATTAGCTGAATTTGATTAATATTCTGTGCAATATTGCACTTATTAATAGTTTCAGCCAAAGTACAAATACATACGCTTTGTTACTGCTGTAAAATTATAAATTAATGCACGATCATTGAGAAAATGGTCATTTCTGTTTACGTCTTTTTTTTTCACATTGGTGACTCATATCAATTTACCACAATTTTACTGTGGTAACAATAACAGGTAGAAACTGGTTACCATAGTAAATGTTGTAATGGCAGAATGATATTTTTAAAGCCTGCATAATATGTCAATGAGGGTGTTGACAAAAAAAAAAAAAAAAAGTATGATTTTTTGTGTGTGGACATGCTGCTATGGTATTATTGTGGTATTTGGACACTGCCATGTTTTTCTTGAAATGCATTGTGTACCGTGTAAATACCATGCTGTATCTTGTAAGAGTGAACTGTAGGAAAATAGGCAGCTGATCGGCTATTTGTTGTATGAATATTGTTCTGCGGTTGTGTAATATAGTCGGAATATTGCATAATGTGATATTTTTACAGGTTGTTGTTATTTAAAAAATACTCACTTTACAAAGGTTCTATTATGACATCATACTTCAAATGCCTATGATTCTAATTAGAACCTTTATTTTTTAAGAGTGACCATATGGTATTTATTCATATGGTACATTGAACATTAGGTGCCATGGTCTCAGATACCATCATTTAACCATAGTTCCATCACAGTAGGTTTTTGTGGACTGTAAGGAAAGAGCTGATATATATTCTGTTTATACACTCCTGGCATGACAGAGGGGCTATTCAGAGCTTCAGAGGGTTGAAGACAGGAATTGTTTTGCTGGTTTGTGTGTGTGTGGGTGAATATCTCTCATTTGTGTAAGGCCTGATTAATCATGAGGATGAGAGGAAAATCCACAGTGATCAATGAAGACTTTTGTAACTCTAACATTTTAAGAAATGTAGCTTTTGAATTATATTCAGTAACTTCTATTGTTGTTAAAAGACAGCACAAACATCACTTGGTTCTACAGTGTTTCATCTCTTCGTCTCTGATGTGTTTTACCGTGAGGGTTCTTGCGCCTTCGAACAGAATGTTTGGTTCGGGCTCATTTGACTCAAGTCATGCACCCCGGGGTGATTAGAGAATTAAAAAATGAAAGCCTCATTAGCACTAAATGAGAAACAAATATTACACTCGTGACATTTGTTTCGTTGTGTGCTGCACTGACAACAGCTTCTGGAGCATCAGTTCACCAGGTTCTTCTGCGGTAACATATGAAATACAATTAAAAAATAAAGGTTTCTTGAAGGCTTTAACAGCCGATGCTAAAGGAAGACCTTTTGGGCTGTGTTTACACTTTTAGTTAGTTTGCTTGGTTTGTTTAGTCTGGACCAACAAAAAAAAAAATTGGGATTTTTAACACCAAACCTAAACATGCCGAACCTAAAGGCATAGGGACACATTCACAACCTGATTGGTCGGCTTTTATGACATATATATATTGAGACGGAACTTAGCAAACATCCAAAACAATGCTGTGTTCTGGGATAAATGTGCTTGTTGTATGTGCATAGCCTACATGTGACAGTATTTTGACCAGCTGAGAACTCGTGAAGAGATTATAAAATGTGTAAAGGAGTCAAAACAGCAGCAGGAATCCCTCCGTCACACACACAAACACAGATCTGTTTTTGTGAAGTCTGTACTGTAACTGTGATGGGCAACATCGCGACTTTGAGGAGAAAAAACAGGTGTGCTTGAGCGCTCTGTCCTTTTTAGGGTCGCATCTTGTGACATCAAGTCCTGTTTTTGGTTCGGATGGCAGCGTTCACATATCACATGATATTTAGATGAAGCGCACTAACAGAGCAATCGCATTAGGGTTCGTTTTAATCGAACCGAACATGCCAAGTGTGAACACAAACTTAATGTGACCAGGACCTAAAGTTAACTCTCGCCAAGCCCCAAATGTGAGTAAAAATCGGTGTCTGCGAGTTGGACGGTAACATTTTTATGAATTCTAACATTGCAAAATTGTGAGAATGTGAGCAAATGTGAACAAACGTGAACAACGCTCGGGATGGTTGACAGTGCAGTGTTGCATCGTCACGATATTTTAAGCCTCGCCAATTTAAGAATTCAGGCGCAAAAAGATGCGAAAGGGAACTCAATTCGTTACTCGTGCGCTGTGTGAGAAGTTTTCCGTGTGCAAACATCCGAAGCGTGTGTGCGCCCAGAAAGCCTCGTCTCAGACAGCACATGAATACTGAATTGAGCTCTGCTTCACGTCTTCTTGTGCTTGAACAGACATATTCAACTAAATTCTTGGCAAGTATCCTTGTAAACATAGTCAGGTGGGTCTTAACTGAACGTAAACAGTTGAGAAATAAAACGCAAGTGTAACAGGTCCTTGGATTAGCTCTTAAAGTGACAGCAGCCTAATATTCCTGCTGTTGTTTGTGTTGTAAATGTTAATGCCTTGAACAGAGGAATGGCTTTTTAAAACCAGCCCTGGTGAAGTGACAATTCTCTGATGGGGAAGCTGCTCTTAATTTCATAGTCCTCATGCTGTGTGTGTGTGTGTGTGTGTGTGTGTGTGTGTGTGTGTGTGTGTGAGTGTGTGTGTGTGAGTGAGTGCCTCTGGATGTAATGAAATCTTAACGAGAAAGACAAGGCTTGTTTGATGTCTCCATCTTGCAGTGCACTCATCCAGAGCGACAGATTTATCCACAAGCCATGCAAGAGAGAGGTGCATGAGCGTGTGTGTGTGTGTGTGTGTGTGTGTGTGAGCGCTCTAATCTGAGAGTAATCCATTTCTGACACATAATGACACACAGACTCACTGCACTCTGGATCAGTGTGCACTACATAGTGAGTCAGGATGCTTGCATCCTTTCCCGTGTTTTGTTTCCCGTCTGTTCTCTTTCCCTCTCTTCATCTTACTCACCTTCTGTATAACATTTCTCCTCTCTCTTCTTCTTCAGCCCCTCTCCTTCATGCATTTGTAAATACTCTCCCTCATCTCTCTCTCTCTCTCTCTCTCCCTCACTCTCCCTCTCTTCTAGAAGGAGATTGAAATGTTGCTAATGAATAAAAGTGTCTGTGAGTGTTTGTGTGATACAGAACTAAACTGCATGCATGTTCTTTAGGAAATGTAAAATTTAAGTGTTTGCATAATTCGCCACCACAATCCTAGCGTGCTATACGTGGTTGTCAGGGTGTTGTTAAGGGGCTCTAGAGTCTAGAGCAGGGGTGGGGAACGTTGATCCTGGAGGGCCATTGTCCTGCAGAGTTTAGCTCCAACCCTAATCAAACACACCTGAAGCTAATCAATGTCTTCAGGATTACTGAAGTTGCAGGCAGCCAAATGTTTTATTCAGGGTTGGAGCTAAACTCTGCAGGACAATGGCCCTCCAGGATCAACGTTCCCCACCCCTGGTCTAGAGGGTTGCTAGGGAGTTGTGTGGTCTGGGAAGTTTCTAGGTTGTTGCTAGCTTGTTGCATTGTAGGTGGTTGCAAGGGGTTTTTTTTTTTTTTTTTTGGAGGGCTTGTATTCTGGCAAGACAAGTGTACCATATAACACATTTCATTCACAGTGGTAATTCAAAGTGCTGCTTTAAGTAGACATGATAAAGAGAAATAAAATGCACATAAATATTTTCAAGTATACTGAATAAAAAATGTATTTAAAAAAATAATACAGTTCAGTAACAGTGCTCATTCAAGGACTGTAGTTAGGATGTCCTGGGTGTTCGAAGACTAAGTGGTTGGGTGATTTGGGTAGTTGCTAGGATGTCCTGGGTGTTCTAAGACTAAATGGTTGCTAGGGTAATTTGGGTAGTTGCTAGGATGTCCTGGGTGTTCTAACACTAAGTGGTCGCTAGGGCATTGCTACATGATTGCTTGGGTATTCTGGGTGGTTGCTAGGTGGTGGCTAGGGTGTTAAAGGGTGATTGCTGGGTTGTCCAGGGTGGTTGCTAGGGTCTCCTGGGTGGGCGCTAGGGTGGTTGTGTATTTAATCAGTTGCTGGGGTGTTCTGGGTGGTTGCTAGGGTGGTCTGGATATTCTAAGTGGTTGCTAAGGTGATCGTGTTCTAATTGGTTGCTGGGGTGTTCTGGGTGGTTTCTATGGTGTTCTAGGTTTTCTAATTGGTTGCTGGGGTGTTCTGGGTGGTTGCTAGGGTATTCGTGTTCTAATTGGTTGCTGGGGTGTCCTGGGTGGTTGCTAGCGTGTTTGTGTTCTAATTGGTTACTGGGATGTCCTGGGTGGTTGCTAGCGTGTTCGTGTTCTAATTGGTTACTGGGATGTCCTAGGTGGTTGCTAGGTTGTTCGTTTCCTAATAGGTTCCTGGGGTTATCTTGGTGGTTGCTAGGGTGTTCTAAGTGGTTTCTGGGATGTCCTGGGTGGTTGCTTGGGTGTTTGTGTTCTATTTGATTGCTAGGATGGTCTGGGTGTCCTGGGTGGTTGCTAGGGTATTCGTGTTCTAATTGGTTGCTGGGATGTTCTAATTGATTACCTGGGTAGTTGATAGGTCATTGTAAGGTGATTGCATAAAAATTTATTCATGTCTGGAGCACAAATGGTGTGAGGCGAGCTGTGCACAAAAGTTTAATACTTCAGGTTAAGGGTTTGTTCAAATGACATTGAGAAGATAGGGATCATTTTGTGATTTATGAGCCGCAAAGGATGAGAAAGGTGATTTCATTGAAAGATTTTAAGTATGCATGAAGGACAAGAACGTCCCTTTTTATCTAAAAAACCTTTTCCACCTCATGCTTTTGCTTATCTCTGTGGCCCGTCTGCTCCATCTCCTATCCGAGCCAAACAGAGTTCAGCTCCTATATCTCCAACAGCAAATCAATACAGTAAATCTGATACACACGCCGTCTTCAGAGCCCAGTCAAAACAAAGCCAACAAGCGTGCGCTCGGCCCCTGGAGAGATTCGTCTGCAGAGAGACAAACGCTTGCTGATAGCAGTCTGTCTGTGGACACCTGCAGGTCAGCTCGCGTCACGGAAAGCCACAGTCTCGGCCGATACCATCATCACAGGCATTCTCAGGAATTTCAAACAATATTCAGCCAAATCAACAGATGAATCTATTTCTATTTTTTTATTTAGTTCTTTGATGTTCAACATGATAGCAGAATGGTAATGTTGTATCTTCCTGATCTGTTAGTCTAAACGGCCTGGTTTGAGTGTTTGTGAAACCTGTTTAGAAATATTAATTTGTGGTTGAACAGACTTCTAACACTGAGTGTTGAAGTTAAGCGTTTGAATGATTCCTCAAATCTCTTGTCTTGTTGAGGAGAGGTGTGCTGTTACTTTACCAAGCTCTTAGACTGATGGATTGTAAAACAGGCTGAAGATTCCCATAGACTTGCATAGATATATATATATATTTTTTTTTTTTAATATTGCACAGATGCATCACTAATTTATTGTGATACGCTTACCTTCAGAGTTGCATTGCCATATGATTTTAATGCATTTTAATGCTTTTTAAGATTTCTTTACTCCGGAGACTCATATTCAATGTGTCCTTATGACTTACATATTTTATTGATAGATTTAAATTGAATCTTCTCTTCTCTTCTCTTAGAGAATCTTCTTGAATTTCACTTTTCTAACTTTAGTTAGTGTGTAATGTTGCTGTTTGAGCATAAACAACATCTGCAAAGTTACAACGCTCAAAGTTCAAAGCAAAGGGAGATATTTTCTATTAAAGAAATCGCTTTTTAAGGACTACAACAAACGGCTGGTAGAGATTACACAACATTCCTCCCGGGTTAGTGACATCACCAACCCTAAAATTTACATAAACCCCGCCCCCGGGAACAAGATTTATAGATTATCAAGACAGAATATGCTAATCAATGACTAGAAGATATCTATACATCAGCTGCATAAATTCATCAACTAACCATTCAGAAATGTTGTTTACATGTTGTCACTTCTTCTTGAGTCTCTCCATCATTGTTGTTTGAACATAAAAGGCTAAAAGTTTTTGAAATTTTCAGTGCATGTCTGTGTGAGGTAAAAGGACACAAGCTCTTGAAGCTCCGCCCCCTGTGCGGCAGCAGCAGCTCATTTGCATTTAAAGAGACAGACACAAAACGGTGTGTTTTTGCTCACCCTCAAAAAATGACAGTTTTAACATGCTATATAAAAATAACTGTGTGGTGTTTTGAGCTAAAACTTCACATAAACACTCTGGGGACATCAGAGAATTATTTTACACCTTGTGAAAAGGGCATTATACCACCCCTTTTAACACATTATCCAGATACATTACACTAGCAACTTTCATAGTTCGTTTCAGAAAAGCATGGGAGGAGGATTCGAAACCCACCACAAGTAATAATACCAGTCCCGTGTTTCTTTGGAATATCCCGGACGAGCCCCCAAGTCTGTATATAGATGCATTATCCAGAGAAACTCATTTCATTTGGACCAGTAAGCAACCACCTAGAAAACCCGAAACCACAAACATAAAGTTTATTTTGGAAGGTTAAAATGTTCTGCGGTGACGTCAGGCTGTAAACCCCTTTTTCATCTGTTTATTTTTAATGTTTTAAAGTTTAGCTTTATTGCTCAACAGATCTGAGATTGGACCAACCACTAGACCCGAGTGACCCAGATTACACAATGGAAATAAAGAAATAATATGACTGTGACTACATGCAGTTAACTTAGATAAGACAATACACACATGTAGAAGAGAAAAATTACCACGCAATCTGAAATATCGTTATGTATTCTGTTGAGCTCTTGTATAATGGGACAATGGAGACACAAGATAAAAGATTGGCTTGTAAAAGAATACGACACACAGAAGAGCGAATGTGGGCCACTCCAGACCGATAAAACTCCTTCTGATCAAAGTTCTGATCGTTATAATGAGGATCAAAGTCTTTGTTCTAGCTCTGTCCACTGATCCGGCTCTTCCTCATTTAAGGAGCTCTCGATATGAAGGCCCGACACTGAGAGTTTGTCCAAATAAAACCTAACAAGCCTTCTTTCTAACAGAACGTCACTTTACCGAAGCCCGTTCCAGGCTGACATGATCACATGACTGCGCATGTCTGATATAAACTTATGTCATGCTGAGAGAGCATTATTAAGAAGAAGTGGGATGTCATTAAGTCCCTCATGTCATACACTGTGCGCCTGCAAAGTTTCTGCAAAGAGGTTAAGCATTCACAATCAAAAAAGTACCATGTCATTACCCTGGGTCAATGTTATTTTAGTATTTTTTAAATGCTATTATAATATTTATTAATATTTAGTGCTTTCGAATTGATTAATCACAATTAATAGCATCTAACATAAATGTTTATATATGTATATATATATATATATATATAGACACACACAAATCGATTTGTGAGTACTATTAATATTTTCAATTAGCTTTAATTTTAAAGTTTTAATTTTAGTAATTGTTTTTGTTTTTTGTAATTGTTATTAGTTTTTTTATACAGCCTTATTTAGCCTTTTCTATTTAGCCTTATTTAATTTTTTTTCTGTTTTAATTGTTTTTTTTATTTATAACATATTATTTACAATCTATTTATAAATGATTTAAAATTTTATTTAAGTTAGTTGCCAAGGCAAAAAAAATTCTTCTAATTTTTTTAATTTTATTTAATTTTTATTTTTTATTTTTTAAAAACCCGAAAATGTTGTAGTGACACGTTGTCTGTGCATTACCATGTTTTTTCTGGATGTCTATTATGGCAATAGCATGTTAGTTTGTTTTTTGCATTGTACTGTAGTATTCTTTCAAGTACCATGGAGTAAACACAATGGTATATGCATGTGGAAGTAATTTAGTACCGTAGTATATATCAAAATACCCAAAGGTTTGAACCCATTCACCTTTCAATGCACACCTAAAGGTTACCACACAATTTGCATGATGTATCGTTGTGCAGTGTCAAAACGAAACATGACGAAAGATGCATCAAGTTGTACGACATCAAAGACAAATGATGACATCCAGAAACATGGCAGAATGTCACGTTTGAGATGGGATTACCTTGTAAAATCGCATTTCTGTGACTATCTGCAGTGGTTTTCATGTGAAGGTCACGCCAGTGTTTGAACATTCAGAACATTTCAGCTGTGTTTGAAGGTTGTGAACATAATGTTCATAATGTTCAAGTGTGCTTGTGTTGAGTTTAACCTATTTATTTGTGAATTGAGACACCTCTCGTTTCTCTCTTTATGATTGTGTAGCAGTCACCTGACACCATCCCGGGACCCAGCACCGGCGTCACACCCAAACCCAAGGTAAGAAACGGCAACTGGGACAGTTTTCCATGATCCCCTCTGAATATTATTATTGAGAATCATATTCCATATGAAAGAAAAATGTTTCTCCTAAGACAGTAATGAGATTAAATGGAGTGCAAAAGGAGAATTTCCTTTAGGAATTTCAAAAGATATGTCTCAAACTAAAGTCAGAGTTCTCTAAATAAATATTTCTAATCAAATTCATCCAAGACCAAGAATGTCAATGCATCATTCGAAGGGTCCTTATGTGCATTTTACACAGGCAAGCACACCATTTTCTGCAGAAAATCTAGTTTGCTCCTATTTTTTTCTTGTAGGAAATGTTTGGAGACACGTTTGAGATTAAATTGATACAGTAAATCAGTGTTATTTTTTATAATCTTATATACTTTTATATTTGATATACTATTATTGTAATTATTACAATATTATAATTAGCTTTAATTTTAAGTTTAAGTTTTAGTAATTTTGTTGTGTTTTGGCATTTTTATTTGTTTTTGATTTTCAATATTTCTGATTAACATCAATTAATTTTCATTTTAGCTTTCGTTTGAGAAATTTTAGTACTATCTATCTATCCATCCATCTATCCATCCATCGTGTTATCTGTCTATCTACCATATTATTTATATACTATTATAATATTTATTAATATTTTGTATTAGATTTTTATATATTTTCATTTTTCATCTTAATTTTAGTCATTTTGTTTTGTGCCATTTTTACTAGTTTTTTAATATTTGTTATGTAGCTTAAATTTTTAATTTTTAAGTACTTTTAAGCCAATTGTTTCACTTTTAGGTTTGGTTAACAACACTGCAGTAAACATCTGAGCATTACATTCCCCTTGAAAGCGTCTCACACACACACACACATGATGTTGTCGGTGGTGTGAGTTCTGTGATGTTAATCTGTGGATCTTCTCATGTGATTGTTCTCATCTCATTAGAATGGCTGAAGCTTCTTTTAATCCGCGCTTGAGCTCTGCTAAATGCTCAAGCTAACGTCTAATCGCCCGTGTGCAGCGCTGATGGGTGTGTGTACAAAAGAACATACATCAGATACGGGATCAAACACATGAACGAGACAAAGCGCCTCTATAGGCCCTTCTGCTTTACAGATCACCACAGAACAATGAAAAAGTTATGAATATAGATGATTATCACTGAATAGAGATCATGATCTTTATCTGTTTTGTTTTTTCAGTAAGCCCAGAATTTATTAATAATGCAATAAGCCACGAGAGAACGAGCATTACCCTGTAACATAATCCGCCGCAGTTAAATCAAAAATCCAATCAGAACTTTTGATGTTTAATGTAGAGTTTTGACCAATGAGATTCCTCTGTGGGCGGGACTATCTTGTATATGACATTATGGAAACCAAGCGACTAGCCTATGTACTAGTTGTGTTAGGACCAATAATGAGATAATGAGCTAATAATGAGAGCTTGTTGCTTTATCCCACCTGGTTTTACTGTGATTTTACTTCAGTAATGGGTGTACTTAAGCATATTGCAAAGCCAGGTCCCTATAATTTAGATATTTTGGTAAAACTAATATAAAGCACAGCCTTATTGCTTTAATAAAGTTCAAGAAATAGCGAAATGTATTAATACTAATAATCTAACTGTATCCATTTAGAATTTAGAGTCTTTTGGTGTCGGTTGCTCTGTGGGTCAAATGTCACGACCTGTGGTCATGACCTCTGACCTCATACGGGGCATCTGTGTGCTGAAGGTGTCGCTCTGGATTCTGACAGTGTTATTAAACACGATCAATAATGCTGAAGGTGCTTTTGAGTGGATCAGAGAGGCCAGTGTTGTATTGATTAAAGTGAGTCGAGAGAGAGACAGATGGAACGAGAGGTTTAGGAGGAAGCGTTATGATATCAGATATGCAAACTGTGGATGTCAGCAGAAATACACACACATGCACACGGCAGTCACTGTGTCACTGAGTATATGTAGGTCAAATGTGGCTGAGGTTGTATTGCACTGTATTCTACTTATGTATTTTTAGTAATCAAGCTAAACACACACACACACACACACGCACGCACACACACACACACACACACACACACACACACACACACACACACACACACACACACACACACACATGTCTGGTGCACTATCTTTGTGAGGACTCTCCATAGACGTAATGGTTTTTATACTGTACAAACTGTATATTCTATCCCCTTACACTGCCCCTATCCCTAAACCTACCCATCACAGGAGACATTCTGCATTTTTACATTTTCAAAAAAACTAATTCTGTATGATTTATAAGCTTTTGTACCCATGGGGACCTCAATTTAGGTCCCCACGGTGACACGAGTCCCCATGAGTCTGTGTGCATTCAGGTTTAAGTCCCCACCGGTGTAGAAAAACATGTCCACACATACACACACACACACACACACACACACACACACACACACACACACACACACACTGGTTTCCATTTTTTATGGGGACTTTCCATAGACATAATGATTTATGTACTGTACACAATGTAAAGTCTATCCCCTAACCCTAAACCAACCCATCACAGAAAACTTTCTGCATTTTTTCATTTTTAAAAACCATAAAAATTTCACTTAGTATGGTAGATTTATAAGCTGTTTTCCTCATGGGGACCCAAAAAAATGTCCCCACAAGGACAAAGATTTTGGACATTTTTGTGGGGACATTTTGTCCTCATAACGTAGAGTTTAACAGGACACACACACACACACACACACACACACACACACACACACACACACACACACACACACACACGCACACACATGCACATGTTTAATCTACATAAACTTAATCAAAACACACTAACACTAATAAAAACATCCCACAGGACAAATATATTGCTCAATTCTTATTCTTATTGCTGAACAGGCTTAAGTTTTCAATTATGATTCATTTAAGTGACTTTAGTCTCAGATAATTCCTCATTGCATTTCTTAGGACATATAAAAACAGACACAAAAGAGTCCATTGTTATTGTGCAGTAATAGCTATAAAATCAATCTGGACAGAAGCTTAGATCATTTGCTTTTAAACACAGTTTGAGACATCATTGATCAGATCTATTCTGCATCTCTAGAAGAGAGATTTTCTGTGAGATTTTCTCAGGAAAAACATCTGAAAAGCAGGAGTCTCTTCTATTGCTGTCTAGCTGAGATTTTAAAGACATTTTACTTGTGCATTTTTCATTCCTGTGGATGTCATTATATTTCTGATTATTTTATAGCAACAAGCATCCACGCTACACTGCATCAACTCTTCATAATAATGTGAATTCTCTCTCTCTGACAGACGTGTTCACAGAGCTTTCCCTGCGCTGGACGAGCTCTGAGGAACGTGTTTCTGTCTCACGGACCGTATCCAGCCAAAGACAAGATCCACCTCGCTCGCATCATCAGGTGACACTTTCATACACACTTTATTCAAAGATTTATTCAAGCTTTACATTTGATCAGAAACTGTATTCAGCAATGACCCGTTTAAATGATCAGAAGTGACAGTAAAGACATTTATAATGAAACAAAGGATTTTTCATTTCATATAAATGCTGTTTTGAACTTTCTGTTCATCAAGAAAAAAGTTTCCACAAAAATATGAAGCAGCACGACTGTTTTCAACATTATAATAATCATAAATGTTTCTTGATCAGCAAATCATATTAGAGGATCATGTGACACTGAAGACTGGAGTAATGATGCTGAAAATACAGCTTTGATCACAGGAATAAATTACACTTTACTATATATTCACATAGAAAACAGTTATTTTAAATTGTAATAATATTTCACAATATTACAGTTTTACTGTATTTTATATCTAATAAATGCAGCCTTGGGGAACAGAAGAGACTTCATTCAAAAACATTAAACAATCCTAAACTTCGTCATGCTGTACCAGTTGAACTGTGGTTGTGTGATATAACTTGTGTGATCGTTACAATCATGTTCATCAAACGCAGGATCAATGTAAAAGAGGTTAAAAGAGTGTTTGAGGGTCATCGTGTGTGTGGACGGTTGGGCTGAATCATCAGATGTCCATTATGGCTCTGGCAGATGGCCGCTGTCCAAACTTCACTCTGATTGGATAAAATCGTCCCGTCTGAAGGTGGAGTGTGAATGTGTGACAGAGAAACACAGAATCAGGGAGCTTTACATGCTTTTGAAGAACACACTCCAGATGAAGCCAATGGAAATGAGCTTGACTTAAAAATGCAAATCAGCGATGGCGTGATAATGTTACTCGGCATATCATATCAAAGCAAATGCAAGAGAGTGTTGCAGTGATTTGAACACACTTTTGCATTTTCTTCTTTTTATTTTTAACCCCCTCCATTCACTAGAGACCGCCTTTCATGATCCAGTCAATTGCTGCCTTTTATTTGGAAATACTGTACTTCACATTACAGAAGTTAAATGGGTTGCAAACACTGTTTTATGTTGATTTTAATGGATGCACAAAGCAAAACAGCGACAGCAGCAATATGATTAAAACACTCAATACTCTAAAAATAATTGCATTTATTAAATCCCAATGAGCAATATTTTGTCCGCAAAGTGATGTAGTTCATTTAGCAGATCTGCAGGCCGTTTATGGACGTCATGCAACATTGCAAAGCATTTTTTATCGGATTACTCCTCTGGGAAAATTGATTTATTGTGTTGATTCCCTACAAAAGTGCATCCGTTTTTAGACTATTTAGGAAAAATGGGTCCTAAATATATTATTTCATTTTTATTTTATATTTTATATTTTAATATTTTGATTATATTTTAATAAGTATGATTTTCTCCATGAAAATAGCTAAAGAATCTGGTATAGTGTTAAAAAAAGTGTGTGCGTGTGTGTGTGTGTGTGTGTGTGTGTGTGTGTGTGTGTGTGTGTGTGTGTCGGCTTTAATGCTGTTCATCCAATTTAGAGTCGTTTTATAATTCTGTTTTGTGTTTTATTCTGCTAATGAAGGGACACTACCGTGCAAAAGTTTGGGGTTGGGAAGATTTTTTTAATATTTTTGAAAGAAGTCTCCTCTGCTCACCAAGGCAGATTAAAAAACAGTAAAAACAGCAATAATGTGAAATATTGCAATTTAAAATAACTGTTTTCTATATGAGTAATATGCAGTAAAATGTAATTTATTCCTGTAATCAAAGCATGATTTCAGCATCATTCCTCCAGTCTTCAGTGTCACATGATCCTTCAGAAATCAGTCTAATATGATGATTTGCTGCTCAAGAAAAATGTCTGATTATTATCAATATTGAAAACAGTTGTGCTGCTGCTTCATATTTTTGTGAATTCAAAACAACAGCATTTATTTTAAATATAATTTTTTTATGACATTATAAATGTCCTTTTTGATCAGTTTAATGTGTCTGAATGAAAATATTAAATTATTTAATCAATCTTCCTGACCGCACACTTTTGAGCAGCGAGAGTAACGTGTGTGTGTGTGTGTGTGCATGCAGGAGGAGTTATGTTGGAGTGGAGCTGGTCCAGTGGCTCCTGGAACAGTGTGTGTCGGTTCAGTGCCGGTTAATGGCGTCCCGTGTCTGGCAGGTGCTTCTGGAGCTGGGGATCCTGCACTCAGGTAACACACACCACTATAGACTATTACAGGGCTCGATTTTAATTTTTGTTAAAGGTTTAGTCATTTTTTGTGAATTTTTTTTGGTCCCACTTTATATTATGTGTCTTTAACCACTATGTACTTTCATTTAAATTAAACATTTAATGCAATGCATGAATAATGCATAATACTATTTTTATTTTATTTTATATGAAATATATATTATCCAAAACATGTTTTACTCTAAAACGTTGAGGAAAATCAAAGCCATAAATCTAAACAAGTTGATATCTCAAAAAAATGTAGCTAAGTATTCAGTCAGATTTTGTTTGGGCGCAGTACCAAACGTTTCCACTTGATGAAATTCGTTTCCCATTCGTTTCCAATGCGGCCATTTTTGACCATGAACAGTACAAGTGTGACTTTCTTTTTCAGGACTATTTAACCTTTTCGAATCATGTCCATGATCGATCAAAAATGACCGAACAGCACCCTAGGGTTATTTCATTTTTAATTTTAATTACATTTTATGAATTAAGCAGCTCGTAAACATACTTTATCAGTAGATAAAATTTAAATTACACATTAAAAATGATTGTATTAAGCAATCATTTAAGACATTTTCCTTATATACCGACCGTACAATCTTTTTGGCATAAAGTGTTCTATAAAATTTAGTCAAGAAACTTTCTACGAATGTATAGAATTTCCTGTAACATGGCATAGAGTGCAGTATAGAGCACACTGCGTGAAATACTGTATCCCTAACACTGTAAAGTGTGAAGAATCAACTTTAATAGCAAATTGAGTTGTTCAGCCGTGATGTAAATTTGTAGGTCACCCCAGAAGGCTCATTCACCGTGGATTCCCTCTGGAATTTCTAATGGGTTTTTTAGGGAATCATTTTACAAATTCCACTGGGAAAATTGTAATTCCGTAGGACTATAAACTTGGAACGGCTCTATATCAACCACACACACACATCACATCATACTCGCAAATGGTTGAAGGAAGAACAAGAAGATCAAGATCAAGTTTCAAAAGTCTTTAATAATCCACTTTGAAGGGCAAACAAAACACAACCTCTAACATAGACGTGACCCGACAAATGAACACTGAAAAGGCTGCAATTTATGAAATAATGACAAACAACTGTGACTGTGATGATAAATTAATCTCCATGACAACTAAAGAGTGGCGGGAAACTGACCAAAGGAACACATGTGACTGAAAATAATAAACACGGCACCGTTTTCAAATAAAAACGTAAATCTTTGAATGCGTTTTGGTCGTTCATTTACACGACAACGGCGTTTTTTGTTGCCTGAAAATGCACATTTTTGAAAACGGGTTTCAAAGTGCAAGTTTGAAAACGGTCTCCATATAAACAACAAAAATGCGAATCTTTGAAGACGATGACGTCATGCACATGCGTATTACGAGTTCGATCTAGTGTTTCATCGCCATCTACTGGTCTGGCAGCAGAATACAGCGTTTTTAGTCGTTTTCGCGGATCCGTGTGAATGTGGATCGTTTCGACAATGGTGTCGTCTGAAAACTCAAAGGAAAAACTTCTCAGTTTTAAGCATATCGCTGTCATGTAAACATACCCTTAAAATCCATGAAAATTAAACTAACTAAACAGAACCGTGACACATACACTGAAAAAAAATTGGATATAGAAACAATATTCACTTTTCTAATTTTCACAGAAATTGCTATTAAATGTAACAATTAATTACAAAAAAAAATTAAATTCTGAAGTAGAAAAACTGAAATAGTATTTTCTTATAAAACGTACTGCTATAATAGTTTAAAATATATGTTTGCATTGCCTGCTGAAAATCCCTGTCTGTCTTCCCTTCAGTGGACCAGCGGCTGGTCTTTGAAGACTCGAACACGTACTATCAGTTCTCGTTTGAGGAGTGCGACGCTCAGGGCTGTGAGTTTCGCAACGAGGAGGAATGGCAGAACGGTGTCCGTCTTCTTCTGCAACTCGTCCCCTACGTCCAGTTCAGGGTCGTCAGTCCGTAAGTACAGCCATCATGCATGTGACATGCTAACTCTGTCTGTTAATGTGCTCAGTCAGTCAGTATGTACAGAATGCTACTGTACCACTCATGCTAAGTTTGCCTGTACTGTATATTGTGTGCAGTATGTAAACTTTCTATATGCACAGAAATCCAGGATAAACGTGCTGTATTCAGATAGTTGTCATTGTCTCATATCATGTATTATTTAAAGAAATAGTATGCATTATATATACTGTGCAGCGCACTAGTCTCCATGTGTCCGTCTGTTTGATTCGGATGCATCAGGAAACCAATTGTTCTCTTGACCTTTTGATTTGGTTTTTCCTTGTTAATCCTGTTTAACCACAAATCCTTCTCAGGAAGCAGGAAATAAAAATATGTGTGTGTTTGCTTTGTGTGAGAGTATATAGGCTCATGTATATGAGCTTTAGAGGGGTTTTCATTTTTTTGTACAGAGACAATATCTTTGCTAATCATGTTATTGATCATTTGTTTGATTTTGTTATACGGCTGATCAAAAGTTTGGGTTCAGTAAGATTATTTTTTAAAAACCTTTCTTATTATCAATGTTGAAAACAGTTGAAAACACTCACTCTTATTCATCAAGGATGCATCAAATTGATCAATTATAATGTTACAAAAGATTCTGTTTCAAATAAATGCTGCTCTTTTGAACTTTCTATTCATCAAAGATGCCTGAAAAATGTATCAGGGTTTCCACAAAAATATGAAGCGGCACGACTGTTTTCAACATTGATAATAATCAGAAATGTTTCTTGAGCATCAAATGATTTCTGAAGGATCATGTGACACTGAAGTCTGGAGTAATATTTCTTAATATTACTATTTTTGCTGTGTTTTTTAATAAAGACAGCCTTGATGAGCATAAGAGACTTCTTTAAAAATAAAACATTATCGACCCCAAACTCTTGAATGGTGTTGTATTTCTGTATATTACTATCATAAAAGAGTTTCCACAGGTGATGATTTTATTAAAGAGGTTCAGGTGGATGGTTTCTGTTCCCCTCCTCCTTCAAAATCCCAGTTTAGCTCCAGGACTCGAGGCCTTTGACATCAAAAGCAAAAGATGTGTGTCCTTTTTAGAAGAAGATAAGCTCACGATCAACATTGTTTTCCCCTGTAGTCCACGACCCGATCAGAACAAACCCGCGGCCGGCGTTTGGGTCATTCACTCAACCTCAATTCGATTGAACTAAGCTGTGTGTAGATTAAAGCTTTTGATTGGCTTAAACATGTCTTTGCGAAAGATGATGGGATTGAGAACGTGTCCATCCTCTAATGCTTTCATCGCTTCAAGTGTGTCTGCGGCGAGATTTGATTCAGGCCGCTCTGTTAGCAGTGAAGGACGAGGTTGATATCGCAGAGAGACGTGAACTGCAAGATTCAATTTGAACGGACAGCTGATGTCATTTTCAGGAAGGTGAACATGGGATGGCGTCCCGTGTCCACGGCAGCGTTTTCCCCCTCGCTGACGGAATTGGAAGTGACACGCTTTGGCCTCGGTGACACCAGACGGGCGAGCTGTTTGATCCCGTTCGGCTTCACAGAGCTTCGCTTCGACCCCAATCAGCCAGAATCTCTTCGCCCCCTCGTTCCTCATCCGAGAGTGTATTAAACCAGAAATGAGATCCTCACGCAATAGCCAACCAAATGAGATCAAACGAAAAAAAGAAACTCATGCAAGTTTGCTGATATTACCCCGAACAGCCTCACGGCAAAAGAAATTCTAGTCTGCCCGAGTTTCTGACTGAGATTGCTTTCTGAACTGAACGTGATGAGGAAAAAATACTATATACTGCAGAATAATGAGAACGAAAAATGAAAAGACAACCTTTTTATTGTGCTGTCACTGGCTTCATGCAGAAAACACAAACATCACGACCAGTGCTGTTCGATTCATCCACGAATCACTCTCATGAGCATTGCTTTAATGAATCATCAATAACACTCAAAGGAATCGATTTGGATCAGACTAATGAATTAAAGGGATAGTTCGCCCAAAAATGTAAATTCTGTCATTAATAACTCATCCTCATGTCTCGTTTCAAACCCTGTAAGACTTTCGTTCATCTTCAGAACACAAATGAAGATTTCTTTTTCTGTCCCTCCGTTGACAGATACGCAACTACCAGTTTCACGCTTCAAAAAGTTCATAAAGAGGTCATAAAGAGATCATCTTCCCCAAAATACTTCTGAGTGGTTACACTGAGGGGGAAAAATGATGTAGAAACAATTTTCACTGAGATATTGCTATTAAATTTCACAATTGATTACAAAGAAACTGAAAATAATAATTCGAACTAAAAATTCTAACGTGGAAAGACTGAAATAGTGTTGTCTTGTAAAACCTGCTCCAATAATGTTCATTTACATCTGTGTAGTTACAGTATTGACTAGACTGGTTCGGTTATTATTCTGTAGAAACAATTTAGTTATTGACACTGTTGTAATGTTTTTGGCACACATGACTTTTATTATATACCAGAGCGAAAGATGCAACATGTAAAAAAAGATGGTCACATGAGTCTGACTTTTGTGTGAATATGATTGTGGTTTCTGTTGATCTGTGTGGTGCTGGTCTCAAAAAGCCCTGAAGCTACAGGAAGAGGACGGCTTTTAGCCAAGATTGTTTGGATACAGCCTCTCTTTCAGCCACCCACACGCACACACACACACACACACACACACCTCGTGCCGCACGGCTCATTTGCATGTTATTTGAATTTTATCTTCATCTCTGGTGAAACTAGTAATGGTTCTGTGGGCTGAATGAGCGTGCATTTGCGTACAGTATGTGTGTGTGTCTACATTTGCCTGCCTGTGTGCATTTGAGTGTGCATATGTGAGCGTGTCTGTGTTCGCATGCATGTGTGTGTTTGTGTGTGTGTGAATTGTCCTCTCGTGCAAGCGTGCCTGACTCATTTAGAAGTCTCCGTCATTACGAATCACTCGTGGAGGTAGAGAGAGAGAGAGACGAGGAGGAGAGATGCGTCGTGTGATGAAAGCGTGTCAGTCGTGTGATGAATGGACTGACGGTGGAGGAGAAGGAGGGAAACTTTGGCCCACTTCTCAAACTCACTGGCCCAGTTTAAGCTGTGTGATATGGAAGGATGTGCTGGAGATTTCCTCTTTACAACTGCTTTGTCCCAGATTATAGCAGTTTTCAGTTTGTTCTGCTCATGTTGTGGTTTATACATGCACAATCTGCTCTAAAAATGCACTTTTTAAATCCCCAAAGAGCCGTATAGCTTATGCATAAACACTATTTAGTAACGGTAAAATGTTCTGAAGAACATATAATGAAAAATCAAGAGCTTTAATTAAATTATTAAAGAACAGTATAGTAACTCAAGAACCCTAAGCCACCAAAAATTATTTTTATTTTGAAGTGTAAGTGTGGGGTGTGGATTTGAGCATTAAAAATGGCTTATTTTTGCATGCATGTTTTTTAAACTTCCTGTACCACATGCCAAAAACACAGTCTGAGCTTGATGTGTGTCTTGGAGTATCATGTGTAATGCAGTGCACCACCAGCAGGAGGCAGTAGAGAGCAGAGAGGGCTTTGAGTGTGCTTGGAATGATGGCATACTATTTTTTTTCTTCCAGTATGCAATATGTTAACTGTGCACAGTATGTGCATTATCTGTTGGCATGCATGGAATACCATAGACATACATTACAACATTTGCCAAAAAGTGCAGTATATAACCAGAGCACACTGCATGAGTTACTGCATCCCATAATGCATTGCACTTGACTTGACCTTCCATACCAAAATGGCGAGTTAAGCAAAATCAACCAAAATCAATTTTTTAAAACGACTGTTTCCTGATTGATTATATGATCATATTGCAATTTACAATTTAGTTTTTTTTTAACTCAAAAATGGATTAAAAAGCAAAATTGCTGTTTTTATTTTTGACGGGATGCACTCTCTATATTTACATGCACAATGGAAAGCTTGTTTATATTGCACAGTATACTGTACACTAGTATTCACAGATAGGAACACTGTAAAACATTTTTTTTTTTAAAGTTGTAAACCAATATTGTAGTGTTTTACAAGAAAATACTATTACAGTCTTTCTACTTGAAAATTTCATGTATGTGTTTCTTGCCGTAGTGCAAATTTACTAGTAAAAACTGTTTCTACACCAGTTTTTTCCAGTGTAGTACACTAGTATTCATGTCCCAAATGATGCCTTTGCCATCGTCTTCCTTCAAGTCCTCAATCTGGTGTGATAACAGCGTTTAGCCTGTCAGTAGGAGTCCACATCAGTGCACACTGGCCACAGTTGTGTGTCGAGGGCACTTCTGAAAGCTGGGACACACATCAAGTGCGCCATTTGGGACGGGGCCTGTTTTGAACATGACATCTGCTTCTTGTCTTACAGAACATCACTGTCACAGAGGTCAGCTCTCACGAGACAGCCAGCATTGTCACTTCAGAGGTGTTTTATCAAGTGTGTGTGTTCTCTTGCAGACCCGAGGAAGACCCCGACAGAAAGCGTGATATCTGCAGTGAGATTCTCCAGATGAAGGCTCTGGAGAGACTCACATCCACGGTAAGTGTGTGTGTGTGTGTGTGTGTTTGCTGACCCTTGTGCCAGATCCCTGACTCCATGTCTTCTGTCCCCTGGTGTGTGTAAATATCCACTCCAGCCTGAAAGAATCTCATCCATCACATGGACACTCGTCTGACACCAGCGGACAGAGAAACCATCCATTTAACTAAGCGCTCGCTCTCCAACAAACACCATCGCTGTCGGGCGTTTTACATTATTCAGGGCTACCAGAATTTCTACCTGGAAATCTTCATTTTAGAATTTTGAAAATATCATGAAATGTAAAAAAAAATTGTAAGGGATTTTTTTTCTATAAACTAAATAGTTTTTACTTAAAATATGTGAATATATATATATATATATATATATATATATATATATATATATATATATATATATATATATAAAATTTTATTTGTATAGTTCTAGAAATATTTTAATACATTTTATATATATATATATATATATATATATAAAATGTATTAACTTGAAAAATAAAATTAAAATGTAATATCTCTCTCTCTCTCTCTCTCTCTCTCTCTATATATATATATATATATATATATATACTAAACATATAAACATAAGTAAAACATAATATTAAAAAAAAATATAAACACAAGTAAAATATATAATATTTAAAAAAAAAAATCAAATACATATTTTGGTTACAATTTGCTCATTGATTTCTGATTTTTGTGACATTCCAAAAAGTAATAAATTACCGTGCTTTACATTGTTTATCATTATGGAAAGTACTGTCAGTAGGGACAATTACTCGTTATAGTTATCTATTTTTTACTTGAAGACTTTTTTTTATGTTATTTTTTAATGTGTGAAAGTGTTTGACATAATTTGCACATAATACATCTGTCTCGCTTTTTTAAAATTCAGAATAACTTGAAATGTTCTAATTGTGAAAATTATTCAATCAATTATTTTGTACGTCAGTAAATGAAATACACCAGTAACCATAAACATCATAACGCATTTCCCAGAACACATTGAACATTTTTGCCTTCACTTTTAAAATAAAGCTTCTTTATTGGCATCTTAAAGTTCCGTGAAGATCCTTTAACATCCGTGGAACATTTCCAGTCCACAAAAGGTTCTTTAGATTAGTAAAATGTTCTTCACACTTTGAAAAAATGGTTCTTTTAAGAAAAGTTCTTAGTTGAACCCAAACCAAACAAACTTTGCAATCTTTATTTTATAAGTGTTTTATAAGCTACATTGATGAAAAGGTCCAGATGAAACCTTTTAAAGCAGCTATACAGACATGAAAACAACATATTTTATATAAACTGAGACATTAAATACATAAAAACAGCCAGTAGACTGTGTGAATTAGTGGTTAAATATCAAACTGGAAGGCCTAAGTGTGTCACTAAACATGGAGGCAATTCTCTCTTTACTGTAAATGTTGAATCAGTCTCCAAACGAGGCGGATCCACACAGCTGTCCTCCGCTATCCCATGAGTCTCTGCTGTCTGAGTCTGGCTGCTTTGGGATTCTTTTTGTGTTTTTAACAGCCGTGGATCTGCTGTGCTCTAGAGATCTTCACACACTCACACAGGCTCGTCGTCTGCTTTCTGTTCTCGCTGTGGGTGAAAGATGAGCTCATTTGCATGTAGAATAAAGTAAAGACACTGTTCTCTTGTGCTTTAACCGGATTACAGTCAAAAACTGATGTGTTTTACTACAGGTGCAGAATGAACTTG
The DNA here is from genome assembly GCF_949319135.1 of Squalius cephalus. Taxonomy (NCBI): domain Eukaryota; kingdom Metazoa; phylum Chordata; class Actinopteri; order Cypriniformes; family Leuciscidae; genus Squalius; species Squalius cephalus. The sequence continues at coordinate 40,011,947 of NC_137129.1, read as the reverse complement.
CTGCTGCTCTCGCGAGAAAAGCCAAGAAATCAAGTAAGACGCTTTTATATTCATACAGGGATCATATCTGACTCTTTTTTTGACTGCTTTGTCAAGTTTTTTATGACCATTTTCCACCATTTCTCTGATCCTTACAATTAAAATGCCTGTTTTTATTCCTGCTCCGCCTTAAGAATCATCCTGTATTGTGATTGGCTAACGAGTTTGTATATGAAATGTCCATATTCTGTAGTTTGTGATGCTCTGGGCTTCAGTAACAGTGGATCTGATCATCAAAAAGTCATTGCTGGTGTGTAAAGGGGATGTTAATGTTTATTCATGTGTTTTTCATTTTTAATACAAGCTGTTTTTGTGGATATTTTCAGTCTTTTTCAGTTCTGAAACTGTGTTTTTGTAGTACAACAACTGCTTTATTTCAGAAGGTTTACAATTATTCATGATATGACCCTTTGATGTTATTTTTTTAGATATGATTTTACAGCAAGATTTGCATAGTGGATCTGATGGTCAATGCGATGCGAATGTATTTGTGTTTTCACATTTGTGCTGCTCTTACTCCAGTGTCAGAAGACGAAAGCTCAGAGACATCAGACAGCTCTCCACAAGAAGCCCCGAAACCCACTGAAGACAAAAGCAAGGTGAACACACACACACACACACACACACACACACACACATACACACACACACACACACACACACACACACACACACACACACACACACAGATGCACATGCTAGCACACACACACACACACACATGTCTGGTTCACTTTGCGGGGATTCTCCATAGACTTAATGGTTTTTATACTGTACAAACTGTATATTCTATCTCCTTACACTAACCCTACCCCTAAACCTACCCATCACAGGAAACATTTTGCATTTTTACATTTTCAAAAAAATATAATTTAGTATGTTTATTAACCCATTCCCCTCATGGCTGGGGAGCTGGCTGGTCCCCACAATGGAGGTGATCTCAGATTTTACTATTCTTATGGGGACATTTGGTTCCCACAATGTAATATAAACCAAACGCACACACACACACACACACAGACGCACATGCTAGCACACACAGACACACACGCACAGACGCACATGCTAGTACACACACACACGCACACAGACGCACATGCTAGCACACACACACACACACACACATGCACATGCTAGCATACACACACGCATGCACACAGATGCACATGCTAGCACACACACACACACACACACACACACACACACACACACACACACACACACACGTATCTGAATTCCTTTAAAGATACCATTTTGCCCAATCTAAATCTTTTCCATAAATACATACACAAACAAGCTGTTTTAGGCTACTTATACCGTCACTTTAGACATCCTCAAAGTTCATAATTTTCATTATTTTTATGATTGCACAGGAATTGCTCGCAGGGGCTTTAACTACGGTGTTTTTCCGTGGACAGTCAGTCGACGCTTGTTGGCCATTTTTAGCCTCAGTCCAGTAAAGCCCCTGATGTTTTTCCACGCTAGAATTACATGGAAAACGGAGGCAGACGTTGTGTCTGCATAGCGTATATTGTATATAACAATATAGCGACAGATGAATTACATTAGTTTGCTTTTTATTCAGCATGCTACCATATATACCACATGCCAACTTTAATTTAATTCATTTTAACATGCTACCATATATAATGCAACAGGCATTCCCGTCATACATAATACAGCGTGCCATGAGTCATAAATAAAAAGTAACAGGCAGATAAATGAACAGTATCATTAATAATGTACTAGATTTTCTCAGTAAAAAGCACATAAGGGATGTAGAGAAGTGCAGGAGTGACGTCGGCTAATTCACCGCTGGTTCCTTTCAGATTTTACTGTGCTGGTTTTATAATGGGGTTTTTGATTTATGTGTAAAATAAAGCCCGTGGTGAACATAACTTGACAATACTTTCTTTTTGTTCTACAACTTATTTTGAGTTAGACTTCCGGGTTCTGCCGTCACACTCTCATCGAAATAAACCCTGATGTGAAGTAGCTGTGGACATGTAATATTAATATTGAGTTTAAATTATTTTATTATTTATTACATGAAACCATCACAGCTGTGTAGGAAAATTAAAGGGTTAGTTCACCCAAAAATGAGAATTCTGTCAGTAATTACTTTCCCTCATGTCGTTCCAACCCTGTAAGACTTTCGTTCATCTTCAATAACACAAATTAAGATATTTTTGATGAAATCTGAGAGCTGTCTCACTCATAGACTGTAAAAAAAGATGGACGACTCCCCTTCGCTCTCTTCCATTGATGAGAAGTGAAGCCGCCAGTGTCCCGATATGTATTTGCTTGTTTGCTATTATCCATATTAACGTGCAATAATAACCCCTCTCACGCAGTTTACTCAGGTGCTCTCTCACAAACTTACTCTCTGCGCTCCTGTCAAGTCCCTCTCTCTCTCTCTCTCAACCTCTTAATTCTGTGCGCGCTCAACTCTTGACACACACGCTCGCTCAACTTGCAACAGCGTTACAAGTGTGCCACAAAATCAACCAATCGGAAAATTAAAGGTCAATTGTGATTGGCTGTTGGTCTCCAATCAAATCGCTAGTAGAACCAAAGCCCGTCTTGTAGAACTATCCATAGATATCCATATATCCATATATAATCCTTTATTATATGATATCTATGGAACTATCTACAGCATCCCGGAAGCTTACTAAAAAAAAAAATCTAAAAAAATAACTGACTACAGCGAGACTAATGGATTAAAACACATTTTGGTAAGTATTTTTTAATTTTTTATTATTAACTTAAAAGTGCCTTGTTAGTTTGTGAGAGAGCACCTGAGTAAACTGCGTGAGAGGGGTTATTATTGCACGTTAATATGGATAATAGCAAACAAGCAAATACATTTATTGAGCACGGAATCGTTTTTCTTTGCTCAAACGTATTTTTTTTTTGCGATTGTTAATTTCTGTTCAAAATATAATGTAATGTGCTTGCAAAATATAGTTCTCTGTGTTCAAAACTTACAATTACTCGCTCAGGATTGAGGCACACATATAACGCCATATCTCGGGACCAGACCTGCACAGTAGCGATCTCGGGACCAGACCTGCGCAGTCGTGAGCAGGAAGTAAAGCCGTGAAATCAACGCTCCGCCCTCACTCTCGCTGAATGCACTCAGAGAGAGAGCATTCTGCACACTTTTTTAAAAATTGATTGCAGTACGACAAGAGGCTTGTTAAAATAAAGTAAATACAATCTCCTCAGTCCTCCGAAGATCCCGAAAAAAATGTCTGTTGGTGCTTCAGTGACTACTTCGCTCAGAGAACCTGTCAATCACAGCTGTCAATCATGACGTTACACCACCGCATCACGTAACTAACTAAAAACCAACCTATTTTTGAAACAGACACTTGAACTTGCATCAGCGTGATAAAAACGACAGCAAATGAAAGAAACCGCCTTTAGAAAAAAGATATTTGAAGTGTAATTTAATTGTTTAGTTGGTCTCACGTCCCGTTGAATAACACGGGGAGGCGGGGCTTATGACCTATACTAGGACCAGCCACCAGGGGGCGATCGAGACGTTTTGGCTTCACTTTTCAGGGCTTGTGCGGCACGCTTGGTCTCACTCCTCCATAGGCTTCTATGTTATTGAAACTTGCCGGCCCAGAAAGTTAGTAAAGACAATGTTTAAAATAGTCCAAGTGACTACAGTGGCTCAACCTTAAGTTTATCTAGCGACGAGAATACTTTAGTGTAACAGCGCAACGCTTCTGGGTTGTACGTCAGAACTTAGGCTCACTATTGGCCAACGCTGGTCATGTGTGTGATGCTGGCCAATAGTGAGCCTACGTTCTGACATACAACCCAGAAGCGCTGCGCTGTTACACTACGTGCACTCACTCAGACCCACACAGAGGAACATGGAGAGTTGAATAAAGTCGTTATTTTTGTTTTTTTTGCGCACAAAAAGTATTCTCGTCGCTTGATAAACTTAAGGTTGAGCCACTTGGACTATTTTAAACATTGTCTTTACTAACTTTTCTGGGCCGGCAAGTTTCAATTACAGAGAAGCCTATGGAGGAGTGAGACCGCTCTCAGATTTCATCAGAAATATCTTCATTTGATTCTGAAGATGAACGAAAGTCTTACGGGGTTGGAACAACATGAGGGAGAATAATTACTGACAGAATTCTCATGTTTGGGTGAACTAACCCTTTAAAGGGCCGAAATCATGCTAGCAAATGTTAGCAACATGCTAATTCATGCTAGCAATTTGTTAAAACATGCTAGCAACGTGTTAAAATATAATAGCAGCATGCTTAATCATAGCAATGTGCTCTACTGCTCACCATAGCTGCATTTTACATTAAAAACATTATTATTGTGATATATTATTACAATTTAAAATAACGGTTTTCTATGTGAATATATTGTAAAATGTAATTTATTTATATTTATATTTGTGATCAAAGCTGAATTTTCAGCATCATTACTCCAGTCTTCAGTGTCACATGATCCTTCAGAAATAATTCTAATATGATGATTTGCTGCTCAATAAATATTTCTGATTATTGTCAATGTTAAAAAACACTTTTTGCTGTTTGTAAATTGTACTAATATTTCACAATATTACCGTTTTTACTGTATCAAATAAATGCAGCCTTGGTGAGCAGAAGAGACTTCTTTCAAAAACATTAAAAAACCATAATTATTCCATGTGGTGTTTTCCCAAAAATAACCAATGAAAGGAGATTCAAAGGGTCACAGATTGACGTTTCACTTTTCACACGGTTATAGTCTCGTTCATTCGCCGCCGTGTTTGAAGAGACACGAGATTACATGTGCGGTCATGTTTTTTTCATAAAGCGTGTGTGAGGGAGTGGGCAGCAGTCGAGGCCCGTCGGCATCTTTAGACGGAGGAAACCTCGTTCTCCAGATCTAAATGATTCATGGGTCGGATCTCAGTGGCCACACACACCCAGGAGAACTCTCTAATGGACTTGAGTAACGTCTGATGTGTTGTTGTCCGACAGGAAGTTCGTTGAGAGTGTTGTGGTTGGTTTGCATCACCATATCAACCTAATGAAGTTCACAGGGAGACGTTGTGTGTGTGTGTGTGTGTGTGTGTGTGTGTGTGTGTGTGTGTGTGTGTGTGTGTGTGTGTGTGTGGTGAAGCAGGGTAAGATCTGATTAGTTCTCCTCTGTGGTTTCCATCAACCCAGAGTCTGGACGCTCATTAGCTCATAATTACAGTCAAGGTAATAACAGCCCTCTTTATCTTCCTGCCGTCTTTAGTTTCGTCTGTCAGCTCTTTGGATTCAGTTGTAGTCTCAAACTCACTATACATTCGCTGAAGACAATACGAGTCATGCTTTGCCATGCGAGCCCGTTTGCAGGATATACGTGCTTTCCCGACAGCTTCAGTATGTCTTACAGAACTGAAGTATTATAATGCGATTCATGCGCTTTCGTATAGTATGAGATGAATGTTGTGGCTATTGTGCTGTTGCATTACTTCTTTACAGTTTACACACATATATTATTGGTATAATTATTGCGATATTAAATATTATGTTGAAACAATAGTTTAAATTAGTTTTTTTTAATTCATAATTTTATTAATTAAATTGAAAGTTTTCATGTTCTTCTACGTGGCATTAGTACTTTACAGGGATGCAAAAGTGTATTATTGTGTGCTATTGTTATTGTCATTAAGCATTATGTAAACAATAATTGTATTGTTAATAAATGTATTTTATTATTATTTAATTTTTTAAAAATAATTAATTCATTATGAATACAATTCATTAAATTATATTATCATTTTATTTTTCAATATAATTTTTTTTATTTTCATGCATTGTTCCGGTTAAACCCTTGTGTTTTCATTTTCTATTATTGCATTCATTTTTTACAGTTTATGCAAAGATATTAATGTTATTATTATATTGTTTATTAGAATATTAATAAAAAATATTTTTATTATTATTTTAGGTTTAAATGCCATAGAGACAGCTATTATATTGCTGTATTAATTCGTTAGTTTATGTATCGTAATTATTATTTTTTACAATTTATTATTATTTTTGTTTAATTATATTTTTTGATCCATTTGTTTTTAAATGCATAATGAGTTTTCACTTTCATGCAGTATTGCAGTGCATTTCAGATAAACTCTTGAGGTTTCATTTTCACAGAAAAGGGAAGGAAAATTGAGTCAGAAAACGTGAATGCGAATGAAAGTTGTGTTCAGTAGCAATGCAGCGCAACACTAATACTGGAGTGTTTGTGTCAGGTGTCAGGCTTTGGGTTTATGGCTCGAGTATGAGAGCTAACATGATTTCCTTTAGCTAACACAACTAATTATCATGGGTTAGATCTTAAACTTCTTCTTTGAAGTATAGCTGCTCCCCTAATTGCTGTGTGGGAGTGTGTGTTTGGTCACGTGATCTTTGTGAATGAATATTTGAGCTTCACGATTACCTCAGTGTAACTGGGCTAAAGGAGCGCAGAGTTTATCATGTCATATTCATGAGGACGAGCACCAGCTCGCGCTTTTTCCGTCTCTGTTCTGAATGGCAGAGATGTTTTTACAGCGGCGTGTGTGTGTGTGTTTTGCTTTGGTCCTGCCCGCGCCGGTCTGGGATGGTTTTGTGTGTCAGGGGTATTGTGGGACGGTGGTTTACCTCAGAGGAAACACACGGCGTGGTTTCAGCCAATCCAAACACAGCGCTGAGTAAATAACTGTGATGATAACTGACCGTCCCTCGCTAGTGAGCGCTGGTGTGTTCAGGGAAGCCTTTATCTGCTGGTGATAGAGCACATGTGTGCTTCAAAAAGACCATTGTTCTTTCTCAGTACAGTATCTGCTTTCTGAGGAAGCTGCTCTCTGCCACCGAAGAAAACTAGGAAAAGAGAACTGGCAGAATTTGCCACTTTATTGCAAGTTTACATCTTGCAAATCTGACTTCTTTTCTCTCAAATCTGACTTCTTTTCTGGTGATTTAGACTTCTTTTATTTTATTTTAGACTTTTTTCTTGTGATTTAGACTTTTTTTCTGGTGATTTTGACTTTTTTCTTTTATTTTAGATTTTTTTCTTGTGATTTAGACTTTTTTTCTTTTATTTTAGACTTTTTTTCTTCTGATTTAGACTTTTTTTCTGGTGATTTAGACTTCTTTTCTTTTATTTTAGACTTTTTTTCTTGTGATTTAGACTTCTTTTCTTTTATTTTAGACTTTTTTCTTGTGATTTAGACTTTTTTTCTGGTGATTTAGACTTTTTTCTTGTGATTTAGACTTTTTTCTGGTGATTTAGACTTTCTTTCTTTTATTTTAGATTTTTTTCTTGTGATTTAGACTTTTTTTCTTTTATTTTAGACTTTTTTTCTGGTGATTTAGACTTTTTCTTTTATTTTAGATTTTTTTTCTGGTGATTTAGACTTTTTCTGGTGATTTAGACTTTTTCTAGTGATTTAGACTTTTTTCTGGTGATTTAGACTTTTTCCTGGTGATTTAGACTTTTTTTCTGGTGATTTAGACTTTTTTTTATTTTAGACTTTTTCCTGGTGATTTAGACTTTTTTTCTGGTGATTTAAACTTTTCTGGTGATTTAGACTTTTTTTCTTGTGATTTAGTGGAATAAAATAAGTTTAGGGTCAGTAATTATTTCTTTTATTGAAATAAATTAATACTTTTATTCAGCAAGGAAGCAATAAACTGATCAAAAGTGACAGCAAAGACATTACTGTAATAATGTTACAAAATAAATATATTTCAAATATTTGCTGTTCTTATGACCTTTCTGTTCATCAAAAAATCCTAAAATAAATGTTTCAACAAAAATATGAAGCAGCACGACTGTTTTCAACACTGATATAATCAGAAATGTTTCTTGATCAGCAAATCATCATATTAGAATGATTTCTGAAGGATCATGTGACACTGAAGACTGGAGTAATGATGCTGAAAATTCAGCTTTGATCACAGGAATAAATTATATTTAAAATATATTCACTTAGAAAACAGTTATTTTAAATAGTACAAATATTTTTCATTATTACTCTTTTACTGTATCTTTGATCAAATATTACTCAAAAACATAAATACAAAAAATCTTACTACCCTCAAACTTTTGAATCCCTTAACCTAGTGGAAATGAATTTAAATACAAAGTACATGTACTGTATATGCAGCCATTCCTCTAGCCCCGCCTCTTTATGGGCGGAGCCACACAGACACGCCCCTCTCTCTCTTTCAAACACTCTCACATGCGTTTAGAGTTTCTTCCAGAGGAAACTTCCCACAGTCAGGATGAAGGAGAGCATGGATCCTGCGGTTCACACACAGTAGTTCCCGGCCGTGTCTGGACTCGATCTGGAGTGTGTGTGTGTGATGTCGTGGGGTTGTGGATTAAAGTATCTGTTTTCTCTGCCTCCGGTTCTCCAGCAGGCGGGCGTCTGCTCTCTCCGAGCTCCAGATGAATTCTCCCGCCTGGAGATGGTCCAGCGGCTGGCCAAAGACGGGTATCGCTTCCTTCAGAACCAGAACTACCGGCTCCCGGACCGCTCCGCACAGGTAGACCAGCGCTCGCTCTGACCTGCGTCTGTCGGCATAGCAACAGCAGGTCAGGGGTCAGATTAGGGGTCACCATATCAACTTGTTGAAGTGTTTTTAAAACACTTTCAGAGTCCCATTTTCTAAAGCTCATGGGTAATGCACGCTGAAGTCACAGGAGAGCAATTTTAAGTTACATAAAGAAAGCCATATAGACTGACTGATAATTTTCATATTTAAGCCTCTGATTTTGGCACCATTATAGCTAAATAATAATTAGACTACAGATTAAATATAAAATAATAATTAAGAATATTTTACTATTAATATCTATAATTAGATAGTTATATTAGCCTTATTAATATTGTTATTATTATTATTATTATTTACAAATTTACATTGCAAAATAAAATAATTACAATATTATTATTATTATGATTAATAATAATCATAATAATAATAAATATAATATGGTACAGTTATATTATTATTGTTGTTGTTATTATTTAAACAAATGTATTCATACAAATTTGTTTTGCAAAATAAATAATTGCTATTTATTTGCAATAAAATTAATATGAATATGCTATATATATTATTATTATTATTTACACCACTGTTTTAATGCACATTTATTTTCCAAAAATAAATAATTTCAACATATATTTCTTTCTTTTTAAGCTTAAAACTGTTAAGCTTAAAATGCTACACATTTCTCACTACTAAAGTCAGTTTATCTGTGAACGTTAAGTGGCACTGGTTAAAAAATATTAGTCAGATTGATTATTAGTCTCAAAGAACCTGTATTGAAAAGCCAACAGCAAAACTTTCCATATCTCCAGCAGGGATAAATCCTGGAAGAAGAGATGGTTGTTGGCTCTTCATGTCTGCTCTGATGTGTGTGTTTGACCCTTGTGAGAGTGTTTAGTGAATCCTAGCGTAACGTGAAGCTCACTGACAGCGTCTGTGAGGATGGAGCTCAGTCCCTCTGAAGTGATTAACACTGTGCTCACTTCTGAGTGAACTACCCCTCAGACAGGCTCATTCTCTGCTGTGTTCACTTCTGAGTGAACTACCCCTCAGACAGGCTCATTCTCTGCTGTGTTCACTTCTGAGTGAACTACCCCTCAGACAGGCTCATTCTCTGCTGTGTTCACTTCTGAGTGAACTACCCCTCAGACAGGCTCATTCTCTGCTGTGTTCACTTCTGAGTGAACTACCCCTCAGACAGGCTCATTCTCTGCTGTGTTCACTTCTGAGTGAACTACCCCTCAGACAGGCTCATTCTCTGCTGTGTTCACTTCTGAGTGAACTACCCCTCAGACAGGCTCACTCTCTGCTGTGTTCACTTCTGAGTGAACTACCCCTCAGACAGGCTCATTCTCTGCTGTGTTCACTTCTGAGTGAACTACCCCTCAGACAGGCTCATTCTCTGCTGTGTTCACTTCTGAGTGAACTACCCCTCAGACAGGCTCATTCTCTGCTGTGTTCACTTCTGAGTGAACTACCCCTCAGACAGGCTCATTCTCTGCTGTGTTCACTTCTGAGTGAACTACCCCTCAGACAGGCTCATTCTCTGCTGTGTTCACTTCTGAGTGAACTACCCCTCAGACAGGCTCACTCTCTGCTGTGTTCACTTCTGAGTGAACTACCCCTCAGACAGGCTCATTCTCTGCTGTGTTCACTTCTGAGTGAACTACCCCTCAGACAGGCTCATTCTCTGCTGTGTTCACTTCTGAGTGAACTACCCCTCAGACAGGCTCATTCTCTGCTGTGTTCACTTCTGAGTGAACTACCCCTCAGACAGGCTCATTCTCTGCTGTGTTCACTTCTGAGTGAACTACCCCTCAGACAGGCTCATTCTCTGCTGTGTTCACTTCTGAGTGAACTACCCCTCAGACAGGCTCACTCTCTGCTGTGTTCACTTCTGAGTGAACTACCCCTCAGACAGGCTCATTCTCTGCTGTGTTCACTTCTGAGTGAACTACCCCTCAGACAGGCTCATTCTCTGCTGTGTTCACTTCTGAGTGAACTACCCCTCAGACAGGCTCATTCTCTGCTGTGTTCACTTCTGAGTGAACTACCCCTCAGACAGGCTCACTCTCTGCTGTGTTCACTTCTGAGTGAACTACCCCTCAGACAGGCTCATTCTCTGCTGTGAATTACATATGCATCAGGGTTGAGCATTCATCTTTTAGATCAACAAAAGTTACGGCTCTGATTTTGTCTGTACTGGGAGTTTAAGCTTGCAACAAACTCCCTGAGCTAAGAAAACCCTCCATTTTTATATGTGATCATTTAAAACGTAACATTATAATTATAAATAACGAATCACCACTAAGACTTGAGGGGTTTGTTGCAACTGGCATCTTGAAAGTATTTCTGACTAAATCCCTGGGTAAATGCCTACTTTTCACGATCCAATCAACTCCTGATGGATAAAATCAAGCCCCGCCCCCTTTCCCCCTAATTATTATTTCTTCCTCTCAGAGATGCATCATATCAAGGAACTAAAATGGATTGTAAATGCCATTTTGTTGTGAAAGTACAGACCAGAAGTTGTATTTATAAGCGTTTTCCTAATCGGCATAAGGTGTTGTTGATGAATTAACCCCTTCAGGGTTTAAAACTTCATCCTGTCAGTTGTTTAACCCCTTCTAGGCCACACCAGCTCATGTTAATGAGTGCTGTCTCTGTCTGATGTGGTGTCGGACGTCTGAGCCGTTCAGGATTGGTGCTCTGGTGTCACTAGCGGTCACTAATTACACCGCTGAAGGTGTGGCGATCTCACTTCCTGTCATTGAGCCACAGTTGCCATGGTGACAGTGTACGACTACAGGGAATAAATCAAGTAGAATACAATGTAACAATAAATAATAAACTGATAAATTGTTTTAAATGCAATATTTCAATTATAGTGTTATTTTAGTAAAATGTATATACTATTATAGTATTTATTAATATTTTGAATTCGCTTTTATATTTATATTTTCAGTTTCCGTTTTAATTTAAGTTTTAGTAATTTTGTTGTTTTCGTAAGTTTTATTAGTTTATGTTTTCTTTAATATTCCTATTTAGTTTAGCAATTTTAGTACCTCTGAAACTTTATTAATTAATTTTCTTTTTTAAGTTTGTCTTTTATCTAATATTTATATTTTATCTTTATTTCACTTTGTAAAAAAAAATCATATAAATACTAAAAGACAATTTAAAGTCATTATTGTGTAAAATGAGAAAAGCATCAAATAGGCAGACAAAAAAATTGTGTAAGAAAGAAATATTTTATTTGATTCAACATAGACTTTACTACACATAAACGTTTAGTTTTTTTTTTTTTTCAGAAGATGCATCTGTATTGGTATTTAGATCCATTTACAGACCAAAACAGTTTGGTTGCCAACATTCTTTAAAATTTTTATTTAAAATATCTTTAATTTTTATGTTCTGCAAAAGAAAGAAAGTCATACGGGTTTGAAACGACACAAGGGTAAATGTAATGTAAATGTAAATAAACAAAACTTTAATTTTTGGGCAAAGTATCCCCCAAAATATTAAATGATTATTATTATTAATGAAATGAAACTCTAAATAAGAAACTAAAACTGTTAGTAAGTGGCTGTAAATGTCTACATGAGTAAGTCATTGAATCATCCATTCATTCATTTGATTCGTTCAAACAGCTGATTCATTCAGGAATGAAGTAAATGGCTCTCTTTATGAATGAATCATTGAATCGTTGGTTCACCCGATTGATTCGCTCAAACCGCGGATTCATTCAGAAAGTAAACACCGCTGTGGTGCTCATAGACGCACAACTCTGGCTTTAATATTTTCATTGGCAAAATTGAGCGAGAACAATATTACATCTAAAATATAACACAATATTAACTTCTTATTTATTGAACTGTCGAATAAAGTCAATATCACATTAGCACTCGAGCTATTCGGGACAAAAACAGCACTTGTGTGATATTGCTTAACTATATCATGATATAAATAGGAGACAAAAAATCATACAGAGGCATTTTTGCCCTGATATCTATAATTTTAGAACTGCATTATAGGCCACATCAGGCAGTGAGTATTAAAATTAATTATGAATCAACAAATTGATTATTGATTCCTTCATTTTATAGTTAAGTGGCACTCCTCGCCTTCCATTACGAACATTGTCGGCTGCAAAAATGCCCCAAAAAATGATTTGACATAATCCAGCTCATGTTTACGTTGGACAGAAGTGTTGCATTGTTTCTTTTCCCTGTTCATGAGCTTATGTTTTTATCACAGGCTCCAGAGAGGCCTTACGTAAGCCAGGGTGAAGTCTGGAGACACACACATTCGTTCATACATCTATTTCCTAAAGGGATCTTTATGCAGCTTTTGTAATCAAATCATTTCCAGAGTTATATAATGGGATTTCCTTTTCCAGATCCCGTATAGAGACCAAGGGTCGTGCTGCGACCTAAGGTGGAGTTTGTGTGTGTGTGTGTGTGTGTGTGTGTGTGTGTGTGTTTGGGGTGTTTTGGTCCTGTTTCATTGTTTAGAGTAAAGATCGTGGTCTTTGGTTTTTCCAGGAACGTGGGAGTTTTCTGTGCAACTTTTTGGTATAATTAAGGAAACAAAGCAGCGCACACTATCGTACTCGATCACACACACTAACACAGGAAAGGAACACAGAGTGCTTCCTCTCGCCTTGGCTTTCCTCTGTGCTCTGCGTCAGCGAGGTCTCGGGACTGGATCTCCACCCAGCGTGAGAACCGACCTCAGCCGAGGTGGAGACGCTGCTTAAACACACACTTCTGCTTGATAACTGTCATTACTGACGCCTGTAGTCTAACACACCTGCGCGTGTCCTCCCTCATCAGCTCAAGGGGGGGGGGGGGGGGGGGGGTAAAAAAAAAGATACACGTGAAGTCTCTTCTGCTCACCAAGGCTGCATTTATTTGATCAAAAATACAGTAAAAACAGTCAAATTGTGAAATATTATTACGATTCAAACTGACTGTGAAACAGTTAATCGCGATTAATCGCATCCAAAATAAAAGTTTGTGTTTACAAAAAAATGTGTGTGTACTGTGCATAATTATTTTGTATAATACACACACATGCATGTATATATTTAAGAAAAATGTGTTATTTATATATAAAATATTTATACTTATTTATAATACAAAATAATATATACAGTCTATATAAGCAACTATTTCTTTAATATATGCATGTATGTATATTTATATATACAAAATAATTATGCACAGCACACACACATATATTATGTAAACACAAACTTTTATTTTGGATGCGATTAATCACGATTAATCGTTTTAGAGCCCTAATGTGAATATATTGTAAAACCTAATTTATTCCTGTGATCAAAGCTGAATTTTCAGCATCATTACTCCAGTCTTCAGTGTCACATGATCCTTCAGAAATCACTCTAATATGCTGATTTGATGCTCAAGAAACATTTCTGATTATTATCAGTGTTGAAAACAGTTGTGCTGCTTCATATTTTTAGGAAAACCGTGATACATTTTTTTCAGGATTCCATGATAAATACAAAGTTCAAAAGAACAGCGTTTACTAGAAATGGAATCTTTTGTAACATTATAAATGTATTTACTGTCACTTGTGATCAATTTAATGCATCCTTGCTGAATAAAAGTATGATTTTTTTCTTAAAATATTTAACAAAATCTTACTGACCCAAAACTTTTGCGCGGTAGTGTAGTTGCTATAGTATTCTCTTTTGTCTAAATAAATAAAAAATAAAACACTAAAAACTAAAATAAATCATATATAATGGACAGTATGAAAAAAGTATTACTAAAATATTAAATTAACGATATTAATGTGATTTGCTAAAGATTGCATTGAATACTGTTATTATATTATTAGAGTTTTTTCTGTGCAAACCATGAGGTCAAACGTTACATCAGCTGATGTTCAAAAAGGAACATGTTTGGAAAAGAAAGTTTTCAGGAGCCGAAGAAGTAGAAGTAGAAGTAGAGCGCTTTATAAAATGCACACACTGAATGCAATGCAAGATGCTTTGAATAAAAGCGTCTGTAAAATGCATAAACTTAAGCGCGAGAGAAACAATAAAGCAGGGAGAGGCTTGTATGGTTTGGTGGAGATCAGATGATGCTGTAATATCCCGGAGAACGAGGGATGGGGTTTTCCAACAGGAAGGTCTGGGTTCATCTGTCTACTGTAATCTGATGTGGTTATGACATAATCTGGTTTAGCTGATGGTTCTGGGTGAGCACTGAACCCTCATTACATCTGAAGTACTGTACTCTGATTGGTCAGTCTCATCATTCTGTGGTCAAATATGATGGCATTATGACGCCAAACTGACATTTTATGACCATATTCATCATCACATGCTCTGAAAGCATACTTTACTTATTATTTTATTAGTATGTGCCTGCAGATCCTGTGAGAAACGTTCACAATGTTCCCGAAGCACATTCACCTCTTCTGTTACGTAACGTTCTCACTGTCAGCTTGATTATAAAAATATATTTTTTCCATGAGCAGACAAGGCTTTTATGGCCAAAATCTGTGTGCATAGCTGACATTGAAATGCAGTGTGTGTTCAGTGTGTCCGTACTCGTTCCTCAGTGCATTAACTCCCCCGAGAGACGCGGGCTGATTTTGGAAAGGCTCGAGAGGAACACGGGACACACCAGATAAACTATTTGTTATCGTTTGCATCGCTAACATTTTTCCCAGCCGCATCTGGCCTGGTGTTTGTTAATGTAGGTGTTTTTCCGTGGAACTGCAGGAAAATCCTATTAACGTTGCTTTTTCTAAACACATTTGCAGGGAGAAGCGGCGCAGGCTCCATCTGATAGCCGCGCTTGTTTTGGAGTGATTAGGGAATGTTTGGGAAACATTCCATGTTTGTTCCGGATTGAATTATTTGTGGTCAGACTGGGGAGTATTTTTGGAATGTTCAGACGGTTTATTTTGGAATGCCAATTCCGGTTAAGTAACAGCGAAAACTGACCTTGATTAAGAGGTCAGAGGTCATGTTTTGGACCCCACGTGTCCGTCCGTCCGTCTGAGTGCAGATAATCCATGCGTTTCCCTTCCCGTGGTCTGGTGATTGACAGGCGGCTCCTGCGGCGTCCCAGCATCCCTCACTCTACGGGAGAGCGGGTGAAATGACCAATCATCAGTCAGAGTCTCTGAGGCCCGAGACAGGCGGCGTTCTCTCCGCTGAAGGTCGTTCAGAGATGGAAGCGTTGTGTGTGTGTGTGTGTGTGTCTGAGTTTCAGTTGCTAATGGATTTCGTATATTTTAGTGAACATGTTCCGGAACATTTCGTCCTGTGTTCGGATGCCTGTGGGCAGTTTCAACACGGTTACGTCGATAGCATTGTACCGCTGTCATGTACTGGGGTCAGTGTGTGTCTGAGCACTGATATTTCTTACATTTCCATGGATTTTGACCCGATAAATGGCTCGCGCACAGCTTTCTTTCTCGAGTTGATGTTGAGGAAAGGAAGTTGGGTTGGGAAAAGAATTGAAAGACTTGTTCTCTTTTTAAAATAGCTAACATTCAATTCACATTTATTTGTATAGCCCTTTTCACAATACTTATCGTTTCAAAGCAGCTTCTACATTACAACTAATAGTGTTTAGTTTACATATACTCATTTCGGTAGCACTTTATTTTACAGTCCTGTTCCCCATGTACATACTTTATGCTTATTATAGTAATTGCAATAACTAGGTAATAACTTCGCACTAACACTGAACCTATCTCTAGTTACCTTATATTACCCAGTACTTTCTTAGAAAAATACACTGTAAGTACACATACTGTACAATAAAGTGCAACCCTATTTTTGTACAAAATTGTGTTCAACTTTGTACACACTCACACACTCACAGGCAGTTTGTTCAGATGACCTGCTTTGAAGTCCTGCATTGGCGCATGTCATCACCTGTGTGACTCCGCCCCCTGCTCGCAGACACACCGTGTGGGCGGAGTTTATGATCTCACTCACCTGTAAAGGTGCTCAGGCAATGAGTGAGTCATTTCAGCGGACGCACGCTTGGCACACACACCGCCACACACACCGCCACACATCTGTCTGATAAAAGCCCTGTTTAAAGCTGTGACTCAGACAGCAGATGTTCATACTGATGAACGACACCTGGACTGATATCATATTTAAAATTACCTGTAGTCATTGGGATTTATTAACACAGAAAACTGATGTAGCTAAAAATGTATTCAATATTTATATTTGTGTTTGCCCTGAAATTACAGCAAAGGATTTTTTTTTCAGAGCAGAATCATTTCAGTAACAACCTGTGAAATATGATCACTACCTTTCCTATGATTGGGGTCAAAAGTAGTTTTTTTGTTGTTGTTGTTGTTGAAAGAAATGAATACGTTTATTCAACAGTGATGCATTAAATTGATCATAAGTGACAGTAAAGACATTTTTAATGTTGCAAGAGATTATATTTTAAATAAATGCTGTGCTTTTGAACTTTCTATTTCATGGTTTCCACAAAAATATGAAGCGGCACGACTGTTTTCAACACTGATAATAATCAGAAATGTTTCTTGAGCAGCAAATCAGCATATTAAAATGATTAAATATCATTCATCCTTGTGTGAAGTAAAACCTGTTTGGAAAATATGGTGATTATTTTAAAAGAGATTTTTTTCCCTCCATGTTTTATTTTTTGCAGTAAACTTTGTTTTTTACTAAGAATAATGTGCATTGATGAATCAGATATTCACTTCTTGATTTTATAGCAAAATTACTGCGATCATATGTGATTATTCGATATGCCACCCAGTCTTACTTCAGAGTAGAACATGTTTTTTAAAATAGTATTTAGTATAATAGTGTTTAAAGTATTCACACCTGCAGGCATCAAGACTATAATAAGAGCTGGATTTCACACACAAAACCATCCGATGCGACGGAATGCATCTGAATGTGTGTATTGAGTTCACACCTGTGAATCCGGCAGGTGTGTGTGTCTGTGTGTGTGTGTGTGTGTGTGTGTGAGACATTTCAGATTTTCTTAATCCTTTTCCTGCCTTTTATCTTTCTCAAACGCTGCTGTCCAGACACGTCTAAAGTGCAAACACACACACACACACACACACACACACACACATTCAAATTACTCTGTTATTTAGAATGGGCTAAAACAGGAACAGGCCGTATTGATGAAGCTTTTCTGTGTGTTTGATTTGGGGTTTTTTCCAAGTGGCACACAACCACAATACTCACACTATTTTTGCATTATTTACAGCGTGCATTTCAAATATGAGCAAATCCTTCCAATTTTCGTGTTATTCTGCTGTATGAATGTGACTGTAATGACTCTCGTTTCTCCCTAATGACGAGCTACTTAATTGAAACAGAGAGAGAGAGAGAGTTTGAGCAAGCAGGAACTTGTCGGATTTGATGACAGAAATACACGTCGTGATTATATTTGCATGCAAACCTGATTGGTTTTGATCACACCCTTTGTTTTTGGATAGCTTTAGTCTGTTTTTACAGTTTGCGTAGTTTGTGACTGAATGATTTGTGAATGAATGTCATTCCAAACTGTCTTTCATGAATCATGAAATGAGAATGTATGAAGAATATCTGAACTGCTCTTTTCAATATAATTTGCCACCAATGTCCAGAAATGACAAGAAAGTATCGTAAAAAACAACATTAAAACTAATTCAAATGACTTGTGCGCTATTTTCCAAGTCTTTTGAAGTTAAAAATGCCACATTTAAAAGTGATTTATAAAAATGTAAGTTTAGGTCAAACAAGTGTAAACTGAAGCCGCTGTTCACTAAAGATCTTGATATTCGCCCTAGTTTTTCTTGGCATGTTCATGAGAGAAGTATTAATGAATAATTGAATGTTTGAATGTCAAATGATTCAGTTCACATAGCCAGTCTTAATGATAACATAATGTTCATATTGAGTGAACTCTTCCTGAACTACTATGCCTAAGTAAGATAACCCTGTGTTTTGATGTGTAATTGTGTGTTCTCTTCATGGATCAGTACGTGATGGTGTGTGTGTTGATCTCTCAGGCGCAGGGGGAAAGTGTGGTGCGTGTGTGTCTGAAGGAGAGGGGCCAGGACGTGCTGGTTCTCCAGCGAGTCCCATCAGATCCTGCGTCTCCACAATCGGCCGGAGTCAAAGACGACGACGGTGATAAGAGGTGAGGCCACGCCCCCTTCTCTGACCCCTCCCCTTCTGTTTACTTATCATGAGCCCTTTCATCCTCCAATCAGAGTCTTCCTCTCTCTTCCTAACGCATTCCTGATGTTCGCTTCCTCATTACGCTGTCAGCAGGGCTTTTGAGAAGCCATAAACCTGCGTGTGCATGTAAACACACTCGTCGAGTGTTTTGTGCTACACAGAGTTTGTCTGCAGGTCGTCCAGCATCACACGGGGGAGTCGGTCCTCTCTCCAGCCCTGACCCGGACTCCTGCGCTGGGCATGACGCCGCACACGTGTCCCTGCTGGAATGGATGGCAAGACTTTTGTAAAACTCAGACCCGTCACTCTGGTGCAAGCAGAAGAGGATGATGAGGATGATGAGGAATATTGGAAATGCAGCAACAGTCTGGAGGATGAAGATGAAATACCCACGTTTAATATTCCTCATTTTCGTTTCATTGATGATGATGAGGATGATGAAGATGAGGATGATGATTATGTGATAAACAGACAGCGATGGAGCGGCTCTTGTTCTACGTGTTCCTCCTCTGATGAAGAGTACCCATGCGATTCTTCCTCTTCTGCTCTGTCCGACAGGTACGTGGTGGTGTCCGGGACGCCCCACAAGATCCTGGAGCACCTGCTGAGTGACCTGCGTCTGGACGAGCACCAGGGGGCGGCGGAGGGCAAGGAGGCGGGTGAGTCCGGGGGGAATTTAGGATTTGCATTTTACCTGTGTAATCTGAAGCATTTTGATGTGAAACTGAGTATTCAGTGGAAAAATAATATAGTTTTATTCATCAATAGTTAGTTTTATATATATACATACACACAATTTAACAATTATCTGATATTTATAGTTCATTTATATATATATATATATGTGTGTGTGTGTGTGTGTGTGTATGTGTGTTTATATATGTATATATTTAATATATATGCTTTATATAGATATTTTTAAATATTATATTTTATATATTAATATATATTAAGTGTTTACATCACACACACACACACATATATATATATATAATTTGTAATATTTAATATTTATTTAATATAATACTACTGAACAATCGATTGATATAGTTAATGTATATACTTAACGAATATATATACAAAACTTGTTTTGTTTTTTTGGTCCAAATAACTTTAAAAAAGAGTTTTTCCCATTAAGCTATTAAATCTACATTTTTAATTCTACTATTTTTGTATTCATATGAATTATAAATGTCATATAATTGTTAAATATTATTTATATATTTATTATTTAGATTATATATATATATTTATATTATTTATAATATCATTTATATATATATATATATATATATATATATATATATATATATATATATATATGACCCTGGACCACAAAACCAGTCTTATGTGTATTTTTTCTAAAATTGAGATTTATCCATCATCTGAAAGCATAAGAATACATAAGCTTTCCATTGATGTATGGTTTATTAGGATAGGACAATATTTGTCCGAGATACAACTATTTGAAAATCTGGAATCTGAGGGTGCAAAAAAATCGAAATATTGAGAAAATCGCCTTTAAAGTTGTCCATTTCTATTGGCGATAATGCTGCATCCATTCACAAAAATAAATGTTTTATATATTTAAGGTGGGAAATTTACTAAATATCTTCATGGAACATGATCTTTACTTAATATCCTAATGATTTTTGACATAAAAGAAAAATCTATAATTTTGACCCATACAATGTTTTGTTGGCTATTGCCACAAATATACCCGTGCAACATAAGACTGGTTTTGTGATCCAGGGTCACATATATATAATTTGTAATATTTTATATGTATTTAAATATAATATGACTGAACGATCGATTAATATAATCACTTAACGAATATATATATATATATATATATATATATATATATATATATATACTGAATGTATATATATATATATGTTCCAAGTAAGTGCAAAAAAGTTTTCCCCCCATTAAGCTACATGAATAAATATCTATACTCCTTGTGGTTTAATTATGGCATTCTCTGACCACCCTAAACTAGTTGCTGAATAACATTGGGTTTAATGTTGTAACAGTAGCAGCACACGTGGGAAATATTACTCTTACATCATTTCCTGTGATCTTCGTGGTCACTGGTCAGATCCGATCTCATATAAATCATTCCAGCTGTCAGTTATTTCACAAGGTGGCGTGTCAGAACGACTCCAGAAATTAATGTTTCTGGAATGCTTTGTGTCTTAATGCCGACAGGGTTTTCTTTTGCTTTCTGTTGTGTAGAGTGTGTGTGCCTCTAGGTGTGTGTGCTCTCTGAAGAGACGCCGCTGCGTGTGAAGCCGAGTTTCTGAGGCGGGTTTGAAGTTCTGCCTGCAAAACTGATTGATTTGCGCCGAGTGTTGGTTACAGTTACTCTTTTTATTATTGCAAAAGCATAATTATTCATGAGTGCATTTGCACACAGTGTAATGTTTGCAGGCGGAGGGCTGATAGCATGTGTGTGTGTGTGTGTGTTTAGTTTCTGAAGGTCAGATTCCCAGTCTCTAGATAGAGTCTAGTGTTCGACTGGAAAAGACCCTCTCTGAGACATCCGGAGTGATACTGTATATAACATCTTTTTTATAGGAAAGAAGTTTAAACATCTTCACTGAGAGTTTTTAATGTTTGCATTTAATCAAAGACACCGAATGAGGAGAAGGATGCTGTGGGATGGTGCGAGGTGAGGAAGAAAACAGAGAACAGCAACAAGATAATGAGTTTTTCTGTGTGTGTGCATGTTTGTGCATGCGTATATCGTGTGTGTGTGTGAGTGTAATTCAATGACCCTTGTGTGGTGAATAACACACCCATTGGCGATAAATTAGCCTCACAGTGCAGTGCATCCTGGGTAATTACCGGTGTGTTGGCAGCTGTGTTTAGCATTAAAATGTGCGTCACGCTGCTATGAAGAGAGAAAGGCTTTTTACCTTTTGTTAAATGCCAACAGTCTCACTATTTCCTCCCGGATCACTGCAGACGTGTGTGTTTTGGTGGGAGTTTCTCATTAGACGCCCAGTCGCCTTCAGATACTGGTGTTAGGCTGACCCGACTCGCCGTGCTTCGCCTAGAGCGGTGTAAAATGTCAAACGCTGTATCATTTCTCCAGACTCTGAGTCAGTGTTTGTGTTCAGACCTGCGTCAGTGTTCAGTGATAATTGTTCAGAGACTTCATGAGAAGTCGTGTTACTGCTTTCCCGGCGGGAAACCAGCAGTTCAGAGAAGCACAAGCATCAGTGGTATTTTTAGGAGAGAGAGGTGTCAATTTAATCATTATGACTCTGAATGAGGCTAAAATCCAGTTGCTTTTGCTTTCTTGGGTGTTGCAAACTCATATTTGATGTAAAGAAGGGCTTTTAAGGGTCAGTCTGACTGCAAGAACTAAACCTTGAACCATCTCCATATGGGGGTATTAAAAACAGAACCGATAATAGGGCTGCACAATATATAGAAATTATCGAAATATCGCAAATGTATATATCGCAATATGCATATCGCAACGGCTTGCAATAACTGGGGTCATGAACAAAAGACGAAGAGAAAATCACTCACTGCTCTTGGCTGAATAACTTTTGTAGCTTTAATAAGAATCAGAAAATATATTTAATTCATTGTGAAAACTAAGCAGTGTTTTATTTTTACATTTGATTATTCAGTTTCTGTTGTTTAATAACCCTAATGTAGGATAACCTTAACCCTGAACCCTGTGGTTTACACTGATGTTAAAATAACACTTCTTATGTCACAGTAAAACACTGATGTTCACTTTCAGAAGCTGTAGGGATGTTTTCTCGTCACAAAAAGAATGTGGAACATGTATGTAAGGTTATATAATTTGAAATATATTTTAAAGATAATTTAAGTGTATTTTATTCACTTTAAGCATTATCGTATAGCATATCGAATATCGCATTATTTAATGAGTTATCGCATATCACACTTTTCTTCAATATCGTGCAGCCCTAACCGATAATCTAAATCTGCTTTTTAATCGTTTCGGTGCATCCCTATCAGTCATAGTGCATATCTTCACTTAACAGTTTTTTCTGTATTTTACACATTATTTTCTCAAAATTAAAAAATGTTTTTGTTATTTATATTGTTATATTTATGTAATATTGTAATGTATTTTTTTTTTTTTTTTGGTACTGTCAATACAATTTCTACCAGTGTTTAAAGGGGGGGTGAAATGCTATTTCATGCATACTGAGTTTTTTACACTGGTAAAGAGTTGGATTCCCATGCTAAACATGGACAAAGTTTCAAAAATTAAATTGTACGTTTGAAGGAGTATTTCTGTGCCAAAAATGCTCCTTCCGGTTTGTCACAAGTTTCGGAAAGTTTTTTTCGAGTATGGGCATGTGGGACGTCAGATGTAACGGAATTTCCTTATACGGGTCCTAAGGGCACTTCTCCGGAAGGACGCGGGCGCAACCGTAGACCAGAGCGAGAGAGCGAAAGCAGTTCGCCATCAAAGCGCTCTGCTCGGCTTTAGGGAAGTCAATGTCACCAAAGAAGTGGGTTTTTGGTTGCCAGGGCAAGACAACCCTGCACAGATTCCCAAAGAACCCAGCGTTAAGGCACCAGTGGATGGAGTTTGTTTTTCCAGAGCATCAACAGAGGTTGTGTAAGACTGTTTGTTCCCTGCATTTCGACGATGCTTGTTTTATAAACAAAGCCCAGATCGACGGATTTGCAGATCGTCTAATGCTTAAGGATCGAGCAGTCACAATGATAAAGGTTTGCGGTCGTGCGTTGGAACCGGGCGGTGAGTAAAACTGCTTCAAATGTCTCTGTGTGTTGTTAGCTTGGCGTGTTAGCACAGCAAGTAAACAGTGAACAGCGCTCGTGATTCTTTAGCTCCGCCCACACGGCCCGCCTCCAGCCGCTCGTTTTTTTCCAGAAAGACTCGGTACAGCCTATCTTTCTTTTATAAATATAATACAACTAAAGACTTTTTGGAGATATGAAAGATGCAATACTACTCTATAGGTACTCAAGATTAACAGGAGATTGAGTGAAAATGAGCATTTCACCCCCCCTTTAAAAACAATAAAAGAATTAAGTATATTTTGTATAATATTTTGAAATTTTCTTTGCAAGTGGGTTGAATTTATAATCATTATTTTACACAATATCTGCTCAAAATAAAACAGTATTTATATAAAAAAAAGGTTATTTACATTTTTATATTTATGCAATATTTTAATGTTTTAGAGTTAGTAAAAATGTTAGTAAAATTTTATTTTGTAAAATTGAAAAATATTTTGTTTATATTTTTGTATTCATAATACATACATATTATTTAGATGATTTATGATGATCCTAACAGAAAATATTTTCATTTGTGGAATGAATATTTTTATTTTGTTAAGATCATCATAAATCATCTAAATTCTGGCAGTTTTTCAATAGATTTACATATCACAAATACGTTAGTTTTTAGTATGAAATTAATTCCATATAGTACGCGATTGGCTAACTGTGCTAGAAGCGTCTAAAGAGAGTTTGAGTTGAGTTAGACAAAGTGATCAAACGTTTGGTTTTGACTGTGACCTCTCTGAAAGTCACTGTATAATTCACACATTTCATCCCTCCTGCGTCTTCTGACTCTTATTCGGGTCTGTCTCTCAGCAGTCGGTGAAAATAGAGCGATGGATTGTGGGCCGGCGTTCTGTTAGCACAGGCAGTCGATGATAAAAATGGAAATGAATATTTATCAGCAGACGCAGAGAAGACAAACAGAAAGGATGAAGGGAGATGAAGAAGGGGTTTGTGGGTTTTAGAGGAATGCAGTGCAGAAAGTCTTTGTGGTTTGAATATTTTAAAATAGATTTCATTACTGCCAGTAAAATTTCTACCAGTATTACATAATATTTACTCTTTTTTTTTTTTTTTTTTCTTTCTAATATATATATATATATATATATATATATATATATATATATATATATTATGTTTTTTTTTCTTATTTAAGGCTGTCTATATGTATGTATATATTAAATAGTAAAAAAAAACTATTATTTAGGACTGTAAAATATTTACACAATATTTACTCAAAATTAAAATAGTTTCTGTTATTTATATTGTTATATGTATGTAATATTGTAATGTATTTTTTTTTTTTTTTTGGTACTGTCAATACAATTTCTACCAGTGTTTAAAAACAACAATAAAATAATTATATTTTGTATAATATTTTGAAATTTTCTTTGCAAGTGGGTTGAATTTATTGTAATCTCTATCAGTATTTTACACAATATCTACTCAAAATAAAACAGTATTTATAAATATATATATATATATATATATATATATATATATATATATTAAGTAACATGACACATTTCCTCAACAAGAAACTCTAGGGTTCAGTGCGTAGCATCAGGGGTTTGTTCACTAACCCCTAGTATGAGCACTAGTAACAGTGACGCCTGCCTCATCAAACAGCACTAATTAACCCCACGCTCATGAATCTCATTAAAGTTCTCATTAAACATGCCTTCCAGGAGAGTGAGCTGTAGATCAGCTGACGGTCTGCTTAATTGTGCTAATATCTGCTGATGATGGGAACAGCATTAGTCTATCTGGATGTGGTGGTCCATCATGTGTTACTGTGCGTTTGTCTTTCAGAAATGCTTCTGGACGACTTCTTGTTGACGTATCTGGTCTTCATGTCCACCAGTGAGCTCTGCCAAGCCCTGCTGGGACAATATCCTTCCCCATCACTGCAGCGTGCTCACAAAAGCACAGCACTATAGCATGTTTCTGAAATGCCAGATGCAGATATATTGTGTATGTTGTATAGTTAATCAGTATGGCCTTGCTGTAGTCACACATAAAGGCCTGAAGTGCGTGTGTGTGGATTCAGTCGATGCGGTTTGCACAGAGAGTCTGTTATGAGTCTTTAACCAGATCTCACCTACTGTACGAAGCGTTCCCGAGGGAAGGAGGAAGGAAAGGAGGCCCTCTTCAGGAAGAGGAAGGTCCTGCACCTGGTCTCCCAGTGGAGCACGCTCTACAAGGACTTCCTGCGAGAGGAGGAGAACGTCAAACTCTTCATGAAGGTGATGATAACACTGATATATTCCATGTATAGCATTAATGAGTGGAATCTGTGTGGTGGAAGTATTACGGATGTGATTTAAAAACTGGGTAAAACACCTGTCTTCTGCTGCTGTTGGTGTGCTGGTTTCAATATTGGTCATCTAATGCGTTTTCAAAAGCAGATACGAAAGCAGCACGACCAATGACCACTGACCAATGCTGATCATTTAACTAAAGCTAAGAGGTGAAAAATTAATAACAGTTATATTATAAAATATTTATTCAACATTATTTATATATATATAATATAAAAAAAAAAAATTCAAGACTGCCGGTGAAATTGCTACCAATTTTACACAATATTTACTAAAAAAACACATTTAATATTTTTACATTTATGCAATATTTTGATATTTAAAATAGTCTATCTGTAAAAGTTCTACAAGTTGATTTACTCAATATTTACTCAAATTATTGTATATATATTTATTTAATATTTTAAATATTTTTTAAGACTGTCAGTAGAATTTCTACCTGTATTTTACATATTTACTCAAAATGTAGACTGTCATTAAAATTATATCTATGTTATATTTTAATATTTAAAATATTTTTTACACAACCACAAGTTTTTTACACAATATGTACTCAAATTAAAAACGATTTTGCATTTATGTTTTTATATTTATATAAAAGACTGTCAGTAAAATATCTACCTTTTATTTAACATATTTACGCAAAATTTTAAAATATTTCATAGACTGTCAGTAAAATTATATTTATATAATATTTTAATATTTAAAATATATTTATTCAAGTCTATCTGTAAAATTTGCACAAGTTTTTACACACTATTTACTCCAAATTTAAAATATTTTGTATAAATAATAATAATATTTTATATTTGTATATTAATATAATATTTCTGAGAAAATTTCTACCTGGATTTTACATATTTACTCAAAACAATAAAAAAATTAACATTATATTTATGTAAGATTTTAATATTTTATAAAAAGTGTCAAGGCTGTCAGTAACTATAAGAAGTGTTTAGTTGCCTGAACCTGCAGTGAAATGTGTTGTGATGATCTGTGATTGTGTTAAACTCTCACTCTGTGTGTTTGCTAGTTTAGTTTAGCGCCGGTGACTCACACACTCACGGCTTCTCCTCGGGGATCGTCTCGGCCTCATGTCAGGACTTGAGTGTGTTTAATGGCTTTTCACATGTTCAGTCCAGAAAACATCTTTTCTCCCTTCTGCTCGTTGCTCAAGGCCGCATGCAGATGAAAACACTTCAGAAAACACACTTCAAGCGTCATTAAAAGCACTAACCATGTGTTCTCTGAAACTGAGTGTTGTGTAGTACGTAGATGTTTTTGTGTGTCGATGTTTCAAAGATTTCAGTCTGTCATCTTCAGGAGATTAGAGACACACACACACACACACACACACACACACACACACACACACACACACACACACACACACACACACAGCTCAAATGTACATCTTGTTCTTACCTGCTTTTGTCTCCACCCACTCACACACACGCTCACGCAGTGTTTCCATGGCAACCGTAGTGTCATTGCAGTGACGAGGATGTTTCACGGTCGCCGTATAGATCATTACATGGAGTGTTTCCCAGGTGATAGTTGCCTGGTAACAGGCAGAATTGGGAGGGGTGATGGGTCAGACACACTCACAGCGGACGCTCCATGTTACCAGTTCAGTTACACACACAACACACACCACGCTCAAAAACATTCACATTCCATCAAACGCTAAGAACAGATGAGAACAGATGCACATGATGCTGCTGAGACACTCTGTGTGTGTGTGTGTGTGTGTGTGTGTGTGTGTGTGTGTGTGTGTGCATGAATGTGGATGTAGGCGCTGTTGTTTTACAGCATTAAAACAGTAAAAGTACATTGTTTCCTCACTGTATCTGTGTACTGACATTATCCAGCATGCATTGAGGGAGTGTACACCATTATAACATACATTCCCAGTGCATGCTGGGTAATAAATCTTCCCTTTACTGCCCAGCATGGATGCAAGGTCAAGTGCCGGTGCAAAAACACACAGTCTCTCATATACACACATCCGGTCGCCACCCAGACGTGTTTCCCACAGAATTCTGCTATATATATATATATATATATATATATATATATTTATATTTATTTATTTATTTATTTATTTATTTATTTATTTTTATTTTTTTTCAAACCTGTAACTGGCAGTATTATAACAAAAAAATGTTAATTGAAATACAGCTGAAATAAAACAAAATATAAATATTAGATCAAAATATTTAAATGAAAGAACTTAATTACTTAAGAACTTAAAAAAATGAAAATATATAAATCATAAAAGGACATAACAAAATTACTAAAACCTGAACTAAAATTAAAATAAAAACTACAAGTATGAAAATAAAAGCTAATTCAAAACATTTATTAATTCTATAATAGTATATAAATAGTACTAAAATATCACTGGTAACTGTTGAGTAGATCTTTATTTAATGATATGGAATTTCCTGGTATATTCAATGTGCAATGGCCATATATTTAAATCTTTAAAATTAAATCTTATTCAAGAGTATTTAAGAAAGAATATATGATAGAGTTGTTATTGATTTTGTTGTTGTTGCATTTTGTATTATGTTATTACTTAATGTAGTATATCATCAGTTCTTCTGTTGAAGTATAATCATCCAAATGGGAAACGTCATTGGCTGATTCTGAAAATTAAAAATTGCCAAACATCCACTAATCGATCAATCCACTAATATAACTGTATGGTGTGTTCCTGCAGTCTCTGTATCGATACGTGCTGGAGGACGTGTATGAGTTCCCCACGCTGGAGAAGGACCTGAAGGAGTTCCAGAAGCTTCTGCGCCGGAGACAGTGAGTCTCACATGTGGCACTTTTTATTTTAATTGAGACATTTTGAGTAGTGAAGATCACTTGATCTTAATTTTGACAGATGTGGCCCTTACAAGTAAAGCGAATGCAGATGAACACACACACACACACACATCCCGTGGCTCTCTTTGAGCTCCTTACGTTCATCAGTTCATCAGCTTAGCCTCAGTGAATTGAGCTCAGCATGGACACGTTCCCGTTCGGGCCGGATCCTCCCGCTGCTCATCCTCAGGGTTTGGCAGGCGTATGTTCGTAATCCCGCTAAATGAGGTGCCGGACTCGGAGGTGTAGTTATGACTGCCGTGAGGGGCGGAGTTACGCTGTGCTCACTCTGATTGGCTCCCTGAGCGGCAGAAGGTTTATTGGGCGTAACGTGTGTGAGATGAATAAAAGAGGGAAATGCTCAAGAGTGTCATTGACGTCACTGAGCGTTGAGAGTAAATGGAGGATTGATTATTTAATGATCTCACGTGTATTCTTTAGAGTTTCATAAGAGATCTCTATATTGTCTCGAACTGTGCCAGATTTAGAGATGTCAATATGTACTTGTACATTTCTCATCAAGTTAATTTGAATTTATTTAAAATCTCCTTCATTTCTCTTAGACAGCAATGAGATTAAATTGAGACTTTTGTTTGTCTTTTGTTTGTCTGAGTTCCATAAGAGATCTCGATATTGTCTCAAACTATGCTCAAATTTGAAAAATAAAGATATCAGTATGATCTATGATCTCAAATGAAGATTGAATTAAAACCTTTGCTTTTTTAAAACTTTTTTTTTCTATGGAGTTTCATAGGAGATTAATATTGTCTCAAACTGTGCTCATATTTGGGAATAAAGTCAGAGATCTCAGTATGGACTCAAACACTTCTCAAGTTAATTTGAATGTGTCTCCTGGACAGTAATCAGATTAAATTTAGACTTTTGTTTGAGTCTTTTTTTTCTCTCTCTCTCTTTTTTATTGTTGCTCTATCTCTCTTCATAAGATCTCGATAATGTCTCAAACTGTGCTCAGATCTTTCAGTAAAAGTCAGTGATGTCTGTATGAACTCAAACACTTCCCATCAAGTACATTTGAATATCTTTAATATCTCAATTATTTGTCCAGGAGAGCAATGTAATCAGATTTGTTTGAGTTTTCCTACTTTAGACCCGAGAAACACACACCAATAGTCTCACGTCTCTTTTAAAGTTTCAGAAAAGATCTCAACAATGTTTCAGATTGTTCTCAGATTGGCTTAAAACACCAAACTCTGCAATCCAAAGTCAAAGACAAAGACCAATCTGAGCTGTTTAACTCCCTTTTAACTTAATTAATCTGAGCTGTACATTAATTGTATAGCTCTATACTCTAACTGCTTCATTTGTGTCTATTTTCACTTCTTTTATTGGAGTTCGGGAGAAACATTTGAGACAAAATTGATATTTGAGTCTCCTGAGCTCTAAAAGAGCAACTTCTGAACCCAATCATCTTACATTTGTGACCCTGGACCACAAAACCAGTCACATGGGTCAATTTTTTGAAATTGAGATTTATGCATCATCTGAAAGCTGAATATGAATAAATAGGCGTTCCATTGATGTGTGGTTTGTTAGGATAGGACAATATTTGGCTGAGATGCAACTATTGTAAATCTGGAATCTGAGGGTACAAAACATTGAGAAAATCTCCTTTAAAGTTGTCCATTTATGTTGGCGATTGTGCTGCATTCACTCACAAAAATAAACGTTTTATATATTTACAGTAGAAAATATACAAAATATCTTCATGGAACATGATTTTTACTTAATATCCTAATGATTTTTGGCATAAAAGAAAAATAGATAATTTTGATCCATACAATGTATTGTTGGCTATTGCCACAAATATACCCGTGCGACTCGTGATCCAGTGTCACATTTGTCACAGGAAAAAAAATAAAGTGAGCGTTTTATTCTCCTCAGAAAGGTTTTGTGTTGAAATGAGGGATGAGAAAATGATTCCTGCTGTTCTCCTGTTAAAACAAAACTTCTCTCAGACACAGTGATGATTTTGGCTTCCGGTGAGAGCGTCACTCTTCAGATGTAGATGTAGAGCGAGAGAGGAGTCTCACAGGAGACAGCTGGCCCACACGTCTCTGACAGAAGTGTTGAATCTCCCGTCTCTCAGTCTCTATCCACTGTCAGACTCACAGTTCAACAGACATGCATGTCTCCTAATGTGTCTCTAAGTTATTTCTCCCTGTTTTTCCTCAGTACGATGGACGACTATTCTCCACACCAAAAGGTGAGAGATGAAATTGTGAAAAAATAAATAAAAATGACCAAACAATGAAAATGATAACCCTGGTTTGTATTGTGAGTAAAGACACGAGGCGCCTGTCGTTCCAGAGTAAAGCGCTGTACCCGCAGCTGAGCCTGAAGGAGAACTGTGTTCCTCTCCGCGGGTCTCCAGGCGAGACCAGAGACGGTAATACCTCAGTCCTCTCGTGCTGTGGGATTAGTTTCTGCACACATTTAACAGAACATACTGTACACCCACATAGCTTAGGTGTAAATGTCTCTGACAGTGCTTGAAACATAATACATTTAAATATATAAACTCTACGTTTTTGGGATAAATGTCATGAGGAAAGTAATTAATTCAAATTAGGAGAAAACTGTATATCGGTCTGTTATATACACACACACACACACACTCACACATGTACACACACACACACACACACACACACACACACACACACACACACACACATACACACACTAACACAGACACATACACACACACATACACAGACACACACACACTCACACACACACACACACACACACACTCACACAGACACACACACACACACACACACACACACACACACACACACATACATACGGACACACACACACACACACACACACATATATGAATATGAATAATATATTAATTTTCTTTTCTTTTTTAATTTTTGTTTTGATTGTAGGGTAAAACCTGACCTATTTGTATTTAATTTATTTATATAAATATTTATTTTTATATTTTGTATATCATTTTGCATATTAAATTATGTTAAATGTATATATTTTTGCTTTGCAGTATAGATAATTGTCAATGAAAAAAAAGTTGTACTGCAAAACAAACGTCATAATATAACAAAATTGTCTTTGTGCAAAAATATATTTATTATAAATAATATTTTAATAATTTTAATGCAACATAATGTAAATCAAAATAAAATATAATAACAGATTTTTTTTAGAAAAACAGTAATAGTACTTCATTTTCTTTTTTGCAAACATAAACATATTAAAATATAAATGTAAATAAAGTATAATTGATTAAAAATTTTAGATTAACAGAACTAAATTGTCTTTATGGAAAAACATATTTAAATAAATAATAATGTTTAAATCATATTTTTAATATAATATATATTAAAAATATAGAATATAATTGAATATAAAAATATAAATGTAATTGCTTCATCTTTTGACTTTGGGGTGAAATGAATCCAGACATATTTTTGACAGTGTTCATGAGATTCACTGATTAAAGTGACTGAATAACCAGTTCTCTCTCTCTCTCTCTGTGTGTGTGTGTGTGTGTCAGTGATGTGTCGTGTGTACGTGAGCTGTGACTCGTATCTCAGCATGCGTGTGAAGCCTTCAGTCGTGGCTCAGGAGCTTCTGCACATCGTGGCTCAGCGGATGGACAGATCTGAAGACGACATGATGCTGACGGTCCAGACGTACAGCGGAGGTTCATACACACACACACACACGACTCAGACAGAACCGTAAACACATCTACACACACACACACATTCACTCTCTCTCTCTCTCTTCTGTGTCACAGAGCAGCGTGTCCTTCAGCCTCACGACAGTATTTACCCCGAGTCTCTGGTGGCGCCGGGCAGACTGATCGCCTGTCGGAGAGACCTCAGCGAGATCCTGGTAGAACAACTCTCAACTTTACTGTGTATTAGTGTTCGACCAATTAACTATCAAAGTAAAATCAATATTAAAAGAAAAATGTATATACATATCAAATATGTGACCCTAGACCACAAAACCAGTCACAAGGGTATTAAATATTACATTTTTAAATTGAGATTTATACAGTACATAATCTAAAAGCTGAATAAATAAGCTTTCCATTGGTGTATGGTTTGTCATGATAGGACAATAATTTTGGTCGAGATACAACTATCTGAACTTCTGGAATCTGAGGGTGCAAAAAAATCAAAACCTTGAGAAAATCTCCTTTAAAGTTGTGCATTTATGTTGGCGATTGTGCTGCATTCACTCACAAAAATAACTGTTTTATATATTTACGGTAGGGAATGTACAAAATATCTTCATGGAACATGATTTTTACTTAATATCCTAATGATTTTTGGCATAAAAGAAAAATGGATCATTTTGACCCGTACAGTGTATTGTTGGCTATTGCCACAAATATACCCGTGCGACTCGTGACTGGTGACGTGATCCAGTTCTTCCATAACCAGGAGTTCTTCCATAACCAGGATTTCTTCAATAATTCTGCCAATTCCTAGTAGTTTTATAGTTTTTTTGCAAGCCACAAGAAGAATCTTACATACAGGAACTATGCCTTTAATATTTTCCATAAGTAAAAACACAGAGGTTCTGAGTGCTCTTCTGTGACGGTGTGTGTGTGTGTGTGTGTGTGTGTGTGTCTCAGCCGCCTCTGACTGAATGTCCTGAGCTGGGACAGAAGCCGGTCAGACTGCTGGGGATCAACACGTGGGACGTCGCCGTGGCTCTCACCAACTTCGAGTGGAATCTCTTCAACTCCATCCATGAGGTGAAGCTTCTGTCACAGCAGGACATGTTCACATGAACCCTGCCAACATGACTTCTGTTAGTCATTATGAAGTGGAACGAGTTGAAATGATCGTCTATGGTGATCGGCTGCGGGCCAGAGATGCTGTCCGTAGAGATTATGTTGTTTTTAATCTTAAACCTCAATGACTAATACTTATGATGGCATTCATATTTGTTAAACGTTCTTATGTGCTTTAAACATTAAGCTCATATTGGAGTTTTTACAATGTTCTGCTTTAAAAAAACGTCCTTTAATCATTTACACAATAACTCTTCCAAAAACATTCCCATAACGAAATGGAATGTTTAAAATGTTTTTAAGATATTACACTCCCGTTCAGAGGTTTGGGGACGATAGGAATTGTTAATGTTTTTGAAAGAGTTTCTTCTGCTCACCAAAGCTCCATTTATTTGATCAAAAATACAGTAAAAACAGTAAAATTATGAAATATTATTACAATTTCAAAATATCTGTTTTCTATTTGAATATATGCTAAAATGTAATTTATTCAAGCTGAATTTTCAGCATCATTACTCCAGTCTTCAGTGTCACATGATCCTTCAGAAATCATTATAATATGCTTACATTTATTATTATCAATATTGAAAATGAATCAATGGTTGTGCAACTTCATATTTTTTTGGAAACCGTGATAAAAAAAAAAATCAAGGATTTTTTGATGAATAGAAAGTTGAAAAGAACAGCATTTACCTAAAATAGAAATCTCTTGTAACATTATAAAAGTCTTTACTGTCACTTTTGATTAATTGAATGCGTCCTTGCTGAATAAACGTATTCATTTATTTTTTTTAAATCGTACTGACCCCAAACTTTTGAAAGATATTGCACATTTGCTCTTTAAAGCACACATGGACACATGTATCAGCAGATGAGGAGCCTGTGTGATGATGCTCTCTCTCTCTCTCTCAGCAAGAGCTGATCTTCTACACGTTCAGTCGTCAGGCCAGCACTGGCCACACGGTGGCGCTAGAGTTCCTGCTGCAGCGCTGTAACGAGGTCCAGCAGTGGGTGATGTCAGAGGTGCTGCTGTGCCCCTCGCTCGGGAAACGAGTCCAGCTGCTCAAGAAGTTCATCAAGATCGCGGCTCAGTGAGTCTCCGCTCCGAGTGTGTTTGTCAGGATCCACGTCTGTACTCGTGTGTTAAATACAGGTTATGTCACACACATGAATCAGAACGCACACTGGAATATGCAGCTTTGCTTTGATCAAACAGTGCCGCTTTTTACGACTGATAATGATTTTTTTTTTTTTTTTATAAAATGTTATATTAAAAATGTAAAACATTTTATTAGTTTAATTTATATTTTATTATTAAAACAATATAATACAGTTTTATGACATATAGTGATTGGTTTTAAATTTAATAAAATAATATTAAAACATATTTTAGTTTACTATTTTAGTTTATATTTTATTACTAAAAATAATATTGGATTTTATGACAGATAGTCAGATACTGATTGTTTTTGTTTGATAAAATAATATTGATTTATTTAATATATTAAATATTTTATTAGTTTAGTTTGTTTTATCATTACAACAATAATTCCAACTTTTTCTGACAGATACTGATTACTCATGTGTATAATAAAAAATATTGATATATTAAAATATTACATTTTATTTAATTATTTTAGTTTATATTTTAAAATATAATAATACTTTTTGAGGCATATATGGGTTATTCTTGTTTATAATACAATTATATTGATATATTACAAATATAGAATAATGCTGCTTTTTATGACAGACAGATTATTTTTGTTTAATGAAGTAATATATACAGTGCAATGCATAAGTGAATACACCCATGCTAAAGTTGACTAAAAAGAGGAATAAAAAATCATATTTTGGAAATTGAACTTAATGCCTTAATTTAAAAAATTAGGAAAAATCCAACCTTTAAGGACACCAATTTTCTTTGTGAATGAATAATGTATCGTAAATAAATAAATGTTCTTCCTTAAAATACATGGTGCATAAGTGAGTACACCCCTATGTTAAATTCCCATAGAGGCAGGCAGATTTTTATTTTTAAGTATTTTTTTTAATTTTTTTTTAGGATACTATGCATCCTGATAAAGTTCCCTTGGCCTTTGGAATTAAAATAGCCCCACATCATCACATAGCCTTCACCATACCTAGAGATTGGCATGGTTTTATTTCAGTTAGCCTAAAAGCTAGTTTGATTTGCATTGAGAGATGATCTTATGGAAAGTACCCCATACCAATCTCTAGGTATGGTGAAGGCTGTGTGATGATGTGGGGCTATTTTAATTCCAAAGGCCAAGGGAACTTTATCAGGATGCATTTTTTTTCAATCTAAATGTTTGCATATTTATTTGTTTGCAAATGTATTATAGTTTTCTAATTGTTTCTGACTTGAGAATGAGTTAATGGTATTTAAGTTATAAATTTACCAAAATACCATAACCAAAAATACTTTACCTGCTGTTTGTCAAACTCAAAAAAATCTAGATATGATTAAGATTCCATAAACCAAAGTTTGTCAGTGTCTGTTTTTACCCGTCAGTGTGTGTGTGTGTGTGTGTGTGTGTGTGTGTGTGTGTGTGTGTGTGTGTGTGTGTGTGTGTGTGTGTGTGTGTGTGTGTGTGTGTGTGTGTGTGTGTGTCACATGCATCCGCCGCTCAGTGAACAGACTGTGTGAACAGATTATGTGCGGTTAACATCTTTATTAGTCAGTCAGAGAGGTTCTGGTATGATGTTTTATTCTGTGTGGGTGTTTAAACTCTGTGTGTCTGGAAGGCAGCGACTGACTCGTGTGTGTGTGTGTGTGTGTGTGTGTGTGTGTGTGTGTGTGTGTGTGTTTCAGCTGTAAAGCGCACAGGAACCTGAACTCCTCGTTTGCCATCATCATGGGTTTAAACACCGCAGCCGTCAGCCGGCTCAACCAGACGTGGGAGGTAAAACACTTCACACACTTCACACACTTCTACACATGCTCACCCTGTACTAACCAGCTGTGATGATGATGACGCTAGTTTACTTTACAAACAATTGGTCTCTCCGTGCTGAAAGTGAACAGAGGCAAAATCACAGAATATACACTGCAAAAAATGCTTTTCTTACTTAGTATTTTTGTCTTGTTTCCAGTCCAAATATCAAAAAATATCTTAAATCAAGATGCATTTACTAAAGTATAAAATGCCATAACATATTATGTCTTGTTTTCTGGGGAAATAAATCAAAATTAACTGAGTTTTTGCTTAAAACAAGCAAAATTATCTGTCCATGGGGTAAGACAAATAATCTTGTTTCTGTTTGAATTAAGATTATTTTTCTTGCCCCATGGACAGATAATTTTGCTTGTTTTATGCAAAAACTCACTTCATTTTGATTAATTCCCCCAATACATAATTTCTTATCTAATTTTACTTATCTAGTAAATACATCTTGATTTAAGAAATTTCTAGAATTTTTTGATATTTGGACTGGAAACCAAGAAGTAAGAAAAGCTTTTTTGCAGTGTGCAATGTTTAATGATGTTTAATATACAGTTTGGACCAACCACAACATGAGAAAAATAGAAACCAAAGAACTATAGAGATTTGAGGATTCATCGCTTGTTGCTCTGGTTCGAACACAGTTTAAGGGTGAACGAGTTAACGATACAGAAGTCAGCATGAAACCGAAGCTGCAATCGTCTTTTCTGCCCTATTGGATCAAGAACAAATGTGGGCGGGGCTTGATTTCGTCCATTGGGAATTGATTGGATGGTTGTGGTTTGCTATTGGCTGATCTCATGTGAGTGACAGGTTGCCCCGCCCACATCATCAGAGAAGAGAAGAGATGCAAGAGGGAGGATAAAGTGATTCAAGATCGGCACATGAATTTAAAAAATAATGATGTGCACGGATAAATCATTTATAATAAACACTGCAATACTCCATTAAAATAAGAATTGTCCATTTTGATTTGATGGAGACTTTAAACAAGATGACGACTTTCCTGCTCATCAGTTTCTGTCGCTCTCTTTCCTGCAGAAAGTTCCCGGGAAATTCAAGAAGCTTTTCTCTGAACTTGAGCTGTTGACGGTACGTCAAACCCACATAAACATAAAACAAACATAAATATGGTTGATTTTGATTCCATGTCAACTTTATGATCATAAAGAGATTCATCCGTCTTCTTCCTCAGGATCCATCCATGAATCACAAAGCCTACAGAGACGCTTTCAAGAAGATGAAACCACCCAAAATCCCCTTCATGCCTCTGCTGCTCAAAGGTACAGGAGCCACATACAGGGGGCCACATACTCACATACACCACACTCACATACACACACACACACACATCGCATGGCCAGTGATTTGTTTCTTGGTCTCGTGATGTTGTGATCTCTGTTGGTTTTCAGATATCACCTTCATCCATGAGGGGAACAAAACATTTCATGATAATCTGGTGAATTTCGAGAAGCTGGTGAGTGTCCGTGATTGACAGGCTTCAGATGTGTTATCTTCACTGAGATGTGTTGTTGATGTGTGTGTGTGTGTGTGTGTTTTCAGCACATGATAGCCGACACCGTCCGACTCATTCGCCACTGTCAGACTGATCAGACAGGTCAGTGTTTCCTCCGGTCGAGTGTCCAATCACAAACATCATTTACACATGTCATGGTTTTACTAATCAAAATGAAAGCATCACATGGTTGATATTCCATAAGGTGTGATTAATATAAACACACATTATGCCTTAATATCAGGGATTTTAAGTGATTTTTTTGGGCATTCTGAGCAGAAACTGTATTTTTATGCAGATGTTTTGCTAAATAATATTTGCTAAATGTAATTGAAAAAAAAAAAACTTGGGTCTTTGGTTTAGTGAAAAATTATCAGAACAAAATAGCATTATTAACCAGTTACGAGTTTTCTATTTTAGTTACTGGTTTTGTTCCTTGAACCATTTCTAATCTCTGGTTATATACTGTATATTAATAAATATATATAATATTTCAGTTATTATAATAGTATCGGCCAATCTTAGTGTTTGTATTATTCTGATTATATTATTAAAACAGTACAAATTTATCAGCTATCATATTGGTGATCAGCCATAAAAATACGCATTTACATTTTAAATTAAATAAAAGGTAATAAATAAAAACAAATAATTATTATAAATATAATATGTTTATTTATTATAAGCTGCTAATTATCAGCTATCTGTATATCTGTAATTATTTAGTTA
This sequence comes from Squalius cephalus, assembly GCF_949319135.1. Lineage (NCBI taxonomy): Eukaryota > Metazoa > Chordata > Actinopteri > Cypriniformes > Leuciscidae > Squalius > Squalius cephalus. The sequence continues at coordinate 39,973,106 of NC_137129.1, read as the reverse complement.
TTTTAGTTTATATTTTATTTTTAAAATTTAATAATGCTGTTTTTATGACAGACGCAGATTATTTTTGTTTAATATAGTAATATTAAATATATTATAAATATATATCATATTTTCGTTTATGCTGTTATTTAACTACAAGAATACAATATTTTATATTTTTTATCATTTTCAATATTTTTTGTTTTTGTAATTGCTATGTTTGCTGTTTTTTTTTGTTACAATCTAAAAAAAAAATGTTTTAGAAAGTTTTCTGATTGGTTCTGACTTGAGAATGAATTAATGTTATTTAAAATTATAAAGAGCAACTACAAAACCAAAATATCAACCAAATCATAGCCAAAATACTTTACATTTCTTATATCTAGATATATACTGTATATTAATAAATATATACAATATTTGAGTTATTATAATAGTATCGGCCAATCTTAGTGTTTTATATCATTATTATTCTGATTATTAAAACAGTACAAATTTATCATATTGGTGATCATAAAAAATATGCATTTACATTATAAAGTAAATAAAAGGTTTTATATAATATATATATACACTCACCTAAAGGATTATTAGGAACACCATACTAATACTGTGTTTGACCCCCTTTCGCCTTCAGAACTGCCTTAATTCTACGTGGCATTGATTCAACAAGGTGCTGAAAGCATTCTTTAGAAATGTTGGCCCATATTGATAGGATAGCATCTTGCAGTTGATGGAGATTTGTGGGATGCACATCCAGGGCACGAAGCTCCCGTTCCACCACATCCCAAAGATGCTCTATTGGGTTGAGATCTGGTGACTGTGGGGGCCATTTTAGTACAGTGAACTCATTGTCATGTTCAAGAAACCAATTTGAAATGATTCGAGCTTTGTGACATGGTGCATTATCCTGCTGGAAGTAGCCATCAGAGGATGGGTACATGGTGGTCATAAAGGGATGGACATGGTCAGAAACAATGCTCAGGTAGGCCGTGGCATTTAAACGATGCCCAATTGGCACTAAGGGGCCTAAAGTGTGCCAAGAAAACATCCCCCACACCATTACACCACCACCACCAGCCTGCACAGTGGTAACAAGGCATGATGGATCCATGTTCTCATTCTGACTCTACCATCTGAATGTCTCAACAGAAATCGAGACTCATCAGACCAGGCAACATTTTTCCAGTCTTCAACTGTCCAATTTTGGTGAGCTCGTGCAAATTGTAGCCTCTTTTTCCTATTTGTAGTGGAGATGAGTGGTACCCGGTGGGGTCTTCTGCTGTTGTAGCCCATCCGCCTCAAGGTTGTGCGTGTTGTGGCTTCACAAATGCTTTGCTGCATACCTCGGTTGTAACGAGTGGTTATTTCAGTCAAAGTTGCTCTTCTATCAGCTTGAATCAGTCGGCCCATTCTCCTCTGACCTCTAGCATCAACAAGGCATTTTCGCCCACAGGACTGCCGCATACTGGATGTTTTTCCCTTTTCACACCATTCTTTGTAAACCCTAGAAATGGTTGTGCGTGAAAATCCCAGTAACTGAGCAGATTGTGAAATACTCAGACCGGCCCGTCTGGCACCAACAACCATGCCACGCTCAAAATTGCTTAAATCACCTTTCTTTCCCATTCTGACATTCAGTTTGGAGTTCAGGAGATTGTCTTGACCAGGACCACACCCCTAAATGCATTGAAGCAACTGCCATGTGATTGGTTGATTAGATAATTGCATTAATGAGAAATTAAACAGGTGTTCCTAATAATCCTTTAGGTGAGTGTATATATATATATATATATATATATATATATATATATATATATATATACTACACTGCTAATTATTAGCTATCTGTATCATGCAAAATGTCTGTATTGATGCATTGATAATTAAGTTGTAATTAATATCTCAGGTCATCATCTCTCTCTTCATTAGAACTGAGGAGAATAAGTCCGTTAACTCCATTGATTTCTCCTCTTCCCAGGAAACGAGCTTTCCCCGTGTGACAGCGCTGAGGTGCGATCCAGTGTCCATTACCTTCACATCATTGACAATCAGCAGACTCTGTTTGAACTGTCCCACAGACTGGAGCCGCGAGTCTGAGAGAGAGCGCTCACACACACACACACACACACACACACACACACACACACACACACACACACACACACACCGACCGATTCCAGCTCCCAGCACTGACTGAACGGACACTGATAGTGGATATTAGTGTGTTTCCTCCTCCGTCACAGAGCTCTTTCACAGCCAGATGAGTGAGAACACAGTCCATCAGGACATCAGTCTGCCTGAACACACACAGCCTGTGTTCTCTAGATGTGAATAAATCTTTATTTCTTAATGTCAAAAATAGATCATCGAGAAGTCGATAAAAGCTTGTTTTCCTGTCCACAGGAAAAGCGTAAACTTTTCAGCGATGTTTTGTTGTAATGCTACCAGCATTCTGGACCATATTTATAGGCTATATCAATTTATTACTTAGACAGTTAGGGCTGGGCGATATTTTAATATTTTGATTTAAAAAAAATATATATATATATAATATATAAATATACTTTTTTTCAGCCTTTTGAACATGTTCGGTATTTATTAGTATTTATATATTTACTCTGAAATAGATTTGAAGGCTGATTTCTTTTAGTAATTTCAACCAAATAGAAACTATTGCCAGTTTGATTGAAAATGTTTAATGCAAGAAGAAATACAGTAAAAATCAAGAAAAAACAACACCACATGTATAAATATTAAAAGCAATATTAACGTATAAAAGACTGAGACTCGAGATTTGAATCAGTTCGACTGATTCATGGAGAAGAATCAGAGAAGAAACTCAATGGCCAAATAAAATCATCACAATGTTGCTTCATTTTATAAATATGTGATATTTTATAAACAAAACGTATATCGCCCGGCCCTACAGTGTAAACTCAGACTGAACGAACAAACACAACTGGTGTCAAAGGTCATGATGATGTCATATAGGGCCAAGTACTCACTTTCTACTGAATCTTGTTATGATGATGTTGAGTTTCCTCATATTATTTAATGTTTCCAGTTTGAGCTCAGTCCAGATGTGACACAGCCAGTCTTTCCCACGACACGCCCGTGACTGAAGCTTTTCTGGAGTGTAATTTCTACAGTGACCTGACAGTATTATTTCACAGTCATTATTTCTTGGTCCGTTCGGTGGTCGAGGCTCTTGAAGATGTTCGTTTCGTGCAGTTTTTGCCCTTCACTCGCTCTCGTTTGGATACAGTCGTTTATATTCGCAGTTCTGAAGCTCTGGTGTGAAACTCGTTTCAGTTTTAACGAGATTTTAAAGTGACATGCATGCATATTGTATTTGCACTTACATCTTTGTTTGTACATTATCGTGTAAGAATGTATATACGTTTGTAAATGTAAAGAAAAATAAGTTGGGTCATTTGCAAACACACGTTTCTGTGCCAAGCACTATTATGGGAGAGCAATGCAATATGAGATGATTTTAATATTGTGAAATGTTTTATAAAAGCCTTGAACCCCTGATCTGTTCTGACGTGAGGCGATCCAGTGCACAGAACAAAACTACTTCTAAAATGGGATTTAATGTCAAAATCTGAGTTGATTACATCACTTGATTTCTCGATTTGTTTGATTAAAGGGAATTATGGATTTGTAAATGAAGAGCTCAGGAAAGAGTCCGAGTTATTAGGCCACAGACGTCTTAATCTGAGCTTCATCTGTTTCCACACTGACACATTTTGTTCACAGACGTGCGAACATCTCACCTGAACGTCCTGTGATAGACGACACAGAGCTTTTGTTGATATATATCTATAGCACTTGTGTTATTTTGTGTTTGACGGGATGTTTCCAGATGTGCAGAACAGATAGAGATGATGATGATAAAACATTGGCTGTCCGATGATTTGGTGAATCTCACAAAAAATGTCTGGGTCACGCATTTCACCCCGAGGAGTCATACATGAGGAATGAAAAACATCCTTTATTTTATTTATTGTTTACATTTATTTTATTTTATCAAATTATATTCAGTACAACAAATACTACCATGATGTAAGCTTCAAAATTTAAATACGTTTTAGTTATTATTTTTAATTATTTGCAGTAAGCGAACTGCAAGCTGTGTTTAAATGTGCTTAATTGTCATGAAAATAATGTCACAATGTGAGAAAATGTTTTAATTAGGTACTTAAAACCTATTTAATTTTATTTATGGGATTATAAAATTGTATGAATCATATTTATGCAGTTTTGAACTCTTTTTGTAAAATATATATATATATATATATATATATATATATATATATATATATATATATATAATTATTATTATTTATTTATTTTTTTTTGAGGAACATTGGTGAGTCAAATGAGTATATATATATACACTCACCTAAAGGATTATTAGGAACACCATACTAATACTGTGTTTGACCCCCTTTCACCTTCAGAACTGCCTTAATTCTACGTGGCATTGATTCAACAAGGTGCTGAAAGCATTCTTTAGAAATGTTGGCCCATATTGATAGGATAGCATCTTGCAGTTGATGGAGATTTGTGGGATGCACATCCAGGGCATGAAGCTCCCGTTCCACCACATCCCAAAGATGCTCTATTGGGTTGAGATCTGGTGACTGTGGGGGCCATTTTAGTACAGTGAACTCATTGTCATGTTTAAGAAACCAATTTGAAATGATTTGAGCTTTGTGACATGGTGCATTATCCTGCTGGAAGTAGCTATCAGAGGATGGGTACATGGTGGTCATAAAGGGATGGACATGGTCAGAAACAATGCTCAGGTAGGCCGTGGCATTTAAACGATGCCCAATTGGCACTAAGAGGCCTAAAGTGTGCCAAGAAAACATCCCCCACACCATTACACCACCACCACCAGCCTGCACAGTGGTAAGAAGGCATGATGGATCCATGTTCTCATTCTGTTTACGCCAAATTCTGACTCTACCATCTGAATGTCCCAACAGAAATCGAGACTCATCAGACCAGGCAACATTTTTCCAGTCTTCAACTGTCCAATTTTGGTGAGCTCGTGCAAATTGTAGCCTCTTTTTCCTATTTGTAGTGGAGATGAGTGGTACCCGGTGGGGTCTTCTGCTGTTGTAGCCCATCCGCCTCAAGGTTGTGCGTGTTGTGGCTTCACAAATGCTTTGCTGCATACCTCAGTTGTAACGAGTGGTTATTTCAGTCAAAGTTGCTCTTCTATCAGCTTGAATCAGTCGGCCCATTCTCCTCTGACCTCTAGCATCAACAAGGCATTTTCGCCCACAGGACTGCCGCATACTGGATGTTTTTCCCTTTTCACACCATTCTTTGTAAACCCTAGAAATGGTTGTGCGTGATGATCCCAGTAACTGAGCAGATTGTGAAATACTCAGACCGGCCCGTCTGGCACCAACAACCATGCCACGCTCAAAATTGCTTAAATCACCTTTCTTTCCCATTCTGACATTCAGTTTGGAGTTCAGGAGATTGTCTTGACCAGGACCACACCCCTAAATGCATTGAAGCAACTGCCATGTGATTGGTTGATTAGATAATTGCATTAATGAGAAATTGAACAGGTGTTCCTAATAATCCTTTAAGTGAGTGTATATATATATATATATATATATATATATATTTTTTTTTTTTACATTTTGGGGTGAAATATGACCTACAAGTTAATCATCTCATTTTTTACCTCAAGACTGGTCATAACTTTAAGTAAGTAACATAGAAAGTAGATTGGACTAGCCCTAATTTGGTCAGACTAGATCTTCAGATCGAGTCTTAACTTGGTCATTTTTGACAGTTTTTGTGAGATTCTCTCGGGTAAATGAAGTATTTTGAGGTTTGCTGTTCTCCTAAAGCTTGTGGATTGTGGCTGATCTTGTGCTGTAATGGATTTGAATAGGGAAGAAACTGGACTGACCTGCCGTTGCCAAAAGCAGGACAGAAAGCCACTGAGATTATGAACATTTATGGGGTGTTGTTGTAATCTGCAAATGTAAATATAGATATGCTCTGAATATAAGACTTCATGTTAAAAAAAAACAGAGATTCAAAGCAATATATTTACAGTCTGTTGCTATAGAAACCACACACGTCTTTTCTATAACCTGCATTTTTACAATGTTTAAAGGCAAATGTCAATAAAAGATTTATGTAACATTACATGCTGTCTTAAATGAATTATTGTTATTATTATTTTTTATTTTGTGAATTATCTCTCATTAATTCCACTGTCTTTTGTTTGCATAATCCAGATTTATGAATAATGCTTCTGGGTCATTTATTGATCACTAGTTCATACAAGGTGTAAATGAGCATGTTTTTAGCCTGAAAACAGCAATGAACACTTATTGAGCAAAAATGTTTAATCCTTATCACAGCACAACCTCACTACACACACACACACACACACACACACACACACACACACACACACACACAGAGTACATTAAACAGAGTTTAGGAATAACTATGGAGCACATGCCCATGAAAGTGTGACATCAGTAGCGAACAGAATATTACAGGATTGAAAAATATTAAGAATTTAAATGCATTTACACTGCAAGAAGAAAAGAGTTGTCTTTAAAAGAGGACATCTTGCTATATGTATAGTGTGTAAATGTATAGGTGTGTGTGTGTGTGTGTGTGTGTGTGTATGTATGTATAAGCTCAAATGCCTCTGGGCGCAGTTGGATAGACCTAAAACCAATCAGTGCATCGTCATCGTGTAAAGACACATGCTGCGTCCCAATTCGCCTAAGTTACACTACGCCATAAAAGTATGTACTCTTTTTGTGAAGAAAAGGTATTTACTTTTGAATGTGTAGCAAAAAAGTAGGCAAGGTTTGGGACATACTACTTCGTCATCTTTATCGGACGGATCTGTCGCGTGCGTCCTGTCACTTAAACTGCCCTGTCAATCATCTTGTCCCAGTTAAAATCCTCTATTAAATCTAATTTAATTTCCTACCGTTTCGGAGAGAAATGTAGTCGCACGTTCATCTGCCAGTGGGTCTTTCATGGAGACTGTCCTCATGTGTTTGCAATTTGAATATAATAATGCATTTAAAAGTTGCTGCGCTTCACCAACGGACGTCGCTCAAATGCCTCTGGGCGCAATTGGATAGACCTAAAACCAATCAGAGCGATCGTCATCGTGTAAAGCCCGCCTCAACGTTTCTGACTGGTGCCTCGATTTGGACGGATTAGAAATCGGCTTGAATGGGCTCTTTGCCAGACTACTTGCAGAGCAAATCTAAATTTGCCGGAAGTTTGTCTGGGTTTTCCCAGGCTATGAAACCAGGGAAAATGCTTGGAAATGCAGTGCAACAACATACAAAACTTCAGTGAGTGAATGAGTGAACATGGTATAAATAGGCTGAGACTAACAGGGTGATGAGACACATGCAGGTGAATGCAATCAGTGATGATGAGTCCGGGCAGTGAGTTATGGGAAATGTAGTTTGTGAGGGAGTGATAATAGTCTGGTGTGGAGTGCCCTCTGGTGGCTTTCAAAGGCACTCCAGCTGGTGACCGTTACAATGACTTGTTAGGGGTTAACAGTTTAGGACCCAAAGACCAGATGTTTGAAAGAAGACCTGGAGTCAGAATGTAAAAAAAATTAAGAAAAGTTTTACTGAAGATAGTTTGCAGTTTCATCAGCAGAAGTTCAGCTTCAAGACTCACACAGGAGTTCGTAGGACGCCCCGCTTACAGTAACAAAGATCACAGGAGTTATACCATTTCCAAAGTCTAAACTGCGTCATTGCTTACAGGTTGAATGATTCTCATTGGCTAAGAAACAGATAAACATAGTAATTTTCCACACGTATTTCCACAGATAGACTGAAGCATATCTCCATCTGATTATGCAGCTGACACTCGGACCCTGAAGTTAGGCACGTCGTGACCTTCCAGGTCGCAGGTTTGGGTTGCTGGGTGCCAGCATGTCCCGAACAACAACTCAGTCAATCTCCAATAATGCCAGTGGTTCCTTAACCTGTAACCAAGAAGACTAACACACACACCGACACACAGCTTTTCCAAGGTTGGATTCGGCCAGACTCTAACTATAAACAGGAGAGTCCTCTCAAAACATCAAGATAATGCGTTCTTTCTCTCAAGGAGAACTACACTTTAGTCTAACTGGAAAGTAAGGCTTTAACAATGAAATGGTCCCTTAAACTATTGGCTCCAATGACCCCTATATGTTTAAACACACCGAAGACCTTTCTCAAACACAAAACCAGTCCCTATTTCATTTCTGGAAGTCGGGCTAAATAAGCAAGCACTGTTACTGCATTCAGATATCAAATACAGACATTAGAGAATACATGAAAAGAACATTTCAGTAATCACACTGGTAACTTCTATAACAAAGTAAAATCTCAGGAGAAGTCATTCAACTTATTTGATATTGGTATATATAAGGTATATATAATACCTTATAATCACTCATTACATATACATTGAAGCAGCAGTGGATTCCAATGGATTCCAATAAATATATATGTAAGTGCATAAAACGTTCGTCTTTTATTTTGTATTTTGCGCTAAGTTTCCAGTTCCAGTTTTTCCCTCCTTCTTCTCAACAGTTCCTCTTGTTCCTCCAGATCATGCTTCCTTTGCAGCATTTGTTGAGAAGCCAATAAAGCAGCCAGTTCTGCCTCAGCCTTAAGACGAATGGAGGATCGGCTTGATCGAGACCCATGAGATGTCGCTACAGAAGATCTTTTACTGCTTATATTTGAAGCACTGTCCATTGGTTGAATTTCATTTTCAAAGTTCCCAGAATCCATTCCAGCTTGTAGATGTACATTAGAGGGCTGAGTATTGTGTGTCGTGGAATATCAGATGAAAATATCAGATGCACAAACCCCTTGAGATGTTGCATATATGGCTTCCTCAACCACAGGCTCACGGGTAATAGAAAGAGCAGTGCAGGGATTCAGTTTCCCAGTTTCATTCATCCATTGTTGAACATCATCCACAAAACCATTATGATATTTCAAAATGGAGTCAAACCATTCATTTTGTTTATTTTGTTCCTCAAAAGGTAGTAGAGGCAATACTCTTTTATGTAGCACAGATGCATCATCCATAAGCAACTGTATCGTTTTCAGCATTGAACACACTTGAGACGCATTGTCATCGCATATCATCAGCTCTTTCATTGACCCAATCAAATTCTTCACTTTATTCACTTTACTCTTGCGATCCCTTTGCAAGGCTTCAATTTTAGCCACCAGGGCCTTTGCCGTGGGCTTGTGCTCTCTTTTGCTGCTATCAGCAGCGTGCTCCATATCCTCAGAGTTCATTCTACCAACGCAACGGACAATGTGAGCTCCGTTTCAAACAGCGCGCTCACAGAGCCAAACAATGAATGAACGTAGCGAGGCAGCACACGAGAGCCCATAAATATGCAAGAGCAGCTCAAAGCGCATTCAACCCAACGCCAATCCAACGTCAATCCAACAACTACAACAGCGTCTTCCACAACAGCGATACAGCACAATCCATTAAAACCGCTGACATACCTCGTTTGCCGTTTGTATGTGCGTCGTGTCCGTCGATCCACTTCACAGTGCACGTCCGCCACAACATGCTGTGTGCAGAAACAGCCGTTTCCAAATTGCGTCCATAATCCCAAAATTGTGTAGCCTCTGTTGACTAAATGTAGCGACATCTCATGGGTCTCGATCAAGCCGATCCTCCATTCGTCTTAAGGCTGAGGCAGAACTGGCTGCTTTATTGGCTTCTCAACAAATGCTGCAAAGGAAGCATGATCTGGAGGAACAAGAGGAACTGTTGAGAAGGAGGGAAAAACTGGAACTGGAAACTAAATTAGCAGAGTCAATGGCAAGAGTAAAGGTGTATCAAGACGTGCATTCTGCATCTCATTCATCTGTTGATAGGATTGTGTTTAAATCCCTTCATTCAGTGGCGGAACCATTTGTTCCTTCAGCTAGTGTGCCAGCGGCATCAGAGTCCATGCCTGTAACGCGTACATCACATGTCGATAACACACAAAGGATTTCAAATTATTCTCTATCTCAGCCAGTACAACAACAATCAACAAGATCTAAAATGAAACCTTCACAATCTACATTGCCTAACATGTCATCATTGGATAATCAGAATATTGATTATGCTCATGGGTCAAGATCAAGTTTTCAAAATGATGTGAGCCAGCTTATGGGTAAGCAGAATGAAATAGCTACTTTATTGGTTAAACAGCATAACTTGTCTTCACTTCCACCCAGAGAAATACAGTGCTTTGATGGAGATCCATTGCACTTTCATGAGTTTATGCGCACATTTGAGGAAGTGGTGGAAAAGAAGGCAGACAACCCAGGAGATTGTCTGCACTTCCTGGAGCAATATACACGAGGACAGCCAAAAGAACTTGTTAGAAGTTGCCAGCTCATGACCCCTTCACAAGGTTACTTAAAGGCTAAGGCATTGCTTAAGGAGAACTTCGGCAATGAGGTAAAAATAGCTTCATCATATATGGAAAAGGCTCTTTCATGGAAAGCTATAAAATCAGAAGATGCTAAGTCCCTGCAAGAGTATGGTCTTTTCCTAAGGAGTTGTTGCAACGCTATGCAAGACATTCACTATATGAATGAGCTGAATCTCACAACTAACATGCAAGTTATCCTCTCAAAGCTTCCTTATAAACTCAAAGACAGATGGAGAGTCGTTGCATATGAGTTAAAAGAGCGACGCCACAATCAAACCACCTTTTCTGATGTTGTTGACTTCATCGAGAGACAAGTAAAAATTCTATCTGACCCTGTGTTTGGTAATATTCAGGATGTTTCGCCTGCTGGAGGTAGGAAGATGAACAGAAAAAGCAAGTCAGCCAAAAACTAGAAGCAGTTTTGCAACCACTATCACTGCTATGCCTGAAATAAAAGAACACCATAAGATATCAACCAACAGAATCTGTCTCTTCTGTAGCGGTGAACACACACTGGATGTTTGTAATAAACTTACCAGAAAAAGTCACAGAGAAAAGATGAACTTTCTGATGACGAGAGGAATTTGCTTTGGCTGCTTGCATACAGGACACCTCAGCAGGGACTGCAAAAAGAGAAGTATCTGTAATATATGTAGTCTTAAACATCCAAGTCTTCTTCACATTTATCCTCATGAGAAGGTAGACACTTTGGACAAGAAGAAAGACGAATTCAAGTCAGCAGTAGCCAGTGCTATGGTCTCTCTCCAAACTAGTGGTCTTACTGGGGCTGGTAATGACAACTGTGCGTTACCTATTGTTCCAGTTTGTGTTAAATCAAAAAAGGGAAACAGTGTGGTGATGACGTATGCTTTTCTTGATTCTGGAAGTTCTGCTTCTTTCTGTACAGAAAGTTTGATGAGCAAGCTCAATCTCCCTGGAAAGAGAGTTAATATTCTTCTCAGAACTATGAGTCAAGATAAATCAGTTGGTAGCTACGTTCTAAAAGACTTGGAGGTTTCTGGTTTGAGTCAAGAATACTTCTGTGCATTGCCCGAAGTGTATACACAGAAGACCATGCCTGTGACCACAGTAAACATCGCCTCACAGAAAGATCTTGAATTTTGGCCCTATCTGAGTCATATCTGTTTACCTATGATTAATGCTGGCATTGAGCTTTTGATTGGAGCTAATGTTCCAGAAGCATTGGAGCCTTGGGAGATCATACGTAGTCAAAATAATGGCCCATATGCTGTAAGGACCCTGTTCGGATGGACTGTTAACGGACCACTTAAAGGAGTAGGCATGAATGGAGATGATGCTGCCAACCAACTTCCTGTGACTGTGAATAGGATTGCAGTAATGAAGTTGGAAGAGTTGTGGAAGCAGCAATTTAAGGCCGATTTTCCAGAGACTGCTCATGAAGAAATGGTAGGAACATCTAAAGAAGATCAACAGTTTATGAATTTTGTGTCCAATTCAGCAAGACTGATTAAAGGTCATTATTACATCGGTCTACCATTCAGAAATGCTGAAGTAGTCATGCCTATGAACAGGAGAATTGCAGAACAACGTGCTTTAACTCTTCAAAAAAGGTTTAAAGTGAATTGTTCCTTTCATGCAGATTACACCACCTTTATGGAGGATGTGATCCATAAGGGTTATGCAGAAAGGGTACCTGCGGCTGAACTGGAGAGACGTGACGGACGTCTGTGGTATTTACCCCATCACGGTGTATATCATCTTAAAAAGCACAAGATTAGGGTTGTGTTTGATTGTGGAGCTTCTTATCAGTGTACATCACTGAACAGCAAGCTTCTACAAGGTCCAGACTTAACCAGTTCATTAGTGAGTGTACTTGTACGATTTAGACTGGAATCTGTTGCCCTGATGGCCGACATTGAAGCCATGTTCCATCAAATCAGAGTTCACCCAGAAGATTGTGATCTCTTGAGATTTCTGTGGTGGCCAGAAGGTAATGTAAACAGCAGTCTGGAGGAATACAGAATGGTGGTTCATTTATTTGGGGCTACATCATCACCAAGTTGCTCGAGTTTTGCATTGAGGAAATGTGCAATGGATCAAAAGGATCTATTTGACCCCAACACAATGGATGTTGTTTTCAGTAATTTCTATGTGGATGACTGCCTTGTTTCCGTACCTTCCGAGTCAGATGCTGTGCAGCTATACAAGGATCTTACTAGTATGTGTGCGAAAGGTGGATTTCGTTTAACAAAATGGACGAGCAACAGCCGTGCTGTATTGGGTGTCGTACCTGAGAAGGACAGAGAGAAAAAAGTAAAGGATTTGGATTTTGATCGTGACACTTTGCCAGTGGAAAGAGCATTAGGAGTGCAATGGTGTGCTGAATCGGATGCCTTTCAATTCAAAGTGGTAGTCAAGGATAGACCCCTTACCAGGAGAGGAATTCTCTCAGTGGTTAGTTCCATCTATGATCCTCTGGGGTTCTTGTCACCTGTGATTCTGTCTGCCAAGAGGATACTGCAAGATCTGTGTAGGGAGGGAATTGGATGGGACAATGATATTCCATCAGCGTATGTTCAACGTTGGATGAACTGGCTGGATGATCTGCATCATTTGGAGAGTTTTGAGGTCAGAAGATGTTTGAAGCCTAACGGGTTTGGAGATGTAATTTCTGCTCAAATGCATCATTTTTCAGATGCAAGCGAGCAAGGATATGGTGTGGTATCCTATTTGCTGCTCCATAATGACCAACAACAGGCATATTCTACCCTTCTAGTAAGCAAGGCAAGAGTTACACCATTGAGATCCATTACAATCCCTCGCCTGGAACTTACAGCTGCCACTCTTGCAAGCCGCATTGACAAAATCTGGACGAAAGAACTCAAGATGCCCTTTGTGAATTCCATTTTTTGGACTGACAGTACTTCAGTACTTAAATACATTCGAAATAGGACCTCAAGATTTAAGTGTTTTGTGGCTAATAGAGTGTCCGAAATCCTGAAGGTTTCCGATGTAGCACAATGGAGGTACGTGAATTCGTCAAGCAATCCAGCAGATCTGGCGTCTAGAGGAGCGAGGGTGGATTCATTTTTGAAGAATGAGACGTGGATTTCTGGTCCCGCATTTCTCGTTCGATCACAAGAAGAGTGGCCAATGGACCCCACCTCTAGGGATGCAATATTGCCTCACGATCCTGAGATTAAAAGGAGTGCTTTGGTAAACATGATAGAAGTCAATGAAAATTCTGACTCCATATCATATCTCTTTGATTACTTCTCCTCTTGGATTCGACTAAAGAAAGCCGTAGCATGGATCCTTCGTTTGAGACAAATCTTGATGGACCGTAGCAAGGAAAGGAAACGACTGAAGACTGTTCTTGTCCGCTCTGATACAGATCCATATCAACAAGAGATGATTATTGATCAGGAAATGCAGAAGTTTGAACCTACGGTGCGTAAGGACTTACTTACATTGGAAGAATTAGAAAAGGCCGAAATGGAAATCATCCGACTTTCTCAAAGAAAGAGATTTCCGGAGGAACTAAAGAGTCTACGAAAGTGTGGAGTAGTCAAGCGAAATAGTCCTCTTTATAGTCTTAATCCAATACTTCTGTCTGATATCATCAAGGTTGGTGGACGCCTTAATAATGCATTGATCCCTGAACATTCTAAACATCCAATTATATTGGCAAAAGATTTACACATTTCTAACCTAATCCTGAGACAAATTCATGAAGAAGTGGGACATAGTGGACGGAACTTCATGTTGGCGACTCTTCGACAGCGATATTGGATCCCCGGAGCTAGTGTAGCCATAAGAACATTTCTGTCAAAATGTGTAGTGTGTAAAAGGTTCAATGCAATTGCAGGTCATCAACAGATGGCTGATTTGCCTCACGATCGAGTCTCCCCAGACAAACCACCCTTTACTCATGTTGGACTGGATTGTTTCGGCCCATTTGAAGTAAAGCGAGGAAGAACCACTCTAAAGTGTTATGGAGTCATTTTCACCTGCTTGAACATTAGAGCCGTTCACATTGAGATGGCTGCATCACTGGACACCGACTCCTTCATTCATGCACTCAGACGTTTTATCGCTCGACGAGGACAAGTGGCTGAAATACGTTCAGATAATGGAACGAACTTTGTCGGGGCTGATCGTGAATTAAAAGAGGCGATACAAAATTGGAACCACAGTCAGATAAACGATGTTCTTCTACAAAGGAAGATTAAATGGACTTTCAATCCTCCTACCGGTTCACACCACGGAGGGATCTGGGAAAGGCTCATCAGATCAGTAAAGAAAATACTGAACTCCATTCTTCGAGGGCAAAGTTTGAATGAAGAAGGTCTTCATACTTTCTTATGTGAAGTAGAGTCCATACTTAATAATCGACCCATAACTAGATCATCTTTGGATCCTGACGATATGGAAGCTTTAACACCTAATCATCTTCTCCTTCTAAAAACAAAGTTTACATTACCACCTGGATTGTTTGAGAAGGAAGATTTGTATGCCCGTCGAAGATGGCATCAAATTCAGTATTTAGCCAACCAATTTTGGAAAAGATGGATTGGTGAATATCTACCTTTACTACAAGAACGCCAAAAGTGGATGGTAAAGACACGGAACTATCAGTTGGGAGATGTTGTACTGATAATGGATGAAAATGCACCAAGAAGTTCCTGGATCATGGGCAAAATTATTCACACGATATTGGACAAAAAAGGATTCACACGGCAAGTCAAGATCAAGACTATGAGTACCTGCTTGACTAGGCCAATCACAAAAATTTGTCGTCTTCTTGAAGCCGAGGAATTTAAAGATTAACTATGAATGACATTTGAGAGCTCTCAACTGACCCTTTTGACTTGACTTTTTGACTTGGACTTGATTGAATTACTAACTTTACTGACTTAGACTGGACTTTTACATTAACTTTACTCGGCTACAATGATGAACTAAATGAACACTTGAGTGATTTGGACATTTTCACACACATACATTTTTTCACATTTCCTTAAGCATTATGTAAAAAAAAAAGGAAATTCATGTATAACAATTATGTAATGTATGTTAATATTGTTCATATTTTGATTGTGTCTGTGATTATTACAGGTTTATTGTGTAATAATCAGGGGCTGGAATGTAAGTGCATAAAACGTTCGTCTTTTATTTTGTATTTTGCGCTAAGTTTCCAGGTGGTTTGGTCACATGGGTATCGGTGGGTATATACCTGGTAGTGTTTCCTGTTTGGTTTATTGTGTAGAGAGGGGGTGAGTAGCAGGGAGTGCTCACTTTCTGTTGACCGTTTATATGTTTCTCATCATCAATTGTTTCTACGTGGATGGTCTGTTATCATGCCAATAAAACGTTATTGGAATGTAAATGCAAGAAAACGCGTCACGGATTTTTCCTGCTGCTTAGCCTCTCAGCGGCTATAGGTTGCCGCTACAATATATATATTTATTATTAATCATAATTAGGACTAAAGATGCATGATCAAAAATTATTTACCAGTCATAGCACTCACAAAGAATCATTTTAACCAAGTAAACTAAAAACAAATCACTAAACAAATTAAATGTAAAAAATTTAAATAACATATTTCCAGGTTTTCCTTGACTCTGTGAACCTCATTGTTTTCTCTGTATTTTCTGATTTGAAACTATAGCGCCACCTAGTGAACATTATCTACAGTAATGCTGTAGTATAGAGACCTCAGAGAATCTTAAAGTAATAGTTCACGCAAAAATAATAATTCTGTCATCATTTACTCTCCCCAAACCTGTATGAGTTTATTTACTGTGACTGGTTTACTTTAAAGAGATAAAGTTTTCCACTCTTTCCAGAGAGTAGAAAAGACCAGAATATGTGACTTGCTTTCTATATTCCTTTTCCTCAAAACGATGACCTTTTATTTTATCACTATCTACTGTAAAAAGAAGCTGTGCTCAATTTTCATACAGATCAAAAGACATTAAACATAAACAGCAATATAAATAGGCATCTTTAATAGAATAATGTCCTGATAGAAGGAAAATATTATGTATAAGGTTTAATTTTATAAGATAGGCCTACTCTTTTATACGGTTTCATATTTGTATCTCTACTTCATATCAGCACCATCAGATATTTAACAGTCCTATATTTTATTTGAAGATGTATATAACTGTATAAAAAAAAATGAACATTTAAATGAATCTGATGTGTGTTGAAATTTGTCTATTATTATGACCGCCGCTAGCGTAGCTAGCGAAAGCGGTCATATAGGGATTGTCAAAGTTTTTTTTTTTTTTTTTTTTTCTTTTTTCGTCATCTACTGAATTTTTCGTCAACGATACCAGGGACACCAAAACACCGGGGAACATGAAATTTGGTGGGCATGTAGCCCCACTAGACTTTTACGGAAAAATTTCGTTTGGTCCCCGGGGGCCACTCCCCCCCCGCGCTGGGCCCCACGTTAATTTTTCGTCAACGATACCAGGGACACCGAAACACCGGGGAACATGAAATTTGGTGGGCATGTAGCCCCACTAGACTTTTACGGAAAAATTTCGTTTGGTCCCCGGGGGCCACTCCCCCCCCCCCGCGCTGGGCCCCCCGTGAATTTTTCGTCAATGATACCAGGGACACCGAAACACCGGGGAACATGAAATTTGGTGGGCATGTAGCCCCACTAGACTTTTACGGAAAAATTTCGTTTGGTCCCCGGGGGCCACTCCCCCCCCCCGCGCTGGGGCCCCCGAAACCCAAAAAATTCAGTTTTTCCTAAATAACTACCTGAACCGTGGCACCGAGGATGAAGAAATTTTTATGGTATGTTGGTCTTAAGGGCCCACATCAACCTAACCCATAATCGATTGTCAAAGTGTTTTTTTTTTCTTTTTTCGTCATCTACTGAATTTTCCGTCAACGATACCAGGGACACCGAAACACCGGGGAACATGAAATTTGGTGGGCATGTAGCCCCACAAGACTTTTACGGAAAAATTTCGTTTGGTCCCCGGGGGCCACTCCCCCCACGCGCTAGGCCCCCCGAAACCCAAAAAATGCAGTTTTTCCTAAATAACTACCTGAACCGTGGCACCGAGGATGAAGAAATTTTTATGCTATGTTGGTCTTAAGGGCCCACATCAACCTAGCCCATAATCACTATTTGTGATTTGCGCCCCTTCCCATAAAAAATTAAAATGCAATATTATTCTGCTTTAATCGCCCCTATCTTCAGTTGAGATGTTCAGAACTGCACCATATTTCATGTGTATGATTAACTTGACATCCTCTGGGGGTATGCTAAGTTTCGTAGAATTTCATCCATGGGGGGTATAAAATAAATTAATTTATGTGCACATTTAGTGACTGTACACTCATCGGCCTGTAGATGGTGCTGTTGAGCGAAGGGTTGCTGGTTTAGGATGATACTGTCACACACACACACATGCAGGAATACAAACAAACGCAAGCATGCACACACAATGACATCCACACGCACAGACACACACCCATACACACACATACAAATCCACATGCACAGACACACACACACAAACACACACGCGCACACACATGTACGCACGCATACATACACGCACAGACACACACACACACAGACACACACATACACAAACACACACACATACACACACACACAGACAGACATGCACATACTACTACTTTTTTTAGGTATATACATAAACACGCAATACAGCCAAATTGCTCCACGTCATTTATTTTTGTGGAAAGCCAGTGCAGGCCTGAGCGGCGGTCATATTTTGTACCGCCATGCGGTACATCTAGTTCTATTCTATTCTTATGGTTAAACAAACCTAGTTTTACCATGGGGTAAACATTTGGTAACTTAGTAATAGACCTACAATGTCTTCTTCTTCTTCTTCTTCTTCTCCTTTTTTAATTTTTTGTTTTTACCATGATCATAATATCATGGTGTTTTGAAAATCCATAGTGTTGTGTATGAATATGGTAATAATCATACAGTGATATATATTGAGGAATTAACATCTGATTTACCTCAGTATTATCACAGATCATTTTGTAATTGAAATGGTAGAAACAGCTTTGATATACTTTATCAATTTTATTATAGTTTGGTTTATTTTAATGTACATAAAAACAAAATAAAATTGTTATACAAGCATTATATTTTCACAATATAATTTGCAATTATAGCTAGAATTATAGGATTTTAACAATGATAAACAAATGATGAAAATATAGCAAAACATGTTTAGATTTGTAATTATATAAATCATTTTCATTGTGTATTTCATATTACGGCAGTAAATTCATTTATTGTAATTGACAGGTGTGATGATCAGTGGAGTTGAGTTTTTACCTCCATCATTAAGGCACGGGTTAAAATATGGATAGAGTTTTCCAGTGAAAGACTGATCAGTGAAAGAGTAGAGATGAGAGCTGGACTCCACATCATAAAAGGAGAGCAGACCCTCCTCATAATCCACAAACACACCGACCCGCTGCGGCTTCACTCTCACACACAGAGAGACAGGAGAATCAGCACCGGCTTTATATTCATTCCCATTCCTCAGATACACAGTCCAGCATCCATTACTGGGAGTCCGTGTGATCTTTCCCTTCCTGTTAATGGATTCTCTGACCACTCCTAAATCCCATTTAGTCTTTCCCTTCACCTGCACCTCAAAATAAAATCTCCCTGAGGAGAATCCCTCCTTTCCCAGGACAATTAAATATCTATCAAATCTCTCTGGTTTGTCTGGGAGTTTCTGTGTAATGTCTCCATCTCTCACTTGTTTTCCATCATCAGACAGGATGAGATATGGATGAGCTGTATCAGGATCCAGAGTCACATCCACTGAGAAAACAGAGAATATAAATCACAAATTCACAATACAGATATTTAGTGATGATGCGTGTAATATGTAATCAGTGTTTAATCATACTGTCGGTCAGTGATGAAGCTGTGAGTATCTGAATGTGATCTAGTGTAGTGCAGACAGCACACTGTACCTGCATACTGCTGTCTCCTCTTCAGTTCTGTAGAGACTAATGACAATAAAACATCATCAGATCTTTGACATGTTTATGTGTGGAATTATAGACAAGATTTAAGGTTATATTTAAAGAATTGTGTACAACATCATGTTTTATCTGATCAATGTTTCTCTGCTGATATTTAGATAATCAATATGTTATTTTTGTGGCTAATGTTATTCATCTCAATATTTCATCATACTGTATTTTTGGAGTGCAAACAAGCTAAAAAAGGATTAAAAAAAAGTTTACGATTTTAAAGTTTAAGCTTTAGGCCTAATATAATGAAGGATAAAATGTACCTCTTAAACCCATAATGCATATTAATTAGATTTTCTTAAAAACATTTAAAAATCTTGGTTAAATAATTTGATCTGATGTGTATTCACAAAATGTAGACGCAGAGATAATAAATAATTAATGTTTCTGAGTAGTTTCTCATCTAAAAGTGTTCACAGATTTACTAAAGCCTCAAGGTTCTGGTTACAGTGATGAAGCTTCTAGTACAAGATGAATTTACTGCATGTTTTCTGAAATTAGAGATGAATATGACCTGCTCTCTTCAAGAAGAACTGTGATGATAATGAGACACAAACACATGATCACACATTTCTCTTATTTCAGCTTTAACAGACTCATTCTTCATTACTGATATTAAAAGATGATAATCTGTACGGTGTATTTGATATTGCTGTACCAGTTTGCGTGAGTTTCTCCTGTAGAGAGTCCTGCAGTTTAGTCAGAGCTCTCCTCAGAGTCTCCAGACTCTCACCAGTCTTCACACTGATCTCAGACCAGTTCCTGGTGTTTCTAGAGCTGCACAGGGATGAGTAAATCTACAGCAGGAGAGAGGAGAAATCCTTCAGCATGGGGAGTGTTATGGTGTCATATACTGCATTATCATTGATCAGAGAGATGTTGACTGACCTGTAGGAGGTGGAGGTGATCTTCAGTGTGTGAGAGCTGCTCCAGCTCAGTGTTTCTCATCTTTAGCTCAGTGATCTCCTGCTCCAGCTCTTCAATGAGCTCTTCCTCCTGTTTCTCTGCTGCTTTCTGCTGCTCCTCCATCATCTCCAGCAGTTCAGTATAAAATATCTAAAGAAAGATTCAGTATAACTATTGATCATATTTCAGTGTGTTAGGGAGTTTTTTTCTTTCAGTTTAATTTGCACCGTTTGGACTGAATAATTCCTCAAATCATGTGCCTTGTAGAGGAGAGATATGTTGTCACTTTAAGTGATCAGAATAACAACTAATGAAATGGCAGCAGGTAATCACAATTAGCGCTTTTATACAACAATTCACTAAACACAAATGTAATATTCATTAACTTACGTTATAGACACAATATTGACAGTTATGCATACTTCATCTATTTTTGCTTCAACAAAAACATTTCCAAACAAAACCACAGAAGAAACAATTGCTGATCATATCTGAGCAACACAAACAGGTGTTTATGCGCTTCTTTCTTTCTTTTAAACAAGTTGGTAGACCAAATGAATTAAAATCAATGTCTCTCTCATAAACAGTCACTTTTTGCCATAATGGTGTATCAATGTAACCTGCAGAAAGAGTGACTGTACAGTCCACAGCACTAATATACAGACTGAAGGCTGGTTTATACTGGTTATACCTACGCCAGAGCCTCTACGCTGTAGACTACTCGTTGGTTTTCATTTATACTTCAGTATCGTTGTCCGCGTTGACGCGCAATTACACTTGCAGAGGGAGCATGTGAAACCCGAGGGAGGGGTTCTAGCCGACCAATCACAGTGCTTGCGTCCGCGTAGAGTTGACGCGTTGTTACATTTTTGGAGAGGTGCACGTCAGGGTACGCCGAAGGGTACGCGCACTACACACAGCCTACGACGTATAGCTATGGTGTGAGTTCGACGCAGAAGTTTAAATTGGGCTTGACTAACAGACTGTCGAACAAACACTGACAAGAAGAGTGATGCAAACAGTGAAAAATCCCCCAAAACTAACTGATGAAATAAATATTTAAGAAAACTGAATTACATAATTTAACTTAGGCTACCTTTCTGACTTCTGCTGAGTGTTTGACGTCTTGAATCTTCTTGATTCTGTCCTGGATCATCTGCTGTGTGTCTTTCTGTGTCTTCATCAGTTGAGCCTATAGACAGAGAACAACACACAATATGTCTAAGAGCTTTGAAACTCCAAGGCACTCGAAATAAGTAGAAAAAAGTTAAAAAGCCTTTATTTCATTGATGGCTTAAACATTAAAATTGGTGACAGATCCACCTACGCGTTGCGGCCAAACATGCCTTCGTCAGTGTGTGTGTACACACAACACACAATATGTTTTCATAATCGATTCATTTATATTAAAGAACATGTGTTTCCTCATGATAAGAGCCATTTAAAATCAGTTTGTCAATAACTTCTACTGTACCTTCTTCTCTTCACTCTCCTCTTCTAAAGAAACAGTGTTGTGGTTCTGGTGGTCTTTCAAAGTACACATCAGACACACAGATGTCTGATCATCTCTACAGAACAGCTCCAGAGGTCTCTCATGTTTCTGACATATATAGTCCTCCAGATTCCTCACAGGATTGATCAGTTTGTGTTTCTTTAAACCTGCCACTCTCAAATGAGGCTCCAGGTGAGTTTCACAGTAAGAGCTCTGACACACCAGACACGACTTCAGGGCTTTCAGCTTTCTTTCCTCACAGAAGTCACACAGAACTTCAGCTTTTTTCTCAGGACTTTTCTTTTTATAGTGATCTACGAGCTCTCGGAGTGTGGTGTTAATCTTGAGATCAGGTCTGTGCTTGAATGTTTCTTTACAATATGGACAGTTGCAGGTCTGGCTGTTGTCCCAGCAATTATTCAGACAGGTCTTGCAGAAGTTGTGTCCACATGGAGTGCTGACTGGATCAGTGAACACGTCCAGACATATAGAGCACTGAAGCTCCTCAGTCAGTGGACCGCTGGAGGAAGATATCCCTGGAGAGAGAAAAGAAGAAGATTAATCACCTGCATTAGTTTAAACTTTAAAGTCAAAATCTTATTGAGAGAATGTTAATAATGTGCTAATGTGTTAATAATAATTAGTTTAATTCTAAACAATGCAAGGCTATTTTCAAGATAAAATATATGATAGATTTGAGGGGGTTATTGACTCACATGGAGGATTATCCATACTCCCTCTCCTTTCTCGTTTTTTTGTTGATGGTGGGAAAGATTCTGCCATTGTTCTTCACCTCTTCATGCCTTTTCAAGGCAAAAGAAAATAGCAACAACAACAGAATCATCTTAAATAGGAAATGTTGCTTACATTAAAGGACAAGTACAGATAACACCCCAGATAACCTCAGTGTTTTTCCACTGCGGAAAGAGGTAAATAAAACAGCTCGAGAACAATGATGTTACATTTAGCCTACCTCAAAATGAGCTACATGGTGTAGTTTTTATATGTGCACTATATTACATATTTATTATATTTTTGTGATGATACAGAGACGGATGCAAATGCAAGTAAAACGGTTTATTGGAGCTTTGTAGAAGATAACAACAGGTCAGAGGACAAAACACTCAGGTGACAAATGACGCAGGGACTTCGACGCGCAACCCGGTGATGGTGTGCGGTGATCGGCGTGCTCAGGAATCCAGGGAACAACAATCCAAACGAAGATGAAGCACAACGAAGATAATCCACACGAGGAAGGTGAGAGAATCACACTGGAACAGGACACAACACCAGGGGAGGCCACAACAATCTGACAACATGAGACAGTGATCACTGAACATATAAAGGGAAAGGGAATTGATTACAGCTGGCGCTAATAATCAGCCTGAGATTGGATAACCACGCCCACACACACACACACACACACACACATACACACAAACACACACACACACACACAAGAGGGAGACAGTGGATTCATGAACCGTGACAGTACAGGAAAAATAGGTGGCTGGAAACCTAAACTACATTCAAACGGAGAGAGGCCAGTAGATGACACTGGAAACGAATTATGGGCGTACTCCACCATTGAGAGTTGCTGACTCCAGGAGGAAGGATTCCTAGAAACCAAAAATCGCAACACTCTTTCCAAATCTTGGTTGGCTCTCTCGGTTTGGCCATTGCTTTGGGGATGAAACCCCAAAGGCAGACTGACACTCGCTCCCACTCGCTAACTTACAAAATTCTTGCCAAAATTTGGACACAAATTGGGGTCCCCTGTCAGAAACCACGTCCATCGGGAGGCCATGTAAGCGAAAGACGTGATCTACGACAGTAACCGCTGTCTCCTTGGCGGAGGGCAATTTAGGTAAGGGAATTAAATGAGCCGTCTTTGAGAACCGGTCCACAACGGTCAAAACGACCATCTTGCCCTGGGAGGGCTGTAATAAAATCTAGCGCAATGTGGGACTAGGGTCTCGAAGGGACAGACAGCGGTTGGAGTAACCCATCTGGGGGTCGATTGGAAGTCTTACCAGTGGCACAAACCGAGCAAGCCAAAACAAAACTGTGAATGTCACGAGCCATAAGTGGCCACCAGAATCGTTGCTTGACCAAAAAATTGGTGTGGTAACTCCAATCTGATAATTCCTGGATGACACGCCACGTTGGAACAATGCCCCCACTGAATGACGTCGGACCGATATCCCTCCGGCACAAATAATCGATTCGGTGAGCAACCGGGCGGAAGCGTTACCCCTTCTAAGGCCGTTTTGACCTTCAATTCGACCTCCCATGTGTGTGTGTGGAGACAAATAGGGTCTCGGATAAAATGCACTCGGGAGTGGACGGGCGTTCGGACAGGTCAAAAATACGAGATAAAGAATCGGATTTAATGTTCTTGGAACCCGGGCGGTACGAGAGAGAAAAGTTAAAACGTCCGAAAAAAAGTGCCCACCGAGCCTGCCTGGAGTTGAGTCTTTTGGCGGTTCTGATATATTCTAGATTCTTGTGATCGTCCAAACTATAAAAGGTACCCCCGAACCTTTTAACCAATGACGCCATTCTTCCAATGCTAACTTGCATGGCTGCCAACAACTCTCTGTTACCAATGTCATAGTTACGTTCGGCAGGTGATAAACGATGGGACAAAAACGCACAAGGATGCATCTTGTCATCTGTGGGAACGTTGGGAAAGCACTGCACCTACCCCCACCTCTGACGTATCAACCTCCACCACGAACTGACGTGAAGGATCAGGAGCTATGAGGATGGGAGCCGAAACAAAGCGGTTCTTGAGTTTGGCGAATATAGCCTCGGCTGTATCGGACCACCTGAACGTCGTTCTGGGGGAGGTCAAGGCTAGGGCTGGGTACTGAGTTCGATACTTTTTAGGTACCGACCGAATTGCCTCGATACTATCGAGTATCGAAAAATGACATGTTGTTCGGTACCAGATTTCGATACCTAAGGGGTTAACTCGTCAACGTCAGTTCTCAAACAAATACATATGAAATGCACAACGACACACACATAAAGTGGCTCACGCACATACAAGCAAACTCTACACACACGAGACGCGCACACGAGACGCAGACGGAAGAGTTCCGCGCACATACTCATATGAGACGCGCGCGCGCGCACACACACAAACTCTCCACGTACATACTTACATGAAACGCGAGCACACACACACAAACTCGCGCACATACACATACTCAATGTGACCCGAGCACACACACACAAACTCTCCGCGCACATACTCATATGAGACGCGAGCACACACACACAATACCATAAAGATGTGGAAAAGTCGATTCTGTGTGGCTACATTTCTCCAGGCTCGATGCCAACAGCGCGCGATGCAGTATTTACGGCAAAATAATTGCTGCAAAGACCGGTACCACGACAAATATGATAAAGCCCTTGACAGTGCACAGAGTAAACATAATAGCAGAAAGTTGCTCCGTCTTCGACTGGTAAATGAAGATATACCTTGTTGATCAGTCTGATAGTGTTTATATTGCAATAATGACCTTCTGAATGTACACTGCCGTTCAAAAATGTGTTGGTTAGTCAGAATTTTTTTTCAGTAAGGATGCATTATAGTGATCAAAAGTGACCTTAAAACATGTCACATGTGTAATGTTACAAAATATTTTGTTTTTAAATAAATGCTGTTCTTTTGAAAAATGTATACATCAAAGAATCATGAAAAAAATGATAGTTTCCAAAATATTAAGCAGCAAACTGTTTTCATATTTCTGAAGGATCATTTGACACTGAAGTAATTTTGATTTTGAAAATTCATCTTTGACATCTCATGAATAAATTACATTTTGAAATATATTCAAATAAGATTTTAAATTGTAATACTATTTCACAATATTACAAGTTTTAATGTATTTTTGATCAAACAAATTCAGCTTTGGTGAGCATGAGCTCTTTTATATATATATATATATTAAAAAAAAAATTGTTCCTTTGTGCTTTTTTTGTTCCATTGTGCACTGGCTAAGGAGCATGAGTCAAACTGAAAAAATAAAACCAAAGTTTTTCTGAGGTAATGTGTTATGTTAAAATGGATTTCATAAAATTGGTATCGAAAAAAGTATCGTTAGGAACCGGTATCGAAACTGAGGTATCGAAATTGGCTCTGGATCGAAAGATTTTGAACAATACCCAGCCCTAGTCAAGGCGGTCAGAGGCGCGGCTAGTTGGCAGAAGTTGCGAATGAAACGCCTGTAGAAATTGGCGAATCCCAGAAACCTCTGTAGGGCCTTACAGAAATCTGGACTTGGCCAATCTACCACAGCCTTAACCTTGTCAGGATCCATACGAATCCCTCAGATGAGACGATGTAACCTAGGAACGGAATAGACTGTGCATTAAAAACGCATTTCTCCGCCTTGACAAAAAGCCCATTCTCTAGCATCCTCTGAAGCACTCGTCTGACGTGCTGAACGTGTTCCTGGAGAGAAGACGAAAAAATCAATATGTCATCCAGGTAGACATAAATGAACTGATCAACCATATCTCTCAGCACGTCATTGACGAGTGCCTGGAAAACCGCTGGGGAGTTGGACAGCCCAAAAGGCATGACCAAATATTCAAAATGCCCCCTGGGGGTGTTAAACGTGGTTTTCCATTCATCCCCCTTCCTTATGCGAACCAAATAATAGGCATTACGTAAATCCAATTTTGTGAACACGGATGCTCCCTGTAACCTCTCGAAAGCTGAAGACATCAACGGCAAAGGATAAGTACTGTATTCTTTACCGTGATGTTGTTCAACCTTCGGTAATCAATGCAAGGTCGCAGAGAACCATCCTTCTTCCCCACAAAAAAGAACCCCGCCCCCGCTGGAGAAGAGGAAGGACGAATGAACCCGGATGCCAGAGAAATATATTTCTCCATAGCCTCCCTTTCTGGGACAGAAAGCGAATATAACTTGCCCTTAGGTGGAGACTCACCTGGCAGTAACTCTATAGCACAGTCATAGGGACAATGGGGAGGAAGAGAAGCAGCACGGGACTTACTGAACACTTCCTTCAGGTCGAGGTACTCTGCGGGCACGTTAGACAAATCCACTGCCTCCTCCTGAAACACAGAA
The DNA here is from genome assembly GCF_949319135.1 of Squalius cephalus. Taxonomy (NCBI): domain Eukaryota; kingdom Metazoa; phylum Chordata; class Actinopteri; order Cypriniformes; family Leuciscidae; genus Squalius; species Squalius cephalus. Next base: position 39,946,076 of record NC_137129.1, on the reverse strand, counting down.
CCAGACACAGACGAACAAGCAGACACTAAACAGGACTCATGACACTTGTTACTCCATGTGGATATGGAATTGTGACCCCAGTCGACTCTGGGGTTGCGTTGAGTGAGCCAGGGGTGACCAAGAACCACGGGTGCAAGTGGTGAGTCCATGAGGAGAAATGATATTGTCTCAGTGTGATTGCCAGATGTGATGAGTGTGATGGGTTCTGTGGTGTGAGAAATATTGGAAGTTCTTGTCCATTGAGAGCGTTGACAGATATCTTGTGCATGAGTGAGGTGATAGGAATCTGGAGTCTGTGAGCGAGTTTGAAGTCCATAAAATTACCTTCTGCTCCAGAGTCCAAAAAGGCTTGAGTGTCGTGCGGAAGGGTTGCCCATCTCAGTCTTACCGGGAGGAGGGTCGATGATGATGTCTTCTCGGCAGAGATCCCACCCGATAGTAGCCTCACAGTTACTACCGGGCTTGATCTTTTACCGGGCAGGAGTGGATGAAGTGACCCACTCTGCCACAGTACAGGTAGAGTCCTTGGGATCTCCGCCTTTCCCTCTCCTCCCGGGAAAACCGAGCTCTCCCCACCTGCATGGGCTCGCGATCGAAAACTGGGCTGAGCGTGTTCCTGCCGCTGGCACGCGAGTCCTCCGTGCCGTACTGAGGTCAGTTCGGGCGTGCTTGTTGAACAATGCTAGTTCCACTAGTCCATTCAAATTCCTGGGAAGATCCAGAATGTTAATCTCCTTTTGAACACGGTCAGCCAGCCCATGCAGGAACATGTCCCACGGCGCCTCCTCATTCCAATGACACTCTGCGGCCAGGGTGCGGAACTGGGTGGAATATTCCGACACCGAGCCATTTCCTTGGCAAAGGTCTGCGAGTAGTCAGGCCGCCTCCCTACCCGCCACCGCACGATCGAAGACCCTTCTCATCTCCTCAGAGAGTGCCTGGAATGAGGCGCAGCATGGATCCTGGTTCTCCCACACAGCCGTTCCCCAAAGAGCCGCTTTACCCAACAGCAATGTGAGTCCAAATGCTACCTTCGACTGTTCACTGTTGAAAGTCCGTGGCTGCAACGAAAAATGCATGGAGAATCTAGTGAGAAAGGCTCTGCATTAGTCAGGTTCACCTGAATAACCCTCTGGTGTCGGTAGTCGTGGCTCTGGCTGGGAATCCGGCTCTGGCGGGGTGGGTTGAACGGGCGGTGTGGGTGGCACAGCGGGAGCCCTTAGATGTTGAAGTTGTTGGGTGAGCTTGGACACCTGCACCACAAGTGCTTGTACCGCCCGACCTGTGTTAGAGATGCTCTCCTCTTGCTGATCCATTCTTGTGATACTGTGTGAAATGAATTCACTCAAACTGGTTGAACTCGCTGCATCCATGATGTGGTCAGATCGTTCTGTGATGATAAAGAGACGAATGCAAATGTAAGTAAAACGGTTTATTGGAACTTCGTAGAAGATAACAACAGGTCAGAGGACAAAACACTCAGGTGACAGATGACGCAGGGACTTCGACGGGCAACCCGGTTATGGCGTGCGGTGATCAGCGTGCACAGGAATCCAGGGAACAACAATCCAAACGAAGATGAAGCACAACAAAGATAATCCACAGGAGGAAGGTGAGAGAAGCACACTGGAACAGGACACAACATCGGGGAAGCCACAACAATCTGACAACATGAGACAGTGATCACTGAACATATAAAGGGAAAGGGAATTGAATTTACAGCTGGCGCTAATAATCAGCCTGAGATTGGGTAACCACGCCCACACACACACACACACACACACACACACACACACACACACACACACACACACACACAAGAGGGAGACAGTAGATTCATGATGAACCATTACAATTTTTACTTAAATCATTAAAATAGCCTATTATAACATTGTTATTATAATAAAAATCACATAATATTTAATTTGAGTTGTTATTTTTAACATTCCATTATAATACCAGCTGACAGGGCTCTCACTCTGTAACCTGTTTACAGCATTAAGTGACATATTTTTGTTTCTACTGTAGCCCCGACCCCCAATAACGTGAATCACAATATTTGACGTGGGCTGAATTTTATTGGATACAACATGAGCTAAAATCAGTCGAAATGTGATGTTTTCAAATCTAATTTTGACCGGACCTGAAACGGAAACAGAAGTAAAACATTGCTTATTCTAGGACCTGCATTTATTGCATAGACTTAGCAAAAACATAATGTCAGTGTCTAAAATGCGTGAACACAGTTCAGTTGAATGATAAATAAAAATGTCACTTAATGCTGAATTTATGAAACTGTTTGCTGAAATAACCACATCATGGCAGGTAGCCTACAGATAAAAAGTTAAAAAAATGTGTCACTTTAAGATAACGAGGAACAGATTGTTTTTCTGAAAGAGAGTGTAGCAAAAGTCTGATATCATGCTTTGCAATGTAGTGAAGAAATTGAAAGCTTCATAGGCCTACACAGACACTTTAGCCTATTGCAGAGTTATTTAGTTATCATACAACTGCATGACCAATAACACCTTCTGTAACTATACTGTAGGCTAGGCTATGTCTTGTCATTGTTACTGATAACGATACTGATACGCCCTTTACATTTCCTTTCTCATATGGTGATATGAAATAATCAAAATGAGAAATAAATCACACGTGTAGCCCCGCCGCGATCTGCAGACTGCAGCCAGGTCCTTCTCCAAAGGTTTGTTAGTGTCTGTGTAAGGGTCATATCCTATTTCTTACGGCTTTATGTCGTGTGACTAAAATTAAAGAAAGCCCAAACTTTTCCTGACAAGCAATCAAATGACATATTTAAATACAATTCTGATAGCTTCCATTTCAGTGCAAACAACTAAAATAGTTGAGAGATTTTTTGATATAATTAAACCCTTGAGCCAGTTGCAACTATTATGTTAAGACTGTCTTAAAGGGATACTCCACTTTAAAATGAAAATTCTGTCATAATATACTCACCCTCATGTTGTTTCTGAATTTCTTTCTTCTGCTTAACAGAAAGGAAGATATTTAGAAGAATATCAGTAACCAGGCAGTTTCTGGTCTCATTGACTTCCATAGTATATATTTTTCCTACTATGGAAGTCAATGAGACCAGAAACTGTCTGGTTACTGACATTCTTCTAAATATCTTCCTTTCTGTTCAGCAGAAGAAAGAAATTCATACAGGTTTGAAACAACATGAGGGTGAGTATATGATGACAGAATTTTCATTTTAAAGTGGAGTATCCGTTTAAGAATTAAATAGCAGTCTTCGCTCTTACTTTTCGGTTTCAAATTACACCAATCTACGTTTTTATGTACTGACTTAAAGTTATGAACAGTCTTAAAGAAAAAATGTGATTAACTTTGATTAACGGGACTAGCAGTTTATGCAAACGGCGTCTGGTTCTGTTCAACTTATTCCAGTTCGACATAAACCTACTAAACCAGTTCACTTCCATTAGAAACCTGTTCAGCACAATCTCTCTTATATTTCTATCTCTTACCTGTGAGGATCAGATGTGTCCACAAGACTCTTTGAACGGATCAATAAATATTCTGTAGTTTAGAGAGGTTGATCGTTTCAGGAGTCCATGTTGCTGTTTCACTTTCTCTGAATCTCTCTCTGAACTACAGTGATGTCAGAGAGTGATGTCAGAGTGTGATGTCAGAGAGTGATGTCAGAGCTCCTCCTACATGTATTTCATGTGTTGTCTAACGGTATCCATCGATGGGAAAATGTTTTTGTTGGGTACTGTATATGCCTCAAATATTAAAAAATATAATGTTGATTTGTTCTCTGATAATGAAAATGAGATTAACAAAGTAAGAAAAAGATTTCATGATCTTGAAATGATTCTAGGTGGGGACTTAAATATTGTCCCAGATGTTAAGATGGATAGAATTCCTATTCCAATAAGATCATCTACAGGCGATTCAGAGCTATCTATATTCTGTGAAAATTTAGGGGTAATTGATATATGAAGATATAAACACCCACATTTGAAAGAGTACACATGGAGTAATAGGGATAAATCTAAACAGTCAAGAATCGATCTTTGGTTAATTTCTAATTCATTAGAACAAAATACAAACAGAATATCAATTGAACCATCGATATTGTCTGATCACAAAATGATTTATCTTCTCATTAAAAGGAATAACAAAACTTCATATAAAATCTCTAAGACTTATTGGAAACTAAAAATAAATTATTGGAAATTGATAGTTTTCAACATGAAATTAAGAAGATAATAAACATATTGGAATCAAGCTAAGTGAACAAATTTATACAGTAAAAATTGGGAGTTTATGAAGTTTCAGATTAGATTTAGTGCAATTGATAAAGGCAAAGAAGTTGCAAAGTCTAACAAGTCAAAGTCTAGAGATCCATTTTAGAGATAAGAACAGCTATAAAAAAAAAATGAAATTAAACAAGTCCCCCGGTAATGATGGCTAGACGATCTAAAGCTGAATTTCTGTTAATGGTCTTTAAAGAATCTATTGATCAGGGGTTTTGCCCTCCATGACACAAGGTCTAATATCCTTAATTCCAAAGCCTGATAAAGATCTATTATCACTTATAATTGGCGACCTATTACCTTAATTAATAATGACAGTAAAATTATTGCTTCCATATTCGCTGAAATGTTAAAGTTAGGATTATAATTTATTATTGATGAGGCGCAGTCAGGTTTTATAAAAACAAAGACATATTTGTAATAATATTTGTATATTATTATATAATAAGACTTGTATTAGATATTATAGATTATACTGAAATTATCACTGAAAATAGTTTTATTCTGTTTGTCGATTTTTACAAGGCCTTCGATACAATTGAACATGACTTTATTTTTAAAACTCTTAATTTTTCGGATTTGGGAACAAATTTCAGAAAGTAATCAGAACCCTATATAATAAGATTAATAACTCTGTAAAATTGGCATATGAAACCTCTCATAGATTCAGAATTAAAAGGATTCGACAGCGCTGCCCTATTAGTCCATTGCTTTTTTTGTTGGCTACACAAATTATGGCCATTCATATTAAGAAAGACATTTTTCGTGGTATCAAAATAGAAGATACAGAAATGAAATGCACACGATGAGCTGATGACGCTACTCTTTTCTTAAGAGACTGAAGCTGAAAAAGCAATGACGTGTCTGCAGTTATTTTCATCTGGATCTGCTCTTTCCCTAAATATTAATAAATTTGAGCTTATGGATCCTGTGACCGCAGTATGCAATATTCCCGTGAAAGAAGTTAAAAAAATGAGGAAGTCAGGAATGAGTTAAACTGGTTTATAATGATCAAGTGTTAGATGTCCCCCCCCCTCATTAATTAAAATGATAGACACCAAACTCTTTACATTTATTTGGAAGAACAAATCACATTATATTATAAAATAAAATATTTGTAGGTCAAAAATTGAAGGAGGATTGAATGTTTTGGATTTTAAGACCTCTAACATGATATTTAAAATAAAATGGCTCCAAAATGATTTAAAAAATAAGCAAATATGGTATACAGGAGCTAATTTTATCTTTCAAAAAGTAGGTGGTATAGAATTGATACTGAAATGTGATTATGATATTAACAAAATACCCATTAAACTTGCAAGTTTCCACAAACAAGCATTACTCTCATGGACTCGTATGTATAGTCATAATTTTTCCCCCATAAATGTACCATCTAGAATAACAGATTTATAAGGGTTAGAAACAAATCAATATTTTTTGCATTTTTTATTTTTTTTTTAATATTTTTTTTTATTTTTTAGTATACAATTATACTGTATTTGTTCATATTTATAACTTTTCAGTTGATCCTGCCCAATATCTTTTGGTTTGACATGCAATTCCCAAGGAAATTTTGAGATTATTAGAAGGTCATAATAATTATTCTCTACAAACAACAGTAGAAGAATTTACTTCTTGTATTAAGTTGCAGGGCAAGGATTTCACAAGTTCTGGATGTAATAATACTTTTGTGCTTTCCCTTCTTCAATCTAAATGTAAACTTGTTGTTACTCACTGGATTTCTTTATTTAAAAGCGTATTGATTGGAGTAAAGTTTGGATGACACCTCTTTAGTATTGCATCACAAACAAAGTGAGAGAGGTTTCATATAACATTTTTCATGGAGTTTACCCAGTTAAGTCATTTGTGGTACAGCGTTTTAAAGTGAACATGAAGATATTTGTGCTTTTTGTTAAATTTCCCCTGAGACTATTAACCAACTATTTTGGGAGTGTCCCAGACCCAAATGATTTGGAAAGAACTCAGTAATTACTTGCAAAGAAAAGTTATGACTCTTGTTAACTTTGAAGAAATTGATGTTATGTTGAAATGAAATCTTTTGTTTATATTTGATTTAATTGTTATAATTGCCCGTTACTATATTCATAAAGTCACATGGAATGGAAAAATACCAAATTTTTGAACATTTTAAAATTGATGTTAAAATATATTTAAAAACAATATCCAAAAGTAAAAACCTAAAAGCTAGGAAAAATACACCGCTGTTTGACAGGTACAAGTGTTTTCTGTAAAACGCCTTCCTTTTCTCTTTTCTTTCTTCTTCTTTACCCCTGACATGTATGGTTATATGTACTCTTGTATGTAAAGTTTTGTTCTTCTTAAATAAAACCTTTAATGTGTTGCACATTTCTATTTTAAAATGAAGAAGCAGTATTTTTCTGAAGTCTCCAGTAGAGGCCGCCATTCTCTCACAGTGAAGCTGTTATCAGTTATCCCCCTTCTTCCTACAGGCCCCATGATGCTTTGCGCAGCAGTGACTTCCGTTAAACTGTTAACAATCAGTGAAAGGCTCGCTCTATGAATGCAATAATATATTTTTTAAACTGGCTACAAATAATTATTCTACTCACCTTTCAACAATCGAACATCAAAATGAAACATAAAAATGTAAAAGCTTTAAAAGTTACTTTCAACAATATATATATATATATAGGCGAGAGCGGGGCACAAAGTAACGCTTTTTGACTTTCTCAGTTTGTGTAAATCTACTTATGGTTCAGAATATTTATTTTTTTCCACATTAATTTCCCACATGTCTACTACAATTATGTGCTTTTGTGTTATTAATACAGTATATACTTTTTTCTGGATATACCCTGAAAGAATGGAAGTGAAATGTGACAACATGCCCCATAGGTGGGGTACATTGTAACATGTGTGGGGCACATTGTAACATGACATATGACAGCTTAAAATGATATCTGATCTAATAAAAAAAATATACAAAACAAACTAAAATATTTTCTAAATAAAATACAATTAAAAAACTTTTTCATATAAAATAATGGCAATTTTTAATAATTAAATATAAACTCATTTGTGAGTTTTGACTACGAACACATGAAAACACAGCAATACAACATAGTTCAAAACAAATAAATAATTAGTAATTTCTGAACATTGACTCTCAGTCTCTATTCACCTTTTTCTCACGTTTTCTCAATAAAATTAATAAAAGTATAGAATATAATAGCATATTTCTAATAGGGGCACATTGTAACACAGTGTTACAACATGCCCCCGCCTGCACAACTGGGATTTAAACCCTGCTAGTGTCTTCTGCTAGCGAAGCATTAAATAACTATCTCAACTGTTAAATAACATCTTGGAGATTAAAATAATAGCAGATTTGTCTTATTTTAAATAAACACAAAAAATAGAGATGAAATATTAACTTAAGTAAGAAATGTACTTTTGCTATGGTTTAATAAATGTCTATGGATATCTTCCAAAGAAAAAAATATTTTGGCGATTTTTTTTCTTTTTTTCTTTATAGTGTTGATATGGCAACTAGTAAATACACAAAGTTTCGTCATCCAAGCATGAGCGAAAGTATTTAAAACAAGCGTGTTACAACTAGCGCCGCGTTAGGTTGTGCCCCGCGCTCCCCCTATATATATATATATATATATACTGGGTGCGATTTGCCGGGGGGGATGCGTAGGATTTCCCCCTTTCTGGTCAATGTATCCCTGCCTCTGCTTAATTATTTTTATCCCCGGTGGGGATAAATTTATCCCCCCCTCAAAGTGATCATTGCTACTACACTAGTGGCGAGGCGGATCACAAAACTTATCACGGATCCGTGGTTTGATTAAAATCCTTTTTATTTTAAAATGCGCTACGTAACCACCACTCTGCAGACTTGCTCAATGTCCCGCCCACGGCGCTATATGATTGGTTACACCTCACGAGTAATAGCCTATCAACACTTGCGAGACGGTTGCAGGTCTTTTTTTACGCTGCAGCATATTACTGAAGCGGGAATAAACATCACAATCTGATTATCTGTTTCTATGATGACAAGCAGAGTTAGTGCTGAAGTTGCACATACGGTGTTTTACTCAATTGAGGCAAAGCAAAGGTTTTTTGATTACTCACTCACTCTTGAGTGTCTGGCGCGAGTGATTTCAATGTTAAGTCAATGTAAAGACGCGTTTACGCGCGTCTAGAGGTCCTGCGGCGCGATGCGTTTCGCGCGGCGCGGTAGACGCGAAGCCCGAATGAGGCGAATTGACTTTGTCGGCCCGGCCCGACACATTAACTGTATGTTATGAGCCCGAGCCCGATTTAAACCCAGGGGTGGCGCCAGGGAAGTTGAGATGAAGCAAAGATGAAGTTGACGATCGCCATCTCCGTAGTGAATGCGCATATATGGAGAAATGCATGGATTACATCAGAGTGTTGCCTATTTCTTTTCGTTTTGAATTGTTTCATTTAAAGACATTTCAAGCGTTCTTTAGATATATTTCTTAATATTTTCTTTGAGGCATACACTTAGTTTCGGTTAATTTATGATAAGATCCGCTCAAGTTATCGTGCAGTGCAAGTAACCGCGGCGGCGCCTCTGATTAGGCTATAGCCTATGTCTGCTATATTTGCTTCTTATTTATTAAATACACGCAATTCGTTGATGAAAAATGTATTAAAATTAAGATACAATTTATACAAAACGAAATTCACTTTAAAGAAAGGCTTTCTACAAAACAAAACTTAATGAAATGGTCAAAATCATGTCTAACCCACTCCAAGTCTCCCGATTCATGCTGCTGTTCACTTTTCATAAATCAACATAGATGGAAAAAAATAACAATAATATTTTAACAAATATGAAACTAAATGAGCTTATTTAATGGCTAGGCTACAACACATATAGTAGGCCTATACAGACACTCTATTTGTACAAATTGCTGCACATTCATTTACTGGTTCTGAATTGTGCACACATAAGTTGAAAGGCATTTGTTTGTGCATAGTAAAACATATCTGCAACATTTATCAAGTTCACGGATATTGTGCGTGCATTTATTAATTATTATCATAATGAATAATGCAACAAGGACAAATCATGTAAACTGCCTTGTTTGTTTATTCAGAATGAAATGGATCGCAAATGGATCTGAAAGAAGAAACGTAAAAAATAAATAAAATAAAATAAAAATAAAACGTGAAAAATGATGAACACAGAAAATGAACAAGAATGAACTTTGGATGGCCTAGGAGGAGTAGCCCTAGTAGGCTAAAACTCTAATTTAATTCAACAAGGTTTTAGAATATAGAATATTTTTTAAACAAAATAAATATTTTTAAAGATTATTATCCCGGGCCGGTGTGATGCGTGCGAGACGCTGAGCACGACACGTGACGTGTTGCATTTTGTAACACAAGTGCTGGATCAAGGGCCCGGCCCGGGTCGGGTCAAATTCGGGCTCGGGCAGAGAATCTAAACTCTGATTTATCTGATCCTGTCCATTAGCTTTGATCCATGTACGGCTTTTCAGAATGTCACCAAGTACAAATATTTGTAATAGTATGTAATTTTTCAGCACGAAAACTCTTGTTAGCTAGCTGGGAACAATGAAAAGGGTCCAGAGCAGCAAATGCAGTGAATGAAGTCATATGTTCTCATGATTTATTTTTATGAATAAAAATGTTTCAAAACATCCCCCCCTCTGTTTTTTTCACAAATCGCACCATATATATATATATATATATATATATATATATATATATATATATATATATATACTGTATACTGTATTATAGGCTATACCTTGCCTTAGAAATGTTCATTAACTTAACATTGAGTGATAATATTTCAAAGTTATTTCAGTCATTTTGATAGACAATATTGTATTTCCCTGTTTTAGAAAGATTCCAGTAAACACTGGGATTAGAAGTGAAAAGGGGAGACAATTAAATTTTAAAGCAGGGGTGTCCAGACTTTTTTTTTTTTTTTTTTTTTTTTTAACAGCGGCAGATTTGACAGGGCTCTAGAATATTTGAGATCAGTGGCACCAACACACGAGACAGCATGTATTAATAATATTACATGTTTTGTCTCTTGGAAATGCACATTTGACAGTAGCTTGAGTTGACAATAGCATTTATTTTCATTTTTTTAAATAGCATTTAACATTTATTTTCATTAACACAGGCAGTAGCGAACATCTTTTAAAAAAATAAAATAAATAACAGCCTAATTTTTAAAGGGCAAAATTTAAATAGGCTATTCTCACTGAGATAGAAGTTAGAACTCTTAATATACTCTTATTAAAATTAACCATTGGTCTAGCTATAATACATTTAGATCATGAGAACCACAGGTTAAACCACACATGGCACACATATGGTTTCTGATGAATGGCTTTATTGTGTTTAGTCAGATTTAGTATTAATACAAATGCAAAAAGTAAAATAAAAAGTTTGCTAGCTTATAGGCTAACACAAAATGCCTGTAATTTGGCTGTATTTCATTACTCATTTAAAACATTTCATAGACCTACATGTCTCCATAATATAATACATATGTAGACAAATAGCATTTCTTTTTCTTGGCCCTTTTTTCTCAATAAAAATGTGTAAAATATTTAAAACAAGATCAGTTTGAATTCAGAAGCACTATTTTTAAATTGGTTTTAAATTGTTTTTTAAATTGTTTGTTCTCATCTTGTTTTTTCAAAATATTTTTGTTTTAGATATTTAAACAAAAACAAAAAAAAGTTACAATACATGTTGAAAATATGATTTTTGACAGTGTGAAATGAGAAAGCACCTTCTGCTTGGACGAGAGAAAGATATGGAAGAGTTCCTGCTCCCATTGCATTGTCTTTCTTATGTCGCCGCCTGTAAGTCTATGGCAGTGCTGACTACGCCACCCGCTGGACAAGACTGGTGAGAGCAAGGGGACTCTATTTTACAAAGAAGCACACACAGGCTTGGCTAAGCCACAGGTTTGGATAAGCCACAGGTGGGGGGGGGGGGGGCACCGGAATACAAGCTTGACCAGGCCTAGGTTTAATACCACACGTGAGCTAAGGCACACCACTTTAGAGTAGAACGAACACTACAAACTCAGCTTACACAACACGGCAACCATGCTCTTTGAGCTATTTCAGAAGACACACACTTCACAGCATTACACGGCACACATCGGCTCCAAATGGGTTTAACACTCTGAGGAAAGCAGGCTAGATCCCGGTGGGCTAGTCTATCCTATGGGCCCAGTCCACACCGAGGCTAGGGAAGGAGGGTGAGACAAACAAAAAGAAGAAACCGCTAGCCGGTGGCCACAATCAGTTCACTAACACAAATCTCTTACAGCCCACCGGCTAGTGGAAAATAAAATAAAATAAATAAACAACACGGAAAAGTGTCTAAAAAGCAGCACCTGGGAGGAATGTTGTGTTTGTTGCGGCTGTGAGAAGCCCATCGGTGGACAGTCGTTCATCCCAGATAAGAGCGAGTTTTACTGTGTGTCCTGTTACGAGGGACGAGGAGGGTTTTGAAAAGTCAGAAGAATTGTTCATTTTGTTGAGGTAGTAAGTTATTTTAGCAGTAGAGAGACAGGTCGTGATTCACGTGTCTTTTTGCTGTGAAATCTTGATTTTGTTTAAGTAAATGTAAGAATAACGTTAAATATTATTATTAATATTTCAAGATAAACTGGACTGAAGCAACTTTTATTTGTTACATTTATTTGTTCATCTCTCAGTCATCATTGTATTGCATTATACGTTTTGCCTCCCACAATAAAAACTATAAACGAGCATTTAACAAAGAAAAATGCTGAAATAGCAAAATGGAGCCGTATACTCAGGAAGCAAGACAAAATACAAGCAACATGGACAAGGAATGGGAAGGTGTACATCCGACCAAATGGAGAAGATCAAAACAGGCCAACTATAATAAGAAAACTGCAAGAATTGGACAGCTGCAAGTGATGGTCCACTTCAGCAGGTATGTGGAAACCAAAGTTGAAATGCTTGGGCTAAATTGGAGAGAGACAGATAAATGTGTGCTATGTCATTGGAAATTGCAACAAAAGATGTATACATGGCCGCACAAGGATCTGATGTGAACACTGTTACTCCTTACACAAAGGATAAAGGACCTTGTATTGTTATGGATGAACATGTGAAGAAATTGGGGAATATAACCTGTTGTATAATATCAAGAAAATGCAATTACCTGCCTCCTTGTTTATAATAGATGCCTTTATTGTTACACATATTTAGCCAATGTATTGGCTATAATGCATTGCATTCAATGTTGTTATTTATTTTGGTTGTAAAAGATGGCTTATATTGTTTTGGCATAGATGTACAGTAATTGGTTATGTATGTATATGTGACTGTGCCAACCCATGTTGAGAGGAGCAGAAAAGTGCGATTATGTGTGTGCACTTGAGGACTCCTAGAACTTTAAATGAACTCAGCCATCTTAGTTGAGTTTACTGGAGTTCAAGGACATGAAGAGGTGGATCGCTTGCACCTGCCTGGAGAAGGATCTGGGAAACTTTGGAGGAGTTTGAAGGAGTGACAACCCAACGCCTGTTGTAAACAACAGAAGTATAAAAGACTGATGAACTGTTTGCCTCTCGGGATACTGATACGCCAGTGCCCCCGACGCCTAGAAGCCCAGAGCTGAGGACAAGAAACCCCAAGCAGAAGATAAGCCCAGAGCTTACTATACCTTTGATTCAAAACGTGATTATTGTATTTTATACTTAAACGATGAAGTTCTATTTGCCTTTATATTTTTGTTTATTATAAAAAGAAAAGTAACCAATTAAAATAAATTTAATTGATTACAAAATCTGCCTACTGAGATGTATGATGCTGGAAGACTTTTAATGAGAACATACCACAGAGGAGTCTTCTGACCAAATTGTAAGTACCTTTTGAATGCTTACAGTTTAGGTCAGATTTGACTTTCTTTACCTTACCTGAGAATAATAAATAAATAGGTAAAAGGTGTTAAGAGTAAAGTACACACATAAACAAACCATAGATGATATATCTGACCGGGATGAACTTAAAAGGTATGATTTTGATAATGAAATTGATCCGGATATGTATTATTCTAACAATCTTGACATAAATTGTAATTATTACACAGAACAAGAAATCAGCAAGAGTGTGGAAATGTATGGTGCTCTGTCCGTCATACATTTCAATAGCAGAAGTCTATGCAAAAATTACTCTGCTATCAAAGAATTTCTTAAGTCTTTCAAAAAATGTACTATAATAGCTATATCAGAGACTTGGCTTGATGATGGCAAAGTGGGTGACGTGGGTCTTGAGGGATATGAGTTGTATACCACCAATAGGAACAACAAAAAGGGCGGAGGAGTTGCTTTGTATATAGATCAATATCAGATCAAAAAATGTTTCATATAGCATAAACAATGTTCTGGACTGTGTAACAGTGGAAATTGAAGTAGAAAACTTCAGAAACATAATTATTAGCTGTGTGTACAGACGGCCAGGAACAAGTTTGTCAACATTTAATGAAAAAATTGCAGATTTGCTTAACAACATGACCACTGACAAAGTACAAATTTTGTGTGGAGACTTCAACATTGATATACTTAATCAACGTGTCTTCAAAGGTACTTCTGAGTTTATAAATACAATGTATAGCAATCATTTATGTCCACTCACTGACAAGCCAAGCAGAATTACAACAGAAACAGTAACACTTATAGACCATATTTATACTAACAGATTTGAGGAAAAAGTTGTTGGGGGCTTATTTATTAGGGATGTTAGTGATCATTTGCCAGTGTTTGCAATATTTTTCTTTTTTACACGAAAAAACAAATCCCAGACCATTAATAAATTCATAAGAAGCTTTACGGCAAAAAATATTGAAGAATTCCAAAAGGAACTTAGTAACAAAAACTGGTGTGATGTTTACGCAGAGTGATGCAAATGTGGCATATGATAGTTTCCTGTATAGATTTATTGAGCTGTATAATATCAATTGCCCTATGAAGATGATTCAAAACCAAGAAAATAAATCAGCAAAAAACCATGGATAACTAATGGCATTGAAAATGCATGCAAAAAGAAGAATACACTATATGCAAAATTTGTCAAAAACAGGACTATTGAGTCGGAAGAAAAATACAAAAAATATAAAAATAAATTGGTAAGTATTATCCGAAATAATAAAAAGCAATATTTTTACACCCTCTTAGAACAACAAAAGCAAAATATGCAAGGAACTTGGAAAGTACTAAACAAAATTATTAAAAAAAACAAATAACAAACGAGAGTGTCCAAGTTATTTCATAAATGACAATGAAGTCCTTATTAGAAATCCAAAGGAGATAGCAAACAAATTCAATGATTATTTTGTTAATGTTGGTTTCAATCTGGCAAAAGGAATTACTGATTCAAAAAGTAAAAACATAAAGAGTTGTGAATAGTAGGAACTCTTCCTCCATGTATGTGTCTGACATTACCAAAAGTGAAATACTGGAGATTGTGAATGGTTTTAAAAATAAAAGGTCAACCGATTGAACAGATATAGTTAAAAATATAATCCATTTAATATTAGAACCCTTGACTTATATCTTCAATTTGTCCTTTAATTCGGCGTGTTTCCAGATCAGATGAAAACTGCAAAAATAATTCCAATTTATAAGAGTGGTGATAGTCATGTATACTCAAATTATAGACCAAAAATACTGGAAAAACTTTTTCTTAAGAGGCTTGATAGTTTCATAGAAAAATGCATGATATTAAGTGACGATCAATATGGATTCAGGAGCGGTCGATCGACTTCAATGGCCGTTATTAAATTAGTTGATTATAGCATCTGCATTAGACAAAAAGCATTTTACTTTGGGTGTTTTTGTCGACCTCAAAAAAGCCTTCGATACCATAGATCATAAATTGTTAATGAATAAACTAGAGCAGTATGGTTTTAGAGGCCGTGCTTACTCATGGTTAGAAAGCTATCTTGACAATAGATACCAGTATGTACATTTTAATGATCATCAATCAGAAATGCATAAAGTAACTTGTGGGGTGCCCCAGGGTTCTTTGATTGGTCCAAAGTTGTTTATTTTATATATTAATGACATCTGTAAGGTATCCGATTTGTTAAAATGTGTTCTATTCGCAGATGACACAACACTATGTATCTGGGGATAATCTTCACCATGGTGAAGATTATCCCCAGATACTAGGGGATAATCTTCTAGTCACATCAGTAATTAGTTGCAACTAATTACAACTAATTAAAACTAGTCACATCAGTAATTAGTTGCAACTAATTACTGATGTGACTAGAGAACTATCCAGAATCAAGCAATGGTTTGACCGAAATAAACTATCTTTTAATCTAAGTAAAACCAAATATATTATATTCAGTAATCGACAAATTAAAACCAGCATGAGCTTAAAGATTGATGATGTGGTACTAGAAAGGGTTGTAAAGCCCGCTATATTGGTCCAATCGCCGGTTCGCCAATACACGGGGAAGGTATCATGTGTTACTGTCCTCACTCATGCAAAGTATTGGTTGGTTAAATTTGCAACACATTAATCATGTATTCTCTCGTAATTTCATCTGACTCCATATGTAGCTGACGCTGGAAGGTCAGCTGTGGGTTATGACATTTTGGTGATTTCGGTGGTTAATGTTTTTTTTTTACTTTATAGATTAAATGTGTATCTTTGTATATTGTGATAATTTCATAATTTGGTTTGCCATTTGTACTTTATTATTATTATTATTATTATTATTTTTATTATTTAGCTTATTTAAGTTGAGTGTCATGTGACCCGTGCTGATTTATTCCACCTGGACATGTTAGCGTCAACTGAATGATGAGAGGTGAATTCAGATACACGTTAGTGCTCCTGACTTAATCTACTGCTGGTTACCAGGCGAATACGGTAAAAGTGTTAATGTTTTGTATATTATGTTTGGTTTTGTGTCCGTAGTGGTGTTGTGTGTAAAATTATGGTTTGTTTTCCTTTTGTGTCTAGTTTTCACTGTGTCTCTTCAATAAACAAAAAATGGACATCAGTACTTCGGAAGCGTGGACTGTTTAAAGGAGAACTCCGGTCAATTTTAACATTGAGCTCATTTTTTTGTCAATTTGGAGTGCTGTCAATACAGAGAACAATGACAAAAATCGGTGTTGCCTACACCGTGTTATCCTCTTTTTAAAATTTGCACCCTGTTGACTTCAATGGGGCAAGTTTTAAACCTGCTTTTAGCCTCTTAACATCCTTGATGTGTCATTACAAGTGCACAGGTCATGTGAGTGATTCCTTCGGAGTGAACGCGGGTCAATCTGACTGCAGTAGATGTGAAAGATATGAATAAAAATGATGTTATTTCAGCCAGCGATTATTCAGTCGATTTTTACTTATATGTTATTTCAGCCAGCGCACATACCTGTATTTATATCCTGTTTTCGGTTGAAGTCCATAGTAATCGATTGTCGAGTTCACGCGCATTGGTTTAGTACCTATGATCACGCGCGTGAACTCGACAATCGATTACTATGGACTTCGACCGAAAACAGGATATAAATACAGGTATGTGCGCTGGCTGAAATAACATATAAGTAAAAATCGACTGAAATATGTTGAAATAAAATGTATTTGTATAAGCAACGTATTAAACTGCAAATTAACATTTATATGCCCTAATATTTCATAAAAACAACGTTACAGTCAGGCGAAGTATGAAAGACAACATTTTGTTGACTAGATTTGGGTACAGTTTTTACTGTAGAATATACTGCCACATCAAATAAGCTTTGGTTTAGCAATTTCTGCTCATATCTATCTATATATATATATATATATAAAATACTATTTTTGTCAAAAATAAAGTCATAGACTAAGATGTTAGATGTTCCAATGTTGGCTATATTCAAACTAATGAATACGATAGGCCTATAATCTTTTTTTTTTTTTTTTTACAAAGAAAGAGTACACTTGAAATATTGTTGAAATTGTAATTATTGTTGTAATTGTAACCTTTTTAATAAAATAGCAAAACATATTTACAAGATAGATGTAAGCGAAATCTTAAATGGTCAATATAAGTCTTCTTCTAAATATATCTTTTGTCCTTGCATTGTGGCTCAGTCAGTGTCACACCTGAATGAATGGCTAATTATGCAGAGTGGGTGGGACATTGTATTCTCAGGTGTAAACCACTCCTCGTTCACGCCCCCCCTCGCATATTGGCTTTCCAAGCAAAACCTGTTTTACATCAATTTAATTCAATGTATTGTTTTATGTGAACGATAAAGCAAGACTATTTTCACATAATTTTGAAGCCAGAACTCGAAGGAACAACATCCATTAGTCAAAAGTCTTGTGGACACATATTTAATATGTGTTTTGTGGTCTTATTTTAGCAACTTCCATTTTTATTTTTTCCAATAACCACGCATAAACATTATTCTCTTAAAAATACAAACATCTACATACACGTTACTTGCATATTATGGTAGCCCTGTTTGTGCTATATAGAGTGAATTTACACCTTTGCCATTAACATGTTTATAAATAACTGAAAAAAGCACAAATGTCAGGGCATGTCAGAACATCTCAAGGGCCCCAAAAACACCTTGGTCCCCAGAGGGGACCCAGCTCTATAGAGGGACGGTGCTCAAATCCTGCAGATAAGCTCTTCTACTTACAGAAGTATGTTTATGGTGAGGCAA
This sequence comes from Squalius cephalus, assembly GCF_949319135.1. Lineage (NCBI taxonomy): Eukaryota > Metazoa > Chordata > Actinopteri > Cypriniformes > Leuciscidae > Squalius > Squalius cephalus. The sequence continues at coordinate 39,928,049 of NC_137129.1, read as the reverse complement.
GATCGGCTCTGGAAGGCAGCTTCTACAGGAAAGATTAACAGGCCTATCAGCAAGCGTGGGAGAAGCTGAATGCCAGATATGGTCACTCCTTTGTGGTGCAACGTGCCTTCAGAGAGAAACTTAATAGGTGGCCTAAGATTGGTGCAGCCGAGTACATCAAGTTAAGAGAGTTCAGTGACTTCCTACAATCATGTAGTGATGCTTTACCGCACGTTAAGGGTCTTCGGGTACTAAACGATTGCGAGGAGAATCAGAGGATACTGGCCAAGCTTCCATTCTGGGTGACGAGCAGGTGGAACCGTTATGTTACAGAACAGCTGGACAAAGACAAAGATTATCCAAGCTTTAACCAGTTTGCCTCATTTGTATCAAAAGAAGCCCGTATAGCATGTAATCCTGTGTCATCATTGTATGCACTAAAGATCGTTGAAGAGAAGCCATCTAAGGAAATAAAGCATTCAAGAGTAAATACGTTTGCAACCACTACGAAGACTTTAGATGCAGCATGCGCTACAGCCGAATTCAGTAACCTTATCGACCGTGAGACTGAAGAGTCTTGTAGAAAGAAAACTACATTCGTGGGTAGCACAAATTCAGTTAAATGTATGTTCTGTGATGAACGTCATTTTATTCAGGAATGCCAAAAACTAATGAAAAAAGCAGCAGAAGAAAAGAGAAAGTTTGTCATGGAGAATAAGTTGTGCTTTGCATGTTTGAGAAAAGGACATGGCTCCAAAGACTGCAGAAATAGAGCTGTGTGTGTGGTATGCAAGAAGCGCCACCCAACTTCGTTACATGAAGATCGTCAGCCAGGAGAGATGTCGCCTCCATGGACAGCTTTGCAGATAATGCATTCTCTCTAACATGCTGTACGAATGGAGGAGAAGGTGATATAACATCTATGATTGTCCCAGTATGGTTGTCTTTATCTAACTCAGAGTCTGAAGTCTGCGTATATGCTTTATTAGACACCCATAGTAGTCACACATTTGTTGACCAGGAAGTGTGTGAAAGCTTGCAGGCATTAATGGAACCGGTAAAACTAAAGCTTTCCACCATGATGGGAAAAGACTGTTGTGTTGAGTCACAGAGTTAGTGGACTTCGGGTTAGAGGATTTTCTTTGGACAGCCCTATCTGCCTGCCTCCTGTTTATATGAGGGACTTTATTCCTTTTGTGCGCACACACATTCCCACCTGTGAAACAGCTAAACGGTGGAGACATCTAGAAGAGATCGCAAATGAAATGCCCGCACGGATGGATTGTGGAGTAGGTCTCGTGATCAGCTATGATTGCTCCAGAGCTCTGGCGCCTCGACAGGTCATCGTTGGCGGTGATGAAGAACCTTACGCCATCAAGACGGACCTTGGCTGAAGCATCATAGGAGGAACTCCACGATGTGTAAATTCCAAGGATGTGACTGGTTTATGCCACCGCATATCAGTCAGAGAGCTCCCCTCCGTGACACCCGCCGCTGTTATCTGAGCACTTGAGCTGGATTTTGTAGATACTCCGTCAGGTGAAAAGAGTAAATCACAAGATGACGTTCAGTTCCTGCAGGTGGTAAAAGAGGGTGTCTATCAGAATGAATATGGCCATCTTGAGATGCCCCTTCCTTTCAAAATACGGCCCCATCTTCCAAATAATAGGAGGCTTGCATTAGGACGGCTGAAGCACCTTAAGAGGAAATTGGACAAGAATCCTAAATTCAGACATGATTATATGACGTTCATGGAAGGTGTCTTCAGAGATGGAGATGCGGAAATGGCAAATGAGCAACCAGACACGGGAAATGTGTGGTATATTCCACACCAAGGCGTCTATCACCATAGGAAACCAAATAAGATCAGGATAGTCTTTGACTGTGCATCTAAGTATGAAGGTACCGCTTTAAATGACCATCTATTGACTGGGCCTGACCTTACCAATGGATTGACTGGAGTGCTTTGCCGTTTCCGTAAACACCCTATCGCTGTCATGTGCGACATTGAGAAAATGTTTCATAGATTTCATGTTATTAGGGAAGTTAACCACAGTTTTCTGTGGTGGGCAAATGGAGATACAGACACAGAACCCGAGAATATCGTATGAAAGTACATCTTTTTGGAGCATCATCTTCTCCAGGCTGCGCCAATTATGGCCTTAAGTATCTTGCCAGTATGAATGAGATTGAGTATCCCTTGGCTGCTGGGTTTATCAGAAACCATTTCTATGTAGACGACGGCCTCGTAAGCCTGGAATCTGTTGAGGTAGCAATCAAGCTAGTGAAGGAAGCTCAAGCTGTGTGTGCTAAAGGGAAGCTGCATCTTCACAAATTTATTTCCAACAACCGAGAAGTGTTGGAGTCCATTAGTCCCTGTGATCATGCTGCTGAAGTAAAGAACATTGATTTCCATCATGACTTTCTTCCAGTACAAAATGTCTTGGGCGTAAGGTGGGATGTAGAGAATGATGTACTCACCTTTAATGTTGTTCTTGATGAGAAACCTGCCACACGAAGTGGAATTCTCTCCATGGTGGCTTCAGTCAACGACCCATTGGGGTTCTTGGCCCCATTCATTATATCTGGCAAGAAGGTTCTGCAGGAGATGTGCCATAAGGGCATTGGTTGGGATGAACCATTACCCTCTGAGCTGAGACCAAGGTGGGAGAGTTGGCTGAATGATCTGCCCAACCTAGAAAAGGTACAAATTCCAAGATGCTTTACCCCTCCAAATTTCGGACCAATTCTGAGAACTGAATTGCATCACTTTTCTGATGCTAGCAGTCAAGGTTATGGACAGTGCTCCTATATTAGATTGATGAGTGAAAGTAAGATACATTGTGCCTTGGTTATGGGTAAAGTGAGAGTTGCTCCCATAAAAGTTGTCCACTATACCACGATTAGAGTTAACTGCAGCCGTCATTTCTGCTGCTGTGAGTAGTATGCTGAAGGAGGAGTTGGCACTCAGAGTTGATAGAGAATATTTTTGGACAGATTCTCAAGTGGTCCTTGGTTACATCAACAATGAAGCAAGAAGATTTCATGTCTTTGTTGCTAATCGTGTCCAGAGAATTCGGGAGGCCACCGATCCAAGACGTTGGTATTACATCAATACGGGAGAGAATCCTGCTAACCATACCTCGAGGGGCCTCACTGTAGAAGAGTTGATCAATTCAAATTGGCTCACAGGGCCCAGATTCCTCTGGGAGAAAGAGGTATTTGCTAAACAAGGAACGTTGGAGCTGTTGGTGGGAGACCCGGAGGTCAAGGCTGTCCAGGTATTGAGGACCGAGACCATGATGCAAGTGGATTTTCAACAGCAACTGTCACGGTTATCAAAATGGACTACAGCTGTGAATGTCATTGCCCGGATTCAAAGATTAGCAAAGAAGATGAAGATACCAGAATCTTTAAGTGTGGAGGAAAGGAGGAGGGCCTCATTCACTCTCATTCAGCTTGCACAACAGGATGCCTTTAAAGAAGAGTCGAATGTACTCAGTCAAGATTCTGGCATGCTGCCTTCTAACCATCCTCTGCATCAACTTGATCCATTCATGCAGGATGGAATAATGAGGGTGGGAGGATGATTGAGGAGAGCATGTGCACCTCTTGAATTGCGGCACCCGGCAATCCTTCCAAGGGATGGTGTTGTCACACACCTTATTTTAGCGCACCATCATCAAAAAATTCAACATCAGGGCAGGGGACAGACTCTGAATGAATTGCGAGCCAATGGCTTTTGGATTATGGGTGGCAGTAAGGTGGTGGCACACTACATACGCCAGTGTGTTCCTTGTAGGAGAGCTTGTAGGCCGCCAGAACAACAACGGATGGCGGACGTGCCCCGTGACCGCACTGATCCTTCCCCACCATTTACTTATTATGGCATGGACTGTTTTGGTCCTTTTTACACCAAGCAAGGTCGCAAGACATATAAACGATATGGCCTCCTTTTTACTTGTCTTTGTTCCAGAGCTGTCCACGTAGAGATGTTGGAGGACATGACGACTGATGCATTCATCAACGCTTTACGGTGTTTCATAGCCATCCGGGGAGCTGTCAGACATATCAGATCAGACCAAGGAACTAACTTCATGGGGGCAAGGAATGAGTTGAAGAATGCCTTAAAGGAAGTGAGTAAAGAGAGAGTGGCAGCATATCTGGCAGCGAAGCAGTGCGATTTCTGTCTGAATGCACCCAGTTCGAGTCACGCTGGAGATGTTTGGGAACGGCAGATTCGAACCATAAAGGGTGTAATGAGTTCAGTTTTGGCACAAAGTATTGGAAGACTTAATGATGCTTCTTTACGTACATTCTTCTATGAAGCTATGTCTATAGTCAATAACCGCCCATTGACAGTGGATGGCCTCAGTGATCCTACAAGCCTAGAGCCTCTAACCCCCAACCACCTGCTTACCATGAAGTCGTCTGTTCCACTTCCTCCACCGGGTACGTTTGTTAAGGAAGATCTTTTTGCAAAGAAACGTTGGAGGCAGGTGCAGTATTTGAGTGAACAGTTTTGGAGCAGATGGAGGATAGAATATCTTGCTAATATCTCTCTCAGGCAAAGATGGCATACACCAAGGCGAAGTGTGCAAGTAGGGGACGTTGTCATTGTCAAGGAAGAGGAAATTCCCCGCAACGAATGGAGGTTGGCCAGGGTCATTGAAGTTTGCAAGGCTGATGATGGACTGGTATGGAAGGTTACAATACAAATTGGGGATCGGAAGTTGGGAAAAAGGGGTGAACGCCTCACTAAACCCTCTATTATTGAACGCCCTATCCAAAAGTTGGTAGTTCTTGTAGCCAAAAGTTGAAAATTAATATCGCCCTATCACTTATTAAAAGTTTAGTCATATTAGCATCATGCTGGTATTAGGTGGTATCTTGGATATATGTTGATTTGTGCTGTTTAATATTGGTGAATATTAAAATGTGAAGTATGGTGAACAATTTGTTCATTTTAGTGTAAGGATGTGTAATTATGAATTATGCTTTTTGAATTGTTGTTGTTTTCATCTTGGAGCCTGGAAATTACCATTGATTGGTTGTATTTTGTAGGTGTTTTGTTTTCTTTTGCTGTTTTTTTTATTTGTTACTCAATGGTAATTTGGTGGGAGTGTAGCTGACGCTGGAAGGTCAGCTGTGGGTTATGACATTTTGGTGATTTCGGTGGTTAATGTTTTTTTTTTTTACTTTATAGTTTAAATGTGTATCTTTGTGTATTGTGATAATTTCATAATTTGGTTTGCCATTTGTACTTTATTATTATTATTATTATTATTATTATTATTATTTAGCTTATTTAAGATGAGTGTCATGTGACCCGTGCTGATTTATTCCACCTGGACGTGTTAGCGTCAACTGAATGATGAGAGGTGAATTCAGATACACGTTAGTGCTCCTGACTTAATCTTCTGCTGGTTACCAGGCGAATACGGTAAAAGTGTTAATGTTTTGTATATTATGTTTGGTTTTGTGTCCGTAGTGGTGTTGTGTGTAAAATTATGGTTTGTTTTCCTTTTGTGTCTAGTTTTCACTGTGTCTCTTCAATAAACAAAAAATGGACATCAGTACTTCGGAAGCGTGGACTGTTTAATAACCAGCGAGTAGTTACACCATAAATGAAAGGTTTTAATAATATTTGTGCCTCACTAAAAGTGAGCGAATGTTTGACTATTCCTTTTAACCATTAAATGAACAATGTCAAAATCAGTTAGAATAATCATGTTACAATTTAATATTTCAGATATCAGAGATCAATTCCACAATCAATTCAAATATCTAAAACATGGTTATACATTGGTTACACCAAATAATCTTAGAGAGAGAGAGAGAGAGAGAGAGAGAGAGAGAGAGAGAACCTATTCCATTCGTGTCCAGCCAAGAAGAGAGCCCAGAGTGCGGGAGCACACCTTCCTTTATCCCCCTGACCAGGTGACATGGGGGATGGGGGAGGCCACCCTCAAATGACTTAACCAGTTTTCTCTAAACTTCTATAAACCTTATTACCTTTTATTTTATCTATCTGGATATGAGATATCTGTACCACTCACTTTGAGACATTTCAAATGACACCAAAAACATAACAATCAATGATAAACATTCACATTAAACCATGTTCTTGTGTGAGTTCTTTGTTGTTTCTGGGAGGAAGTCAGGCTGTATGGGGGAGGTCGAATGCTAATTAGCCAGCAAGGCCCTTTTGTCTCAGACCAGGGCTCCAACCAGTATTCTCAGTCTTACAGGGTGTATGAAAACAAATTTCTTGGAATAATATTAGACCATAAATTATCCTGGAAACCACACATCGCTCATGTTCAATCAAAACTGTCCAAAACAATAGCTATATTACATAAAACCAAGTATTTTCTAAATACGCCCTCTCTGTATATTCTGTATTGTTCTCTTATTGTTACATACTTTTCTTACCGTGTTGAAATATGGGGGCATGCCTACACCACAAACACAAAACCTATTTTTATTTTACAAAAAAAAAGCCATACGGATAGTCAATCATTCACCATATAATGAACCGACAAACTCAATATTCTGCAAATTCAAAGCAATAAAATTTCCCGATCTAGTCAGTCTGAATACTGTTGTCTTTATGTTCAAAGTCAATAGGAAAATATTTCCTGAAAATATACTATGTTTGTTTGAAAATAGGGAACAGAAATATAACCTAAGAGGAGAGAACATGTTTAAAAAACAAATGGTCAGGACAAACCTTAAAATGAACACCATTTCGGTAAAAGGGGTCGACTTGGTCTCACCGATGATCTTAAGAGGAGCAATTCCATTCATTATTTAAAAAAACAGCTTAAAATCTTAATTTTTGACAAATATATGGATGCTTAAGAAAAATTGTCTAAGATAAGTTTATGTATAATTGTTGTGCATAAATTGAAACAACACAAGCAGTGAATATGTATATATGTATATATATGTATGTGTGTATGTATGTATATGTTTATACATGCATATTGTTTATGCTTAAATTTTGATGGGTAGATGTTGTTTTCTAAATAGGGTAGGCGTAATAAGCCATGGCTTCAGCCTACACCTTTTCGGTTACCAACTTTGTTTGTAATGAATTTTCTGTACATATATTCTGTCCTATGTTTTAGTAACCGAATAAACCTTCATTCATTAAAAAAAAAAAAAAGATAAAAAAATAGAGGTTTTTCCAGATAAGCATGGTCTGGTGCGTTCTGTGAGGCTGCAGACTAAATCCAGCATCATTGAAAGACCAATAACAAAGCTTTGTCTATTACATGAAGTGTAAATAACACCATTTAGACTTATGGTAATGTTTTTGGCTCCTTTTTTCATTGTATTTGAATTGTTAGGTTTGTTTACCATTTACAATTAGGAGTCAGTATGTAGGAGCCAAAATGTGTTCATAAGGGTTATGTGTTGTTCTTATTTTTGACCATTGAGTGGCGCTGTGATATCAGTGTATATAGGTAGCCTTATGTTGTAGATAGGTGTGTTGACCCGGAAAGGCAAAAAAGTTTTGACCGCAATAGCGAAAGCAGTGAATGAATGTCAACTTCTCTCTAATACAAAGAAAAAGCAAAATTGGACATTATGCACGGTGGTGTTGTGGAGTCAATAAAAGTGTATGGTGATGCAACGGAAGAATGGTCTTCTCTTTTCTTATGGAGGAAGTAGACAATGTAACATCAAAATGCAAGCAAGTGAGTCAACTTAATTACTCCGGGACCAAACAACTCAGTAGCTTAAAGTATTAGATTTAGCTCCTACAGGTGTGATGATTAGTGGAGTTGAGTTTTTACCTCCATCATTAAGGCCCGGGCAAAAATATGGATAGAGTTTCCCAGTGAAAGACTGATCAGTGAAAGAGTAGAGATGAGAGCTGGACTCCACATCATAAAAGGAGACCAGACCCTCCTCATAATCCACAAACACACCGACCCGCTGCGGCTTCACACTCACACACAGAGAGACATCAGGACCAGCACAGGCATCATATTCATTCCCATTCCTCAGAATCACAGTCCAGTATCCATTACTGGGACTCAGTGTGAATTTTCCCTTCCTGTTAATGGATTCTCTGGCCACTCCTAAATACCATTCAGTCTTTCCCTTCACCTGCACCTCAAAATAAAATCTCCCTGAGGAGAATCCCTCCTTTCCCAGGACATTTACACATTTATCAAATCTCTCTGGTTTGTCTGGGAGTTTCTTCCAAATGTCTCCATGTCTCACTTGTTTTCCATCATCAGACAGGATGAGTTTAGGATGAGCTGTATCAGGATCCAGAGTCACATCCACTGAGAAAACAGAGAATATAAATCACAAATTCACAATACAGATATTTAGTGCTGATGTGTGTAATATGTAATCAGTGTTTAATCATACTGTCGGTCAGTGATGAAGCTGTGAGTATCTGAATGTAATTAGTGTAGTGCAGACAGCACACTGTACCTGCATACTGCTGTCTCCTCTTCAGTCCTGTAGAGACTAATGACAATAAAACACCATCAGATCTTTGACATGTTTATGTGTGGAATTATAGACAAGATTTAAGGTTATATTTAAAGAATTGTGTACAACATCATGTTTTATCTGATCAATGTTTCTCTGCTGATATTTAGAGAAACCCTGAACTCCTATTGTGTTTGAGCTCGAAATATTCCTCCTTTTTAGAACATCTTTGGGAATGTTTTGTGAACATTTTATGAAATTTTTATTTTAGATATTTTTATGCCTAATGTTATTTATCTCAGTTTTGGAGTGTATTAGTGTTGTGGTTATTCAGCAAAGACAACACTATAAATAATAACCTTAGAGAAAGTGAAAATGAAAGCCCAGCACTGCGAAGCTGTTTGATACAGGTCAGAAATATTCCTCTAAAAAAGAACAAATCTGCATGAGTAGACATTCATGATGTCTATCGATTTGATTTTCTTCTGCTAAACTGATTTTATCTGACACATAATCACAACATTTAGATGAAACAGCTGAAAAGACTGAAAATGGCAGAAAATTAATGTTTCTTTCTGTAGTTTCTCATCTAAAAGTGTTCACAGATTTACTAAAGCCTCAAGGTTCTGGTTACAGTGATGAAGCTTCTAGTGCAAGATGAATTTACTGCATGTTTCCTGAAATTAGAGATGAACATGACCTGCTCTCTTCAAGAAGAACTGTGATGATAATGAGACACAAACACATGATCACACACTTCTCTTATTTCAGCTTTAACAGACTCATTCTTCATTACTGATATTAAAAGATGATAAATATATGTATCTGTACGGTGTATTTGATATTGCTGTACCAGTTTGCATGAGTTTCTCCTGTAGAGAGTCCTGCAGTTTAGTCAGAGCTCTCCTCAGAGTCTCCAGACTCTCACCAGTCTTCACACTGATCTCAGACCAGTTCCTGGTGTTTCTAGAGCTGCACAGGGATGAGTAAATCTACAGCAGGAGAGAGGAGAAATCCTTCAGCATGGGGAGTGTTATGGTGTCATATACTGCATTATCATTGATCAGAGAGATGTTGACTGACCTGTAGGAGGTGGAGGTGATCTTCAGTGTGTGAGAGCTGCTCCAGCTCAGTGTTTCTCATCTTTAGCTCAGTGATCTCCTGCTCCAGCTCTTCAATGAGCTCTTCCTCCTGTTTCTCTGCTGCTTTCTGCTGCTCCTCCATCATCTCCAGCAGTTCAGTCTGACATCTCTCAATGGAGCGGATGAGATCAGTGAAGAGCTCCACACGGGCTGCTTTCTCCTTCTCTGTGTTTCTCTGCTCAACCAGGACAATCAACACATTATTAGTGGCGTTTGTTAAGAGAAGAATCAGTGTTATTATTTCTCATACTTCAGTGTTTTTAGGTGGTTTTCAAAATCCCTCATTCTGCCCCGTTTGCACTGAATGATTCCTCAAATCATGTGTGTTGTTGAGGAGAGATGTGTTATTACTTTACTAAGTGATCAGGGAAATCACAGACGCGTCGATATTCAGACCAGTATGGAGCTTATAATATGACAAAAAACTATTTAAACTACCACCTAAAATTAAATTTTGTTAGATTACACTTGCAAAAAATTCAAATTTACACAATTCAAATTCAAATCATTTTGTCATATTATAAGCTCCATAGACCAGCAGTGTGACTGTGAGGGCCCTATTTTAACGATCTGAAACGCAAGTATTAAGCGCAAAATGCAAGTAACTTTGTGGGCGGGTCTTGGGCGCTGTTGCTATTATACCGGCGGAATAAATTACTCTTGCGCCCGACGCAAATCTAAAATGGGTTCGTCTGAAGTAGCTTCATTATTCATAGGTGTGGTTTGGGCGTAACATGAAATAAACCAATCGGAGCGACATCTCGCATTCCCTTTAAGAGCAGGTGCGCTTGTTCTATAGCGGATTACTATTATAACGGCGGATTTGCCAGGCGCGCGCCAGGAGCGGTTCACAGCCGAGGAGAACGACGTTCTCGTCAGGGACGTTGGGGATGGAGAAACACACCCAAATTAACTTCGGTTAAACAGGCGTATGATAATTTGGGTAAATGTGTAAGCTAGATGTATGCTTTTATAATAAACTGTCTATCTATCTATCGTAATAATGTAGGCTATGATTTGCAAAAATGAAAACTGCTGCGTCTGTGTTTTAGATGAGAGAATCAAAGTGTATGCGCGTTGTGCACACGCTACATTGATTATGGCCAAGCATGCGCCCTTAAAATAGCATATGAATAACATGCGCAACGCGCCACTGACTTTAAACTAGGTTTTTTCGGTCAGTGACGGAATTGTTTTTTAAACCTGCAAAATAGCATGAGGGAACGTTTGCGCCGGAACACGCCTCCTCTTTGCGCTGAACCACCCCGGGGAGCGCAAGTGTATTTCTTAGTTACCCGACGTGCGTCTGTGGAGGGAAAAGTCCGCTGTGCGCGGGTGCAAAATAGGAATGATACATGCGTCGGTGTACAAAGTCAATTGCGCTGGGTGCAAGATAGGTCCCTGAGTGTGAAATTGCTTTTATACAACAATTCAATAAACAATGATAGATATTAAAATTAATTAAATTAAATTATTTTAAACTCACTTTTCTGACTTCTGCTGAGTGTTTGACGTCTTGAATCTTCTTGATTCTGTCCTGGATCATCTGCTGTGTGTCTTTCTGTGTCTTCATCAGTTGAGTCTATAGACAGAGAACAACACACAATATGTTTTCAACACACAAACTGATTCATTTATATCAAAGAACATGTGTTTCCTCATGATAAGAGCCATTTAAAATTAGTTTGTCAGTAACTTCTACCTTCTTCTCTTTACTCTCCTCTTCTATAGGAACAGTGTTGTGGTTCTTGTGGTCTGTTACAGTGCAGATCGGACACACACATGTCTGATCATCTCTACAGAACAGCTCCAGAGGTCTCTCATGTTTCTGACATATATAGTCCTCCAGATTACTCACAGGATTGATCAGTTTGTGTTTCTTTAAACCTGCCACTCTCGAATGAGGCTCCAGGTGAGTTTCACAGTAAGATATCTGACACACCAGACACGACTTCAGGGCTTTCAGCTTTTTTTCCTCACAGAAGTCACACAGAACTTCAGCTTTTTTCAGAACTTCAGTTTTTTTCTCAGGACTTTTCTTTTTATAGTGATCTACAACTTCTCGGAGTGTGGTGTTAATCTTGAGATCAGGTCTGTGCTTGAATGTTTCTTTACAATATGGACAGTTGCAGGTCTGGCTGTTGTCCCAGCACTTATTCAGACAGGTCTTGCAGAAGTTGTGTCCACATGGAGTGCTGACTGGATCAGTGAACACGTCCAGACATATAGAGCACTGAAGCTCCTCAGTCAGTGGACCGCTGGAGGAAGACATCACTGGAGAGAGAAATGAAGAAGATAAATCACCTTCACTTCTAGTCTAAAGTTTGGAAACACATTTGACTTTTTGATTGAATGGCTTTTGCTTGAAGGACTTAAATAACAATAATAATAAGTATTATTAGCCTTATTATTATAAATGGGCTCATTTAATACTGTTTATAAAGACTCCCATGATGCACCTCATGAAGTTGGTTGAATGTAAAGAATGTCTAGAGACAAAGAGTGACGTCTTTGAAGAAACTCAAATATATTAGAGATCATGTACAGTCAGCTGGTCATTACTGCAAAATGAACCCAGACAAGCTGATCAGAACCCTAATGTGAAGCTCATTACACGAACACTTACTGTACCAAATAAATAAATACACGATGGAGCAATATTGATTTGAAATCTTGATTTGAAATAATTTCATTATCTGCTGCTGTACACTCCTGAACTACATATTAAATATTATATGAGAAGAGTGAAAGTTATTCATGCACTAATTCATTCTTCTTGTTTTTATTTTATTTTTTGTTTATTGACTTACATGGAGGTATAGACTCAATACTCCGTCTCCTGGTTTTTCTTGCTTTTGTTGATGTTGGTGAAGATTCTGCCATTGTTCTTCCCTTTTCATTTTCAAGGATAGAAATGTTATTGAATGATCAAAGAACTTATAAGAAACATCTAAGCCATACATGTGCTCCTAATGTGTATTTAGTCACTAAGGTTTAAATGAAATCTTACCTCGAGTCCGGCTTAGTTTTACTTATTCATCATAATATTATTTCAAGTCAAATTTATAATTTATAGCAAATTGGTTTGTTAACTTACAGAACTGAACTTTGACCTGCTCTTTTGATAACTTTTTTTTTGAGAACTCAACTGAACTTTTGACCCTAACTACAAGTGATATATTTTCCAACAAAATCTGCAGTTTAGCAGGTTTGTGTTCAGTGAATCTGCAGGTCATTTACTTCTTGTTTCTTTAATCTTTCTGCCATGTGACAAAGGCCCCATTTACACTGCATGGTTCAAGTGACCCAATTCCGATTTTTTCCTCTCATGTGGCACAGATTGGATATGACCGGTCAACGTGTAAGCAGGAAAAAAACGCATGGATTCCGATTTTCTCAGATCGGATTCAGGCCTCACTCATATGTGGTGATAAATCAGATATGAATCGGATACGTGCATTTACGTGTGCCATGTAAGCAGACAAATCAGATATTCCCCACTAAATGCGAGTCGTAGGCTACGTCATTAAAAAAGTGATGTCAACTCAGGTGGACACCACCATAGATATCATATAATAAAGGCTGTGGCTGCGTTCGAAACCGTATACTCAATGAGTAGGTACTTAATTTCAATAAGTACTTACTTAAAGGGTTAGTTCACCCAAAAATGAATATTCTGTAAGTAATTACTCACCCTCATGTTGTTCCAACCCCGTAAGACCTTCGTTCATCTTCGGAACACAAATTAAGATATTTTTTATGAAATCTGAGAGCTGGATCACTCCTCCATAGAAGCTCAAACTTGCTGGCCCAGAAAAGTTATTAAAGAGATCGTTAATACAGTCCAAGTGACTACAGTGGCTCAATCTTAAGTATATCAAGCAACGAGAATACTTTTTGTGCGCAAAAAAAAATAAAAATAACGACTTTATTCCACTATTCATTTCCTTCTCTCTGGGCCTCGAGTTGGTTCACGTAGTGTTTTTGCGCAGCGCGTCTGTGTTACACGTCACACGTAGGCTCACTATTGGCCACGCTGGTCATGTGTGTGATGCGTGTGACGTACAACAGTGACTACGTTTACAAGCTGTCAATATTCGGGTTATGGTTATATTTGGGTTTCTGAACCATTTGGAATAACCCGTTTACATGCGTGAGCAGAGAGAGTTACTCCTGTATAGGCTACATGGAATTTGTAATCAGTTGGCAATATCCCGATGTAAACGGCGACGCACGGTTAGCGTCTGGACGTACGGACAACCTTAAGACGCAATATGCGTCATTTCCGATTCTTCTTCCTGTATCCAAAGACAACAACAACAGCAGCAGCACGCGGATGATGAATAGTTCGGGGCAGATAGCGATTGCCTTTGTTTGCGCTTTCCTCCTCGCTCCAAAAGTGTGGTGCTGTGCTGCGTCTCGCCATGTTTTTCCTCTACTTCTTGTTTACTTCCGGTAGGCCTATACTGCACGCGGGTTTTTGTATGCGCCGCCTCTACTCAAAAGACCAAGATTCCTTGCGAATAGAACATGCGCAGAACACAAATCAATGTTCCTTTTGATGGGGATATGCCGATACGCGTTTACATGGCCAATATTCGGGTTAGAAAAGGGGTACCAAATATTCGGGTTAGAAAAGGGGCATATCCAGGGATCATATTCAGGTTTTTAAAAACCGGGATATGAGCATATTTGGGTTTTTGCCGGTGTTTACATGGCCGTGCGTGACCGGGTTATTGCTAATATCCCGGTTTTGAACGGGTTATTGGCTGCATGTAAACGTAGTCACTGTTTCAGCAAGCAAGTTTCAGTCACATAGAAGCCTATGGAGGAGTGAGACAGCTCTCAGATTTCATCAAAAATATCTTAATTTGTGTTCCGAAGATGAACGAAGGTCTTACGGGGTTGGAACAACATGAGGGTGAGTAATTACTGACAGAATTTTCATTTTTGGGTGAACTAACCCTTTAACGAGCGCTAAAAGAGTAGGTACTTTATAGCCAGATCTCCTTGAGTATGAATGCGAACTGAACATCTGCCATGTTGACGTTATCATGTGACCACGACGCGTTATCACACGTGCAACAACTTAAAAGATTTGAACGACACGTTTAATTCATCTAAATATCTTGATATTGATTAAACTTGCTCATTTTGTGGTCTTTTTGAAGAAACTGCTGCCCATTTATTTTGTTAATACATTTAGGGTTGATTTAAGTTCTTATATTTAACCCTGAAAAAGCTCTTAACTCAAAAAGCTCAAAAACTGAAAAGCTCTTAAACCTATTGCCAATAAAGTCATGCAGATAGCAGATTTGAACAACAACAACAACAACAAAAAATCAAGTGCAAATACAAATATAAAAATAAGATGAGTAAAAAAAACAGGGTTCTATTATGGAGCGAATTATGTGCCATAATTTAACAAACAAATCCAGCATTTTGCAAACAAACTCAATCTACTTCGCAAAGGAAACCTCAACTCGCAAACAAACTCAATCTACTTCACAAAGGAAAACTCGACTCGCAAACCAACTCGATCCGCTTTGCAAAGGAAATCTCGATTCGCAAACAAACAGAAAGCAATGTGCAAGCACAAAGGTCACAAATGCGTCCAGGCAGATTTTCTCACAAATGCGTCCAGGCAGATTTTCTCACAAATGCGTGCAGGCAGATTTTCTCACAAATGCGCCCAGGCAGATTTTCTCACAAATGCGCCCAGGCAGATTTTCTCACAAATGCAGTTGAGCAACTTCCTCCTCTAAAACAGTAGATGGCGCTAAACTATAGGCTAATTTAGCGCTAGTCTCCCGGGAGAAGCACTGATTTGAAACTTGCCTTTGCCTACTACAACTGAGGAAAATGACCGGTGAACGGGTGTGTTTCTGTCTTATTTGATCTATAATTAACCTTTTTGAGGTTTTCTCTTGCCAAACGTTTATTGCATATCTAGACAGAAATCCACATTAGCACTTAGTAGCACTTCACTCTCTCTAGGATCGGGGAATCTATAAGCTGAAAGCTCTGCCATCTTGTTGCTTTTTGTCATTTTTTTCTGCATCGGACTCATGCGAAATTACTAAATTAGTGATTATGTCTACACTTGAACGAATCTATTTCTTTCGTTCTCCATAAATTAATGAGAACATTTAATTTAATTGAAAGGAGACTCCCACTTATTTATTTATTTAGTTGGAATTCAGTCAGCTTAACAGTTAATGTAGGCTAGCCTAATAAAATAATTAATGAGTAAAAAAAAAAAAAAAAATACAATTGTTTTTATCTTGCCTGTGACGTAGCCTATGCAGTGCCCAAATTATTATTTTGGACACACAAATGAAACCCGTAGTGATGTAGTACTCGAGTCCGGTCTCGGACTCGAGTCCGGTCTCGAGACCGATTTCTGCTTTCTCGGACTTGACTCGGACTTGTTCTTACAAAGACTCGTCTTGACTCGGACTCGACCCTTCAAAGACTCGGTCTTGACTCGGACTCGGCATAGGCGGTCTCGTCCCATCAATAGTCCACTAGAATACATACCACTAGAAAATTTTAATTGACTGTTCGCAAAGACCCGCCCCCCTTAGTTACTGTCGCTATGTCCGACAAGCTACACCGTTCTCACGCCACACCATGTTCTCACGCAGTGAAAAATACATCGCGGAGCAGAGAGGAGACTGACAACACGCTGACAGACAGGACAGACCAGGTTACTTTTCGGTTACTTTTGATATTAAACATATTAAACAAAGTCTCGCCTTTCAAATTTGGTCATTTTTTAAAAGAAATTTAAACAATAAATACCGTTTTGTGGCTCTTAAATGTGTAGTGACAGATCGCTGTAGAGCATCAGTTAAAGCTGCTCGTGAACCGATCATCTCTTCCTTCTAGTTAATTTATAGCCTCAAATAAACATGAACAAACATAAGAAGCAATGTTGTTTTAACCACGGAAAGGCGTCAGTAGGCTACACTCCGTGTTTCAAGTTCAAATCCTCCCATGTTAACCAACGGACTCGGTCTCGACTCGGACTCGACCCTTCAAAGACTCGGTCTTGACTCGGACTCGACTGAATTTGAAAACCAACGGACTCGGTCTCGACTCGGACTCGACCCTTCAAAGACTCGGTCTTGACTCGGACTCGGCATAGGCGGTCTCGTCCCCATCACTAGAAACCCGCCTCTCAATTAAATGAAATGTTCTCATTCATTTATGGAGAACGAAAGAAATAGATTCGTTCAAGTGTAGACATAATCACTAATTTAGTAATTTCGCATGAGTCCGATGCAGTGCTAATGTGGATTTCTGTCTAGATATGCAATAAACGTTTGGCAAGAGAAAACCTCAAAAAGGTTAATTATAGATCAAATAAGACAGAAACACACCCGTTCACCGGTCATTTTCCTCAGTTGTAGTAGGCAAAGGCAAGTTTCAAAGCAGTGCTTCTCCCGGGAGACTAGCGCTAAATTAGCCTATAGTTTAGCGCCATCTACTGTTTTAGAAGAGGAAGTTGCTCAACTGCATTTGTGAGAAAATCTGCCTGGGCGCATTTGTGAGAAAATCTGCCTGGGCGCATTTGTGAGAAAATCTGCCTGGGCGCATTTGTGACCTTTGTGCTTTCACATTGCTTTCTGTTTGTTTGCGAGTCGAGATTTCCTTTGCAAAGCGGATCGAGTTTGTTTGCGAGTCGAGTTTTCCTTTGTGAAGTAGATTGAGTTTGTTTGCGAGTCGAGTTTTCCTTTGCGAAGTAGATTGAGTTTGTTTGCGAGTCGAGTTTTCCTTTGCGAAGTAGATTGAGTTTGTTTGCAAAATGCTGGATTTGTTTGTTAAATTATGGCACATAATTCGCTCCATATTCTTTATTTTAATAAATCACCCTTTTTTAAATATATGAACACAGAAACCCCCTGTCAACAGTTAATGTCACGTTTCCATCCCATTCCATGACTAATAATAGCCGCGTCGCGTCTATGACAACTCGAGGTATCGCACACCGGACGCGCACTTTCTCAGTTTATGGCCAGCAATATCATTATGTTAATAAGGACATTATGGAATTGAGATAATGTCTGTACTATGTTATGATTATACTGTACAATTAAATACAATAGTTGCTGAGTCTGTAATCTGAACACTTTACCTCAGAGCGTCCGTTAACTGAATGAATTGAGAATATCACCTGAAAATCCGATAACATCAGCAATTTTCATTCAAGCAGCTGATTTCTGTAAATAAATGTAAAATTGAATGTATATTGCAGCACAGGGTTAAATCATTTAGGATGATTTGAGACAAATATAATGTAAATTTAATATAAAACTATGTAAATGGCGCTCTGTGTCGCGGCAGGATTTTGAACAAGGTCCTGAGCCGTTGCTGGGCTCCGCGGACGCCGGTGTGTACACTCATACAGAATGTGTTCGAATTTTAAAGACGTGGCGCTGCACTTCTCGTCCGGTGTGCGACCACCTTTAAGGTGCTGTTTTCTTTGAAGCCGAAGAACTCTGTTCTTATTACTGGTGAGCTTACTTTTTTCGGGTGTGGACAGTGTTTCAATCTAGCTGCGCGGGCGCGGGCACGGACGAGCACTGCGTCGTATTTGACAGGTGTCCGAGGGATGCGATACTGCCATCTGAGAGGTCAACCAGGTACTGGCGCTGGAGTATTTACGTGTCATGTTATCATAAGTCCTATTCATTTTAAACATTGTGGTTATCGCAAATACCGGTATATTGTCACACTCTAAATTAACATGATGTCGATATTTCATGCTTTGAATATCACGATTATCGTCAACACCGGTATATTGCGAAACCCCTAATATATATATATATATATATATATATATATATATATATAAATAAGGAATAATTGGAATAATTAAAAATAATTATATTTTATTATAATGTGCATTATTTTTCTAATAATTCAACGGCCTGAAGTCAATTATTCCGCTTATACTACAGTTACCACACCTCGAAACATTGTTCAGATTATGTATTTCAAGACGTTTGTAAAGTTTTTGTCATTAAAACTTGTATGTAGGACTAATTTAGGCATCTAAATGCCTCCGTTGCTAATTCCAAAACGTAATTTTAGAGTTAACGGAGGTTTGAGCCACTGATAGCAGACTAATGCTGCTGGGGACACACGACTAGCTGACACATTCTCTGACTGTTTTCATCGCAGCAGATTTTAAACACCGACTTTGAACACAGACTGAACGCGCTGAACACGCGTTTGGGCATGATCAGTCATAAGTATCAAATTACATTCATAACCGGCCTTAAAGTGTGTCCCCGGCTTTATGCAGTTATTAATGCAGTTATTAGAGAGAGATGTTGCAATAATGAGACAGAAAAGCATGTGCGTCAATATTATTATTTATTTATTTATTCGTTTTAATTAATTCGTTCATTCTTTTTTTTCTTTCATTATTGACAGATGACAGTAGACTATAGCCAAATAAATGAAACACAAAGCCCTTTTAACAAGTAGGCCTATCAGTAATTATTTATGTGTTATATTATCTGCAATAAAAATCCATGCTGCACGACTATCCATTTATTTAGCCTATATTCAGTTTAATTTTCTATTGATTATAGATACAGGACTATATATTTTATTTATTAAAATTAAACTGCATGCTTCTATTGATTGTGAAGCTAGACATTGAAAATTGCAGATCAAGCGCATGGGGCTAAATGTTTTTTCTTGTTATGAATTGTATCCTATTTTCTGTAGTTACTACGCGAAGTGATATGGAACTGTAATGCGGTCAAGACCTGCCTGGAACTACTTTAGCTGTGCGTTTCCCTGAAAATAATGCACACCTTAGAACGTTCGTCAACCAATCAGATTCAAGCATTCAACGGCCCTGTAGTATATATATATATATATATATATATATATATATATATATATATATATATATAAATATAAAAAACGTTATACCTCATAACATCAGTAACTCGACAGCCCTACCTAACGATTTTCCTCAGCGTTTGTAATGTCTGCACAAAGGGCAGCTGTGCGAAGATTCGCCTTTGGAGAAAACTGTTGATTTTATATTCGAAAAATGTAAGTATCATTAATATTAAAAATTAATATTACCCCAGAATGAATTGCATTGCTATCCCACCCCAAAACATACAATAATAACAACAATAAATGCTGACCAATACTTAATTATATTACTTTTTACTGAAAATGATATAATTCAATAAAACAAACAAAATGTAATGTATGTCATGACATAGCTATGCATGATTGAATACACTCTAGATGTGTATATAGTGAACATATCTGCATTTTCATTCAAACAATTAAATAAAGCATAAATAATTATATTTTATTTACTGACAACAATGAGAAATATTAATAAATTAGTAAAATAATGAATGAAAGTCACCATCACACAATAAACAAATGCATATACAAGTCAACACATGAAACAAAGCTTTATTCAAACTACAATCATGTATGTAGACTACAGGCGCTGAACCCCACATCCTTCTGCCATCTCAACACAGCGGTTCCCATTCTGCGGCTTTATTCTGATGAATCAGCTGACTGCCAGAGGTGAGCCGTGCCTTCATGCCTGAGGTTGTTGCGTAATGTTTTGTGCTTTACAATCTGAGGCAATAAGAGCAGGTGGAGTGATGGAGGGCAGGAGTGATGGAGGGTCTCATAAGGGCAGGTGGAGTGAAGGGCAGGTGGAGTGATGGAGGGACTCATCCATGGCACCATATCCAGGATTCAGCTCTGGGCTCTTCATCCTCAGTGCTCACACCAGCCTACTGACATTTCAGATCCTACAAAAATGCACAAACATAACACAAAAGCAGTAATTTCAACCGCACAATGTCATTTGATTTCAGTATTATTTAGAAGACAAAACGCTTTTTTTCACAAATGCCGTCATCATCTTTCCTTGCAGGTCCTGCTCCACCACAAAAAATCTGCAGCAAATGCACAGAAATCAGAAAAGTGCTGTAATAGCTCTGTTTGAAATTACAATAATTAAAATGAACTACAACTTAATATTGAAATAGTTGTTGTTATTAATTTCTGTAGAATACTCACTCAAAGCCTTTGATGGCAGCATTCAGCTTCATGAGCCACTCTCCACCGGAAAAACACACATCTGTTCATCTGACCCTGTAACATCCAGACAAGATTCACGTTACCTCTGATTTATGAGCTCAACACTATATTTACATGTTGAGGTTGTTTTAACTTTTTATCCAACATAAATGTTCCTCAATTTATCAACAGTAATGGACAAATAAAATAGATAACTTATGTTTATTACTTTATAGATTTGTTCTACATAATAGCACACATTCATCACTCAGATGTCTATTTCATGTTGTGATGTGCTCTTCTGCAATACTTACTGAAGATTTTCCTGTCAGATGTAAATAGACATTTAAAATAAGCGACTTTAAGATGTATATGGTTTATGTAAATCCACGTTAGAGACGTAACTTACGTGTCCTTACTGGAGCTCCCCGTTAGCTAACGTTATACATAATAAAACGTGTTTTTACAGCAAAATCACAACTATACTGTGTAACGTCTTTACACCTTCAACAATTTAACAGTTTACTCTACAGTAGTTCAACACATGCAATTTTAACACAAGGAACCGTGTTTACTCACATTTGAAAGCACCCGCGTCGCCGATCTCTGCGATGTTTGATAATGACGTATCCTCTGGCGTGGCCTCCTGGGATAGAAAAGTATCCATCGGTTGAGCACTCGAAAATCTGTCCGGAAGCAGTAAGCCATCCGGGAACTTCTCGCCTACTCTTTTATGAATACTGATGTTTCGAACGTACTGCTTCCTTCACGTACTGTTTTCGCCTACTATAAAGTAGGAAAGTAGGCATATTCGAACGCACTTAAAGGGTTAGTTCACCCAAAAATGAAAATTCTGTCAGTAATTACTCACCCTCATGTTGTTCCAACCCCATAAGACATTCGTTCATCTTCGGAACACAAATTAAGATATTTTTGATGAAATCTGACAGCTGGATCACTCCTCCATAGGCTTCTAAGGGACTGAAACTTGCTGGCCCAGAAAAGTTATTAAAGAGATCGTTAATATAGTCCAAGTGACTCCAGTGGCTCAATCTTAAGTATATCAAGCGACGAGAATACTTTTTGTGCGCAAAAACAAAACAAAAATAACGACTATATTCCACTATTCATTTCCTTCTCTCTGGGCCTCGAGTTTGTTCACGTAGTGTTTTTGCGCAGCGCGTCTTGCTTCTACCAATTTTCAAACGGTTTGGCTTGTTATAAACGTCAGAGATGTAGTTATGACACTGCATAGCCTACTTATCATCAATAAATATAATATTATATATTTAAACATGTTCAAGCATCCAGAATTATAGCCACGTTAATAAGGTTTGTAAGAAACCAAACCGTTTGTAAATCCTTCAAAGATTTCAGTGAGATAAGAGGATTTGTGTTCATGCTGATCACTCACCTTAATTCAGATACCACAGAGCTCGCCAGAAAGCTTCCCTGTGACAAGATGGCCGCCGGTGTGATGCCGTTCGAGACACCGCCTTAAGACATCTAGCCTTATATGGATATGGACACCACCAACTGAGATCACATGACTTGGATGGAGGTCGAAGGCTCAACACAGTGGAGTAATTTTTTCTACACCTTACGAGAGCAATGTTTCGCTGACCTTTGAAAATAGTGCGGAAAGCAAAACACTGCATAATTAGAGATGCGCAGATGAGCTACAACGTCACCCGAATCCACAGCCAAAAATAAATCATCCACCCGCCACTCACCCGCACCAATCATTTTCTCTGATTTAAGTATCCGCACCCGATGGTCAAAGTACAATTATTCTTATGTGTTGATAAATGGATGATCATCACCTTCAACAGCGGACTCGAGGCGACGGTTGATGCGATGATGAATGAGCGCTGCTTTTAAATGAACATTTCTTTAAAACAAAATTTATTTGACAGAATTTCATTTTCTTAATGGCATAAACAGGCTTTACTCCCTTGAAACTTAAACTGGAATGGAACATGCTCATATTTTAGAGTAGTTAATATTTTCGTTAATAACGATTTATCTATCCACCCGCGACCCACCCAAAATTAATCAGAATGTTATTTTTATTAGCCTACTTGACCCGCCGGATCCGCGGATTATCTGCAGAGCCCCCGCGGATAGCCTATAACCGCAATCCGCCCATCACTAATAATTTTGTCTGCTGCATCCATTGCATATCGAGCTGTTTTACTTCATTTTCCGGGCCAGAACGTCTACATTTGGTTGTTTTGGCAGTGTATAGTGTAAATGCAAATATCGGGGGTCACTTTTAAAAGATAATGTAAGCGGGTCGTCAAAAAAAACAAAACAAAAAACAAAAAACAAACGGATATAGTCAGCAAATCTGAATTGGGCATCAAGACCTGCAGTATAAAGGCAGCCAAAATGACAGAAACACCAAACTTTGCTTTACAACCAATCAAATGGCATATTTAAATACAATTCTGATACCATTTCAGTGCAGTGAACAACTAAAATAGTTAGCCTACGTATTTGATATGCTTAAACCTGGTTCTGTTCAACTTATTCCAGTTTGACATAAACCTACTAAACCAGTTCACTTCCATTAGAAACCTGTTCAGCACAATCTCTCTTATATTTCTATCTCTTACCTGTGAGGATCAGATGTGTCCACAAGACTCTTTGAACGGATCAATAAATATTCTGTAGTTTAAAGAGGTTGATCGTTTCAGGAGTCCATATTGATGATCAAGTTAGTTTCACTTTCTCTGAATCTCTCTCTGAACTACAGTGATGTCAGAGAGTGATGTCAGAGCTCCTCCTACATGTATTTCATGTGTTGTCTAACGGGATCCATCGATGGGAAAATGTTTTTGTTGGGTACTGTATATGCCTCAAATATTAAAAAATATAATGTTGGTTTGTTCTCTGATATTGAAAAGGAGATTAACAAAGTAAGAGAAAGATTTCATGATCTTGAAATGATTCTAGGTGGGGACTTTAATATTGTCCCAGATGTTAAGATGGATAGAATTCCTATTCCAATAAGATCATCTACAGGCGATTCAGAGCTATCTATATTCTGTGAAAATTTAGGGGTAATTGATATATGGAGATATAAACACCCACATTTGAAAGAGTACACATGGAGTAATAGGGATAAATCTAAACAGTCAAGAATCGATCTTTGGTTAATTTCTAATTCATTAGAACAAAATACAAACAGAGTATCAGTTGAACCATCGATATTGTCTGATCACAAATGATTTATCTTCTCAATAAAAGGAATAACAAAACTTCATATAAAATCTCTAAGACTTATTGGAAACAAAATAAATTATTGGAAATTGATAGTTTTCAACATGAAATGAAGAAGATAATACAAACATATTGGAATCAAGCTAAGCAAACAAATTTGTATTGTAAAAATTGGGAGTTTATGAAGTTTCAGATTAGATTTAGTGCAATTGATAAAGGCAAAGAAGTTGCAAAGTCTAACAAGTCAAAGGAAGAGGAAATCATTAGAGCTATTTGTAACATCACTAATAATAATACTGATGGGAATTCTAATTTGTTAATGAATCTGCAGGCTGAGTTAGATATATAATCAAGGCAAAAGGAACATTTGTTAGATCACAAAGACGTTGGTTAGAGGAAGGGGAAACTAATTCCAGATACTTTTATAATTTGGAGAAAAGGAATGGAGAGTATACATCTATTAGAAAGCTTAATATTAATGGCCATGAAACACAGGACCCTATTAGAAATGTTCATTAACTTTAGCATTGAGTAATAATATTTCAAAGTTATTTCAGTCATTTTGATAGACAATATTGTATTTCCCTGCTTTAGAAAGATTCCAGTAAACACTGGGATTAGAAGTGAAAAGGGGAGATAATTAAATTTTAAAGCAGGGGTGTCCAGACTTTTTTTTTTAACGGCAGCAGATTCGACAGGGCTCTAGAATATTTGAGACCAGTGGCACCAACACACGATACAGCATGTATTAATAATATTACATGTTTTGTCTCTTGGAAATGCATATTTGACAGTAGCTTTAGTTGACAATAGCAGTTGGGATACAGATTTACATTTATTTTCATTAACACAGACAGTAGCGAACATCTGTAAAAATAAATAAAATAAAATAAATAACAGCCTCATTTTTAAAGGGCAAAATTTAAATAGGCTATTCTTACTGAGATAGAAGTTAGAACTCTTAATATACTCTTATTAAAATTAACCATTGGTCTAGCTATCCAACGCATTCTCATCCTAGGGCGTCATATACTGACACTTTTGACATTTCAGGTGTGTTCGACATTGGCTGCGGCTGGATGCACCCGATCGGCGAGAGTAGTGCTCCCCTAGAGTGCAGGCGGGGAGGAGCTGCAAACGGAGACTGAAGTCGGACACTTTCAGTTTCCCACTGCAGTGACCGCTCACGTGGTGTTTGCATACTTTACCACAGCTGAAGTGAAATAAATGCAATATTTGCCAAATAATAGATGTTTCAGAGACATTTTCATTCAATACTTTATGTACTGCTTCATACAGCGTCTGTTTGAACAAGAATAAAGTTCAACATAAGCTACTATCAATGAAGTGGAGTCTACGTTTTTTAATCAGTTTTAATTTAATAAACATGACACAATATAACATCGCAACGACATGAAAAGAGTGTTTACTGTTATAAAAAACTGATTTGAGAGCTTTAGAGGAACTAAAGGTGTTCGAATAAACACGAAACACACATGATCGTTGTCATACAGCGAATCCGGCCAATCGTGGAACAGCTGTGTCGTCATCAGCCCTCGTGCAGCCGCTCTTGAGAAGCTGCGCTGGCTGAGTTATCCGGCTACTCTCGAATCGCTCTCGCGGTACTTTGATGGCATACGTCACAGTCACGTGGTGTCGGCGCTGTATCAAGTCGGACAAAATTTCTAACCGGCATGCACTGCTTTAAGTCAGCCGCCAATCAGTCTGCGCTGCATGAAGTCGAACAAGCCTTTCGTCTACATCAGGGGTGTCAAACTCAGTTCCTGGAGGGCCACAGCCCTGCAGAGTTTAGCTTCAACCCTAATTAAACACACCTGATCAGCTAATCAAGTCCTTCAGGCTTATTTGAAAACTGCAGGTGTGTGTGTGTTGAAGCAGGGTTGGAACAAAACTGTGTAGGGCTGTGGCCTTCCAGGAACTGAGTTTGACACCTGTGGTCTACATCGAACGCACATGGCACCCTTTAGCGTCAATATGACACGCACAGAGCTTTGTTCGGTTATGGGTAAGTTTAGGTCTGGGGTAGGGCTAGCGTTAGACCGCTAGGAGGCGCCTTCTGGCCCATATCTATTTGCGTCTCATATTGACGCTAAAGGGTGCCATGTGCGTTCGATGTAGAGGAAATGTCAAAAGCGTCAGTATATGACGCCTTGGGATGAGAAGGTTTCTGATGATTATTGTGTTTAGTCAGATTTAGTATAAATACAAATGCAAAAAGTAAAATAAAAATGTTGCTAGCTCATAGGCTAACAAAAAATGCCTGTAATTTGGCTGTATTTCATTACTCATTTAAAACATTTAATAGACCTACATGTCTCCATAATATAAAAAAAATGGTAGACAAATAGCATTTCTTTTACTTGGCTGTTCTTTTATTTCTCAATAAAAATGTGTAAATTTTTTTAAAACAAGATCAGATTGAATTGAGAAGCACTATTTTTAAAATGGTTTTAAATTGTTTTATCTTGCTCATCTTGTTTTTTCACAATAATTTTTTAGATATTTAAACAAAAACAAAAAAAGTTACAATACATGTTGAAAATATGATTTTTGGCATGTGAAATGAGAAAGCACCTTCTGCTTGGACGAGAGAAAGATATGGAAGAGTTCCTGCTCCCATTGCATTGTCTTTCTTATGTCGCCGCCTGTAAGTCTATGGCAGTGCTGACTACGCCACCCACTGGACAAGACTGGCGAGAGCAAGGGGACTCTATCTTACAAAGAAGCACACACAGGCTTGGCTTAGCAAAGTAAAAAGATACAATCTTTATTTTATCTTAGTTAAAAATGAGTCGCTTTTGGTTGTCAATAAATAACACACAAATCCATCATTTAACATAGGGATAAGCCACAGGTGGGGGGGGGGCCACCGGAATACAAGCTTGACCAGGCCTAGGTTTCAATACCACACGTGAGCTAAGACACACCACTTTAGAGTAGAACGAACACTACAAACTCAGCTTACACAACACGGCAACCATGCTCTTTGAGCTATTTCAGAAGACACACACTTCACAGCATTACACTGCACACATCGGCTCCAAATGGGTGAAACACTCTGAGGAAAGCAGGCTAGATCCCGGTGGGCTAGTCTATCCTATGGGCCCAATCCACACCGAGGCTATTACTAGGGAAGGGGGGTGAGACAAACAAAAAGAAGAAACCGCTAGCCGGTGGCCACAATCAGTTCACTAACACAAATCTTCTTGTAGTTCACTAACTACAGCCCACCGGCTAGTGGGAAAAGAAAAGAAAAAAACTAATAAACAACACAGAAAAGTGTCTAAAAAGCAGCACCTGCACACTTACATGAAGTTAAAAATGCTTTTGTCATGTTGCTTTGCTCTCTCTCACTGTAGATGAAGTGTTGAACAGTTAGTTTGAACAGATGTGGATCTCTCGGCTCTAAGCGGCTGGAGTACGGAGGCTGCTCGTGGCACGAGGAATGTTGTGTTTGTTGCGGCTGTGAGAAGCCCATCGGTGGACAGTCGTTCATCCCAGATAAGAGCGAGTTCTACTGTGTGCCCTGTTACGAGGGACGAGGAGGGTTTTGAAAAGTCAGAAGAATTGTTCATTTTGTTGAGGTAGTAAGTTATTTTAGCAGTAGAGAGACATTAGCAGAGAAGCTCGAGAGGAGGGATTTATACAAACCAAGGTCAGCGGGATCTTTTTTCCAGCGGGATCTTTTTACAGCAATTTGCGCCACTTCTTCTTCCAGTCAACAATGTGATCTCTCCATCCCAGGATACTCACTGTGGTCGATGTGATCTCTCCATCCCAGGATACTCACTGTGGTCGATGTGATCTCACCATCCCAGGATACTCACTGTGGTCGATGTGATCTCACCATCCCAGGATACTCACTGTGGTCGATGTGATCTCTCCATCCCAGGATACTCACTGTGGTCGATGTGAGGTCACCATCCCAGGATACTCACTGTGGTCGATGTGATCTCTCCATCCCAGGATACTCACTGTGGTCGATGTGATCTCTCCATCCCAGGATACTCACTGTGGTCGATGTGATCTCTCCATCCCAGGATACTCACTGTGGTCGATGTGATCTCACCATCCCAGGATACTCACTGTGGTCGATGTGATCTCACCATCCCAGGATACTCACTGTGGTCGATGTGATCTCACCCAGGATACTCACTGTGGTCGATGTGATCTCTCCATCCCAGGATACTCACTGTGGTCGATGTGATCTCTCCATCCCAGGATACTCACTGTGGTCGATGTGAGGTCACAGTGAGCTAAAAGTGTAACTCAAAGCTCACTCACTGTGCGCTCAAACTGTGAGCTCAGCATGAGAGACCACTGTAAAGTCATTGTGTTAAACTCTCATTCTGTTAGTTTAGTGAGTTTACTGTGATCTAAAATTCCTCTAATATTGGTCAGTTATATCACAAATATCATGTAGAAGTTCATATTTTATTTCCATCAACAAAGTATTTCAAAAATTCAGTTTTCTTGTTTATTTTGTATTGTTTTCAGGTGTTGACATTTGACACAAATATTTCTATTTGATTAGCATTATAATATCATATGAGCGAATGTGAAATGCAATTAAAGTGACCACCCACCATTTCTCCAGTGTAACAATTCCACGCTGAGTCCAGAACACAACTGTACAGCACAAACGGTTTGCTAACAAATCCTGCAGTGTCCACATTTTTCCAGAGTTGAGAAACAGGAACTATAATGTTCCCAGTGACCGACATTTGAACTTCCTCTCAACCGGCTCAACATTTTGAATTCACAATGAGCTCATATAATATTCACACTGTGAGTGTCACTGTATGAGAATGGTCTCATGATCTCACGTGTTGACTGGGATCTGCAGCCCTGAGTTTAGACCGATGCTCGCGGAGAACATCACATGACCAGGGGCAGAGGAGGTGACGCGGGCTGGCCTGGAGGAAAGGGGGCAGAAGTTGTCTAAGCAAGATTTTAGAGTGGAGAAAGAGTATCAGTTGCACTGTTAGTGTCTGATGATGATGAGATGATTAGTGGGAGTAAGTGTGTCTGAGACCAGAGAGGACAGACGGAGGGTGAGAGTGAGCGAAGGTTACAGTGTGTTGTTCCTCCGGTTGCTGATACTTCTCTCTGCTGTCAGGTTCTTTATAGATATGGAAAAAGACTATTAAAATATTATTTACACTGAGAAAAAAAGTGTTGTTTTAAAGCAAGACACTACAGGCAAAAAAATACAGGTTTTTTCATGCACTGGTCAATTTTCAATAGACTGGCTTTTCATATCATATTGTTTCAGACTAGTGGAAACAAAAAATCCAAAATACACTTTTAAGTGTTTACTTTATGGCACTATATATATTTGCATCTCTAGATTTAAATTACAATTCATATCTTTAAAGGTTGCTTTTTTAAAATGAGTTTTTTTTCTCCTCCAGTTCAGTAGCACTTACACACAGCAAACTTTACAGTTTTATTCATATCTATATTCTGAAGGTTTTTACCGAGAGGTTTGTTCATATATCAATTGCCTGATATGTTACAACAATTTGAAAAATGTATTTATTGACAGTATTGGCTGATTTATGAGTGATAAAAAGAGAAATCCTAAATCCCCTCTCGAAAAACCTTTAATTCTAATATGTCAACAAAATGAAGAATTTTGAACCTTCATCCAATATTCAGATTTTTGTTTTGGAGTTTATGCAAATGAGTGCATAGTTAATTAGAAAATGCCTCATTTGCATATTTAAACATAATATTAACAAAAAAAAATTACAAAAATGTTTGGAATTATTAATGTAATCAATCAACACAGGAAGTATGGTGATATTTATTATTGTTAAAATTTTACCCTATTTATGTGTCTTGCAAAATTGTTCACTGAAATGTTCTTTGGCAAATGTTCTTCTTTTCACTGTGAAAACCCCCTTTGGAAACTTTACTTTTAAGAGTGTAAACTACACACATCTGAATATGAATCTAAAACTGAGTATTTTTTGCTGTTTTTTCACTGCCGACCTCGTTAAGTTGTACACAGTGAATGACAGTGTGTTTGGTCTCGTCTCTTCCAGATCTTGGTTCAGGGTGGCGTTACGTACAGAGACGAGCCCTGGCATAAAGAATGTTTCTTGTGTTCGGGTTGTAAAGTCCAGCTGGCCGGACAGCCTTTCACAACGCAGGGTGAAGATCCGTTCTGTGTGAAGTGCTTCAGTAACCTGTACGCCCAAACATGTGCCGCCTGCGACAAACCCATCACAGGTCAGTGTGTGTTAATGTGTCCTTATAACAAGAGCGCTCTTCATTAGCAGTTCCTTCAGCTGAGAACAGAAACACTGTCAGAAACAAGAGACAGTTGTCACATAAACAGGGTCGAGTGTTTGGAGGCTGTTGAATGTGTTTGAATAAAGTTCTGCTTGTTCATCGGGACTCAAGAGTCTCTCATCCACCGGGTCATGACCTATGAGAAAATAATATCTGACTCAAATATCAATATCAAATATCTCACTGTTTATATGTTTTAACCTTAGTGTATCATATTTGATACGCACATTTCTAAAACATTATCAAAACTTTGCTGAAAACTTGTACACAATCTACTACATGCCATCTATTGTATGAGTGATAGTTTATACATTTTAGCAAGTAAAAGGCCTTTTAGTGTAAATTTAACTATAACGTCCCCCTTCAGGTCGTGATTCACGTGTCTTTTTGTTGTGAAATCTTGATTTTTTTAAGTAAATGTAAGAATAACGTTTATATTGTTATCAATATTTCAAGATAAACTGGACTGAAGCAACTTTTATTTGTTACATTTATTTGTTCATCTCTCAGTCATCATTGTATTGCATTATACGTTTTGCCTCCCACAATAAAAACTACAGAGATTAAGCATTTAAATATCATCTAACTAAGACATTATTGGGAGATATTGAGTGACAACTGATTTTTACATGCATTTCATGCAGTCCGCTATACTGTTATAAAGATCTCAATGATTTACATTACAAACAATCAGAATTTCAGCCATTTATGGGGCATATAAATATCAGCAACAACAAATTGCATGTTTTTTCTCAGTTTGGACCTTTGAATAAAATTGAGGTGTTTTTTTTCCCCACCAACTATATGAGCTTCATATTCTCACTAATCATACTATTAGCCATAAAATTGTCGAATATGACATAAAAAAAGCACATATCCCCCCCCCCCCCCCCCTCCCAAAAAAAAAATTTTAATATACAAATTGTCCATTTAAAAAATGTGTGTGTGTATATATATATATATATATATATATATATATATATATATATATATATATATATATATATATATACACATCAATTTATTTTGATTTTCTCATCCTCATGTCTTCTTCTATTGAAAACAAAAGAAGATATTACGCAGAATGTCCATGTTGCTCTTTTTCATTTAATGAAAGTGAATGAAGACTGGGGCTGTCAAGCTCCACACATAAAAAAATTACAAAAGTAATCAAGCAAAACATGACTTAAACATAACATACAAGTTGCATAAACCATGTTGGGTTTTTGTCATTTATAAAAAGCTCCACAGCCCCAGTCCCCATTCACTTTCATTATGTCTATAAGAACTTCTTTTGTTGCACAGAAGTAAGCAATATAAGTTTGGAACAACATTGAGTAAATCATCTTTAGCAGAACAACGCTGTAAAAAAAATCCATAAAAACAGAAAAGTTCTGTTTACAGTTTACAGACTTTTCTGTTAACCATAAGTCACAACACAATGCAATGCATAATTCAAAATACGGGTAAAACACCTGTGAAACATCAATACGGAATATTCCTTCATTAACACATTGTGCCATATTTTTACAGACTTTTCTTATCAATGTTTATTAACAATTTAAATGATGTTCATTTGAAATGACGATGATGTTGTTTTAGAGATTTTAGAAACGGCTGCTCAAAATGAAACTCCTCTCAATGTTTTTGTCAGGTTTTGGAGAAGGGAAGTACGTGTCGTTTGAGGATGGTCAGTGGCATCAGTCGTGTTTTAAGTGTTCTGAGTATTCGGTGTCTCTGGTCGGCGCTGGATTCTTCCCCGACGGGACAAAGATTCTCTGCAAAAACTGCAATGCCAAATAATTCAAAACTGCTTCTGTAGATGTGCTGAAGAACAGAGCGCTGTGTGATAGACACACATTTATGAAACGTTTGACATCATTTATACATGTATGATATACATGATATACATTTAGGTGTTACATTCTCCCAAATCTGTATGTTAAAAATCTGTAAACTAGAACAACACATTAGATTGTGTAAATGTATTTCACAGTTTAAATGATAAAATCATTTGAACCGAACGTGTTTCGTGCCAAAGTGACTCAGTTTTGATTTTACGTTTGAGTAATTTTCCATGTGTTTGCATTAACATCAGGCCTTTAAATTCCCTCCAACAGCAACATTCCTCAATGAAACTACATCTGAACAAAACACACACTGAGTGTTAATATGTGAGGTGTGTGTTCAGCGAGACAGGATTGAATCATGTAATGATGCATTAGAATGTGGACAGAAAATGTTGTTTGTATTAAACAGTGAATTTTACAGTGCACTATTTTAATGCACATTAATTAGTGTTTTATCCATTCATTTTAATAATTCTCAAATGAAATATTCACATATTAATTATGATTTAACAGATGGCTTCCTATTTGTGTTGCTTTCAAAAGAATACTTTTAACTTTGTTTTTAAATGTTTGATGTATTTTTACATATGGCTTCTGTAAAACTGCTCCTGTGTTGTGTTTCCTGTCATAAACTGTTTGTTACATAATAAACAACAACTTTCAAATATTTGAGGTTCAGTAAAATTATGTTTTCTATTTTTTGTAACTATACATGTACATATACATTTCTGAGAAAACGTCTGATAAAATATGCAGTTTAATATAAGAATATAAGGTTATGGAAATCCTGCATAGCCTATATAACTCAACCCTAACATCTCTAATCATGAATAAACCCTTCATGTGAGGTTTTTAAATTTTAATTTTAATTTAAATTTACTAGTTTTTACCAGATGCCAAATTTCGGACAGTTTTTTATTTATTTTTTTACCTTATATAAAGGCATGCAAAACTAAAAGATGACGATGGAGCATGTAATTTGTAATGATTAATGGCAGAATTACAGGTTTCTCACTGCAGGATGTTGAAGCTCAAAGATCAGGAAGTTCAGGAACTTTAGTGTGGATTTGCTGAATCCAACAGGCCAATACTTGAAGAACGACACAATCACTGTGATCAGACACACACACATCCAGTGGAAAAGATGGACTGATGGAGACACTGAGTTCCTTAAAAGCTAAGATCTGTGATAATGAAGTTTAATGATAATGCAGCTTATTGGTTTGACATTTTGTTAATGACAGCCATATACATTTGAAGTACAAATAGACCTTTACATAAAATATGAGGATTAAAAACATCACAAAGCAGAAATAATCTTTCCAAACCCCTTTATAAACATAATCTGCAGCCATTGGTTTAAGAAATTCTCATGACTCTTCCGTTAGATGCAGTCGACTCTGTTTATGGAAATATGAAAATTGTGTCTTTGTCCCAGGAGAGACTCCGGGTCCCATTAAAGCCGTTCTCTGGGGTCTTTGGTTTCATCTTGTGTCCTAAACCTCAGTGGACAGAACATTTGTCCTGCTGTCTCTGTTAAAACCAGCAGAACTTAACAGTCACTCAATCCATCATGTGTTAAATACTGCAACACACACTCAATACACAAACAGTGCATTAAAATGTGGATCCAATATATTCATCCATTAATGAGTGGTGCAGGCATCATTATTAATCATCATTAGGACTAAAGATGCACAATCAATTTTCCTCCTCCTTTTTTAATTTTTTGTTTTTACCATGATCATAATATCATGGTGTTTTGAAGATCCATAGTGTTGTGTATGTATATGGCAATAATCATAGTGATATATATTAAGGAATTAACATCTGATTTACCTCAGTATTATCACAGATCATTTTGTAATTGAAATGGCAGAAACAGCTTTGATATACTTTATCAATTTTATCATAGTTTGGTTTATTTTGATGTATATAAAAACAAAAATACAGACACTTTCACTTTGTCAGGTTGAGATGAGAGAAAACAATGGCATGAATAATTATGAAAAGTTGAAAATAAAA
Organism: Squalius cephalus; assembly: GCF_949319135.1. Classification (NCBI taxonomy): domain Eukaryota; kingdom Metazoa; phylum Chordata; class Actinopteri; order Cypriniformes; family Leuciscidae; genus Squalius; species Squalius cephalus. The sequence continues at coordinate 39,893,965 of NC_137129.1, read as the reverse complement.
TTGTTAAACAAGCATTATATTTTAACAATATAATTTGCAATTATAGCTAGAATTATAGATTTTAACAATGAAAAACAAATTATGAAAATATAGCAAAACATGTTTAGGTTTGTAATTATATAAATACATTTTCATTGTGTATTTCATATTACGGCAGAAAATTCATTGTAATTGACAGGTGTGATGATCAGTGGAGTTGAGTTTTTACCTCCATCATTAGTGCACGGGTTAAAAAATGGATAGAGTTTCCCAGTGAAAGACTGATCAGTGAAAGAGTAGAGATGAGAGCTGGACTCCACATCATTAAAGGAGACCAGACCCTCCTCATAATCCACAAACACACCGACCCGCTGCGGCTTCACTCTCACACACAGAGGGACAGGAGAATCATCACAGGCTTTATATTCAGTCTCATTTCTCAGAGCCACAGTCCAGCATCCATTACTGGGAGTCGCTGTGATCGATCCCTTCCTGTTAATGGATTCTCTGACCACTCCTAAATACCATTCAGTCTTTCCCTTCACCTGCACCTCAAAATAAAATCTCCCTGAGGAGAATCCCTCCTTTCCCAGGACACAGGGATACAGATCAAATCTCTCTGGTTTGTCTGGGAGTTTCTGTCTAATGTCTCCATGTTTCACTTGTTTTCCACCATCAAACAGGATGAGAGCAGGATGAGCTGTATCAGGATCCAGAGTCACATCCACTGAGAAAATTCACAATACATATATTTAGTGATGATGTGTGTAATATGTAATCAGTGTTTAATCATACTGTCGGTCAGTGATGAAGCTGTGAGTATCTGAATGTAATCTAGTGTAGTGCAGACAGCACACTGTACCTGCATACTGCTGTATCCTCTTCAGTTCTGTAGAGACTAATGACAATAAAACACCATCAGATCTTTGACATATGTGAATTATAGACAATATCTAAGGTTATATTTAAAGAATTGTGAACAACATCATGTTTTATCTGATCAATGTTTCTCTGCTGATATTTAGAGAATCCCTGAACTCCTATTGTGTTTGAGCTCGAAATATTCCTCCTTTTTAGAACATCTTTGGGAATGTTTTGTGAACATTTTATGAATTTAGATATTTTTATGCCTAATGTTATTCATCTCAGTTTTGGAGTGTATTAGTGTTGTGGTTATTCAGCAAAGACAACACTATAAAGAATAATCTTAGAGAAAGTGAAAATGAAGCCCAGCGCTGCGAAGCTGTTTGATACAGGTCAGAAATTTTCCTCTAAAAAAAGAACAAATCTACATCTTGTTTATCGATTTGATTTTCTTCTGCTAAACTGATTTTATCTGACACATAATCACAACATTTAGATGAAACAGCTGAAAAGACTGAAAATGGCAGAAAGTGAATGTTTCTTTCTGTAGTTTCTCATCTAAAAGTGTTCACAGATTTACTAAAGCCTCAAGGTTCTGGTTACAGTGATGAAGCTTCTAGTACAAGATGAATTTACTGCATGTTTCCTGAAATTAGAGATGAATATGACCTGCTCTCTTCAAGAAGAACTGTGATGATAATGAGACACAAACACATGATCACACACTTCTCTTATTTCAGCTTTAACAGACTCATTCTTCATTACTGATATTAAAAGTTGATAAATATATGTATCTGTACGGTGTATTTGATATTGCTGTACCAGTTTGCGTGAGTTTCTCCTGTAGAGAGTCCTGCAGTTTAGTCAGAGCTCTCCTCAGAGTCTCCAGACTCTCATCAGTCTTCACACTGATCTCAGACCAGTTCCTGGTGTTTCTAGAGCTGCACAGGGATGAGTAAATCTACAGCAGGAGAGAGGAGAAATCCTTCAGCATGGGGAGTGTTATGGTGTCATATACTGCATTATCATTGATCAGAGAGATGTTGACTGACCTGTAGGAGGTGGAGGTGATCTTCAGTGTGTGAGAGCTGCTCCAGCTCAGTGTTTCTCATCTTTAGCTCAGTGATCTCCTGCTCCAGCTCTTCAATGAGCTCTTCCTCCTGTTTCTCTGCTGCTTTCTGCTGCTCCTCCATCATCTCCAGCAGTTCAGTCTGACATCTCTCAATGGAGCGGATGAGATCAGTGAAGAGCTCCACACGGGCGGCTTTCTCCTTCTCTGTGTTTCTCTGCTCAACCAGGACAATCAACACATTATTAGTGGCGTTTGTTAAGAGAAGAATCAGTGTTATTATTTCTCATACTTCAGTGTTTTAGCCGGTTTTCAAAATCCCTCATTCTGCCCCGTTTGCACTGAATGATTCCTCAAATCATGTGTGTTGTTGAGGAGAGATGTGTTATTACTTTACTAAGTGATCAGGGAATCACAGACGTGTCAATATTCAGACCAGCAGTGTGACTGTGAGTGTGAAATTGCTTTTATACAACAATTCAATAAACAATGATAGATATTAAAATTAATTTAATTAAATATTTTAAACTCACTTGTCTGACTTCTGCTGAGTGTTTGACGTCTTGAATCTTCTTGATTCTGTCCTGGATCATCTGCTGTGTGTCTTTCTGTGTCTTCATCAGTTGAGTCTATAGACAGAGAACAACACACAATATGTTTTCATAACTGATTCATTTATATTAAAGAACATGTGATTCCTCATGATAAGAGCCATTTAAAATCAGTTTGTCAGTAACTTTTACCTTCTTCTCTTCAATCTCCTCTTCTAAAGAAACAGTGTTGTGGTTCTTGTGGTCTGTTACACCACACATCAGACACACACATGTCTGATCATCTCTACAGAACAGCTCCAGAGGTCTCTCATGTTTCTGACATATATAGTCCTCCAGATTACTCACAGGATTGATCAGTTTGTGTTTCTTTAAACCTGCCACTCTCGAATGACGCTCCAGGTGAGCTTCACAGTAAGAGCTCTGACACACCAGACACGACTTCAGGGCTTTCAGCTTTCTTTCCTCACAGAAGTCACACAGAACTTCAGCTTTTTTCAGAACTTCAGGTTTTTTCTCAGGACTTTTCTTTTTATAGTGATCTACGAGCTCTCGGAGTGTGGTGTTAATCTTGAGATCAGGTCTGTGCTTGAATGTTTCTTTACAATATGGACAGTTGCAGGTCTGGCTGTTGTCCCAGCACTTATTCAGACAGGTCTTGCAGAAGTTGTGTCCACATGGAGTGCTGACTGGATCAGTGAACACGTCCAGACATATAGAGCACTGAAGCTCCTCAGTCAGTGGACCGCTGGAGGAAGACATCGCTGGAGAGAGAAATGAAGAAGATAAATCACCTTCACTTCTAGTCTAAAGTTTGGAAACACATTTGATTTTTTTATTTAATGGCTTTTGCTTGAAGGACTTAAATAACAATAATAATAATAATTATTAGCCTTATTATTATAAATTGGCTCATTTAATACTGTTTATAAAGAATCCCATGATGCACCTCATGAAGTTGGTTGAATGTAAAGAATGTCTAGAGACAAAGAGTGACGTCTTTGAGGAAACTCAAATATATTAGAGATCATGTACCGTCAGCTGGTCATTACTGCTAAATGAACCCAGGCAAGCTGATCAGAACCCTAATGTGAAGCTCATTACACGAACACTTACTGTACCAAATAAATAAATACACAAAGGAGCAATATTGATTTGAAATCTTGATTTTAAATGATTTTATTATCTGCTGTACAATCCTGAACTACATATTAAATATTATATGAGAAGAGTGAAAGTTATTCATGCACTAATTGTTTCTTCTTGTTTTTTTATTTTTTATTTATTGACTTACATGGATGTGTATCCTCAATACTCCGTCTCCTGGTTTTTCTTGCTTGTGTTGATGTTGGTGAAGATTCTGCCATTGCTCTTTTCTCTTCGTTTACAAGAATAGAAATGTTATTGAATGATCAAAGAACTTATAAGAAACATCTAAGCCTATATTTGCTCCTAATGTGTATTTAGTCACTGAGGTTTAAATGAAATCTTACCTTGAGTCCGGCTTAGTTTTACTTATTCATCATAATATTATTTCAAGTAAAATTTATAATTTATATCAAATTGGTTAAAATGAATGTAAGAATTTATAGTGAGGGAAACACAATAATTCATTTGAAATTCAGTAAGAAACTCATAAACTTACAGAACTGAACTTTGACCTGCTCTTTTGATAACCTTTTTTTTGCGAACTCAACTGAACTTTTGACCCTAACTAAAGTACAAAGTACAAAATACATTATATAGTCAAGTGTAGTTTTAATCTAGTTTATTATAAAAGTGATTTTCATCTGCAGTTTAGCAGGTTTGTGTTCAGTGAATCTGCAGGTCATTTACTTCCTGTTTCTTTAGTCTTTCTGCCATGTGACAAAATGACAGAAACACCAAACTTTGCTTTACAACCAATCAAATGACATATTTAAATACAATTCTGATACCAGTGCAGTGAACAACTAAAATAGTTAAGTATTTGATATGCTTAAACCTGGTTCTGTTCAACTTATTCCAGTTTGACATAAACCTACTAAACCAGTTCACTTCCATTAGAAACCTGTTCAGCACAATCTCTCTTATATTTCTATCTCTTACCTGTGAGGATCAGATGTGTCCACAAGACTCTTTGAACGGATCAATAAATATTCTGTAGTTTAAAGAGGTTGATCGTTTCAGGAGTCCATATTGTTGTTGATCAAGTTAGTTTCACTTTCTCTGAATCTCTCTGAACTACAGTGATGTCAGAGAGTGATGTCAGAGCTCCTCCTACATGTATTTCATGTGTTGTCTAACGGGATCCATCGATGGGAAAATGTTTTTGTTGGGTACTGTATGCCTCAAATATTAAAAAATATAATGTTGATTTGTTCTCTGATATTGAAAATGAGATTAACAAAGTAAGAAAAAGATTTCATGATCTTGAAATGATTCTAGGTGGGGACTTTAATATTGTCCCAGATGTTAAGATAGATAGAATTCCTATTCCAATAAGATCATCTACAGGCGATTCAGAGCTATCTATATTCTGTGATAATTTAGGGGTAATTGATATATGGAGATATAAACACCCACATTTGAAAGAGTACACATGGAGTAATAGGGATAAATCTAAACAGTCAAGAATCGATCTTTGGTTAATTTCTAATTCATTAGAACAAAATACCATCGATATTGTCTGATCACAAAATGATTTATCTTCTCATTAAAAGGAATAATAAAAGGAATAACAAAACTTCATATAAAATCTCTCAGACTTATTGGAAACTAAAAATAAATGATTGGAAATTTATAGTTTTCAGCATGAAATTAAGAAGATAATACAAACATATTGGAATCAAGCTAAGCGAACAAATTTATACTGTAAAAATTGGGAGTTTATGAAGTTTCAGATTAGATTTAGTGCAATTGATAAAGGCAAAGAAGTTGCAAAGTCTGACAAGTCAAAGGAAGAGGAAATCATTAGAGATATTTGTAACATCACTAATAATAATACTGATGTTAATTCTAATGTGTTAATGAATCTGCAGGCTGAGTTAGATAAATTATATATAATTAAGGCAAAAGGAACATTTGTTAGATCACGAAGACGTTGGTTAGAGGAAGGGGAAACTAATTCCAGATACTTTTATAATTTGGAGAAAAGGAATTGAGAGTATACATCTATTAGAAAGCTTAATATTAATGGCCATGAAACACAGGACCCTATTATTATTTCAAAATACATTTCAAATGTTTATGGTAAACTATATTCCAGCAGTGCATGTTCTGTAGACACAATAGATGATTTTTTTAAAGCCGTATCGATGGAGAATGTAAAACTCTTTGTGATAAGGAAGTATCCATTTTAGAGATAAGAACAGCTATAAAAAAACCTTAAATTAAACAAGTCCCCGGTAATGATGGCTAGGCGATCTAAAGCTGAATTTCTGTTAATGGTCTTTAAAGAATCTATTGATCAGGGGGTTTGCCCTCCATGACACAAGGTCTAATATCCTTAATTCTAAAGCCTGATAAAGATCTATTATCACTTGATAATTGACGACCTATTACCTTAATTAATAATGACAGTAAAATTATTGCTTCCATATTCACTGAAATGTTAAAGTTAGGATTAGAATTTATTATTGATGAGGCGCAGTCAGGTTTTATAAAAAAAAGACATTTGTAATAATATTTGTATATTATTATTATATAATTAAACTTGTATTAGAGTTAGCCTCATAGCATAATTACCTAAGTCATTTTTTTTAATTAGGACATAGGCAATTATGCCATGAGGCTAACGATATTATAGATTATACTGAAATTATTAATGAAAATAGTTTTATTCTGTTTGTCGATTTTTACAAAGCTTTCGATACAATTGAACATTACTTTATTTTTAAAACTCTTAATTTTTTGGATTTGGGAACAAATTTCAAAAAGTAATCAGAACCCTATATAATAAGATTAATAGCTCTGTAAAGCTGGCATATGGAACTTCTGTCACGGGGGCACAGGAAAATAGGTAGATCCAAAAGCAGTATGATGGTAATGATTTATTAAAGCGTAATCCAATTCATCGTCATCCAGGCAAGGTTCAAAATCCACGTTAGCAATCCAAAATACAAAACAACAATAAACAAAACAAGACCAGACTAGAAAGACAGACCTCAGAAGTGTGGTGACAATATGTGACGACTCCGTGACATGGACTGAAACAAACAGGGTATTTATACACAGAACTAAACAATGAAATGGGAAACAGCTGCGTGCAATGATGAGTGATGAGAACAGACAAAGGATCGTGGGAAATGCAGTTCCAGAATGAATGGTGACAGTAAGGGAGAGAGACCTCTAGTGGACACCCGGGGAAACACAAACCAGACACTGTGACAACTTCTCAGATTCAGAATTAAAAGGATTCGACAGGGCTTCTCTATTAGTCCATTGCTTTTTTTTGTTGGCTACACAAATTATGGCCATTCATATTAAGAAAGACATTTTTCGTGGTATCAGAATAGAAGATACAGAAATGAAATGCACACGATGAGCTGATGACGCTCCTCTTTTCTTAAGAGACTGAAGCTGAAAAAGCAATGAAGTGTCTGCAGTTATTTTCATCTGGATCTGCTCTTTACCTAAATATTAATAAATGTGAGCTTATGGCTCTAGGTTCCTGTGACTTTACCGCAGTATGCAATATTCCCGTGAAAGAAGTTGTCAAATATTTGGGTATTAAGATATCAAAAAATGAGGAAGTCAGGAATGAGTTAAACTTCACTCCCATCATTCAATCATTTGAAAAGAAACTGAACTCTTGGCTGATGAGAGATTCTCTCTTTCACTGGTCGTGTGTTATTGGTTAAAGATGAGGGTTTGTCCAGGTTGGTTTATAATGCTCAAGTGTTAGATGATAGACACCAAACTCTTTACATTTATTTGGAAGAACAAATCACATTATATTAAAAAAGAAAATATTTGTAGGTCAAAAATTGAAGGAGGATTGAATGTTGGATTTTAAGACCTCTAACATGATATTTAAAATAAAATGTCTACAAAATTATTTAAAAATAAGCAAAGTATATGGTATACAGTAGCTAATTTTATCTTTTTAAAAAGTAGAATTGATTCTGAAATGTGATTTTTATGTTAGCAAAATACCCATTAAACTTGCAAGTTTCCACAAACAAGCATTACTCTCATGGACTCGTATGTGTATAGTCATAATTTTCCCCCATAAATGTACCATCTGGAATAACAGATTTATAAGGGTTAGGAACAAATCAATATTTTTTTGAGAATTGGTTTGAAAAGGGAATTATTTGGGTTAAACAGCTGATCAAAAAGGATGGTGTTTCATACAATTATACTGAGTTTGTTCATATTTATAACTTTTCAGTTGATCCTGTCCAATATCTTTTGGTTTTACATGCAATTCCCAAAGAAATTTTGAGATTATTAGAAGGTCATAATAATTATTCTCTACAAACAACATAGAATAATTAACTTCTTGTATTAAGTTGCAGGGCAAGGATTTCACAAGTTCTGGATGTAATAATACTTTTGTGCGTTCCCTTCTTCAGTCTAAATGTAAACTTGTTGTTACTCACTGGATTTCTTTATTTAAAAACGTATTGATTGGAGTAAAGTTTGGATGATGCCTCATTAGTATTACATCACAAACAAAGTGAGAGAGGTTTCATATAACATTTTTCATGGAGTTTACCCAGTTAAGTCACTTGTGGTACAGCGTTTTAAAGTGAACATGAAGATTTTTGTGTTTTTTGTTAAATTTCCTCTGAGACTATTAACCATCTATTTTGGGAGTGTCCCAGACCCAAATGATTTGGAAAGAACTCAGTAATTACTTGCAAAGAAAAGTTATGACTCTTGTTAACTTTGAAGAAATTGATGTTCTGTTGAAATGTTTTTCAATTGAGGGTGATAAAAATATTTTGTTTATATTTGATTTAATTGTTATAATTGCCCGTTACTATATTCATAAAGTCACATGGAATGGAAAAATACCAAATTTTGAACATTTTAAAATTGATGTTAAAATATATTTAGAAACAATATCCAAAAGTAAAAACCTAAAAGCTAGGAAAAATACACCGCTGTTTGACAGGAACAAGTGTTTTATGTAAAACGCCTTCCTTTTCTCTTTTCTTTCTTCTTTACCCCTGACATGTACCTATGGTTATATGTACTCTTGTATGTAAAGTTTTGTTCTTCTTAAATAAAACCTTTAATATGTTGCACATTAATTTTAAAATGAAGAAGCAGTATTTTTCTGAAGTCTCCAATAGAGGCCGCCATTCTCTCACAATGAAGCTGTTATCAGTTATCCGCCTTCTTCCTACAGGCCCCATGATGCTTTGCGCAGCAGTGATTTCCGTTAAACTGTTAACGATCAGTGAAAGGCTCGCTCTATGAACGCAATAATATATATTTTTTAAACTGGCTACAAATAATTGTTCTACTCACCTTTCAACAATCGAACATCAAAAGGAAACATAAACATGTAAAAGCTTTAAAAATTACTATCAACAATATATATATATATATATATATATATATATATATATATATATATATATATATATATATATATATATATATACCTTGCCTTAGAAATGTTCATTAACTTTAACATTGAGTAATAATATTTCAAAGTTATTTCAGTCATTTTGATAGACAATATTGCATTGTTAGTTTAGTGAGTTTACTGTGATCTAAAATTCCTCTAATATTGGTCAGTTATATCATAAACATCATGTAGAAGTTCATATTTTATTTCCATCAACAAAGTATTTCAAAAATTCAGTTTTCTTGTTTATTTTGTATTCTTTTCAGGTGTTGACATTTGACACAAATATTTCTATTTGACGGATGCATTCAGATTCTGGTGTGGTTTTGGTGACTCTTTTTCACTTCTTAACCTCTATTTCTTTTTCCCCTTGAAAAGACTTGACATCCTAAAACACAGAGAGCAATATGTTTGATTACTGGTGTGATTTCTGAAGCCAGGTGACTCTACACATGAGCTGGTAAGATGGATGGTTCACATGTACCTGGTCATGTGACAGTACTCTGCTAACACAGGGCCAGGCCACAGTGCATATTAGCATTATAATATCATATGAGCGAATGTGAAATGCAATTAAAGTGACCACCCACCATTTCTCCAGTGTAACAATTCCACACTGAGTCCAGAACACAACTGTACAGCACAAACGGTTTGCTAACAAATCAACATTTTGAATTCACAATGAGCTCATATAATATTCACACTGTGAGTGTCACTGTATGAGAATGGTCTCATGATCTCACGTGTTGACTGGGATCTGCAGCCCTGAGTTTAGACCGATGCTCGCGGAGAACATCACATGACCAGGGGCAGAGGAGGTGACGCGGGCTGGCCTGGAGGAAAGGGGGCAGAAGTTGTCTAAGCAAGATTTTAGAGTGGAGAAAGAGTATCAGTTGCACTGTTAGTGTCTGATGATGATGAGATGATTAGTGGGAGTAAGTGTGTCTGAGACCAGAGAGGACAGACGGAGGGTGAGAGTGAGCGAAGGTTACAGTGTGTTGTTCCTCCGGTTGCTGATACTTCTCTCTGCTGTCAGGTTCTTTATAGATATGGAAAAAGACTATTACAATATTACTTACACTGAGAAAAAAAAGTGTTGTTTTAAAGCAAGACACTAAAAAGTGTTTTTTTCATGCACTGGTCAATTTTCAATAGACGCTTTTCATATCATATTGTTTCAGACTAGTGGAAACAAAAAATCCAAAATACACTTTTAAGTGTTTACTTTATGGCACTATATATATTTGCATCTCTAGATTTAAATTACAATTCATATCTTTAAAGGTTGCTTTTTTAAAATGAGTTTTTTTTTTCTCCTCCAGTTCAGCATCACTTACACACACCAAACTTTACAGTTTTATTCATATCTATATTCTGAAGGTTTTTACCGAGAGGTTTGTTCATATATCATTTGCCTGATATGTTACAACAATTTATTCCAAAAAACATGGTGAAAATGTATTTATTGACAGTATTGGCTGATTTATGGAGTGATAAAAAGAGAAATCCTAAATCCCCTCTCTAAAAACCTTTAATTCTAAAATATCAACAAAATAAAACAAGAATTTTGAACCTGACTTCGTTCCGACGGAAGGACCGCAAAACAGAAGTGGAGGGGATGAGTCTGATCTGAATAAACCACAAATGCCCTTTTCTCCAGAAAATGTGAGAATAATTCTTGCAGTGTGCTCTGTTTATGGCCGATAATCTTATTCGCTTCGTTAATTACTCGTGTTAATTTATTCTTCTGTTTCATTGTTAAATTTCCATACCATGAAACAATGTTATAAGTTAAAATGCTTTCAATCATCGATCTATATACGATAGTTAAGATCCTCCTTTCGATGTCGAAGTTACGCAACTTCCTAAGTAGACTTAAACGCTGTCTTGCTTTCTTATGTACATAGTCCACATTATCCTGGAACGAAAGTTTGTCATCAATCATTGTACCTAAATATTTAAAATTTGAGACTTGCTCTATCTTTACACCTTTTATAGCAACTTGTTCGTATGGGAGGCCAACTGTACATTTCTTATTCTGATTCCCACAGCATAGTTCTTTTGTCTTCTCAATGTTCAACCGTAGATGGCTGTTGTCAAACCATTGTACCATACTTTCAATATACTCAAAATAGGTGGGACAGTTCTTGTCTGTTTGGCAAGAAATTAAAACCAGATCATCTGCATATTTGATCAAGGTAAGATCATCCCTGTAACACTGAAGCTCATTGGTATAAACAGAGAAGAGCAAAGGTGATAATACACATCCCTGTGGTAACCCAGAATGTAAGACTATGCAGTCAGATGAAATTTCGTTAACACAGACTCTTTGGGGCCTATTACTTAAAAATTTATCAATCCATAAAATTAACCAGCTGCGTACACCTAAATCTCGCAACCTTTCTTTTAAAATTTGTGGCTGTACAGTATTAAATGCTGATGTAAAATCCATAAAGAACATTCTAACATGAGCATTTGTTTTATCTAAATGATGCTGAGCTTTATGAAGTAAGGTCAGGGAAGCATCAGTGGTGCTCCGATTGCGCTTGTAAGCAAATTGTAATGGGTCAACAGATCCGTTAATTTGAGCTTGAAGTTCGTTGCACAATATGTGCTCCATGCACTTGCACAGGACAGATGTAAGGGCAATTGGGCGAAGGTCCTTAGGATCTCTTGCATAAGTGGTTTTAGGTACTGGAATTACAGTGGTGTTTTTCCATGCTTCCGGCACAAAGCCATCGTCTAAAAAGATCTGAAACAGCTTAGTACATACATGCCCAAGTTGTACTGCACACTCTTTTAGAACAATACCCCTAATGCCATCTGGGCCGGTAGCCTTGTTTGGTTTAATTCTACGGAGAACTTTGATAACCTCCCCTACCTCTATTTTCATAGGTTCAGATTCTATCAAAGTGACATTATGCTCAATATCTACATGATTGTCAAATCTTGAGTAAAAAACATTTAAATTGTTTACAAAGCTATGGGGGTCATCACCGGTAACCAGTTGTGCCCGTCTCTGGTGTTTGCCCATCATTGTATTTAGTCCTTTCCATGTGTCTCTAACATTACCGGTTTTAAATTTATTTTCAACTTTATCTTTATACTGTGTTTGGGCCTGCATTGAACTTGTTTTAGCGCCCGCCAAAGTGAATTTTTGTCCCGCCAAAGTCTTATTTGATCGGTGAGTAATGTAGATGAACTGGGCGCATGTTTAACTGAAAGAACGAGCAGAGAGAGAGAGAGAGCCGGTCGCGCGCGCGCTACTCTCTCTCTTCGGAGCCAGGCGAAAGTGTAAACAAAACTTCACCGTCTCCAAACTAAGCGCTGTCTTGCTCTCTCCCTCGTGGAAATGTTAGTCTGGAGCCCTGCATTGGCGGTTCACATCGCTGTAGCCAGGCGGCTGATATCTGCAAAGCCTTTATTATACGGTACATTTAGACTCAGTGTCAAGACAACACCATCTGGGTAAAAAAACAACAACACAACGCTCCAAACTAATTTAGTGCAGGAGAGAGATGGAGAGCAGAGGCACGGAGCGATGTGTGCTCCAGGTGTAGCCTCTGCCTCTGGCTCGACCAGCTGATGTGGCCACAGAGAAAGTGATGAAGGTGGACAATCGTCAGAGTGTGCTTCTGCCCAGCCAACACCTCTCAAGGGCTGTGTCGATAGTAGCCGCCTGGGTACAGCGATTTGACAGCCGATGAGAGCTAACGTTAGCGCATTTAGCTAGCCCATCTTGGAAATGATTAGATAAAGTGTCACATCTCCAGAGCACAAAACCTCTAAATGTTCACAAGAGCAGCACTGAACATTAACTCCAGCCAAACGGAGAATAATCGTATGATTTTAATGTTCAGAATAATGCCGATTCAGGATATTATGCTCCGTAACACAAACGCTTGACCCACTTGACACACAAGATGGCGCCGTAAGGAGTTGCGGGAGAAGTAGATTTACAAGATTTAAATGGCCAAGCATTATGCCAGAAGAAAGGCTATAATGGCTGCATTCAAACAAAAGAATAAGGATAAAAGAATAATGAAGACCAAGTATCATACGGCAGAGGTGTAAAGTTTGGTCGATTTAAATGAAAAGAACATGAATGGGGCCAGTTCTCGCCAGACATTAGTCAGAGACAGTAAATGGCTGTTTAGAGGGCAATAAAATATTTGATGAGAATCTTCTCCAAATCTTCTCTAGCCTTCTCCAAATCCTCCCCTGACATATCCATTGCTGATTTGATTTCAGAAAGTTCATTTGAATTTCAAGAGAAAGTTATATTCTCGAGCAACTTATTTTCTCTTTCATTTACTATCTCTTAGTGTTGTGATCCCATGACGTGAGAAAATTGCGCTAAAACACTCACTGAGTTTTTATTACTTGTTTTTTTCCTCCAACTATATGAGCTTCATATTCTCACTAATCATACTATTAGCCATAAAATTGTGTCAAATAAAAGCACATATCCAAAAAAAAAAAAAAAAAAAAGTTCATTTGTACATAATGTCCATTTAAAAACAACAACAACAACAACAAAAAAAACATATAAATATATATATAATACATCAATTTATTTTGATTTTCTCATTCATGTCGCCCAAACCCCAATGACTACTTCTATGGAAAACAAAAGAAGATATTACGCAGAATGTCCATGTTGCTCTTTTTCATTTAATGAAAGTGAATGGAGACTGGGGCTGTCAAGCTCCACACATAAAAAAATTACAAAAGTAGTCAAGCAAAACATGACTTAAACATAACATACAAGTTTTATGCATAAACCATGTTTTTTTGTCATTTAAAAAAAGCAGCCCCAGTCCCCATTCACTTTCATTATGTCTATAAGAACTTCTTTTGTTGCACAGAAGTAAACAATATAAGTTTGGAACGACATTGAGTAAATAATCTTTAGCAGAACAACGCTGTAAAAAAAAAAAAAAATCCATAAAAAACAGAAAAGTTCTGTTTAAGTTTACAGACTTTTCTGTTAACCATAGGCTACATCACAACACAATGCATAATTCAAAATACGGGTAAAACACCTGTGAAACATCAATACGGAATATTCCTTCATTAACACATTGTGCCATATTTTTACAGACCTTTCTTAGAGTGCATCCTTATCAATGTTTATTAACAATTTAAATGATGTTCATATGAAATGATGATAATGTTGTTATAGAGATTTTAGAAACGGCTGCTCAAAATGAAACTCCTCTCAATGTTTTTGTCAGGTTTTGGAGAAGGGAAGTACGTGTCGTTTGAGGATGGTCAGTGGCATCAGTCGTGTTTTAAGTGTTCTGAGTGTTCGGTGTCTCTGGTCGGCGCTGGATTCTTCCCCGACGGGACAAAGATTTTCTGCAAAAACTGCAATGCCAAATAATTCAAAACTGCTTCTGTAGATGTGCTGAAGAACAGAGCGCTGTGTGATAGAAACACATTTATGAAACGTTTGACATCATTTATACATGTATGATATACATGATATACATTTAGGTGTTACATTCTCCCAAATCTGTATGTTAAAAATCTCTAAACTAGAACAACACATTAGATTGTGTAAATGTATTTCACAGTTTAAATGATAAACTCAAATCATTTGAACCGAACGTGTTTCGTGCCAAAGTGACTCAGTTTTGATTTTACGTTTGGGTAATTTTCCATGTGTTTGCATTAACATCAGGCCTTTAAATTCCCTCCAACAGCAACATTCCTCAATGAAACATTTGAACAAAACACACACTGAGAGGTGTGTGTTCAGCAAGACAGGATTAAATCATGTAATGATGCATTAAAATGTGGACAGAAAATGTTGTTTGTATTAAACAGTGAATTTTACAGTGCACTATTTTAATGCAAATGAATTAGTGTTTTATCCATTCATTTTAATAATTCTCAAATGAAATATTCACATTGTGGAGTGCAATAAATGAGGAGACAAGAGATGGAGATGCGTCGAGTCAGCTTTACTCTCCACTTTAATATATCTATCAAACTGTACAGCGAGTGAGGTCAAAACAGCCACACAATGTTAACCCGGAACTCGTATATCATAACATCTCTCCCTTAAAGGTACAGTCCCTTGGTAAATGTCTTTTTCAGTCTTACTTGTGGGTCACCACACAGGCCCCCCCAGAATTCACCCATAATAACAGGGCCAGACCGAACAGGTACCCCCAATAGAACATAGGACACTATTCACTAGTGCAAAACAGAACAGTCCAGCTCACAACAGTCCCTTGAAAAGTCAACGTGTAGGGGGCGGACCAGGCGGCCATACCGGCTGAGCTTAAGAGGAGAGGGGCAAAGGGCAAGGGGCAGGGCAGGGGCAGGGGTTGAGGCTGCCGCAGGGGGGCGCCCTCGCCGTGGAGGCTGGGCCAGCTGAAGTGGTTCGCCAATATCCACATGAGCAGGCTTGAGACAGTCTATAGCCACCCGCTCAGGCCAGCTCCCAGTATCCACAACGAAGTTCTTAGACCCTCCCACCAGCACACTGAAGGGCCCATCGTAGGGGGGCCGCAACGGGGTACAATGGCCATCGTGGCGGATGAAGACATACTTGGCTGACGGTAAATCCTTGGGCACGTAGGACTGGGGGAGGCCATGGTGAGACGTTGGAATGGGAATGAAAGCGTCGGCAATGTCCCGAGACACAGCCCGATGGGAGGCAACTGACCACGGGGCCGTGGCATCTGGAAGAAACTCCCCCGGGACACACAGAGGCTGGCCGTACACCAGCTCGGCCGATGAGGCTTGAAGATCTTCCTTGGGGGCTGAGCGAAGGCCAAGCATAACCTGTGGGAGGCGGTCAGCCCAGTCGCTGCCCGTAAGGCTGGCCCTGAGCGCGGCCTTCATGTCCCGATGAAACCGCTCGCAAAGTCCGTTGCTCTGTGGGTTATAGGCTGTGGTACGTTGGACCTTCACCCCCAGGACCTCGGCGACCACAGTCCAAAGCTCCGATGTGAACTGCGGACCTCGGTCCGAGGAGAGGTCGGACGGTGTGCCGAAACGGGCCACCCAAGCCATAATGAACACCCGGGCCACTTCAGCTGATGTAGTGGAGGACAGGGGAACCACTTCTGTCCACCATGGTGAGGAGGTAGGTGTAACCACGGGAGGGGGGAAGTGGGCCCACCAGGTCCACATTCACATGATCAAAACGCCTCTATGGCACTTTGAAGGGTGCCAAAGGGGCCTTGGTATTAGAGGGCTGCACTGGGATTGAGTCCCGCCGGGTCCCGCGGGACCCAACGCAAATCTCGCGGGAGCGGGCGGTTTGAACTTTTCTGCGGGCGGGAATGGGCAGCTAAAAAAAAAAAAACACTGCGGGATCGGGAGGTAGCCTAGCGACATGGAGATGTCAATAATGGCTCTTTTCCACTACACAGCTCGCCTCGGCTCGGCTTGACTCGACTCTCCTTTGTTTGGTTTTCCACTGTGTAAAAGTTGTAACTGTATCTGCTTGCAGGTACTTTTTTTCGTACCACCTCCGGCGAGGTTCTGGGCGAGCTGAGGCGATACTAAAATGTGACGTGAAAACACGGCAGACTGCTGATTGTTCAGAGAGAATCATTACTATTCACTGCGTCATCATTGCACGAGCCAGATGGAGTATCCTGAATAAAAAACAGCAAAAACGAAAACAAAACCATGCAAAAACAGCATACACTCGATTTCCTCCATTGTCCTGTGTGTATGTGTCCAGAATACATGCCGGCCAGGGAAACGAAACAAACAACCCCATGAATCTCTTTAATAATAGCAATACAAATATGTGTTTTTTCCTGCGGGACGGGAGAAGACACAAAATCAATGCATCTCTATTATTGTGCGGGAATAAATTCTCAGAGTTTTGCGGGTGCGGGCGGGAGTGGACATACATATTGCGGGAGCGGGCGGAAGTGTAACACATACGTTGCGGGAGCGGGCGGTAATGGTCAGAAATTCGGCGGGCGCGGGTGGGAGCGGGATGAAGAAAACAGTCCCGCGCAGGGCTCTACTTGGTATGACGAGTCACCTTTGCGAGCTGGCACGCCACACAGGCAGCAGCCCAGGCCCTTACGTCCCTCCGCAGGCCCGGCCAGACGAACTTGGCCCCCACCAGCTTGGTAGAGGCCTTCACCCCCGGATGGGAAAGGCCATGGATGGCTTCAAAAACCTTATGCCTCCAGCCAGCGGGGGGCGCGGTTGGCCAGTGGAGACGTCGCAGAGGAGTGTAGTGTTGGCCGTATCAAACTCGCGTCGGGGTCACCAATGTGGAGTGCAATAAGTCAGGAGACAAGAGACGGAGCTGCGTCGAGTCAGCTTTATTCTCCACTTTAATATATCTAATACACTGTACAGCGAGTGAGGTCAAAACAGACACACAACGTTAACCCGGAACTCGTATATCATAACATCTCTCCCTTAAAGGTACAGTCCCTTGGTGAATGTTTCTTTCAGTCTTACTTGTGGGTCACCACAACATATTAATTATGATTTAACAGATGGCTTCCTATTTGTGTTGATTTCAAAAGAATACTTTTAACTTTGTTTTTAAATGTTTGATGTATTTTTACATATGAATGGCTTCTGTAAAACTGCTCCTGTGTTGTGTTTCCTTTCATACATTTTTTGTTACATACTGTATATACAACAACAACTTTCAGATTCAGTAGGTTTCCAATTCAAAGGTTCAGTAAAACCTTTGAATCCGGGTCCCATTAAAGCCGTCTCCGGGTCCCATTAAAGCCTTTCTCTGGGGTCTTTGGTTTCATCTTGTGTCCTAAACCTCAGTGGACAGAACATTTGTCCTGCCGTCTCTGTTAAAACCATCAGAACTTAACAATCACTCGATCCATCATGTGTTAAATACTGCAACACACACTCAATACACAAACAGTGTATTAAAATGTGGATCCAATATATTCATCCATTAATGAGTGGTGCAGGCAGGCCAGCTGACAGTCTTGCCTGGGCCCGGGACGAGATAATCTTAGATGGGCCCCCCCGCGCCCAGATCTCTCCTTTTCCCTTGCTCTTCCTCTCCTCTGCATTAACTATGTTAACAAATACAACTTTTGATTTCAATAATGTAGGCTATTAGTAGCATGTCTATTAAAATTGATATTAAAGGGATAGTTCACCCAAAAATGGAAATGCTTTTACACTTCCTCAAGTTGTTCCAAACCTGTATAACTTTCGGTAAACAAACGACTGATGGACACCATTGACTTACATAGTAGGAAAAAAAAATACTATGGAAGTCAATGGGGACCAGCAATTGTTTAATTACCAACCTTCTTTAAAATATCTTCTTTTGTGTTCAGCAGAAGAAAGAAAGTTATAACAATCAGTTGTTTTAACCCTTCATTAAAGTGAATGGTTCAAAGGAATCATTCGTATTATGCGTATCGGACGTGGTGTCATTAGTGGACTTGTGGCCTACGCACAGTCTATGAGCCTACGGCACGCATTGTGTGATTATCTCGGCAGTTTAGGACATCGCACAAGATTTGTGTCAACACAGAAAACATTTCATCACTGGATAGGTTTTTTCGTTTACTGAAATTGTGGTTTATGTCCGAATGGGCGGCACGCTTTTTAGAGAAAATAAGGCAACTTTTTTTAGTTTTTTTTTTTTTTTAGCACAAGTCACTCGGCTAATTCAGGAGAAAAAAATCTCCAAATGCTCCACGTGAAACTGCGGTCTTCCAACCTTTTACTATAGTGTCAATTGATTTTGATTAATAGGCACGAGGGAGAGAGAGCAAGACAGCGCTCTACGTGTTGTTTTAAGACGTGAGAGAGCACGCGCGCGACCGGGGCTCTCTCTCTCTGCTTGTTATCGACCAGGCGCAGCAGTCATTCTATTCTACACTTACCGATCAAATAAGGCTTGGCAGGACAAAAATTGGCTTTGGCGGCCGCCAAAAAAATTTCAACGCAGGAAAACTCCTGACAAGGCTCGTAAACGTTGGCTGCGCTGTTTCTTACCTTGCTCTCCGTCTTTACTAGTTCCAGCTTCATCGTCACCACCTTTTTTAAAAATATTTGTTTAGAAAATCTCCCAGGGCTCTATTTTCTTCTTCTCTTTTCTTTACTTTTCTGAGCACCGGACTTGTGCTGACCGGACATTTTGAGCGTTCTGAACTTCAAATCAAATGACAACATAAAATTTTGATCAGTGGCCAAACCATTTTTGTGTTGGTAGTGGGGGGGTTCTTGGCCACTATTTCAAGGACAATTAGGAAGAAAACAAATAAAAATCTTTTATGTAACTCAAATATTACATATTTTTTCCACAAATAGGCCTTATTTATTTTTACTTTTAATAATTTAATGAGGGCCCACTTCTGGGCCCCCCCTCTACCCTGGGCCCGGGACAACAGACCCATTTGTCCCCCCCTGTCGGCGGGCGTGGGTGCAGGCATCATTATTAATCATCATTAGGACTAAAAATGCACAATCAAAAATTATTTACCAGACATAGCACTCACAAAGAACAAATTTTAACCAAGTAAACTAAATAAAACAAAATCACTAAAATTAAATTAAAACTATATAGCGCCACCCAGTGAACATTATCTACAGTAATGCTGTAGCACAGAGGCCTCAGAGAATCTTAAAGTGATAGTTCACACAGAAATAATAATTCTGTCATCATTTATGAGTTTCTTGACTGTGATTGGTTTACTTTAAAGAGATAAAGTTTTCTACTCTTTCTCTCAGGACACAGAACAATGTGAAAAGACCAGAATATGTGATTTGCTTTCTAAATTCCTTTTCCTCAAAACGATGACCTTATTTTATCACTATCTACTGTAAAAAGAAGCTGTGCTCAATTTTCATGCAGATCAAAATACATTAAACATAAACAGCAATATAAATAGGCATCTTTAATAGAATAATCTCTACTATGTCCTGATAGAAGGAAATATCTTTTATAAAGTTTCAAATTTGTATCTCTCCTTCATATCAGCACCATCAGATATGTAACAGTCCTATATTTTATTTGAAGATGTATATAACTGTACCAATAAAAAATGAGTATTTAAATAAATCTGATGTGTGTTGAAATTTTTCAATTATTCTATTCTATTGTTATGGTTAAACATTTGACATGGTAACTTGGTAATAGACCTACAATGTTTTCTTCTTCTTCTCCTTTTTAAATTTTTTATTACCATGATAATATTAGTGTCATGTATGAATATGGTAATCATACAGTTCTGATATATATTGAGGTATTACCATCTGATTTACCACAGTATTATCACAGCTTTAATCACAGCAATTAGACACAGCTTTGATAATTTATTAATGTTATCATAATATTGTTGATTTTGATGTAAAAAAAAATACAGACACTTTCACTTTGTCAGGTTGAGATGGGAGAAAACAACGGCATGACTAATTATGAAAAATTGAAAATAAAATTGTTAAACAAGCATTATATTTTTAATTTGCAATTATAGCTAGAAATGATAGATTTTAACAATGAAAACCAAATTATGAAAATATAGCAAAACATGTTTAGATTTGTAATTATATAAATCATTTTCATTGTGTATTTCATATTACGGGAGAAAATTCATTTATTGTGTTTGACAGGTGTGATGATCAGTGGAGTTGAGTTTTTACCTCCATCATTAAGGCACGGGCTAAAATACGGATAGAGTTTCCCAGTGAAAGACTGATCAGTGAAAGAGTAGAGATGAGAGCTGGACTCCACATCATAAAAGGAGACCAGACCCTCCTCATAATCCACAAACACACCGACCCGCTGCGGCTTCACTCTCACACACAGAGAGACATCAGGACCAGCACCGGCCCAATATTCATTCCCATTCCTCAGAACAACAGCCCAGCATTCATTACTGGGAGTCCGTGTGATCTTTCCCTTCCTGTCAATGGATTCTCTGACCACTCCTAAATCCCATTCAGTCTTTTCCTTCACCTGCACCTCAAAATAAAATCTCCCTGAGGAGAATCCCTCCTTTCCCAGGACACATACACATTTATCAAATCTCTCTGGTTTGTCTGGGAGTTCCTGTATAATGTCTCCATCTCTCACTTGTTTTCCATCATCAGACAGGATGAGTTTAGGATGAGCTGTATCAGGATCCAGAGTCACATCCACTGAGAAAACAGAGAATATAAATCACAACTTAATACAGATATTTAGTGATGATGTTTGTAATAATCAGTGTTTAATCATACTGTCGGTCAGTGATGAAGCTGTGAATATCTGAATGTAATCTAGTGTAGTGCAGACAGCACACTGTACCTGCATACTGCTGTATCCTCTTCAGTCCTGTAGAGACTAATGACAATAAAACACCATCAGATCTTTGACATGTTTATGTGTGTGAATTATAGACAAGATTTAAGGTTATATTTAAAGAATTGTGAACAACATCATGTTTTATCTGATCAATGTTTCTCTGCTGATATTTAGAGATTCCCTGAACTCCTATTGTGTTTGAGCTCGAAATATTCCTCCTTTTTAGAACGTCTTCGTGAATGTTTTTATATATATTTTTATGCCTAATGTTATTCATCTTAGTTTTGGAGTGTATTGTGGTTATTCAGCAAAGACAACACTATAAAAAATAACCTTAGAGAAAGTGAAAATGAAGCCCAGCACTGCGAAGCTGTTTGAACAGGTCAGAAATGTTCCTCTAAAAAAAAGAACAAATCTGCATTCATGATGTCTATCGATTTGATTTTCTTCTGCTAAACTGATTTTATCTGACACATAATCACAATATTTAGATGAAACAGCTGAAAAGACTGAAAATGGCAGAAAATGAATGTTTCTTTCTGTAGTTTCTCATCTAAAAGTGTTCACAGATTTACTAAAGCCTCAAGGTTCTGGTTACAGTGATGAAGCTTCTAGTGCAAGATGAATTTACTGCATGTTTCCTGAAATTAGAGATGAATATGACCTGCTCTCTTCAAGAAGAACTGTGATGATAATGAGACACAAACACATGATCACACACTTCTCTTATTTCAGCTTTAACAGACTCATTCTTCATTACTGATATTAAAAGATGATAAATATATGTATCTGTACGGTGTATTTGATATTGCTGTACCAGTTAGCGTGAGTTTCTCCTGTAGAGAGTCCTGCAGTTTAGTCAGAGCTCTCCTCAGAGTCTCCAGACTCTCATCAGTCTTCACACTGATCTCAGACCAGTTCCTGGTGTTTCTAGAGCTGCACAGGGATGAGTAAATCTACAGCAGGAGAGAGGAGAAATCCTTCAGCATGGGGAGTGTTATTAGGGGTGCACGATTCAGAAAATGTCACGATTCGAATCAATATCGATTTTTAGGCTCAAGATTCAATTCAAAATCGATTTTCGATTCAAAAAAACGATCACAGTATGTAAATGTTAGGGGTGGGAATCTTTAGTCACCTCACGATCCGATCCAATTCCAGAATGATTCTTTAATGAATTAATAGGGGGAGGGGGGAGGAGTAGATAGTTTACATAGGTAATTAAGTACTTTTTTTTTTTTAAATTACAAATTAATTTTTTTTTATTAAAACAGTTGTATGTTAAGAATTTTAAACTAATATAACTTCAAAACATACAAGTAGCAAATAATAAAGAGGACCAGAGAAACATAACAAACAAACAAATAGTGCTTTCAGTAGCCTATTTAAGATTATCTGAACATTTTCCGTTCAAGAACTGTGAGTGATTTTTCTTATACTGTTGTTTTTTACTATGACATCATAGACTGCGGGAGATCTATTAAGCTGCATTCACGCACGGATCTCTTTTGAAATATAAGAAGTAAAGTGGTTTGTCCTGTCCGTTTAATCCCTTAAGACATAAATGGCTGTGTTTACGTTAATTTTGCACAAGTATAGTATATTACGTTAATTTCGCATGCGCGAGCAGTCTACACAAACAAAGCGCGCGTCAGCATTTGAAATTGAAAGCAGCCTTCTGTTAGTGAGGTTCATATTTTAAATATACAAGTCCACTGCATTCCAAACCACATAAATGATGACTTCGTAGAGCATTTGTAAGGAAAATACCGAAAGGCGAGACAGCACGCTTCAAGTGTAACGTAACATCAAACAAAGCGCGCGTCTCTCACAGCGCATCCTGTGCAATGAAGCCTGTGAATGTCCTAGTAATTCGCTTCAACCTTTCCGAACTTATGAAAGATTATTTTACGGAACGTTTGATTGGCGTATGTATGTGTGTAAGGAATTGGAAGAAAGCAGATTACGGGTGTTTCTAAAGCAAACTCAGCGTCATCGCATATCTGGTTAAAAACTAAGCTCAGAATCGATTCTGAAATTCTCAGAATCGATCCAGAATCGTTGGAGAGAGAATCGCGATGCATCGATGGATCGATTTTTGGTTATATTTATGGTGTCATATACTGCATTATCATTGATCAGAGAGATGTTGACTGACCTGTAGGAGGTGGAGGTGATCTTCAGTGTGTGAGAGCTGCTCCAGCTCAGTGTTTCTCATCTTTAGCTCAGTGATCTCCTGCTCCAGCTCTTCAATGAGCTCTTCCTCCTGTTTCTCTGCTGCTTTCTGCTGCTCCTCCATCACCTCCAGCAGTTCAGTCTGACATCTCTCAATGGAGCGGATGAGATCAGTGAAGAGCTCCACACGGGCTGCTTTCTCCTTCTCTGTGTTTCTCTGCTCAACCAGGACAATCAACACATTATTAGTGGCGTTTGTTAAGAGAAGAATCAGTGTTATTATTTCTCATACTTCAGTGTTTTTAGGCGGTTTTCAAAATCCCTCATTCTGCCCCGTTTGCACTGAATGATTCCTCAAATCATGTGTGTTGTTGAGGAGAGATGTGTTATTACTTTACTAAGAGATCAGGGAATCACAGACGTGTCGATATTCAGACCAGCAGTGTGACTGTGAGTGTGAAATTGCTTTTATACAACAATTCACTAAACAATGATAGATATTAAAATTAATTTAATTTAATTATTTTAAACTCACTTTTCTGACTTCTGCTGAGTGTTTGACGTCTTGAATCTTCTTGAGTCTGTCCTGGATCATCTGCTGTGTGTCTTTCTGTGTCTTCATCAGTTGAGTCTATAGACAGAGAACAACACACAATATGTTTTCATAACTGATTCATTTATATTAAAGAACATGTGATTCCTCATGATAAGAGCCATTTAAAATTAGTTTGTCAGTAACTTCTACCTTCTTCTCTTCAATCTCCTCTTCTATAAAAACAGTGTTGTGGTTCTTGTGGTCTGTTACAGTGCAGATCGGACACACACATGTCTGATCATCTCTACAGAACAGCTCCAGAGGTCTCTC
This sequence comes from Squalius cephalus, assembly GCF_949319135.1. NCBI lineage: Eukaryota > Metazoa > Chordata > Actinopteri > Cypriniformes > Leuciscidae > Squalius > Squalius cephalus. The sequence goes on along the minus strand of NC_137129.1, from coordinate 39,869,629 downwards.
ATGTTTCTGACATATATAGTCCTCCAGATTACTCACAGGATTCATCAGTTTGTGTTTCTTTAAACCTGCCATTCTCAAATGAGGCTCCAGGTGAGTTTCACAGTAAGAGCTCTGACACACCAGACACGACTTCAGGGCTTTCAGCTTTCTTTCCTCACAGACGTCACACAGAACTTCAGCTTTTTTCTCAGGACTTTTCTTTTTATAGTGATCTACAACTTCTCGGAGTGTGGTGTTAATCTTGAGATCAGGTCTGTGCTTGAATGTTTCTTTACAATATGGACAGTTGCAGGTCTGGCTGTTGTCCCAGCACTTATTCAGACAGGTCTTGCAGAAGTTGTGTCCACATGGAGTGCTGACTGGATCAGTGAACACGTCCAGACATATAGAGCACTGAAGCTCCTCAGTCAGTGGACCGCTGGAGGAAGACATCGCTGGAGAGAGAAATGATGAAGATAAATCACCTTCACTACTAGTCTAAAGTTTGGGCACACTTGATACATACACTCAATTTAAGTTTCTTATAATCTTAAAGGGGCTATATGTAGTTTTCAGCGGCCTCTAGTGGTGAAGTTTCAGATTCCAACCAATACGTTTACAAGCGAGTGAAACGAACTCATGAGCGAGCACTCTGTCGTACCGGCCAGGGTTGCGTTTCCCGAAAGCATCGTTGGCCAACTATGGTCGCAAGTTCATCGCAATGTCCATTGAACTCTATTGGTAACGAGGGAACTTGCGACCATAGTTGGCCAACGATGCTTTCGGGAAACGCACCCCAGACTGAGACGCAACACACCGGAGAAAGCATCACACAACATGCTGGAAACTCAGGTTTCTCCATGATTTCTCAAACTCAGGTTTCTCCATGATTCAAAAGCCCTGCCGATGTTGATCCGTGTTTTCGTCCGAAGTTGATCCAATTCACGTTTGGCCTGATGAGCTTCAGCAGATAAAGGCTTCTGCCTTTATGATCAAGATTATTTTGAATTAGTGTGCATGTGAAGTCTGTTTATAAAGAAGCCCATGGTTGAGTGTAAAGAATGTCTAAAGACAAATAGTTACGACTTTGAAGAAACTCAAATATATAAGAGATCATGTACAGTCAGCTGGTCATTACTGCAAACCCAGAGAAAGTGATCAGTCCCCTAATGTGAAGCTCATTACACAAACACTTACCTGATAAATAAATACATTGTAGTGACTTTTCATTAAAGCCAGAGATGACTTAGAGAAGGAGTGTGAGCTAGTAATTCACTTTTTTAACCAAATTTAACTTTTTTTCTTCAATAAGAAAACGTTAAAATTTTGCATCACTTGACTAATTTTATCTTAATTATGTAAATGTGATTTTCATCTGCAGTTTAGAAGTTTTGTGTTCAGTCTGTCTGCGGGTCATTTACTTCCTGTTTCTTTAGTCGTTATGTTTTGTGACAAAATGACAGAAACGCCAATCTTTGTATCAAAAACAATCAAATTACATATTTAAATACAATTCTGACACCATTTCAGTGAAGTGAACAACTAAAATAGTTCAGTATTTGACATGCTTAAACCTGGTTCTGTTCAACTTATCCCAGTTCGACATAACTAAACCAGTTCACTTCCATTAGAAACCTGTTCAGCACAATCTCTCTTATATTTCTATCTCTTACCTGTGAGGATCAGATGTGTCCACAAGACTCTTTGAACGGATCAATAAATATTCATGTAGTTTAAAGAGGTTGATCGTTTCAGGAGTCCATATTGTTGTTGATCAAGTTAGTTTCACTTTCTCTGAATCTCTCTGAACTACAGTGATGTCAGAGAGTGATGTCAGAGAGTGATGTCAGAGCTCCTCCTACATGTATTTCATGTGTTGTCTAACGGTATCCATTGATGGGAAAATGTTTTTGTTGGGTACTGTATATGTCTCAAATGTTAAAAAATATAATGTTGATTTGTTCTCTGATATTGAAAATGAGATTAACAAAGTAAGAAAAAGATTTCATGATCTTGAAATGATTCTAGGTGGGGACTTTAATATTGTCCCAGATGTTAAGATGGATAGAATTCCTATTCCAATAAGATCATCTACAGGCGATTCAGAGCTATCTATATTCTGTGATAATTTAGGGGTAATTGATATATGGAGATATAAACACCCACATTTGAAAGAGTACACATGGAGTAATAGGGATAAATCTAACCAGTCAAGAATCGATCTTTGGTTAATTTCTAATTCATTAGAACAAAATACAAACAGAGTATCAATTGAACCATCGATATTGTCTGACCACAAAATGATTTATCTTCTCATTAAAAGGAATAACAAAACTTCATATAAAATCTCTAAGACTTATTGGAAACTAAAAATAAATTATTGGAAATTGATAGTTTTCAACATGAAATGAAGAAGATAATACAAACATATTGGAATCAAGCTAAGCGAACAAATTTATACTGTAAAAATTGGGAGTTTATGAAGTTTCAGATTAGTTTTAGTGCAATTGATAAAGGAAAAGAAGTTGCAAAGTCTAACAAGTCAAAGGAAGAGGAAATCATTAGAGCTATTTGTAACATCACTAATAATAATACTGATGGGAATTCTAATGTGTTAATGAATCTGCAGGCTGAGTTAGATAAATTATATATAATCAAGGCAAAAGGAACATTTGTTAGATCACGAAGACGTTGGTTAGAGGAAGGGGAAACTAATTCCAGATACTTTTATAATTTGGAGAAAAGGAATTGAGAGTATACATCTATTAGAAAGCTTAATATTAATGGCCATGAAACACAGGACCCTATTATTATTTCAAAATACGTCTCAAATGTTTATGGTAAACTATATTCCAGCAGTGCATGTTCTGTAGACACAATAGATGATTTTTTTAAAGCCCCTAAAACATAATATAGATTGTATCGATGGAGAATTTAAAGCTCTTTGATAAGGAAGTATCCATTTTAGAGATAAGAACAGCTATAAAAAAAACTTAAATTAAACAAGTCCCCCGGTAATGATGGCTAGACGATCTAAAGCTGAATTTCTGTTAATGGTCTTTAAAGAATCTATTGATCAGGGGTTTTGCCCTCCATGACACAAGGTCTAATATCCTTAATTCCAAAGCCTGATAAAGATCTATTATCACTTGATAATTGGCAACCTATTACCTTAATTAATAATTACAGTAAAATTATTGCTTCCATATTCGCTGAAATGTTAAAGTTAGGATTATAATTTATTATTGTTGAGGCGCAGTCAGGTTTTATAAAGAAAAAGACATATTTGTAATAATATTTGTATATAATAAGACTTGTATTAGATATTATAGATTATACTGAAATTATCAATGAAAATTGTTTTATTCTGTTTGTCGATTTTTACAAGGCGTTCGATACAATTAAACATGACTTTATTTTTAAAACTCTTAATTTTTCGGATTTGGGAACAAATTTCAAAAAGTAATCAGAACCCTATATAATAAGATTAATAACTCTGTCAAATTGGCATATGGAACTTCTCATAGATTCAAAATGAAAAGGATTTGACAGCGCTGCCCTATTAGTCCACTGCTTTTTTTGTTGGCTACACAAATTATGGCCATTCATATTAAGAAAGAATTTTTTCGTTGTATCAAAATAGAAGATACAGAAATGAAATGCACACGATGAGCTGATGATGCTACTCTTTTCTTAAGAGACTGAAGTTGAAAAAGCAATGAAGTGTCTGCAGTTATTTTCATCTGTATCTGCTCTTTACCTAAATATTAATAAATGTGAGCTTATGGCTCTAGGTTCCTGTGACTTTACTGCAGTATACAATATTCCTGTGAAAGAAGTTGTCAAATATTTGGGTATTAAGATATCAAAAAATGAGGAAGTCAGGAATGAGTTAAACTTCACTCCCATCATTCAATCATTTGAAAAGAAACGGAATTGTTGATGAGAGATTCTCTCTTTCACTGGTCGTGTGTTATTGGTTAAAGCTGAGGGTTTGTCCAGGTTGGTTTATAATGCTCAAGTGTTTGATGTCCCCCCCGCTCATTAATTAAAATGATAGACACCAAACTCTTTACATTTATGTGGAAGAACAAATCACATTATATTAAAAAAGAAAATATTTGTAGGTCAAAAATTAAAGGAGGATTGAATGTTTTGGATTTTAAGACCGCTAACATGATATTTTAAATAAAATGGCTCCAAAATTATTTAAAAAATAAGCAAAGTATATGGTATACAGTAGCTAATTTTATCTTTCAAAAAGTAGGTGGTATAGAATTGATTCTGAAATGTGATTTTTATGTTAACAAAATACCCATTAAACTTGCAAGTTTCCACAAACAAGCATTACTCTCATGGACTCGTATGTATAGTCATAATTTTCCCCCATAAATGTACCATCTGGAATAACAGATTTATAAGGGTTAGAAACAAATCAATATTATTTTGAGAATTGGTTTGAAAAGGGAATTATTTGGGTTAAACAGCTGATCAAAAATGATGGTGTTTTATACAATTATACTGAGTTTGTTCATATTTATAACTTTTCAGTTGATCCTGTCCAATATCTTTTGGTTTGACATGCAATTCCCAAGGAAATTTTGAGATTATTAGAAGGTCATAATAATTATTCTCTACAAACAACAGTAGAAGAATTTACTTGTATTAAGTTGCAGGGCAAGGATTTCACAAGTTCTGGATGTATTAATACTTTTGTGCTTTCCCTTCTTCAGTCTAAATGTAAACTTGTTGTTACTCACTGGAATTCTTTATTTAAAAACGTATTGATTGGAGTAAAGTTTGGATGACACCTCATTAGTATTGCATCACAAACAAAGTGAAAGAGGTTTCATATAACATTCTTCATCGAGTTTACCCAGCTAAGTAACTTGTGGTACAGCGTTTTAAAGTGAACATGGAAGATATTTGTGCTTTTTGTTAAATTTCCCCTGAGACTATTAACCATCTATTTTGGGAGTGTCCCAAGACCCAAATGTTTTGGAAAGAACTCAGTAATTACTTGCAAAGAAAAGTTATGACTCTTGTTAACTTTGAAGAAATTGATGTTCTGTTGAAATGTTTCTCAATTGAGGGTGATAAAAATCTTTTGTTTATATTTGATTTAATTGTTATAATTGCCCGTTACTATATTCATAAAGTCAAATGGAATGGAAAAATAGCCTACCAAACTTTGAACATTTTAAAATTGATGTTAAAATATATTTAGAAACAATATCCAAAAGTAAAAACCTAAAAGCTAGGAAAACTACACAGCTGTTTGACAGGTACAAGTGTTTTCTGTAAACATGCTAGCTGGCAACAAAGGATTCCATTCATTAAGCTAAGCTAAGCTAGCGCCGACCCTGTCAAACTAAAGCAATGCATGCACTGAGACAAAAATGCATTTGCCCACCTATCTAAATGTGGGAAAGAAGGTGAATAAGCCCTATTTCAAAAAACGGTGGAGTGTTCCTTTAAGGAGGACTTTCTGTCGAAGTTAATTTTTGTGTACTGTATTTATATTTTCCTGCGGGCACTTTTATTTTCATATCATTATATATGTATTGTAAAAAGTACATGGGTATAAATGGAATTTGAGTGTTTTTTCTATTCTTGTGTTCAATGTTCAATGTGTTTATATATCACGTCATCACATTTTTTGAACGGATTTTTAGAACAGATAAGTGAACTTAAAAATGCAATTTTCAGCTGAGTGTATTATCTTATTACCCCATAGATTCCCATTCATTCTGAATTCATCCCCACATGGACAGAGATGTGTACTGCAGCCAGTCCAGAAATCGGAAGTAACCAGAGAGTGCCAATTCTCTTCCTATTCGCTAGTTGCATAACAACGAATATAGAATTTCGAGGTTATTTGCGGTGAGCTGGACCACTTCCGGTCACTTCTTCCGTCAATAGCGCTCACTTACTTAACCAACCGTCCAGCGTAGTGTAAAAACAAAACATGAGTCTTTTTGGTATTAAAGCCGGTAAACGTTTGAAACTACAGCACCAAGTAAAGAAGACTTTTCTTCACTGCTGTGTACCGCTGTGTAACAATTCATCGCAGTATAATTCCATCCTGAGTTTCCATCGTTTCCCTGTGGATGAGGAGGTGAACTCTGTGTGGAAAGCAAAGATTCGGCGGGAGAACTTCTCCCCGACTGACGGTATTCGAGTTTGTAGTGTTCATTTTCTACCTGGGGATTTTGAGGGACCGAGACGTTTAAAGAAGGGTTCACTCCCATGTCTGTTCGCCTGGAACAGTTTTTCTCTTCCGGCACCCAGGCTCAATGTCTGGCAACGTCGCCCGAGACCTCCGACCCCAGAGTTACTGCCGGCGGACATGTCTGAAGAAGAGGACAGCGTTCAGCCTATGGAAGTCACCGTTGCCGACCATGATTACTGTGTCACTCCCAACACCTCCGTGGTCATTTATGAGCTGATGAGGGAAAACTGAAAACTCAGAGGGAGGGTTGAGGAGCTTGAACACCAGCTAGAGTCTATGCAGCTGCGGTCTACTTTTGGAATCCTACGCATCGCCAAATCCGACGAGAATATTTGCTTTTATACAAGGTATGTTCATTATACTGATTGCCCCCTGTGTGCGTGTGTGTGTGTGTGTGTGTCCACAGATCTGTTAATGTTAATTTCTGTTTATTATTATCATTGTTTATTATAACCCAAGTGTGTTAAGGTCTTGTTGTTATTCAATTTTACTTCAGATTTGCATCTTACAAATCTTTCCTGGCCTTTTGGAAACAAGTGGAGCCAGCTGCAAACACAAAATTTGTCAGATTCTCCTCAGCAAATGATTTCCTCTGCCAATGCTGCCTTAGGTATAACCCCACAACGAGCTACAAAACTGCTACTCATCGATGAATTGCTGCTATTTCTGATGCATCTTTCTGTGGGTCTGCCTCTGAGGGATCTGGCCAATTGCTTTTCGATTCCCCGGACCACCGTCAGCAGGATAATAACATCATGGACTCACTTTTTGTATCATCTGCTGGGTTCCAAGGCCAGTAGATGTTGTTCTTCACTTTACAGTACTCTTGAATAGCCCGTGGCTCCAATGTCAGACCTCTTTTCATGACCGATGTTTGGGTCACACCCCTGAGCATTCTTTCAGCGAGATGTTCTGCTGATGTCTGACCACGAACATGACAAACCTCCCTAAAGTGAGATGATGTTACTCTCATCTTTCTGACCCAATGCCACACCACAGACATACTCTGGTCCCTTGTTGACACTTCTATTCCCCTTGCCATTTCCAAGTTGGTCTGTAGAGATTGCAGATGCAGTTGCTGGTGTAGACTGCAGACAAACTGGCAACAAGTGGTCTTCAATCTGTAGCCATCCAAGAGCAGAGGTGGGGGTGGAGGAGCTCCAGTGTGGAGTGATATGATGTGGCTGACTGGCACTGGCTGCTGATAAGAGATCAGGCTGCCCTCCTGAATTTTGCCCAATGCTGACTCGACCACTTTCAGTACATCAGGATCAGGCATATCCCCCCGCATCGCCTTGTAGAAAGTGCTCCTATGTAGAATTTTATATCACAATTTAAATTAGTATACATATCTGTGTGACAGATAACCACATTTTCATGATAATTTTTTTAATTACAAGACATAACCTACCTGACACCACTGGCTACTGTCCTTTGTTTGGGCTTGGCAGACAACACAACCATATCTCTGACCCGGCCTGCTTTTACACCCTATCAATCAATGATAAAAGTAAAAAGAAATGGCATCTCAGAGGTGGTTCAATGTAACGTGTGGGAAAATGTTGTATTTTATGCACAGACAAACTATACCTGGCACATGTGGCTACTGATAATAACAATGCTCTGAAAAATACCATAGTCCTTGGCTTGTGCCAGCGTTGCTCTGTCTCGGTGCAGCTAAGGACTGGGGGTACAGCAAGGAGGCGGAGCTGAGAGTAGGTCGCAGTCTGAAAAAGGAGAGCCACGGTATGGTTGCAAAGTGCTTTGCCAGCAGCACACGAGCACACCGTCTCAAACAGCTGCACTGGTGACGAGTCTTCAAGGACAATCTATGAAGAAAACAGAAGAAAAAGTTACTACACACACATAACAAACATTAATCCTAGCCAGTGCAGTAAAATGTGATGTGAACTATATCATATTCTCAAGATGTGAGGTCTCTCCTTTTTCCTCAGGGACCTGTGGCACATAGCTCGCCTGTGGCACATAGCTCACATGTGACTCTCCCTGTGCCTGACACTTTGTTTGATACTGAGTTAGGGATAACATCATATTGATTATCATTTAAGTAATGCATCAAGATCTTTTAGGAATAATTACATTGTACAATCACTGACAAGTGATATGGTAAGATTTGCTCCAACATGGTGTTAAAGTATAGCCACTTGCATGTGACAGGCAAAATGGCTTTTTAATGCAGAAGTTTTTTTTTTTTTTTTTTTGCCCGTTTACATGACACCTTTTTATTTTAAAACCAATTATGATGGGGTCCGATCAAACATCCATTTCTTAACCAGATTGATAGACGTAGTATGTGTATGTACACATCTATTTGATACGCTATTCCAATCAAGCAGGAAATTAGTTACGTTAAGATCTTGTGAACGGATTGACTTTCAATCAGACTAAAAAGAAGAGGTGTACATGTAAAATAAAGTCACTGGGTAAAACTATCTAACTTACTATAAGCAGAGGCGGACAGAGTACACAGCTTCATTACTTGAGTAAAAGTACAGATACCCCTTGCTAAATTGTACTCAAGTACAAGTAAAAGTACTACAGTCAGATGTCTACTTCAGTAAAAGTACTGAAGTACTTGTTTTTAAAAGTACTTGAGTATCAAGAGAACAAGAGTACATTTTCTAAATATTGCAGTACTACTGCCACAGTGCTTACATTGGTAAACACAGCAAACACTTGAAGCGAAAACTATCATTAGCTTGTTCAGAAAATTGAAATAGTCTGGCGAGGTGGGGCCACGGGTTGGCACATTCCCGGGATGGACCTGCTGCGTCTTCATCCATTATTTCGTCCATGGTTTCGTCTCTTATCTAAATCTGACCATGGAGTTGACTTTGGCGGAAAGCTGAAGGTGATTGCTGATAGGCTGTCCCAATCAGTGGCGCCTGCGCAATCCAATCACGTTTGAGAGGGAAACAACAAATTGAGGGTTTCCGAGATTTTTCATTTTTCCTTTTTTTTTTTTTTTAGAAGAAGTAACGGGTACTCACGGTTATGGATAGAAATGTAGTGGAGTAAAGAGTACAATATTTTGCCTCTCAAATTTACTTGAGTAAAGTCATGAGTACTCTCCAAAAATGATACTCGAGTAAAGTACAGATCCCTCAGAATTGTACTTAAGTACTGTACTCAAGTAAATGTACTCCGTTACTGTCCGGCTCTGACTATAATAATGAGAGATATGGCCTGTAACGTTAATTCCCATAGGTGATTTAGTTAGCTGAGGTAACTTAACATCAAGCTACTGCTAGTCCGCCCTAGTTCTAGTCAGCGGTAATGTTAGTTTGCTAACTCTGCTGTCACCGTGAATATATGACGCAGTAAAAAAAAACTTACCTTCATAGTTGTCGATGAATTGTGAAATATAAATTTTGAACCCCTTCTCTCTCTTATTCGTGGGAGCAGATGAAAAGGAGTTAGTAATCTGGTGCAGATCATTGATGGTAAACTTAGGTAGATTCTGCAGAATTCTCGTGTAAAACAGCACCAGCTTCAGGAATGAGGCGAGCGGAAGTGGGACGGCTTACCAGAAACAAACGGACGTCGGCAACATTCTATATATGCAACTAGCGAATTAGACATTCTCTGGCGTTACTGCATGATGTAAGCAGGTTCCAGCTAACCACGCCCTTGGTACGAGCTCAATTCTGTGTCGTATTCTGCCACAGAATTAGCCTGGCTAACGTCAGACCTCTTTCTCATTGAGACGTGGTCTGGGAACCATGTTAATTTTCTCGTATTTGAGGCGTGGTTTACGAATGCCCAGAGCCGTTTATTGGGCGCTACGAATGTCTATCAAATGTGCCTGTACGTAGCTCATAGCCAATCGTTTCAATTATACCAGATGACGTATGTAGAGCGACAGAAATTCGACGAGGAAGAAGACGATGGCTGAAGAAGACTAAACTACTTAGAACACTATCTAAGGCTGCATCGAAAGGTAACTTCGCGTCTGCTGCCATGTTGGATCCATAGATATAAACAAACTGCTTCGGTGTGTCGCATAGACGTCGTCATCGTCTTGCTGCTCCCTCCCCGTTCTGTGATTGGTTCCCTTTTTGAGGGGAAAATCTGGTCCATGGTGTCCAGGCTGCCTAGCAGCGTGAATAAAATCGCGCTGCGCTCAAGGCAGCATGGGGAAACCCAGGCTACCGCAGAATAGTCTCAATTATAATTCACGCAAAAAACATGATTCACACATGCGTAGACAATTTCACATGCATGAAACCTAATTCACGTACACACAAAAAAAATTCACGTGCGTGAAAAAAATATACATTCACAAAAAACAATTCACATGCGCAAAATTAAAGTATATATTCATAAAATACATTTCACAAATGCAAAACACAATTTGTAGATATACAACTGTGCACAAAAACCTTTGAATGTTTAAAATGTACGAGTTTATCCTTGAATGTGAATGTGCAAATCGTTATTCACGTGTGAATCGCCTTGGATTTGTGTGTGTGTGTGTGTGTGTGTGTGTGTTTGAGACTTTCCTGGCAGCGAACTCCTACAAAGATGAGTCGTACTCTTTAGCCAATCAGATTTAAGCTTATCAATCGACAATCGGTATTACGTGAGGGCGGGCCTACCTGCATGGGGCAAACATTTGACATGGTAACTTGGTAATAGACCTACAATGTCTTCTTCTTCTTCTTTTTCTTCTTCTTCTCCTTCTCCTCCTTTTTTAATTTTTGTTTTGTTTTTACCATGATCATAATATCATGGTGTTTTGAAGATCCATAGTTTTGTGTATGAATATGGTAATAATCATACAGTGATATATATTGAGGAATTACCATCTGATTTACCTCAGTATTATCACAGATCATTTTGTAATTGAAATGGTAGAAACAGCTTTGATATACTTTTATCAATTTTATCATAGTTTGGTTTATTTTGATGTATATAAAAACAAAAATACAGACACTTTCACTTTGTCAGGTTGAGATGGGAGAAAACAACGGCATGAATAATTATGAAAAGTTGAAAATAAAATAGTTAAACAAGCATTATACTTTCACAATATAATTTGCAATTATAGCTAGAATTATAGATTTTAACAATGAAAAACAAATTATGAAAATACAGCAAAACATGTTTAGGTTTGTAATTTATATGAATAATTTTTATTGTGTATTTCATATTACGGCAGAAAACTCATTTATTGTAATTGACAGGTGTGATGATCAGTGGAGTTGAGTTTTTACCTCCATCATTAAAGCACGGGCAAAAATATGGATAGAGTTTCCCAGTGAAAGACTGATCAGTGAAAGAGTAGAGATGAGAGCTGGACTCCACATCATAAAAGGAGACCAGACCCTCCTCATAATCCACAAACACACCGACCCGCTGCGGCTTTACTCTCACACACAGAGAGACAGTGGGATCAGCACCGGCTTTATATTCATTCTCATTCATCAGAACCACAGTCCAGTATCCATTACTGGGTCTCGGTGTGATCGATCCCTTCCTGTTAATGGATTCTCTGGCCACTCCTAAAGTCCATTTAGTCTTTCCCTTCACCTGCACCTCAAAATAAAATCTCCCTGAGGAGAATTCCTCCTTCCCCAGGACAATTACACATGGATCAAATCTCTCTGGTTTGTCTGGGAGTTTCTGTCTAATGTCTCCACATCTCACTTGTTTTCCATCATCAGACAGGATGAGTTTAGGATGAGCTGTATCAGGATCCAGAGTCACATCCACTGAGAAAACAGAGAATATAAATCAGAAATTCACAATAAAGATATTTAGTAGGGGTGTAACGATTCATCAACTACATCGATGTATCGATTCATATTCTTAATGATCCAACTACATCGATCTGTGCTCGGCAAGTTATATCGATCTAGACATATATTGATCTAACATCGTTTTAAAAGGTAATGAATCGATTGTATCGATACTATGAAATAACGCATTGGATTTAAGCACGTCAGACTTTATAAGGATGGTTTTTTTCTTAGCACTTTTAATGATAAAGGCGTTAAACGTTACTCGATTCAGTCTGCCCATCTGTGACGTGATCGCCATGCGTGACGCGCCAGCAGCAGCGCAAAGACAAAGGCCGTTTCTCAATATGCGTTCTTGTCTGTACTTGCGTTCTTGTGGACTTGTGAAACGTCATCAGTCGCTGCCCAAGTACCGTCCCAATACACAAGTTTGCATTTTGGCAAGAACGGTTAAAAATCACGGAAGTGTTCTTGACACGCCCATTTTACCGAGGATGCATAGGTTGGTAACTTGTGTGAACTTGACGGCAGAAATATCCCAGCATTCATTTCGGCATTCTAGGAACGAGAGGTCAATACAGCAAATCGTTTTTCTACAATTTCGTACGCTATTTCATCACTAAATTCACTTCTGAGAACATTTGATGCGAGAAATCAACTGTGTAGATTTTAAATATTGGCATTTTTCGAAAATGCGCTCAAACGTTTTCGGAAGTGAGAATCTCCAGCGTAGGTAGCTTTATTGTTATGAATATACATTACGTAGAGTACAGTTGTAGAGTAATCCCTTGAGCTGAGGGTAGGCTTGGGCGATAAAGCCTGCTGTTACCGTCAATAATTCTCGTTATGTTTGGGCACTGCAGACGGCGTCTGTGCTGGGGTATTATTGCGCAACACCAGCAAGAACACATCGTCTCGAACTGTCAGCAGCGTTCTGTGTGCTCGTCACCTTGTGAGTTCATTCTTCCAAGAACAACTAGCAAGAGCGTTCTCCCCAAGAACACAAGTCTGTTCTTTGCATTCTTGGTTTTGAGAAACACCCAAAGTCTCTCACCTCAGAAAAACGGACTTTCCTGACTCTCAGCCGCTATACTGCAGTAGCGCGCACTCTTCAATTGCACGCGCAAATGCGGCGTCGCGCGCTGCAGGCTTATATCGTTTCACTAGCCTATAAAGCACAAAATAAACTACAAGCATGCAACGTCGTTACGTTTTAAATTAGAAAAAACGTGTTGTCCAGATTCAGTATCTGCGGTCTGATGATGTTGTCAGGCTATATGTCCGTGTCATTATTCTATCATTATTTTCATAACTTGTAACGAAATAAAGTCTCTCACCTCAGAAAAACGAAATCGCATGTCCTGTCATCGTTATACTGTGCTCATAGCGTGCACTCTTTAATTGCACGCGCATAATTAATTGATACCTGATTCCCTTTCAAGAATTTTTGGCTAAAAAGTCACTGAATCGATTTCAAGTCACTGAATCGTTTCGGATCGTATCGTTCTAAATTAACCAATATCGTCCTTGAATCGTATTGACAACCATCGCAATACGAATCGAATCGTTGTTAAAACGAATCGTTACACCCCTAATATTTAGTGCTGATGTGTTAATATGTAATCAGTGTTTAATCATACTGTCGGTCAGTGATGAAGCTGTGAGTATCTGAATGTAATCTAGTGTAGTGCAGACAGCACACTGTACCTGCATACTGCTGTCTCCTCTTCAGTTCTGTAGAGACTAATGACAATAAAACACCATCAGATCTTTGACATGTTTATGTGTGAATTATAGACGGATTTAAGCTTATATTTAAAGAATTGTGTACAACATCATGTTTTATCTGATCAATGTTTCTCTGCTGATATTTAGAGAATCCCTGAACTCCTATTGTGTTTGAGCTCGAAATATTCCTCCTTTTTAGAGCATCTTTGGGAATGTTTTGTGAATTTTATGAAATTTTTACTTTAGATATTTTTATGCCTAATTACTGATATTAAAAGATGATAAATATATGTATCTGTACGGTGTATTTGATATTGTCGTACCAGTTTGCGTGAGTTTCTCCTGTAGAGAGTCCTGCAGTTTAGTCAGAGCTCTCCTCAGAGTCTCCAGACTCTCATCAGTCTTCACACTGATCTCAGACCAGTTCCTGGTGTTTCTAGAGCTGCACAGGGATGAGTAAATCTACAGCAGGAGAGAGGAGAAATCCTTCAGCATGGGGAGTGTTATGGTGTCATATACTGCATTATCATTGATCAGAGAGATGTTGACTGACCTGTAGGAGGTGGAGGTGATCTTCAGTGTGTGAGAGCTGCTCCAGCTCAGTGTTTCTCATCTTTAGCTCAGTGATCTCCTGCTCCAGCTCTTCAATGAGCTCTTCCTCCTGTTTCTCTGCTGCTTTCTGCTGCTCCTCCATCATCTCCAGCAGTTCAGTCTGACATCTCTCAATGGAGCGGATGAGATCAGTGAAGAGCTCCACACGGGCTGCTTTCTCCTTCTCTGTGTTTCTCTGCTCAACCAGGACAATCAACACATTATTAGTGGCGTTTGTTAAGAGAAGAATCAGTGTTATTATTTCTCATACTTCAGTGTTTTAGCCGGTTTTCAAAATCCCTCATTCTGCACAGTTTGCACTGAATGATTCCTCAAATCATGTGTGTTGTTGAGGAGAGATGTGTTATTACTTTACTAAGTGATCAGGGAATCACAGACGTGTCGATATTCAGACCAGCAGTGTGACTGTGAGTGTGACATTGCTTTTATACAACAATTCAATAAACAATGATAGATATTAAAATTAATTTAATTTAATTATTTTAAACTCACTTTTCTGACTTCTGCTGAGTGTTTGACGTCTTGAATCTTCTTGATTCTGTCCTGGATCATCTGCTGTGTGTCTTTCTGTGTCTTCATCAGTTGAGTCTACAGACAGAGAACAACACACAATATGTTTTCATAACTGATTCATTTATATTAAAGAACATGTGTTTCCTCGTGATAAGAGCCATTTAAAATCAGTTTGTCAGTAACTTTTACCTTCTTCTCTTCACTCTCCTCTTCTAAAGAAACAGTGTCGTGGTTCTGGTGGTCTTTCAAAGCACACATCGGACACACACATGTCTGATCATCTCTACAGAACAGCTCCAGAGGTCTCTCATGTTTCTGACATATATAGTCCTCCAGATTACTCACAGGATTGATCAGTTTGTGTTTCTTTAAACCTGCCACTCTCAAATGAGTCTCCAGGTGAGTTTCACAGTATGAGCTCTGACACACCAGACACGACTTCAGGGCTTTCAGCTTTCTTTCCTCACAGAAGTCACACAGAACTTCAGCTTTTTTCTCAGGACTTTTCTTTTTATAGTGATCTACAATCTCTCGGAGTGTGGTGTTAATCTTGAGATCAGGTCTGTGCTTGAATGTTTCTTTACAATATGGACAGTTGCAGGTCTGGCTGTTGTCCCAGCACTTATTCAGACAGGTCTTGCAGAAGTTGTGTCCACATGGAGTGCTGACTGGATCAGTGAACACGTCCAGACATATAGAGCACTGAAGCTCCTCAGTCAGTGGACCGCTGGAGGAAGACATCGCTGGAGAGAGAAATGATGAAGATAAATCACCTGCATTAGTTTAAAGTCAAAATCTTATTGAGAGAATGTCCAGAATGTGCAGAGCTTAATTCTAAACAATGTGAGGCTATTTTCAAAGTAAAATATATGATAGATTTGAGTGGGTTATTGACTCAAATGGAGGAATATCCATACTCCCTCTCCTTTCCTGTTTTTTTGTTGATGGTGGGAAAGATTCTGCCATTGTTCTTCACCTCTTCATGCCTTTTCAAGGCAAAAGAAAATAACAACAACAACAGAATCATCTTAAATAGGAAATGTTGTTTACATTAAAGGACAAGTACAGATAACCCCACAGATAACCTCAGTGTTTTTGAACCGCAGAAAGAGGTAAATAAAACAGCTCGAGAACAATGATGTTACATTTAGCCTACCTCAAAATGAGCTACATGGGAGTATTTTTTTATATGTGCACTATATTACATATTTATTATATTTTTACTTAAATCATTAAAATAGCCTATTATAACGTTGTTATTATAATAAAAAATGCATAATATTTAATTTGAGTTGTTATTTTTTAACCTTTAATAATAATACCAGCAGACAGGGCTCTCTCTCTGTAACCTGTTTACAGCATTAGGTGACATGTTTTTGATTCTTGAGAAAACAAATGAACATGTATGCTATCTACTGTAGCCCCGACCCCCAATAACGTGAATCACAATATTTGACGTGGGCTGAATTTTATTGGATACAACATGAGCTAAAATTCAGTCGAAATGTGATGTTTTCAAATCTAATTTTGACCGTACCTGAAATGGAAACATTGCTTATTCTAAGACCTGCATTTATTGCATAGACTTAGCAAAAACATAATGTAAGTGTCTAAAATGCGTGAGCACAGTTCAGTTTAATGATAAATAAAAATGTCACTTAATGCTGAATTTATGAAACTGTTTGCTGAAATAACCACATCATGGCAGGTAGCCTACAGATAAAAAGTTTAAAATTTCATCTTTTCATTTTTTTAACGAGGAACAGATTGTTTTTCTGAAAGAGAGTGTAGCAAAAGTCTGATATCATGCTTTGCAATGTAGATAGTTTTGCGGTTTGATATTCTGTATTCTTTTGGCTATTGTCTCGCCGTGCGGTGTCGTAGACATGCAAATAATCTCTCATTTCGTTATTCATGATTTGTGAATTCGTGTGACGCGGTCCTCCGGTCCGAAATACGTTTATTTTTTTATACTGACTTTTATTTTTAAATTGCGTATAACTCCAAAAGTCGGTCACTTAGAAGACTGAACCCAGTTTCATCTTGACCTGCTTGATTTGTGAATTTTTTCACAGCAAAGCTCTTGTCCGTTAACCGGTTGGCAAGTCCGCTAGACATGAATTTGGTAAATTTGTGAAAGGTTCCACGGTGCAGTTTGGGCCAGTTAACCCTTCCCTGAGTGGTTAACTGACCCAAACTGAACTGTGAAACTTTTCACAAATCGAAATGGTTCATTTAATCACTCAGGGAAGGGTTAACTGACCCATACTGAACTGTGGAACCTTTCACAAATCAGAATGGGACATTTAAACACTCAGGGAAGGGTTAATTGGCCTAAACTGCACAATGGAACCTTTCACAAATCAGAAAGGGTCATCTAAACACTCAGGGAAGGGTTAACTGGCCCAAACTGCACCGTGGAACCTTTCACAAATTAGAATGGTTAACTTAAACACTCAGGGAAGGGTTAACTAACCCAAACTGCACCGTGGTACCTTTCACAAAACAGAAAGGTTAACTTAAACACTCAGGGAAGGGTTAACTAACCCAAACTGCACCGTGGAACCTTTCACAAATTAGAATGGTTAACTTAAACACTCAGGGAAGGGTTAACTGACCCAAACTGAACTGTGGAACCTTTCACAAATCAGAATGGTTCATTTAAACATTTAGGGAAGGGTTAACTGACCCAAACTGAACTGTGGAACCTTTCACAAATCAGAATGGTTCATTTAAACACTCAGGGAAGGGTTAACTGGCCCAAACTGCACAATGGAACCTTTCACAAATTAGAATAGTTAACTTAAACACTCAGGGAAGGGTTAACTGGCCCAAACTGAACTGTGGAACCTTTCACAAATCAGAATGGGACATTTAAACCGTCAGGGAAGGTTTAACCTTTAATCAGTGTTTGGGGTCAAAATGACCCCAATGGACTTTTCCTTCATTTTTTAAAAGTGTTACCTTCATCGCAGGGGCATGAAACTCTGTGACTTTTCCTAAATAATCTATCTAAACATGCACAAAAAAAAACTGGGCTTGATTTGGTTGTTCTAAAGGTGTGTAAATTTTTTTTTACCATTTAAGGTGTTTGGGGTCAAAATGACCCCACATTGAAAATGAATGGGAAAATGAAAAAAATGACTTTTTTTTAATTTTGTTTGTCAAAAAAATAAAAGTAAATCCATTATAAATCTGAAAATTTTTACAAATAAACCAAGGTCTGGTCCTAGAGCATAAATAAAAAGTAGAACGAACTTTCTATCTCATACACACACACACACACACGCACACAAACACACACATGTATGTGACTGCAACAGAGAGCATTTTTACAGAAATTGGCAAATAAAATAAACAAAACTGGCATAAATCTAAAAAAAATTACATTTAAATCAAGCTCTGGTCCTAGAGCATAAACCCAAAGTGGAATGAACTTTCTATATCATACACACACACACAAACACACACAAACACACACGTATGTCACTGCAACAGAGAGCATTTTTATAGAAATTGGCAAATAAAATCAACTAAACTGGCATAAATCTGAAAAATGTTAGGCAACATGGAAGCTGCCCCCCCCCACCCACATACACACACACACACACACACACACACACACACACACTACAGTCATGTCATAGTGGTGACTTGTAAATGTATGTATAATAATTTGCAAAAGCAAGATAATTCAAAATATATCAGAAAACAACAACAAATTATAACTCTGACAAAACTACATATTTTTTATGTATTTCAAAATGTTTAAATAAATATTCACAAAATATATATCATAAAGTTGTGAGGAGAAGTTTAAGCATCAAGAAAAATGAAGTGAAAATGAATGAGTCTCTATGGCCCTCTATTGGATATATGTGGCCATTGCAATTTCTTTCTTTAATTATAATTTCTAAAGTTTTTCCACAAACCAGCAGATGTCAGTATTCTATCCCTAACACATAGAGCAATGTCCAAAAACTATTTAGATTTAATTAAGATCATCATTTAAGTGATTTTTTCTTTAAAATATCTTTTTTCATGAGCCAATTTATGGCCTAGTTATGTAATTGTGCAGTAAATAGTTAAAAAACTTCAAAATTTCCACAAAAACACAGCATAAATGTATAGTTGAGAAGTAAATAAAAAAAATGATATATAGTTTTCCATATAAAAATGTATATTTCCTTATGTAATCGCTCTTTAAAAGTTTGGGGTCATTTTGACCCCAAACACCTTAAGTGTTGTCCTTTTTTAACACTGATTAAAGGTTAACTGACCCAAACTGCACTGTGGAACCTTTCACAAATCGAACTGGTTCATTTAATCACTCAGGGAAGGGTTAACTGACCCATACTGAACTGTGGAACCTTTCACAAATCAGAATGGGACATTTAAACACTCAGGGAAGGGTTAACTAACCCAAACTGCACCGTGGAACCTTTCACAAATCAGAATGGGACATTTAAACACTCAGGGAAGGGTTAATTGGCCTAAACTGCACAATGGAACCTTTCACAAATCAGAAAGGGGCATCTAAACACTCAGGGAAGGGTTAACTGGCCCAAACTGCACCGTGGAACCTTTCACAAAACAGAATGCGCAGTACGCTCGGCAATCAGGAAGTGAGGGCTTCTAATTTGCTTCAGTTCTCTCCGTTGAAACCTATGGGGTCGCTGTGTCCAGTTTATATACTGTCTATGGTTTAAATTGGTGTAGGCCTACTACATTTGAAATGGAGAAGCGCGCGTAAAAATACGTAGCCTACAAATTTGTACGTCGGTGAAGTTGTTTATACGTAAATAAATTACGTTTTTGTGCTGTCAATACGCAAATGTTATACGTTTTAGTGCTGTAAATACGTCAGTATTATACGTTTCTGTGTGTATAAAACGTAAATAAAGGCTACGTATGGTCGAACTACACTTTACGTAAAAATACGTCATGAGATCACGTTGGTTATTTAGCAGCTAGTTATCATACAACTGCATGACCAATAACTTCTGTAACTATAAGTAGGCTAGGCTATGTCTTGTCATTGTTACTGATAACGCCCTTTACATTTCCTTTCTCATATGATGATATGAAAATAATCAAAATGAGAAATAAATCACACGTGTAGCCCCGCCGCGATCTGCAGACTGCAGCCAGGTCCTTCTCCAAAGGTTTGTCAGTGTCTGTGTAAGGGTCATATCCTATTTCTTAAGGCTTTATGTCGTGTGACTAAAATTAAAGAAAGCCCAAACTTTGCTTGACAAGCAATCAAATGACATATTTAAATACAATTCTGATAGCTTCCATTTCAGTGCAGTGAACAACTAAAATAGCTGAGTGAGTTTTTTACAATTAAGCCCTCGGGCCAGTTGCATAAAACTATTATGTTAAGACTGTCTTAAGAATTAAATAGCAGTCATCGCTCTTTCTTTTCGGTATCAAATTACACCAATCTACGTTTTTATGTAACTGACTTAAAAAAGTTATGAACAGTCTTAAAGAAAAACTTTGATCAACTAAGGAGCAGTTTATGCAAACGGCGCCTGGTTCTGTTCAACTTATTCCAGTTCGACAACCTAAACCAGATCACTTCCATTAGAAACCTGTTCAGCACAATCTCTCTTATATCTCTTACCTGTGAGGATCAGATGTGTCCACAAGACTCTTTGAACGGATCAATAAATATTCTGTATTTTAAAGAGTTTAAAGAGGTTGTTCGTTTCAGGCGTCCATATTGTTGTTGATCAAGTTAAGTTTCACTTTCTCTGAATAGGCTTGTTTGAGATGTGCCTTGCCTCGCCTGAAATGTATGCGAGAGTAGGCGGCTGCAGTGAGAGGAGGAGTGAAAAAAGCGCAGGCAAGCCGGACAGTTCTCTCTTCTCGCAGTGGATCTGACACCTGTGAGATCAAAGATGGATATCGCGGGATTCACGGGATTCACGCTCGTGCACAGTGTTGCTAATAAACTGGATGGAATTTAAGTTCTGTTGCTTTTATATGAAAATAAATATAATGGACAAGACAACCCATAGTAGCCTAATTAAATCCATTCCAAATACATGTTTATCTTTTTTTCTTTAATACAGACATATGTGTTTGTTTTTTAAATAAAAATTACATTGCATAACCCAAAGAGATCGCACTGTCAGATAGTTTGGGTAGATAGATAGATATTCACACATAACGTACACATAAAACATGATATCAGAGTTTTAAAATCAAACATTTTAAAAGAGAACAATACATCACGATTGTTTAATGAGCATTAAAGGGGTGATGAACTGAGAAATCAAATTTTCCTTGATATTTTGACATATAAGAGATCATAATACTATAATAATATCCTGTAAGTTTCAGAACTGAAAACTACCTTGTTGTTAGTCCAATAAAAGCTTTTATAGACACCAGGCTCAGCAAACGACTCCTTTTTCAAAGTGGGGAACTATGACGTCAAAGAGGATAAAACACCGCCTCCACAAAAGAAGATCAACGCCTACTTCAACACGGCCTGTTTAGCCCCGCCCACCGATTCGCCCAAACATGCTAAATAACATAGGACGACATGATGATTGCAAAACCGGATCGAGCTACTTCCAAGCAATAAACATGCTGTTTACTAAATATTGTGCGTGCCTGTTTGTGGAAGAAGACAGTCTGCATAAGCTTCCTTCGGATTCCAGCATGGTTAAACTTTATTAAATCAGTCAATCACAATTTCCCGACGGATCTGCCAGCAACATGTAAGTAACCATGTGTATTCTAATGCCTGATCTGCGATCAGTGATTTCTGATGTGTAATTATTCAAGTTCAGATATCTTTCTCTTAAAATCGTTCAATACTGTTTATGCATCAGTGACTAAACGATCAACTTCACATAATTTCTCGTAGTATTATGAAAATAATCTTTTTTAAACTGTTATTAAATTATATACAGAAAGCGATCAAAGAACGATCCCTTTCCATTCGCCCAAGCTGTCAATCAAACAGCACAGCGCGAGCCGCGAGAGCTTATCTGGACACAACCAAACTCGTGATGAAATAATGACATTGTTACACTACACAACGAAGCTCTTACTGTGTATTCACATCGTGTTTGCATTGTGATTTGGTGTAAGCATTTGTGAGAGTGCAAAAATTGCGTTGCAATGATAAGATCTTTATTCACACGATCAACAGACTGTTTGTCATCCGCTCAGTCAGTGCTCATCATGCTGCAACCTTTCATGCGATGTAATAGATTTAAATATAATGCTTTAAACGATACTTTTCACGATTTGTTAATCTCGATAGCTGTAATAGTAAAAACGTAGTAAAAGTTTTCGAGAGAGTTCATGTAATACTAGCTATTTCATATGCAAGCATGTCAGCCAATCACAGCAGTGGGCGTTTGCACTGCAGTCTCACAGCAGACACGCCCCTTAAAACGGAGCTTTCAAATCTGAGGCTGAAATCAGGCTTGGAAAAATGGCTTTTATTTATAAATTATGACAATTTTTGATGTAAAAATCATACTAACATTATAAGGGCACCCCAGGCAACATTATAAAATAATAAAACAATCCAGTTCATGACCCCTTTAAGCTGTGTCGTCAGTAAGTCGTTTCCCATCATGCTTTTGATCAGCGCAGTCAGTGGAGAGCAACTGCGCTCGACTGCAGAATCCGACACGTGCGCCTTGCGGTCGCGAGAGTTTTTTGACATAGGCTACGTCAGCATGACATCAGAGCAAGGCGGAGCGCACTCGGACACATTTCTAACCGGCATGCATCTTGCGCTGATCACCGCAGTGATCAATTCTGCGCAGATTTTGCTCATCTCAAACAAGCCTAAGGTGTGTTCGACATCGGCTGCGGCTGGATGTATCCGATCGGTGAGAGTAGCTGCGTACAGGCGGGGAGGAGCTGCAAACGGAGATGTGAAGTCGGATTTTTTAGTGTAAAATTCTATTTTTTACAGTCTATGGTAAAATTATGTCTCTGCTGCGGCTGTGCATACAACATATAACCCTTTCACAAGTAAATTTAAAATATTCTGGCTGACCCCCCAGCGTGAGTTTTTCAAGGCGACCGTTATTATTAGAATGTGTCACTTTATGGTTTCCATGGTGACGCGTCATTGCTTGTCACGTGACACACCGCAGCAGCAACAGCGCTGAATGAATGATGATCTGCTTTTATGTCAGAATATTCACAAATGTGTTAGCTATGGCATGAAATATCTGATATTCCGATTGTCAAATACATGCAAGTGGAAGTGTATTGTTGTTTAAACACCTTTATAACGATCGCGTTGTATCGCTGTATGCGCGATGGGCGCCGCCATTAGTTTGTGCCGCAGACGCAGTTCAGAGAATCGGATCTGTTGGATTTACAACACGTGAATTCTTCCACTTCTCCCGAAATACTTAAAAGTAAGTGGCTGGTGAACTGGGAGAAGAATAGAGTAAAGTAAACATTAAAGTTACTTACACAATGTGTATCTGATATGAATAAAACGTGTCGAATTATAATGGAAAGGATTATTATTATTACCTCTAACATAGACATCAGTGTGTATTTTACAAACTCTAAATGTATTGTTTTTTTAGTACTTATGTGAATTTATATGTCTGAAACCTAAAATAAACAGTATGTGGTTGAAAACACTGAAAAGTTGTGATATATGACAGCTCTGAGCGCGCCTGTCTCTGAGTTGAGCAGTTGATCATGTGATGCACTGACCGTTCTAATCACACCGGTGTTCTATGGGTGTGATCGTACGCGCCAGGGACCAGCCTGATTACGCCGGTGTGATCGTACGTGCCAAAGGCTTAAAAACAAGAAATTTTATGACACAAATCTTAATCTTAAGATTAAGCTTAAATCAAACATATTTTAATTCAGATTATGTATTTATATATAAACAACGGAAAATTAAAACAACGAAAAAAGCGGCCGCCCCCGTTCCAACGTCTATGCCACAGCTGAAGTGAAATAAATGCAATATTTGCCAAATAATGTTTCAGAGACATTTTCATTCAATACTTTATGTACTGCTTCACACAGCGTCTGTTTGAACAAGAATAAAGTTCAACATAAGCTACTATCAATGAAGTGGAGTCTACGTTTTTTAATCAGTTTTATTTTGATAAACATGACACAATATAACTTCGCAACTACATGAAAAGAGTGTTTACTGTTATAAAAAACTGATTTGTGCGCTTTAGAGGAACTAAAGGTGTTTGAATAAACACGCAACACATGTGATCGTTGTCATGCAATGGATTTGGCCAATCGTGGAACAGCTGTGTCGTCATCAGAGCTCCTGCAGCCCAGTGCAGCCGCTCTTGAGAAGCTGCGCTGGCTTATGGAAGGCCAAAAGGGCCAAAACGTGTGAAACTGTCGTGTAAACACGTAATTACGTGTTAACACGCAAATTACGCGTAAACGTATGGCGTTCCGATCGGCTCTTTATTATGACTTTGCTATGGCGGGTACTCCGTGCCAAAATCAAACATCCGAACGACCGACCGATCGATCGAACGTCTTTCCGAACGTCTATCCGTACATCTTGAACTTTCAAACGGGTGACCCACGTGACGACCTGACGTGACGTCAGCGTCTTCAAATTTGCTGCTTTTTAACCATATAAGTATACAAGCTGATGTGTAAAGACTATAAATGGACATGATAGGCACTAAATAGGCCTATGTTATACCTAAAATAATACTCAACCATTTCCTGCACTTCCCCGAATAAGCCTATTCTAGTGTTGTAAGCTATTCTAAGTGATGAACTGAACAACCACCTGTAGGCTATATCATGACTTTCTGTGCATTTCATGACTCTAATGTTTCAAACACCAGACTCACCTATTGTAACTGTATAGGCTACAGTGTTTTAATTAATGTTGTTGTATTTTTCCTTTTTTTTATCTGTCAAACTGATTAATTGTATATTGTGTGATATGTTGTTTTACAAGTAAGAGTTAAAAGTAATAAGATAAAGGGTTTTCATTTTTAAGTCTTCAATGCCATGGACCATGTTGTCATTAGTTGCTCATTGACTTTTCATGGTAGTAACACATTGAGAAAGACAGTTAAGATTATCCAATATAATCTATTGCCTATAGGCTTAGGCTACTCTGTTCATTTTTACCATGATTTCATCTTCATTCTGAAATTTACTTTGCTGACTCTTGGGCTGCAAGACAGTGAGTTCCTCTAACATAAGATGTTGATTTTTTTTTTTTACTCTAATGAACTGAATTCTGTCATAGAGAGAGGTCATGTAAACACTGTTTCTAACATGCATTTTCAGTGTCTCTCGTGTTCTCATCTTGTAAACATATTATTGAATAAAGTGCTAAAGGGGCATAAAGCGGTTTGCAGCATGGCATTATAATCGTCCCAAATACTTGTTAATAGGCCTACATAAAGATTTCTGTAAGATTGCATTAACATTAAAGAGTGCTAATAATACACACACGTATGTACGTATGTATATATATATATATATATATGTGTGTGTATGTGTGTGTGTGTGTGTGTATGTGTGTGTGTGTGTATGCATATATATATATATATATATATATATATATATAATTGTGTGTGTATATGTCAGGGTTTTGAGATACGAACCCAAGCACAGACAGAATTAGGTGAAACAGTTTATTGTAGTGTTGAAAACAAGGAAAGCAAAACACACGAGGAGGCAAAACATAGGCAGGGAAAACAAAGAGAAACAAAAGCTAGACTATGACTCGAAAATTAACTAGACAAAAAACAAACAGCAAATACAAGATAAAAATTTCACTACAATCCACTTGACAGGAATACTGACAGGTAGATTTCAAAATGACGCAGCACAGGACAGCAAACACAAGGGGATTAAATAGGGGAGAAAACTGATGAAGACAGCAGGTGACACAGATGAAACAATAATGACTAATTACCATGCTTTCCTACCTCATGTCCCCCCTGAGGCGAGAGACTCCTGAAATTAAGTCTGGGTTACATTACATTCTTAAGGGTATCATAGACATGTAGGCCGGCTTTGTATTTGAAATGTCAATTTGTCTGATATAAATGGTCAGCATATTTTATGTAGCTATATATAATTCATTTCCTATTATTTTTATATTTAGGTAAAGCAGATGGGATAGCCTATAGATTGCAGTTTTTACTGCATATGAATACGCTACAGTGTATTTATTTCTATTCAATAAGACACATTCCGAAATTAGATCTATTCCCGATTTAATGGGAGATGGCGAAAAATTATGTAGAATATCGTGCTTTTCCAAAATAACCGTTTAAGCATGTCAGGTTTGTCAATAATATTTAGCCTCTGCTGTATTTAACTTTAATAATACACCGTAAATAACTTTCTAAATCAGCCATTGCAGTAATCAAATGTGGACTAGTTAGAGGATACAACCGAAGTATAAGAAGTTAAACTAAGTAAAAAAAAAAAAAAAAAAAACGTGTTACAACGTGTCTTCACACGTAAACAACACGTTGGGAAGACGATCAGTTACTCGCACTTCCGACCGGTCGCCATGGGAACGCGTTAACAACACCTAAGCACATGTAGGAACGTGTTACATATGATTTTGTTTAAATGATCATTACATTTTTTTTTTTTTTTGGCTCATTGTTTATATGTGGCAGACATGAAAATCAACGAACCTTAATTATTCAGCTGATCTTGTCTAAATGTAATATTAGAACTACATAGGCTATGTTTTTAATAAACCTTTCCACTTTAACATTTATGATGTTTATTTGTGAAAGATTTTGATAATTTAGTAGCCTAATTTTATTAAGATTGAGTAGGCCTAAGTGTTGAGATCTCTAAGTTCTTGAAACAAAAAATGATGCTTGATTAGATTTACTTTTTATTACTTTATTTGTTTGATATTATGTAGCCTATAAAAAAAAAATAATGCATGTTTTTAATCTATGGGTCAATGACGTGACGGGTCTTTTTTTTTTTTTTTTTGTCCAAAGGTCTTGATAATAATAAAAAAACAAATATATAACATCCAAAGTATGTAAGGTAGTACAACTTGATCTCTTTTACTGAATCCAAAAGGTTTTAATTATATTTTACTACATATAAAGGTATTTTAAAGATTTTGAAGTGTCTAAAGGTAATTCTGTAAAACCGATATAGTAAATATTTAAACGGAATAATATTGTTTTTAATAACTAAAGGAACTACAATAATGCAAATATATTGGACAACAAGGAATGCAAATGCAAACAAGGCTCTTTTTTTTTTACATTTCTCCTTTTCTCCTTTCCCTGTAAAATGTTTTACTTGAATATGTTGGAGTGTTTAGAGTAGTCCAATAAATGATTACATTTATGAGATCAGTGATTTTTTTTTATATATTTCTTCTGTGGTACACACTATGTACTATCTCAACATCAATGTCAAATCTGTTTTAAACTTTCAAATCAGTGGTTAAACTGAATGACTTTTTTGGTGACATTTTTTCTATCTTGTAAAAAATGACAAAAAAACAGTGTTAATTGATTGTACAAACCACAAAATCTTATTGTTAACACCTAGGTAAACTAAAAAAAATGGTTTCAAATATTGTTATATCTCCATTCTATTTTTTTTTTTACAATTTTAAAAACCTTATTCGTCAATGACCCCTATACAGTTTTCCTGAATTGCTAAAATACATTTCTTGGAACCATCACCCACTTTCTCAAAACCTTAAACACAAAACCAAAATTTCAAACTACATTCAGAGAAGATCTGATCTGACGCTTGTCAAAATAAAGAAATGTAGGCCTACTCAAAACCATTTTATCTGTGCTCAAAATCCAACAATGCTTTCAGATCATACAGCTCAATATCAAACACTATACAGAGCATTCATTAGATCATTTAGTCCAAATATATAGGCCTAAATCTAATATGAAAACCTTCTGGATCAAAAAGTAAAAAATAAAATAATCGACTTTTGAGTGTTTTTATGGACTGTGGGAACTTTGTACATTGGGCAATAAAATTAACAATAAAAACTAGTTAAAATGATTATATGGTCAAGACTATGTCTGTAGCCTATAGGCAGTATTTCTGCTCTTTGAAAGTAAAATACATAGCCCCACAAGCACAGGATTCAGGAAAGTTGTTTTTGGGGTACAATATTTATATGTATTGCCTATCATGTACATTTATAGTCTTTACACATCAGCTTGTATACTTGTATGGTTAAAAAGCTGCAAATTTGAAGACGCTGACGTCACGTCAGGTCGTCACGTGGGTCACCCGTTTGAAAGTTCAAGACGTACGGATAGACGTTCGGAAAGACGTTCGATCGATCGGTCGGTCGTTCGGATGTTTGATTTTGGCACGGAGTACCCGCCATAGCACACTGCACTGAGCCAAGTTGAGTAGAATGTTAAATACGTGTTAAATACGTGTTAGAGAAAAAAATAATTAATAACTTCACTGCCACACGTGAATGACGCGTGACGTCTGACTCGACACTTCACTGCCACGTGTGATTTACGTGACGTCTGCGTGACGTCTGCGTCACGTCTGCATCTTAAAATGAATGGAATAAATAGCAGAAAGAAAAAAAAAATAAGACGTTGAGTGAGACGTTCATTGAGACGAGTGCATGTAGCAAAGTCATAAAAAAGAGCTGATCGGAACGCCATATAAACACGCAATTTACGTGTTAACACGTAAATTATTAGACATTAGCACCACCTACTGGTTTGGTGCTCTTGCTCAAACACACAGAACCTAATTAGATTAAGGTTGTAAAAAGCCGTTTTTAATGTGAAAATACATGTTGAACAATGCATTTTCAGAATATAGGATACAACTACATATAATAATTATTTTAAATGGGCCTATTTAGACAGTTAAGTTAACTATAACTAATCAAGCCCTGAAAGGCATGACCATTTTCACAATCACAATAGAAATTGTGTAAGGATAATTACACATTTCTCCAAACAGTATTTTCATGTACACTTATACCATATTTCTAAAGCATCTTTTTATAATTTAACCTCTATGCATTTGTTAGAGAGCCCTTTCTGATAACACCATTAAGCCTTATGAATCTGAGATAGTGCATTGTTTTGCGGTGTTTTTCGAAGTTAATATATATATATAGGCTATATATATATATATATATATATATATATATATATAACAAAGTTATTTATATTACAACACACACACTACACTTTGCACATTATATTACATTACACACACAAACACATATATTTTACAAAGTTATTTATATTACAACACGCACACTACACTTTACAAATTATACTACATCACACACCCCCCCCCCCCCCTTATTTATATTATTTATATTATACACACATGCGTATGTCATAATAATAATCTAAGACGAGAGTGGCTTGAATTATTAATAATTGAAATGAGACAGAATTCCTGCCATAAAATGACATTTTACAATGGATATTCAAATGTGAAATGTGAATATAAGACCAACAATTATTAAAATAAACTGTAATATTACTACACAGAACAAGAGATTATGCTATATTCTCGCCAATGTTTGGATAGATTTGGAGATTACACTCGTGATCTATCTATTCAGTTTCCTGCAAGTTATACCCTTCCGTCAGTGTCGTTGGCTTATGATGGCTGATGAGGTATGCTCAGCGTTGTGCTTGCGTCACTCTATCATGAATAATTCAAATAAAATAAAGGTGTTGTGTCACGTTGACACTGCCTGTCGTAACTGTTTGTAATCATTCTCATGACTATTAATGTGATGATGCACACCTTCGTTGTATTGTATTTATTCATGAGATTGTGAACGAGCTCTTACCTAATGGATACGTTGAGCCTACGTCACCTGGCATCTTCAGTTTGGTGCACGCCCGTGATGCGCATCGTATAGTAAATACAGAGACGTGAAAACAAACAGCACAAAACATAGCTACTTTCGGTTTTAATAAACACTGTTAAACATATTACGGTGGGTTGTATACGTTGAAAATAGTTATTTTTTTTACTTTATTTAAGTTTGTCATGAGTTGCTTCGCGATTAGCGCGACAGTCTGCCATTATATGCAATCAAAATACCGTTGCATTTGGAATCAATACGATTTGATGTTGTTTCAGAGTTATGAATTATTTATCTTCGACTTCGAATTATCCCCCCATGTCTATTAAGAGTTGGCTAAGTGAATGTCCGTAGCCTAACCCATTTCTCTTTTTTTTTTCCTCAGAGATGACATTTGGTAGCATATAATTAAATAATCGATATCAATTATGTAAAATAATATGAGCACAACTGGCACAACTAATCAAATGACAAAATTTAGAAATTGGATGCAGTTATTATAAACGTCATTATAAACTGAATAATAAATAAGTAAAGATAGATAGATGACAGACAGACCCTTACGAATATAGGCTAACAGTTTTACTATAGAAAAATAATAATAAATTGGTCTTCTGTGGTGGTCGACAGTGCGGTGAGGGTGAGAGTGCGCGCGCCGGGCGGGCTCTCTCTCTCTCTCTCTCTCTCTCTCTCTCTCTCTCTCTCTCTCTCTCTCTCTCTCTCTCTCTCTCTCTCTCGGAGGTGTGGAGAATGTTGTCAAGGCTGGATCTGGATTTTCCCTTTGCCTGCAGAGATTAGGCCTATTGTCTGTGATGTGGACAAAGTCCTCCGGCTGGACCTGACATGAAGACTTGATACAGAAGCAGAAACAATCTCTCTCACTGACCTTGATTATGCAGTTGCGCAAATTTACAGGATTTGTTTGTTATTTGTGCTTGTGCAAGATAGCCATACCAGCCAGTAAAGTTCCATGGTTTCCAATGTGCCAGCACGCAAATCACGTGTGTGGTGTGTGTAATGTAGTATAATTTGTAAAGTGTAGTAGTGTGCGTGTTGTAATATAAATAACTTTGTAATATATGTGTTTGTGTGTGTAATGTAATACAATGCGTAAAGTGTAGTGTGTGTGTTGTAATATAAATAACTTTGTTATTTGTTATATATATATGTATGTATATACAATATATATATATATATATATATATATATATATATATATATATATATATATTAACTTCGAAAAACACAGCAAAACAATGCACTATCTCAGATTCATAAGGCTTAATGGTGTTATCAGAAGGGGCTCTCTAACAAATGCATAGAGGTTAAATTATAAAAAGATGCTTTAGAAATATGGTATAAGTGTACATGAAAATACTGTTTGGAGAAATGTGTAATTATCCTTACACAATTTCTATTGTGATTGTGAAAATGGTCATGCCTTTCAGGGCTTGATTAGTTATAGTTAACTTAACTGTCTAAATAGGCCCATTTAAAATAATTATTATATGTAGTTGTATCCTATATTCTGAAAATACATTGTTCAACATGTATTTTCACATTAAAAATGGCTTTTTACAACCTTAATCTAATTAGGTTCTGTGTGTTTGAGCAAGAGCACCAAACCAGTAGGTGGTGCTAATGTCTAATAATTTACGTGTTTACACGACAGTTTCACACGTTTTGGCCTTCCATACTGGCTGAGTTCTCCGGCTACTCTCGAATCGCTCTCACGATACTTTGATGGCATACGTCACAGTCAGGCGTCGGCGCTGGATCAAGTCGGACAAAATTTCTAACCGGCATGCACTGCTTCAAGTCAGCCGCCGATCGGTCTGCACAGAGCTGCATGAAGTCGAACAAGCCTCTAATCTCTCTGAACTACAGTGATGTCAGAGAGTGATGTCAGAGCTCCTCCTACATGTATTTCATGTGTTGTCTAACGGTATCCGTTGATGGGAAAATGTTTTTGTTAGGTACTGTATATGCAGGGCCGTTTCTAGCCTTTTTGGCACCCTAGGCAAGAATCCTATTGACCCAACCCCCCCCCCCCCCCCCCCCCCCCCCGCAAGAAAATTTTGTACATTTTGAGGTTAAATTAATGCATCAATCTGGTACTTTGAGAGCTAAAAATTAAGAGCTTCAACCCATGAACTGTGCACATTGAACAAAGAAAAACCATTTACTTGTACCTGGACACTAAAGAGGGCTCAAACATTTTATTAGTTATTATGATAGCCTTTTAGAGTCTCAGTCTACATTACATTATCACCGGTGTTTATGATTTATATAAGTATTCCTATGATGTAAAATCCATATAGCCAATAATATGTAGGCTACTTTATAAATTAAAATGAATATTTCAAAAGTATATTTTACATTACACTATAGTATCGGAAAATTACAATACTTTTGTCCTCCTAATTTCTTCACTTGCAAGAAATAAACCCTTGAGCTTTTATTTTGGAGAAAAACACCAGATCACCATGCTGATCGCATGAGCAAAGTGCGCACTTTTCTTTAAATCACGCAGCACAAACAGAATGTCTAGGCTACTTAATTAAAGTCTTGTGCTGTTTTATAAAGGCACAAAGCCATATCACTATTTCGATTTTAATTCGTTGACAAAATATAACGCTAGAGACCTTTATGTTAGGCTATAAATTTTTCATCTCAAGTGTTGGGAAAAGGTAGAAGAGCGATTTCGGCAAAAGGCGGATTCGAACTCGATATTTAGTGATGGGCGTATTTTTGCTAAAAAAGACAGGGACTTAATGCAAATATACGCTCCATTATCGGAAATGTAAAAAAAGAAGGATTTTTCTTCCACTCGCTTGGGCAAAAATCTCTTGGAGTGGTGGGGGCTCTCAATGGCGCCCCCCAGCTGTTTGCGCCCTAGGCGACCGCCTAGTTTGCCTATGCCTAGAAACGGCCCTGTGTATATGCCTCAAATATTAAAAAAAATAATGTTGATTTGTTCTCTGATATTGAAAATGAGATTAACAAAGTAAGAAAAAGATTTCATGATCTTGAAATGATTCTAGGTGGGGACTTTAATATTGTCCCAGATGTTAAGATGGATAGAATTCCTATTCCAATAAGATCATCTACAGGCGATTCAGAGCTATCTATATTCTGTGATAATTTAGGGGTAATTGATATATGGAGATATAAACACCCACATTTGAAAGAGTACACATGGAGTAATAGAGATAAATCTAACCAGTCAAGAATCGATCTTTGGTTAATCTAATTCATTAGAACAAAATACAAACAGAGTATCAATTGAACCATCGATATTGTCTGATCACAAAATGATTTATCTTCTCATTAAAAGGAATAACAAAACTTCATATAAAATCTCTAAGACTTATTGGAAACTAAAAATAAATTATTGGAAATTGATAGTTTTCAACATGAAATGAAGAAGATAATACAAACATATTGGAATCAAGCTAAGCGAACAAATTTATACTGTAAAAATTGGGAGTTTATGAAGTTTCAGATTAGATTTAGTGCAATTGATAAAGGAAAAGAAGTTGCAAAGTCTAACAAGTCAAAGGAAGAGGAAATCATTAGAGCTATTTGTAACATCACTAATAATAATACTGATGTTAATTCTAATGTGTTAATGAATCTGCAGGCTGAGTTAGATAAATTATATATAATCAAGGCAAAAGGAACATTTGTTAGATCACGAAGACGTTGGTTAGAGGAAGGGGAAACTAATTCCAGATACTTTTATAATTTGGAGAAAAGGAATTGAGAGTATACATCTATTAGAAAGCTTAATATTAATGGCCATGAAACACAGGACCCTATTATTATTTCAAAATACGTCTCAAATGTTTATGGTAAACTATATTCCAGCAGTGCATGTTCTGTAGACACAATAGATGATTTTTTAAAGCCCCTAAAACATAATATAGATTGTATCGATGGAGAATTTAAAGCTCTTTGATAAGGAAGTATCCATTTTAGAGATAAGAACAGCTATAAAAAACCCTTAAATTAAACAAGTCCCCCGGTAATGATGGCTAGACGATCTAGCTGAATTTCTGTTAATGGTCTTTAAAGAATCTATTGATCAGGGGTTTTGCCCTCCATGACACAAGGTCTAATATCCTTAATTCCAAAGCCTGATAAAGATCTATTATCACTTGATAATTGGCAACCTATTACTAATTAATAATTACAGTAAAATTATTGCTTCCATATTCGCTGAAATGTTAAAGTTAGGATTATAATTTATTATTGTTGAGGCGCAGTCAGGTTTTATAAAAAGAAAGACATATTTGTAATAATATTTGTATATTATTATATAATAAGACTTGTATTAGATATTATAGATTATACTGAAATTATCAATGAAAATTGTTTTATTCTGTTTGTCGATTTTTACAAGGCATTCGATACAATTAAACATGACTTTATTTTTAAAACTCTTAATTTTTCGGATTTGGGAACAAATTTCAAAAAGTAATCATAACCCTATATAATAAGATTAATAACTCTGTAAAATTGGCATATGGAACTTCTCATAGATTCAAAATGAAAAGGATTTGACAGCGCTGCCCTATTAGTCCACTGCTTTTTTTGTTGGCTACACAAATTATGGCCATTCATATTAAGAAAGAATTTTTTCGTTGTATCAAAATAGAAGATACAGAAATGAAATGCACACGATGAGCTGATGATGCTACTCTTTTCTTAAGAGACTGAAGTTGAAAAAGCAATGAAGTGTCTGCAGTTATTTTCATCTGTATCTGCTCTTTACCTAAATATTAATAAATGTGAGCTTATGGCTCTAGGTTCCTGTGACTTTACTGCAGTATACAATATTCCTGTGAAAGAAGTTGTCAAATATTTGGGTATTAAGATATCAAAAAATGAGGAAGTCAGGAATGAGTTAAACTTCACTCCCATCATTCAATCATTTGAAAAGAAACGGAATTGTTGATGAGAGATTCTCTCTTTCACTGGTCGTGTGTTATTGGTTAAAGCTGAGGGTTTGTCCAGGTTGGTTTATAATGCTCAAGTGTTTGATGTCCCCCCCCCCCCCCCTCATTAATTAAAATGATAGACACCAAACTCTTTACATTTATGTGGAAGAACAAATCACATTATATTAAAAAAGAAAATATTTGTAGGTCAAAAATTGAAGGAGGATTGAATGTTTTGGATTTTAAGACCGCTAACATGATATTTTAAATAAAATGGCTCCAAAATTATTTAAAAAATAAGCAAAGTATATGGTATACAGTAGCTAATTTTATCTTTCAAAAAGTAGGTGGTATAGAATTGATTCTGAAATGTGATTTTTATGTTAACAAAATACCCATTAAACTTGCAAGTTTCCACAAACAAGCATTACTCTCATGGACTCGTATGTATAGTCATAATTTTCCCCCATAAATGTACCATCTGGAATAACAGATTTATAAGGGTTAGAAACAAATCAATATTATTTTGAGAATTGGTTTGAAAAGGGAATTATTTGGGTTAAACAGCTGATCAAAAATGATGGTGTTTTATACAATTATACTGAGTTTGTTCATATTTATAACTTTTCAGTTGATCCTGTCCAATATCTTTTGGTTTGACATGCAATTCCCAAGGAAATTTTGAGATTATTAGAAGGTCATAATAATTATTCTCTACAAACAACAGTAGAAGAATTTACTTGTATTAAGTTGCAGGGCAAGGATTTCACAAGTTCTGGATGTAATAATACTTTTGTGCGTTCCCTTCTTCAGTCTAAATGTAAACTTGTTGTTACTCACTGGAATTCTTTATTTAAAAACGTATTGATTGGAGTAAAGTTTGGATGACACCTCATTAGTATTGCATCACAAACAAAGTGAAAGAGGTTTCATATAACATTTTCATCGAGTTTACCCAGCTAAGTAACTTGTGGTACAGCGTTTTAAAGTGAACATGGAAGATATTTGTGCTTTTTGTTAAATTTCCCCTGAGACTATTAACCAACTATTTTGGGAGTGTCCCAAGACCCAAATGTTTTGGAAAGAACTCAGTAATTACTTGCAAAGAAAAGTTATGACTCTTGTTAACTTTGAAGAAATTGATGTTCTGTTGAAATGTTTCTCAATTGAGGGTGATAAAAATCTTTTGTTTATATTTGATTTAATTGTTATAATTGCCCGTTACTATATTCATAAAGTCAAATGGAATGGAAAAATAGCCTACCAAACTTTGAACATTTTAAAATTGATGTTAAAATATATTTAGAAACAATATCCAAAAGTAAAAACCTAAAAGCTAGGAAAACTACACAGCTGTTTGACAGGTACAAGTGTTTTCTGTAAACATGCTAGCTGGCAACAAAGGATTCCATTCATTAAGCTAAGCTAAGCTAGCGCCGACCCTGTCAAACTAAAGCAATGCATGCACTGAGACAAAAATGCATTTGCCCACCTATCTAAATGTGGGAAAGAAGGTGAATAAGCCCTATTTCAAAAAACGGTGGAGTGTTCCTTTAAGGAGGACTTTCTGTCGAAGTTAATTTTTGTGTACTGTATTTATATTTTCCTGCGGGCACTTTTATTTTCATATCATTATATATGTATTGTAAAAAGTACATGGGTATAAATGGAATTTGAGTGTTTTTTAGGGCCCAAGCCCTGAAAGGGCGAAGGCCCTATTGTTTCCGGTAGGATTATTTATTAGGGCCCAAGCCCTGAAAGGGCGAAGGCCCTATTGTTTTCGGTAGGATTATTGTTTATTAGGGCCCAAGCCCTGAAAGGGCGAAGGCCCTATTGTTTCCGTAAGGATTATTAGGGCCCAAGCCCTGAAAGGGCGAAGGCCCTATTGTTTTCGTAAGGATTATTTTTTTTTTTTTTCTTCATTATTTTTTTTTTTGCCTTTTTGCCACTTTTGGGGCCCTTAACATGCTCAAAAACTCTTGAAACTTTGCACACAGGTCAGAACCCGCGGCCATCAGGGCCGGACTGAAGCTGGTACCCGGGCGTGGCAGGGGGGCTTGACAGCGCCCCCTGGAATGGGGTCCGAAATCTTGGTCCATATATCAAACACGCTTGCATGTAATAATATGAAACTCAGTACACATATAGATCTCATCGGGCCGCACAACTTTTGTGCTCTAAGTTTTACAAAAGCCCAACAGGAAGTTGGTTATTATACGTTGTTTGGAAAACGCATACAATGGAATGTGAAATACTCCTCCTAGGGAATTCATCCGATCGCCGCCAAACTCGGTGTGAATGAAGTCAAGACATTGACGATGAATTCTTGCGAACAGATTTTTGATATCTCGAATGGTTTGGCCGTGGCGATGAAACGAATTTATGGCGAATAATGGGACACAGGAAGTGTATTAAAACTTCTGCATACATTAACTGATCTTGCTGAAACTTCAGCAGTGTATTCGTTGTAAGAGGCCGATCACATGGATGTGACCTTTGTGAGTCAAAGTTATAGCGCCACCAACTGGCAACAGGAAGTGTGTCACTTTCAAAATGCTTTGAAATCACTTTCTTATTTTTACCCGATTTGCTTAAAACTTTATGTGTATAATGTAGACACACGGCAGATGTAGACCTGTGAAAGGATTATTGATATCTTAGATACTGTTGCCGTGGCAACGCATCAAACTTTAATATTCTTTTCGGATGCTTTTGAGACTCTTCACATGCTTGAAAATGCATGAAACTCGACAGACACATCACATTTATTATCCAGTAGACATGTGCAAAGTTTCAGAAACGGGCGTGGTGGAATGGCTCAGTAGCGCCACCTTTAGTCAAAAATGGAGGCTTAGTTTTTCCTAGAATCACAAAACTTGGTAGGTGTATTGTTCTCATCAAGCAGGACACATTTCTAATTTACAGTCATAACCTCAGACCCACAGGAAGTCAGATATTTTGGTTTGAATGTGGATTTTCTGGAGAATTTTCTCTCTCTCTGTGTGTGTCTGTGTGTGTGTGGGGGGGGGGATTTGTCTATTCCATTTAATCTTTGTTTTTCAAGGTTTCAGGGGCTTTTGGGGCCCTTAACATGCTCGAAAACTCTTGAAACTCTGCACACAGGTCAGAACCCACGGCCATCAGGGCCGGACTGAAGCTGGTACCCGGGCGTGGCAGGGGGGCTCGACAGCGCCCCCTGGAATGGGGTCCGAAATCTTGGTCCATATATCAAACACGCTTGCATGTAATAATATGAAACTCAGTACACATATAGATCTCATCGGGCCGAACAACTTTCGTGCTCTAAGTTTTACAAAAGCCCAACAGGAAGTCAGTTATTATACGTTGTTTGGAAAACGCATGCAATGGAATGTGAAATACTCCTCCTGGGGAATTCATCCAATCGCCTCCAAACTCGGTCAGCATGAAGTCAAGACATTGAGGATGAAAAATTGCCAGGGGATTTTTGATATCTCGAACGGTTTGGCCGTGGCGAGATAACTAATTTATGGCGAATAATGGAAACAGGAAGTGTGTTATAACTTCTGCATACATTAACTGATCTTGATAAAACTTCAGCAGTGTGTTCATTGTAAGAGGCCGATCACATTGATGTGACTATTGTGAGTCAGAGTTATAGCGCCACCAACTGGCAGCAGGAAGTGTGTCACTTTCAAAATGCTTTGAAATCACCGTCTTATTTTTACCCGATTTGCTTCAAACTTTATGTGTATAATTTAAACACATGGCAGATGTAGACCTGTGAAAGGATTATTGATATCTTAGATACTGTTGCCGTGGCAACGCATCAAACTTTAATATTCTTTTCGGATGCTTTTGAGACTCTTAGCATACTTGAAATTGGATGAAACTCAACAGATACATCACACTTATTAGCCAGTAGACATGTGAAAAGTTTCAGAAATGGGCGTGGCAGGGGGGCTCAACGGCGCCCCCTTAAACGGGGTCTGAAAACTTGGTCCATATATCAAACACGCTTGCATGAATTAATATGAAATTCGGTACACATATAGATCTCATCGGGCCGAACAACTTTCCCTCTGTCAAGTTTTACGCCAGCCCAACAGGAAGTCGGCTATTATGGGTTGTTTGGAAAACGCTTGCTGTGGAATGCGAAGTACTCCTCCTAGAGAATTCATCCAATCCCCACCAAACTCGGTGTGCATGAAGTCAAGACATTGAGGATTCTAAATTGCGGACGGATTTTTGATATCTCGAACGGTTTGGCCGTGGCGAGGAAACGAATTTATGGCGAGAAAAGAGAAACACGAAGTGGAATAACTTATGCATACATTAACTGATCTTGATGAAACTTCAGCAGTGTGTTCGTGGTAAGAGGCCGATCAGATGGATGTAATTATTGTGAGTCAAAGTTATAGCGCCACCAACTGGCAGCAGGAAGTGTGTCACTTTCAACATGCTTTTGACAAAAGTGGGGGGGTTAGTTTTACCAACAGTTACAAAAATCATAATATATATTGGTCTCACCGAGCCAGACAACTTTCTAATTTACAGTTATTAGCTCAGAGCAAAAGGAAGTCAGATATTTTGGTTTGAATGTGGATTTTTTGGATATTTCAGACTCTGAGTTTTTAACTACTCTTCCTAACTGGTTTATTTTATTCACACCAAACTTTTTCAAAATGATGAAAATGCATTAAAGATGCTAAATTGTGAACGGATATTAAACATCTCAAACGGTTTTGCTATAGTGAGGGACTAAAGTAATGTACAAAAAGGAAACTAAAAGCCTCATCTTCTAAAAATGTAATTAAAAACCATTTATTTCTATATAAAAGTATACAAATATCACAATTAAACCCATTTTATTCTTTTTTTTTTCAATTTAATAATTATTTATAAGTTTAAAAATAGTAATTGTACTATTTAGTACCATAAAAGTCAAGTCATACATAGGGCTATACTGCCCTCTTGTGTTCAAAATCAGGTAGGCCTATTGTATCTACATAAAAATATACTAGGTTTGTGACGGTGAGAATATTTTACCACCGGTTAATCGACGTGTGACACCGCTGGGGGCTTTTGAATCGCCAACTTAAAAACGAAAGTAAAATATGCTCGTCCGCACTGACATTGATAGTGGTTGAGCGAGCGTTTCAAATGAATTCCTATGGAAGTAGGAATTAACGGAAAAATGTTCACTCTGTTCTGCTCGTTCCTCGCCGTGGATGCGCACCGTTATGAATGCCCGTGCAGCCATGAGCATTTTAGTTTCATTTTAAAATTAGCGCCTTTCGGGGGGTGGATTGCTTGAAATTATTTTACAAAAGCACAATGTTGTGTTTTATTGCGACTGTACACAAATATAAGTTAACACTTTGCAGTTTGAATGTCGTCCTGTATAATAACGGAGTATGTTTTTATGTGTCCACTGTTCAATCGCGCCCACGCCACACACACACACACACACGGTTTACTATCTTTGTGGGGACTCTCCATAGACTTAATGGTTTTTATACTGTACAAACTGTATATTCTATCTCCTCACACTAACCCTACCCCTAAACCTACCTATCCCAGAAAACTTTCTGCATTTTTACATTTCCAAAAAAACTCATTCTGTATGATTTATAAGCTTGTTTACCCATGGGGACCTCTATTTAGGTCCCCATTGTGACACGAGTCCCCATGAGTCTGTGTGCATTCAGGTTGAAGTCCCCACCGGGATAGAAAAACATGAACACACATACACACACACACACACACACACACACACACACACACACACACACACACACACACACACACACACACACACACATTCCAGCATTGCAATCTTGACATCGCAGCCTGTTCATTATAGCCTTAATAAAATATAATAATAAAATAGTTAACCTAACATATAAAAATTACACTGCTCTAAATAGTCAGTAGTACAATTCGTACATTCACAGTAAGCACCGCTCCACTGTGATGTTTCAAGCTCATTTTTGCGCGTGTGAAGAGGATGATTTTTTCCGTCGATATTGGAACACGAGTGAAGAACAAAGCCTATAATAAAGAATAGTTTAGCATCCAAATACATTGCAAATGTTGAAACATTTTGATTCTAATGAGAGGGTTACGTGAGCCCAACACTGCTTACTTTCATTTTTATTTTTACATTAAATTTAAAGGATTTGTTGTGGAATATTTTGAGTGTATCATAAAATCAGAATAAGGTAAGTCAAGTAATATTTTCTGTCTTTTATATATATATATATATATATATATATAAATATAGCTGCAAGCAGCGATGAAGGGCCAAAGCCGGCGGTACCGCCACCCCGGTGCCTTTAGGTAACTAAAGGCACCGGGGTTGCGGTGCCACCGGCTTGGGCCCGTAATCGCTGCTCGCAGCTATATTTTTTTTTCTTTTTCTTCATTATTTTTTTTTTTGCCTTTTTGCCACTTTTGGGGCCCTTAACATGCTCAAAAACTCTTGAAATTTTGCACACACGTCAGAACCTGCGGCCATCAGGGCCGGGCTGAAGCTGGTACCGGGGCGTGGCAGGGGGGCTCGACAGCGCCCCCTGGAATGGGGTCCGAAAACTTGGTCCATAAATCAAACACGCTTGCATGTATTAATATGAAACTCAGTACACATATAGATCTCATCGGGCCGAACAACTTTCGTGCTCTAAGTTTTACAAAAGCCCAACAGGAAGTCGGTTATTATACGTTGTTTGGAAAACGCATACAATGGAATGTGAAATACTCCTCCTAGGGATTTCATCCGATCGCCACCAAACTCGGTGAGAATAAAGTCAAGACATTGAGGATGAATTCTTGCGAACGGATTTTTGATATCTCGAACGGTTTGGCCGTGGCGAGGAAACGAATTTATGGCGAATAATGGGACACAGGAAGTGTGTTATAACTTCTGCATACATTAACTGATCTTGATGAAACTTCAGCAGTGTGTTCGTTGTAAGAGGCCGATCACATGGATGTGACTATTGTGAGTCAAAGTTATAGCGCCACCAACTGGCAGCAGGAAGTGTGTCACTTTCAAAATGCTTTGAAATCACCCTCTTATTTTTACCCGATTTGCTTCAACCTTTATGTGTATAATGTAGACACACGGCAGATGTAGACCTGTGAAAGGATTTTTCATATCTTTAATACTGTTGCCGTGGCAACGCTTCAAACTTTAATATTCTTTTTTGATGCTTTTGAGACTCTTAACATACTTGAAATTGCATGAAACTCAACAGACACATTACATTTATTAGCCAGTAGACATGTGCAAAGTTTCAGAAACGGGCGTGGTGGAATGGCTCAGTAGCGCCACCTTTAGTCAAAAATGGGGGCTTAGTTTTTCCTAGAATCACAAAACTTGGTATATATATTGTTCTCATCAAGCCGGAAAACTTTCTAATTTACAGTCATATTCTCAGACCAAGAGGAAGTCAGATATTTTGGTTTGAATGTGATTTTTTGGGAGAATTTTCTCTCTCTCTCTCTCTGACTCTGTGTGTGTGAGGGGTGGGAGGGATTTGTCTGTTGGGTGAGATTTGCTTTTTTGTTTTTCAAGGTTTCAGGGGCTTTTGGGGCCCTTAACGTGCTCAAAAACTCTTGAAACTTTGCACACAGGTCAGAACCAACGCCCATCAGGGCCGGGCTGAAGCTGGTACCCGGACGTGGCAGGGGGGCTCGACAGCGCCCCCTGGAACGGGATCCAAACACGTGTCCATAAATCAAACACACTTGCATGTAATAATATGAAACTTAGAGCACGAAAGTTGTTCGGCCTGAGGAGATCCATGTGTGTACCAAGTTTTACGCCAGCTCAACAGGAAGTCTGCTATTTAGCGTTGTTTGGAAACGCATGCTGTTGAATTTAATGTACTCCTCCTAGGAAATTCATCGATTCGCCTCCAAACTTGGTCAGCATGAAGTCAAGACATTGAGGATGCTAAATTGCGGACGGATTTTGAATATCTCGAACGGTTTGGCCGTGGCGAGGAAACGAATTTATGGCGAAAAAATGAAACAGGAAGTGTGTTATAACTTCAGCATACATTAACTGATCTTGATGAAACTTCACCAGTGTGTTCGTTGTAAGAGGCCGATCACATGGATGTGACTATTGTGAGTCAAAGTTATAGCGCCACCAACTGGCAGCAGGAAGTGTGTCACTTTCAACATGCTTTTGACAAAAGTGGGGGGGTTAGTTTTAACTAGAGTAAAAAAAAATAGTTTGTATATTGTTCTCATCAAGCCGGACAACTTTCTAATTTACATTCATTAGCTCCTCCCATCAGGAAGTGAGATATTTTCATGTGAATGTGGATTTTTTTGCAAAATCAGCCTCTGAATTTTTAGCCACTCCTCTTAAACTATTTATTTTATTCCCACCAAACTTTTTCAACATGATGAAAATACATTAAAGATGCTAAATTGTGAACGGATATTGAATATCTCAAACGGTTTTGCTATGGCGAGGGATTAAATTAATGTCAAAAAGGAAGCAGGAAACATCTCATAACTTCTAAAAATGTAATTATACACCATTTATTTTTATATAAAATTATACAAATATTAGAACTAAACCTATTTTATTCTTTTTTTGCAATTCAAGAAGTATGAAAAAGTTAAAAACAGGCTATTTAGTGCTATTTGGTTCAACAAAAAAGCAAACATAGGGCTATACTGCCCTCTTGTGTCCAAAAGGATATCCAAATAGTATATAAAACGTTTTACTAGGTAGGCCTATTGTATTTAAATATAAATTTATTAGGTATATGACGGTGAGGATATTGTCCCATTGGTTAATCGATGTGTGACACGAGCGGGTGCTTTTAAATCGCTAATATAAAAGTGAAAGTAAAGACGTCCGCACAGACATTGATAATGGTGCACACACGTTGGAAAGAAAGATACTTTTAAACATAACACTAAACCGCCATTAGGTGTCGCCAGGCGACCGTCTTAATGAGCGAGTCATTAATTCATTTGTTCAAACGATTCGTTCGAATGACTGAGTCATTCATGATTGAGACAGATGTTTATGGATTGGTCATTGAATCTTTGAGTCAACCGATTCATTCAAAATGCTGAATCATTCAGAAATGAGAAAACAAGTTGCTGTGAGATGTGCGATGGTTCTGCTGTGATCTTGGTTTAACTATTTTTGCTGCTGAAACAGAACAAAAACAGTCAATATTGCATCTTAAATGTAAGTGACTTAATTGTAACTGTTTATTAACCTGTTGATGAAATCAACGTCGCAGTTTCAATCGTGATTGTATTCAGGAAACACAGCCTACTCGTCAAGTGAGGTTGCTCTTATCATGTTATAAAATATATAAAAACTCCATATTTGTAATTTTTATAGTCAGTATGTTGTTAACTGGGTTTCTTTTTTGTGTGCTGCGCTCAGTTGTTTACGTTTCTCCTGGAGAAGCTGCACGAGCCTCAGCAGCGCAACCTTGTTACCATTGATCAGTAATACATTTATTATCAACTGTTGATTGCAACTTAAAATTAATGTAATATAATTAGAATAATCTCTCGTTTTAGTGATTCCCAAGTCATTTTTTTGTCATTGACGTTCTAATCAGGCTACTATGGTTGGGGCAAGCTAAACTCTCTTTCAGGTAGGCGGCCTATACTAGGTATGTGACAGTGAGAATATAAGCACCGGTTAATCGACGTGTGACACCCATAGACTGTAAAAAAATAGGTGACACCGCTGGGGGCTTTTGAATCGCTAACTTAAAAACGAAAGTAAAATATGTTCGTCCGCACTGACATTGATTATGGTTGGGAGCAGAGCGAGCATTTTCAATTAATTCCTATGGAAGTAGGAATGAATGCCCGTGCAGCCGTGAGCATTTTATTTCAATTTTAAAGTTAGCACCATAAAGTATATTT
Organism: Squalius cephalus; assembly: GCF_949319135.1. Classification (NCBI taxonomy): domain Eukaryota; kingdom Metazoa; phylum Chordata; class Actinopteri; order Cypriniformes; family Leuciscidae; genus Squalius; species Squalius cephalus. The sequence goes on along the minus strand of NC_137129.1, from coordinate 39,825,124 downwards.
TTATGTCTCCACTGTTCAATCACGCCCACGCCACACACACACACACACACACACACACACTCCAGCATTGCAATCTTGACATCGCAGCCTGTTCATTATAGCCCTAATAAAATATAATTATAAAATAGTCAACCTAACGTATTAAAATTACACTGCTCTGTTTAAGTAGTTAGTAGTACAATTTGTACCATTTTTTTTGTGAAGTGACAAGACAGAGAATATTACTTGTCTGATATATATATAATGTATATATCTTTTATTATATATATATATATGTATATATGTATATATATATATATATATATATATATATATATATATATATATATATATATATATATATAAATATAGCTGCGAGCAGCGATGGAGGGCCCAAGCCGGCAGCAACGCCACCCTGCGGTCTTTAGTGTAACTAAAGGCACCAGGGTGGCGGTGCCACCGGCTTGGGTCCGCAATCGCTGCTCGCAGCTATATTTATTATTATTATTATTATTTTGTCAACCTTTCGGGCACTTTTGGGGCCCTTAACATGCTCAAAAACTCTTGAAATTTTGCACACAGGTCAGAACCCGCGGCCATCAGGGCCGGGCTGAAGCTGGTAACCGGGCGTGGCAGGGGGCCTCGACAGCGCCCCCTGGAACAGGATCCGAACACTTGTCCATAAATCAGACACGCTTGCATGTAATAATATGAAACTCGGTACACATATAGACCTCATCGGGCCGAACAACTTTCGTGCTCTAAGTTTTACGCCAGACCAACAGGAAGTCAGCTATTATGGGTTGTTTGGAAACGCATGCTGTGGAATTTGATGTACTCCTCCTAGGAAATTCATCCATTCGCCTCCAAACTCGGTGTGCATGAAGTCAAGACATTGAGGATGCTAAATTGCGGACGGATTTTTGATATCTCGAACGGTTTGGCCGTGGCAAGGAAACAAATTTATGGCGAATAATTCAAACAGGAAGTGTGTTATAACTTCTGCATACATTAACTGATCTTGATGAAACTTCAGCAGTGTGTTAGTTGTAAGAGGCCGATCACATGGATGTGAAATTTGTGAGTCAAAGTTATAGCGCCACCAACTGGCAACAGGAAGTGTGTCACTTTCAAAATGCTTTGAAATCACCCTCTTAGTTTTACCCGATTTGATTAAAACTTTATGTGTATAATGTAGACACACGGCAGATGTAGACCTGTGAAAGGATTATTGATATCTTAGATACTGTTGCCGTGGCAACGCATTAAACTTTAATATTCTTTTCGGATGCTTTTGAGACTCTTCACATGCTTGAAAATGCATGAAACTCGACAGACACATCACATTTATTATCCAGTAGACAAGTGCAAAGTTTCAGAAACGGGCGTGGTGAAATGGCTCAGTAGCGCCACCTTTAGTCATAAGTGGGGGGGTTAGTTTTATCAACAGCAACAAAACTTGGTATGTGTATGGTTCTCATCAAGACGGACAACTTTCTAATTTACATTAACGATCTCCGACCAACAGGAAGAGAGATATTTTGGTTTGAATGTGGATTTTCTGAAGAATTTTCTCTCCCTCTCTCTGTGTCTCTGTGTGTGTGAGGGGAGGGGGGGATTTGACTATTGCTTTTATATTGTTAATCAAGGTTTCAGGGGCTTTTGGGGTCCTTAACGTGCTCAAAAACTCTTGAAACTTTGCACACAAGTCAGAACCCCCTGCCATCAGGGACGGGCTGAAGCTGGTACCCGGGCGTGGCAGGGGGGCTCAACAGCGCCCCCTTGAACGGTGTCCCAAAACTTGGTCCATAGATCAAACACGCTTGCATGAATTAATATGAAACTCGGTACACATACAGATCTCATCGGGCCGAACAACTTTCCCTCCGTCAAGTTTTACGCCAGCCCAACAGGAAGTCGGCTATTATGGGTTGTTTGGAAAACGCTTGCTGTGGAATGCGAAGTACTCCTCCTAGAGAATTCATCCAATCCCCACCAAACTCGGTGTGCATGAAGTCAAGACATTGAGGATTCTAAATTGCGGACGGATTTTTGATATCTCGAACGGTTTGGCCGTGGCGAGGAAACGAATTTATGGCGAGAAAAGAGAAACACGAAGTGGAATAACTTATGCACACATTAACTGATCTTGATGAAACTTCAGCAGTGTGTTCGTGGTAAGAGGCCGATCAGATGGATGTAACTATTGTGAGTCAAAGTTCTAGCGCCACCAACTGGCAGCAGGAAGTGTGTCACTTTCAACATGCTTTTGACAAAAGTGGGCAGGTTAGTTTTAACTACAGTAAAAAAAAAATTGTTTGTATATTGTACTCATCAAGCCGGACAACTTTCTAATTTACATTCATTAGTTCCGGCCATCTGGAAGTCAGATATTTTGGTCTGAATGTGGATTTTTTGGATATTTCAGACTCTGAGTTTTTAGTTACTCCTCCTTATACATAGGGCTATACTGCCCTCTTGTGTTCAAAATCAGGTAGGCCTATTGTATCTATATAAAAATATACTAGGTAATATGTGACTTTGAGAATATTTTACCACCGGTTAATCGACGTGTGACACCACTGGGGGCTTTTGAATCGCCAACTTAAAAACGAAAGTAAAATATGTTCGTCCGCACTGACATTGATAGTGGTTGAGCAAGCATTTCAAATGAATTCCTATGGAAGTAGGAATTAACTGAAAAACATTCCTCGCTCGTTCCTCGCCGTGGACGCGCACCGTTATGAATGCCCGTGCAGCTGTGAGCATTTTAGTTTAATTTTAAAATTAGCGCCTTTCGGGGGTTGATTGCTTGAAATTATTTTACAAAAGCACAATGTTGTGTTTTATTGCGACTGTACACAAATATAAGTTAACACTTTGCAGTTTGAATGTCGTCCTGTATAATGACGGAGTATGTTTTTATGTGTCCACTGTTCAAACGCGCCCACGCCACACACACACACACACACACACACACACACACACACACACACACACACACACGGTTTATTATCTTTGTGGGGACTCTCCATAGCCTTATTTTTTTTTTATACTGTATAAACTGTATATGCTATCTCCTCACACTAACCCTACCCCTAAACCTACCTATCACAGAAAACTTTCTGCATTTTTACATTTCCAAAAAAACTCATTCTGTATAATTTATAAGCTTGTTTACCCATGGGGACCTCTATTTAGGTCCCCACTGTGACACGAGTCCCCATGAGTCTGTATGCATTCAGGTTGAAGTCCCCACCGGGATAGAAAAACATGAACACACACACACACACATTCCAGCATTGTAATCTTGACATCGCAGCCTGTTCATTATGGCCTTCATAAAATATAATAATAAAATAGTCAACCTAACATATAACAATTACACTGCTCTAAATAGTCAGTAGTACAATTCATACATTCACAGTAAGCACCGCTCCACTGTGGTGTTTCCAAGCACATTTTTGCGCTTGTGAAGAGGATGATTTTTTCCATCGATATTGGAACACGAGTGAAGAACAAAGCCTATAATAAAGAATAGTTTAGCATCCAAATACATCGCAAATGTTGAAACATTTTGATTCTAATGAGAGGGTTACGTGAGCCCAACACTGCTTTCTTTCATTTTTATTTTTACATTAAATTTAAAGGATTTGTTGTGGAATATTTTGAGTGTATCATAAAATCAGAATAAGGTAAGTCAAGCAATATTTTTGGTCTTTTATATATATATATATATATATATATATATATATATATAAATATAGCTGCGAGCAGCGATGAAGGGCCAAAGCCGGCGGTACCGCCACCCCGGTGCCTTTAGGTAACTAAAGGCACCGGGGTTGCGGTGCCACCGGCTTGGGCCCGTAATCGCTGCTCGCAGCTATATTTATATATATATATATATTTATTATTATTATTATTATTTTTTTCTACTTCTCGGGCACTTTTGGGGCCCTTAACATGCTCAAAAACTCTTGAAATTTTGCACACACGTCAGAACCTGCGGCCATCAGGGCCGGACTGAAGCTGGTACCCGGGCGTGGCACGGGGGCTCGACAGCGCCCCCTGGAATTATGTCGGAAAAATTGGTCCATAAATCAAACACGCTTGCATGTAATAATATGAAACTCAGTACACATATAGATCTCATCGGGCCGAACAACTTTCGTGCTCTAAGTTTTACACCAGCCCAACAGGAAGTCGGTTATTATACGTTGTTTGGAAAATGCATACAATGGAATGTGAAATACTCCTCCTAGGGAATTCATCCGATCGCCACCAAACTAGGTGTGAATGAAGTCAAGACATTGAGGATGCTAAATTGCGAACGGATTTTTGATATCTCGAACGGTTTGGCCGTGGCGAGGAAACGAATTTATGGCGAATAATGGGACACAGGAAGTGTGTTATAACTTCTGCATACATTAACTGATCTTGATGAAACTTCAGCAGTGTGTTCGTTGTAAGAGGCCGAACACAAGGATGTGACTATTGTGAGTCAAAGTTATAGCGCCACCAACTGGCAGCAGGAAGTGTGTCACTTTCAAAATGCTTTGAAATCACTCTCTTATTTTTACCCGATTTGCTTCAAACTTTATGTGTATAATGTAGACACACGGCAGATAAAGACCTGTGAAAGGATTATTGATATCTTAGATACTGTTGCCATGGCAACGGATCAAACTTTATTATTCTTTTTTGATGCTTTTGAGACTCTTAACATACTTGAAATTGCATGAAACTCAACAGACACATCACACTTATTAGCCAGTAGACATGTGCAAAGTTTCAAAAACGGGCGTGGTGGAATGGCTCAGTAGCGCCACCTTTAGTCAAAAATGGGGCCTTAGTTTTTCCTAGAATCACAAAAATCGGTATGTATATTGTTCTCATCGAGCCGGACAACTTTCTAATTTACACTTAATAGCTCAAAGCAACAGAAAGTCAGATATTTTGGTTTGAATGTGATTTTTTGGAGAATTTTCTCTCTCTCTCTCTGTCTCTGAGTGTGTGAGGGGTGGGGGTGATTTGTCAGTTGAGTGAGATTTACTTTTTCATTTGTTTTTCAAGGTTTCTGGGGCTTTTGGGTCCCTAAACGTGCTCGAAAACTCTTGAAACTTTGCACACAGGTCAGAACCCGCGGCCATCAGGGCGGGGCTGAATCTGGTAGCCGGGCGTGGCAGGGGGGCTCGACAGCGCCCCCTTGAACGGGGTTCTAAAACTTGGTCCATATATCAAACAAACTTGCATGAATTAATTTGAAACTCGGTACACATATAGATCTCATCGGGCCGAACAACTTTCGTGCTCTAAGTTTTACGCCAGCCCAACAGGAAGTCGGCTATTATGGGTTGTTTGGAAAACGCTTGCTGTGGAATGTGAAATACTCCTCCTAGAAAATTCACCGTGTCCCCTTCAAACTCGGTGTGCATGTAGTCAAGGCATTGAGGATGCTAAATTGCGGACGGATTTTTGATATCTCGAACGGTTTGGCTGTGGCGAGGAATCGAATTTATGGCGAGAAAAGAGAAACACGGAAGTGGAATAACTTCTGCATACATTAACTGATCTTGATGAAACTTCAGCAGTGTGTTCGTGGTAAGAGGCCGATCAGATGGATGTAGCTATTGTGAGTCAAAGTTATAGCGCCACCAACTGGCAGCAGGAAGTGTGTCACTTTCAACATGCTTTTGACAAAAGTGGGGGGGTTAGTTTTAACTACAGTAAAGAAAAAATAGTTTGTATATTGTTCTCATCAAGCTGGACAACTTTCTAATTTACATTCAATAGCTCTGGCCATCAGGAAGTCAGATATTTTGGTCTGAATGTGATTTTTTTTTGCTAAATCAGCCTCTGAATTTTTAGCCACTCCTCTTAAACTATTTATTTTATTCGTACCAAACTTTTTCAACATGATGAAACTACATTAAATATGCTAAATTGTGAATGGATAATAAATATCTTAAACGGTTTTGCTATGGCGAGGGATTAAATAATGTCCAAAAAGGAAACACTAAAAATCTTCTAAAAATGTAATTATATACCATTTATTTCTATATAAAAGAATACAAATATCACAACTAAACCCATTTTATTCTGTTTTTGCAATTCAAGAAGAATGAAAAAGTTAAAACAGGCTATTTAGTGCTATTTGGTTCAACAAAAAAGCAAACATATAGGGCTATACTGCCCTCTTGTGTCCAAAAGGACATCAAAATAGTATATAAAACTTTTAACCAGGTAGGCCAATATTGTATTTAAATATACATTTATTAGGTAGCCTATGTGTCTGAGGATATTTTCCCACCGGTTAATCGACGTGTGACACGAGTGGGTGCTTTTAAATCGCTAATATAATAGTGAAAGAAAAATAATGATAATGTTGCACACACAAATCACACACATGTGGGAAAGAATGAACAACACTAAACCGCCATTAGGTGTCGCCAGGCATCCATCTTAATAAGCGAGTCATTGATTCATTCGTTCAAACGATTCGTTCGAATGAGTCGATCATGATTAAGACAGATGTTTATGGATTGATCATTCAATCTTTGAGTCAACCGATTCGTTAAAAATGCTGAATCGTTCAGTTATGAGAAAACACGTGATAAGTGATGGTTCTGCCGTGATCTTTGTTTAACTATTTTCGCTGCTGAAACAGAACAAAAACAGTCAACATTGCATCTAAAATGTAAGTGACTTAATTGTAACTGTTTATTTGTATGAAATCTAGGGGTGGGAGAAAAAAATTATTCTTAGATGCATCGCGATGCGGACGTGGACGATTCTGAATCGATTCACAAATGTCAAAAAATCGATTCTCTAAAAAAATATTTTTCTAATAACGTAATATTGACGGAAGGCAAAAGGCGGAACTCTAAGCGGACGTGCGTGCAGTCTGTGGCGCGCACATAACAGAGAAGTTTCTTCTGCTCACCAAGGCTGCATATATTTGATTAAAAATACAAACAAAAACAGTAATATTGTAAAATATTATTCCAATTTAAAACAGCTGCTTTCTATTTTAATATATTTTAAACTTTTATTTATTCCTGTGATCAAAGCTGAGTTTTCAGCATCATTACTCCAGTCGTCACTGTCACATGATCCTTCAGAAATTATTCTAATATGATGATTGATACTCAAGAAACATTCATTATTATTTTAAATGTCGAAAACAGTTGTGTACAGTCTTTGATGAATAGAAAGTTCAAAAGAACAGCATTTATCTGAAATCTAAAGCTTTTGTAACGTTAAACACTACCGCTCAAAAGTTTTGGGTTAGTAATAATTAAAATTTTATTTTTGGGGTAAATAAATAAAATAAATCAGTACTTTTATTTATGAAGGATGAGTTAAACTGATCAACAGTTACAGTAAAGACATTTATAATGTTAAAAATATATATATTTGAAATATATGCTGTTCTTTTGAACTAACATTCATCAAAGCATTTTGAAAAAAAAAATCTGTACACAACTGTTTTCAACATTGAAAATAATAATGAATATTTATTGAGCATCAATCATCATATTAGTATGATTTCTGAAGGATCATGTGACACTGAAGACTGGAGTAATGATGCTGAAAACTCAACTTTGATCACAGAAATGAATTACTATGTAAAATATTTAAAAATTGAAAACAGCTGTTTTAAATTGGAATAATATTTCACAATATTACTGTTTTTGTTTGTATTTTTAATCAATAAATGCAGCCTTGGTGAGCAGAAGAGACTTCTCCTAAAAACATTAAAAATCTTACTGACCCCAAACTTTTGAACAATAATTTATATATATATATATATATATATATATACATATATATGTATGTGTGTGTGTGTATGTATGTGTATATATATATATATATATATATATATATATATATATATATATATATATATATATATATATATAAATATAGCTGCGAGCAGCGATGGAGGGCCCAAGCCGGCGGTACCGCCACCCCGGTGCCTTTAGGTAACTAAAGGCACCGGGGTTGCGGTGCCACCGGCTTGGGCCCGTAATCGCTGCTCGCAGCTATATTTATTATTATTATTATTATTTTGTCAACCTTTCGGGCACTTTTGGGGCCCTTAACATGCTCAAAAACTCTTGAAATTTTGCACACACGTCAGAACCTGCGGCCATCAGGGCCGGACTGAAGCTGGTACCCGGGCGTGGCACGGGGGCTCGACAGCGCCCCCTGGAATGGTGTCTGAAAACTTGGTCCATAAATCAAACACACTTGCATGTAATAATATGAAACTCAGTACACATATAGATCTCATCGGGCCGAACAACTTTCGTGCTCTAAGTTTTACACCAGCCCAACAGGAAGTCGGTTATTATACGTTGTTTGGAAAACGCATACAATGGAATGTGAAATACTCCTCCTAGGGAATTCATCCGATCGCCACCAAACTCGGTGTGAATGAAGTCAAGACATTGAGGATGCTAAATTGCGAACGGATTTTTTATATCTCGAACGGTTTGGCCGTGGCGAGGAAACGAATTTATGGCGAATAATGGGACACAGGAAGTGTGTTATAACTTTTGCATACATTAACTGATCTTGATGAAACTTCAGCAATGTGTTCGTGGTAAAAGGCCGATCAGATGGATGTAATTATTGTGAGTCAAAGTTATAGCGCCACCAACTGGCAGCAGGAAGTTTGTCACTTTCAAAATGCTTTGAAATCACCCTCTTAGTTTTACCCGATTTGCTTCAAACTTTATGTGTATAATGTAGACACATGGCAGATGTAGACCTGTGAAAGGATTATTGATATCTTAGATACTGTTGCCGTGGCAACGCATCAAACTTTAATATTCTTTTCGGATGCGTTTGAGACACTTAGCATGCTTGAAATTGGATGAAACTCGACAGACACATAACACTTATTAGCCAGTAGACATGTGAAAAGTTTCAGAAACGGGCGTGGCAGGGGGGCTCAACAGCGCCCCCTTGAACGGGGTCTGAAAACTTGGTCCATATATCAAACACGCTTGCATGAATTAATATGAAACTCGGTACACATATAGATGTCATCGGGCCGAACAACTTTCCCTCTGTCAAGTTTCACGCCAGCCCAACAGGAAGTCGGCTATTATGGGTTGTTTGGAAAACGCTTGCTGTGGAATGTGATGTACTCCTCCTAGAGAATTCATTCAATCACCTTCAAACTCAGTCAGCATGTAGTCAAGACTTTGAGGATGCTAAATTGCGGACGGATTTTTGATATCTCGAACGGTTTGGCCGTGGCGAGGAATCGAATTTATGGCGAGAAAAGAGAAACACGAAGTGGAATAACTTCTGCATACATTAACTGATCTTGATGAAACTTCAGCAGTGTGTTCGTGGTAAGAGGCCGATCAGATGGATGTAGCTATTGTGAGTCAAAGTTATAGCGCCACCAACTGGCAGCAGGAAGTGTGTCACTTTCAACATGCTTTTGACAAAAGTGGGGGGGTTAGTTTTAACTACAGTAAAAAAAAAATTGTTTGTATATTGTTCTCATCAAGCCGGACAACTTTCTAATTTACATTCATTAGCTCCAGCCATCAGGAAGTCAGATATTTTGGTCTGAATGTGGATTTTTTTTGCTAAATCAGCCTCTGAATTTTTAGCCACTCCTCTTAAACTATTTATTTTATTCCCACCAAACTTTTTCAACATGATGAAAATACATTACATATGCTAAATTGTGAATGGATAATAAATATCTTAAACGGTTTTGCTATGGCGAGGGATTAAAGTAATGTCCAAAAAGGAAACACTAAAAATCTTCTAAAAATGTAATTATATACCATTTATTTCTATATAAAAGTAAACAAATATCACAACTAAACCCATTTTATTCTGTTTTTGCAATTCAAGAAGAATGAAAAAGTTAAAAACAGGCTATTTAGTGCTATTTGGTTAAACAAAAAAGCAAACATAGGGCTATACTGCCCTCTTGTGTCCAAAAGGACATCAAAATAATATATAAAACTTTTTACCAGCTAGGCCAATAATGTATTTAAATATACATTTATTAGGTATGTGTCTGAGGATATTTTCCCACCGATTAATCGACGTGTGACACCGCTGGGGGCTTTTGAATTGCCAACTTAAAAACGAAAGTAAAATATGTTAGTCCGCACTGACATTGATAGTGGTTGAGCGAGCGTTTCAAATGAATTCCTATAGAAGTAGGAATTAACTGAAAAACGTTCACTCTGTTCTGCTCGTTCCTCACCGTGGATGTGCACCGTTTTAAATAGCTAATATGAGCATTTTAGTTTAATTTTAAAATTAGCACCTTTTGGGGGGAGGATTGCTTGAAATTATTTTACAAAAGCACAATGTTGTGTTTTATTGCAACTGTACACAAATATAAGTTAACACTTTGCAGTTTGAATGTCGTCCTGTATAATGACGGAGTATGTTTTTTTTTTTCAATCGCACCCACGCCACACACACACACACACGGTTTACTATCTTTGTTGGGACTCTCCATAGACTTAATGGTTTTATACTGTACAAACTGTATATTCTATCTCCTCACACTAACCCTAGCCCTAAACCTACCTATCCCAGAAAACTTTCTGCATTTTTACATTTCCAAAAAAACTCATTCTGTATGATTTATAAGCTTGTTTACCCATGGGGACCTCTATTTAGGTCCCCACTGTGACACGAGTCCCCATGAGTCGGTGTGCATTCAGGTTGAAGTCCCCACCGGGATAGAAAAACATGAACACACACACACACACACACACACACACACACACACACACACACACATTACAGCATTGTAATCTTGACATCGCAGCCTGTTCATTATAGCCTTCATAAAATATAATAATAAAATAGTCAACCTAACATATAAAAATTACACTGCTCTAAATAGTCAGTAGTACAATTCATACATTCACAGTAAGCACCGCTCCACTGTGATGTTTCCAAGCACATTTTTGCGCTTGTGAAGAGGATGATTTTTTCCATCGATATTGGAACATGAGTGAAGAACAAAGCCTATAATAAAGAATAGTTTAGCATCCAAATACATCGCAAATGTTGAAACAAGAGGGTTACGTGAGCCCAACACTGCTTTCTTTCATTTTTATTTTTACATTAAATTTAAAGGATTTGTTGTGGAATATTTTGAGTGTATCATAAAATCAGAATAAGGTAAGTCAAGTAATATTTTTGGTCTTTTATATATATATATATAAATATAGCTGCGAGCAGTGATGAAGGGCCAAAGCCGGCGGTACCGCCACCCCGGTGCCTTTAGGTAACTAAAGGCACCGGGGTTGCGGTGCCACCGGCTTGGGCCCGTAATCGCTGCTCGCAGCTATATTTCTATTCTTGTGTTCAATGTTCAATGTGTTTATATATCACGTCATCACATTTTTTGAACGGATTTTTAGAACAGATAAGTGAACTTAAAAATGCAATTTTCAGCTGAGTGTATTATCTTATTACCCCATAGATTCCCATTCATTCTGAATTCATCCCCACATGGACAGAGACGTGTACTGCAGCCAGTCCAGAAATCGGAAGTAACCAGAGAGTGCCAATTCTCTTCCTATTCGCTAGTTGCATAACAACGAATATAGAATTTCGGGGTTATTTGCGGTGAGCTGGACCACTTCCGGTCACTTCTTCCGTCAATAGCGCTCACTTACTTAACCAACCGTCCAGCGTAGTGTAAAAACAAAACATGAGTCTTTTTGGTATTAAAGCCGGTAAACGTTTGAAACTACAGCACCAAGTAAAGAAGACTTTTCTTCACTGCTGTGTACCGCTGTGTAACAATTCATCGCAGTATAATTCCATCCTGAGTTTCCATCGTTTCCCTGTGGATGAGGAGGTGAACTCTGTGTGGAAAGCAAAGATTCGGCGGGAGAACTTCTCCCCGACTGACGGTATTCGAGTTTGTAGTGTTCATTTTCTACCTGGGGATTTTGAGGGACCGAGACGTTTAAAGAAGGGTTCACTCCCATGTCTGTTCGCCTGGAACAGTTTTTCTCTTCCAGCACCCAGGCTCAATGTCTGGCAACGTCGCCCGAGACCTCCGACCCCAGAGTTACTGCCGGCGGACATGTCTGAAGAAGAGGACAGCGTTCAGCCTATGGAAGTCACCGTTGCCGACCATGATTACTGTGTCACTCCCAACACCTCCGTGGTCATTTATGAGCTGATGAGGGAAAACTGAAAACTCAGAGGGAGGGTTGAGGAGCTTGAACACCAGCTAGAGTCTATGCAGCTGCGGTCTACTTTTGGAATCCTACGCATCGCCAAATCCGACGAGAATATTTGCTTTTATACAAGGTATGTTTATTATACTGATTGCCCCCTGTGTGCGTGTGTGTGTGTGTGTGTGTGTCCACAGATCTGTTAATGTTAATTTCTGTTTATTATTATCATTGTTTATTATAACCCAAGTGTGTTAAGGTCTTGTTGTTATTCAATTTTACTTCAGATTTGCATCTTACAAATCTTTCCTGGCCTTTTGGAAACAAGTGGAGCCAGCTGCAAACACAAAATTTGTCAGATTCTCCTCAGCAAATGATTTCCTCTGCCAATGCTGCCTTAGGTATAACCCCACAACGAGCTACAAAACTGCTACTCATCGATGAATTGCTGCTATTTCTGATGCATCTTTCTGTGGGTCTGCCTCTGAGGGATCTGGCCAATTGCTTTTCGATTCCCCGGACCACCGTCAGCAGGATAATAACATCATGGCTCACTTTTTGTATCATCTGCTGGGTTCCAAGGCCAGTAGATGTTGTTCTTCACTTTACAGTACTCTTGAATAGCCCGTGGCTCCAATGTCAGACCTCTTTTCATGACCGATGTTTGGGTCACACCCCTGAGCATTCTTTCAGCGAGATGTTCTGCTGATGTCTGACCACGAACATGACAAACCTCCCTAAAGTGAGATGATGTTACTCTCATCTTTCTGACCCAATGCCACACCACAGACATACTCTGGTCCCTTGTTGACACTTCTATTCCCCTTGCCATTTCCAAGTTGGTCTGTAGAGATTGCAGATGCAGTTGCTGGTGTAGACTGCAGACAAACTGGCAACAAGTGGTCTTCAATCTGTAGCCATCCAAGAGCAGAGGTGGGGGTGGAGGAGCTCCAGTGTGGAGTGATATGATGTGGCTGACTGGCACTGGCTGCTGATAAGAGATCAGGCTGCCCTCCTGAATTTTGCCCAAAGCTGACTCGACCACTTTCAATACATCAGGATCAGGCATATCCCCCCGCATCGCCTTGTAGAAAGTGCTCCTATGTAGAATTTTATATCACAATTTAAATTAGTATACATATCTGTGTGACAGATAACCACATTTTCATGATAATTTTTTTAATTACAAGACATAACCTACCTGACACCACTGGCTACTGTCCTTTGTTTGGGCTTGGCAGACAACACAAACATATCTCTGACCCGGCCTGCTTTTACACCCTATCAATCAATGATAAAAGTAAAAAGAAATGGCATCTCAGAGGTGGTTCAATGTAACGTGTGGGAAAATGTTGTATTTTATGCACAGACAAACTATACCTGGCACATGTGGCTACTGATAATAACAATGCTCTGAAAAATACCATAGTCCTTGGCTTGTGCCAGCGTTGCTCTGTCTCGGTGCAGCTAAGGACTGGGGGTACAGCAAGGAGGCGGAGCTGAGAGTAGGTCGCAGTCTGAAAAAGGAGAGCCACGGTATGGTTGCAAAGTGCTTTGCCAGCAGCACACGAGCACACCGTCTCAAACAGCTGCACTGGGGACGAGTCTTCGAGGACAATCTAGGAAGAAAACAGAAGAAAAAGTTACTACACACACATAACAAACATTAATCCTAGCCAGTGCAGTAAAATGTGATGTGAACTATATCATATTCTCAAGATGTGAGGTCTCTCCTTTTTCCTCAGGGACCTGTTGCACATAGCTCGCACACTGACTCTCCCTGTGCCTGACACTTTGTTTGATACTGAGTTAGGGATAACATCACATTGATTATCATTTAAGTAACGCATCAAGATCTTTTAGGAATAATTACATTGTACAATCACTGAAAAGTGATATGGAAAGATTTGCTCCAACATGGTGTTAAAGTATAGCCACTTACAGCTATGCACGTGACAGGCAAAATGGCTTTTTAATGCAGATTTTTTTTTTTTTTTTTTTTTTTAACAGAATAGCCCCGTTTACATGACACCTTTTTATTTTAAAACCAATTATGATGGGGTCCGATCAAACATCCATTTCTTAACCAGATTGATAGACGTAGTATGTGTATGTACACATCTATTTGATACGCTATTCCAATCAAGCAGGAAATTAGTTACGTTAAGATCTTGTGAACGGATTGACCTTCAATCAGACTAAAAAGAAGAGGTGTACATGTAAAATAAAGTCACTGGGTAAAACTATCTAACTTACTATAATAATGAGAGATATGGCCTGTAACGTTAATTCCCATAGGTGATTTAGTTAGCTGAGGTAACTTAACATCAAGCTACTGCTAGTCCGCCCTAGTTCTAGTCAGCGGTAATGTTAGTTTGCTAACTCTGCTGTCACCGTGAATATATGACGCAGTAAAAAAAAACTTACCTTCATAGTTGTCGATGAATTGTGAAATATACATTTTGAACCCCTTCTCTCTTTTACTCGTGGGAGCAGATGAAAAGGAGTTAGTAATCCGGTGCAGATCATTGATGGTAAACTTAGGTAGATTCTGCAGAATTCTCGTGTAAAACAGCACCATCTTCAGGAATGAGGCGAGCGGAAGTGGGGCGGCTTACCAGAAACAAACGGACGTCGGCAACATTCTATATATGCAACTAGCGAATTAGACATTCTCTGGCGGTACTGCATGATGTAAGCAGGTTCCAGCTCACCACGCCCTTGGTACGAGCTGACCACATACAGAGGCAGAAATTCTGTCGTATTCTGCCGCAGAATTAGCCTGGCTAACGTCAGACCTCTTTCTCATTGAGACGTGGCCTGTACCATGAAGGTAGCTGAACAAACTCGGGGATACAGGATTAGTTTTGAGTTGACAAAACCAAACCGATGCAATCAGGCTTTATTGGTACCATGATGCAGCTCATCAACTTTCTCTGTCAACTCAGGCTTTGATCCTCAAGCTATGATTACTCCACGCGCGCGTGCACATAAAAGAGTGACGTCGACACTGAACAACCAATCGCGGGTAGAGCGAGAGCGATATATTTTTCCGCGGAGGAGCAAGAGATAATCATTCAGAATTACGATGAATTTAAATATGTATTTCAAGCTCGAAACAATATGGTCTCTGCTGCCAAAGCAAGAGAAGACTGTTGGAGAAAGATTGCTGATTGTTAATGTGTAAGTTAAACAAATACGTTCTATAATATTATTGTCTATAAGTTGTAAATATGGCTGACTGTATGTTCTGCAGTAGAGGGAAATACAGTGTCCCTGTTGAAGCCAGCACACATCTCCCACACAGAGGTCAGTATGCAGCAGACAGAACACCACACATAACCTGCTTTACAACAGTTAGCCTATGCTTTACATTGGCCTATTTTTATTTATTAGGGTGGAGGAAATGATGAAGATACTCTGTCTGTGTGTTCTCAGACAGTTGCTGATGTGAATGCTCTGGGCTTTTTATTATGGCAAACATTTGAATGTGTGGCATAAAAAAGGGACTGGCCCTTAAACATCTCTTTTATTGTAGGATTTTTCACAACCTGCCCCAGAAACTGAGGCCTCTACCTCAATGGGCTTCAGAAGAAATGTGAACAAGGTAAGGATTTAAAACCCTTGACATAAATTACAGTCAGTCCTGTGTTTGTAGGAAGTCAAGGAACTTTTTGTGATTTGATGAGCCTCCAGAAAACTTGTAATGATCATGTTTGTGGTGGAATTATGTTTCAGGTGGAAACAGACTCAGTCAGGGCCCTGTACAAAAGGAGTCTTGAACTAGACTACACACTAAAGGAGTCTCGAACTAGACTGCACACTAAAGGAGACTTGAACTAGACTGCACACTAAAGGAGACTTGAACTAGACTGCACACTAAAGGAGACTTGAACTAGACTGCACACTAAAGGAGACTTGAACTAGACTGTTCACTAAAGGAGCTGGGGTCTCATTTATAAAGCGTGCGTACGCACAAAACGGGGCTGGAAACGTACGTACGCCAGTTCCCACGCAAAGGTTGTGATCTATAAAAAACAAACTTGACGGGAGAATGTGCGCACCTTTAAGCAAACTTTGAGCCGTGCGTACGCACATTCTGGAGACAAAGGGAATTGGCGACACCGATGGTGAGCTGGAGTTAAGTGTCTTTTTGGTCACTTTTAGACAGAAAATCTAAAGAAAATTAAACATATACAGAAAGATAATACAAATATATAATACAAATATAATTTCACTCACCAAGCCTGTCACTTGAAGCAAATATCCATCCCTTCTTAAATGTCCGCGCCAGCGAGCGCGTTGGGCCGTTTAGTGAAACTGACGCAAATAACAGTTTAAATAAATAAAATAATGATTTAAACTATGTTTTACTTCTGATATAAACATTTAGATTAAATATGCCATTCAAATTAATGGAGTTAAGCACTTAAACATGAAATCATTACTGAGAAGTTACAACATTTTTATTCAAGTTCAGTCAATAGAAATATTTGTTGTGGATGCGATATTTTTGAACATTTTTCCTCTGGCATGCTGTGTTTTGTTTTAACCACAGAGATAATTGCTTATCATGATAATACCAGATTGTCTGAGAAAATAGTTTCTTGCAAATAATGCCCAAGGCCTATCTGTTTCCATTAAAAATATAAATCAATTAAAAATACAATTCGGCCAGTGGAAAAGATTGAGAAAAACTTTCTCTGAAATGTATTTTACACTATTTGATTTATGTATTCAAAAACAAGGCAAGGATAGGCAACTACTTGATTTTTATTAATGGAATGTGTCTTGTACCGTTAAACGTTATCACGTGGATGAATAATCATATGCAAATGATGATCTGCATAGTAAAACTAGGCGTTGTAAGCTCCATATATGGTTAATTCGGGGAGGAGACACATGTGCGCACAATCTTCCGCTGACTGGGATTTATAAAGTGAATTCTGCGCAGGTTCTGGCGTACGAACGGTTTTATAAATCTGAATATTTTTTTGCGTACGCCATTTTTGGCTTTCGGGCGCACGTACACTTTTAGTAAGGTTCCTACGCACAGTTTTATAAATGAGACCCCTGGACTGTGAGCTGTTGAGGCTCCAAAAAAAAAAAGATCAAACAGCTGGATAAAACTGATCTCAGTATGTGAACATATTTAACCAAGTAACACTTTAGTATGAATATGTATTAATGCAACTTTCTCTTGCTCTCTTTCTCCCTCCCATCCCACAAAACCAATAAAACAGTCTGAGACCTATCTGCAGGTTCAATGTGCTTTTATTAAGTGTAACATTGTGTGACTGTGTGTGTTTGTGTGGATGGAATCACACAGAGAGCAGGTGGATGGTTACTCAAGATCTCTTTACTGATCCTGGGACAAACAGACTGGGACAAACAGGACCAAAAGCTGGTTAAAGGACAGTGCATCACGCATCAATGTTGCTCATAGATCAGCAGCGAGAGATGTGAAACTCTGCTGAATATACATTTTTACAAAGTGATCGTATAGTGGAATTAAACTCAAAATAAAACATACATTAAAGAAATATATACATCACTTTCTCTGTTGTCATTTCTCATCAATTCACATAAATGCAGAGAACTAAATTTAAGCAACCATCATTTTTGTATATTTTTGTATAAAATGGAATACAGAAAGAAAAGAACGGCCACCTAAAATGGCGCAGTTACACAGTTCAGCACGTGCGAGCACGTGAGAGCACATAGCACATAGAAATCAGAGATTCGGAGTTCACAAGCAGGTTAACACACACACACACACTCTCATCACATTTCATCATCGCAAATAACACATTTGACTCGACTGACAGAACTAGACTGACAGGCACATGAAGTAAACTTGTGTGTAGTTTAAAAGTCCAACCTTACACTTGAAAACAATCTAAACTCAGTTTTTATGACGCAGCGCTTATTGATGCGACTTACCAGCAGCGAGAGATGTGAAACTCTGCTGGTGGTGACGTAGCTCCGCCCTTAATATCACGCAAGCAAATGCAAGGGACGCAACTATGGAGGTAGATTTGTGTCTTTATTATTCAATCAAAAAAAAGGTTGCTTCAATCAAAAAATATATTTTCAATCAAAAAAACCCGTTTCAATCAAAGAAAAAAAGTGTTTGAATGCAAAAATATATTTGAGACTCAAAAAAATGCATTTGAACACTATTTTTTTTTGCTTGAAAATGTTTTTTTTGATAGAAGTGAAGGTTTTTTTGTTTGAAGCAACTTTTTTGATTGAAGTATTGTTGTTTTGTGTTTGGGCCATATTATGGGTAGGACATTTGTGTCTTTATAATTCAATCAAAAAAGAAGTTGCTTCAAACAAACAAAACATATTTTCAATAAAAAAATCACTTCAATCAAAAAATAAACCTTTTCAATCATAGAAAAAATGTTTTTGAATGCAAAAAAATATTTGAGATTCAAAAAATTGCACTTGAACACTTTTTTTTTGATTGAAAATGTTTTCTTTGATTGAAGTAATCTTTTTTGTGTTTGGACCATGTTATGGGTAGGACATTTGTGTCTTAATTATTCAATCCCAAAAAAGTTGCTTCAATCAAAAAAAAAACATTTTCAATCAAAAAAAAATAATTTCAATCAAAGAAAAAACTGTTTAAATGCAAAAAAAAAAAAAATCATTTGAAGTGTTTTTTTTTTATTGAACTTTCTTTTTTTTTGAATGAAGTGAAAAAAGTTTTGAAGTCGTTTTTTTTTTAAATCATTTTGACACAAACGTACCGCAGTGGGGGCGGGTGCTTCCCCATTGGTCAGACATGCTTGAGTGACAAGTGTCTACACCAACGACGTCTTTCTGACAAGCAAGTCATGGTCGCCACTCGCCAGCGAGCCAGGAAGCAGTGGTGGAGTTGTTGGTAAGTAGATAAAACCGTATTAAAATGATTGGTGTCACGTTATTAGCCTACTCTGTTTGATATTTCGATTAAACATACAGCTTGCTAACTTAGCTCACGTTGACTAATTTGTGTGATGGTGTTAGATATCTGACGCCTCATATTGTCAGGCAGGCTAGCAGGGTGCGCTAACGGCTAATTGAATTGTTTATTTCACTTAAGTAACGTTACAGAGGCTTGCTATGTGCTTGTGCTATATTGTGTTATAATACGTAACGTCATTAGTGGTCAAACAACAGTCCACAGGCCAACTGTTGCCCACAGCGCTGCCTGTTTAGCAGCAACAGGTCATGCAGAGCCTGAGTCTATCTTCTCACACAGCCCACAGGATTACAGCTATTTGACCGTCCCGCTCTCTCTCTCGCTCACGGGTAGTGGTCTCCCCACCATCACAGTCAAATGCTCGCAGACACAGAGGCAGATGCTGTTATTTTGAGAGCGGGGCTTACATATGCCGTCCCGTACGGAAAATAATGTTGCATACCACCGGTAACATGAATATATATTCCGTTGCTCGGTGCGCAAACTAGCTGTGTCAGGCATTATTTATAAGTAGCCTAATGTCCTGCACAACTCCACATGGAAAACTGGCAGTTCAATGAAGTGATGCTTATTGTCTGACATAGTGTACAAGTAGTTACTAGCTTAAAGTATTGTGCCAATAATGATCCTTATTTAAGTTAGCAAGCTGTATGTTTAATCGAAATATCAAACAGAGTAGGCTAATAACGTGACACCAATCATTTTAATACGGTTTTATCTACTTACCAACAACTCCACCACTGCTTCCTGGCTCGCTGGCGAGTGGCGACCATGACTTGCTTGTCAGAAAGACGTCGTTGGTGTAGACACTTGTCACTCAAGCATGTCTGACCAATGGAGAAGCACCCGCCCCCACTGCGGTACGTTTGTGTCAAAATGATTTAAAAAAAAAACGACTTCAAAACTTTTTTCACTTCATTCAAAAAAAAAGAAAGTTCAATAAAAAAAAAACACTTCAAATGATTTTTTTTTTTTTTGCATTTAAACAGTTTTTTCTTTGATTGAAATTATTTTTTTTTGATTGAAAATGTTTTTTTTTTGATTGAAGCAACTTTTTTGGGATTGAATAATTAAGACACAAATGTCCTACCCATAACATGGTCCAAACACAAAAAAGATTACTTCAATCAAAGAAAACATTTTCAATCAAAAAAAAAGTGTTCAAGTGCAATTTTTTGAATCTCAAATATTTTTTTGCATTCAAAAACATTTTTTCTATGATTGAAAAGGTTTATTTTTTGATTGAAGTGATTTTTTTATTGAAAATATGTTTTGTTTGTTTGAAGCAACTTCTTTTTTGATTGAATTATAAAGACACAAATGTCCTACCCATAATATGGCCCAAACACAAAACAACAATACTTCAATCAAAAAAGTTGCTTCAAACAAAAAAACCTTCACTTCTATCAAAAAAAACATTTTCAAGCAAAAAAAAATAGTGTTCAAATGCATTTTTTTGAGTCTCAAATATATTTTTGCATTCAAACACTTTTTTTCTTTGATTGAAACGGGTTTTTTTGATTGAAAATATATTTTTTGATTGAAGCAACCTTTTTTTTGATTGAATAATAAAGACACAAATCTACCTCCATACGCAACAGCCAATGTCGAGTTTTCCCAATTAATGCATGAATTTAACAGCGTTATTTAAACTCCGTTACAATTGTATGGTGATTGCATCTACATCTGCACCAGCTGGGTGGTCAAGTGTGATCGGGTCAGTTTCATCGGGGAGAAGCTGGTTTTGTGGTGTTTCTCGCTCCTTTCTACTGGAGGCTATATTGTGCAGAATGGCACACGCAGCCACTATCTGTGATGCCCGCTCTGGTGACTCTTAAGGGCCGAACACAGTTGAAATGTGCCTTTAGGATGCCAAAGGTCATCTCTATCTTCACTCTGGTTTTACTGAGGGCCACATTGAAGCGTTGCTGTGGCCCTGTCTGAGGGTCATGATAGGGGGTTATTGTGTAGGTTTTTCTATCTCAGTTCAAATTAACAGTGTTTTGTACTGTACCAAATTTAACTTGCTTTCCTCAAAGCGCTGACACAACACAGACTCACAGAAAATTTGTGAGACAAGCACTGGAGCCAGGCCATTTGGCATCCAAACTTAATGTGATCATACATTCATGACCACAAGTCGTCTGCAGATGAAATGTTTAGTAGATCATTGTTATATCTGTTAATGTTACTATTAATTACTATTGTTACTATTTATTTAAAGATTCATCTCACAGAAAATAATCATCTCACATATTCACATCATCTCTACCTGAACATTCAACCCTGTATCACATGAAATACGTTCTGAGGAAACTATTTTGCAAATCGCAATTACGTTACATGCCAACATATAAGCAGTGCTATTACGTTGGTCCTTAACCTAATATAATCAGTGCTATTACGTTGGTCCTTAACCTAATATAGCCAATCTATTGCAGTGCTATTACGTTTGTCCTGAACATAATACATCCAAAGCAGGTTTCTTTTCACACGTAGCAGCTATGCTGTTCATTTTGTTTAAATTATTTACTCCCTTTTTCTCATTGGGCTACAAAATATTATCTATGCCAGGGCGAGTCAAATGGCGGCACCCAGATAATTTTTATCTGGCCCTCCAACTGGTTTTTGATGTTTAAAACCCCTCGCAATCTGATATCAAAGTCCCCGCAAAGGTTTAGCGCGTTCAGCGGTGAGTTTAACAACGCACGTGATCATTCAGCGGTGAGTTTAACAACGCAGCGGTGAATTTAACAACACTCAACTGCAGGTAAAACGGCATTCAGAGGTGAGTTTGCCCAAAGCAACCCTCAACTGCAGGCAAAACGACATTAAAAGGTGAGTTTAACAACGCTCGAAGATGCTTGCAAGTAATTGCAGTTTTAGCGTTTTCTTGTCATAGGTAGGACACTGCTTTAAGAAGCTGGATAACGTATTTTTATCGGAGGTTTGATTAAAAACTGTTGAGTCAGGACAATAAGTTGTGTTTAGAAACTTTAGATTTATGACGATAAATGATAGAAGAAATTATAAAAATATAGCTTTCTGCACATTTGGTGCAGAAAGCTATATTTTTATAATTTCTTCTATCATTTTTCGAGAAGAGAAGCTGTTTAATTAGCATTTATTCACGAGATCATATGTATTTTTATATAGATTTTTTTAATGTTATTATTTCGGTCTTATTGCCAGGGAAGATGGATTGCTTTGCTGTTTATTGATATTTTTAAA
Organism: Squalius cephalus; assembly: GCF_949319135.1. Lineage (NCBI taxonomy): Eukaryota > Metazoa > Chordata > Actinopteri > Cypriniformes > Leuciscidae > Squalius > Squalius cephalus. The sequence goes on along the minus strand of NC_137129.1, from coordinate 39,802,750 downwards.
ATTATATTTTATCAGTAGGAAATCGCGCTGAAGAAGTCTCGTTCCGAACACATCGCGATATTTGGCATCAGTTCACGTGTGTCAGATGTTGGTAAGTAAATACCTAAATACGCTGTCCTAATAATGTGTGATATAATGTATTTTCTGTTTGTCGATATTAATCTGCCATTATATATGCAGACTTTGCGTTTCATTGCTTTCTAATTCAAAACAGGGTGATTAACACTGCCTGTCACGTGACGTGCTATAGGCCTAGATATTCATATCAGATTAAAAATAGTACAATTAGTTCCAAAGTTGTATTTGTAGTAGAAGCACAGTAAAAACAACACTTACCATGCTTTTACCACAGTAACATTAGTTTTACTGTGATAAGTGTAGTAAAAAGACAGTAATCACAAAACTTGCCATGCTTTTACCACACTATTTGTAGTTTTAATGTGGTACTTATTGTAAATGCACAGTAACCACAACACTTACCATGCTTTTACCACAGTAACCATAGTTTTACTGTGATTGGTTTAGTAATGGACAGTAATCACAAAACTTACCATGCTTTTACCTCAGTATTGATTGATAGTTTTAAAGTGATATTTGTTGTAAATGCATATTAACCACAACACTTGCCATGTTTGTAAGGCTTTATAATGTAACATCCAATATTTGTAAGGTATATCAGTACTTTTTCCATTAAATAATCCTATATATTATACATAATGATATTTTCTTTTCTCTTTTTTCAGCTCAAAAGACCAAAAGGGCCTTTCGGACTCAGTCAGCCCATTATTGTTGGAGGAGAAGTAAACGGAGGAGACGGACAGCTGCAAAGGCAAATATTCGCAATGCTATGTACGTGTTGGTTTTAACCCTAAATCAAACATTTTATCAAGCATTTGTTGTTTCTTAAAACTTTTCTCACAAAACCCATAGCCCAATCAGTACAAACATAGACTGAAAGTCTTGATAATTCACAAGATTTAACAAGTTGTCAAATTCGTACGATACTCGTACATATTTGTACACTCGTACACAATCCTGCAGCTTTTACTCCTAGTGCTGTCATTGGCTACTGCCTCAATTCCTGTACATATTTGTCGCGATATTTGTAAATCAGTTGCGCCCCTTCTTGGAAAGTAGTCGCACTGTAATATAAACAGATAGTTTATATTAATTGCAAATTGGTCCCCGTCTGTTCATGTTCCAGTGATACATGATGTCTCTCCACACCTCATAACCTACCTCTGTTTGCAAGAGTGGAAAAGCTTATCTGACTTGTCACATGACATCAGATACTCGATTATTTTGTCATAATCAGATCAGTTACACTGCTGATAACTGTCCCGTTTGCATGTAAATCATTTTCATGATTATTGCTTGCTATTAAAGACATACTTTTATTCATAGAAATGCCCACATATCAGTGAACTTAATACATAAAAATGCTTTTAACATTTAATTATGCAACACTCTTTACAGAAAACATACCCCACAGTTATGGATAAACTCACAACGTCATCATCAAGTCCTGTGCTGGGCACATTGGGCAACAAGTGTCCTCCAACGTATTCAATCCGTGGCCAAGTTCTCCACATCTTCCCATGGGACACTGACATTCTTCAGGTCTTCGTGAAACATCTGTCTCCATGTCTTCCTTGGTCTTCCCTGTCTCCTGCATCCTCCTGGTGGTGTCCTCTTCATCACTGTGTTTGGGTGTTGTTGTTTGGGCATGCGTAGGATGTGTCCAGCGAGGTGCACCCTTTGCTCTGTCTCAGTTTCTGAAAGTCTTCATGTGGAGTCCCACTCCTCCTCAGGATCTCTTTGATATATGCAGAACCAATATTGAAAATAGTGATTTATCTTTTTCCATATTGTTAAAGCATTTTGTTTTCTCTTTTAGCTTCATAAACTGTACTTGATGTCTGCCTAATGCCTTTTTCAAAAAAGTGTCAGTGCTCATCAGGTGTTTTGCTAAAGGACATATTCATTGCATAGTTACAATAAAAGTGACCAATAATCACAAGGATATAGAATGAAAGTTGAGAATGTAAAATGTTGTGCTTATGTTTTTGCCTATTTGTTCTTTAAAGCGAAGAAACAAATGTATGTTCACATATCAAAGTTGAATCTCATCTCTTGGTTTGTAAATATATAACTTCATCATAGCAATTTTTTAACGTTAATGGATGTGTCACTATAATCGATTGTATCTGGATATTTAATTAACTGATTTTTTTAATACTGTTGTGCAGTAGTTTTGGCGCTACATTTGTCTTTAAACAGTTTGACATTAAATATTGGAATAAGCTTTCAAAATGGTGTCCATTCATTGTGCTTTTGTTACATTTATTTGAATATAATTGATATACCTTTAATATACTATACATACACTGTAAATGTTAGAAGCACTTTAGAACATGCAATTATCTTTAATTAAAATACTGCAAAACTACCTTGCTGTAGGACATTGCTTAGAAAAAAGTTTCTCTTTCAAATGTTTTTTTGCATCAGTCTAAGCAAATTTGTGTCATTGATCATGTGAACTCGTTTTTGGATGGTAACCACACAAAGGAGTCTTTTGTTTTTAAATATGAGTTTTAAAATTTAATTAGAAGGAATGCATGTTTAACAGCCTAAATATAAAATATTTAAGGTATCTATCCCTGCAGCCGGAACCAGAAGACATCTGTCATCGTTTACCATAAATGGGCATGTAAGTGTGACGCATCTGTTCAGCTGGGTTTGTATTGGCTGTGACTTTATCGCAGAGCTCGCTGTGATTGGACAATCGTTTAACCCATATAAAACGGCGTTTCATGTTACAAAGTATGTTTTGGTGTTATTATTACGTTAGTTATACATTAAGCTAACTATAAAGTGTCTCTATGTTGTGAGAAATTACTCCTTTACCGAGATCCTAACCCTAACCCTAAGCATGTCTGCACATTTCAATGAACTACAGTACAATGCATCCTGCTCCACTGATAGAATGACAGAGATATGTGGGTAATGTAGTTTAAAACGTTTAGTAATAAAACAATAAATGTTAAATAAATAATATATTTAATGGACAACTGGATATCTAAATTTGTTCATTGTGCAAACCTTTATGACATATATAAGGGACAGGCTGAAATTTGATATTTTACTGTGAGCACTTTAAAAATAACCTTTATGCCAGCTTTCCATATATGTCTGAAAACTGTGGCCAACATTATTTATTAAACATAGCATAAGCAGTTGTCCAGCCAATTTTCTCTTTGATACACTAACCGGACTTTGAGTTACAGCCATTTGAAATGTGCATTTGTTTGCTCTTCTGGGGGCCATTGCTGGGGCCCTGGGGGTGGAAGGACAGTATAATCTACACATACTATTAGTATTACACAAGGATAATGCACCATTCAGTAAAACAACAACAAAAAAACAGTGCCAACATGTCCTTTTCACCCCCTCTTGCTGCTTATATTCCTGACATCAGTGATATATAGAGTATACTATATAGCAGGGATGGGCAACTTCGGTCCTGGAGGGCCACTTTCCTACAGAGTTTAGCTCCAACCCTGAAAAAAATCACCTGCCTGTAATTTTCTAGTAATCCTGAGGACCTTGATTAGCTTTAGGTGTGTTTGATTAGGGTTGAAGCTAAACTCTGTAGGACAGTGGCCCTCCAGGACCGAAGTTGCCCATCCCTGCTATATAGAGTATACTAGAATGATCAACATGGATCATCTTCAATTAAGCTTTAAGTATTTATAGCAAGATAGCCCACTGCAGCCTCTTGTTATTCACATAGCTTCCTTTTATTTCACTGCAAACTGGCATACATGCAAGTATGTGCAACTTTTGTTGCATTGTTGTCCCATATATCATTAACCAGATCTAAATTTTTATGTCCCAAGAAAAAGAATCATGGTCATTAATTATATGTAATTATTTATATGTTATTAATTATATGTAGTTATTTTTAAAGAAATAAGAAATTAAAATTTCTCAAATAAAAATTTCTATTTACTGTACCAAACACCACTTTCAAAACACAATAGTCACCATACTTTATTAAACAACACTTTATTGAAGAACAAAGCATAAAGTTGATAAAGTAGCATAAAGACAAATGAGATTCAAGATAAATAAAATGTGTCTTCAAAAATACATTAACATCATATGAATCCATTCACAGCTGCTGAAGCCACAAAACGAGTGCCAGATAATCATATTCAGTCACCTACAGAAAACAGATTTGATATTGTGATGGAAAATAATGATTCATTAGAAGAACACGATAGAGACATACAGGGAAGAGCAAGAAACCAGTTTAGCTGTGATAAACTGGTTTCTTGCTCTTCCCTGTATGTCTCTATCGTGTTCTTCTTCCTCGTCTAAACAGTTTGTTCAGTTGAAGAACAGAAGATGTGATCACTGATGTGGTGTAGCTTTTTCTCAACCAGAAGAAGAAGTCTCAACATCCCATTGTCAGGCGTTCTCCAGTCCTGGTCTGAAAGTAAAACAAAAAACAGAAATCAGGTTGTTTAATGGACAGTCAGGTCAGCTTATGTTCTGCATTATTTAAAGCAGTGATGGTTTACTCTGGCCCTCAGCGTCCACTGTCCTGCAGATTTAGCTCCAACCTCAAACCCTCCTGCCTATTGTCTAGAAATAAACCTGAAGACTTTGGTTAAAATTTTCAGATGTGCTCGATTAGGGTTGGAGGTTAACTCTTAATTGACCTCAAAAAGTAGAATGCAAAGGGCCAGAGTTGCCTGTTCCTTACATAAATTTACAAAGCAGCAGTCAGTACATTATATAATATACACATTGAAGTGTATATATATATATATATATATATATATATATATATATATATATTAGGGCTGTCAAAAGATTAATCGCGATTAATCGCATCCAAAATAAAAGTTTGTGTTTAAATAATATATGTGTGTGTACTGTGTATAATTATTTTGTAGATATAAATACACACACATGCATTTATATATTTAAGAAATATTTGCATACATATACTGTATATATTTATATATAATTTATATTATATATAAATATAATTTTTTTATATATATAAATTACACATTTTTCTTAAATATATACAAGCATGTGTGTGTATTTATATATACAAATTTAATTACACACAGTGCACACACATATATTATTTAAACACAAACTTTTATTTTGGATGCGATTAATCGCGATTAATCTTTTGACAGCCCTAATATATATATATATATATATATATATATATATATATATATATATATATATTGCAGCACAATAATATAAGCTAAGTACTGAACAAAAACAGTTTTACCCATATCAACAGCAACATATTTTAAAAGATTTTTTAGAAAGGCATGGTCTCTTTTGAGCCTTTACCAGTGATGCTTGATTTCTTTCCAGACAACATACTCTTCTGTCAATTGTTTCAAGAGCTTCACTTGGTCAAAAACCAAGTGATAACCTGTACAATGTAAAATTGTCAACATCAAATTATGTACTACATATTACAGCATTGTTTCAATACAATACATACCAATGGACTCGCGCACTTTTCTGTCGTCTTTGGGCACCAGATGTTCCTTCCTCACCCGAAACAAAGGACTTATTCGATTAGCTTGCGTTGATATAAGGACTGGTCTTCCTTCTCGGCTGTAAAACAAGAAAGTCTCGACTTACTCTATGTGCAATTACTGTTGTTCTTGAAACACAAATTAAGACAGTTATAAATAAGTTAATTTACCATATGATTAGGGAGAGAACATTTGATGAGTAAATACTGATATATTAAGAAACTTCACCTGGGAAGGGCTGATCACGGCAAGATTTGCTGCGACTCACTAGTAGCTCTTGTAATGGTTGAGTTTGATATTGGTAGAGCTTTAAAAAAAAGGACTAAGTAATCCTGCAAAACAGAAAGGAAGGTAATTTTAATACATTACTTGCAAATAGTCAGTTTATAACTGTAGGATATGTTTTCTGTGAAGAGTGTTGCATAATTAAATGTTAAAAGCATTTTTATGTATTAAGTTCACTGATATGTGGGCATTTCTATGAATAAAAGTATGTCTTTAATAGCAAGCAATAATCATGAAAATGATTTACATGCAAACGGGACAGTTATCAGCAGTGTAACTGATCTGATTATGACAAAATAATCGAGTATCTGATGTCATGTGACAAGTCAGATAAGCTTTTCCACTCTTGCAAACAGAGGTAGGTTATGAGGTGTGGAGAGACATCATGTATCACTGGAACATGAACAGACGGGGACCAATTTGCAATTAATATAAACTATCTGTTTATATTACAGTGCGACTACTTTCCAAGAAGGGGCGCAACTGATTTACAAATATCGCGACAAATATGTACAGGAATTGAGGCAGTAGCCAATGACAGCACTAGGAGTAAAAGCTGCAGGATTGTGTACGAGTGTACAAATATGTACGAGTATCGTACGAATTTGACAACTTGTTAAATCTTGTGAATTATCAAGACTTTCAGTCTATGTTTGTACTGATTGGGCTATGGGTTTTGTGAGAAAAGTTTTAAGAAACAACAAATGCTTGATAAAATGTTTGATTTAGGGTTAAAACCAACACGTACATAGCATTGCGAATATTTGCCTTTGCAGCTGTCCGTCTCCTCCGTTTACTTCTCCTCCAACAATAATGGGCTGACTGAGTCCGAAAGGCCCTTTTGGTCTTTTGAGCTGAAAAAAGAGAAAAGAAAATATCATTATGTATAATATATAGGATTATTTAATGGAAAAAGTACTGATATACCTTACAAATATTGGATGTTACATTATAAAGCCTTACAAACATGGCAAGTGTTGTGGTTAATATGCATTTACAACAAATATCACTTTAAAACTATCAATCAATACTGAGGTAAAAGCATGGTAAGTTTTGTGATTACTGTCCATTACTAAACCAATCACAGTAAAACTATGGTTACTGTGGTAAAAGCATGGTAAGTGTTGTGGTTACTGTGCATTTACAATAAGTACCACATTAAAACTACAAATAGTGTGGTAAAAGCATGGCAAGTTTTGTGATTACTGTCTTTTTACTACACTTATCACAGTAAAACTAATGTTACTGTGGTAAAAGCATGGTAAGTGTTGTTTTTACTGTGCTTCTACTACAAATACAACTTTGGAACTAATTGTACTATTTTTAATCTGATATGAATATCTAGGCCTATAGCACGTCACGTGACAGGCAGTGTTAATCACCCTGTTTTGAATTAGAAAGCAATGAAACGCAAAGTCTGCATATATAATGGCAGATTAATATCGACAAACAGAAAATACATTATATCACACATTATTAGGACAGCGTATTTAGGTATTTACTTACCAACATCTGACACACGTGAACTGATGCCAAATATCGCGATGTGTTCGGAACGAGACTTCTTCAGCGCGATTTCCTACTGATAAAATATAATTTTAAAAATATCAATAAACAGCAAAGCAATCCATCTTCCCTGGCAATAAGACCGAAATAATAACATTAAAAAAATCTATATAAAAATACATATGATCTCGTGAATAAATGCTAATTAAACAGCTTCTCTTCTCGAAAAATGATAGAAGAAATTATAAAAATATAGCTTTCTGCACCAAATGTGCAGAAAGCTATATTTTTATAATTTCTTCTATCATTTATCGTCATAAATCTAAAGTGTCTAAACACAACTTATTGTCCTGACTCAACAGTTTTTAATCAAACCTCCGATAAAAATACGTTATCCAGCTTCTTAAAGCAGTGTCCTACCTATGACAAGAAAACGCTAAAACTGCAATTACTTGCAAGCATCTTCGAGCGTTGTTAAACTCACCTTTTAATGTCGTTTTGCCTGCAGTTGAGGGTTGCTTTGGGCAAACTCACCTCTGAATGCCGTTTTACCTGCAGTTGAGTGTTGTTAAATTCACCGCTGCGTTGTTAAACTCACCGCTGAATGATCACGTGCGTTGTTAAACTCACCGCTGAACGCGCTAAACCTTTGCGGGGACTTTGATATCAGATTGCGAGGGGTTTTAAACATCAAAAACCAGTTGGAGGGCCAGATAAAAATTATCTGGGTGCCGCCATTTGACTCGCCCTGGCATAGATAATATTTTGTAGCCCAATGAGAAAAAGGGAGTAAATAATTTAAACAAAATGAACAGCATAGCTGCTACGTGTGAAAAGAAACCTGCTTTGGATGTATTATGTTCAGGACAAACGTAATAGCACTGCAATAGATTGGCTATATTAGGTTAAGGACCAACGTAATAGCACTGCTTATATTAGGTTAAGGACCAACGTAATAGCACTGCTTATATGTTGGCATGTAACGTAATTGCGATTTGCAAAATAGTTTCCTCAGAACGTATTTCATGTGATACAGGGTTGGAACATTAAGGCTGTGATAGGACTTCCTATTAACATAATCTCCCTCATGTTCCCCTAGAGCAGTGGAGATTGGAGCAATAGACTGCATACATGTTGCAATGACTCTAGGGAATCCTATCATAAGATTAACAGAATAATAATAAAAAAGATTTAAAATAATTCTTAACATGTATTATATTGTATAGTACATTTGTGAAATTTGCTTTTTGGAAAAAAATAAATAAAAAAGTGTTCATGTGATGTCACCCTATCAATATATCTTACCGGCAATTTTATAAAAGCCCTCTTTTATGGACATGGTCGATAAATGTCCGGGGAACACTATTAATGAAACTATTCATGTACTCCTGCAGAGCAAGGACCACCTTGCTAATGGTTCGACAAACCGTGTTTCCCCCTAGCTTCTGTGCATCACCGTGCAAGTATGTAGCCTACTTGCAAAAAAAAAGAAAAGAAAAACGCAACGCAATACCATTTGCGGTACAGTAAGTGCATGATTCCGATGTGTTAAATTCTTTATGTGCGGCTCAAGAAGTTCGCAAAGATAAGACATTCCTTCCGCGGAAAATCTGTATCTTTCATACAAGTAACTATCAGGAAAGGCAAGGGGATTTTGTCTGGCTAAAAACTCTTTCTCTACGAAGTGCTCGTCAAACAATTTGCGCTGAGATGTCCACCGGATTTGGAAGAAAAGGTGAAGTCATTGCAACAGACACTGGGAATAAGTTACGTCACCTTTAAGTTTCTTTGCTCTCAGCTGATTGGTCAAACTTCAGTCTGAGATCTTGAATCCAGAACATAACCTGCCCCAAAGCAGGTTAGCCGTGCAGCGTAAGATACCATGGCGACGAACACCGATTAAAGCCAAGCTACTTTCATAGTACCTAAAACCCAGGGTTGGCGGAAACTAAACTGAAACATAGCTGGCTAGCCACCTAAACCGGCTTCATGGTATAGGCCCGTGGTCTGGGAACCACGTTAATTTTCTTGTATTTGAGGCGTGGTTTATGAATGCCCAGAGCCGTTTATTGGGCGCATCAAATCAAATGCGCCTGTACATAGCTCATAGCTAATCGTTTCAATTATACCAGATGACGTATGTAGAGTGACAGATATTCAACGAGGAAGAAGACGATGGCTGAAGAAGACTAAACTACTTAGAACACTATCTAAGGCTGCATCGAAAGGTAACTTCGCGTCTGCTGCCATGTTGGATCCATAGATATAAACAAACTGCTTCGGTGTGTCGCATAGACGTCGTCATCGTCTTGCTGCTCCCTCCCCGTTCTGTGATTGGTCCCCTCGCTGAGGCGAAAATCTGGTCCATGGAATCCAGGCTGCCTAGCAGCGTGAATAAAATCGCGCTGCGCTCAAGGCAGCATGGGGAAACCCAGGCTACCGCAGAATAGTCTCAATTATAATTCACACAAAAAACATGATTCACACATGCGTAGACAATTTCACATGCATGAAACCTAATTCACGTACACACAAAAAAAATTCACGTGCGTGAAAAAAATATACATTCACAAAAAACAATTCACATGCGCAAAATTAAAGTATATATTCATAAAATACATTTCACAAATGCAAAACACAATTTGTAGATATTCACAATTCGTAGATATACAACTGTGCACAAAAACCTTTGAATGTTTAAAATGTACGAGTTTATCCTTGAATGTGAATGTGCAAATCGTCATTCACGTGTGAATCACCTTGGATTTGTGTGTGTGTGTTTTTGAGACTTTCCTGGCAGCGAACTCCTCCTACACAGATGAGTCGTACTCTTTAGCCAATCAGATTTAAGCTTATCAATCGACCAATCGGTATCACGTGAGGGCGGGCCCACCTGCATGGGGCAAACATTTGACACGGTAACTTGGTAATAGACCAACTGTTGGAGCCATTCTGTGTATTGGGATGGGTTGGCGCTGTGTTCTGCCACAAGTCTACTTAAGATTAGTGCAGGTGTGGCGCACAGCGAGGTGCATGGTTTTTGACCGTGAGACACGGCGTGTAATCATGGAGACTGAATTGAATTAAGTTTTATTTAAGAAATGTTTCATTTTTCGTTATATTAATAAATGGATTGGCATATCCGACTTTAGTTCAGACTTTTGAAAGTTTATTATTTTTACCTTATTTAATTATTTAAGCCACAAGGTAACAGCACGTCGAAAAACACACGTGCAAAACAACTTAAATGTGCGCCAACATTTAGTCAAAAACCACCTCTGTATGAGGAAAAGACTGATCAAGTTTAAACGACACGGTCCTTGTGCTGTTTGTTCACCTTGTTTTCGACGGTGATCAGCTGAATGGAAACGCTGGCGCACTGAATTGATGAGGCGGAGGTCGGTGACGGACAGCGGTGATCGGTGCCGGACGAGCGGAGGTCGGTGACGGACAGCGGTGTTCGGTGGATGTCGGAGTATAGGCGGTCCGGACGCGGTGAGGACGGACGCCATAGACGACGGAGGTTGGTAAGCGCGCCTCACATTGGACAGTGAGGATTGGACACTTTGATGCAGACACGTCACCAGGTGGAGGAAAGTTCTTTTGGACCTTGAACGAGTAAAACGAGGTAACGGCAGTTAACACACACATAAGAAGATGTATGAACTTTAAGAGCTGCAGTTATTAAAGTGTAAACAGCAAGAGTGACAAGAGAATACAATACATTGACATTTGTTTTAAAGTAAACAAGGACTTGAAATAAGAGACATTTGGGTCAAGGGGTTTACACAAAAAAAAATGAATGTGTTTATGCTTTATTTCTGATTTCTCGTTTTCATTATATTTAAAGGAAATGTTTTTTTTGGGGTAGTTGGTTGAAAACGAGGTAAAATGGATGAAAATCATCAAGGTAGCAAGGTAACTCATGTGGTGTCGGCTGACTCACAAAATGTTAACGAGGAAGAAGCATCTGTGAAAAAAAAGGTCTATAAAACTTACAACAAAAGCACTGCTTTCTAAACTAAGTGACTTAGAGGCACTAAGAAAATCCAAATTAAGTAAAGCTGCCAATATCAAACAAACTGTTCAAGGTTTAATGTGTGAGTCTGGTTATGAAGTTGAAATTAAAAATAGCTTCAGCAAATATCAAGTCTTGATTAACGACGCAAAGGTTGCACATAACAATCTGCTTGAGTTGCTACCCATGGATGAAAAGGAAAAGCATGAAACCTGGTTCAAAGCAAAGCTTTTAAGTGTCAACGAATTTTGTCAGTGTGTGGAAAATCATTTTAAGAGTACAAATAGTGGTACTAATGAAGATGTTCACCTTGAGGACGATGTAAAGCCAACGGACAGTATATCAAATGTTGGAACATCATCATGCACTAAAAGCAGCACCAGTGAAAGATCAAGTCGATCAAGCAAAGCTGCATTTGAAGTTGCACATGCACAAGCAGAAGCCAAGAAAGCTGGCGGAATCAATACGCAACAGAATGGAGCAAGTGGAAATGGAAGCTGAGATTGAAGCCTCAGATGCAGAGTTGGCAATACTGCAAGCATTTTCAGATCAGGATAGAATGGGATCTTACTTTGAGAAGCAAAAATCAAAAGAAAGACCTGACATTCCTGATGCAAAGTTTGAGAAGTCTACCAGATTGATGAGAAATAAAGGCTTACCTGTTGCAGTTGCAAGATCCAGATCCACTGAAAATGTTGCACATGCGGTTGATGACAATTCTACACGACAGATTCTGCAAAGGCAAAATGAAATATCCGAGCTGCTCATACAACAACACAGAGCGAGCCAACTGCCACCAAGACAAATGCCTGTTTTTGAAGGTGATCCACTGAAGTTCAAAATGTTCATGCAAGCTTTTAGGCACTGTGTGGAGGAGAAAGCTGCATCTAAAGGTGATTGCATGTATTTTTTGGAAAGGTACACCAGAGGGCGACCACACGACCTTGTACAAAGCTGCTTACATATGAGTGCGGAGAGAGGCTTTGATACAGCTAAAGCCCTCCTACAGGAACACTTTGGTAATGAAACAAAGATCACAGCAGCATATATGGAAAAGGTTCTCAACTGGCCTGTGGTGAAGGCTGAAAGTGTTTCGTTACTACATGACTATGCATTATTTTTACGTGGATGCAATAATGCAATGTCAGATTTAGAGGATATGAAAGAGCTGGACATGTCTGCCAACCTCAAAATTATTGTTTCGAAACTTCCTTTTAAATTGAGGGAAAAATTTAGAAGTTCTGCATGTGATATTCGGGAGAGACACAACCGCAGACCTAACTTTAATGACGTTGTACAGTTTGTGGAATATCAAGTCAAAATCTTGTCTGATCCTATTTTTGGTGATATTCAAACTACTGAAAGAGAAAAGCAGGTTAAAAGGGATGTGTAATGTATACAGCAAAGTCTAAGTTGAAACGAGACAACTTTGCTACAAATGTCTGTGCTGTTAGCAAAGTACAACACAAGTACACACAAGAAGGTAAACAGAGGGACGGCAACATCAGCATCAATTGACCGTTCGCAAAACCCCGCCCTCGAACGCTCCTCGTCCAATCCTAGCTCAGCAACTGTAACTAAGAAGGACCTCCGTCAAACATTGCGATTTCAGCACATGGTGAAACGATGCGCCTATGGCACTTGCAAGTCTGACACTAGGTACACTGTAAACCCAAATGCTCAAAATAATTAAAATTATTGAGTAGCATAAACTTAATTTTCTGAAACAGTTCTACTAACCTAAATATTTTGAGTTTATGTGACTTTTATATAGTTTTGAGTGAGTTAAACTTATTATTTTTAATTAACTTAAACAATTTGCTTATTAAGTAAGTCCCACTTAGGTGTATAATTTAACTGTACTTATTTCTTGTTGTTTCAACATTGTGTGTGTGCTTGCATGTGTGTGTGTTTGTGTGTGTAACCAATTGTTTGATAGTTTTAATTAAATTATATGTATTTAAATAAGTTAATATTTAAAAAAATACTTAATTTTCCTAATGGTTGGGTCTTCATAAATTCAGCTGTAAAAGATTTTAGCAAGAAAAATATTCAATTCACTCTAAGCACTAATTGTACGTCTATTTACAGCTGGTTTAATGTGAGCACAAAGAATATTAAGGAATCACTGCTTAAGATAATAACGTAAGCAATTAAAAATGTTTGATTAAAAAGTTACGACTCGGTTGACGTAAGGATCATCATTTTATTGGCTTGCGAGGCTCACGTGCCCCAAGGTCAACGTGAGACTTGCGAGGCTCACGTGCCCCAAGGTCAACGTGAGACTTGCGACGTTGTGGGAACGCGCAACACGAACACATGGATCGTTTTTAAGTTAGGTTGGCGCCACAAGTGACTGCAGTGAGGAGGATGTAAGCTTCAAGCTGTCGGCAGTTATCAGCAACTTCGGTGTCACGGTAAGTGTTAAATGTGTTTTTAAACAGGGGTTTATCTAGTGAACAGTTGCAGCAGTTTAATCAAGACAAAACTTTAAACAGCGTTCGTCAGTTACGTATATTACATTCAAAAGCCATGGATGTCTAGCAAGGAATAACTGATGAAATGGGCCTAATAAAAACAATGAACGACGAAGCATATGTTACACATCAGCTAACTTTTATCATTTTTTAAACGGACCATAGTCTATAATTCCGCGTGTACTAGAGATGCGCGGATGGCCTATTATTTCATCCGCAACCGCATCACAAAACTCATCATCCGTCCGCCATCCATCCGCACCACGTTTTTGACCATTTTTCAAAACCGCACCCGCCCGCCATCCGCTGAATGTATACATAATACATATATTTTCATTTGATTGTTTCAACCGCCCGCCACCCTTTTTTTTAAGGATTTAATTAAAATATTATTTTTCGTCACGTCATCCGCCCAGTCCGCGGTTTATCCGTGGAGTCCGTGGCTGTAACCGCCAACCGCGCATCTCCCTGTACGATTTAGCCTAATGTTACATGTGTTTTAAAGACATTAACGTTAGGCGCTGAGATTATGTCCATGCGTGACACGCAATTAAAAAAGCATCCATTGCTAATTTTGGCTGGTGTGCACAAAACTAGATAACTAATATACTTTTCCCAATGTGTTGGCGTGCCAATGATACGCAAACTAGGGAACTGGAGAGCATGTGCCATTGCCTGTATTTTTGCAAAATATAGAGCCGTTATGTGTTAAAGTATTGACTTATGACGTCTGTTTGTAAATATAAAACAGTGCTGAGATGTCTATATGAAGAGGTCCACATTTATAATTTTCCTGCTTAATCTTTAAACAGCCTTGTCTATTATAGTACTCCCCTCTATGTTCGGTGTAACATTAACATACATTTTTCTATCTGTACACATGAAAAAACACATTATAAAGAGAACAGTGTTAGTTGTATTCTCTGGTCATGATCATGTAACCTGTTAGTTGACTTGTACTTAATAATTAAACTATTTTGATGGAGCTATACACTTTCTAACATTAATTTTGTTTTTCTTTCAGGTTGTTGGCTACAGTATGATTTGGCAATGTAAGTTGTGCTCAGCTTCTTTTACTGACAGATTGCAAATATTTAAGCACTACAGACTGCAGCACAGTCACTTTTCCAGTGTAAGCCCCCTTCCATGCATCTATAATGATTGCATGTGTACATTTAAGACACTTAATAGTCTTAGAACTCATTTGTCAAGATATCATACTCGCCAATTTGGCAGTAGTGCAGAACACTCTCAGCAGGCTCTGTTATTTAAATGCCCTTTATGCCCATTTCAGCAGCAATTTTCTGAATCTGTTCTTTTCTGCCATCTTAGAAGGCATTTAAGAAATCATGAAACAGTGGCTTGCCCATATAAGGATTGTAGCTTTACCACAAATGTGTACTCTTCATTCAATTCTCATAAAAGTAGATCACACCAAGCAAGTGTTTCGTCAGACTTTCAAAATGACATTGTCAGTGAAGTTGGTCAAGCCAGTATTCCTTCAGTTGATGGTGATTTGTATGAAGAACCTCCAGGCACAGATGAGGATCCAGATGATGGTCAGTGTGACACTGACGAACTAAAAAAACATCTCAGAATAAATTTATCTTCGTTATTTTTGAAGATGCAGACAATCCTACATGTCTCAAACACAGCTACCCAAGAAATAGTGGAACATTTAAATCAGGTCTGCTTCTTATCTCAGCCTTTGATCAAGGAGGCAATTAGAGAGATATTGCAGAAAAATGGTTGCAATGTGGCAGAATCTACACTGGATGAAGTTGTAAGTGCTGTAATGGATTCCAATGTTATATTTACTAGTACTTCTAAAGGTGCAGAGTTATCCACATCCAAGCGCAGAAAAGTATTTTTCGAGCACAACTATCCGTGTGTAATGCCAGTCGAGTATCAGCTGGAGCTACGTGGACATACCATAATGTATGTTCCTATCCTTCAAATGATTCAAGAGTTGTTTAAAAACACAGACATTCTAAAAATGATCACTGATCCAAATACCAATTCTGGTCAATATGCCTCATGCTACAATGGCTCATATTTCCTTGAAAATGAATTATTTTCAACAGGTGATCTCATTCTACCACTCCAGCTTTATATTGATGACCTTGAAATTGCCAACCCACTTGGCACATCACGTAAAATTCACAAACTTTGTGCTGTATACTGGGCACTTGCCAATATGTCACCAAAATACAGGTCAGCATTACACAATATACAGCTAGCAATGCTTGCAAAAGTGACAGACCTCCAGAGGCATGGGTATGCAGCTGTACTTGCTCCACTATTACGTGATGTTCATATTCTTGAACAGGATGGTGTCTTTATTGAAAGACTTGGTCGCAATGTCAAAGGCACCATCTTTTGTGTGTCTGCTGACAATCTAGCTGCCCATGGATTAGGTGGCTTTGTGGAGTCATTTAAAGCAGGTTATGTTTGCAGATTCTGCTTGGCCACAAGAGAACAGTTTCCAGCAACTGAAGCCAGGCAGTTTTCTCAAAGAACCAAAGACAGCCATGACCTTCATGTACAAAACATTCAGGAAAGTGACACGTCCTCCAGCCACTTTGGTGTTAAAGCTAGTTGTGTCTTGTGTGACTCCCTGGATTACTTTCATCCAATCACAGGATTCCCTCCAGATGTCCTTCATGATCTTCTAGAAGGCATAGTTCCTGTGGAGCTTTCTCTCTGCATTAAGACCTTGATCCAGATGAAGTACTTCACTTTAGAGTATTTAAACCAAAAGATTGCATCTTTCCCATATCAACATGCTGATAAAGTGGATAGGCCTCAACCAATTCCCAAAACATTTCTGTCTCGAGGAACGATAGGAGGGAATGGACATGAAAATGCTACTCTGCTCCGACTGCTTCCATTGCTTGTAGGCAATGTTGTACCAGAAGGTAATGGTGCATGGACAGTTTTGATGGAACTGAAAGAGTTAGTGCAGTTAGCATTATGCCCATCATTTACTGATGAAACCTTAGACTATTTTCAGTCCAAAATCAGCGATCATAAGCAAGTACTGCTGAAGACATTCCCAGAGTTTAGCCTTCGTCCTAAACATCACTACGTGGAGCATTACCCCACCATGATCAAGTGCTATGGGCCCCTGGTGCATGTTTGGACAATGCGATTTGAGGCCAAACACCGTTTTTTTTAAACGAGTGGTGCATGATGCTCAAAACTTCAAAAATGTTTTGAAGACTATGGCAGTCAGACACCAACACATGATGGCATACCATCTTGCTGCCCCATCATTTTTCAAGCCAGAAACACAAGCATCCAGGGTTGACTCTGTTCTGATTTCAGCTCTACCAGAAGTAGCTCAGCTACACATTAGAAGACTAACAACTAGTGACACAATATACCAGACATCAAAGGTTACCATTGATGGCACAGACTATGTCTGTGAAATGTTTTTGTCTGTCGGAGACAGTGGTGGACTACCTAGGTTCTGCAGAGTAGAGCACATCTACCTTGTCAATAGCACTGTTTCATTCCTATGTTCTAATTATGATTGCTGGTATTTAGAACATCTTGGATCCTATGAGCTGTCACCTTCCCAGACAAGTCTGTCAATCCACCTGAAGTCTGATCTCAACGATTCAGTCCCGCTCTCTGCATACGAGGTAGAAGGCTCGCTTCTGTTAACACCCAAGAGATTCATACAAATAAAACAGAACTGAGTCTAGCCAGTGGTGAGTAGTTTTTTATGAATTAATTCCTATATTTTTGTTACCGTTTATTTAGCAGCATATAATCTGTGTATTTTATTAACCATTTATGCATTCCAATCTTTTGCTTCCCATTAGCATAATGGCAGATCTATCCCCACAACCCATGGTCCTTCGTGTTGTTGAACCAGACCGGGCTAGAAAATTAAAAATCTGTTCACGACCAGCGTCTGTTGATGCACTGATTGCTGTTATAAAAGAACAGCTGGAAATAAACCTTGACTTCAGTTTAAAATATGAAGACCCCGACTTTGATGGAAAACTTACATCCCTCACTGACATTGATGAGTTGCCACAGAAAGCTGTTGTGCATGTGTCTTTTGAGCAAGATTCCAGCTCTGTTGCCTCAATGGAAACAGTCTCAAGCGTATCATCCTCAGAACGTGGGAGAAGATGGCCTTCAGTTCTTTTTCCAATTCCCACATTTTCTTTGGATGTTGAATTGAAACTTCGGGAAGGTAATGCCGAATTTGAGAAGAACAACAAGTATCTTCAGTTAACAAGAGACGTAAAACATGACATTTTAGAAAAGCTAGCATCTGAGATGTATGGCTACAAGGCTTATCCCAGTGACAAGGAGATAGCAATGGTAGCTGAGGCTCTTGTGTTAAAATATCCTTGCTTGAAGGAAGCAGGATCTGAAACTGGCTGGAATGGATGGAAGAACAGCCTCAAGTTTAAGATGGGCAACTATAGGAGCAAGATGAGAAGGGCTGGATGTCCAGAGATCACAGTGAATGCTGGAAAAAGTAGTAGAATGAATCCTAACAATGACTCTTCACATTCAAATATTAAAAGACCCAAACGAGCAGAGGTAAACTTTCTGCCCAACATTCCCCAAGGAGAAAATCCCTCAACCCTTGAACAGCTGAGGCAGAAAGTCGTTGATGAAATGAAGAAAGCTGAGAAGAACTTACCGCTTATAAAAAAGATGATGCAAACCACATTTGCCCTGCGGCGACAAACCATAGTGAAGACATGCCCACCAGTGAAAGAGCTCATGGAACTCTGGCCTGCACTCAAAATGGAATCTGAGGTAATGTAGTAGCACTTTTTCCTGTTATTTCTTTTTTTGACAACATATACCACATTCAGGGGCTGTTTTCTGCCTTATGGAAGGGTAGTAGATTTACCAGATTCACATAGTTAATATGGCTGTGTTGTCTGTCTGTCTGTCTTTGTTTTAAAATGTAGGTGTATGCAGAGTTCCAACGGATTACAAACCAGAACCTGCCCAACACATTCTACTCTGAGCTTGACCGACATCTTCCTAGACTGATGACTCTGTTCAGACAGAAGGCAGGCAGAACCGGGAAGACATCAGATGCTTTGACTGAAATCCTAAAAATCCATGATGCACAGGTACAAATATTGTTATACCTATTTTATAGGTCTAATTCTTAATTAAAAGAGGAACATTGGAAAACATTTGAAAAGTTTGATGATTCAAATGAGCTTTGAATACAACAACTTGTCCACTTTTTTGGTATTTGTCTGATGTTTGTATATCTGATTGTATTGTTTAACATTAAATAAGTTATTTAAAATTCTGTTTTTATCGTTATAGGAGTTTCATGACATACACACCAAGCGTGTTACTGTTCTTCATGCCCTTCCTGTGTATCTACGTGAGGACGTCTCAGAGTTTTTCAAGACCTGCATAGTGAGTTTTTTTTATTTATTTTTTTTATCTCACGACCATATTAAGTAAACGGTTCATATGAATACAGACATACTTACACGCTTACCCTTGCTCAGTCTTTCAAATCACATAGTTTGTGTGATTTGAAGAGATTTGAAGCGATTTGTTTTCTTTGACCTCATTGTAAAAAAAATAAAACTTTGGTACTAGATTGCTTTAACCTTTTCACACGTGAGTTTAAAATATTCTATTTTACCCCAAAGGGTGAGTTTTTTTCAGGCGACCATTATTTTAAAATGTTTCGCATTACTGTTTCCATGGCGACGCGTCATGTGACACTGCAGCCACAACAGCACTGTAAGACACATGGATCGCTTTTATTTAGTTTTTCCTTTTTTATTATTAATATTCACAAGCATGCTCACTATATTATGTAAATAAAAATAAATCTGATATTCCGATTTTGAAATATGTGCAAGTAAATATATTTAAAAGTCCAAACACTTTTATTATGACCACGTTAGTTAATCTATACCGGGTGATGGGCGCCGCCATGTTTGTTTGCGCTGAATCCGAGCTGTGGGATTTACAACACCCAAATTCATCCTCTCCTCCCGAAAGCCATTAAATTAAGTCTCTGGTGAGCTGGGAGAAGAGGAGAGTGAACTTTATAGTTACCTACATAATCTGTATATGATTAATATGATTAATATACATATTAATATTAATATACATATTATATAAACATATAAAATATGTTGTCAGAATATATTTGTAGGAACATTATTGCCGCTTCCATAGACATCAGTGTGTATTTTACAAACTATAAATGTATGGTTTTGCTAGTACTTGTGTATTTAAATGTCTAAACCTAAAATAAGCATTATATGGTTGAAAACACTGAATAGTTGTGATAATATGACAAGCACTCAGTGCGTCCGATCTGGCTCAGCGCCAGCCAAAGCGCCAAAACCGATTTGAATTCAGCAGCTGATGACGTGATGCGGGGAACGTTCGAATCACACCGGTGTGATCGTACGCCTCAGGGACCAGCCAAGACAAATCACAACGGTTTGATCGTACGTGCTAAAGGGTTTAACAAAATGAAGCGTTTTTATAGTTTTTTTTTTAGCATAGTATCAATTTCTTGTTTACTAGCTTAGTTGGGTCCTGTAGAACACTGATCTTCTGTTTAAAATCTTCATACTGTAGTTTGTTCACACAACTTTCTGTCAGTTGGTCTAAAGCAATATTGTTTGTTAAATCTCATGACTAACTAAATGCCTTTATCTTTGCTCTAAACCTGCTGTAAATATTTTTGACAAAAATCTTAATTAAAAAATCTTTAATCCTTTTATATCTATTTTATTTTACAGGACACATCTGATGAGCCAGAGCTTTTAGATGTTTCAGTGGCCCTCCTCACAGTCGTCAAAGATAATGACACAAGTCCAGTTCACTTCCAGCCTGTGAAAATCTCTGTTGTCATTGAAAGCGAGATTGTAGGCAACCTCCCCAGATTTGCTGATGCCTTCCTGGTAATGTTTGGACTAATCTATGCACTACACCTCAGCTATCCCAGGGGACTGACCAACACTTTTGAATTCGTTCAGAAGATTTTACTTGGTCTTAACGATGGTAAACTGTCACCCAAGTTACAGAGTCTCAAAAATGACTTGATGCGCATGTAGAAATGTATCAGAATAATTACTAAGGCCTGGCAGTTCCTCTGTAGTTCAATGTAGGTAATTTCTGTGAAAATAATGGTTAAACTGTTTCTGCACCAGTTGTTTTTTTTTCACACAATATGCACAATATGTGTATTTATTAATGTTATTTGGTATTAATACAGCTCTTGTTCTTGAGAGTTGTTAAGGACAGCTGGGTAGTACTTGATAAATGTACATGTATTTTAGTTTTAAATGGTACATGTAAACGTGTAAAGTTTCATGCAGGTTCATAAATTTGTAATTTTAGAGGTGCTATTTTAATCTGGTGTTCAGGTTTTAGCCTAGTGCATCTCTGGATTGTTTTATGTTTCTGTCTTTTAAATTAACACTGCAGTGTTAAATAAAAGATGGCAAGAATTCATTGTAACTCACTGTAAATTAAACTGTTGAAGTTGTTTGAACTCAAAATATTTGAGGCAACGAGTTACCACAAAATTTTTAAGTTTTGAGGCATACGATTTTGAGTCTTGTGTGTCAAATGTTTTGAGTTATTTGTACTTGTAAAACAAATCACAAAGACTAATAAATATTGAGTTGATGCTACTTAAAAATGGTTCTTTGTGTACTTATTTTTTTTTTGTAATGTAAACTTAAATATTTTCAGTTATAGAGACTCATGGTATTAAGTTGATTTAATAACAAGTTTTAATTTAACAGTAATTAAAATGTTTATGTAGCATGTAATCCAAATATTTAACCTTTGGGAAATAATTTTTTTTAAGTTCATGAACTTAAAAACATTGAGGCAACGAGTTACATCAATTTTTTTAAGTTCTGCTTACTAATTTGGTTTTACAGTGTAGCCTACACCAAAAGTTTAGAGGGAGGGGTCGTTTTTTTCGCCTTTCCAAGACCCAAGCGGAAAGATGCCAACAATGGATTAAGCAGTGTGGGAGACCTCACTCACAGCTAAATGCCTCGAAGATTAATAAGCATACATATGTCAGCGTATACAATATATAAGCGTCAGTCACGCCCGTTTCACATATACTCCGTAGTCCGTTTACAGTGCGTTTTTTTTTTTCCCGCACCCATGTTAACAGGTAAAGCTTTCACACTGCACACGGATGCTGCAATCGTTTCCGCACCGAGTCTATTTTTGCTGTGCTGCACGCGCTGAATTAAAGTGACAGCGCATGGTTCTTGGTCAAAACGAACACAGATTGACATGAAAATATAATAATCTCACCATAAATGCATTTAATAAAATAAAATGTAGTAAACTCACCATAGCCTAAGTGTATTTTTGGACTTGCAGACTTGGAGGAGTTCAGTTTGCACACAAGCACACACACACGACTTGTTTAAATATATTTATATTGTTAATAAATAACAATAAATTGTTGTTGTACCAGCAATATCTTCAAGTTTTGTTTTTCACTGTATTAATCTCAAATGTCATGATTTGCCAATGCAAGAGAGTAACAGTTAGCCTGGCTACCGGCACCTTTTCCCCCCACTTCAAGCACTGGCCTCGATTGTTGTAATATTCCCGTCTTTGCTTATTTTAACATTTTGAACATATCCCTCCACTGCATATTGCAGCCCTTTCTGTCGTGCCCTGGAGGATATGTCTGCTGCGTTACTCCAAAACCAATCACTTATACTGGTATGGAGCTCAACCCAGCCATGTGTCTGTTTCTCAATTGTTTGACGGGCGTAGTAACAATAACTAGGGGGCGTGGCTTTTGCGAACGGTCAATTGTTTACTCTGTTTACAAGATCACAGTCTGGATGAATGTCAACGATTTGCCAAAAACAAACATCGTGAAAAGATCAACTTCTTAAAGGAAAAAGGAGTATGCTTTGGGTGTCTCAACACTGGGCATTTGAGCAAAAATTGTGATAAGCGTAAAATCTGTGAAAAATGCAAACAAAGCCATCCAACAGCTTTACACATTCACGTCAAACAAGTGGACAAATCAATGAACATCAGCGGCATCTACCCCAATGAACCTAAACCAGCTGTAAACCATACGTTTGTGTCAGCTCAGACATTTGGGAGCCAGACCGGGGCCGGTAGCAATGGAATGCTCTCCATCCTGCCAGTTCAGGTAAAAGCACAAAAAGGCAACAAGGTGATTCAGACCTATGCATTTCTGGACAATGGCTCAACATCCACATTCTGCTCTGAAGGTCTTATGCGTAGGCTTAATCTCACTGGGACAAAGTCAAAAATATGTTTGTTAATGATGAGCCCAAAGACATCAGTGTCAACATACATTGTGAATGGACTTGAAATAGCTAGCCTTAATGGAACAAGGTACTGCAGTCTTCCAAATGTTTACACACAGAAAACGATGCCAGTTAATACAGCAAACATCATAAAACAAAAGGATCTTACACAGTGGCCTTACCTTGAGCACATTGAAATCCCTGAAATTGATGCTAACGTGGAGTTATTAATAGGTACTAATGCTTCAAAGTTGCTGGAACCATGGGAAATTGTGAATAGCCAAGGTGAGGGTCCTTTTGCTGTTAAAACCCTATTAGGGTGGGTGATCAATGGCTTGGGAAAGGATTGCAAAGACAACATGAATGACAATGGCTGTCATAGTGTTGCTGTAAACAGATTATCTGTGGAATCACTTCAGCTGCTATTGGAGAAGCAGTACCAAAGTGACTTCAATGAAAAAATTGCTGACGACAAAGAAGAAATGTCAAGGCAGGAGGCAAGATTCATTGAAATAATGGATCAATCTGTAAAATTAAAGGACGGACATTACAGTTTAAAGCTGCCATTCAAAGCCCAAGAGGTAACACTGCCAAACAATCGTTGTATTGCTCAACAGCGCCTCATTGGATTAAGAAGGAAAATGGAAAGAAATGAGAAGTTCCACCAAGAATACGCAAGCTTTCTTGAGAATGTCATCAGCAGTGGCTATGCAGAAATAGTACCACAGGATGAATTGCGTTGTGGAGAAGATAACCTGTTCTATATTCCTCATCATGGAGTGTATCACCCACGCAAAGGCAAGTTGCGAGTTGTCTTCGACTGTGGAGCTAAGTTTAAAGGAACTTCTTTGAACGAACAGCTTCTGCAGGGTCCGAACCTCACAAGTTCCTTAATAGGAGTGTTTTTACGATTCAGACAAGAACCAGTTGCTTTTATGTCTGATGTGAAGTCTATGTTCTATCAAGTCAAAGTGGCTAAGGAAGACAAAGACTTTCTAAGGTTCCTATGGTAGCCTAATGGTGATCTGTGCAAGCAAGTTGAAGAGTACAGAATGACTGTACATCTCTTTGGAGCAGTGTCGTCGCCTAGTTGTGCATGTTATGCTTTAAGGAAGACTGCAGACAACAATCGGAACAGTTATTCGGATGAAGTGATTGACACGGTACATAGAAATTTCTACGTGGATGACTGTCTGAAAAGCTCATCATCTGTGCAGAAAGCAGTACAGATTGTCCATGACCTGGCTGACCTTTGCCAGAAAGGAGGTTTTCATCTTACGCAATGGATCAGTAACAGTCGCAAAGTCCTTCAAACAATTCCTGAGAAAGAACACTCTAAAAGTGTGAGTGAACTCAATTTGGACATAGACCAACTCCCGGTAGAAAGGGCACTAGGGCTACATTGGTGTATGGAAAATGACAAATTTAACTTCCGTATGAACTGCAAAGAACGGATGCAAACACGACAAGGGATTCTATCAGTCATTAGTTCAGTGTACGATCCCTTAGGGTACCTTGCGCCAGTCCTTCTTCCAGCCAAGCACATTTTACAAGAGTTGTGCAGAATGAACTATGGCTGGGATGAAGAAATTCCACAAGCCATAAAACAACAATGGATAAATTGGTTGACTGACCTGAAAGAGATCTCAGAGTTCAGAGTGAGTAGGTGCTCGAAACCACACGACTTTGGAACACCAGTCCATGCCCAGTTGCACCACTTTGCTGATGCCAGCGAAAGGGGATATGGCACGGTAACATACCTGAGGTTACAGAACAAAGCAGGTCATGTACATGTTTCCTTTCTTCTTGGAAAGGCCAGAGTAGCACCTCTTAAACCCATAACCATTCCTCGATTGGAACTCACTGCTGCTGTTTTGGCTGTTCGGATGGACAAGATGGTAAAATCAGAGTTACAGCTTTCTTTGCCAGAATCCTGTTTCTGGACTGATAGTAGTACAGTCTTGAAGTACATCAGCAATGAAAACAAAAGATTTCGAACATTTGTGGCCAACAGAATAGCCATCATTAGGGAAGCTTCAGACCCAGCACAGTGGCGGTATGTTCACACAAAACAAAATCCTGCAGATGACGCATCTAGAGCAGTGGTTCACAACCTTTTTCCTTGGGGCCCCCCCATGTACATATTTAACAATCCATGCCCCCCCCCCCCCCCATATATATATATATATATATATATATATATATATCCCCCCATATATAGAGAGCCTAAGTCCCGCCCCTCCGCTTCCGGCTCATGGGACCTTATTTCGGAAAAAATATGTATGGAAGTCAATGGCGAGAGATAACTTATCTTTTTATCCCGTCTGAACTGTGCCCTGAACTACACATATGATGTTTGTCAATTTAAAAGGTAATTATGAAAGTCAAGAAAGTCGCAGTTTGTCATAAAACAGAAAAGTAACGTTTAGTTTTATGTGAAAATCGCTCAATGAACTACATCTCTTGTCTCGCACTATGTACGTCACCGTTGCTCGTATGTGTGTATTTTGGCTCAAAACACTCAGGCATGATGGCGTAACGTTACGATTATAATGTAAGACTATAGAAAAAATGTCAGACGTTAGCTTCAGTAAAGTTAGCTTCATTCATTGAGAGAAAAGGTATGACGTCGCATGTGCGCCTTCTCGGTTTGTAGTCTTTGTAATTACGTATTTTCACAGTCTTATACCTCAGCAGTTTTACATCAAGCTGCGACTTTCTTGACTTTAAAATGTATCTTTTAAATTGACAAACATCATATGTGTAAATCAGGGCACAATTCAAACGAGATCAAAATATTTGTTGTCTCTCGCCATTGACTACCATACAATATTTTTCCGAAATAAGGTCCCATGGTGGTCGACCGGAAGGGGAGGGACTTAGGCTCTCTATATATATATTAGGGGTGTAACGGTTCACAAAATTCACGGTTCGGTTCGATTCGATACACTTGTGTCATGGTTCGGTTCGGTACGTTTTTGATACAGCAAAAAGAAAGAAATGCCAGAGAAATTTCCTTGATTGAATTTTTTTTATTCTTTTTTATATTAAAACTAACATCATAAAGTATGATTTTTTTTTACTTTGAGCAATTCTATAGCTATAATTCACTCTTCTTATGAGCATATAAAACAGAACAGCTCCTTGGAAAAAAGAAATGTAATATTGTATTTATAAACAAAGGTTTATTTTATTTCAGATTAACATTTGAGGACAGCAATTGTATTCATAATGTCAAAATAAAACTGACGTAATGTTACTTGAAGGCATTATGCCTACTATTCCTGCCAAACTTCCATTGCAGTTAGTGTTACTACAGTAAATCCATGGTGAATGTTGCGGATCTGTGCAAACTGGATAATTCATTCATGGCACAATGTTTCTTCCTAGTTTCCACGTCAGCGCTGTTTGATCCGTTAATAACGGAGAAATGTTAATGTTTCTCACTAGATCTAGCAGCGATGTTATTACTTGGCGAATTCAAATGCTTTCTTTACTGGATCTCTTAGCGCTGTGTAGTAACAGTGTCGCATGATCACGTCCAAACTGATAAACAACGGTCCTTCAACCACACAATAACGAGCAGTTTCGTTCCGCTTGCATTATGTTTGCCATTTGATGTTGGGCAATGTTGTGGTCACGCCGGCGTCTCTACATTATGAGCGCGCTTGCCACGCGCAACGCGCCTACATTTGAAATAACGAAATTGTAATTGAAATCGGCATTGTAAGCATATGATTTTTTAAAAACTTTGAAAAAATATATTTTTATATTTTTATATAAAATTATTAGTGGAACATTTTATGCATCTTTATTCACCTCAAAGCATATCCGCTCCCGCACCCCCCCTGTGAACTCTGGCGCCCCCCTGAGGGGGGCGCGGACCCCAGGTTGGGAACCAATGATCTAGAGGACTGACAGTCCATAAGCTTCTGAACAGCAAAACGTGGCTATCAGGTCCAGAATTTCTGTGGAGAGCAAAAGAAACATGGTTACAGTATGAAGTAGAGTCCACAATTGAAGAGGATGATCCAGAGATCAAACTGGAGATCTCTACAAACACAATAACTATCCAAGAAGATAATGCAATCAACTCATCACATATTTCTCTGACTGGAAAAGGTTGAAGGTTGCAGTTGCATGGTTACTCAAGGTCAAAAATACTCTATTGGAGTTGAGTCAAAGAAGAAAGCAACTTGTGAAGGTTGAAATGGCTGATCTTTGTTATGTTGACAAGAAAATGTGGGAAGCCAGAAAGTCGTTGCCACGAGACAGGATATCAACTGAGGATCTATTAGCAGCAGAAAATGCTATCCTTCAGTTCTGTCAGAGGGAAAGATTTGACAAAGAGATGTGTGCATTAAAGACAGGAAAACCCGTAAAAAGGTGTAGCCCTATCTACAAACTGAATCCTGTTCTAGAGGATGGACTGTTAAGAGTAGGTGGAAGATTATCCAGGACTGCAATGCCCAAAGAGAGCAAACACCCAGTCATCCTGTGTAAAGATCAGTACATCTCCATGTTAATTCTTAAAAATGTTCATGAACAGACGAGGCATGGTGGGAGAAATTACATCCTCTCCAAATTGAGAGAAAAGTTCTGGGTCACTCATGCCAATGCAGCAGCAAGGAAAATCTTGTCAAGTTGTGCTTTTTGCAAACGTCACAAAGGAAAAATGTGTGATCAAAAAATGGCTGATCTTCCCAAAGAAAGGATTACTCCAGACTTACCTCCATTTACTAACGTGGGAGTGGACTATTTTGGGCCCATTGAGGTAAAACAAGGACGTTCCTATGTGAAACGTTATGGGGTTATCTTTACATGCATGGCCAGCAGAGCAGTTCATTTAGAAGTGGCACACTCATTAGACACAGACTCTTGCATCAGTGCTATTCGTCGATTCATATGCCGAAGAGGACCCGTAGCACACTTTCGCTCAGACAATGGCACAAATTTCACAGGAGCAGAGAAGGAGCTAAAAAGAGCAATTGCAGAGTTAAACAACGAATCAATTGAGAAAGCTTTAATACATGACAACATCAAGTGGACGTTCAACCCACCTACAGCTTCACATCATGGCGGTGCTTGGGAAAGCATGATCAGACTGGTCAGGAAGGTCTTAGTATCTGTTTTACATCTACAGGCTTTAACTGACGAAACCTTAGTCACAGTCTTATGCGAAGCCGAAGCAATCTTGAATGACCGACCAATTACGAGAGTTTCTGAGGATCCTAATGATTTAGAGCCACTGACACCTAACCATCTTCTTACTTTGAAAAGGAAACCAGTTTTGCCCCCAGGTCTGTTTGATCAAAGGGACCAGTACGTAAGACGAAGGTGGAAACAGGCTCAGTATCTTTCAGATTTATTCTGGAAAAGGTGGACAAAAGAGTATCTTGTTACTCTACAGGAAAGACAAAAGTGGAACAAAACAAAACGCAATCTTACGGCAGGAGATATCGTTTTGGTTGCAGATGCTACAGCACCACGAAATTCTTGGATGATTGGAAGGATTATTAAATCCTTTCCAGACAAATCAGGCATAGTCAGATCTGTGCAAATCAAAACCAAAACAAACGTAATTGAAAGACCAGTGACAAAATTAGGCCTATTGGTAGAACAGTCAATGTAAAATTGAACAAACACACAAAAGAGGGGTTTATTTGTTTGTTTCTTTGTTTGTTGTTTTTATTGTAAGATTTTTTTTTGTTATATTAATGTCTCCATTTATGTACGTTTATAATTGTTATGTCTTGTAGTGCCATGAACAATTAGGGGCCGGTTGTGTTGGAGCCATTCTGTGTATTGGGATGGGTTGGCGCTGTGTTCTGCCACAAGTCTACTTAAGACGGGGGCTAATTAGTGCAGGTGTGGCACACAGCGAGTGTCATGGATCACAGAGGATGCAGACAAGGTTGGTAAGTTAAAGGTTTTATTTGCAGATAACGGAGATGCAGACAGATGGTGAGTAATAGTAACACAGAACAATGGTGATTGCTTATCTGGATTGGTAAAGTCTTTCTCATTCGTTCTTTAGGTGGATGCAGGATGGACTGAAGGCTGAGCAGGATGGACTGAAGGCTGAGCAGGATACCGGAATGACGGACCGGAGAGGATTGCAACAGGTAGGTATCCAGGTGAGTGATCGGGAGTCTGTGAGTCATGTAATGACGAGACCAGACACTGAGTGAAGGGAGACTGTGGGTTTTATAGGGAGTGCTGGTAATGGGACACAGGTGACGGTGCTCAGTAATCAGGGGAGAGTGAACGGGTGACGTGATGACTGGGCGGAGAGAGAGAACGAGTGGGCGGAGGTGAAGGAGAGCGTGGTGGTGAAGATGGAATCCTGACAGTACCCCCCCCCTCCCAAGGCGGCTCCTGATGCCTGAGAGGAGCGCTGCCGGCGGCGAGGTCGACCCCGACCTCTGGGTGCTGGACGATCAGGATGGTCTTCGTGGAACTGGGATAACAGGGCAGGATCCAGGATGTCGTCACAAGAACCCAAGAACGTTCCTCTGGCCCATAGTCCTCCCAGTCCACCAGGTATTCCAGGCGGGGACCTCGCGGCCGGGAGTCCAAGTTGGTGTGGACGTGGTAAATTCGTTCCTCTTCAACTGGAACGGGAGGAGGAGGTACGTCCGAGGAAGGGCCATCTGTGGAAACAGGAATGACAGGGTCAGTGAAGGGTTTGAGTAGGGAGACATGGAAAGAAGGGGAGATCCGATACTGAGGAGGAAGGTTGAGCCTGTAGGTGACTTCGTTCAACTGCCTCAGGATGGTGAAAGGTCCGATGAATCGAGGACTCAGCTTACGGCAAGGCAGTCAGAGGCGGATGTCCCGGGTAGATAACCAAACCTTCTGGCCTGGTTGATACTGGGGTGCCTCTAGTCGACGACGATCCGCGTGTTCCTTGTGCCTCCGAACAGCCTGTTGGAGGTGCACGTGAGCTGAGTCCCATACCCTCCCGCTCTGATGGAACCAGAAGTCGACAGCTGGAACCTCTGAGGGCTCACCCGACCAGGGAAAGAGTGGAGATTGATATCCAAGGATGCATTGGAAGGGGGTGAGCCCGGTGGTGTTCTGTCGCAGGGAGTTCTGGGCGTACTCTGCCCAGGGGAGGTAGCGGCTCCAGCTGTCTTGGTACTGGTGGCAGTATGATCGCAGATATCTTCCTATCTCCTGGATCTTCCGCTCAGTCTGGCCGTTCGTCTGAGGGTGGTATCCAGAAGAGAGGCTGACAGTGACCCCGAGGAGCTTAAAGAAGGCATGCCATACCCTAGAGATGAATTGGGGTCCTCTGTCCGAGACAATGTCCTCAGGGATGCCGAAATTCCTGAAGACGTGGTTGAAAAGGGCTTCCGTGGATTCCAAGGCAGTGGGGAGACCTGGTAGAGGAATTAGTTTACACCCCTTGGAGAACCGGTCCACAACAACGAATACGCAGGTGAAGCCCTCAGAATTGGGTAGATCAGTCATAAAGTCTATACTTATATGAGACCAAGGTCGCCGAGGAATAGGCAATGGCACTAGCTTGCCTTCGGGAAGCCTCCTCGGGGTGTTGGTTATGGCACAGACTGAGCATCCGCGGACGAATCTGGATACATCCTGGGAGATGGATGGCCACCAGTACCGTTGACTGAGGAGCGAGAGGGTACGCTTGCTACCCGGATGTCCAGAGCCCGGAACGGTGTGCGCTGAGTCCAGAAGGGGTGTCCGCAGATGTTGAGGTACGAAGAGGCGCCCTTCTGGACCTCCCGGCGGATCTGGCTGGCGAGCTGCCTCTTGGGTGATCTGCTGGTCGATGTCCCAAAGGATGGGACTCCGGATCATGGCTGGAGGGAGGATGGTTTCAGGTTGAAGGTCGGTTTGAGATGCGTGATGGAGCCGGGAGAGTGCGTCCGCCTTACAGTTCTTGCTTCCAGGTCGGTACGACACTACAAAATCAAACCGGGTAAAGAAGAGAGCCCAGCGGGCCTGACGAGGGTTCAGTCTTTTGGCTTTTTTGAGGTATTCAAGATTGCGATGGTCAGTTATTACCTCCAACTGGTGGTTGGCTCCCTCCAGCCAATGTCTCCATTCCTCCAGAGCCAGCTTGATGGCCAGCAGCTCCCGGTTGCCGATGTCATAATTTAGCTCCGCCGGGGACAGCTTTCTGGAGAAGAAGGCACATGGAAGGAGTTTACGTGACTCACCCTGCCGCTGAGAAAGGACAGCTCCTACCCCGGTGGAAGAGGCGTCCACCTCAACCACGAATGGAAGATCTGGATCAGGATGAACAAGGATAGGAGCTGTCGTGAAGGCTTCCTTCAACTGTTGAAATGCTTGAATAGCACCTGGAGACAAGGACAGAGACTTGGGCCGGCCCTTGAGTGCAGAGGTGAGAGGAGCACTGATCTGACTATAGTTTTGGATGAATCGTCGATAGAAGTTCGCGAAGCCCAGGAACCGTTGAAGGTCTTTGATGGTAGAGGGTTGTGGCCAGTGCTGGATGGATTTCACCTTCCTCTGGTCCATTTGAATGCCTTGTTGGTTGATGATGTAACCCAGGAACTGGACAGTCGAAATGTGGAACTCGCACTTCTCCAGCTTAAGGTATAGTCGGTGCTCTCTCAATTTTTCTAGAACCTGAATGACATGCTGGTGATGTTCAGACATAGAAGAGGAATAGATGAGTATATCGTCGATGTAGACCACTACGAATCGGTTGAGAAACTCTCGTAGGACCTCGTTCATGTAACCTTGGAACACAGCAGGAGCGTTGGACAGCCCGAAGGGCATAACCCGGTATTCGTAGTGGCCTGAGGGGGTCACGAAGGCGGTCTTCCACTCATCCCCTCGTCGGATACGAATCAGGTTGTAAGCACTTCTGAGATCTAATTTAGAGAAGATGCTCGCACCACGAAGCTGTTCCAGGGTGGCTGGGACCAGAGGAAGGGGATAACGGAACTTGATGGTCTGAGAGTTCAGTTGACGATAATCAATGCACGGCCGCAAGCCTCCGTCCTTCTTGGCCACGAAGAAGAAACTCGAAGCGGCAGGGGAGGTAGATGGTCGGATGAACTGCTGTTCTAGTGCTTCCTTGACGTACTCCTCCATGGCCTTCTGTTCCGGGATGGACAAAGGATAGATGCGGCCCTTGGGAAGGATGGCTCCGGGTAGCAAGTCGATTGCGCAGTCCCATGGCCGGTGAGGTGGAAGTTTAGTTGCCAGGACCTTACTGAAGACATCCTGGAACGCCCGGTACTCCACTGGGATCTCGACTTGCGTTGATGTCTCGGGACTCTCCAGCGAGGTTGAACAAACAGGAAAACTGAACTCACTCATTGAAGACTTAGTACGGACTGAAGATCGAGTTTTCTTGGCAGAACTAAGACAGGATACATGACAATCCTCACCCCAGTGAAGAACCTCTCCGGATTCCCAGTGGAGTGTTGGCTGATGTTGGATTAACCAAGGGCGTCCCAGGATGATATCCGCTGTGGACTCCTCCAGCACCATAAACGAAATCTCCTCTGAATGAAGACATCCGATACGAAGAATTAATGTTGGTGTGAAGTAGCGAACACGACCTCGACCCAGTGGCTTACCCTGGATGGTTTGGATTGGCAGATCTTGAACCAAGCGTCGCCGGCGAACGTTCAGTTTTTCAAGACACTGGGTGGATATAAAGTTCCCCGCTGACCCGGAGTCGTACACACAGAAGACGTCAGGATATGTACTTTAGTACGATTTAATGCTTCAATCTTAGGAGTGAGTTGGATTGAACTTACCGCCGAGCGCGGTGGACGAACTGGACAGGAACTGAGGAAGTGTTTATCCGATCCACAATAGAGACAGAGATGATGCAGAATCCTGCGCTGGCGTTCAGAAGAAGAAAGATGAGTGGAGTCGATCTCCATGGAAACTGGTGCTGGAGGAGTATTGGAACAGACCGTAGGCGGAGAACTAACAGTGGGTGCAGATAGATCACAAGCAGAGAGTCGTTGCGAAATGCGGATGGATTTCTGAATCAGGTTTTCCAAACCCATGCTGTCCTCATACACCACCAGCAGATGGCGGATGTTAGGGTTCAGGCCATGGCGATAAGCGGTGATCAGAGCGGTTTCGTTCCAACCACTGGATGCGGCAAGGGTTCTGAACTGTAGAGCGAAAGTACTCACCGATGAATTCCCCTGACGGAGATTATACAGTTGATCATGAACTGACAATTCAGAAACAGTTTGTCCAAAGACCTCCTTGAAATGCTGCGTAAATTCAGTAATGGATTTAACCACCGTAGACTCAGAGTTCCATAATGATTGAGCCCACTGGAGGGCTTGGCCTGAGAGGAGAGAAATCATGAAGGCGACTCGGGCTGCATCGTTGTGAAACTGATGTTCATTCATGGTGAAATATAGAGAAGTTTGTAGTAGAAACCCACTGCAGTTCTCCGCCTCACCGGAAAAGGTCGCTGGCCGGGCCATGGGACTCGCGGAGGCAGTGAACAAAGTAGTGGGTGAATGCGGAAGTGGACGTGTTGACATCGATGAGATGGATGGAATGGAAACGGCAGGAATGTCCGTGTACAGGTCTTCTGAAGACTCCGCTTTCTGCATGTTGGGTCTTGTCTTCTGTCACGGATCACAGAGGATGCAGACAAGGTTGGTAAGTTAAAGGTTTTATTTGCAGATAACGTAGATGCAGACAGATGGTGAGTAATAGTAACACAGAACAATGGTGATTGCTTATCTGGATTGGTAAAGTCTTTCTCATTCGTTCTTTAGGTGGATGCAGGATGGACTGAAGGCTGAGCAGGATGGACTGAAGGCTGAGCAGGATACCGGAATGACGGACCGGAGAGGATTGCAACAGGTAGGTATCCAGGTGAGTGATCGGGAGTCTGTGAGTCATGTAATGACGAGACCAGACACTGAGTGAAGGGAGACTGTGGGTTTTATAGGGAGTGCTGGTAATGGGACACAGGTGACGGTGCTCAGTAATCAGGGGAGAGTGAACGGGTGACGTGATGACTGGGCGGAGAGAGAGAACGAGTGGGCGGAGGTGAAGGAGAGCGTGGTGATGAAGATGGAATCCTGACAGTGAGGTGCATGGTTTTTGACCGTGAGACACGGCGTGTAATCATGGAGACTGAATTGAATTAAGTTTTATTTAAGAAATGTTTCATTTTTCGTTATATTAATAAATGGATTGGCATATCCGACTTTAGTTCAGACTTTTGAAAGTTTATTATTTTTACCTTATTTAATTATTTAAGCCACAAGGTAACAGCACGTCGAAAAACACGCGTGCAAAACAACTTAAATGTGCGCCAACACCTACAATGTCTTTTTCTTCTTCTTCTTCTTCTTCTTCTTCTCCTCCTTTTTTAATTTTTTTGTTTTTACCATGATCATAATATCATGGTGTTTTGAAGATCCATAGTGTTGTGTATGAATATGGTAATAATCATACAGTGATATATATTGAGGAATTACTATCTGATTTACCTCAGTATTATCACAGATCATTTTGTGATTGAAATGGTAGAAACAGCTTTGATATACTTTATCAATTTTATCATAGTTTGGTTTATTTTGATGTATATAAAAACAAAAATACAGACACTTTCACTTTGTCAGGTTGAGATGGGAGAAAACAATGGCATGAATAATTATGAAAAGTTGAAAATAAAATTGTTAAACAAGCATTATATTTTCACAATATAATTTGCAATTATAGCTAGAATTATAGATTATAACAATGAAAAACAAATTATGAAAATATAGCAAAACATGTTTAGATTTGTAATTATAAATAATTTTCATTGTGCATATTACGGCAGAAAATTCATTTATTGTGTTTGACAGGTGTGATGATCAGTGGAGTTGAGTTTTTACCTCCATCATTAAGGCATGGGCAAAACAATGGATAGAGTTTCCCAGTGAAAGACTGATCAGTGAAAGAGTAGAGATGAGAGCTGGACTCCACATCATAAAAGGAGACCAGACCCTCCTCATAATCCACAAACACACCGACCCGCTGTGGCTTCACTCTCACACACAGAGAGACAGGAGAACCAGCACAGGCTTCATATTCATTCCCATTCCTCAGAACCACAGTCCAGTGTCCATCACTGGGACTCACTGTGATATCTCCCTTCCTGTCAATGGATTCTCTGGCCACTCCTAAATACCATTCAGTCTTTCCCTTCACCTGCACCTCAAAATAAAATCTCCCTGAGGAGAATCTCTCCTTTCCCAGGACATAAACACATGTATCAAATCTCTCTGGTTTGTCTGGGAGTTCCTGTATAATGTCTCCATGTCTCACTTGCTTTCCATCATCAGACAGGATGAGTTCAGGATGAGCTGTATCAGGATCCAGAGTCACATCCACTGAGAAAACAGACAATATAAATCACAACTTAATACAGATATTTAGTGAAGATGTGTGTAATATGTAATCAGTGTTTAATCATACTGTCGGTCAGTGATGAAGCTGTGAGTATCTGAATGTAATCTAGTGTAGTGCAGACAGCACACTGTACCTGCATACTGCTGTCTCCTCTTCAGTTCTGTAGAGACTAATGACAATAAAACACCATCAGATCTTTGACATGTTTATGTGTGGAATTATAGACAAGATTTAAGGTTATAATTAAAGAATTGTGTACAACATCATGTTTTATCTGATCAATGTTTCTCTGCTGATATTTAGAGAATCCCTGAACTCCTATTGTGTTTGAGCTTGAAATATTCCTCCTTTTTAGAACATCTTTGGGAATGTTTTGTGAAACATTTTATGAAAATTTCATTTTAGATATTTTTATGCCTAATGTTATTCATCTCAGTTTTGGAGTGTATTAGTGTTGTGGTTATTCAGCAAAGACAACACTATAAAAAATAACCTTAGAGAAAGTGAAAATGAAAGCCCAGCACTGCAAAGCTGTTTGATACAGGTCAGAAATGTTCCTCTAAAAAAAAAAAGAACAAATCTGCATCTTAAATTCATGATGTCTATCGATTTGATTTTCTTCTGCTAAACTGATTTTATCTGACACATAATCACAACATTTAGATGAAACAGCTGAAAAGACTGAAAATGGCAGAAAATGAATGTTTCTTTCTGTAGTTTCTCATCTAAAAGTGTTCACAGATTTACTAAAGCCTCAAGGTTCTGGTTACAGTGATGAAGCTTCTAGTACAAGATGAATTTACTGCATGTTTCCTGAAATTAGAGATGAATATGACCTGCTCTCTTCAAGAAGAACTGTGATGATAATGAGACACAAACACATGATCACACACTTCTCTTATTTCAGCTTTAACAGACTCATTCTTCATTACTGATAATAAAAGATGATAAATATATGTATCTGTACGGTGTATTTGATATTGCTGTACCAGTTTGCGTGAGTTTCTCCTGTAGAGAGTCCTGCAGTTTAGTCAGAGCTCTCCTCAGAGTCTCCAGACTCTCATCAGTCTTCACACTGATCTCAGACCAGTTCCTGGTGTTTCTAGAGCTGCACATGGATGAGTAAATCTACAGCAGGAGAGAGGAGAAATCCTTCAGCATGGTGAGTGTTATGGTGTCATATACTGCATTATCATTGATCAGAGAGATGTTGACTGACCTGTAGGAGGTGGAGGTGATCTTCAGTGTGTGAGAGCTGCTCCAGCTCAGTGTTTCTCATCTTTAGCTCAGTGATCTCCTGCTCCAGCTCTTCAATGAGCTCTTCCTCCTGTTTCTCTGCTGCTTTCTGCTGCTCCTCCATCATCTCCAGCAGTTCAGTCTGACATCTCTCAATGGAGCGGATGAGATCAGTGAAGAGCTCCACACGGGCTGCTTTCTCCTTCTCTGTGTTTCTCTGCTCACCCGGGTCAATCAACACATTATTAGTGGCGTTTGTTAAGAGAAGAATCAGTGTTATTATTTCTCATACTTCAGTGTTTTAGGCGGTTTTCAAAATCCCTCATTCTGCCCCGTTTGCACTGAATGATTCCTCAAATCATGTGTGTTGATGAGGAGAGATGTGTTATTACTTTACTAAGTGATCAGGGAATCACAGACGTGTCGATATTCAGACCAGCAGTGTGACTGTGAGTGTGAAATTGCTTTTATACAACAATTCAATAAACAATGATAGATATTAAAATTAATTTAATTGAATTATTTTAAACTCACTTTTCTGACTTCTGCTGAGTGTTTGACATCTTGAATCTTCTTGATTCTGTCCTGGATCATCTGCTGTGTGTCTTTCTGTGTCTTCATCAGTTGAGTCTATAGACAGAGAACAACACACAATATGTTTTCATAATCGATTCATTTATATTAAAGAACATGTGATTCCTCATGATAAGAGTCATTTAAAATCAGTTTGTTAGTAACTTCTACCTTCTTCTCTTCACTCTCCTCTTCTATAAAAACAGTGTTGTGGTTCTTGTGGTCTGTTACAGTGCAGATCGGACACACACATGTCTGATCATCTCTACAGAACAGCTCCAGAGGTCTCTCATGTTTCTGACATATATAGTCCTCCAGATTACTCACAGGATTGATCAGTTTGTGTTTCTTTAAACCTGCCATTCTCAAATGAGGCTCCAGGTGAGTTTCACAGTAAGAGCTCTGACACACCAGACACGACTTCAGGGCTTTCAGCTTTCTTTCCTCACAGACGTCACACAGAACTTCAGCTTTTTTCAGAACTTCAGCTTTTTTCTCAGGACTTTTCTTTTTACAGTGATCTACAAGCTCTCGGAGTGTGGTGTTAATCTTGAGATCAGGTCTGTGCTTGAATGTTTCTTTACAATATGGACAGTTGCAGGTCTGGCTGTTGTCCCAGCACTTATTCAGACAGGTCTTGCAGAAGTTGTGTCCACATGGAGTGCTGACTGGATCAGTGAACACGTCCAGACATATAGAGCACTGAAGCTCCCCAGTCAGTGGACCGCTGGAGGAAGACATCACTGCAGAGAGAAATGAAGAAGATAAATCACCTGCACTACTAATCTAAAGTTTGGGCACACTTGATACACACACTCAATTTAAGTTTCTTATAATCTTAAAGGGGCTATATGTAGTTTTCAGCGGCCTCTAGCGGTGATGTTTCAGATTGCAACCAATACGTTTACAAGCGAGTGCTCGTGCGCATGCTCGAACTCATGAGCGAGCACTCTGGGTACCGGCCAGACTGAGACGCAACACACCGGAGAAAGCATCACACAACATGCTGGAAACTCAGGTAAACTCCATGATTTCTCAAACTCAGGTTTCTCCATGATTCAAAAGCCCTGCCGATGTTGATCCGTGTTTTCGTCCGAAGTTGATCCAATTCACGTTTGGCCTGACGAGCTTCAGCAGATAAAACTTTTTTTTTTGTTTTTTATCATTATGTTGAGTTTGTGTTGGAGTCTGTGTTGTGCTGGGAGCAGGTCGTTTCTTAGTGTTAGCAGATGACTTGTGACGCATGTCATAAGTTGCAGTGTCATCGCTGTTGAGTGCAAAGTCAGTAGACGAGGCGAGAGGCTCGGGAGCGCGCATGCAGGTCTCAGTTACGTCACTGGATTTCGCACTAAATCTGACCCGGAGCCTTCACATAGAAATAGGAATACTTGCTTTCAGAGGTAATAGCAAAACCCGCCAAGTGGATCATTTTAATGTGAGATTACAACCCCTTCACACACAGGCAATGAAAAAGGATTCATTTTAGTAGAAAAACTACACATAGCCCCTTTAAAAGATATTTTAATCTAATGGCTTCTGCCTATATGATCAAGATTATTTTGAATTAGTGTGCATGTGAAGTCTGTTTATAAAGAAGCTCATGACTGAATGTAAAGAATGTCTAAAGACAAATAGTTACGACTTTGAAGGAACTCAAATATATAAGAGATCATGTACAGTCAGCTGGTCATTACTGCAAACCCAGAGAAAGTGATCAGTCCCCTAATGTGAAGCTCATTACACAAACACTTACCTGATAAATAAATACATTGTAGTGACTTTTCATTAAAGCCAGAGATGACTTAGAGAAGGAGTGTGAGCTAGTAATTCACTTTTTTAACCAA
This sequence comes from Squalius cephalus, assembly GCF_949319135.1. Taxonomy (NCBI): domain Eukaryota; kingdom Metazoa; phylum Chordata; class Actinopteri; order Cypriniformes; family Leuciscidae; genus Squalius; species Squalius cephalus. Next base: position 39,763,540 of record NC_137129.1, on the reverse strand, counting down.
ATTTAACTTTTTTTCTTCAATAAGAAAACGTTAAAATTTTGCATCACTTGACTAATTTTATCTTAATTATATGTAAAATGTATCGTAATTTTCATCTTAATGTAACGTTTAATATAAAAGTGATTTTCATCTGCAGTTTAGCAGGTTTGTGTTCAGTGAATCTGCAGGTCATTTACTTCCTGTTTCTTTAGTCGTTCTGCCATGTGACAAAATGACAGAAACACCAAACTTTGTTTTACAACCAATCAAATGGCATATTTAAATACAATTCTGATACCATTTCAGTGCAGTGAACAACTAAAATAGTTCAGTATTTGATATGCTTAAATCTGGTTCTGTTCAACTTATTCCAGTTCGACATAAACCTACTAAACCAGTTCACTTCCATTAGAAACCTGTTCAGCACAATCTCTCTTATATTTCTATCTCTCACCTGTGAGGATCAGATGTGTCCACAAGACTCTTTGAACGGATCAATAAATATTCTGTAGTTTAGAGAGGTTGATCGTTTCAGGAGTCCATATTGTTGTTGATCAAGTTAGTTTCACTTTCTCTGAATCTCTCTGAACTACAGTGATGTCAGAGAGTGATGTCAGAGAGTGATGTCAGAGCTCCTCCTACATATATTTCATGAGTTGTCTAACAGGATCCATTGATGGGAAAATGTTTTTGTTAGGTACTGTATATGCCTCAAATATTAAAAAATATAATGTTGATTTGTTCTCTGATATTGAAAATGAGATTAACAAAGTAAGAGAAAGATTTCATGATCTTGAAATGATTCTAGGTGGGGACTTTAATATTGTCCCAGATGTTAAGATGGATAGAATTCCTATTCCAATAATATCATCTACAGGCGATTCAGAGCTAGCTATATTCTGTGAAAATTTAGGGGTAATTGATATATGGAGATATAAACACCCACATTTGAAAGAGTACACATGGAGTAATAGGGATAAATCTAAACAGTCAAGAATCGATCTTTGGTTAATTTCTAATTCATTAGAACAAAATACAAACAGAGTATCAATTGAACCATCGATATTGTCTGATCACAAAATGATTTATCTTCTCATTAAAAGGAATAACAAAACTTCATATAAAATCTCTAAGACTTATTGGAAACTAAAAATAAATTATTGGAAATTGATAGTTTTCAACATGAAATGAAGAAGATAATACAAACATATTGGAATCAAGCTAAGCGAACAAATGTATACTGTAAAAATTGGGAGTTTATGAAGTTTCAGATTAGATTTAGTGCAATTGATAAAGGCAAAGTAGCAAAGTCTAATAAGTCAAAGGAAGAGGAAATCATTAGAGATATTTGTAACATCACTAATAATAATACTGATGGGAATTATAATTTGTTAATGAATCTGCAGGCTGAGTTAGATAAATTATATATAATCAAGGCAAAAGGAACATTTGTTAGATCACGAAGACGTTGGTTAGAGGAAGGGGAAACTAATTCCAGATACTTTTATAATTTGGAGAAAATGGAGAGTATACATCTATTAGAAAGATTAATATTAATGGCTATGAAACACAGGACACTATTATTATTTCAAAATACGTCTCAAATGTTTATGGTAAACTATATTCCAGCAGTGCATGTTCTGTAGACACAATAGATGATTTTTTTAAAGCCCCTAAAACATAATATAGATTGTATCGATGGAGAATTTAAAGCTCTTTGATAAGGAAGTATCCATTTTAGAGATAAGAACAGCTATAAAAAACCCTTAAATTAAACAAGTCCCCCGGTAATGATGGCTAGACGATCTAGCTGAATTTCTGTTAATGGTCTTTAAAGAATCTATTGATCAGGGGTTTTGCCCTCCATGACACAAGGTCTAATATCCTTAATTCCAAAGCCTGATAAAGATCTATTATCACTTGATAATTGGCGACTTATTACCTTAATTAATAATGACAGTAAAATTATTGCTTCCATATTCGCTGAAATGTTAAAGTTAGGATTAGAATTTATTATTGATGAGGCGCAGTCAGGTTTTATAAAAAGAAAGACATATTTGTAATAATATTTGTATATTATTATATAATAAGACTTGTATTAGATATTATAGATTATACTGAAATTATCAATGAAAATAGTTTTATTCTGTTTGTCGATTTTTACAAGGCCTTCGATACAATTGAACATGACTTTATTTTTAAAACTCTTAATTTTTCGGATTTGGGAACAAATTTCAAAAAGTAATCAGAACCCTATATAATAAGATTAATAACTCTGTAAAATTGTTACATGGAACTTCTCATAGATTCAAAATGAAAAGGATTTGACAGCGCTGCTCTATTAGTCCATTGCATTTTTTGTTGTCTACACAAATTATGGCCATTCATATTAAGAAAGACATTTTTCTTGTTATCAAAATAGAAGATACAGAAATGAAATGCACACAATGAGCTGATGACGCTACTCTTTTCTTAAGAGACTGAAGCTGAAAAAGCAATGAAGTGTCTGCAGTTATTTTCATCTGGATCTGGTCTTTCCCTAAATATTAATAAGTTTGAGCTTATGGATCCTGTGACCGCAGTATGCAATATTCCCGTGAAAGAAGTTCAAAAAATGAGGAAGTCAGGAATGAGTTAAATCCCCCCCCCCCCCCCCCCCCCCCCCCCCCCCCCTAATTTATCTTTCAAAAAGTAGGTGGTATAGAATTGATACTGAAATGTGATTATGATATTAACAAAATACCCATTAAACTTGCAAGTTTCCACAAACAAGCGTTACTCTCATGGACTCGTATGTATAGTCATAATTTTTCCCTCATAAATACCATCTGGAATAACAGATTTATAAGGGTTAGAAACAAATCAATATTTTTTGCATTTTTTATTTTTTTTTTAATAATTTTTTAAATTTTTTTAGTATACAGTTATACTGAGTTTGTTCATATTTATAACTTTTCAGTTGATCCTGCCCAATATCTTTTGGTTTGACATGCAATTCCCAAGGAAATTTTGAGATTATTAGAAGGTAATAATAATAATAATTATATTCTAATTATTCTCTACAAACAACAGTAGAAGAATTTACTTGTATTAAGTTGCAGGGCAAGGATTTCACAAGTTCTGGATGTAATAATACTTTTGTGCGTTCCCTTCTTCAGTCTAAATGTAAACTTGTTGTTACTCACTGGATTTCTTTATTTAAAAACGTATTGATTGGAGTAAAGTTTGGATGACACCTCTTTAGTATTGCATCACAAACAAAGTGAAAGAGGTTTCATATAACATTTTCATGGAGTTTACCCAGTTAAGTCACTTACAGCGTTTTAAAGTGAACATGAAGATATTTGTGCTTTTTGTTAAATTTCCCCTGAGACTATTAACCATCTATTTTGGGAGTGTCCCAAGACCCAAATGATTTGGAAAGAACTCAGTAATTACTTGCAAAGAAAAGTTATGACTCTTGTTAACTTTGAAGAAATTGATGTTATGTTGACATGTTTTTCAATTGAGGGTGATACAAATATTTTGTTTATATTTGATTTAATTGTTATAATTGCCCGTTACTATATTCATAAAGTCACATGGAATGGAAAAATACCAATTTTTTTAACATTTTAAAATTTATGTTAAAATATATTTAAAAACAATATCCAAAAGTAAAAACCTAAAAGCTAGGAAAACTACACCGCTGTTTGACAGGTAGGCCTACAAGTGTTTTCTGTAAAACGCCTTCCTTTTCTCTTTTCTCTTTTTTTTCTTTTTTTCTTCTTCTTTACCCCTGACATGTATGGTTATGTACTCTTGTATGTAAAGTTTTGTTCTTCTTAAATAAAACCTTTAATGTGTTGCACATTTCTATTTTAAAATGAAGAAGCAGTATTTTTCTGAAGTCTCCAGTAGAGGCCGCCATTCTCTCACAGTGAAGCTGTTATCAGTTATCCCCCTTCTTCCTACAGGCCCCATGATGCTTTGCGCAGCAGTGACTTCCATTAAACTGTTAACAATCAGTGAAAGGCTCGCTCTATGAATGCAATAATATATTTTTTAAACTGGCTACAAATAATTATTCTACTCACCTTTCAACAATCGAACATCAAAAGGAAACATAAAAATGTAAAAGCTTTAAAAATTACTTTCAACAATATACCTGAAATGTTCATTAACTTTAGCATTGAGTAATACTATTTCAAAGTTATTTCAGTCATTTTGATATAAATACAATATTGTATTTACCTGCTTTAGAAAGATTCAAACACTGGGATTAGAAGTGAAAAGAGGAGACAATTAAATTTTAAAGCAGGGGTGTCCAGACTATTTTTTTTAACGGAGGCAGATTCGACAGGGCTCTAGAATATTTGAGTCCCAATTCGCCTACTTATACTACGACCTAAAAGTATGTACTTTTTTGTGATGAAAAAGTACATACTTTTGAGTGTGTAGCAAAAAAGTATGCACGTTCTGGGACATACTTCGATGACGTCATGCAACGTAAACGAGAACGTGGTTGCTTACGCACACCGCGACTATTAACAAAACATTTAACATTTCATTCATTCTTATCCAATATAATTTTATTTACTATTCCCATCTTTTTTTCCACAATACATTTACAATGTGTTTACCAAATTGAGGAGTGAAGCAGGGCGTCGTCGTAGATCAACCAAACGCAGTTCGTTTGTGAGGCGGCTGGTTCTGATGTTCATGTGCAAATGTGTGTAACGAAAGCTAGCCTACTTATTTTCTGAGTTAAAATATTTAAAGTTTATAGAGTAACTATTGTTTAACGTATTTTATACTTAATCTTATACTTATGTATAATACTTAAAAATACCCCGATGAAAATGAACCATGCTTTTACTATAGTAAAAGTGTAGTAACCATGTTTCTTTGGTTGGACTGATAAAGTTAACATATGTACAGCCACAGTATTACTACAAATAAGTCAGACAGAAACATCAAAAGAAATACATAAAAAAAGACACTTGCATGACACTGTTCTAGAGCCTTTTTATTTATTGTGTTTTGTAGCCTGCAATAAGGCGCTCACAGGGCTGGACTGGGACAAAAAATCGGCCCGGGCATTTTGGCCCAGACCGGCCCACTATTTGATCATAAACACCACCCATCTTTGCACGCCCTATATATGCATACCAACTCCTATTCATTAAAACCACTAATGCCATGTAATGAGTGAGTATAGGAACAAGTGAGAGTTAACAGATGAAATAAGTAAAAATTTGACATTTATTAATACAATTGAACTATACTCCACAGTGATGAATCCTAAAACAAGCTATAAGCTGCATTGGCATTAGCCTGACTTCGTCATACTCATATTCTAGGCAGAATGTGAGTCTGATACTGCTCCATAGAGATTTGATTATGGGGCGTGTCTCAACCGAACCAGGAAAAAAAAAAAACTGCACTCAATTGGATAGACCTACAACCAATCAGAGCAACGGAGTAAATGACGCATGTTCTTCATTCATATTTTCAACCAACAAAATGTTGCGGCTCTCTGTTCCTCTTTTAAAATGAATGCGCTGTGGATATCTTCTATAACAGCCGCGATGGCGGAATCTACACATGATGTTTCATAAACAAAGTTCGGGAGGAGCACGTTGATAATCAAATATCAACTTGTCATCAAACAATACCGAGGAAGCATATTCACTCTGTCAACTTACCTAACACTCCTTGACAGTTTTCCAGCATCCCTCCACCACCCCGAATCTTCACTCTTGTCTTGTTCTCTCACAACCAACAGTATGCTACCGAGCCCACAGCCCTCTCCTTGGACAGCACGTCATATACGCATATCTGACTTATTTGTGAACTCGTGAAATCTCAATTCTCCAGCTGCAGTCGTCTTTGTTGTAAACTAATGCTGCGTTCTATTATTTATCCGTGTCGGAGTTCCGACTACAAAGACAGACTTTGCCTAGCAACACGCACCAACACGCCCCCTTTCCTCGGAGTTTGCCGCTCGGAAGTTTGGACAACCGTGAGGACACCGAGCAAGAATTCCGATACGGAATCCAAGATGGCTGCGCCCTGTGTGACTTGTTTTCATTGTTTGTGTACCGCTTTGGTTGTTTAAATTACGTTGTTTAAATTTTAATCACTTGTCGTATTACTGCAATACCTTACTGCGTCCGTATCACTGCCTGTGGGTATGGGAATCGGTCTTGTTGTGAGTGCAATATTGAATGAAGCCTTGTTTCAAACAGGTGTTACTAACGTGGCTAGCGTTGCTAACAGAAGGTAAACTAGTTACTAGGTGAAGCACATAGTGTTACTTATTTTGGAGCGCCTGGTACTCGGCCAGTGCTACATAGCAACAGCTTTCCGGGTGGCGTCCATGTTTTTCTCCATTTCTCCAAACATACCAGAACGCTTGAAGTGTGTAAGTGACGTCATATCCGAGGTCCGAGTCGGTTCGTTGACAATAATAGAACGCACCATAATTCAAATCAAGCGCTCTTTGGTGACGTGGGTGATTACGTAACCGCAGATCATATGTCCATCATCGATTAAAGCCCGCCCTGGCAATTTGATTGGCTCGGCCTTTTGGGAGCCGGGCATAATTACTCCTCAACGGATCGAGTCCAGACCAAACTTCCCGACCAAAAAACGTTGTGGGCGGGGTTCGGGCTGGCACCCAGGCTACATTGGCATAGCAATACAAGTGTTTCTCACAGGATTTTTGGTAAGACTGTGGTGGGTGACCTCGGTCGTTCTAGGGGGGTTGGGGGGCATGCCCCCCCGTGAGAAAATGTTGTGCATTTTAATGTTAAATTCATCAATCTGGTGCACTTTGAGAGTTCAAAATTAAAAGCTCCAAGCCTCCAACCCATATTCAGTGTGTAAATTAAACAAAGAAAAATTCAAACATCTTTTAGTTACAGTGTCTATTTACACACCTACTACATACTAATAGTTATAATATTAATCCAATGACAGTAATAGCCATATTTTGTAAAACAAATGCACTAAAAAATAAAGGAAACTTTCATAATTAGTGTTGTACCAATTTCTATACTTGAAAGAGATAAGCACATGATCTTTTATTTTGACGCAAACTGCATCAAGCTTTTATTTTGGCGGAAAACAAGGTTTACAAACGCCTCTTATTAAATTTCTAGTGAATTGCGGTAATCGTCAACTATACAGATGTGGAATTAATCTGTAACTGGGTTATGGGTTCCTACACTCATGACATAGCCTAAGTGTTTTGAAAGTAGTTCTGCTTACCGCGGACTCTACACTTTCTCACTCTCTCCTGATCCTCCTATCATCATCATCACAGGAGCTGATGAAGGTCAGAAAACATATATTTTGACACAGTTTACAGTGTCTGCTTTAAGGGCCTGGTTCTGTTTTTTCACGCTATTTCTCTGCACATTCCTTGCATTTCTTCTCCATCTCGCTGACTATTTTGACAGATACACACTGACACTGCTGCACGCTCGCTCACTCGTTTAAAGTTGTGATTGGGCCAGCCCAGTGTCAATCAAGAAAAGAGCCAATGGGCCGCTGATCTGCGTGTTTCATGGGCTGGTCTGTCAGAAAAAAAAAAACTAACACTGACTTTTTTTGACCAATGCATTACACCAGCGCTGCCAATTAAACAAAACAAAACAAAACGAATGGGCCGCCGATGTACAAATTTTATGGGCCGTTAAAAAAATAATAAAAAAAAATTATGTATGAGTATGAGATGTATCGGCCCAAAAAGCACGTCGGCCCACCGGGAAAATGCCCGGTATGCCCAATGGCGAGTCCAGCCATGGGCGCTCAGTATCTTCATCGGACCCTACAAGATAAACCCATTAATATTACGAGACAATAAAATATAACTTTAATTAGGGTTAAACATTTGAATTCTTACACTTAAAAACTGAGGGCACATCTCCGTTGCTGCATCCGACTGCCAGGTTTACATCACCATCATCACCGCAAAGCTCCTCCCTCCCGCACGCAATGGGTTGTGGGCAATATTAGCCGTTAGAGTGTGCATTGATCTGCACTTCGAATTCTAACCGGAAATAGTAGACCATCCGGGTATCTTTGGAATACTCATTTCAACATACTACGATTTGGGACGTACTAATTCTAGTTTCACATACTATTTAGGACGGATAGTATGCGAATTGGGACTCAGCATTTGAGACCAGGGGCACCAACACACGATACTGCATGTATTATTAATATTACATGTTTTGTCTCTTGGAAATGCACATTTGACAGTAGCTAGAGTTGACAATAGCAGTTGGGATACAGATGTAAATTTATTTTCATTAACAATTACGTTTAATTACTCTTAAAATTAACCATTGGTCTAGCTATCTATACATTTAGATCATGAGAACCACAGGTAAAACCACACATGGCACACATATGGTTTCTGATGAATGGCTTTATTGTGTTTAGTCAGATTTAGTATAAATACAAATGCAAAAAGTAAAATAAAAAATTTGCTAGCTTATAGGCTAACAAAAAATGTCTGTAATTTGGCCTGTATTTCATTACTCATTTAAAACATTTAATAGACCTACATGTCTCCATAATATAATAAATTTGTAGATAAATAGCATTTCTTTTACTGGGCCTATTTCTCAATAAAAATGAGAAAAACAGCATTACACGGCACACATCGGATCCAAATGGGTGAAACACTCTGAGGAAAGCAGGCTAGATCCCGGTGGGCTAGTCTATCCTATGGGCCCAGTCCACACCGAGGCTATGGAAGGAGGGTGAGACAAACAAAAAGAAGAAACCGCTAGCCGGTGGACACAATCAGTTCACTAACACAAATATTCTTGTAGTTCACTAACTACAGCCCACCGGCTAGTGGGAAAAGAAAATAAATAAATAAACAACACAGAAAAGTGTCTAAAAAGCAGCACCTGCACACTTACATGAAGTTAAAAATGGTTTTACTGTGTGCCCTGTTACGAGGGACGAGGAGGGTTTTGAAAAGTCAGAAGAATTGTTCATTTTGTTGTGGTAGTAAGTTATTTTAGCAGTAGAGAGACATTAGCAGAGAAGCTCGAGAGGAGGGATTTATACAAACCAAGGTCAGCGGGATCTTTCGATTTGCACCACTTCTTCTTCCAGTCAACTGTGATCTCTCCATCCCAGGATACTCACTGTGGTCATGTGATCTCTCCATCCCAGGATACTCACTGTGGTCGATGTGATCTCTCCATCCCAGGATACTCACTGTGGTCGATGTGATCTCACCATCCCAGGATACTCACTGTGGTCGATGTGATCTCACCATCCCAGGATACTCACTGTGGTCGATGTGATCTCACCATCCCAGGATACTCACTGTGGTCGATGTGATCTCACCATCCCAGGATACTCACTGTGGTCGATGTGATCTCTCCATCCCAGGATACTCACTGTGGTCGATGTGATCTCTCCATCCCAGGATACTCACTGTGGTCACTGTGATCTCACCATCCCAGGATACTCACTGTGGTCAATGTGATCTCACCATCCCAGGATACTCACTGTGGTCAATGTGATCTCACCATCCCAGGATACTCACTGTGGTCGATGTGATCTCACCATCCCAGGATACTCACTGTGGTCGATGTGATCTCACCATCCCAGGATACTCACTGTGGTCGATGTGATCTCTCCATCCCAGGATACTCACTGTGGTCGATGTGATCTCACCATCCCAGGATACTCACTGTGGTCGATGTGATCTCACCATCCCAGGATACTCACTGTGGTCGATGTGATCTCTCCATCCCAGGATACTCACTGTGGTCGATGTGATCTCTCCATCCCAGGATACTCACTGTGGTCGATGTGATCTCACCATCCCAGGATACTCACTGTGGTCGATGTGATCTCTCCATCCCAGGATACTCACTGTGGTCGATGTGATCTCTCCATCTCAGGATACTCACTGTGGTCGATGTGATCTCACCATCCCAGGATACTCACTGTGGTCGATGTGATCTCTCCATCCCAGGATACTCACTGTGGTCGATGTGATCTCTCCATCCCAGGATACTCACTGTGGTCGATGTGATCTCTCCATCCCAGGATACTCACTGTGGTCGATGTGATCTCTCCATCCCAGGATACTCACTGTGGTCGATGTGATCTCTCCATCCCAGGATACTCACTGTGGTCGATGTGATCTCACCATCCCAGGATACTCACTGTGGTCGATGTGATCTCTCCATCCCAGGATACTCACTGTGGTCGATGTGATCTCACCATCCCAGGATACTCACTGTGGTCGATGTGATCTCTCCATCCCAGGATACTCACTGTGGTCGATGTGATCTCTCCATCCCAGGATACTCACTGTGGTCGATGTGATCTCACCATCCCAGGATACTCACTGTGGTCGATGTGATCTCTCCATCCCAGGATACTCACTTTGGTCGATGTGATCTCTCCATCCCAGGATACTCACTGTGGTCGATGTGAGGTCACAGTGAGCTAAAGGTGTAACCTCAAAGCTCACTCACTGTGCGCTCAAACTGTGAGCTCAGCATGAGAGACCACTGTAAAGTCATTGTGTTAAGCTCTCATTCTGTTAGTTTAGTGAGTTTACTGTGATCTAAACTTCCTCCAATATTGGTCAGTTATATCACAAACATCATGTAGAAGTTCATATTTGATTTCCATCAACAAAGTATTTAAAAAATTCAGTTTTCTTGTTTATTTTGTATTCTTTTCAGGTGTTGACATTTGACACAAATATTTCTATTTGACGGATGCATTCAGATTCTGGTGTGGTTTTGGTGACTCTTTTTCACTTCTTAACCTCTATTTCTTTTTCCCCTTGAAAAGACTTGACATCCTGAAACACAGAGAGCAATATGTTTGATTACTGGTGTGATTTCTGAAGCCAGGTGACTCTGCATGAGCTGGTAAGATGGATGGTTCACATGTACCTGGTCATGTGACAGTACTCTGCTAACACAGGGCCAGGACACAGTGCATATTAGCATTATAATATCATATGAGCGAATGTGAAATGCAATTAAAGAGACCACCCACCATTTCTCCAGTGTAACAATTCCACGCTGAGTCCAGAACACAACTGTACAGCACAAACGGTTTGCTAACAAATCCTGCAGTGTCCACATTTTTCCAGAGTTGAGAAACAGGAACTATAATGTTCCCAGTGACCGACATTTGAACTTCCTCCTCTCAACCGGCTCAACATTCTGAATTCACAATGAGCTCATATAATATTCACACTGTGAGTGTCACTGTATGAGAATGGTCTCATGATCTCACGTGTTGACTGGGATCTGCAGCCCTGAGTTTATATAGACTGGCTTTTCATATTCAATAGACTGGCTTTTCATATCATATTGTTTCAGACTAGTGGACACAACAAATCCAAAATACACTTTTAAGTGTTTACTTTATGGCACTATATATATTTGCATCTCTAGATTTAAATTACAATTCATATCTTTAAAGGTTGCTTTTTTAAAATGAGTTTTTTCTCCTCCAGGTCAGTAGCACTTACACACACCAAACTTTACAGTTTTATTCATATCTATATTCTGAAGGTTTTTACAGAGAGGTTTGTTCATATATCAATTGCCTGATATGTTACAACAATTTGAAAAATGTATTTATTGACAGTATTGGCTGATTTATGAGTGATAAAAAGAGAAATCCTAAATCCCCTCTCTAAAAACCTTTAATTCTAATATGTCAACAAAATGAAGAATTTTGAACCTTCATTCAATATTCAGATTTTTGTTTTGGAGTTTATGCAAATGAGTGCATAGTTAATTAGAAAATGCCTCATTTGCATATTTAAACATAATATTAACAAAAAAAATTACAAAAATGTTTGGAATTATTAATGTAATCAATCAACACAGGAAGTATGGTGATATTTATTATTGTTACATTTTTACCCTATTTATGTGTCTTGCAAAATTGTTCACTGAAATGTTCTTTGGCAAATGTTCTTCTTTTCACTGTGAAAACTTTACTTTTAAGAGTGTAAACTACACACATCTGAAGATTAATCTAAAACTGAGTATTTTTTGCTGTTTTTTCACTGCCGACCTCGTTAAGTTGTACGCAGTGAATGACAGTGTGTCTGGTCTCGTCTCTTCCAGATCTTGGTTCAGGGTGGCGTTACGTACAGAGACGAGCTCTGGCATAAAGAATGTTTCTTGTGTTCGGGTTGTAAAGTCCAGCTGGCCGGACAGCCTTTCACAACGCAGGGTGAAGATCCGTTCTGTGTGAAGTGCTTCAGTAACCTGTACGCCCAAACATGTGCCGCCTGCGCCAAACCCATCACAGGTCAGTGTGTGTTAATGTGTCCTTATAACAAGAGCGCTCTTCATTAGCAGTTCCTTCAGCTGAGAACAGAAACACTGTCAGAAACAAGAGACAGTTGTCACATAAACAGGGTCGTGTGTTTGGAGGCTGTTGAGTGTGTTTGAATAAAGTTCTGCTTGTTCATCGGGACTCAAGAGTCTCTCATCCACCGGGTCATGACCTATGAGAATATAATATCTGACTCAAATATCAATATCAAATATCTCACTGTTTATATGTTTTAACCTTAGTCTATCATATTTGATACGCACATTTCTAAAACATTATCAAAACTTTGCTGAAAACTTGTACACAATCTACTACATGCCATCTATCGTATGAGTGATAGTTTATACATTTTAGCAAGTAAAAGGCCTTTTAGTGTAAATTTAACTATAACGTCCCCCTTCAGGTCGTGATTCACGTGTCTTTTTGTTGTGAAATCTTGATTTTTTTAAGTAAATGTAAGAATAACGTTTATATTGTTATCAATATTTCAAGATAAACTGGACTGAAGCAACTTTTATTTGTTACATTTATTTGTTCATCTCTCAGTCATCATTGTATTGCATTATACGTTTTGCCTCCCACAATAAAAACTACAGAGATTAAGCATTTAAATATCATCTAACTAAGACATTATTGGGAGATATTGAGTGACAACTGATTTTTACATGCATTTCATGCAGTCTGCTATACTGTTATAAAGATCTCAATGATTTACATTACAAACAATCAGAATTTCAGCCATTTATGGGGCATATAAATATCAGCAACAACAAATTGCATGTTTTTTCTCAGTTTGGACCTTTGAATAAAATTGAGGTGTTTTTTTTTCCCACCAACTATATGAGCTTCATATTCTCACTAATCATACTATTAGCCATAAAATTGTCGAATATGACATAAAAAAAGCACATATCCCCCCCCCCCCCCCAAAAAAAATTTTAATATACAAATTGTCCATTTAAAAAATGTGTGTGTATATATATATAGATATATATAGATATATATATATACACATCAATTTATTTTGATTTTCTCATCCTCATGTCTTCTTCTATTGAAAACAAAAGAAGATATTACGCAGAATGTCCATGTTGCTCTTTTTCATTTAATGAAAGTGAATGGAGACTGCTGTCAAGCTCCACACATTAAAAAATTACAAAAGTAATCAAGCAAAACATGACTTAAACATAACATACAAGTTGCATAAACCATGTTGGGTTTTTGTCATTTAAAAAAAGCTCAACAGCCCCAGTCCCCATTCACTTTCATTATGTCTATAAGAACTTCTTTTGTTGCACAGAAGTAAACAATATAAGTTTGTGTAGCGCTTTCAACCCTTTCCTACATGGTTAGATAATGGAGCGCTTTGAGTTCGTATGAATAAACTTTGTTTTATCAACTATTGTGAGCTATGTGTGCCTATTTACTCACTTCAACTTATTCTGTGTAACTGTGTTTGTTACTTAACTCCTTGGGTCCCTTCAACTTTAAAATAAAAATCACATAAACAATTATGAATTAGAATTTTAGAATTTACCTTCTGTTAATAAAGTAATTGTTTTACCAAAAATAAATAAGTCTCAATGTATATTTATATCCCTTTTTTTTTTACCTCAAATAATAATAAATTGAAAACACTCAAGTATACTGTAAGTTAAATAACAATTTACTGAAAAAATGTAAAAGGATCAAGTTTCAGGATTTGTTCAAAATGTAAAATAAAATAACAGTTAGGCCTATGTAAATAAGCAATTGGAATTTCAACAATTCACAGAGATGAATCAAAAAAATAAATCAAATACACATTTCACATATTCACATTTTTGTAAATAGTTATTTGTTTCCCTCTTTTTAGGTATACTTCAAACTTGAGTCCCCAAACTCTCACTCAAATTCAAAATACTCTTTAACCAAATACTAAGCCGGCAATATGAGCTCACACTTAACCTTCAATCGGTAAGTCTTTCATTGTCACGTTGCAGGCCTGTTTGATGCTGGGGTACGTTGTGGTCAACAAATCAACAAAAGACCGCTTCACTCAACAATGAGCAACAAACAAAAAAAAATACCTTAATATCCCCAATCAGAAGAGCGTGTTTCACCTCACGACGTTAGATGTCCGTCAACCCCACGATCGCGGCGATTTCCTTATAAGGCCACAGGCATTCCGAGCACTCACTTTAACTCAAGTCATCTGGACTCATCCTCATCTGAAACTGCCACGAATCCTCATGCTGACGACTCGCCAACTAAACACACAATCCATCCGAGCAAGATAGACACTGTTCAGTCTCTTTAAATAGTCCATTCGCTGTATTAGTAAATGGAGGCTGGAATGAACACAACCAGAAATATTTTGTGGAAAAATAATTCTTACCCGTCTCTGTAGTATAAGTTTCTGTTCTCGTTTTGATAACACACTAACTACATTAACTATTGAAACACGTTATAGCATTAGTTATACTATATATTTTGTGAAACAATATCACACCAGATGAGCGCACGCTCTTCTCTCTCGTGCTCTCCCGATTCTTCCTCGTTCAACCTTGCCCTCAATTCTTCCCGCCCCCTTCACCTTAATCTAGAGCATTGATTGGACACCCAACATGGACAAGTGAATTCGATTGGATAAACAATAGAAATATCAAAATACAAAAATAATAAAAATCAACTTAATTAACATAGAACTTATTCACAAACATATACATTTATAAAATGCACATGAAATATAAATATGTATAAAAAATTTTTTGTAAATTATTACACTGGGTTACATTTGGAACAACATTGAGTAAATCATCTTTAGCAGAACAACGCTGTAAAAAAAATCCATAAAAACAGAAAAGTTCTGTTTACAGTTTACAGACTTTTCTGTTAACCATAAATCACAACACAATGCAATGCATAATTCAAAATACGGGTAAAACACCTGTGAAACATCAATACAGAATATTCCTTCATTAACACATTGTGCCATATTTTTACAGACTTTTCTTATCAATGTTTATTAACAATTGAAATGATGTTCATATGAAATGATGATAATGTTGTTATAGAGATTTTAGAAACGGCTGCTCAAAATGAAACTCCTCTCAATGTTTTTGTCAGGTTTTGGAGAAGGGAAGTACGTGTCGTTTGAGGATCGTCAGTGGCATCAGTCGTGTTTTAAGTGTTCTGAGTGTTCGGTGTCTCTGGTCGGCGCTGGATTCTTCCCAGACGGGACAAAGATTCTCTGCAAAAACTGCAATGCCAAATAATTCAAAACTGCATCTGTAGATGTGCTGAAGAACAGAGCGCTGTGTGATAGACACACATTTATGAAACGTTTGACATCATTTATACATGTATGATATACATGATATTCATTTAGGTGTTACATTCTCCCAAATCTGTATGTTAAAAATCTCTAAACTAGAACAACACATTAGATTGTGTAAATGTATTTCACAGTTTAAATGATAAACTGAAATCATTTGAACTGAACGTGTTTCGTGCCAAAGTGACTCAGTTTTAATTTTACGTTTGAGTAATTTTCCATGTGTTTGCATTAACATCAGGCCTTTAAATTCCCTCCAACAGCAACATTCCTCAATGAAACTTACATTTGAACAAAACACACACTGAGTGTTAATATGTGAGGTGTGTGTGTTCAGCGAGACAGGATTGAATTATGTAATGATGCATTAGAATCTGGACAGAAAATGTTGTTTGTATTAAACAGTGAATTTTACAGTGCAATATTTTAATGCACATGAATTAGTGTTTTATCCATTCATTTTAATAATTCTCAAATGAAATATTCACATATTAATTATGATTTAACAGATGGCTTCCTTTTTGTGTTGCTTTCAAAAGAATACTTTTAACTTTGTTTTTAAATGTTTGATGTATTTTTACATATGGCTTCTGTAAAACTGCTCCTGTGTTGTGTTTCCTGTCATAAACTGTTTGTTACATAATAAACAACAACTTTCAAATATTTGAGGTTCAGTAAAATTATGTTTTCTATTTTTTGTAACTATACATGTACATATACATTTCTGAGAAAATGTCTGATAAAATATGCAGTTTAATATAAGAATATAAGGTTATGGAAATCCTGCATAGCCTTTATAACTCAACCCTAACATCTCTAATCATGAATAAACCCTTCATGTGAGGTTTTTAAATTTAAATTTAAATTTAAATTTACTAGTTTTTACCAGATGCCAAATTTCGGACCGTTTTTTTAATTTATATTTTTACCTTAAATAAAGGCATGTAAAACTAAAAGATGACGATGGAGCATGTAATTCGTAATGACTGATGGCAGAATTACAGGTTTCTCACTGCAGGATGTTGAAGCACAAAGATCAGGAAGTTCAGGAACTTTAGTGTGGATTTGCTGAATCCAACAGGCCAATACTTGAAGAACGACACAATCACTGTGATCAGACTTTCCACACACATCCAGTGGTAAAGATGGACTGATAGAGACACTGAGTTCCTTAAAAGCTAAGGTCTGTGATAATGAAGTTTAATGATAATGCAGCTTATTGGTTTGACATTTTGTTAATGACAGCCATATACATTTGAAGTACAAATAGACCTTTACATAAAATATGAGGATTAAAAACATCACAAAGCAGAAATAATCTTTCCAAACCCCTTTATAAACATCATCTGCAGCCGTTGGTTTAAGAAATTCTCATGACTCTTCCGTTAGATGCAGTTGACTCTGTTTATGGAAATATGAAAATTGTGTCTTTGTCCCAGGAGAGACTCCGGGTCCCATTAAAGCCGTTCTCTGGGGTCTTTGGTTTCATCTTGTGTCCTAAACCTCAGTGGACAGAACATTTGCCCTGCTGTCTCTGTTAAAACCAGCAGAACTTAACAGTCACTCAATCCATCATGTGCTAAATACTGCAACACACACTCAATACACAAACAGTGCATTAAAATGTGGATCCAATATATTCATCCATTAATGAGTGGTGCAGGCATCATTATTAATCATCATTAGGACTAAAGATGCACAATCAAAAATTATTTATCAGACATAGCACTCACAAAGAACAAGTTTTAACCAAGTAAACTAAATAAAACAAAATCACTGAACAAATTAAATTAAATTAAAACTATATAGCGCCACCCAGTGAACATTATCTACAGTAATGCTGTAGCACAGAGGCCTCAGAGAATCTTAAAGTGATAGTTCACACAAAAATAATAATTCTGTCATCATTTATGAGTTTCTTTACTGTGACTGGTTTACTTTAAAGAGATAAAGTTTTCTACTCTTTCTCTCAGGACACAGAACAATGTGAGAAGACCAGAATATGTGACTAGCTTTCTATATTCCTTTTCCTCAAAATGATGACCTTATTTTATCACTATCTACTGTTAAAAGAAACTGTGCTCAATATTCATACAGATTTAAAAGACATTAAACATAAACAGCAAAATAAATAGGCATCTTTAATAGAATAATCTCTATATGTCCTGATAGAAGGTTAATATCTTTTATAAAGTTTCATATTTGTATCTCTACTTCATATCAGCACCATCAGATATTTAACAGTCCAATATTTTATTTGAAGATGTATATAACTGTGTCAATAAAAAAAAATAGCATTTAAATGAATCTGATGTGTGTTGAAATTTGTCTATTATTCTATTCTATTGTTATGGTTAAACATTTGACATGGCAACTTGGTAATAGACCTACAATGTTTTCTTCTTCTTCTTCTTCTTCTTCTCCTTTTTTAATTTTTTGTTATTACCATGATCATAATATCATGGTGTTTTTTATGTATACTTTGAAGATCCATAGTGTTGTGTATGAATATGGTAATCATACAGTTCTGATATATCTTGAGGTATTACCATCTGATTTACCACAGTATTATCACAGCTTTTATCACAGCAATTAGACACAGCTTTGATGATTTATTAATGTTATCATAATATGGTTGATTTTGATGTAAAAAAAATACAGACACTTTCACTTTGTCAGGTTGAGATGGGAGAAAACAACGGCATGAATAATTATGAAAAGTTGAAAATAAAATTGTTAAACAAGCATTATATTTTTAATTTGCAATTATAGCTAAAAATGATAGATTTTAACAATGAAAAACAAATGATGAAAAAATAGCAAAACATGTTTAGATTTGTAATTATATAAATCATTTTCATTGTGTATTTCATATTAGGGCTGTAAATTCATTTATTGTAATTGACAGATGTGATGATCAGTGGAGTTGAGTTTTTACCTCCATCATTAAGGCCCGGGCTAAAATATGGATAGAGTTTCCCAGTGAAAGACTGATCAGTGAAAGAGTAGAGATGAGAGCTGGACTCCACATCATAAAAGGAGACCAGACCCTCCTCATAATCCACAAACACACTGACCCGCTGCGGCTTCACTCTCACACACAGAGAGACAGAAGGACTAGCACTGGCCCAATATTCATTCTCATTCCTCAGAGCCACAGTCCAGCATCCATTACTGGAAGTCAGTGTGATATCTCCCTTCCTGTTAATGGATTCTCTGGCCACTCCTAAATCCCATTCAGTCTTTCCCTTCACCTGCACCTCAAAATAAAATCTCCCTGAGGAGAATCCCTCCTTTCCCATGACATAAACACATGTATCAAATCTCTCTGGTTTGTCTGGGAGTTTCTGTATAATGTCTCCATCTCTCACTTGTTTTCCATCATCAGACAGGATGAGATCAGGATGAGCTGTATCAGGATCCAGAGTCACATCCACTGAGAAAACAGAGAATATAAATCACAAATTCACAACACAGATATTTAGTGATGATGTGTGTAATATGTAATCAGTGTTTAATCATACTGTGGGTCAGTGATGAAGCTGTGAGTATCTGAATGTAATCTAGTGTAGTGCAGACAGCACACTGTACCTGCATACTGCTGTATCCTCTTCAGTTCTGTAGAGACTAATGACAATAAAACACCATCAGATCTTTGACATGTTTATGTGTGGAATTATAGACAAGATTTAAGGTTATATTTAAAGAATTGTGTACAACATCATGTTTTATCTGATCAATGTTTCTCTGCTGATATTTAGAGAATCCCTGAACTCCTATTGGCAGAAAATGAATGTTTCTTTCTGTTATTTCTCATCTAAAAGTGTTCACAGATTTACTAAAGCCTCAAGGTTCTGGTTACAGTGATGAAGCTTCTAGTACAAGATTAATTTACTGCATGTTTCCTGAAATTAGAGATGAATATGACCTGCTCTCTTCAAGAAGAACTGTGATGATAATGAGACACAAACACATGATCACACACTTCTCTTATTTCAGCTTTAACAGACTCATTCTTCATTACTGATATTAAAAGATGATAAATATATGTATCTGTATGGTGTATTTGATATTGCTGTACCAGTTAGCGTGAGTTTCTCCTGTAGAGAGTCCTGCAGTTTAGTCAGAGCTCTCCTCAGAGTCTCCAGACTCTCATCAGTCTTCACACTGATCTCAGACCAGTTCCTGGTGTTTCTAGAGCTGCACAGGGATGAGTAAATCTACAGCAGGAGAGAGGAGAAATCCTTCAGCATGGGGAGTGTTATGGTGTCATATACTGCATTATCATTGATCAGAGAGATGTTGACTGACCTGTAGGAGGTGGAGGTGATCTTCAGTGTGTGAGAGCTGCTCCAGCTCAGTGTTTCTCATCTTTAGCTCAGTGATCTCCTGCTCCAGCTCTTCAATGAGCTCTTCCTCCTGTTTCTCTGCTGCTTTCTGCTGCTCCTCCATCATCTCCAGCAGTTCAGTCTGACATCTCTCAATGGAGCGGATGAGATCAGTGAAGAGCTCCACACGGGCGGCTTTCTCCTTCTCTGTGTTTCTCTGCTCAACCAGGACAATCAACACATTATAAGTGGCGTTTGTTAAGAGAAGAATCAGTGTTATTATTTCTCATACTTCAGTGTTTTAGCCGGTTTTCAAAATCCCTCATTCTGCCCCGTTTGCACTGAATGATTCCTCAAATCATGTGTGTTGTTGAGGAGAGATGTGTTATTACTTTACTAAGAGATCAGGGAATCACAGACGTGTCGATATTCAGACCAGCAGTGTGACTGTGAGTGTGAAATTGCTTTTATACAACAATTCAATAAACAATTATAGATATTAAAATTAATTTAATTGAATTATTTTAAACTCACTTTTCTGACTTCTGCTGAGTGTTTGACGTCTTGAATCTTCTTGATTCTGTCCTGGATCATCTGCTGTGTGTCTTTCTGTGTCTTCATCAGTTGAGTCTATAGACAGAGAACAACACACAATATGTTTTCATAACTGATTCATTTATATTAAAGAACATGTGATTCCTCATGATAAGAGCCATTTAAAATCAGTTTGTCAGTAACTTCTACCTTCTTCTCTTCACTCTCCTCTTCTATAAAAACAGTGTTGTGGTTCTTGTGATCTCCGTCAGTGCAGAACAGACACACGATAGTCTGATCATCTCTACAGAACAGCTCCAGAGGTCTCTCATGTTTCTGACATATATAGTCCTCCAGATTACTCACAGGATTGATCAGTTTGTGTTTCTTTAAACCTGCCACTCTCGAATGACGCTCCAGGTGAGTTTCACAGTAAGAGCTCTGACACACCAGACACGACTTCAGGGCTTTCAGCTTTCTTTCCTCACAGACGTCACACAGAACTTCAGCTTTTTTCAGAACTTCAGCTTTTTTCTCATGACTTTTCTTTTTATAGTGATCTACGAGCTCTCGGAGTGTGTTGTTAATCTTGAGATCAGGTCTGTGCTTGAATGTTTCTTTACAATATGGACAGTTGCAGGTCTGGCTGTTGTCCCAGCTCTTATTCAGACAGGTCTTGCAGAAGTTGTGTCCACATGGAGTGCTGACTGGATCAGTGAACAAGTCCAGACATATAGAGCACTGAAGCTCCTCAGTCAGTGGACCGCTGGAGGAAGACATCACTGGAGAGAGAAATGATGAAGATAAATCACCTTCACTACTAGTCTAAAGTTTGGAAACACATTTGACTTTTTGATTTAATGGCTTTTGCTTGAAGGACTTAAACAACAATAATCATTATTATTATTAGCCTTATTATTATAAATGGGCTCATTTAATACTGTTTATAAAGAATCCCATGATGCACCTCATGAAGTTGGTTGAATGTAAAGAATGTCTTTGAGGAAACTCAAATATATTAGAGATCATGTACAGTCAGCTGGTCATTACTGCTAAATGAACCCAGACAAGCTGATTTTATTATCTGCTGCTGTACACTCCTGAACTACATATTAAATATTATATGAGAAGAGTGAAAGTTATTCATGCACTAATTCATTCTTCTTGTTTTTTTTTGTTTTTTTTTGTTTATTGACTTAATTTTGTTTATTGAGGTGTTTTCTCAATACTCCGTCTCCTGGATTTTCTTGCTTGTGTTGATGTTGGTGAAGATTCTGCCATTGTTCTTCCCTCTTTGTTTTCAAGAATAGAAATGTTATTGAATGATCAAAGAACTTATAAGAAACATCTAAGCCTATATTTGCTCCTAATGTGTATTTAGTCACTGAGGTTTAAATGAAATCTTACCTCGAGTCCGGCTTAGTTTTACTTATTCATCATAATATTATTTCAAGTCAAATTTATAATTTATATCAAATTGGTTAAAATGAATGAAATAATTTATAGTGAGGGAAACACAATCATTCATTTGAAATTCAGTAAGAAACTCATAAACTTACTGAACTGAACTTTGACCTGCTCTTTTGATAACGTTTTTTTTTTTTTTTTTTTGAGAACTCAACTGAACTTTTGACCCTAACTAAAGTATAAAGTACAAGTGATATATTTTCCAACAAAACTATATATATATACATACATACATATCTTCTCAAAATACATTATATAGTCAAGTGTAGTTTTAATCTAGTTTATTATAAAAGTGATTTTCATCTGCAGTTTAGCAGGTTTGTGTTCAGTGAATCTGCAGGTCATTTACTTCATGTTTCTTTAGTCGTTCTGCCATGTGACAAAATGACTTAAACACCAAACTTTGCTTTACAACCAATCAAATGACACATTTAAATACAATTCTGATACCATTTCAGTGCAGTAAATAACTAAAATAGTTGAGTATTTGATATGCTTAAACCTGGTTCTGTTCAACTTATTCCAGTTTGACATAAACCATAAACCAGTTCACTTCCATTAGAAACCTGTTCAGCACAATCTCTCTTATATTTCTATCTCTTACCTGTGAGGATCAGATGTGTCCACAAGACTCTTTGAACGGATCAATAAATATTCTGTAAAAAGTTTAAAGAGGTTGATCGTTTCAGGAGTCCATATTGTTGTTGATCAAGTTAATCTCTCTCTGAACTACAGTGATGTCAGAGCGGTCCGTGTGGATAAAACAGCGAACATGTCTGCGTACGTTACTTCAGCGTATGCATGTACATATATTTGGGTTTGATACGACTTATCTTTCTGTGCTATATTTTTTTATGCGCATCTCAGTGCGGTAAGTAGGCAGGGACGTGAGAGTTCCTCAGGGGCAGGGGCTCAAATGTAAAAAAGGGGTATGTATGTATATATATATATATATTAGTATTATAAGTATAATGGTATATAAGTAGCCAACGGGCCAAAAGTTTGGACACTACTATTTTTTATGTTTTGAAAGAAGCCTTTTATGCTCATCAAGGCTGCATTTATTTGATCTAAAATACAGAAAAAAACAATAATATTGTGAAATATTACTACAATTTAAAATAATTGTTTTCTATGGTTTTCTATTGTAAAATACTTATAACCTTTGATTTTTTTTCAGGATTCTTAGTTAAAAAAAAGAACAGCATCTATTTAAAAAAATTTATATTTTGTACCAATATACACTACCGTTTTTAAAGAAATGAATACTTTTATTCAGCAAGGATGTGCTAAATTGATAAATAAAAAGTAAAGACTTATACAATAATTTCTATTTTAGTTTAATGTTCTATTTAACTTTTTATTCATCAATGAATCCTAAAAAAAAGTATCACAGGTTCAATAAAAAAACTGTTTCCAACATTGATAATAAATCAGCATATTAGAATGATTTCTGAATCATGTGACACTAAAGACTGGAGTTATGGCTGTTGAAAATCCAGCTTTGCATCACAGAAATAAATGATAATTTTTTTAAAGTATATTAAAATAAAAAACTATTATTTTAAATTGTCATAATTTTTCTGTATTTTTGTTAAATAAATACAGGCTTGATGCGCATAAGAGACTTCTTTAAAAAAAAAAAAACAACATTAAAATAATAGTGTGTAAATTTTTGACCAGTAGTCAAATACCACAGGAAATGTAGGCCTAAGAAAACAATTTGGCATATTATTGTAGTTCCAGTGTTCTTGTTTCTGTTCAGTGCATGGAAGCCTGAAGGCTTAGGGAAGGATTTTCCCCGGGAATAAGAGGGAGAAGTCCCGACACCAGCATGTTGCATGATTGGAATGTGTGATTGAGACTGTCCTGTGCAGAACCCATCAATGTGCTTACATTTGCTTTATTCCTCAATAATATTGGACACATAGATTAGATCAGGAGTTCCCAACTACGTTCCTGGAGCCCTCTATCTGACACACCAATTTCAGGTCTTGGAGTCTTGGAGGGGTGCACTCCAGGAATGTGGTTGGGAACCCCTGGACTAGAGCTACCTTGAAACTGTCAGTCCAAATCCGAATGGAATCTGATCTAAAATTATTGACTGCGCACATTGTGTATCGCAACTGTTCAGATCCGATCTGTGTGTCCCATGGTGCTTCAGAATATCTGCATTGCTTTCTATGCCAATAACAACAACAGCAACATGGAGGGGTTTGCAATATAGATGTTGTCTTATTTACAAAATGACCATGTGTATCTGCCTCGCTGGACTACTGTGTCTTCTGAGGCAGCGGCAGAACCGTCGGAGGCTGGGATAAGTTGCTTGATGCCATGCTGCCATCTTCGCCGGTTTCAAAACATGTCTCCGTTAAATTCTAATGTTTTGCTCCTCAGGCACTTTGCAACAACGCAACCTTGTTTCTGCAGGGACATGTTTCCTATAACAATGGCTGATGTTTCCGTTTTACATGGCGTAAGAAAGTCACATAAAGATTTCAATCGGATATGCACAAAAATCAGATTTGGATTGACAGTCTGAACTTAGACCAATGTAACTTGTAGTGATCAATGTGGCTTGTCAGTATCTTTTCAGAATATTTTGTCTTGCTTTTATTTTTCTTCAGAGAGACATCTTCTCCAGTATATTTACAGCGCTCTCTCCAATCCTGCTGGATCCTCCGGTCCTGAGTTCAGTGCAGTGGGTCTGTATGATGACAGACGGATCTCTCACTTCAGTAATGAAGAACAAACCTGGAAAAGAGACCATCAGAGTTCAGAGATCTGGAGAGACACTGAAGAACCTGATGAATCTAAAGACTGGTTTATACATCTGGTTTATACTCTGGCAAACTGCACAAGATCCAAATGTGACGGTGAGTCTGCTGAGTTCAGCTGTTTTATCAGTGATCAGACCTGTAATATGAGTGTGGACTTACTGTGGCCCTCAAAATAACTGGACGTTTAGGTCACACATAAAATATCTGAAAGCTATAACATGAAATATCATAGCAAGTGTAACGGTGATGATACACAGGGCAACTTTTTGAGCAATGTTGCTGTCAACGGGCAACCAGATGAGACACAGGGCCCACGACTGATCTAAATTATCCAGATAGAAATTTATTGCCCATTTTCAATGGGAAAGTGCCCAAGCAACAATCGCTCGGCAAGATTGCCCGGCAACATTGCTCAAAAAGTTGCCCTGTGTATCATCACCTTAATGTGTTTCTTCGAAAGCGGTAGCACACTTCAAGTAAACATTTGACAAAAAGAGGATTGTTAGATCTAATGTTGATAGACAAAAATGATGACAAACAGTACGTTGTCTTTGTTAGTTAATGTGATGAATTCTGCCATCAAGAGCACCTGGGAAACTTGCACCTCCACATTGGCCATTCGTTATTACAACGTATGTCACATTCAAGAATTATAATGTGAACCATAAACCCAACTACATCTGAAATCTAGATGATGTAAATGATTATCATTTATTTATACATGGTATCACACCTACATTTATGTAGCCTGGGAAAACCCAGACAACTTCCGGCAAATTTAGATTTGCTCTGCAAGTAGTCTGGCAAAGAGCTCATTCAAGCCCATTTCTAATCCGTCCAAATCACGGCACCAATCAGAAACGTTGAGGCGGGCTTTACACGATGACGATCGCTCTGATTGGTTTTAGGTCTATCCTATTGCGCCCAGAGGCATTTGAGCGACGTCCACTCCGTTGGTGAAGCGCACCAACTTTTAAATGCATTATTATATTCAAACTGCAAACACATGAGGACAGTCTCCATGAAAGACCCACTGGCAGATGAACGTGCTTCTACATTTCTCTCCGAAACGGTAGGAAATTAAATTAGATTTAATAGAGGATTTTAACTGTGACACGATGATTGACAGGGCAGTTTAAGTGACAGGATGCACGCGACAGATCCGTCCGATAAAGATGACGAAGTAGTATGTCCCAAAGCTTGCCTACTTTTTTGCTACACATTCAAAAGTAAATACATTTTCTTCACAAAAAGAGTACATACTTTTATGGCGTAGTGTAACTTAGGCGAATTGGGACGCAGCATGTGGCTTTACACGATGACGATCGCTCTGATTGGTTTTAGGAGTTTTAGGTCTATCCAATTGCGCCCAGAGGCATTTGAGCGACGTCCGTTGGTGACGCCCCTTTGGAAATGAGTTATTAATGAAGCTTTGCCAGACCATAACTCAGTTACTACTGAGAATGGTCTGGTTTTAACCAGGCTAACATTTATGTGCTACATATAATATATATATGCTGTGATTTTTAGGCCTCCATACACTACAGAGGAGAATCGGCTGTGTGCTGGATGCAGTGATGAATGTAAAAGCGTTTGATGAGTACGGCTATGATGGAGAGGATTTTATTGCCTTGAATTCTGACACGATGCAGTGGATGGAAAAAAATCCAAAGGAAAAGAAACCAAATTGAAGTGGAACAATCAAAGAGTTTGCAGACTGGTCGTCCAGTCATACCTCAGGACCTGCATGGACTGGATCTCCACGTTTAATAATTCATTAAGCAGTATGTGTTGATCTGATGACTTCAGTCTTTTGAACTTAGTGTTTCATGTCTTTGTATTCAGAATCAAGTGTCTTTTCTTAGATGTAGTAATATTCTTTACTCACGATGTTTCTTATTGCAGATGCACCAGATGTTCACACGTTTGCCTCTGAAGCTCCTCATGACCGAAGCAAGCTGAATCTGAGCTGTCTGGCCACTGGCTTCTTCCCCAAACACATCGAGATGAAGATCACATTGAACAACGCTAGCGTTGAACCCTTCAGCTCTACTGGAGTCAGACCCAGTGATGACGACACCTTTCAGATGAGAATCAGTGTGGAGATTCACAGAGAAGAGAGTTATGAGTGTCACGTCTCTCATAGCAGTCTGACACAGACACTTATAACACTGTGGGGTAAATATGACCATCATTTTCATAACTGGCCATAATTGTTCATTTGTTAACTTTTAAGTTAAATTGTTGCAGCTGTCTAGCTTTCGGACTTCTACATGTCTTTGTGATGGCAGCTCATTCACATTTTTTAGTTTTTAGCTGTTGCATGTAACTATGAATGTATAAAATGGTTAAAAAGTATTTGTTATTTGTAATGTTTAGTTTTATTGTTGTGCTCCTGCAGATGGAAAATGCACCAATTGTCGAACAGAATCTAGAAGGCTTGCTTTGGCAGTAGCAGCTGCAGTTGCAATTACAGTTGAAGTTCTGTCCATCATGGCTTTAGTCTACAGACGGAGAAACTGAAATGGTGAGTTCAAATAATTGAAAGAAATAATTAACCCAAAATTGGAAATAGTCATGTCCTCCTCACCCTCATGTTGTTCCAGACCTGTATGATGCTCCATTGAACACACAAAGAAAGACATTTAGCTCTTTTTCATTTAACAACAGTTCATTGTTGCCACATCTGTCAAGCTTCAAACAGGACAACAAAAGCTCTTAAATGTCATTTGTGTTCATGTATATTCAAATATGGTGCATCAAGATGCATCACTCCAAGTTTGATGTAAATGATGCACATTTCTCCTAACCAAACCTGGTGTGTTTAAATGTGTAATGAGATTTGAGAGCTGTAATGGGCAGAACAATTTTCAGTGAATTCTTCCATTTCAATCAGTTCCAGGCACAAATCGGGATCCATAAGTCTCATAGTGGATCTCTTTTTGTGACGCTTGGAAGAAAGTAACTCACACGGTTTTGGAACAACATCAGGTTGACTATCCTTTAAAGAAAACTTTCTAATCCCACGGAGAGATGTTTCATGAAATATATTGTGTCATCTCTACTAGGCCAGATGAACTGTAATTGCTCCACCAGAAGTGAGAACGTCAGCTCAAGATCTCCAGATCTCTTGAAATGATGCTGAGCTCAGTGAATCAGGTACATAATGATACAGCTGATCCATGTTTCTGAATGTCATATTTATTGTTCATCTCAAGAGTCATTGTCATACAGTAGAAATAGATTTGTTAGTTCGTTGATGTCTTGCAACTAATCGCTGCATTGCTACATCTAGTAAACACGCAAAGGGACTCTTAGGGACAATTTACAGTAGCTCTAAGAGTTTAATAAAGCCTTAAAGCATTTTTTTTTTAAACCAAGAACTTCTATAAATGCAGTACAGCAGTAAAGACAGAGGAGCGTTCCTACATTCATGAGGTTCTTTTACATTTAGAATTGTTTTAACCATCCTAATTAATGAGAAATGTTTGTAAACTTATCATCCAAACCACTGTATCCTTATGGTGGATGGATGGATTGATTGATTGAGGTGTAAAGGAAGGTTCAACAGTGTCATTATAGATGTAATTACAGAAATGTAATTAAGTGTGAATGGCTTAAGCCAGGTTCACACTGTGTGATGTATAACAGTGCTTGTTCCTTGTGCAGACTGTATGAACATGATTCAGATTTTAGCCTAGGATCAGATGAGTCTTTTAGGATTTGTAAAATTTGTCTCAGACAGCCAAATCGTGGCCAAAATCGTACAGTGTGCCCGGCTTTATTAGCTCTGCCTTAAGATGGAGCAAGACAATCAAATCCAATGTTTGTTACAGAAGAAGGAACTTGTAGTATGAACAACAGGTCATTCCCCTTTGGAAATTGAAGTATGAACGGTATGAATGTATTATGCATCATGTCACTTTGAGCCAGTGTTTTCCAGCCCTGGTTTTGGAGTTTCTTTTTTCGTGAATGTGAAATGTGTGTGTGTGTGCTGTTGAGCTACTCTAAAACCAGGGTTTGGAAGCCCTGATTTTGCGGCCTTTTACACGACACCGTTTTCAACAAAAAACTGAAAACTTTTTGTGTGTTTTTGGCCGTTCATTTACATGGCAACAGCGTTTTTTCCCATTTTCAGTACATTGTTGTTGTGTAAACGTACCCTTAATCTGGTCCTTCCTATCCATTTACATGCGTCTCGCTTATGCACTTTCAGACTGTTGCCTTTTGCTCTGTTTCTGATATAACATGTTCTTAAAATGTTAAAAATGTCCTGAATTACATGTTAAGTATTTGACATTTTGCATTTTGTATGTGTAATTTTATGTATTGTGTACTTTTTTACTTTTGCCATATTGAATCCCTATATTGGCGACTGTATGATCATTGAAAGTATTCTTTATAAGTATGAAAGACCCGCCAAATTATGGTTTCATTTAATCTTTATATATTCCTGTTGCATTTTTAGGACTGTAATTTGTTTTTAAAAAATGCACTGTGTCATCACTGAAGAGAGTTTTATTTGCACTATTCCTTCCGTATTATTTTTGCAATAAGATTTTATTTCATGAATTGCATTAATTGCACATACTGTAATATGCAGTAAATCTGTTTATCTTTTATGTTGCCATGTTTAGTTTCATTGTCTTTTGTTTTTCTTTGTCATGGTTTCTAATCAGTGTCTCACCTGTTGGGTTTATCATCTAGCCCTGTGTATTTAAGCCTTCTGTTGTTTACAGTGTTTGTGTGTTCTCGTTATTTATTTAATAAATGCTGAGTGTCTTCATTTATTCTGCGTCACACGTCGTTCTTGCTGGATTAAGCAACAGATCACTATGACAGTTGTCTTTCACTGTTTTAAAATAGCTTTATTTTTTCATCTACACACAAACTTCTTGAAAACATTTTTTTTGGGGGGGGGGGGGTAAAACCAAACCTAGATTTGGGTTTGCACATTGTTGTTGATTCCTGTAGTGACTGACTCGCCCCCAAAAAACTTTATGTACATTCAATAATTTTTTGTTTTTGTAAATTCAATACAATAAACATATTTTTAAGTGACTCCATTAAGTATCCTCAATGTGATTTTACATGATTAGTTTCCTCACTTTTGTATCACATCACTCAATTATATTATTGGTTTCTATAGCAACTGTTCACAACTGCATGTTAATTAGTAATAAATAGTCAAATCCTCAACTCAATTAAAACCTGCAATGTTAACCCAATATCAGGACATTCAACACTATATAGACTACCTCTTTTATCTTGCACAAAACCACTTTTAAAATAAAACTTCATTTCTGAATTTACAACATCAATTTAATGGAAAAAAATTATAATGCAAAATTGCACAACTTTTTTAGTGTAAAAGATGTAACTTCTGAGTCTTCCGCATTCCTGTTTTTTTTTTTTTTTTTTTTTGTGTGTGTTAAATCAGAAATGATGTAAAAGCAACATCCCACAGTTTACAAATAAACCTGAGAGTCGTGTTGTGAAATATTTCCTCTTCAAGCCTTGAATTTGTATTTGGTGTCATTTTATGTGTGCGTTCAAATCAAATCATTTCAAATAATTTTGTTTTCTATCACTGTGACAAAGTGAAAGTTGACAAAGGTGACATGTCTTTTGGTTTTTCTTCCAAAAATGCAAATGCAAACAAACCTGATAATTTGATTAAATGTTGGCACCAAAAGAATGCACACAGTTATTCCCTGATATGATTATGATTACTCTCAGTACTGTCAGAACAATTAACAGTCATTAATGTCTACTATTAATGCTCACCATTATACATTTGGATATCAAATTCCCAATGTTTATTTTTATGGATAAACATTGGGAATATGAAACATATCATTAAAATTACAATTTTTTTTTTTAATGTATGGCTGTCATTAAAAATAGTTATGGTATATATATATATATATATATATATATATATATATATATATATATATATATATATATATTAGGGCTGTCACGATGTTAGATTTTTCACACCACGGTTATTGTGGCCAAAAGAATTCACGATATCGATATATCGCGATATCTATAGAATCTATGGGGGGGGTAGTTATCAGTCAAATTAATTTTTACTTTGTTTATAGTTTTTCTTTTTTACCCAACAAACATAAGGATACTGATTAACACAAGGCACATGCATTTTTACTTCTTGCGTACTCAATCTATGGCAAATGTTTGTGAAGGAAGACAAGCATGTGAAGTTTATCTGGTTTCAAACTGAAGCCAAACACTGTTTGAAGGTTTCCTGAAGAACTGAAAAGCTCTTAAACCTGTTGCACTGGCGCCAATAAAGTCATGCAGATAGCAGATTTGAATAAAAAATCAAGTGCAAATACAAATACAAAAATAAGATGAGTAAAGAAAACGGGGTTCTTAATTTTAATAATCACCCTTTATTAAATATATGAACACAGAAACCCCCTGTTAACAGTTAATGTTACGTTTCCCATTCCATGATAACTAGTAAAATAATAGCCGCGTCGCGTCTATGACAACTCGAGGTATTGCACACCGGACACGCACTTTCTCATTTTATGGCCAGTCGCGGCAGGATTTTGAACAAGGTCCTGAGCCGTTGCTGGGCGCCGCGGACAGACGCCGAATAGAACCGCGCTGTGCTTCTCGTCCGGTATGTGTACACTCATACAGAATGTGTTCGAATTTTAAAGACGTGGCGCTGCGCTTCTCGTCCGGTGTGCGACCACCTCTAAGGTGCTGTTTTCTTTGAAGCCGAAGAACTCTGTTGTTAATACTGCGAGCTCAGCTTACTTTTTTCGGGTGTGGACAGAGTGTTTCACTCTAGCTGCGCGGGCGCAGACGAGCGCTGCGTCTAGAAAACGCCAATATCGCCAATACCGGTATATTAAATTAACACGATGTCGATATTTCATGCTTTGAATATCACGATTATCGTCAATACCGGTAGGCCTATATTGCGACACCCCTAATATATATATATATATATATATATATATATATATATATAATTGTTTTAATTTTAACTTAATTCTATTTCGAATTGTAATTCTGCCTCTATTTTTTCATCTCAATTCACTGTCAGATACTTCCACAGTGGGCGACATTTACATTTACGAGAGCGAAAGGTTTTGAAAGGACTATTCAAATATTAGGATGAATTTCACCTAAAGCGGGACAGTAGATGAAGTAAATAAATTATGTTTAATGCTCATCTGCCCTTTATATGCTCTCTCACACTTTTACTGATGATCTCTAAAACACACAAACAAACAAAAAGCATCAGATCATTATGGCATAAAAAGACATAGCCTAAAAAAGGTTGTTTTGGTATATTTATGGCAGGAAAGCCACTGTCTGAAGCCTTTGTGCAGGTGAAGAGAAGAGTTTCTCTTGACCAATCAGCGTTCAGTGTGGAGTACGACGGGAGCTTCTACCTGAGCAGAGACATGATCACCTGTGTGAGGAACAGCTGATGCATTTATCCACAGTCCAGTACTCTGGACACTCCAGTCCAGTTAGTGGCGGTAATGTATTATCAGGAGTCAAAATCCCAGAAGAAGAATGGGATTCTGGCTCTGCCTTTCAAACGAAAGGAATTCACTGATGATTCTTGAGTCTGAGATCGCGAGACAGCGGCACGTTCACAGGTGCTTTATGGGTCTGTAGAACATGATGCTCATGGTATTACTTTTCCTGGGGAAACAAAATGGAATCAATACGACTTTTTGTCTCTGTTACATTTCTTTGCGCATAACCAATGTTCAGTGCGGTAAGCAAAGTAAATATTTATTTTAATATAGTTTTTTAATATATTATTGAATGGCGCTGGTGATGGCGGTTGAATTTTTTATAAAGTTAGTTTTAAATTAAGTTTAAGGTTTAAAGTGAAGCAACGCCCGTGATGATTTAAGGGAAATATGAGAGAATATTTTAGCCTAATCAGGAGTTCAGCGAGTTTTTTTATTTATTTATTTATTTATTTATTTTTGCATAGTTTTGTGCATTTGTAGCTTTCCTTCTCTCTTGTCCAGTGATGCAATAATAATGTGTCTCCTCATCATTGTCTGAAACTCTTGCACGAGCGGTAAAAGCTGATGTCACAATTGCATATTAAATTAAAACATGGACATCATCAGCACAGAATTAAAAGGAGGTCAGATGTGTCTTAGATTCCTCCTGCCTTCAAAATAAGATTGCAAAGATTCCTTTGCAAGAGGGGGTACTTGAAGCTGCATTATCTTGCATTGTTTGGCTCAGTTGCTGTTTGACGGCTGGTCCCCCTCCTGCGGAATGCGATTGTAACAGAGGGGGGGAGCCCATGTACTCCGGACTGTATCGGGACAAATATGCGGCGACATTTTATGGGCGACGTGGGAATTCGAAAAACTCGATGGCATTTGCATAATGCATCATCGTGTGGGACATCGTTTCCGCGTGGGACAAATCCGCTTGTGGAAGCGGGCGCCCACAATTCATTGACAAAACTGAATCTAAAGTTTCACAGAAATGCTGTTGCATTTTTCACGTTTTGTATTTAAAAAATGTGGAAGTTTATAGGCTATGGCTAGTTGATAGTAGAACCGCTTCTGATCACAGGTAACTTATTCAGAACCATCTCGTAGCCTATACATGTTTCATTAATAACGTGTTCAAACTGGGGGCCACAAGAGAGAGCTAGGAGATCTGTGGAAAAGCAACGAGAAAAAAAGTGTTAAAAATGAAAAAATAAATAATAATAAAAACAAGATCAAACTAACCCCCCCCCCCCCCCCCCCAAAAAAATGCCTACATTTGATTAAAATTAAAAAAAAGATAATTAACAGATTTGATATGAAATATAGGCTATTCAAATAAACAAATACACTTTGATTTAAATAACTAATAAATACATTTGATCTATATAGATAAATAGCCTACATATAAAAAATACAAATTTATTTAAATGCATTGATTAAAATAGGCCTATATAAATTTGATTTAAATATAATATAATATATAGATTTCAATAAATCTTACAGTACAGAACTCCCTGTACAAAAAAAAAAAAAAAAAAACCCACAATGATCTAACAATAGAAACTAAATATTTTCCAAACAACATTTTACACATGTAGGCCTACCTATAATAATAATTGGGTCTTTTTATACATTAAATGATTATAGCTGCATTGTACATTTAAGAATGGGGGTTTGGGGATAATCAGATTTGGGAGTCTGTGTAAAAGACTCACTTTGATCACTTTGGTGTGTTTCCACAGTATTCTTGTCTTGCTTTTATTTTTCTTCAGAGAGACATCTTCTCCAGTATGTTTACAGTGCTCTCTCCAAACCCGCTGGATCCTCCGGTCCTGAGTTCAGTGCAGTGGGTCTGTATGATGACAGACGGATCTCTCACTTCAGTAATGAAGAACAAACCTGGAAAAGAGACCATCAGAGTTCAGAGATCTGGAGAGACACTGAAGAACCTGATGAATCTAAAGACTGGTTTATACATCTGGTTTATACTCTGGCAAACTGCACAAGATCCAAATGTGACGGTGAGTTGGTGATTTTTTTTTAATACATTCATATTCAAAGAGTTATTTATTAAAATAAATATTGATCAACAATGTTATCATATATTTTTAGGCCTCCATACACTACAGAGGAGAGTCGGCTGTGAGCTGGATGCAGTGATGAATGTAAAAGCGTTTGATGAGTACGGATATGATGGAGAGGATTTTATTGCCTTTAATTCTGACACGATGCAGTGGATGGAGAAAAATCCAAAGGCAAAAGAAACCAAAATGAAGTGGGACGCTGACAAATTTCATAATCGGTATCTCCAGTCATTCCTCAAGAAGTGCAAAGACTGGATCTCCACATTTAATGATTCAATAAGCAGTATGTGTTGTTCTGATGACTTCAGTGTCTTTCTA
Source organism: Squalius cephalus (assembly GCF_949319135.1). Lineage (NCBI taxonomy): Eukaryota > Metazoa > Chordata > Actinopteri > Cypriniformes > Leuciscidae > Squalius > Squalius cephalus. Next base: position 39,728,875 of record NC_137129.1, on the reverse strand, counting down.
AATCATTTTCAATGATACTATTCACTATGTTTATGGTGGTTTGTGTTTGATTTTTCTTGTGTGTAGAAATAATATGGAATATTGTTGTATTTGATTTATTTGATTTATTCCTGGTGTTTCTTATTGCAGATGCACCAGATGTTCATATGTTTGCCTCTGAAGCTCCTCATGACCGAAGCAAGCTGAATCTGAGCTGTCTGGCCACTGGCTTCTTCCCCAAACACATCGAGATGAAGATCACATTGAACAACGCTAGCGTTGAACCCTTCAGCTCTACTGGAGTCAGACCCAATGATGACGAGACCTTTCAGATGAGAATCAGTGTGGAGATTCACAGAGAAGAAGAAGAGAGTTATGAGTGTCACGTCTCTCATAGCAGTCTGACACAGACACTTATAACACTGTGGGGTAAATATGAGAGTATGTCCTGTCAGAAGTTCACTTTAATTTGTGACCTCTTTACCTGTATTTGTGATTGCAGCTCCGTCAGATTTTCTCAAATTAAATTTGGAGATTTTTTTTGACATGCATGTTGTTATGAATTCATAAAAATTGTAAAAAGACTGTTGTTGTTTTCCTACAGATGAAAAGCGCACTAATAGCAGTGAAGAATCTAGAAGGCATGATTTGGCAGTAACTGCAGCTGTATTTGCACTGGTAGTTTTAAATGTGTTTTTATGGTGTTTCTGCACAGGAACGGCACACAAAGAGTTAAATGGTAAGTTCAAAGTGTTTAAAACTATTTAAAGTAGTTCACCTAAAAATGACAATTTTATCATCATTTACTCACCCTCATGTTGTTTCAAACCTGTATATATTTCTTTTTTTCTACAGAACTGAATTATTCTTTTGTCCTTGCAATGAAGTCAATGGGGTGCAAAATAACATTGGACCCCATTGACTTTCATTGTGTGGACTAAAGAAAAACCCATTCTTCAATATAACAGATTTTCCTTTAATAAACATTTTAATAATTTTTTTAAGCTACATTTGTGATGCAGATAAACAGCTTATGCCAAGCTTATGAATTGTGAAACACAAAACAGTGAATAATGCTATAGTTTTGTAATGTATTGTATTTTATAATCTCTAGGCCAGATGGACTATAATGGCTCCAGCAGAAGAGAGAACGTCATCTCAGGGTCTCCAGAACGACCGAAGCCTGTTGAGCGAAACCGGTTTCAGTGGCTACTCGGGTCAGTTTGGGCTTCGTTTGAGCAAACTCAGTTTTTTTAGACTCAAAAAAGTGGATCACCTTTTAGTGGTGTTCATCATTTGATACTGGAGTTTAAGTCCAAGAAGGTATTAATGCAGGTTTTTTGTGCTGCAGGCCGAAGAATCTGTGCTCATGTACAGCAGTGAAGCCAGAAGAGGATCTTCCTACATTCATGAGGTTCTTCCATGAAAACACATCTCAGGGTCTCAGGGTTTCAAAATTAGAATTTCATTTCACCGCTCTGATCAGGCCAAATAATTTGTAAGCTTTAGTTTAATGCACAAGTACATTGAAATATTTACAAAAGCCTCCGACCAGGACCATATATGTGACCCTGGACCACAAAACCAGTCACATGGGTCAATTTTCTTAAATTGAGATTTATATCTTTACTTAAAGGTATAGCGGAGGATTTTCTTTTTCCGGGTGGATCATATTGGTCCTCCTAAGTGTCAATCATTCTGGTGATATGTTTACGTAAGGCCGTCGTACGTGCTCGTGCACACGATTCACACGATGGAGTGCGCTCAAAACACAGGTTGGGCTTCCCACTGATGTCTCAGTCGCGAAGTTTCTTGACAGGTAAAGTTTGGCATGCTATTTGGAGAAATCCATTTAAAATCACTGCTAGTAAAAGTTAATGTAAGCTATGATTAGCTCGTGCATGCTCTCTCATGCACACATTTAATAGGCGTTCCCTCTCGGGAGCAGGTAGAGTGTTGCGCATGTACATTTTTTCAAAAAGTGGAGAGGGCGGTTCTTTTCTAAAATTCGGGAAAATCCTCCGCTATACCTTTAATATCCTAATGATTTTTGGCATAAAAGAAAAATCATTTTGACCCATACAATGTATTGTTGGCTATTGCCACAAATATACCCGTGCGACTTGTGACTGGTGACGTGATCCAGGGTCACATATTTTCTGCTTGCATGCATTTACATTTTAAGAAAGAACGTGTGAATGACTGACTTGTAAGCGGCTCTTCGGCACAAAACCGATCCTTACGTATGCAGGTCAAATTTCAACACTAAAAACTAAAGTGTTGTTCCAGGTACAGCAGGTAAACCTCTTTAATGCTGCGGCCAATTAAGTACAAAATGAGTTACAAACGTACCTGATCTGTTCTGTTCTATGCACTTTAAGCCATGATTCCCAACTCTGGTCCTGTTTGATCCCTGCTGCAAATCTGAGGTTGGGAAACACGTATCTTTGATACGTAAAAAGATACACGTATCGTATCTTTGAGCTATCTATCAGTCTAAAGCTATCTGTCTACTTTGAGACTTCAGTGTTTTTGCTCTAATTCAACTTTTGGTACACGTATGAGTTAAGTTGTATAAAGAGTTACATAAATTTCTAATTAATATAACAGGAAGTGAGACTGGAATTACTGACGACTCGTTTCAGAAGTCTTTCGATTATTTCTTTAGGAGACAAGTTTAACTGTTGTGCACTTTGATCTTTAAAACTTTGCAGATATTTTACATTCACAAACAGCTTTATTATTACACTCTATGAAAGGTAATATCCCAAAAAAAGCATATAGGGTCACTTTAACATGCACCATTCATCTTTTCTGAGGAAAATTCATAGGTCAAATGAATCACCAATGCTGTATATTTAAGATTAGGGAGGTTAATGAATTATTGTTGATTGATTAATTGCTGTTGAAAATTTAATTGAATAAGATAACCCCGATATGTTATAATTTGTGTCATTGCCTGTACCGTACCGAACGCCCTGTGTCCGTTCATGTACTGTTGCATATATGGATGTGTGTTTTGAGGTATTAACGTTAATGATTTGAATGAAAATCGATTAATAATATTCCGGAGAATTCCTTACAGTATTTAAGTAGCAAAAACTTAACTTTTTATTTAATCTTTACAGACATATTATATGTACAATAGCTTCAAGTCTTCAGAAACACTGGACTTTACATTTAGTATAAAATATATTGAATGTGTTCATTTCATTTGCATTCAGAAGACCTCAATGTTAAATGTTAAAGTGTCACGTCTTCTATATTGTCATACACTGTTGTACTGTCTGTTTAGGGTTTATTTTTTGTTTTGAACTATTTTCTTTGTTCGCCATGAAGCTCCAACTTGTTTGCAAATGTACAATTATTTTTAATACCAATAAACCACTTTAAATCTGAAACTTCTCCTTTGTCAGTGTGTTTTTACAGGTGAGGTTTGCTTTATTTGAGGAAACAGTATAAAATAAGTTGTTCAATAAATGAATTAAATCACAGCAATACACTGCTTTTCTAAAACTAAACAAAAGTGAAATATTCTGTCTTGAAATCTCTTTCAAGTTTAAGTTGCAGCCAAAAGTAATACTTATAAACATAAACAAACTCGATCACATTTTCATCAAATTTGGATACTGGAATTAAACAAATTACACCAAATCCAAGAAGTAATAGAAATGGATACATATAATACATGAAATATGAAGGTTCCATATAATGAAGGTCAAATGATGGAGAATTTGTAACTTTATAGAAAGCTTTAATGGTGTAATGGAGGCTTAATTACTTGTTACTTTCAATCAGTCCAAATGAATGTATTTCATGTATTAATCAATGTATTTTTTCTAAATGTGAAACTTCTCCTTTATCAGAATGTTTATCAGAAATCTTTGTCCCAGTGTGCCTGATGACCTTTTTGGGCCTGATGACGCTGTCTGGGTTTTGCTGTAACTCATGCTTTACAGTTGTTGTGTGTAAAATAACATAATCCTCACAGAATCTAATGTCAGGTCATTCTATCTAGAATGTTTTATTTAGCAAATGAAAATTTGAATATTTAGAACATTTGGTTTGGAGATTTGGCACTTCATGCACAATAGACCTGGCATCTCTTACTGCAGAAGATCACGGTGAATGAATTGTTGAACTGATTCTGCATTCTGTAGTTTATAATAAACCCAAGTCATGAGTTGTTTAAGAGCTCTTCTCTTCAAACTTTAGTGAACACTATTGAGCAATAATCGAATGTGATGAATGATGGTCTAATAATCAAATCTGGGAAATGGACTTGTCAAAAATAGAAAGTTATTCAATAAATTAATTAATACAAATCATTTATAGATACATATAGATACACATAGATACAATACACTTGCTTATTTATAAATATTTTGTTAGGTGACAGGGGACACTGGCGCATTCATTTCGGATCTGCCCTACACCACATGAATTTTCATCCAAAGTTTTTGAACGATTTAAAAAAAATAAAAGTATACAACATAAACATCCAGTTGAATCAAAATAAGTATTTTTAATTCTACTTCCTCTTTTACTTCGAATTACAATTCTGCATCCTGCTCTCCATCTCGATTCATTGTCAGATGCTTCCTACAGGAGGCGACATTTACAGTAGATCCACTGGCAATAATACAACAAACCAGCAGTCCGTGTCCCAGAAACACATCTGAAGTTAGCAGAGACAACGACTTAATATCAGTTTTAACCTTTTTACTTTTCATAGAGGAAAATTGCTCTTAAGTGTTATAGTATAATTGCAGCAAACATATTTGCTATAAATTGGTTAAAATCGCTCTCCCTCTTTTCTTAAAAGCACTGTGGTCATTATTCCATAAAATTTTATTACATTTAGTTTCAATAAATTTATAATAATAATACATTTACTTTATTTTATCATCATATTATTATTTTATATCAAAAATGAGTCCTGTCTGAATCCTTTTGCCCAGGTGAAGGGAAGAGTTTCGCTTGACCAATCAGCGTTCAGTGTGGAGGACAGCAGGAGCTTCTACCTGAGCAGAGACATGATCACCTGTGTGAGGATCTCTGAAGCTCATGTGTGTGTGTGTGTGAGGACAGTCGCGCACCACAATAGGTTTCAGTAAAACACACAGATAATGGAGACTAGCGGTGTTTTATTTCTCTGTGTCTCCTGCCTCAGTCTGTGTTCAGGAGCGCGTGGCGGTAAACATGATGTTTTCGCGCGAGTTGTGGATCTGGTGTCTCCAGGTGAAGAGTTCCTCACAGAAGATGCTCTTCTCTCGGTGTTCGAGAGGCTGGAGAGCCGCCTGCTCTGCTCCGGTGTGTCCTGTGGGAAGGTAAGGCGGATCTGAGGAATTTTGGGGGAAATCTAGGTCCAGCTGAGAGAGAATCGGGTAAATGATAATTAAAGGGACATAGTAGGCTACAGTAAACAAAACAAAAAAAATAAAAGCAAGGACTGTATGTTTCCCATGATCTAAACTATAGTTATATACAGTATTTCTATATTAATTTTATACTTTTGGCGTGATCATAAAAATACACAAATTTTGATATTTCTCTGATATACAGTCGTGAATGTCTGAAAAAATGGTGCTTGTTTTTTATGCAATTTTTAGACAAAATATTCTCAATAATTTAAAACGTTAAAAATAATAACATTTTTTTTACTTTTTATATTAACATATCCTTTTTCCAGAATTTTACTTTCAATTATTTTGATTGTATTTCTTTTTTCTTTTTGCAATTTCCAGACAGTTACACCAACTAGATTTTTTTTTTTTTTTTTTTTTTTTTGTCAGAAAGAACATTGACACTATATGCATGACATAATAAAGACACTAGTTAATAATAATGAGAACTGGACCGTAAAGTGTTGGTTGCCTAAAAAAATTCTTAAAGAAAATAAGGCCTATTTAAGGATCATTAGATAATTTCCATGACAACTAAGCACATTTTATGAACCATATGACAGAAATCACATGAGTATCTTTACATTTACTAAAGGCAAACTTAAACTGCACACACACTGTAACCAGTTTCTTGTCTCTCTCTCTCTCTCTGCTGTGTAGTGTCTGTCTGTTGAACATCTGCAGCAGCTGTTGAGGAACCACAGCAGTTCTCAGGAGCTCCAGATGGAGGATTTCTTTACGATAGCTCCTGCATTCTGTCTGTTCCTGAGCGCTCCGATGGAGACCTGCAGGGCCATACGAGCGGGACACTGGGACACAGAGACACACCAGTTCATCCAAACCCTCTCAGACCTCAACGACACCAGCCGGCCTCCTCACCCGGACGTCCCAGGATATCAGGGTCTGGAGAAGCTGCTCGACGAGATGGAAACACACTATCAGCCCGACACACATGAGGTCAGGAACGGCAGAACAGCTTCAGGATTAATGTGCTAATCATTCAGCATCATATATATCAAAGTTAGTCTTGATACACATCTGTTATTTGTCCGTTCACATTTCTAGTCGTGTCTCTCTCTGAATGACGTCCTGGACGAGATCGGAGATCATCACGTGGAGCTGGACGCCGTGTTGGGAAACGTCCTCTATCATGTCCTGCGTGGAGACTGTCTCAGAGCTCATGCTCTTCCTCAGAACCGATACTTTCTGGATTACATCTTCAGTCAGTTTGGCTCTGATAACCTCACGCTTCATGGTATGACTGACTAATAATCCTGATGATGTTACACTAACCTGAAAATGTTTCATGTGGGAACATTCGGTTTTATTTAAGTAAAAAAAATTAAGATCATTGTTATTTTAGTATCATTAATATACCATTAAAGTTTTTTATAAATATGTTGAATGTTTTTCTATTTTCTATTTTCATTTTATTTAAAGTCTTAGTCATTTTATTTATTAGTTTAAAAAATGTCTATGTTTATGTTTTTTATTAATTTATATTTCAGTTTTAGTACTTCAAGTTAAACCAGAGATATTTTAGCATCTTTGAGATACTATTATATATTATATGTATTGTTATTATTTTTGAAATAGATGTTCTATTTATATTTTCCATTTTAATTTTAGTTAAAATGTTAGTAAAAAAAAAAAAGAAAGATATAGGTTACTAAATGAAATGGGAAATGTTGCCTTGGCTGAATTAAAAAATACATTTACCCCTGGTTTCACAGACAGGGTTTAAGACTAGTCCTAGACTAAAATGTAAGTCTGAGCTGTTCCCACTGAAATAAACTTGCACTGACTGATCTTAAAAATATATCAGTGCCTTTTTAGTTTTAAGATGCACATCGGGTAATGTTTTTTTATAAGCATGTTTATAAAAATTACTTAAATGTCCTAATTGATCTATGGTCTAATCCTGGCTTAGTCTAAGCCCTGTCTGTGAAACCGGGCCTTAAAGTTTTTGTTTTTTAAATTTATTTCAGTTAACATTTATTTTATATCAAGTGACAAAAATGTTTTCTTTTTCTTTTTTCTTGTTAACTATAATAACCCTGCTCATGTCAGGTACAAATGGCACTTTTTCACTTTTTAAAGAAAATATTATATCTAAAGCACATTATAGGGTCCTCAGATCAGTGTTCAGGTTTCTGTGTTCTACATTTATGTTTATGCATTTGGCAGACGCTTTTATTCAAAGCACAATTTTTTGGCAGTTCATGCATTCCCTGCCGAACCCAAAACCTTGGCTATAGCAAAAACATCAATATGGAACTTAATAATGTTCTCCTGGCTGGAGTATAAGGATGTTTAAATACCTATTTCTGAAGTACTTTTATGACCAATAGTTGGTTTAAAGCTGGAGGTTTGTGCTCTATTTTTAATGATGCTATTGTTACTCAGATTTTGAGGAGCTTCTGAAGACACTAAATCTGGGCAGAGGAGAAGACGATCACGATGATGTCCACCTCGAGCCTCATCAGGAGGATCACCATAATAACAGCAACTGGGATACAGTAAGACACCGCAGTGTGTGTGTGGGGCATCATGGGAAATCTTTACATGCATCATTTAGATTTAGATGAGGAGTTATTTTGAGGCCTGTAACATGACATATCGACATGAATAAGTGATATTTAGCTCTCTTGATTGATGTGACATAATGTGCAATCTGAGACCATGCAATCTCTCCGCAATGATAATCATTGAAATTACCGTTACAAGTGCTAATTTTTTGTTCACAATTTTTTAAGTGAAAACAGAAAAAACACAACATTTGAAACTTCAAACAGAATGAAAACATGCATATAAAATCTATATAAATATAAATAGCCTGTCATTTGACATCCGTGCAACTAATAAATCAGGGAATTGTACACATTAAAGCATGCATGCTTATCAGAACAATGAAAGCAACTGAAGCCAAATTATATATCTAAATGATAAAAAATGTGCATGTCTCAAACTGTGTCTGGTTGTTTTGTCTATAGACGTGTTTCAGCGCTGAAGACCTGTTGAGGATCTACCAGCTGAACTCTTCATCGCTGACCCGAGATCAGTTCACACAGCTCAGTCCTGCTCTGATCCAGCAGATCCTCAGCGGAGGCTGTTCTGAGATCAGTTTCACACACGTGACCCCTGATTCTCTGAGCACAGCTGCGAGTGAGTGACGGATCAGCACTGAACAGTTAGTCTGAGCTGTATAGCATATCCATATAAAGTCCACAAACATATTCTAAACCATATGTAGTAACAAACCTTAGTTCTCAAGCTTCCTTCAGATGTCTGTGCATTCAGCTGAATGTTTCATTATTCAGGCAGCTGCTATAAACACATCATTTTAACTAACTTTAACTACAGCAATTTGCTCATTAAGATTCTCTTTAAATTGTTTGTCTGCCATGACAGCAGTTGAGTCGAATGTTATGAACTGCATTATGAATTATGTGAAAAATTATGTAAAGCCAATTTGATGAGAGTGACAAACATCAATATAGTTGACCATATGTTTGACATTTAAATAAGACATTAAAGTGATTGCAAATAAACTATAAAAAATTACAGAAATTAAATTAAGATTCATTATTTTATCAACATCTGAAAACAGAAAATGTGCATTAAAATCTAGGTTTATAATTGAATTTATAAGGGGAACTAAGACTTCTGTGCAAGGCTATAATAACTGGTCAATGCCATGCTATTTGAAAATAGCCAAATATTAATCTGCCTGTATATTTATATTGGTGCCACTACTATGTACATATTTTTATTTGACAAAATACATTTTATTTATGCATTAAATTGATCAAAAACAATAGTGAATACATTTATGTTATATCAAATTTAAATAAATCCTAAAAAAATATGAAGCAGCACGACTGTTTTCAACACTGATAATAATCATAAATGTTTCTTGAGCAGCAAATCATCATATTAGACTTTTCTAGATTCTAGTTTTCTGAAGGATCATGTGACACTGAAGACTGGAGTAATGATGCTGAAAATTCAGCTTTGATCACAGGAATAAATTACATTTGAACACATGTTCACATTGAAAAAAGCTATTTTAAATTGTAAAAATATTTCACTGTTTGTACTGTTTCTAATTTAAAAATGCAACCTTGGTGAGCAGAAGAGACTTGACTTTTAAATACATTTTTAAAAATCTTGCCAACCCCAAACGTTTAAAAGGTAGAGTAATATCTAATGGCAACAATTTAAATGTGAAAAATGTATTTAAAAAATACTACCAACTTGATAGTTTAGTTTGTCAGAGAGTAAAGATGTTTTATATACAGTGTGTAACTGTCAGTGATGGTGAATGTTTAGATGATCACTTACAGTTTCTGTATCAGAAACATGACACATCATGACCAGTTGCTTTTCTGGTTCTACTACTATATTCAGTTCTTGTTGGCATCTTATTGTTGGCATCAGTCTCTCATTGACAAGAACAAGGACAATCAGAATCATTCCTGAATGCTGTGACTTATTATTTTAGTGACCATCTCTTCCTGGAGAAGAACAATCCCTCCACTGTTTTCTGGTCACAAACCAGATTCCGTCTGAATGTTTACAAAAACCACACCTGAGAATAACACAGACGATACGATCTCTTTATATAATCACTCAATGATTATATACGGCATATGTACCAGTGATGCTCATGATTCTATTGTATCCATTTGGATCAACTGAATTTGCTACTTCGGATCATGTGCCCTTCTCTTTGTTAGTGAATGTGGGCAAAGTGCCATCTCTTAAGTGTGTGAGCAATGAGACGCAAGTTGGAAAAATTAAGTGATCCACCTTAACGCAAGAGGACATTTGTACATATTTTACCCAGTCTGAAACCAGGCTGAGTAACATTGAGCTGCCTAAAAGTGCTGTTACCTGTAATGATATTAACTGTCAGAATCTGCAACACAGAGGTGAACTGTGCTCACTGTATGATAAGATTGTAGATTCTCTCCTTGTCTCAAGTCAACCTCTGTATAAGATGAAGACATATAAAGCTAAACCAGTTCCATGCTGAGGCTAGAAGGGCCTTTAAAGCTTGGGCTGAATCAGGCAGACCCAAGTGTGGCCATGTGTTTGAGTATATGAAGAAAGCAAAGGCAAACTTTAAATATGCCCTACGGTTTATTAAGAGTAATGAGAACACTCTCAAGGCTGACTTACTGGCAAGAAAGCTGCAAAGCAATAGCCCTACAGACTTCTGGAAAGAGATAAAAAGAATGAATACTGTTCCTACCAACTCATATTGATGGTGTAAATGGAGCAGAACAGATTACACAGATGTGGCAGAAACATTACTTTGACATTTTCAATGCTGTCAAGAGTAATTCTTTTATTGTTAACAAAATTGAGAAGAGTGAAGATGTGATTGTCACTCCACAAGAAGTCTTTGAGATAGTGATGAAGCTGGATTACAACAAGGCATGTGGTGAAGACGGGGTATCTGCTGAGCATTTAAAATATGCTAGCAGTAAATTATATCCCTTGCTCGCCATTTGTTTTACAGGCTTTCTTATACATGGAGTCCTACCCGACCGATTATTGTCTGTCATTTTGGTTCCAATTGTAAAAGATAAAACTGGCAAAATTAACAGTAAAGACAACTATAGACCTATAGCTCTGGCCAGCACTTTGTCTAAGGTACTGGAAAAGTCCATTTTGAATAAGTTGAAAGAGTTTTTGCTGACCTCTGATAACCAGTTTGGTTTTAAACCCAAGCATGGAACAGATATGTGCATAGACAAAACAGATAGACAAAATACAACAATTTTTATGTGTTTTATTGATGCCTCAAAGGCCTTTGACTATGTAAACCATGAAAAATTATTTTCTAAATTGTACAAGAAAGGTGCTCCAAAATGTCTTGTGAGAATTCTGGTTCTCTTACGAGAGGTTCTCTCGTATTGCGTAAGTTGCTTACGCATCGGGAAAGTCTTCTTTCTTCGAGATCTGAAGCCAAAAAATTATCCTTAATTTTGTATTCATTGTCAACGCAGTGCAGCAGCCGACAGACCTAGGCAGGCTGTATAAGCGTGCTCATTGGCTGTTCGGCGGCAACTGCTTAAGCCTATCAGTGAGCGCTCTGTACGCGGCAACCAATGAGGGCGCTTCGCGCCCTCCACACCCTTCTAACCGTCAGAATGGGTGTGGCCAGCGTGTATATATTCAGTGCTCACAGGCTAAAATTCTGATTTTCTTGTCTTCAGCGAAGCTCTTCGCATCGCTGGATCTTGAGAGCCGCCGCCATTGAAACCAGCGACCAGCAAGCTTAGGACAGCGCCTGAGGAAGCCGGCCGTCTTCGCCGCCTTCAGCCATCCGTGCCTGCTATGCTATCCGGCGACATATCCTTTACATTATTACTGTTACTTTGTGTATTCTAAAAGAGCAAATGTTGTGTATTTACAAAAACGCCTCGTTTTCCTGCGGCTCGTGCCGCGCCCCGCTCAGCAACGGAGACCGCCACCTCTTCTGCGCTCTCCGCCTGGGCCGCGGGCACGCCGCCACCGCACTCTCTCGGGCGGCTGCCCCGAGTGCGAAGAGCTTTCAATGTCGACCCTGCGGGCTCGACTTGAAGCTTTCGACCAAGCTGTCGCTCCGCCTGTCCCTGCCGGGCCGCGCAATAAGAAGCGCCGCTCGCAGCGACCACCGGAGACTGTTGTGACTGAGGAGCTCGCCGGAACCTCTCCCTCGAGCTCTCTCTCGCCCTCTCCCTCCCGGCCGCTCAACCGCCGGCTCTGCCCGCGCCGCCGCCGCGTCAGGAGATGAGGCGAATGTGATAGATACCCGTACTCTCCCTCTGTTCGAGCCGTGCAACTGCGCCGCTCACAAGGGATGGCAGAAGCGGACGGTCTCGGAGCGAGTTTCCTCTCCCTCTGTTCGAGCTGCGCAAACTGCACCGCTCACAAGGGATGGCAGGAGCGGACGGTCTTGGAGCTCTCTTTACGTTACAAGAAAGCTACTCCGTCCTCGCGCGTCACTCACCGGTGAAAGGGGAACGCCGTGGCCGGACTATAACCTCCATTTCTCACACATTTCTCAGTCCCCTCTTAAGTTCAGGCGACTGGAATTGTTACTATTGCAGTATACGAGCCTGTTATAAATACACGCTCGCCTGCAAGCAAACGCCGTCACAAGACATGATGACGCTCACCGAAAGCTAATGTATTCTCCCCTGTGGCTCAGTGGCGGAATCTTAGACTGTCATGCTAGAGACCCGGGTTCGATCCCGGCTCTCGCGGCAGATACAATTTATGCTGTTCGCTCACACATACTAACGAACATTTTCGCCCCGACGCCGCCATTGCGCGTCGCGCCTCACACTATATGTTCCCCGTCCAAAGCCACCGGGACACTGTGTGTAAAACGGCCAGCTATCGCTACGTGCGATCCGCCGTATCTAACCACCAAGAGCGCGCGCGCCGCGCCCGCCCCTGAATGTAAGTCCTGTGCCCGCCCTCGAGCGCTCACACATACTAACGAACATTTTCGCCCCCGACGCCGCCATCGCGCGTCGCGCCTCACACTATATGTTCCCCGTCAAAGCCACCGGGACACTGTGTGTGAAACGGCCAGCTATCGCTGCGTGCGATCCGCCGTATCTAAGCACCAAGAGCGCGCGCGCCACGCCCGCCCCTCCGTTTCGAGCTCTCGAGCCCGCGATGCGCGGCGATCGGAGCCCGGAGGCCATTCTGCCCCTGGCTGCACACGCTAAAGCGTGGGAAGCTATTCCAGGCGCATCAGAATGGGTGCTAAGCACAGTAAAACAGGGCTATACGCTGCAGTTCGCTCGCCGCAAACTCCGCGCTTTCAAGCGCGTATCGAGACCAGAGTGAATGGGGAAGTAACACATCTACTTCGAGCAGAAATAGCTACACTTCTGTACAAAAGGGCTATAGAACCGGTTTCCCCTTCCATGAGCGAGTCGGACTTTTACAGCCGTTATTTCCTCGTTCCCAAGAAGGACGGAGCTCTCAGACCAATTTTCGATCTGAGACGTTTGAACAAGGCTCTTATGAGAAGACCGTTCAAAATGCTCACAACCAGACAAATTCTCGCGCGAATTCGCCCGAGGGACTGGTTTATATCTCTCGATCTAAAAGACGCGTACTTTCAGATCCAGATAATACCCCGTCACAGGCCATTCTTGAGATTCGCCTTCGACGGTCAGGTATATCAGTACACCGTCCTGCCGTTCGGCCTGTCTTTGGACCAAGAGCTCGCTGGTGCCCAGTCAATCAACCTCTTTTCTGGGTTTGGATCTGGACACTGTAGCGATGACGGCCCGCCTGTCGACACAGCGCGCGCGCTGCATTCGACGCCTGGCCGCGTCCTTCCGGCCGGGCAGCACCGTACCTCTCAAAACATTTCAGAGGTTACTGGGTTGTATGGCCTCAGCCGCAGCAGTGCTTCGGCTGGGCCTTTTACGAATGCGCCCGCTACAACGCTGGCTGAATGCCCGAGTGCCTCACAGAGCATGGGCTTCCGGCGGTATCCGCATCAGAGTGACTCAGAGCTGCGTTTCAGCACTGAAGCCCTGGTTAGCGGCCGACTGGTACCAGCGGGGAGTGACAAGGGGAGCTATCTCACACCGCAAAGTTATCTCGACAGACGCTTCCACCTCAGGCTGGGGCGCTCTGTTCGAGGGCAAACCGGTTTTTGGCCTATGGTCAGACCAGGAAAAATGCCTCCACATAAACTGTTTGGAGATGATAGCGGTCGAGAACGCGCTCAAGCGCTTCCTCCCATTCATACAGGATCACCATGTGCTAGTCCGCTCGGACAACATGTCCGTGGTATCCTATGTGAACCGACAGTGCGGTGTCAGATCCAGGAATCTGTGCAAGCTGACAGAACGCCTTCTCGTGTGGGCTTACCGCTCGCTGCGCTCGCTGAGAGCCGCGCACGTGCCAGGCCACCTGAATGTCGGTCCAGACAGACTGTCCAGGGACAACATTCCCCCGGGAGAATGGTCCCTGCACCCCCAGACAGTCCAGTTTCTCTGGCGCCTATTCGGCAGAGCGGAGATCGACCTCTTTGCGTCGGAAGACAATGCTCAATGCCCGAAGTTTTACTCGAAGAGCGAGGACGCGCTGTCCCAGACATGGCCCAGCCTCCCGCTGTATGCTTTTCCTCCGATCTCCCTGTTGCCACAGGTCATTTCGAGGATCAGAGAAACGCACCACTCAGTGCTTCTTATAGCCCCGCGATGGGAAAACCAAACTTGGTACCCAGAGCTGGTGAGGCTGTCGCACCCACCCCCGTGGCCGATCCCGGTGAGAAAGGATCTCCTTTCCCAAGCCGGTGGATCGATCTGGCATCCCCATCCAGAGCGTTGGTCGCTGCATGCATGGGTGATCAACGGATACCCGTTGACCCGTCAGAAGGGGTCGTGAACACGATCACACAGTCTAGAGCCCCCTCCACGAGACGGCTCTACGCGTCTAAATGGTCGGTGTTTTCCAAATGGTGCGCTACTAAAAGCTTGGATCCGCACGCATGCGGGGTCCCGCGGGTGCTCTCCTTCTTACAAGAGCTGTTGGAAAAGGGCAGATCCCCTTCCACGCTCAAAGTATATGTGGCCGCTATTGCAGCGTTCGCTGAGACGACGCGCGGCCGGGCAATGGGAAGGAATGAGCTCATTATCCGCTTCCTCAGAGGAGCTAGACGGATGAATCCCCCGCGGCCCCCCTCGGTTCCTTCTTGGGATCTGTCCTTGGTCCTGGCAGCCCTGAAGGCTTTTCCCTTTGAACCGCTTGAATCCGTGGATCTAAAGTATCTGTCGCTTAAAACCGTTTTTCTGATAGCTCTGTCTTCAGTCAAACGAGTGATCGGGTGATCTGCACGCGCTATCTGTTAGCCCTGCATGTCTTGAGTTCGGGCCGAATGACTCGAAAGTCATTCTCAGACCGAGACACGGTTACATCCCCAAAGCGATTGGAACCCCGTTTAGGGCACAAGTTATTTCCCTTTCGGCTCTGCCAGCATCCGATAATGGGGACAGTGATAACCTCCTATGCCCTGTCCGGGCACTGAGAGTTTACATCACGTGCTCCGCCGCTTTCAGGCGTTCAGAGCAGCTCTTTGTTTCCTTCGGCGGACGCACCAAGGGTCTCGCCGCCTCGAAGCAGAGCCTGTCCAGGTGGATAGTGGATGCGATCACAGCAGCTTATGCCTCCAAACACCTGCAGTGCCCTCTGGGCATCAGAGCCCACTCCACTAGAGGCATGGCCTCGTCGTGGGCCTGGTCCAGCGGAATTTCTATCCACGATATTTGTATGGCGGCGGGCTGGGCCTCCCCGTCAACATTCGTGAGGTTTTATAACCTGGAAGTTCCTGCCCTACAGGCAAAAATATTGTCAGTATAAGTGACATGTATGCTCTGCCCAGTTCTCGTGTGCAGACTACGTTCATATGCTGGCGTTATTCTGGTACTATACTCAGGGTGAAGTGTTTGACTCAGACCGGCTGATCCGCTCTGTTTCCTATTTCCCGTTACGCGCTGTTATCGGTGCTGGCCCGCGCTGCTGGCCGCCCGTATTCCTCTCTGTGGCGCGGGGATTTTTCTCTTCATGTGAGACCGACTATGTCGTTCTTCTCCTACCCTAATGAGTGCTTATGTACTGTATGGGCTCGCTCTGCCGGCCCTACTGTTTTGCACTGTTATATGCTTATAGACCGGCCGCGCCGCTCTATTTCATATACTGCATGAAGTGCTTGTACTGTGCTGGCCCGTCTCTCCGACCGGCCACATATTCCAGCAGAATGTTATTCCCCGGTTTCCCTGGGATTCATGGGCTGGATGCTCGGCGCACACCGCGTTGACAAGGGGTTCCCGATGCGTAAGCAACTTACGCAATACGAGAGAACCTCTCGTAAGAGAACGTACTCGGTTACTAATGTAACCTCGGTTCTCTCTAGAAGAGGGAACGAGTATTGCGTAACCTGCCGTGTCGCGCCACGAGCTTTTGCGCTTCAGACTACGAAAACCAGAATTTTAGCCAGTGAGCACTGAATATATACACGCTGGCCACACCCATTCTGACGGTTAGAAGGGTGTGGAGGGCGCGAAGCGCCCTCATTGGTTGCCGCGTTCAGAGCGCTCACTGATAGGCTTAAGCAGTTGCCGCCGAGCAGCCAATGAGCACGCTTATACAGCCTGCCTAGGTCTGTCGGCTGCTGCACTGCGTTGACAATGAATACAAAATTAAGGATAATTTTTTGGCTTCAGATCTCGAAGAAAGAAGACTTTCCCGATGCGTAAGCAACTTACGCAATACTCGTTCCCTCTTCTAGAGAGAACCGAGGTTACATTAGTAACCGAGTACGTTTTCTGGTATGGCCATCAGTTAATGTCTGTAAAATGGGGAAATTGCTTATCTGCATCTTTCTGTGTGTCAAATGGAGTAAGACAGGGCAGCATTTTGTCTCCGTCTTTATTTAATGTATATATGGACAACTTGTCAAGGTTTTTAAATGATTGTGGAACGGGCTGTAGGGTTGGCGACAGTACCATTAACCACCTAATGTACGCTGATGACTTTGTTATTTTCTGTCCATATAGCGCTGGGTTACAAGAGCTGTTGCATGCGTGCACTCAGTATGGAACAGACTTCGATATAAAATACAACTCAAAGAAAAGCATTATCATGATAGCCTGGAGCCGAGAGGACTCCAAACTGGCATTCCCTGATTTTTTTTTTGTCAGGCAATAGACTTAAGGTTAGCAATGAATGTAAATATTTGGGGCATTATTTGACTGCAGACTTGTCTGATGACAGAGACATTTACAGACAGTGAGGCATGCTTTATGGACAGGCTAACATGCTGATCCGCAGGTTTGGAATGTGCTCAACACCTGTTCAATCAGACTCTTTAAGGCGTATTGCACTACCATGTATACTGCCCATCTGTGGAGGCGCTACAAAAAGAGTAGTATGCAAAAGCTAATTGTAGCGTATAATGATGCCATGCGGATGCTACTGAGGGTCCCACGTTGGAGTAGTGCAAGCCAAATGTTTGTGAATGTGGGTTTGCCAAACTGCCCTGCTGTACTGCGAAATCTTATGTACAGGTGCATGTGCAGGCTTTCGAGCTCGGTGAACAGTATCATCACTGCATTGACCAACCCTGAACTAAGCTCGGTGCGATATTCTTCTGGTATTTGGACTCTGGCTTATGAGCCTATACAGGAGATGAATGTATTGTTTTTATGTTGTATAAATTGTTCTTTTTTTGTTGTTGTTGTTGTTGTTTTTTTTCTTCTTGTGTGTAATATGGACCATTATTTATGTGTCTGAAATAAAGAATAATAATAATGAGCGCTTTGTGTCCAGGATATGGATATGCCACCCTCGCCAACATCATCATCTGCCTGATGGCCATGTTTGGGATCGTGGTGCTGCTGTTTTCCAGATGTACGCAGGTTTTCCAGATGTGCATCCAGTTCTGCATCAGCCTGGCCGTGGGATCCCTCACGGGAGACGCTCTCTTGCATCTGCTTCCCTCGGTGGGTGGACTCACACGTGTCTGAATAGGATGGGGTTCGTTCGTTGTTCTCATGGTTTGTGCCTGTAGTTTTTAGGTCTTCATGCACATAAAGATGGACACGGTCACGAGGAGGAGAACCTCGACTATGTTTACAAACTCCTGGTGGTCCTCGGCGGCATCTATGTCTTCTTTCTGATGGAAGCCATATTCTCCATCATCACTCGACACGGTCGTCATCATGATGGAGTGAGTGACTGAGTCTGCAGTCTTAGAAGAAAAGGCTCTGTATAGAATCTAAAAGGGTTCTTTCAGGCGCTTCATGTATAGAATCTTTTCGGGGTTCCAATCATTTCGATGATTTTTAGTTTAATTAATTTAACGAATTAAACCGCACATAAACATACTCTACTTCACAGATACTCAACAGGCGGCCCGCGGGCCGCATCCGGCCCATCGGCATTAATTTTATGGCCCGCGTCATGCAAAAGATGAACGCACTTTTTTTATAATTTGAGCTCAAAAGTTGCGCGAATATTAGACAGTGTGATTTATGTATATTGCGGACGGTCGATAATCCGTTGGTCGATTAATGGTCGTCATTGTGATGTGTGTGGAATGTTTAGTGAGATATAGCTAGGCTACTTAATATCTCCGAAATGTATCCAGAGCCGGCTTCAGACTGCGCTCAGCAGGGGGGCATTTATTTTCAATGGGTGGGCACTAGGTATGGGAATTTTTTTTCGGATATCAGATATCCTTTATTTATTATTGCTACTGCCTTTTCTGTTAGCTATTACCATGAAGTGATGCAAGTTGCAACCCATACAATAAACACATAAACCATTACACATTGTTGCAAGACGTGCAACTCTTAAGAAATTTGATTAAATAAGGGTTAAATTGGCCTATACAAAAAAATTACAAGACCGACTCTGACCACAGCTTTATTATAAACAAAGCAAACGAACATGCTCACAGTCTCTCACTGACAGGTCAGGATAGTAGTTTAACTGCTATCTCACTGGCGGAAGAGAGAAAAAAAGCTACACATCTTTATTCTGCTTTGCTCTAACATAAGCGTTCACAGTAGCCTACTATTAAAAAAGCATCATGTAACGTTAGTTACCTTCATCAAAACAAATTAAAAACACCCACAACATACACAGAGATTATTCTACAATTTCCATTTACAAGGAAATATAGGCTAAAACAGCTGTTTCTCCACGGCGGGAGTGACATTTCAGGACAACGGACAGCGCAAAACTGAACTAAATAGGCCTACTAAACTATTATTAGTCTCATCATCACAACATAACGTGACAACACAATATAGTGAACTTTGACAGTACATAATGCCAGTTAGATAAATACACTAACAACCGGCCAGCATGAAACTTTAAATTTAACTTGCAGTTAGAAGAGCTGAAGACGCCGCTTGTGAGCTGATTGGAACTTCCTGAGAACAGCGTCCTTCCATTCACCACAACACTTTTTTGTTAAGTCCTTCTCGAATGCAAGTTGAACTAGTCTGGCCTTTCTTGTGTGAAGCATGCTCCTTCTGTGTTCTGAAAACACATTTTTGAGCGTGGAGAACGAATTTTCGCAGGTCGCGGTAGAAGCACCAAATACCAAAGCCAGTTGGAGTGCCGTCAACGCAGTGGGCATCGCCTTAAGCGTTTTGTAATGTTTGGACAACAGTCTCTGAACTGTCCATTTCTCCTCTGAGTCGTCTTCCATTTGGGACTGGAGAAATCGACGTGCGACGCAGAACTCCGACTCCACTATCTCCATTCCTGCTAAATCCATAATGTGTTTGAGTTTTTTCACATCCAGAAAACTTTTATTTTCTGGGTCAAGAGCTTCCAATGCACTTATCAGCTTCCCATTGCGCTCGCTGAAACGCACATCCATTTCTCCAAGTACGGCATCAATTGCACTGAAAAAAAGTCTCTTCAGCTCTGACTTGTCGTTATTTGTGTCGTTTTGTCCCACACTCTCCTCAAGAACGTACTCCTCCAGGTTCCTGTTCATAACACGTCTCCTTTTGCTGGGTTGTATGGGCTCGTTGTTGTTGGTAGCAGTACTCCATAGCTCGGTAAATGCATCATCGCATCTCAGATCACGAACACAGTCTATCGCACTGTGCACGAGTTTCACTGCATTCAGTAGGTCCATTTCCTTCGCCTGTAGCTGTTTGTTAGGCGAGTCCAGAAGCAGTAATATCTTGTGCACACTATGTCCAATGAACACAAAGCTGCGCTCCTTTATCTGGTGTAAAAGGCCAGTTGCCAGCACTCTCACTTCTGATCCAAAGGCCCGAGAGCTGCTCGTCTTTGACAGTACCGCAATGATATCCTCCAAGTTTTTAAGGATCACAGAGACCGTTGCTAGATGGCCTGTCCAGCGTTGGTCAAGGAGGCGCTTCAGGGTATCACCTTTATAGTGAGTGGAAACGGTGGGCTTTCTCAGGAAATTATAAAGCATGCCACACACATTAAAGAAGTCACCAATTGCTTCTTCAGCCGACAGAGCATGGACGACCACAAGGTGCAGCTGGTGGTTAAAGCAGTGGATGTAAGGGATTTCTCTGCCAAGTCTATCCTGTAGCAGTTTTTGGACTCCTCCGTGTTTCCCAGACATGAGGGATGCACCGTCATAGCACTGACTCAATATCTTTGCACTGCTGAGCCCCGCTTTTTGAAGTTCTTGTAATATGGTGTCAGTGAGTGTCCCTGCGTCCCCAGCTTCTGCAGTGGCCATGGTAAGCAGACGTTCTGTCACCTTACAACTGTCCTCTGATATGAACCGGATGACTATTGAAATGTTCTCACACCCAGTGGAGTCACGAGTCCCGTCAACTTTGATCGTGAACCACTGCGAGCCTAAGTCACGTACAATAGCATCCGTTATGACACTGCTCATTGCCTCAAGTAGTTCGTTTTGTATTTCGTGACATGTGTATGTTGCGTTGCGAGGTATTGTTTTCACGACTTTAACCAGCTGCTGGTCTTTCCGGAGGGTGTATTCAAATAGAGAAAGGAACAGTCCACTCCCCCCCTCTGACATACTATCAAAGGCATCTAGCTTACCTCTCAAAGGTAGTTGATTTGTTGCCAGAAACTCCAAAATGTCAATAATGGCAGACATGTAGTATCGGTTCCTTGAAAGCTGCTCTGTGTTAATCAATTTGGAAATCTCTGTGTCCGTCTCTGTGCGTTTCCCTCGTTCCCTCCAAGCGGCAACGCATGTCAGGTGCTCTTTGGAAGTGGCATGTTTATGGAAGCCTTTGTTGGATTCGTTTGCATGCTTCCAGTTGCAATATCCCTTTGTGATAAAAACTGAATCAACATTGGTATATGCTGTCGCTGACCGAAATTTCCTACAAGGAAAACAAAAAGCGCTGTCTGTGTTCACAGAGTATTCCAGCCAGTCTCTTCCATGGTACCATGTACTCACAAATGAGCGTTTTTTCCCATTATAAAGGCGGCTTGGATACTTGTCCAGTTTCACCTGGTTGGGCTTTTTGTCACCGAGATCCTCAGGTGGACCTTGAGGTGTAGGAAGGTCTGGTCCAAATGTAGTGGAGCTGGAGCTACAGGTGCTAGCTTGGGAAGCTGCGATGTTAGCGGCCACGCCGCCGCCGCCGCCGACCACGGAGTCACAAATAGCCGGGCTGTTGTCGTTGTCTTGTTGTATGGGGTCAGCAGAATCGTTAATCGACGTGGAAGGAGAAACTGTGGTTTTGAACCATTTTCTAATGTCCATTTTTGGACAGTTTTCATCTGTTTGCTTTGTTTTGAATGCAGCCAGGAATATTGCGCCAACTGATTTCATTCATGTATTAACGTGCAAGTGATTGGGGGGGCGGCAGGGGGGTTTCCTCACTGTGGTTTTATGTTGGCTAAGCGCTTTATTATATTTTCAGCTAATGAGCAGTTTGTTGACATATTTTTATTATTTCTCACTAAAATGTAAATTAAACTGATATTATTTTGTAAATTATATCATAATTCAATTTGGGGGGGCATAAAAGACATTTGGGGGGGCATTGCCCCCTAATGCCCCCCCATACCGCCGGCAGTGAATGTATCATTAACTTGCTAAGCGCAACAATAGCAAAACAAGCGGTAAAACTGTCAGGCAACTCGTGTGTGCGACGCGCTATGCATAGCTCGTGCATTCAGAGCTGCGCACTTTCACAGCTGATTCGGGTGACGTTAGAGTTGATCCGCGCATCTCTGCAGTGTGTAATTGGCCGATGATCTCAACAGCATGAAAAACAAAACTTGTTTTCAAATTGTCAATGGTTTATAAACAGTAGCAAAAAGCGCTCCCATTACAATTAGGAGCTGTCAAAACGTCAATAAGTTCACGGCACTCTTGCAAAAAAATTGATGGATTTATAGCGTTTTGAAAAGAAAAATAACTTTGAATTTATCATCAACAATATTGTTGTTTGATTTAATAATCATTGTTCGACATGTTCAGACTGAGCAAAAAAAAAAAAAAAAAAAAAAAAAAAAAAATTTTTAACAGGATAAATTGTTGTGTGGGTCAAGCTAAAAAATGTTTTTTTTTTGCTTAATATTAATAATTAATATTGCTAGAAAACTGTTAATCCACTTTTTGTTCCATATTTTTTTATTTTCATGTTAGCCTACTTTAAATAGGACAAAGACTAGCAAGACTTACCTAGCAAGGTTTTTTAATACTCTGAGTATGAACTCTCTTTTTTTTTGCATTAATATCGCAAGAAAATTATTACCCAGATTTAAATTTTTATTTTATGTTCAGTATTACTTTAAATAGAACAAAGACTAGCAAGACTTAGCAAGATAGGTAATAAACTGAATTTCTATATAAGTAAAAACTGTAAATATTGTCATAAATAAAGTTTTACGATGCAAGTTGTAATTTGTGGCCCTTCACATTTAATATGGTTTAAATGTGGCCCCCTTGGCATCTGAACTTGAGTACTTCTGCTCTACTTCATCACTAGAAAAAAATTAAATGACCCATTAAACATGAAAGTTTTATGCAAGCATTTCACCTTCTATAGAACCTTTTTGCCATAAAATAATTCTTTAAAATTGAGTCTAGAACCCTATGAGTCTATACAGAACCCCAGTGCACACTGCAAATGACATAATCCAATTCTTACTGAGTAATTTTGTCTAATTTTCCAGTTAAAATTTCTTAAACCGCTTAAACCAAGATAAATTTAGCATGATATTCAGAAGCAACATAGCAAAAGATATTAAGACTTTTTAATAAGCGCACATACCGTTAAAAAGTCTGGATTAAAAAAAAAAGAAGATATTAATACTTTTATTCAGCATGGATGCATTAATTTGACCAAAAGTAACATTAAATACATTTATAATGGTACAAAAATTTCAAATAAATGATGATTTTTAATATCAAAGAATCCTGAAAATATGCATCACAGGTTCCACACAATATAAAGCCTTTTTTTTTATTAATAGAAAACACTTATTTTATATTGTAATATTTCATTTATATTAAAGACACACTGTATGAAAAGTCTTGTTATCATATTCAGCTTGACTTCAAGTAAATCTCTTGTTTCAAGGATTTTTTGACATTAAAGACCCGTTCACACCAAGGACGATAACTAAAACAATATAGTTTATATTTTTTCAAATGTAAAAAAAAAAAAGTCCACACCACAACTATAACAATAACGGCACAGAGGAACGATATCATCGGGATCACTTTCACAAAGATTTTTGATAAGCGAAATGAATGCGAAATGGCATTTTAAGCTTGACTAATAAAAAATAGGTTAAGCATAACCTAAATTTACATTTACATTTAGTCATTTAGCAGACGCTTTTGTCCAAAGCGACTTACAGATTAGGACTAAATTAAGCGAGTCATCGTGAAGAGGCAAGAAACAACGCAAGAAGTGCTCAAAATACGAAGTTCAGGCATTGGTCAGAGTAGCATAGGCCGATAAGCGAGGATTTAAAGTAAAAAGGAGAGAATTTTTTTTTTTTTTTTGAGGTTAAGTGCTCACGGAAGAGATGGGTTTCCAGCTGTCTTTTGAATGTTGTCAGGGATTCTGCGTTGCGGATGAGGGTGGGGAGAGCATTCCACCAGCATGGAACTGGGAATGAGAATGTTCTGGAAAGTGATTTTGTGGCTTTCTGTGATGGAACCACGAGACGTCGCTCGTTAATTATGTTATTAAGAAGGCTCAGGTCATTCTTTGTACTGATAACCACCCATTATGAACTGAGTTTGAGGCCTTACCTTCAGGCCGTCGAACAAAAAAATTAAGAATTTATGTCTGTGGCTATTAAGATAGTAAACTGCCCTGGCCCTGATGAGAGTTTACTTAGCACACAAAAATAATGAATTTATTAAGAATAGAGCCTGGTATTTTTATGTATGCATCCTGTATAATTTTATTGTTTATTTAGGAACTTTTGTATATAATAGTTTATCTAATATGTATTACATGGATGTGGTTAGTGTTTCTGGTGAGTCTGATAAAAATGTGTCCAAATAATAAATAAAAGAGGGCCCAAGACTGAGCCTTGGGGAACATCAGTGGTTAATAGCAATGGATAAAAACATTGACAGCCAATCAGAATCCATCGTGCTTTAAAGAGCTTGAGCATTTAAAGAGACAGACGACAAAACTGCAGCTTGCTGTAATAAACATGCTGGTGTGGACGTTGTTATAGTTATCATTATATTTATCTTTTAATTGTATTTTTTTGCTGTGTGCACTGGTATGACTGGAAAATGTTAGTAAGGTGGCCGCCACATGAATTTAAAGGGTCTCTGTTGTCCTGTTGTAGGAGTCTGACCCTCATCACTGCGATCACATTAAAGTTCTGCAGATGTTCCAGAGCAGGAGAGACAGCAACAACTCCACGTCACAGGACGAGCTGGTGAGACCGTCTTTCTGTGTGAACGTGGACCAAATAAACAAGTTATCATGTTACAAATCACTACACAGACACTACAGACAATACCAGTTTACCCTGAGGAGGACAGGGGTAATCATATTTCACAAACCCAGACAGTAATTGTAAAAAAACACGAGGTCATTTTAGGTGATTTTATTATCATCTGAATCAGGAATTTTGGTGTTCATTGGTGGTGTTTTTGATTTTTCGATTAATGAATGGATATTTAACTAATTTCTAGATTATCCTTAGATTTAGACAGGAAAATTTGGGCATCAAAGGTGGATTTTTTTTTTTTTTTTCATACAATATCTCTAAAAATTACAGCATTTTTTCTGCTCACTCATAAGACAAAATCCTGTAGGAACATCTGTGATTTGGGTGTATAATTTTTTTCCGTAACATGTCTGCTTTATTTTGACCATCAAATACAGTTTATCAGTGCAGAAACACCACAGTCTTCCTCTGTAATCATCAGTTAACACTGTCAGTTCTCGTTGATTTCAGGTGAACGAGCAAAACAACGAGAAGTCCTTCCTGGAGCCGTTCAGCAGCACACGAGGTCAGTTCATGCCTAATACTCAGCGCTCTGTGCTAAACACAACTGGGCTGTAAATAATAACACCCCACTTAGAGTTAATCACATGTTTGTGCATTAAGGGAGTAAAGTGACCTGTTATTAAAGTGACCTATACCAGCACCATCCGATGAGGTCACTTCTTAAGAAGTTTCTGCTGCCATATAAACTTTTCGTGAACATTTCTACACCTCCTTTCAAAAGACTCAGTAGGATTTTTACTCTTCTGCTCACCAAGGCTGCATTTATTTGATCAAAAATACAGTAAAAACAGTAAAATTGTGAAATAGTAAAAAAAATATATATTTGAATATATTTTAAAATGTTATTTATTCCTGTGGTTCATTAAATTGATCAAAAGTGACAGTAAAGTAAGTTACAAAAGATTCTATTTCAAATAAATGTTATTCTATTTTGAACTTTCGATTCATCAAAGAATCCTGGAAAAAAAGTTTTCACAAAAATATGAAGCTGCAGCACAACTGTTTTCAACATTGATAATAATCATAAATGTTTATTTTAGAATGATTTCTGAAGGATCATGTGACATTGAAGACTGGAGTAATGATGCTGAAAATTCAGCTTTGATCACAGGAATAAATTACATCTTACAATATATTCATATAGAAAAGTTATTTTAAACAGTACTAATATTTCACAATATTACTGTTTTTACCGTATTTTTGATCAAATAAATGCAGCCTTGGTGAGCAGAAGAGACTTTCAAAACATTTAAAAACCTTGCCGCTTTGACCAGTAGTGAGCATCTCTCTCATGTCCCTCAGAGAAGCGTCTGCTGCCGTTCATGATCACCATTGGTGACGGCATCCATAACTTCACGGACGGTCTGGCCATGGGCGCTGCGTTCTC
This sequence comes from Squalius cephalus, assembly GCF_949319135.1. Taxonomy (NCBI): domain Eukaryota; kingdom Metazoa; phylum Chordata; class Actinopteri; order Cypriniformes; family Leuciscidae; genus Squalius; species Squalius cephalus. The sequence continues at coordinate 39,702,595 of NC_137129.1, read as the reverse complement.
CGTGTCGTGGCGCTCGGGACTGGCGACATCACTGGCCGTCCTGTGCCACGAGCTTCCACACGAGTTAGGTGAGATCTCAGCAGTTTCATTTGAGAAGATAAACTAATCTAGCTACTGAAAATGCATTGAAAACAACTAGAAAAAGTAAGTTTGTCAAGACAGACTTTGAATGTTGTGTGAATGTTGTTTGAAGGTTACAGAAACATGCAAGTTTGAATACTAAGACTTTCTATGTACTCTTGAAATAACTCTAGTACACAATGTACAGTAACATTACTGTAAAGCGCAGTCAAACTTGTTTTTCTGTTTTCCTGCACACACGTTTCCTTTCAGGAAAATAGTCATAGGAATAGAGTATTTATGCAACAAAAATTTCAACCTGGTTTAATGTTAAATCCGCTAAAAAACTAAAAAGTAGATTTTGTGTGAATCTCAAAACTCGCTATGAAAAGGTCTGTCACATCAAAGTCATAAGATAACAAAAGTATTATATTTTGCATAAAGTAAATGAAGACTACCTTTATTTATAATTACATTTAAATAGTGAATTTTTTAAAGTTATATATTTTATTTATATTATTTATATTTAATATGTATTAAATATATATATATAAAAACACACACACATTTTTAAATTAATTCATTTTGTTTAAATATTTAAGTATTCCTTTATATTATGTTATATTATGTTTTTAACAATTTACTTTTTTACATTTTCAGTTTTCATACATATTTATATATATATGAATAGTTAAGATGCAAAAGCCTCTAAGTGCCATCTGAAATTTTCTTCTAGAATGATCATTTTTGGTACAACTAATAGGTCATTTTCATTGCCATTTAAGTGAAATTACTGAACTTAAATATATAAGCTTGATAAAAAATTATCATTCTAGAAGAAAATTTCATATGGCACTTAGAGGCTTTGGCATCTAAACTATATATATATTTCATTTTTATGATGCAAAATATAGTTGTATGTTTATGTTTGTGTTTGATCTCTGTGCGGTTGTTGTCTGCAGGTGATTTTGCGATCCTGCTTCACTGCGGTCTGTCTGTGAAACGTGCTCTTCTGCTGAACGTGGGCAGTGCTCTCACCTCCTTCATCGGCCTGTACATCGCTCTGTCCATCTCCACACAAACACTCGCTCAGGAGTGGATCTCCGCCGTCACCGCCGGACTCTTCCTGTACATCGCCCTCGCAGACATGGTGCGTTTGCTGCTTTCAGAACACAATAACTGAGCTAAAATGAACAAAATAGCCAACATATATTGTGTAAAATGAAAATGACGTGCTATATGGGCTTATGCTAAAAGCAGAAATATCAGATTCAATTCTAAAAAAATCAATACATTGTAGTTTCCTGCATTTTTCAAGTAAAACAAACATCTGAAATATGTGTGTCATCAGATCATCATAAAAAGCAAGCTTCATTTCTATGTTGTTTTCCTCTTGTCTAGCTCCCCTCCATGCTTCATGTGGACAGCAAATGGCCGTGGCTGATTTTTCTCCTGCAGAATCTGGGTCTGATGACCGGATGGGGGATCTTATTACTCCTGTCTTTATATGAAGATCAGATCGGAATCTAAAATATGATGCCGCTTTGTACTAGTGTATTATCATATTCCCTTCCTCAAGCATGTTTGTGTGATCATCATTTAAAAAAAGTGGAAATTTGTGCAATTTATAGTGCTGCCATGTTTTAATATGGGATTTATTTGGGATCTATTATTTTTAATAATATTATTGTATTTTTACAATTTCTTCAGAAAATGTAAGTCTAATAACAATGTAACATGTGAAACGGATAAATCAGCTGTTTGAATCACTTTAAATCATGGTCATCAGCATCAGTGTTGTTTCTATGAAGATATAACTGGATTGAAAATATTGCACTTGATATATGGAAGTGATTTTACATCATGAAATTCTGGTAATATGAAGTATGAATTGTGTACTGTATAGCCATAAGATAGCTCTGTGAATAAATGAACTAAGGGTGAGCTGTAGATCCTGCGCAAGTCTGAGAATAAACATAGTCTCTGTGGTTTCATAAATGTTATGTAAAGCCTGCCTTCAGCATTATGGTGTCAGTGTGTTATTAGTCATGTTAGAGACTGCTGTGGTGAAGCCACTTCAAGCCAGTGATTTTACTGTCAAAGCTGAAATGCTGAGGTTTCGCTGAGACTCATCAGAAGTGTTCATTAGACAATGATCCTTGTAGAAATGAAGGAAAATGACAGGTGTCTCTGATATATAACATACACACACCCAATTTAAATACAGTGCATTGACTGCAAACCCTGGAAAAACATTTAAAATGAGACATTACTCACAGAAATGCTCTCTGTCAGGGTCGGAAATGAACCAGGGTGTGAGACAAAAATACTCGTCTAACACTGACTTCATTATAATATAAAACAAGTTAACTTAGATCAGTGTTAACTCTTTGAAATGATTTGCATGTGCATTTTTTCCTACTCATATAAAAACTTGGTACTGATCCATTTCTTTGAGTAAATAACAGAATTAAAAGTTTCTATGAATTATAATAAAGCATTGAAGAGTTTATGTTCAAAAACAGGTGAGTTTGAATCAGAGCAACTTGAGCTGAACGAGCAACACATGTAATTGGTTTGTAATTCCCTACAAACTAAGTACTGGTCTTACCTTATAAATTTTTATACAGAATTTAATTTAATTTGATCACTTCGGGGTAGGTACGCGAAACGAAATTCCCGACAAAGCTTTATCTGGAGTGGTAAAGGGATCCTCCATAGGGAGAGACTAGTTGGCACTTCTACACTGCGTTGTTATCGGGTTCAGGCGAAGGTCCTTCATCAGATCTGGACACGGCCTGGATCCGGCAGGCTGCGGGAAAACCTCGGGATAAACAAAGACACTAAAATTAGCGTAGATGCCATTCTTCTTCTGATGTAACGAGTACATCAGGATTTATGGGAAGTGTTCCCGGTTCCAGCTGACCTAATCTATGCAGCCTAATATTGAATTATAGAAGTCTATAATGTATTATGTGAACGCTAGGTCAAAGAGATGTGTCTTTAATCTTGCTTTGAACTGACAGAGTGTGTCTGCTTCCCGGACAATGGTAGGAAGACTGTTCCAAAGTTTTGGTGCTAAATAGGAGAAGGATCTACCGCCAGTAGTCGATTTTGATATTCTAGGTATTATCAACTGGCCGGAATTTTGAGATCGCAATAGACGTGAAGGACTATAATGCGCTAAGAGCTCGCTCAAGTACTGCGGAGCTAACCCATTTAGTGCTTTGTAAGTAATCAGCAATATTTTAAAATTGATGCGATGTTTAATAGGGAGCCAGTGCAGTTTTGACAGAACCGGGCTAATATGGTCATACTTCCTGGTTCTGGTAAGAACTCGAGCTGCTGCGTTTTGAACTAGCTGTAGTTTGTTTATTAAGCGTGCAGGGCAACCACCCAGTAGAGCATTACAATAATCTAGCCTTGTCATGAATGCATGAATTAATTGTTCCGCATTTGTCAATGAGAGCATATGGCGTAATTTAGGTTTTACAGATACTAGACACATGACTTTCAAATGAAAGGTTGGAGGACACAGATGATCATGTGATCAGGACATCTTGACACCTCGTTCTAATGATCTCCAGAGTGGCTAAACAAATGATCCCATTGAAATCAAACTGAATGTATTTCCTCCAGTGTCTGCGGTCACGTCCGTACACCTGTGCTGGATAACACGTACTTCCTGCAGGAGGAGACGAGCACATTCTCAATTACTCTCAAATAAAACCATGACGAAGTGTGCGATATTGGCAAGATATATCTGGATATAACTATATTGGTGACACCTGGAGGGGCGTGATTGGGAGGAACGGGCCCCCCTGATCTGAACCCGAGTGGTGTTCAGTTATTGGACTTCTGTGCTAGTGACAGTTGGGTAAAGAGAGGGGCGGAGCTGTCAACTGATCACCACCTGGTGGTGAGTTGGATCCGATGGCGGGGGAGGAGGCTGGACAGACTCGGCAGACCCAAGCGTACTGTGAGGGTCTGCTGGGAACGTGTGGCCGAGTCTTCTGTCAGAGAGATCTTCAACTCCCACCTCCGGCGGAGCTTCGACCGGAACCCGAGGGAGTCTGGAGATATTGAGTCTGAGTGGACCATGTTCTCCACCTCCATTGTCGAAGCGGCCGCTTGGAGCTGTGGCCGTAAGGTCTCCGGTGCCTGTCGAGGCGGCAATCCCCGAACCCGGTGGTGGACACCGGAAGTAAGGGATGCCGTCAAGCTGAAGAAGGAGTCCTATCGGGCCTGGTTGGCTTGTGGGACTCCTGAGGCAGCTGACGGGTACCGGCAGGCCAAGCGAACTGCAGCCCGGGTGGTTGTGGAGGCAAAAACTTGGGCCTGGGAGGAGTTCGGTGAGGCCATGGAGAAGGACTATCGGCTGGCCTCGAAGAGATCCCACTGGGAGGAGACCCCGGGGAAGACCTAGGACACGCTGTAGAGCAGGGGTCGGCAATTAACTTTGGCCGCGGGCCAATTTTTCTTTTAGCCAGTAGATGGCAGGCAAGCTACACGGAGTAGCTATGGATACAAATTAAATACTCTTAATGAAAACTCTTAACGTCTACATTGCATATAGGCTATCAATGAAATCATTTTAAACAGATCAAGTACTATTGTGTTAACATATTACAGCTATTTTAATAAAGGTGTGAATAGCAATGCCTAATTTACTTACAGTCCGACTTTTGAACTTTATTCCTTTTTTATTATTATTATTTATTCGGGACACACACATACACACCTATGGTTTAAGGAGGTCTGCGCGGGACTGTTTTTTTTTCTTTCCTTTTCTTTTCGTCCCGCTCCCACAAGGTTCAATTCAGCAATTAAAATACACTCTGTGTTCAACTTCACCCGCATTATTTCCCGACCTGACGGGTCCGCAAAATTTAGATCTAGTTTCCAGAATCTCACATTCAAATGTCTCTAACGGAAAGAGAGATTAGTAGCAGCCTAGAATTATAAATGCTTTGTGTTCGTGTCAACATAAAATATTATTTTAACATTGTAGGCTACTGTCAGCCAGGCGCGTAGCCAGTAATGGGCCAGGGCGGCACTGGCCCGCCCACATAACTCACTGGCCCGCCCAGGCAAGTTTGATCAAAATACATTTTTAGTTTATTTTTATTATTCAAATGTATTTAAGAAAATATATTAATATAAACCTGATTTATTGTTGACTGGTGTGTGTGTTTAATTCTGTTTCCGAATAAAATGCGTGAAAGCCTCCCTCCGGAACGTAATTGGTTGCTATGGTTGCTAGGGGTTCCGAGTCCGACAGGAAGACTCTCTAGGCGGCGGGCTCTGGCGGCCTTTAGTTCTTTGAAAAATAACTCTGTGACTCTTTGGACTATGATGAGATCATTTCTGTTTTTAATACTAAACCCAGGCACTTGCATCTTGTTTTGTAGAATGAAAACAACAAAGGTAGGCCAGTTGTTTAACTAATTTCCGTAATGTTTGCCCGTGAAGTGATTTAAGGCGAGACACGGCAAAAACATCGTTTTTTTTTTTTCACTTGTCAATTTTAAGATTTTGGGCTATTTGTCTTCTTCAATGCCTTATTTCAGACTTGTGGTGAAAAAAAATCCAAAATACACATTTAGGTCTTTATTTTACTACATTTTGTCTATTTGCGTCTGTATATTTCTCCTAAATTCAACAAAAGTTGGCGTTGTTAATCAATATGCTGCTCCGCGATCGCTGTCTGCACCTGTCATAACACAAACACCGTTGAAAAGCTCTCTACTTTCTCCTGTACACAATGCTGTCGGATCCAAATATGGTTTCCTTTAATCAGCAACCAATCGTGAAAGTACAATGGGGCATTTAACTCTAAAAGCGAAATCTCATTGGCTGATGTCAATTTCTGACAACGTGATTCGTTCAGATGCATCACGTGACGTGCTCTGACATTTTGATGTGTGTTTTTGACTGTTTTTCTGTTCAGTTGTTGGCCATAAATGCGGTGTTATAAGTTTTGATGTGTTTTAGGTGGTTTGTATTGTTGTTGCTGATGATTTGATAAGATATTGTGTCTGTAAATAGTTGTTTCTGCGAAAAAAGTATGATTTTTTTACATTACAAATCTTTAAATGCTGTTTTCTCAAAATTAGTTGTTTGTCATTCTCCAGAATAACTGAGGAAGTTTTATGGTAATATCTATTATTTTAAAATGTTACCCTATTCACCTGTCTCGCCTTAAGTTACTGGTGTGTTGTGTACTGTATAGCTGAATGCCTTATATAGGCTAGCCTACTGTACATTGTTTAGTTTAAATTAGTTGCAATTTTTTTGGCACAAAAGCGTAATTTCCACCAGGCTGATTGCATTGTATATGGTTGATTTAACAGAAATTGGGGAGTGTGTTATTCATTTCAAACCGTGCTCTGCTGATAGTTTTCATTATTTGAATTTCTTTTACTTTTAGCCTACTTTATTTCCGGGTGAACTATCTTTGCACTGCTGTCTAGCCTGAATAAAATAGACAGGTTATTGTCTATGCTGGTGGTTTGTCCAGCCTTTATTGAGCTCTGATGGTTGAACATGATGATTATTAGACAGTGTTTTGTTATTGCCTTTGCCCAATATTGCAAAATAAAGGTGTAACTGTTTTTGCAGTTTATCTATTCTTTTTTCTACTCTCTAAGGTTTAATTATTATTTAAGTAATTTTTTTTCTATAAAACTATTGGCCCACTCACTTTTTCACTGGCCCGCCCAAAATACAATTTCTGCCTACACCACTGCTGTCAGCAGAGAAAAAAATGTCACAGAAAAAAATAATGAAATATAAATAACATAGCCTAAATTAAATAGGACAAAGCCTATCACTCAAATTGTTAAGCAACATAAACGAAAACCATATTATACTGACAAATGAAGCATGCTATTTTCTGCCAACTATTTCAAACATCCTTGCAAAAAAATAATGTTGTTTATTATTTATTAACAATGGTTTCAGTACCAAACAGCTCCTCAGAGCTAGGAGCCAACAGGTGGTCAGAATGAAGCGCGGATACGCTGTCAAAAGATGTCGAGAGTGGGCTATTGTCAGTCAGACCGCCCGCTCCGTCCAAAGTACACCAGAGTTCCGACCGCTACCGTCTTTATATTTTAAAATTGAATCCCGCGCCGCATGATTCATGCGCGTTTCACACAGTATGCGGCCGTGAAATCGCGGCGCGGCTACAGCTTTTCTCAAGTAGCCTAGTGGAAGAGTTTTGTGCAGCATTTAGTGCAAATATTTTTTATCAGGTAGGCTAATACATATTATTTATCAGTGTGTTATACCCGAGTAAATAATAAGTAACGAATGATACACGGGGCCTATTTGTAAACCGTTACTGTAAAATAATAGGCTGAAAAAAAAAAAAAAACCGGACTTCCAAAATAATCCGGCGGGCCAGAAAATATTGCTGGCGGGCCAGTTTTGGCCCGCGGGCCGCCTATTGCCGACCCCTGCTGTAGAGACTATAGCTGTGTCCCAAAGTGAAGGCTGCGTCCTTCGAAGGCCGTATTTGAAGGCCGGATGGCCGTATTTGAAGGCCGATTGCGTCACCGCGGCGAGACAAAACGTCACAGCGGCGCGACGAAGGACGTCCCAATTCAAAGGCTGCATCCTTGGAAGGTCGCATTTGAAGGCCGATTGCGTCACCGCGGCTCGATGAAGGCTGTCCCAATTCCTGCGAAGGCCGTATTCGAAGGACGGTTGCGTCATCGCGCCGCGACGAAGGCTACCCTGATTCAAAAGCGACGCCAAATGCGCCCTTCGTTTCCCCGTGAAAAGAAGGATACATAAATGGACACTTAGCGGCCTATTCTACCCCATAAGTCATTGCGCGCCGCTGACGACAGGCCGGCGGCCGAGACTAGAGATCGGTGGTGGACAGCAAATTCACATTTAAATGCAGTGGCGGCTGGTGCTAAAAATTTTTGGGGGGGCACAACAAACTGAATTTTTAATTCAGGACTGAATGTAGGCTTATTGTTAAATAACAATTTAACAGTGATAATAATGTAGCTATCATTATCCTAAAGTTTAGCTAAAACTTCAGCCGGTAAGGTTGGGAAATAGCCAATTGCCAAATAAATCTGAATTTTTGGGCTAAATGGCGATGTATAGTATAATCTGAGTATTTAATTATTATTTTTCTATTTGAATAAAAAAAACCTGTATTTAATTTTTTTTTTAAAAATATTTAATATCCTGATCGATATTGTCCTACAAACAATGTTTATATTGAAGGTTATAAAAACAAACATAGTGTAACCTTGCTGTCTATCTGCAGTCTATCCAAAAAAGGGGTCAAATCACATTACATTCTAACATTGCAACATTACAATCTAAAAACAAAATAATGTTTTTTTAAGAAGTAGTTAAATTTACTAAACCAAAAAAAAAAAAAAAAAAAGCTAATATCATAAAAATACACATGTAGGTTTGAAATTCTCTAGCACATTTATGTTCACCAACAACAACAAATATTCAACAACAAATGTTTTAGCAAAATATATTTATAATTTAGTGCTAATGTATATTTTAGTCAGAATAATTGCGCTCCTATTCTATTGCGCTCCGTCTGTTCGGCGCGCATGCACGCGGGGGCGCTCGTTCACGGAAGTATAGCTTGCAGAAAGCTCGCCCACTCATGACATCAAACTGGACTTTCTAACATTTACAGATGGAGAATATGTCCGTGAAATGTAAGTTATGCACTGAGGAAATTATTGAATGTCACTTCAGCTTATGGCTAAATACTAATAGAGGTACATTTGTTTCCACCAATCGCTGCACAAGTTAAGGTTACGTATGATGACGAAAGCACGTTAGTGCGAGCCCTCCCGGAACCCATAGAGAATGCATTGCAGTGCCTGCAGTTCGAAAAAAAAAATCTTTGAATGTAAGTCTATGGGAAGACTCTGGGCGATTCTCAGCCAGAGTGAAATCCATAGATATCATATAAAGGCTAGATGTCTCGTCCGCGCTGCTGGCCAATGGAGCTCGACATCCGCACACGGCGGCCATCTTACGACAGGATGCTCGCTCACTCATAACATGGTGCATGTACTTTTAAATAACCATAACTTGCTCAATTTTCAACCGATTTTCAAACGGTTTGGTTTGTTATAAACGTCAGAGATGTAGCTATTATACTGCATACATATGAATAATTATGTTCAAAATGTTTAAGCATTCAGCATTATAGCCACGTTAATAACGTTTGTAAGAAACCAAACCGTTTGTAAATCCGTCCAGATTTCAGCAAGTTACGAGCATTTTAGTTGGCGTATGTTACTCACCTTCCGTCCACAGCAGCAGGGAGCAGCAGCGCAGTCTCCTGACCTAAGATGGCCGCCAAGTGACGACACAGCTGACTCCGCCTTGAGCCATCTAGCCTTTCTATACATGTCTATGGTGAAATCGCCCAAAAAGAGGCGGTACTCCACAGAACGTGACTCGGCGCTGATTGGACTATATCCAGAGGCAGAACAACAGTGAGTGACTGCTGCTAGCGTAACTCTGTGGTTGAATGAGATAGTGATTGAAAGTCCCTTTCACACTTTGGTGGTGCGTCGCCCGATCGCCCTAATGAAGAAACCGCCGCTGTTTAAATGTAAGTATTATGTTTTCATTTACTCAAATAGCTAGTGAAACCACAGTTAAAGTTTATTATAAACTTCATCTTAACTCCTTCGTCATCATTGCATGGCTTCATTTGTCAGGTAGTTTTAGGCAAAACTTGTGGTAATAAAGTTAACGACCTATTTGTAATATTTGCACTAGTCTATCTCACTTGTGTATTATAAGAAATATCACTCACCCTATAAAGCCTAAAACAACCAACCCCCAAATTTGTTTTTTAATGTTGGTCTAAATTGGTATTGATGTGTCATATTTTGCAGTGTTAACAATGCACTTAAGATTGCACCCCTGTGTTAAGTACCCTTTTCTGCTTTTTTAGAACAGTTCAGTGAAAAATGGGTCTGGGGACTCCCATACAGGCACAAAATAATATATATATATATTATTTTGTGCCTGTATGGGAGTTACATTCCCCAGACCCATTTTTATATGGGTATATAGTTTTATATATATAAGAAAATTAATACACACATCTTTGCTGAAATGTATTTTGCTGTTGTTGTTAACAAGCCGTGGTTAATTTGCTCTGCCTTAGATTGCACGTGTCCTGGGACAGGAGAGGGTGTGAGTGGGAAACCCACTGCTGAAACTTGGCCCTGGTTTGTCCTCATGGATGAGGTGTTGGGACGGAGGCGTTGCACCAACCCCGCTGTCCTCATGGCCTCAATCCCTGAGGACACACCAAGGCCGAGTTCAGTAGTGTGTGACCAAGAAGAGGAGGAGCCAGGGGCAGCACCAGCACCAGCACCAGCACCATGAAGAAGGCGAGACAGAGAGGACGAGTTTTTGGACTTGATTAGAGAAGACATGGGACTGCAGAGGCGAGGAGAGCACTGGAGAGGATGGACAGGCTGTTTTCTCTTCTTGAAAGAATGATTGAGAAATATATATATATATATATATATATATATATATATATATATATATATATATATATATATATATATATATTCTTGTTTAACTTTTTTTTCACCTATATTTTTTAAAAGGAAAAAAAAATCTGTACATTTATTTTTATGCAACTTTAAATGTGTAAATAAAAGAGAATTCATTGCTCTGGACATTGTTTATTTTTGTAATGATAGTCATAATTTCTACATGAAACAAATTCTTCTATACCTTTTTTCCCCCAACTATTTACAACATACGTTAAACACATCAAATTCAACATAAACATTTAAATTTACAGTACATAAAATAAGAAAAATGATGTAGACTTTTATTCAGCTGAGTGGGAGACCCTGGTGGTGCTGCTGGACCGAGATGGGCTCCACAATAGAGACCCTGGTAAGGCTTCTGCTGGTGGGACATCATCTGGGACGGTCTCCAGAGTGTTTGACTGCATATTTTCACTATCCACTAAGTTGTCTACCAACAGGTTTGCTGGGCTGACTCATGGAATAAATATTGAGATACTTTTTTACACTAAAGTACTTTTAATAACCACTAATACCAAATTGGCGAAAAACTACTAGTCATATATTTTAAACCTTAGTTAAGCAATATTTTTTCATTATCTTGCATACTCTAATGTACTTAAGGCATCAAAAGTAAAAGTAAAGGAATTCTGCATTTCTATTACTGCATGTTGCATTTTACTTCAGAATATTTTCAAGGTTGATACATTTAAACTATATACTTTTGTGTAGTTTAATGTAAAACAATGCATCATATTGTAAAATAACAGTTTTATAGTGTTGCTGTCCCGTGTGGGACAATTACTTCGAGTATATTAACGAAGTATGTAGTTCCTTACATACCACCACTGGTTATTTTGAAAATTAAAGTAACAAAATGTAGGCCTATTGTCACAATATTAACAACTTGTTGCTAACTACAGCTCCGTCCCATTTCAAAGGGCGCACCTGAAGCGCTCGGACCGGTCTAGCCTACGGAGGATTGTTCTTGTCGCCTAGCAACAGTGACTGACAGCTGCCGATGAAGAGCGGGAGTAACATCCGCACTCGACTGTTTATATTCAAATGGGTTTTATATTCAAATGGGGTTAAAAATATGTGTAAATATATTTACCATGGTCCATTTATGTGCATAATAAAAAGAATACACTAGCCTACAAAATCGCATCAAGGTAAGATATAAATAAACATTTGAATCTTCGGCTAAGCCGAAAGTATGACCTGAAACATCCTTAATACCATGTCCTCCAGTAAAATATAAAACATAAAAATGACAATAGCCAGTTCTGGCTCCATAGCATATCAAATGAATTGTCAGGATGGCAGCATACTCTCGCACCGTTGCTTGGCGCCTGGAGCGGTAATCGGGAACACCTGGCTGCGCAATTAGGAAATCCTACGGAGGCTACATGGTGCGTCCTTCGGAGGACGAATAGGCTGCATCCTTGAAGTCTTCAGTCCTTCGAAGGATGCAGCCTTCACATTGGGACACAGCTTATGTCTCCCGGCTGGCCTGGGAACGCCTCGGTGTCCCCCCGGAAGAGCTGGAGGAAGTGTCTAGGGAGAGGGAAGTCTGGACATCTCTGCTTAGACTGCTGCCCCCGCGACCCGGCCCCGGATAAGCGGAAGAAGATGGTATGGTATGGTAATATACTTTATTACATGGCTTGGTTGAATTCTAATGTAGAATGCGGTCTGTTATTTCTTGACAACAGACCGCTTCGAAGTATAACACACCGTTGCCATGAAAAACAGAGCGTTGCTATGGACGCAGGATTCTAACCGTATAGACGGAACGGACTATTTTCATTAGCGGAAGCAATACAATCGTTTTTAAATCAATAAACTCCTTTTTAATATCAAATGTATTTTATTAAAGCATATGATTTGACATACAATTCACTTGTACATTCTGAGAGCTTTAAATCAATATTTTGTCAAATTATTGATTTATTTGGTGGGTAGCCATGTACATAGAATATTCATATTTTTGTATTTTATGTAATTTAATTAATTTTAAAAAATAGATTTTGTGTCTACAAAACAAAAAAATCTTCAAAGTATTCATAGAAAAAACATGTGAACTGTACCAAGTGATGTCACTTCCTCTAGCAGGAAACTCTAGAAGGCAGTGAGGGATGTCATTATTCTTTTCTCATTCATTTGTACAAAATGTTTAGGGTACACCAATATCAGATTCATTATTTGTCAAATCTGTTATTGTGATAGTAAGAGCCCTAATTTAAATTGTATTGCATTACTGAATTTTGGAAATATTAGCCTCAACTGACATATTATAGGAAAATGTTGGCGTTATTTTGTCACTTATTGGGAGCGGTATGCTAGCTGGAGCCGCTTACCTCCAGTCTTTGTGCTAAGCTAGGCTAGCGGTGGGTGCGTCAGACAGAGTTACAACACGCACGGAGATGAAAAGGGTATGTATGGAGTTATCTAACTCTGGGGGATACGGTGAATAAGCTGAAGTCCCAAAAAGTCGGAGTGTTCCTTTAATTCAAGATATTAAACTGCAAAAGGTTAAAGGGTTAGTTGACTTAAAAGTGCAAAATTGTTGACATTTCTCATGTCATTCCAAACCGGAAAAGACTTTCGTTCATCTTCGGAACTCGGCCAATAGTGAGCCTATACGTTCACGGACTTTCAAGCCATTCACACTTTTTCCAGCTCTTCACATCTCTGAATATTATTGTTATTTTTAATGTGATGACCAAAAACATCCCTCACAACGCAGGTTGAAGCAGGAAAGGATCCAGGATCTACTTGCAGCAGCTTAACCCTAGTAATGTGTCGTTCATGAACGATTCGTTCATTTTGAACGAATCTTTAATATGACTCGGGACTACCGAGTTGTCTCAGAGAGTGATTCGTTCATTTTGTGTTGACCGCGCATGCGCAATACGCAACATATGGTTTCTTAATTTGTACTGGAAACAGAAATGATTAGTTCATCTTTCGAGTCTCGAGTTCGGGTTTGGGTCCAAGTCTTTCGTTCTTCCTGTCAGTCCCACAGAGGCTATGCTGTCAGTACCGGAAAGAGAAAAGATTAGTTCATCTTTTGAGTCTCGAGTTCGGGTCCGAGTCTTTCGTTCTTCCTGTCAGTCCCATAGAGGCTATGCTGTCAGTACCGGAAAGAGAAAAGATTAGTTCATCTTTTGAGTCTCGAGTTCGGGTCCGAGTCTTTCGTTCTTCCTGTCAGTCCCACAGAGGCTATGCTGTCAGTACCGGAAAGAGAAAAGATTAGTTCATCTTTCGAGTCTCGATTTCGGGTCCGAGTCTTTCGTTCTTCCTGTCAGTCCCATAGAGGCTATGCTGTCAGTACCGGAAAGAGAAAAGATTAGTTCATCTTTCGAGTCTCGGGTTCGGGTCCGAGTCTTTCGTTCTTCCTGTCAGTCCCACAGAGGCTATGCTGTCAGTACCGGAAAGAGAAAAGATTAGTTCATCTTTCGAGTCTCGGGTTCGGGTCCGAGTCTTTCGTTCTTCCTGTCAGTCCCACAGAGGCTATGCTGTCAGTACCGGAAAGAGAAAAGATTAGTTCATCTCTCGAGTCTTCGGGTTTGAGTCCTTCGTTCTTTTGTCACATGACTAACCCAGACGCAGTAAATAATACGAATCTAATGTTGATGCAAGATACCAGCGGTGACGTGACAAAAGAATGAAGTACTCAAACCCGAAGACTCGAAAAAATGAACTAATCATTTCTGTTTCTGCATAGTGCTATGGGTTTGTGGCTTGAAGAACGAACGACTTGAACCCGAAGACTCGAGAGATGAACTAATCATTTCTCTTTCCGGTACTGACAGCATAGCCTCTGTGGGACTGACAGGAAGAACGAAAGACTCGGACCCGAACTCGAGACTCGAAAGATGAACTAATCATTTCTCTTTCCGGTACTGACAGCATAGCTTCTTTGGGACTGACAGGAAGAACGAAAGACTCGAACCCAAACTCGAGACTCGAAAGATGAACTAATCATTTCTGTTTCCGGCCCTGCTGTATCACACACCACACGGCACAGCCCAGCAGACAGATCAGAGTCAGACACTAGCCGTTTCTCAATACCAAGTACGCAAAGTTCGGACTTGAGTCCTTGGTAGTTCGGACTGACAAGTTCGACTCAGGAGAACGAACTCCCGAGGACGGGAGGACACAAGTCCGATAATTCTGCAAATGGAACAGCGGCGTACTTGATAGCGTCACTCATGCAGCTCGCTCTGGCTACTCCGGTTATCTCTTTAGGCTACAAATAAAACGAAATATGTTACAAACCACCAATTTGCCTCTTTTCATTTTCATTTAAAAAAAAATCTTTAACATAATGGCCACACAAATGTGGTTCAGGAAACGCAATTGATTATCTTCACTGCATATTTACAACAACACGAAATATAAAGCACAACCCTGACTCTTTTTGTTTTCATTTTAAAAATATGATGAATAAAAAACATTATAATATTGATCATTAAAACGAATATTTAGCAAAAAGAGACATGGTTGTGTCATATATGTATATACAGTGAAGAGAATAGGCAACATGCAGACTATATTGTATAGGCTATGTTTTAAATATATAAAATAAAATGACATAACCTTTTTTGTTAAATGTCAGTTTTAATGATCAATAATAGCCATTCTAAAAGTATAAGTAGCCTAAAAGGTATAAGAAGCTATACAACAATAAAGCCAACGATTCAGTCAAACATGTCAGCTCTCGCTAAAACGTTAAATTTAAATAGACTAACGTTAAATAAAGCTATGAAACTTCACTTTGCTCTCAGCTAAAACGTTTTGCCAGGGAACAAATTATACATTAATGAGACAAATAAAATAAATAAATCGCCTGTTGGATATACACAAGACGATTTATATCTCATGTTAGTTAAACCACTAGACTAGACATCCGAGCCACCGGCAAGTCAGCAGCACTAGCCGAGAGAGGCTGTTCTCGGCGGGGTACGAGCGCCGAGCGTCCGATTGCCTGGTTCTCAAAACTCCGAAAACGTCAGATCAAATTTTCAAATAGGCGCTATATTTATAAATAAACTAAAGATTTGAGCTTTTAACAACTACATTCTCGCCTGAAATACTCTTAAAACTACATTTTGTGACACAATTATAGCAGTATTTTTAAATTACGCGGGGTTTCTCCTCTGCTATTGACGCTTGCTGGTTGGTGTGAGATGCATTCTGGGATACCTGGCTGTCTGAAGTCCGCACAAGTCACCTCTCGATGCATCCTCGGTAAAAGGGGCGGATCAAGAACACATCCGGGGATTCGAACTGGACTTGGCTAGATGTGAACTTTGAATTGGAACAGTACTAGGGCAGCGACTGATGACGTTTCACAAGTCCACAAGAACACAAGTACAGACAAGTTCGCATATTGAGAAACGGCTACTGACGAGTCGACAACTAACGTCTCGAGACACGAGAGGAGGAGAACAAACGTGATAAATATGAAGTTGCAAAGGAAAGAACGTCTCGGATCAGGAGTTGAGGTGAACTAACAGAGTCAGACTGAAATAGCCTGAATTTAAGACCCAACAACTAATCAATTAATAAAACATTTCGGTTTCTTATAATTTGGCTTTGGCTGCATTACCCTATAGTTTATTTTTATTCTTTTTACAAATGTAATCAACATTTTTGTAAGTACTAGATGTGTTGGGATATTTAACATGCAATTTTAATTATATTATGCTGAAATTAACGAAATGAACGAAATGATCGAAAAAAGATTTGTTCATTTTGCTGAACGAGACTCAAAGATCCGAGTCAGTAAAATGATCCGAACTTCCCACTACTGCTTAACTTTATTTTCAAAGAACAACAAAACACTCTAGACAAGAAACAGAACAACCTATAGCGACGACAGACAAGAAACAGAACAGCCTAGCATCTTGAGTCCAAGAGCTGCTCAGTTCAGCATCGTTCTGTTCACTGGAGGAGATGGCCTGAAAAATAAGTCGATAGAAAAATATGTCAGTGACAGCAACTGTGCAGAACTGAAGAAACTGATCAGAGATTGTGGAAACAGATTCCTGGTTCAGAGAATGGTTAGTGTTCAGAGAATGGGAGTTAGTGTTTTAGCAATTCAGAAAAACTGTAAACGCAAATCCAAATTTTCAACTAAATAATGCTTTCAGATCATACACACACACACACACACACACACACACAAGTCAATAAAATAAGCACTACAGATAATCCATTAGACACTACATCAAAAAAATGGAGAAAACAGCATCCAGAACATTACAGAAAATAATAATATTGTATGCAGTAAACAATTTTTGCAATTACATAAAAAGCCTAGTAATTGCAACTGATAAGGTGAACATATTGTATTCTGTATGCACTGCAAGTATAGTATTTTACTGAATATTGAATATTAGGCCTATTGAATGTATATATATTCAGTTTTCATTTTTAAATCTTACCTTAAAACTAATTTGTTAGGGTAGATTGTAATTGAATATTTGTATAAATCTTTCATTGTCCACATTTGATTATTGCAAAAGCTGATTTTGAAATGTATGTGCGGTGTATTATTAAAGTTAAATAAAGTAGAGACTATTATTAACAAACCGGGAATTGCTGTGGATCCTCTCATGTTTTTTCAGATGTTCTGATCGACTGAATCTCTTGTCACAGTGTGGACACTTGTAAGGCTTCTCTCCAGTGTGAGTCCTCTCATGTCTTTTCAGAGATGATGACTGACTGAATCTCTGGTCACAGTGTGGACACTTGTAAGGTTTTACTCCAGTGTGGATCCTCTCATGTTTTTTCAGATTTGATGACTGACTGAATCTCTGGTCACAGTGTGGACACTTGTAAGGCTTCTCTCCAGTGTGGATCCTCTCATGTTTTTTCAGATCTGCTGACTCACTGAATCTCTTGTCACAGTGTGGACACTTGTAAGGCTTCTCTCCAGTGTGGATCCTCTCATGTTTTTTCAGATGTTCTGATCGACTGAATCTCTTGTCACAGTGTGGACACTTGTAAGGCTTCTCTCCAGTGTGAGTCCTCTCATGTCTTTTCAGAGATGATGACTGACTGAATCTCTGGTCACAGTGTGGACACTTGTAAGGCTTCTCTCTAGTGTGAGTCCTCTCATGTTTTTTCAGATGTTCTGATCGACTGAATCTCTGGTCACAGTGTGGACACTTGTAAGGTTTTACTCCAGTGTGGATCCTCTCATGTTTTTTCAGATTTGATGACTCACTGAATCTCTTGTCACAGTGTGGACACTTGTAAGGTTTTTCTCCAGTGTGAATTCTCTGGTGCACTTTTAACTTGTTCGCTGAAATGAAAGTCTTCTCACACTCAAAGCACATGTACTCTCTTACACCAGTGTGAATTTTCTCATGTTCATGTAAATTTTGCCGCAGTGAAAAACTCTTTCCACACACAGAACATGAATGCGGCTTCTCCTTCGTGTGAACTGTCAGGTGTTTCTTCAGGTGTGATGAACAGAGAAATGTTTTGCTGCACTGATCACATGAGAACGGCTTCTCTCCGGTGTGGATCCTCATGTGAACCTTAAGACTTTGTTTGCATGTGAAACTGTTTCCACATTGATCACATGTGAACGGCTTCTCTCCGGTGTGGATCCTCATGTGAACCTCAAGACTTTTTTTGATTGTGAAACTGTTTCCACACTGATCACATGTAAACGGCTTCTCTCCGGTGTGGATCCTCATGTGAACCTCAAGACTTTGTTTGGTTATTAAACTCTTTCCACACTGAGTGCAGGTGAAAGATTTCTTGCCTCTTTTCTTTAAAAATATATTTTTAGTCTTTGAGCGTTTGACATGATGTTCCTCCTCCACTTCACTCAGTTCTTCTCTCTCCTTGCTCTCTTCCATCAGGTCTGACATGAAAGAAAAAAATTATGAAATTAAAATTTCAGTACATCAAAATAATTAAAAGAGAGAAATATAAAGTGAAAGGACATGAAAGCGAGCCCTGATGTAATAGTAGAAAGTAGACAACTGTTATAAAATATGATGATAATTTGATGCCTTTTTATAAATAGAAAGGATATGTCCTTGAAACTCTCAATGAGTGAGGTAAATTTATCTTCCAATTATTATTTTTCAAACATTATAGGCACGAATCCCATGTTTCTTTAGCAAGACCTATTAAATATATTTGATCAATGACACAATTATCTAACATGATATTAACATTAAAATGTACAATACTGCCAACTTTGAGATTTATATTTATTTTACTAAAAACATTTTAATTATTAACCCTCTGGAGTCTGAGCTGTTTTCTGGGCCCTGGAGGTGTTCTGACATGCTCTGACATTTGTGCTTTTTTCAGTTATTTATAAACATGTTAATGGCAAAGGTGTAAATTCACTCTATATAGCACAAACAGGGCTACCAAAATATCTGATAAACATGCATGTATATGTTTGAATTTTTAAGAGAATGTTTATGCGTGGTTATTGGAAAAAATAATAATGAAAGTTGCAGAAATAAGACCACAAAACACATACTAAATATGTGTAAATAAGACTTTTGACTAATGAATTTTGTAGCTTCGAGTTCTGGCTTCAAAATGATGTGAAAATCATCCTGCCTTATCGTTCTCATAAAACAGTACATTGATTTGAACTTTCTAAAACAGTTTTTTTGTCAGAAGAGGTTTATGCATGGGAGGGGTGGCCCAACAATATTAATGGCCCAATGGCCCATCAATATTAATGAGATTCAGACCAGGGGTGTGACATACACTCTTCCAGTGGCTTATGGGCCATCAAGTGCCTGAACAAAGAAGATGAGATTCAAAGGTTTTGTTTTTCAATCTGTTTTATTGTAATTCCTCTATGTGGAGAAACTAAATGTTCTAAATTTGCTCTAAGCAAATCAAATGTGAGCAAAATAAATTAATCAGTCTGCTATAAACAAAGCAATTGTGAGCGATAAACAAAAGTAAAGGCAGGTATCTCACAGTAAATTCCTGTGTTGTGGCACAGAGTTGAGACAGCACTTTCTGAAAAAAATTGTTTATATACACTCATGGGCGAATGTGAGTCTACAGGGCTCAGTTGCGGTCCAGTTTCTCGTGCAGGACGGAATCACACAGTCTGTGGAACCATGTCAACATCAGTCTCTGTTTTCCATGCCAGAGTGGACTGCCTGTTGCTTGCCTGCTGGTTAGCCTTGGCTCTCTTCGGGACAGGTGCTTGGACAAGTTCATTGTCACATCTGTAAAAAACAAAACAAAACACACTGTGAGCATACTGATAACACAATCAAAGACACTGTATTATTATCATTATCGATCACTAATGGCCATGGATAAAAAAAGACAACAGTTTTTGTAATATCACACAAGAATATGTACTTTTATATTATGATGATGTAAACAATTATATTTCATCTGTAAATATTATGTCTGTGGACTTACTCGGGAAGATTCTCCATCATACGGAGAACTGAACTGCGTGCCCCTTTGTGAGTGTGATGGAGAAGGAGAGCTAGCTGCAGCCATATTCCTAAAAAACAACAACAACAAAAATATTTTGCATACATTATCCAAAGTAAACTGATGGGCAATTAATTGTTATGGACGCACAATCTATGTATATATCTGTTGATGGTCCATAGGACAGAGAAATATCACAGAGTCGCCGCGAGTATCTGTTGATGAGCCATAAAGACCGCACGCATTTAGTGACGCACGCAATGAACGGATCGTTCGCGAACGACACATCACTACATTTCAAACATTTACACCTGTATTCACAAACATCTGTGCATAAGGCAGTATTGAAGCATGATAAGCAGTGTGATAGTTTAACCAAAACCATAAACCATATATATATATATATATATATATATATATATATATATATATATATATATATATATATATATATATATATATATATAATGTCTAGTATTTAGACAGTAGGTCTAGGCTATCACATATTTTACCGGAGGCTGAAATATATTTAGACTAAATCACATTACACTTAAGCAGATATTCACAAATAAGGTACATAAGACATACGGCAGTATTTTAGCATGATAATCAGTGTTATAAGCTAATCAAAACTGAGTGAAATATATTTAATATACAAATATGTTTAGAGAGTAATAGCCTATCACATTGAAAAAGTTTACACTTGAGCACATACACGAATGTTAAGGGATATTGTTATGCAATCTTTCATGTAAGATGCCAAAAGCTAGCCAACACTCGAGATATAGTCTGAATTATCAGAAAAATAATTATATAACAGTAAAACTTACTCCGAAATTGTGTCCTCGGCGAAATCAATTCGCTCTTCAAAATGCTGCCGTTCGTCGTCCGAGTCTTCATCTTCCTCTGAGGAAAAGGTGCATTCTTCCTCGCTGTCCAGAATCATCTGAAGGGCGGAGAAGCCGGAGAAGCGTGCCATACTCAAAACGCGATGAACTATCAGTAAGTCTGATGAAGAAACTGTGTTTTTATGGCATTGATCGGGGGGCGTATGCAATGCATACTAGATCACCTAACTATTTACATGTGAATCGCGCCGGAGGCAGGGCGGCCGCAGCTCATTTAGAGATAATGAAGGGAGAAGAAAAAACGGTACCTCTCCTTGCTTTCAAACGGATTACATGAGTTGAAAACATTTGTTTTTTATATAAATTACTTCATTTAAAAGAATAGATTTCAAGCTTCATAAAGACATATATCACGTGTCTGTGTGAGAAGTATTCGCTGAGTTATGATTCATTTTCAGACGCGTTTCAGAATGGACTACACGGACAGAGAGAAGGCAGAACTCGCTTCGTGTTTATTTTTCTTTATTTGGCGAAAAGCACAACACTTTGTTTTTATTGAGTATACACAAAAATAATACACATTTAACAGAATCGAAAATCAAAGTCAACAGAGTATTTATGAGTTTCTTTTACACTGATAAAAAAAAAGCGAGCTGGTATCGCCGGCGATACCGTCGACCTCAGGGGGTTAATGGCCGTTCACACTAGACTTTTCCTTGTACTGACTTCCATTCATGCGCATGTGAATGTGGGACACCAGAAACACAAGCTCAAGTGAATTACCCTGTGAGAAAAAACACACACGTTTACTATTCAAGTGGAGTGGATTGTTTATTTTTTATATTTTAATTATTATTATTTGTTATATGTTAAATGTATGTTTGTAAAAAAGCTGCCGCAGAGTCAGTGGTGGGTAGTAACAAAGTACATTTACTTCATTAAATTTACTTGAGTATTTTTCTGAAAAAAGTAAGTAGTAGAGTAGATTTAAATGTGGGTACTTTAACTCGAGTACATTTCCAATGAAAAAACTGTACTTTTACTTCGTTACGTTGGGCGACGTTCCTCTCGTTACTTTATTTTAATGCAATACATGTTGTATGCGTAGTTTATTCCAAGCGCGCTGTATCTTTTTTCTGGGCATGTTTGCATCTTTTCTTAATTCACAAATGAATCACTCTTTGAGTCGATTCTCTGTTCAAAGACTTCATCAAACAAGTTGGCAGATCTGTCTAAATCAGTTCGCGAATCAGTTTGAATGATTTGTTCAGTTTCCTTCACACACTGAATTGTCTGAAGCGGTTTCACACTCAGAGTCGTAACAGGAAGGTTTAAGAACATCAAGAGCGCTGGATGAAGTGGCCGTGGACCTACAGTCAAGTGAAAGCAAATCTGCAAATGCATCATATTTTTGCCAGCGATGAAGATCTTTATTAGTTGAACATCTTCGTAAGCTGTCAGTCTGTGAATGAATGATTCCACAGGACGATACATTCAATTTAATTTCATTCAGGTAATACATTTTACAACCAAACAGATTATTACGCCACCATAGCACAACTACAAAGTATGACATTAACCGTTTTTTGGACATATACCCTTAATTTATACATTAAATAAGCTACCATTGTTCACAGTTTATGAAATGTATACATTAAATTAGCCATTGTTCACAGTTTATTAAATGAACACCCGCCATCCCGCTGTAATGTGTGTGTATTGCGCAGTGGCGTGCGAAATCGTCTTGAAAACAAACGCCTTTGCCTGCCTTAGGCCATGTGTCCACCAAACCGCTTTTAGCCAGCTGAAAACGCTAGGCGCTCTGCTGAAAACGCCTAGCTATGGGCGCTTGAGAGCGTTTTGGCAGCGCAGCATTTTTTTTTTTCAGTTGAGACGCTTTGCTTGTTATGATACAGAATATCCGCGAAAGTGTTACTAGTATCTCATTTCACACACATTTTGTTTCTGTGTTATTTCAATATAAAAATGTCAATAGATTATGAAGTATTTGCTCAGGCTCTAGTTTGAAATTATTTTGCCCTGTTATTATGCTTGTTGTCGTCATCTGTTGACGCTACAAGCAGAATGTGGCGATTGGTTGGTGTGGTATTAGTCCCGCCCCTCCTCCACTGTAATTGGAAGGCTGGGTAAAAAGTGACAGTGATGAGCGCTGCGTTTTACCCAATGTTGAACATTCTTTAATTCTCGGCGACCTGTAAAAAAACTCTCAGTGCTTCAGCATGTAAAAAAAACACTCAGCACCTCGTTACGCTCATGGCGTTTTTAAAAAAAACACGGGAAAACAATTGGAAAAATACGCCAGCCGCATAAAACGCTTTGGTGAACACAGGGCCTTAGACACAGTTAACCAGTTTAAACATGCTTGCAGAAATATACATTTGCATGTTTTGGAGAACAGACGGAAGAAGATCCGTCGATATGCATTTGATCGTTGTTTGTGTTCAGATGTTCAGTACTGAACCCAACTACTGGAACATACAGTAGTTGTATGTTGGCCTATATATGATCCGAAGTAACTAGTAATTAGCTACTTGAGTAGTTTTTTCATAGTATACTTTTTACTCTTACTCAACTAACTATTAAGATTACTTTTATTTTTACTTTGAGTAAATATTTCTAAGTACTTGTACTTTTACTTGAGTACAGTTTTTGGATACTCATCCCAGCTCTGCGCAGAGTGTGACGTCATATCACGACCATTGCAGTGTCTGTAGAAACTTCACATGATCAAAGTGTAAAGTGGCTTTAACTAGTTTTAAATTAACACATTTTATTAGCTTTAACTGTGTCCTACATGTTTTACTCAACCCTGTTACTTCTGACATGATTTTCCACCTTTCAAAAACAGAGCATTTCTTGTGCTGCGTTCACACCGAATGCGAATTGAGCGTCTGGAGCGAGTGATTTCCATGTTAAGTGAATGTAAAGACACATTGATGCGCGTCTGGAGGTCCTGCGGCGCGATAGATGTGTTTAGTGTGGCGCGATGGACGCGATTTCGTTTAATTTTCGTACAAATTTATTGTAGAGAATTCGCGTCTGACGCCCGAGTTGAAAAATCTGAACTGGCGTCTGTTCAAGCCGCGTTAACCAATCAGGAGCCTGCTTGCTGCTGTCACGTGGTGAAGTGACCAGTGTCCTGGAGGGTGTTCCTCGTTCCGATGCGGGACAACAGGTCATCAAACTGATCGCGGGACAGGCAGATGAAAAGGGCTGTCATCCAGGTGCAGCTCCTGGACCAAGTGGTGAAACTCGCCAAACTGGGTACGCTTCCGGGCGGTCTGGTTGACCCAAGTACGGCAACGATTACCCCTACGCCGCTCTTCTGCTCTCCAGAGCAAATTGCTTGATCTAGGGCTGTAGTACTCGCTGGCATTCGGACTCGTCTCGGTCTCGGCCATTGGTCTTGCCAAATATGGCTTCTGGTCTCGACCGAGTCCAGGTGTCTTTATTATGTTCCCAGTAAGCACACATATATGTCGTAAAATATTATTGGAGGGAAAGTGAAACACTGGCCACCTAATAACTAGCGATGGGCATGTCGGCTCTTTTTCGTGAGCGGGCTCGTTTGACTCAGCTCACTGAAAAGAGCCGGCTTTTTTGACTCACAAGCCGCTCTTTAAACATTTTTTTTAAATAAACTCGCTGAAAGTCCACCGCAACGTGAATATTCACATTTTTAATTGTCCATAACAATCCGAAAACTAGCCTGGCTTGCCTTGCACTTCTAATTAATGGGCAAAGTTTTACTTTTTTTCTTTCTTTTTTTTTTTTTTTTTGATGTGGATGTTATTGAGCTTGTAGAAGTTTAGCTCTTGCGTTCTTCTGAACATCTCGCTGAATGACATCTGAACATTACCCGTGGTAATTTCTGAGTCATATCACTGCCTCTCTTTTAAATGCCTATTCCACGAGTGGTAGGCTACAATGACTGGCTGTTTTAAAATATAGCTAGCTAATATCGAAACAAAATAACCCAGGCAGTCTCATCTATGAGACGTTTAGGCCTCCTCCAATAGTACTGAAAGCTGGGCTCATAGCTTGCAGGTTTGCTTAGTGGCGAACTTTTTTCATTTGATTGGTTCAACCGCCATCCGCCCGAATTTAATTAAAATATTATTTTTCGTCACGTCATCCGCCCGATCTGCGGTTTATTCGCATCTCTAGTGAGTGTGTGTGTGTGTGTGTGTGTGAGAGAGCTGGCTCAGCCCTCCCTCATGCCGTTTAATTGGTTGACATTGCGTGTATTGACAGGAACAGAATGTGAGGCTGATCAGACAGTCGAAATGAATGTGTACTTCTTTAGGCCTATATCATTTTTTTCTTGTTGTTCTTTGAATTAGTCAATTACTTTAAATAAATTTAAAATCATTCATTATTTCATTATTACATAATGATTTCATTTCTATAGGCTATATTTTTTAGCAGACTTTTTTTTTCCTGTCCTGGACTCGGTCTTGACTTGGACTCGACAAAGGTGGTCTTGACTACAGCCCTAGCTTGATCTGATGTTGACAATCAATATAAAAATGTCTCAAACCTCCCTTTACTGACCATTTTTTTTTCAAATAAAACCCAGAACATTCTGTACCATTTCAGGGCTCCAGACTAACTTTTTTTACTAAGAGCGTTGTAGACTGTTTTTTAGGAGCGCAAGCAAAAAATTTAGGTGCACATTAAATCAGCTTGCAAAGCAATTATTAAAATTTCCCCCCAAATAACTATACTGACAAATTATTTAATAATAAATAGACTTAACGTACAGATATTACAATGTGCCGGGTTTTTTTTTTGTTTTTTTTTTTAAGTTCACAGGCTCCAGACTAACATTGAGGGCAGCGGCACAGGAGCCACTGAGTTCTACAGAAACATATCTGGTAAGACTGGGGCTGACAATAAAGCACTAAGCTTAATTTAGGGTGTAGATGAAATTAACTTTAATTATTATCATTCATGATGTCTTAATATTAATTAAAAAGCAAAATGAGTGAAAAAAAAAAAGATATTAGGGAGTGAAAATAGCCAATGAGCATCCTACTGTTTACAATGGTAATTTATTTATTTTATTATTTTTAAATAAGTGTTTAAATAAGAGTTTTCCTACATCTTATTTTGTTTTGTTTTAGGACAATCTTTGAAGGATTAACCAAAATGTGTTGGTCATCACATTAGAAAAAAAAACATTTATGATAGTTTTGAAGTGCTGGAAAAGGATGTTTAGCACTTGTAAGCGTTTGACTTTTTCTGTCACATTATGGTTACAGTTACTACATTAAATCCATGGTGAATGTTGCTGATTTGTGGACTAAATGCCTTCTATAAGTGTCTCTCCTGGTTTCCACGTCAGCGCTGTTTGATCTGATTATGGTTTGTAACAGAGAACTCTGCGCCGAATCAGAATGTTTCTCACTGGATCTCGCAGAGATGATGTTATCAATTTAGGGGCAAATTCAATGGATTTCTTAAAATATTTTGTCGCACCGGCAGGAAAATTGGTCGCAGTCTGGAGCCCTGCATTTCATTGTTTAACTGTTTATCTAAATCTGATGAAGTGCTTGAATGTTTCTAACATAAATGTTCTGAAGCTTCATGATTGAATGAAGAATAAACACCAACCTTTCTTTGTTCTTGCAGTGGGAGGAGCTTCACTGATGATGTATTCCAATGTGGGAGGAGCTGATCTGCCAAAATCTAAAATTTCAATTACTGAGTTTGTTTTTATAAATGACACTTCTAAGCATTTATGTCTGTCTATCTATTCATCGTACAGTAACTGATGCCAATTCATGAATTATTTTTATTGCTAATCCTAACATTATTCTGCTTCTTCATTAAAATACAAGTATCTAGAAATAAAGAAAATAATATAAACAATTATTTCAAATATAAATAATTCTATTTGATTATTATTCAAATTATTATAATATACACATAACATTTAATACTTTTTTCAGGATTCTTAGTTAAAGAACAGCATCTTAAAATAGAAATATTTTGTACCAATATATACCGTTCAAAAGTTTGGGGTCAGTAATTTTCTTTCTTCCTTTCTTTCTTTCTTTTTTAAAGAAATTCATAATTATATTCAGCAAGGATGTGCCAAATTGATTAAAAGAAAAGTGACAGTAAAGACTTGTGACAAGTGACTTGAAATAGGCTACTACTTGATTGGTCGGTGTATTATACATGACAAAAAGGCTTCAATTAATTATGTAATATTTTAAAATATGTGATATGTCGACAAACTACCTTTTATTATAGAAAAAAAAAAGTTTAAAAAAATAGCCGTCGAGCCATTTAAGCCTATAGTAAGCACTAGAACCATATCTGGCTTGAGCATCGGTTCCGAGCAGAGTGTGGAATACCTATAGGTTTACACCAGTGCATTTTCATTTTAAAACGCATAACCTGAACGCATAACACACACACACACACACACACACACACACACACTAATCCGGAGTTTTCGACCCTCGAAGAGACCGACTCTTCAGTCAAATCAAGGCCCATAGCAACGCGTTATGGCAACGAAACCTCAGACTGTCAGAAACGTAAAAATAAACGTAAATTTAGGCAACTTTAATTTTGTACACATTGTCATGTTAATTATAATCAAATGCATTTTATTAAAGTGAAGGGGCACCGGTGGCACCCAAAGCCCCCACGTAAATGTTTCAGTAGGAAGACGCCAGAAAAGACGCCCTGTGATCGATGAAAACAATACAGAAATGAGCCTGTCACTTAATCAAACTGTATAAAGTGTGTTTGATGGTTGTGTAAATATGAGAAATACCGTGAATTTCTCCTCACCTCAGAAGACTTGACTCCGCTCTGACTCGACTGAAACTCAACGACTGAAGACTGAGGCGCGAACGAGCGATGACGTCATCGGCCGCCAACTGTAGAGGATCGAAGACGCGCCAAAAATCTATTCATAATGACAAAACATCTATAGTATAGACATCAACAATAACACAAAAATAAAAAAATAACTGGTCTTTATTCCAACTGCTCTCTTTCTGCTGGTTGTGTAAAGCTGTGTTGAGATGTAGATCATTTCAGTTTATTAGTAAACTGTGTGTTGTTTAAAGTTCATAGTAATTGTTCTGACTTCATGAAGCCTTGATTTCAGTCATGTGTGTGAGTCATTCTAGAATTAGGGGTACATTTTATATCTCTAAATAAACTGTTATTTAAAAAAGAAAAAAACTTAATTTAATTAATTTTGAATAATAATAGACTTTACATGGCTTGGTTGAATTCTAATGTAGAATGCGGTGTGTTATTTCTTGATAACAGACCGCTGTGAAGGTATTAAAAGGTATTTAAATAAATGTGACCAAAACAGTTATAAAAATGCTGTCATTATAAAAGGTTCCTAGTGTCAATGTATTGCTTGTTTTTTTTTTTCTGTTTACATTTCATAGTGTGACACAGACTTCAGAGCGGCCAAAGCGTCAACAATTAAGCTTCCCCGTACTTTTTGTCAAGCGTCCTTGACAGGGCGGCCAGAGCTTCTTTGCAGCTCAAGTCGGCGGCGGTGTGAACAGAGCCGTCTCTCCCTATAAGCAACTAAGTAGCTGCTTAGGGCCCCGCCGCCACTAGGGGGCCCCCTAACTACAGATGCTACTCGCCGGTGTCTTGTCTTCCCCAGGGGGTCAATCCAGCGCTTGAATTCTGTACCACCCAGGGGGGCAGGGTTTCATAAAATATTGAAGCTTCCCCGGGCGCCGCCATTGATTAGCGGACCCCCACCTGCTGTTAGCATTCCATTGACTCCCATTCATTTTGGCGTCACTTTGACAGCGAATAACTTCACATCTGAGGCGTTTAAAGACTCCATTTGTCCATTATTTATTTCTAAAGAAACACGAAAATGTATAAAAGGCTCCATTACCTTGTATCTTACGTAAAAATAGGCTAACGATTGCGTCATAACCACGCGACTCTCTGTCGCACAGTAGAGAAATTACCGTATGGACAGGAGGAGAAGCTCGCGGGCAATCGGGGGGACGTGGAGGCAAAATGACAAAGTAATTAATCAGAATACTTAGCAAAAGTTACTCCTGCTCCTAGCTCATGGACACCTCCTACTCACGCTCTCCGTCTCTGCAAGTTTCAGAAGGGAATGATTCAGATTTCTCTTGGCACAGCTACAAGAAGACAGACAGGTTGCTCACGTCACAGTTGAATCCAATGGGGTCGCTGTGTCCAGTTTATATACTGTCTATGGTACCCCCCGGGAGCCGCCATTGGCTAAAAAGCCATCACCTGCTGTTAGCATTCCATTGACTCCCATTCATTTTGGCGTCACTTTGACAGCAAATAACTTTACATCTGAGGCGTTTAAAGACTCCATTTGTCCATTGTTTATTTCTAAAGAAACACGACAATGTATAAAAGGCTTCATTACCTTGTATCTTACGTTATGGCCCCATAGAAACAGTTTTTGTAAAAGTAGGCTAACGATTGCGTCATAACCACGCGACTCTCTGGAAATTACCGTATAGACAGGAGGAGAAGCTCGCAGTCAATCAGGGGGACGTGGAGGCATAAAGTCCGATAAAGTCAAGGGAGAAGCCCATACAGAGTCATAAAGTTGCTCCTGCTCCTATGGACAGCTCCTACTCACGCTCTCCGTCTCTGCGAGATTCGGAAGGGAATGATTCAGATTTCGTTTGGTACAGCTAAGACTTACGACTGTCAGACAGGTTGCTCACGTCACATCTACGTCGTCAAGCTCAGTTTGAGTCTGCGCAGTACGCTCGACCATCAGGAAGTGAGTGCTTCTAATTTGCTTCACTTTTCTCTGTTGAAACCTGTGGGGTCGCTGTGTCCCATTTATATACTGCCTATGGTCTTCCCTGGACTTGGAAATTTGACCGCAAAAATGAAACGAGTCTATCCATCTGGTGCAGAAAAAAGTAAAAAGAGAAAAAAAAGAGGGAAAAAAATCCCATTATAGTAGAGGCACTACTCTAACGAAATCCAAATTTTAAGCAGTTTTTACTGTAGAATTATTTTTGCATGAATTTTTGAACTTGGCACATTACACAATGCACAAAGAGCTATTGCATTTTCTGCACAATTCGCGGTGCTATTTCACGGTAGCCTCGGAGGGTGCGTTAAAGTGGACATTATCCCATCATAGTAGAGGCACTACTCCAACAAAATCCACATTTTAAGCAGTTTTTACTGTAGAATTCTTTTTGTATGAACTACATGTAACGTGTAACAATGACACTGTAAAATGTTGTTTTTTACTGTAAAATGTAAAAAGTGTTACCTAGAGTTTTTATTAGATTTATGTCTATATTTTATAACTAAACATTTTAAATACACATTTGGCTAATGATTGTTCGCTGAAGTAGTGTTTTTGTAGTTGGAATATATAAAAAATAAATACCAACTCAAACTAGAATGATTTGTAGAATTTTTAATCTCTTTGATACATCAATATAGAAGAATATGTTTAAATCACTTTAGAAGGAAGCAAAGAAATTACTGGTCCAACTTCTCCCTCTTTTTAAAGTGAGGAAAAGAGAAAAGAAGTTCAAAGATCGAGACTCCAGCAACACCTGTAGTATATGCAACAACTTTATGAAGATTTTTTTAATACTAAATGTTTTAAGCCGCCTAGTGGACAAAAACAGTTAGTCCTGTTTTAAAACTTACAAAGCATTCAGACAGTAATAAAGTAGATGTAGAAATTTGTCAACTCTGTAATCTTTACTTTTACTGTTTCAGTGAGTGTACTTTAATAAGCAGTACAATAATTGTGGGCAATCATGTTAAAAGAGATACAGATGAAATGTGTAAGGGTTAGATTGTATACAGTTGCTGGTTTGCGGTGGCAATACTCCATTATTCACTGCAAGGCAGGGCCCCAAAATTATCCTGCTTAGGGCCCCCAGATTTACAGAGCCGGCCCTGGGTGTGAACGTACAGTTCACACACACACACACACACACACACTAATCCGTAGTTTTCGATCTTCGAAAATAGAGACTCTAGGCTCTCTATGGTTAGAATCCTGCATCCATAGCAACGCTGTTTTTCATGGCAACGATGTGTTATGCTATGGTTATACTTCGCAGCGGTCTGTTATCAAGAAATAACACAGACCGCATTCTACATTAGAATTCAACCAAGCCAAGTAATAAGCATTTTTTTTTTTAAACCTGCTATATAAAGTCAAGAACCTTTTGTGGAATCCATTGATGCCAGTATATATACATTTTTCATTAAGTGTTGATTTGTTTTCTAAATTATTTACTGCTGCGAAAAAAAGCAGCAGTACATTTTTTTAATTTTTTTTATAATAATAGTTTCCAGCACACTTTTTATTACGACTCCGGAGTCTGTTTATATTCATATGTAATGAGTGTAATTAAAGGCTAACTGTAGGAGAGACCACACAAAACATGTAGATGTAGATGTGTCTGTGATGAATGTAGATTATACAAGTGATTACAAATATTAATACCTGAGACCTGTTGGGGAATGTTTAGTATAAATGTGTCATGTGACTAGAATGAATCTGGACAGAAAACAGCACAATAGCGCTCCTTATAGGACACACTGAGCAACTACAACAGATCTCAATCTGACTCACCAGAAACAAGTCTTTATTTTGTATAAAGTCATCAAACACAACATGTGAACATTTAAAAAACAATGACAAACAGCACAAATAAATAAATTCAGATTGTGGTTTGAGTTTGACACAGATGATCATGTGATCAGGGCGTCGTCACCTCGTTCTAATGATCTCCAGAGTGGCTAAACGAATGATCTCATTGAAATCAAACTGAATGTATTTCCTCCAGTATCTGCGGTCGCGTCCGTACACCTGCGCCGGATAACACGGACTTCCTGCAGGAGGAGACGAGCACATGCTCAATTACTCTCAAATGAAACCATGACAAGGTGTGCGTTATTGACAAGATATATCTGGATATAGAAAGTCCACACATCCCTGTTTGTTTTTGTGATGTAAAAAATGAAACAAAAATCATATCAGAACTTTTGCACCTTTAAATGTAAAAATTACAACCTATGTATGCAATGCCACTGAAAAACAAGAAAAAAAGACTTTCACTGCAGAAGTGGCACAGATGCTGCATTTATATTCATTTACACTTCATCTTTTAGCGATTAATCATGCAGCTCTAGTTTTCAACATACTCCATTATGTTAGCTTTCACTTCGTTAAAACAACAATTACGATATTATCATTGACGATACACATCACACCCCCCTAGTCGAGAAAATATCCGAAGAAAAACACACCGATGCCGTGGAAAACTCTGGCCACGGCTCGACCGGAGAACTTCTCATCACTGCGACCGGACAGGAAACCTCTGATGTCAGCACAGATCTGCCCTTCCCAGTCCCTCATCTGAGGACACAACACAGCCAACATCAGCATTCACATGTGAGCATTCAGAGATATGACACATCATAAACATCTGCTCAAGACGAAACCATGAAAGAGTCACACCTTGCTTTTGTTGAGCTCTTCCTCCTCATCCTCTTCCTCCTGATAGTGTTTGCTCAGGTCCAGGTTTCTCCTCTTGTCAAAGTAATCGCGCAGCAGCTCTTTGAGATCGTGACTCCTGCTCTCCTCCAGATCATCCATACACTGACTGCAGTTACGGTACGCAACGCTGCACACACACACACACACACACACACACACACACACACACACACACACACACACACACACACACACACACACACACACACACACACACACACACACAGGAAGAGATATTAAAGATGATGCCATTCCCTCAAGTCAAATGTCAGTGCATGTAAAAGACCAATCACATTTCAGTATGCAAATCTTGCAAAGACTTTTGAATGCTAAATTTTCTATCAGTGAAAGTCAACAAGATTTTCGAAATACACTACCGTTCAAAAGTTTGGGGTCGGTAAATGTTTTTGGAAGAAGGCTTTTCTGCTTTTCTTAAAAACTGTGGCACTTTAAAACTGCTATAATTCGGGTGACGGGTCTGACCTGCGGAAGGCTTTGAAGCAGGTTTTGAGCTGGTACAGCTGAGTCCTCTCCTGCGCCATCACTCTCCCGTGCAGAAACGCCCCGACCGCGTCCAGCTCGTCCGGCGTCAGGTCACCATACGAGCGGAAGTAGAAGGACAGCGCCGAGAACTCCACATGGATACCGCTCCTGCCTGTGCCTCCATACGAGCCTGAGGAGATCACAGCACACGGAACATCAGAACATACACAACATCATAGAACAGAACACAACATCAGAAAATAGAACAGAACAAAACAGAATAGAGTCAAATAGAATAAAACGGAACAGAAAGGCAGAATCAAGCCTTAGAGTGATTCAAAAATAGAGTCACTCTAATAGAATAGCATAACAATAGAATAGAATAAAACAAAATAGAACAGAATAGAGCAAAATAAAATTGAACAGAAAAGGGTAACATAATAGAACAGAGCAGAATATAACAGAGTAAAATAATATGGAACAGAAAAGCAAGCACACAACAGAATAGTAGAATAATAGAATAAAACAATAGAATAGAATACAACCTAATAAAATAGAACACAAAGGAACTTAACATAATAGAATAGAACAACAGAGTCCAAATAAAATCGTCATTACTATGTCATTACTATGCTATTTTTAGAGTGCAACATAATAGAATAGAATAAAACAATTCAAATAGAACAGAAGAGTAAAATAGAATGGAAAAGGGCAACATAATAGAATAGAGTAAAATAAAATAAAACAAAAGCACACAACATAATAGAATAGTATAGAATAAAGTAACATAATAAAATAGAAAAAAATATATAATATAGAAAACAAGGGAACACAGCATAACTGAATATAACAAAACAATAGAATAGAGTCAAATAGAATAAAACAGAACAGAAAGGCAGAATCGTGCCTTTAGAGTGATTAAAAAATAAAATCACTCTAATAGAATAGCATAACAATAGAATAGAATAAAACCATATAGAACAGAATAGAACAAAATAAAACTGAACAGAAACAGGTAACATAATAGAACAGAACAGAATATAACAGAGTAAAATAAAATGGAACAGAAAAGCAAGCACACAACAATATAATGGTAGAAAAATAGAATAAAAAAATATAATAGAATACAACATAATAAAATAGAACAAAGGAACACAACATAATAGAATAGAACAACATAATAGAGTGCAAATAAAATTGTCATAACTATTGTTTTAATTTTACTCTATTATGCTATGTTATTTAAGTAAAACATAATAGAATAAAACAATTAAAATAGAACAGAAGAGTAAAATAGAATGGAAAAGGGGCAACATAATAGGATAGAGTAAAATTAAATAAAACAAAAGCACACAACATCATAGAATAGTATAGAATAAAACAGAATACAACATAATAAAATAGAAAATCGAATTTAATATAGAAAAAAAGGAACACAGCATGATAGAATATAACAAAACAGAATAAAGTGCAAAATAATGCAATTAAACATAACAGAATAGAACAGAATAGAGTAAAAGCACAAAACATAATAGAATAGAACCAAACCAAACAGAATACAATATAATAAAAGATAACAGAGGTTTGTTTCCAGCCCACTTGTTTAATTAAGTATTTATTATTTGTTTAGTAATCTTCTAATCAACTCTTTATTACTGCCATAAACTAATTTTCATGACAATTAAGGGAAGGTAAATAGATTTTTATCATAGAGGTCATATAAAGTTATCTGTTTGTTCATGAGTGTGTTCCTCTCTCACCTGAGCCCCACTGCAGCTGTCTCAGACCTCTCTTCACCAGAGGAAGCTGCCAGCCCATAGTGTCCGCCAGCTCCACCACGTCAAACTCCAGAGTGTCACATGACTCCACACGCTCCCCCGCCATGCGTTTCCTCGCCAGCGTCACAGCGACCGGAGGACACCTGAGCACATGCAGAGTTACCACACACACCCTTGAAGAGCTCTTATAAACCATGCTGTGAGAGTGACGTACAGTCTGGTGATTTTGCGCAGTTGTTGAGGACCGCCGTAACACTGCAGCTTGCAGACGGAGAGAGTCGGATGGAGAAGCTCCACCCACTGCTGAGGATGAAGCTCCAGGTAACACAACAGAGTCTCCAGACCTGAACACACACGCACACACCAATGATGAGCCATACAGATCTTAACTGAAGACGACGCCATATTTCATTTGGAATGGTTCACACAAAAATCACAATTTAATCACTTATTTCAAATAAATGCTGTTCTTTTGAACTTTCCATTCATCAAAGAATCCTAGTGTATTTTTATGCAATTTTTGGCAAGATCAGAATAAATTACAGTAATCAACATTTGAAGTGGATCAAAACCTTTCATCAAAGTTATACATGAATTTTGAACAATACCCGTTCTTGTCTTAGGACAACTTTGATGAACTTTTTTGATCCACTTCAAATGTTGACCGCTGTATATTGCAATAACTTGTGAGGCGGATACATATTTTAATCAATTAGACGACATTCTATTCCTAGATAAAAAAAAATAAAAAAAAACACAGGAGGGCGAGTGAATGATTTTTAGGAGATTGTCTTCAAATATTCTCGTCTACCCTCAGATCTACTGTGTTAAAGCACTTCATCTCATGTTTTTGTAAGTCTCCTCACTCTCTTCCGTGATGTCGAGGGCCTCCACGGTCTCCTGCATGGGAATGGCTCTCTCGTGTGTGTGACATGGCCGCTGTAAACACTCGTCACTCAGTTTCAGCCCGCCGTCGCTCTCCTCTGCTGTCTGTGTTGGTTTGTTGTGCTCGTGTGGAGAGTGTGTGTGTTGTTCTGTGGGAGTCACTGTCTCGCTCCTCTGCTGGTGTGATTCAGTGTCCGCACAATCCTCCATCTCCAGCAACTCACTGTCAGATACTTCTGCAGCCTACAGGGAGGGACAGTCAGACCTCAACACAACTCACACACACATACACATATATATATATATATATATATTTGTAATAACTCAAGTTTCACCTGTTCCAAATCTCGCTGCTTCTGCTGAATCTGTCGGCATTTGCACGGAGGAAAAACCTTCTGCACCAGTTTCTTCACGGTATAATAATCCACTGTGTCAGCGTAGATGTGCCTGCGCAGCTCATGCAAATCTGCACCCTAAACACAAATAATAGAATAACAATAAAAAAATGCAGTTATTGCAGTGTTGTTATTGTACACTAAAATGTAAACTATTATAAATTGATTTTGCTAACTGAAATAAAGCTGAAGTAAAATATAAATATCAGATGATAAAATGTAAACTTAAGGCGATTTGTTTTATAAACACTTTTTGTTATGCTGGTTGAAACTCTTCACATCCTGATAGCAATCAATAATGAAGTGGTCTAAATGTCTGAACATGTACATGTACAGAATCTTCTGTGGAAGTCTCAGGACCAAAAAATGTTTGTCCAATCATTGCATTCGGTCCTGAGATGATCACGTCCTCACACTAGGATTTATGCATGTCTATGTCAAAACTATCAACGCTGAAATGAATCTGCAGCAGTCAGGTGGTACAGGTCAGAGCTCTTTAAGTTGTTTATGTTCCTTAAACCTGAAATAAAATAGGTTTAAGGTACTAAAATGACTAATCCAGCACAGTCTAATTAAACATGCTTCAGGGATCAAGGATTTTGACACAGAGAACATGTTGTTGGATCTTCTCCTGATATCCTGAAATGGCCTATTTGGCAACGGGTATAAATCATCTGTTCCCATCGATTTGAAAAATGATAGAAACTTCTTTTCCCAACATTGGGAATGATTTTATGGAGTTTGTTCATGGTGTGTAGATCCCACTCTGTTTGCTATTTGTTATTAATGCAGAAATGTATTATAGGTTTTAGATCCAAAGCAGCTATTGTGCAATTTCTGAGGTCTGCTGATAATTCCTCTTTTACGCCAGTGTCTTACTATATTAGCATGTAAGTAACATTAAAATCTTGCTACTACTGTGAAATCATGAATGAAAGTACCACACATGCACAGACCTCTGGGTCTAGAAACAGGTGGCAGTGCGCCGGGTGTCCGTCACGTCCCGCTCGGCCAATCTCCTGCACGTAGCTCTCGAAGCTCTTGGGCATGTTGTAGTGGACGATCCCACGCACGTCCGATTTGTCCAAGCCCATCCCGAAGGCCACGGTGGCCACCACCACACGCAGCTCCCCGCACATGAAGTTATTCTGCACTCGCCGCCTCTCCGACGCAGACATCCCAGCGTGATACGCTTCTGCGATCCACTTCAGAGGCTTACGGATCTTCTTCCTGGCTGAGTTGAGGGGGAGAAATGGCATTAACACCTCAAAATAAAGCAAATAAGCTGGAGTGTTATGCAGGACAGTGATGTATCATACCCAGAGCTTTCTTCTTCCTCCCCACAGGGTTGTCGTCCTCATTGTTTGGCGCTGGTTTGGACGACTCTCTCAGCATCACCCCCTGCAGGCAGGTGCGCAGCAGTGCAGCGATACGGGACGTCTCCTCTCGCCTGGTGCAGTACACGATCACCGACTCTAGAGCGCCAAAGCGTTCGCCCTTCAGCAAACACACTAGAGCCTGTTGGAGAAAACATTGAGACTTTTGTAACAGCTCTGAATTTACTGCATGAAAAATGCTTTTTTTTTAACAATGCATCTCTCTGAAACATCTCAAACCAAGTTCAAAATATTGTACCATGATGATTTTATTGCAATGTTTTACTGACGTTGAATTCAAAGAATAATGACAATTCAGGACCAGATCTGGTCAGTAGTTTTGATGCAGATTAAAAAACAAAACAAAAAAAAACAGTGTTGTCATTGCTAACTAAAAACTTCAAAACCATTTAAAAGTGTATTTAATAATTGAAATAAAGCTAAAATAATTTTTTTTTTAAAATTCAATTGTTGCTTTGGCAACTAACTCAACTAAATTGTTTAAGTCAAAGTACTAAAATTCAAAACTAAAAATGAAATAAAAACAAATTTAACCTAAATAAAAATCGATGAAAACAAAAAAAATACAAAAGCGCATTTATAATATATTCAAAATATCAAAAGTACTATAACAGTAGATAAATAATACTAAAATAACACTGATATTTTAGTATATATATATTTATTAATGATTTATTATAGTTTATACATGTAAATACAATTATATAAAAAAATAAATATATATTTAGCATTTCTCTTCCATTACTTTTCCATTTCTCATCCATTTTTTCCATCTGAACTATTAAGGGCCCTACACACCGGGACGAATATCGGCGCGCGTTATTCGCCAGCGTTTTTCAACGCGTTTTTTGTGCTCACACCCAAGCGATTTTCGCTGACGATGAGCCGAGTGAACATGCAAATTCATTCCCTGACATTAGATGGCGCTTAATGTAAAACAGATTTTTTTCTTTTATCAAGATTTTTGTAGTCGCTGTCGCGTTTGTCATATAGTTCTTTATGTTCCGACACCAACGAGACCAGCAGCTCTACAATCATCTTGCCTTGCATCTTCCTCGTCTTACTTCTTCCCGGCAGTGTAGACGATACTTGGCGTATATCTTCTTCGCTGTTACGTATGTGTGCTCGGCAAGACCGTTTTGTGTTTGAGCGCCCCCAAGTTGTGTTTTACTGTAACTTCAGAAGCTCCAGACACGTGAACAAAAGCGCCAATCTCATTGGTTGGATAGTTTTTGACGCGGCGCGTCAAACCAAATAAACGAACCCGAGGCGTTTTTAAAAAAAATGACGCTTTTACGCGTGCCGTATTTCGCGTCGGTGTGCACACTCACATTGGCGCCCTTTGTTTAGTCACGAAGCGTTAAACGTCGGCGAATATCGCGCGCGAAATTCGTCCGGGTGTGAACAGGCCTTTAGTGTGAAAATTGTCATGACACCCTGTTTTTTTTATATGTGATTCGTAATGCCTAAATTGTCCTGTATCTCGTGAAGACAAAATGCCACTATAACTAAAACAATACTCAAATATCTACAACTCTATGACCATGATAGGTGAAATATGCCACCAAAACAACTGTAATCAGTCATCCACATATTCTATGATCCTAATAATCGCTGTTTTCAGCTACATTTGAAGGTTTCATGTTGTTTAGTTGCATCTGACTTGCTCTGCGGTGCGACTGCTAACATAAAAACGCACCTGATCTTTGTCTCTGTCCATGGACACGGACAGCTGGAGGTTGTGAGGGACGGCGGCAGAGCGCACAGCGATGCCGTCCTGGTCGCTGATGTCCAGGTGTCGGGCGATGTCCAGCGCTGTGGACAGAGTGGCCGTGGCGGTGAGACCCAACAGACAACGCACACCCAACCGATCCCTGAGCACCTGCGCAACACAAACTCACATTGATTTTGCACTGATGGAATGCAGAAAACTCCAATGCATTTGAGAGACTCGCCTTGCACAGTCTCAGGTAACAGGGTCGGAAGTTGTGCGACCATTCAGACACGCAGTGAGCCTCGTCGATACAGGCGAAGGCCACCGGGGGAAGCTGGTCTGCGGGCGGGAGACACCCTGACCCTGAGTGACCTCCACCGACCAGCGCTTCAGGAGACAACAGCAGGACATGCACCTCACCGGCCTTCACCTACACACACAACAACACACATCAACTAAGACACAGAGTCCTGACTAATAAAGATGCATCAAGACGTGAAAATCTAAATGTTTTGATGTGTGACGCTGTTACTTGTCAGGTTAGGACCAGTGTTGTTATCGTTAACTAAACGAAAACTTAAAGTGGTTTATCACTATATCCTTTATTACTGTATTAAAAGACATGCTACATACATATCATTTAAAGAGTATTTCATATTCTTGTACCTTCTCAATGGCCGTCTCTCTCTGTTTCTTAGACATGTTGGAGTGGATGCAGGCGGCTTTCAGCTTCGACGGGAGTCCAGAGAGCTTCACAAACAATGTAAAAATTAAGCAAAAACACTTTAAACGGCTGCTCTAACCTTCCATGAGATGTTTTGCCTCATTTCATTTGCTTATTAAATTAATAAGAATTCAATTCCCACTGCGGAGTCAGACGTACCTGATCGTCCATCAGAGACACCAGAGGAGACACCACCAGCGTGATGCACTTTGACCTCTGGGCGTACAGGTACGCCGGAAGCTGGTAGCACAGAGACTTTCCCATTCCAGTGGACAGAACTACCAGTGTGGACAGACCTAGACCAAAACAAAACCACCAATAGATCAAAACACCGGCTTTACTCAGCGTTTGTGCACACTTCACTTCAGACTCAAATTCATTTCGTTTTTTTGGTTGTCTGGACAGCAAAAAAAAAAAATATATATATATATTTTAATATAGTTAAATCCATTTTTTGAAAGTCTCGTCAACAGCAAACATTTGCAGAAAATCCTTTCAAATGTGGTTTGAAATGAAAATTAGGTTTTTGGGAATCTTTTTCTGTCACATAGTAATTTATCAAAAGAAATGGTAAATGCCAGGGAAGTTAACTCTCTGGAGATGAGGTTCAACTGTTCATGTCCTCATATAGGCCCTGTTTGCAACTGGTATTAAGATGCGTTTTGGTTGATCGGACGACACTAAATACAGTTGTAAACGGGGTCTAAAACGCTTTGAGCTTGTCCACCTTCGACCGCTTCCAGAGGTAGTAGAAAACACATTCGACTGGATTGCTTTCGTAGTGTAAACTCTCATGTGGTCGAATAGACACAAAAGACCGTCTACTCTCCGTCTACTGAACTAATGCTTGAACATTATGGGAAGTGCGCTAGCTAGACGGGATTTAAACTTTGTCAGCCGGAGACCCCAGTTTGGTATAAAGATGAAAAACGTACCAAGCACAATGTTTCATTTTCATTTTATTGGAGGATAACCCCTTGAGATGGAACATCTCGTTTTCGAGGGGGTCCTCAAAATAACACCAAACACTTACACACTCGCACATACTAAAGCTCTTACAAATGTTCTCCCACCATTCCTGATTTTTAACACACACTCACAGCGTTCGGCTGGTCTTGTGGCCGACTAAAGCTGCATCTCTCCGCACGTTCACATGTAAATTGCGTGAGTTTATTTTGTCCATTAGATCGAAAGATCTGAAAAAACACAAAAATATACCCGCCTGTAGACCCTCCCCTCAAAGAAATCAGGACAGAAGTGGTTGAAAGTGGACAAAAGAGACGGATTAAACACCAGGTGTAAACGAGAATGTGTCTCCCTCGTCTACTTGTGATCCGATCGACCAAAAAGCATTTTAATACCAGGTGTAAACAGTGTAACAGCAGACGCTGAAAACAACACAAGCTTCACGTGTGCTTGAATATGTGTAGTAGACCAAACTGAGCTTCTCATTCACACAGAGACACGTGGAAAATGCAGACTTGTGGGGTTTTTTTCCAACATAACACTCCACTGTCACAAGCCAAAAAAGGAAATAAAGAAATACAGTAGTGCCTCAAGCTTCTAATAACTTCCTCCCACCTGACAGGATTCTCATGATGGCCGTCTCCTGGCCAGGCCTGAAGGACTTGTAACCAAAGTCTCGGAGCGCTTCGTACACCTCTGGAGGGACATCTGTGGAAAACCACAGGAGAAGAAAGAGAATAAATAGGGACATTAGTACAGAATAAAGCTCTTACTGACCATTAAAGCTCTTAAAGACAGTTCAAGTACCTTGAACTTTCCCATCATCCTTTGGTGTGTAGAGCGGCTCCATAGGTGGAGGAGGGGCAGGCCGCTCATAATCGGGTCTCATGATGTTGAGCAGAATCTCCTCCCCTTGCTCCGCCTTCTCAGAAGAGTCCCCGCCCACAACAGGAGGAGCCACTGAGGCAAGAAAGCAAAACATTGGTTGCCATGATGTTGTTCTAAATGTTTTTGCACATTGCCATCCAGTTCCTTTGGTGTTCTGGATGGTTGCTAGTAGGGCTGCACGAAAATGTTTTTCTGCGATATGTACTGCTATGTGAAAAATCATAATAGTAAATTTGCTGAGCTCACATGCAATATGATAAGTCATATTGCAATATATCATGCTAGGGAGTTTTGTGACAATTGAGTGCAGAAAGTATGGCATCTGTCCCAGTATGTGAACATGTGACCCATGCAGACCCACCAATAGGCTCTGAGCGCAGAGTTCCTGTCGCCCGGGCAACTTCCTCCAGCGTGGGCAACTCAAACTCCTCCTCCTCTACTGGGGTTTCCTGCTGTTCTGCAGAACTCACGCCAGGAGCTGCAACACAAACCCAGGCAAATGATATCATTAACATAATCGCATATTCATGAGAGCAGAGTCATGTGACCCAGGCAGCCTCGTCTCACCTCTTCCTTGACAGTCTCGTGCCCAGTGACCCGTCCCACCACACTTGTAACAGCTGTCGCCCTGACGATTGAAGCCACCGAACCGGCCCCTGCCCCTCCCCCTCCCGAACCCACCGCCGAACCGTTCGCCCTTCAGCTGGAACTTCTGCATGTACATCTGCAATTATAAAGCATACGTGAACTACACAATAAAAAACATTTTATAAACAGAGAGTTTCAGCATTTAATACAATTATAATATAATTTTTTAACCATTTAAATTATTTAAATAGTTTCCTTCGGATTTACTCAATTCATGTAGGTCATACTATTGGACGGACAATCCGCATAAATACACAAAAATCATATCCCTGTTTGAGAGGTTCCTAACAACATTCTTTTAGCAAATTAACAAATTAAAAAAAATATGATTTAAAAAAAAGAAAGTAAGATAGAAAGAGTGATTTGCCAAAAAATTGCCTGAAACTTAAGACGCATCAAATCTGACATCAGCAATGCCACTCGGCAAAAGTTTAGAGCTATGATGGAGAGAAAAGACTTCCCGCTTAAATCTATTTTATGACATCTTAAGATTATAATGTAATTCTGACAACTTTTATGGTGCTTTTTTGTTCTTTTAAAGAGCTATGGAAGATATATGTTGTGACTGTGCAAAAACGGCAGCTCAAATTTATTTAAAAAATAAATCTGTATTTGTGTTTCA
The DNA here is from genome assembly GCF_949319135.1 of Squalius cephalus. Lineage (NCBI taxonomy): Eukaryota > Metazoa > Chordata > Actinopteri > Cypriniformes > Leuciscidae > Squalius > Squalius cephalus. Next base: position 39,659,606 of record NC_137129.1, on the reverse strand, counting down.
CTGTAGAGGGTAAATCATATAGGAATTTTTGGTTCAACTTTTCATTTAAAGAAGATCTTAGATGTTCGATCTAAAATGAGATCAACTGACCTGTTTCCTCATTGCGGCCCCTCTCAAAGCAAACCCTTTGACATGGGACTTCTTCTTCAAATTGATTTTCACAAAGTTCCCATCTGTGTTTTTGGTAGGCCTGGTTCAAGATGAGAATGATAAATCAATAAAACAAAAATATGTGACAACTATTGTCAAGCTTATGGTACCCACTTGACCCTGGCGGTGTTCCTCATCGTGTACGCCGCGGCTCTGGCCTCCTCCTCATCCACCTCTCCCAGCAGATTCTCCTGAGGAATCGCTCGCTTCTGGGTTTTCTTTTCCTCTGAGCTGGAAGAATCATCCTCCTCCTCATCGCCTTTCCCCTTCCTCTTCCCTCCTTTTTTGGGCTGATCCTCCCCAGCTGCCTCTCCTTTCTTAGTTCTCCTTCTCTTTTTCACTCCGCCTTCCTGCTCCTCAGATTCATCCACATCATCGTCCCTCTGTCTTTTTCGACCTTTTGTTTTTTTGCCACCTTCGTTGGCCTGTGGTTTTTCCCCCGAGTCTTGATGTTTTTTGGCATTGGGTTTGCGTTTCTTAGTTCTTGAGGGAGATTTGGGCTCCTCTAAACACATCTCACCATCTCCAGTGAGAGCTGCAGTGTCTTTTTGATATACCCGTTCACCATGAGGCCCCGGGGACCCCAATTCTGCATCCAGCACCACATTGTCCCTTATTGAAGTCACTACAGGACCTTTCTGTGCTTCGTCCTCTGACAAGGCACATTTACTCTTCTCTAATGAAGTCTTTGGGGGTGTTTGACCCTGAGTTGACACGGTTTCGCTTCTAACAGTAGGTGGTAAACAACTATTAGCGTTTTTCATCAGCTCTGAATTCCCCGCAACCGGTTTCTGAGGTTCCTCCACCTCATCGAAGACCTGGCAGCGTGCAAGCCAGCCACTGTCCACAGAGGAAATCCTCTTGGTCATGGACTGCCTCAGGAACTGGAGCCTTTCCACGCTCTTGTGTGCGGATCCCACAGCTGGAGACCAGGATTTGGAGGGGGTCACGGAGGGGAAGGGATCCGATGGCTCGTCCTCAAACTCAGCGCTGGCCGTCTGTACAGGAGGAGCGCTGGGGTCTGGTTGTGTGTTGGCTGACTTCGGTGTGTGAGTCTCTACATCTGTCGGTGCTGCGCTGGAGTTTGGAGGGTCCTGCAGTGGTTTGGTTGGCGTTCGGCGAGGGGTTGTAGCTTTTTTCAGAGAAAATGATCGTTCCTAGAATTTAGCATATGCGACAAGAAAATAAGAGGACAGATATTCTGCAGCCTGTTTCTCCAAATTACATTTATTACGAATTGTTTCTGTCAGATTCATTATTTGTTCAAAACAGCCATTATTACAAAATTGTTTCTGTCAGATTCATTATTTGTTCAAAACAGCCATTAATGTCATATAGATTAAGTTGAGAAATGCAAGAAGTACAATACAGTAAAGATGCCATTACAGCATCCTAATCAGAGTAAATGTTTCTGAATATGTTTAGCTATATAACAAAATGCTTTTTATAAAATTATACCCTTTTTAATTAAATTATAGAGCGGTTTCCACGTATTAAGACTGATTATTTGTAATGGCATTTTTACTGTATTTTGTTCAGCATGAGTTAAACATTTTCAAAATTTCACAATATACAAAATATTGTCAAAATCAGTGGACATGTTTACCCATATAATAGGCCGTAATAAACATTAACAACTACTATATACTATTTTTTTTTTTTTTTTACGAAAACATCTAAAAACATTTAGTAAAAAAATTATTTTAACTTTTTAATTACCTTTTTAATTATTACATAATTAAAAAAAATAATAATTATATATTTTTTAAATTAAAGAGATCTGTTTCACTGATTTATTTAAAAAAAAATTTTTTTTGGACTATTTATTACTTATTTTATTTTTTGAAAGTACATGATAACAACAGCTGTTTGGAACAAATACTTGTACTGCACATTTTCAAAAGACTAAAAAAATATATAAAGATATAGTAAGTTTTTAAGCAGTATTACACAGCTCATGATAAGTCATATGTACCTTTGTTAAAGCTCCAAGATTGTTCTTCAACTTCATGCCAAAGTACTGAGCTGAAGCTTTCAGCGTCTCTTTATCATCGGATGAGAGTTTCGGCACAGCAGCCGGCAGATTCTTCCGGTTGAGGTGAGATCCCCAGCATCCAGATCCCTTAAAACAGTGAACGTAAACATTTACTGGATCTACACATATGATCGGTTCTTATCTTCAGAAACTATAAAGACGGCTGATGATGAATGTTCAAATGAAGTAGATTCTCACAGTTGTGGATGAGTGACTCTCTGGGGGGTTTGCTGGATCTTCCAGCTCTGAGCTCTTTCTTTCTTTTGCTTCTTTGAGAGAACGATATTCTTTATAAAGTTCTGCAAACACAAGAACACACAAATAAAATATTTAACCAAACAAAACAAAGTATGAAAGCTCAATATGAACAAAGTTAACCCAACAAAATAATCTTACGTCTCGTCTCCTCTGGAGCTTTATCAATGTCATCCTTCAAAAGAAAAGATATGTTTGTACATTATGACAGAATGACAGAATACACCCACAATAACTATGACATATATTAGTAGACAACACAAGAAAACACAAAAAAAACCCATAACATTAAAAAACATAAGACTGAGCACATATAGCACAACAAAATCAAACACAAGACAAGGAAAACACAGATAGCGTAACATACAACAACACTAACGTTACACAATACTCGATACCTTATTGGGCTTTCTGTTGTTTGTTTGGAAGAAAGATTGTTCCCATTTCTTCAGGAGGATTTTTACATCATTGTATCGATCCATTTGGTCACTTTGGTCACTTTGTCCGTGAAAACAAATAAATATAAATACAAACTCACTAAAAGAGTTTATAATTCCTTCATAGAACAAAACAACATGTATTTCAGACTCGCTATAAAAAGACCATGTCAGTTATAGAGACATATGTATCTTATATAAAAGAGAATATTTATCTTATTATATAAAAGAGAGCTTATGCTTGATTCTCACTCACTAAACTGCGACTTTCCACTGAACGCGCCAAACGTCAAATCAGTGTTGAAAAAAACAATAGAGGACTTCCTCCTCTTCCGGTAAAGTCATAATAAAAGTCCTCAACAAAGCGATACCATATAGACCACTGATATAGACCACAATAGGCTGTGCATAACTTTATTTCATTTAAAGACAATTACAAAGTCAGTATTTTTATATATATATATGAATGTCAGAAAGAGACATATATTATCTGAAAACACAGAATAATGAATACTTATAATTGAACATGAACAGAGTTTCTTCAGTCTGGATTAAATAGGCTATACAGTTATTAAATGTCACTTTTTCCTTCATAACAGACCACATGGTAGCTTTTGCCCATGGACATCACTCGCACAATCTCATTTGAACCCTGTGGACATTAACAAACACAAATCAATATTTCAAATCATGATCACTGGTTTATGAGATCAAATATAAGATGACCATAAAAATACTTCTACATAAAAATAAAAGGATATTTGCAAAATAATAATAATCATAATAAAATACCTCAGTGGGAAGGATTAACTGTTCACATCCAGCACAGGTTTGGGCTAGACACCTGTTCAAGAATAATAATGTCAAAGTACGCACACACATGCACACACACACACACACACACACACACACACACACACACACACACACACACACACACACACATACATACAAGTCTATATTACTAACGGGACTATCGCTCTACACTGGCCAAGACAGGACTAGTGTTTCTGGTCATTTTGAAGAAACAAAAATGATGACATACAAAATTTTCTTTTAAGGTCTTTTTTCATAATATAACTTTAAAAATGAATTTTTTTTATTTTTAAAAAACATGCCAAGTGGGGACCTGCAACTCTGACCGATCTCTGCCTATATCGAACAGGGAACTCCCATAGCCTGCAATGGAACTGTGTGTGTGTGAACAGTGAAGTGAACTGGCACTGAAGTGAAGTCTGTCTTCATTTTGTAACTTATATATATAGTATGATGAGTTCAGATGCAAAAGCCTCTAAGTGCCATCTGAAAATTTCTTCTAGAATGGTCATTTTTATCAAGCTCGTATATTTAAGTTCAGTAATTTCACTTAAATGACAATTGATATGTTATTTTCATTGCCATTTAAGTGAAATTACTGAACTTAAATATACACACACACACAATTCCATTGCAGGCTATGGGAGTCAAGGTTTTTTTCGTAAACGAAAAATGAAACTAAGACTAAAACTATTGGTCAAAAAAACACAACGTTCTAAAAACACGGCACAATCAAGTTAAAATAAGTTAAACTTTTAAAAGGAATGTCTCGAGACCTTGCACTTTTTTCCCATTCCACTGCCCACGTCTTTTTTCCGTTTTTCCAAGCAAAACCGCTTTCTGTGTGAACCAGCCCTAAGCAGAAATAGCCAATTAAATATTTCTATCATGACTAGACTTTATGCAAATACAGCTGTACATTAATTCCAGGTAAGATAACCATCTCATGTGAAACTAAACCACACATATTAGATTAGATACCACACTGAGCAGAAAACGGAAAAAACAAATAGCATGTCTAGCCCAGAAATAGACGTAGGCTACATTTGTCAGAGTAGAAGTAGGCCTATACTAAATGTCTGGTGTGAATAGAACATTTGAATATGAGTATAGCTATGAGTATATGATTTTAAACGATGCAATAGACAAAAAGCATAAATGTATCAATACAAGAATAATGTTTGAAAGGATTAATCATATAAATAACCTTAAAGAATAATCATAATAATCATACACATATTTTTCCCCCTTTTCTTATACACCATGTTTAACAAGATTTAATTTTTAATATGAATGAGTATGAATGAATAATTTGTACTTTTTAGTTGCATATGTTTGGTTCTTTGTTCATCCTCAAACTATTATTTTATTTTTATTATTAAAGAGGTTTTCACAAGAGTTAACTGTAATTTAAACTGTCTTTAACTAAAAGTGTTCTGTTAACTCTGCTAAACTATAAATACTAAAGCTAAAACTGAAACTAAATTCATAAAAAATAAATAGAAATGTGTTCACAAAATAAAAACTAAACTAAAACTAACAAAACCATTAATGAAACTAACTAAAACTAAACTGAAATTTATTGGAAATTTGAAAATGATATTAAAATAAAAACTAATTTAAAAATGCCAGACTACAATAGACTTGATGGGAGTCCCCTGTTGGATAGGTAGACATCGGTCAGAGAGTCCCCTTTTGGCCAGTGTAGAGCGTTAGTGCTCTGTTAGTAATATAGACATGTATGTGTCACGATTTCAGAGAGGAAGGACCCAGGCGCAGAATGAACAGAGAGTGATATTTATTGACAAAGACAGGTAGAACAGATGATAATACTCAAAACACCACGTATAGCAGGCGGGCGACCAGGATACAAATACACCGGTGACACATGAGTGATATGAATAGTCTTGTGTGGATGCCAAACAGGAACTGGAATGAAGATAACTCCAAACGATCTCCAGAAGTCGTCAATTTCTGTGGAAACTTCATACAAACAATGAACACAGACAACACACCAAAACGAACCAGCAAAGACATGAGGAAAAGAGGCACAATCTGCAGACAGAGCCATGTGTTCAGACACAAGACAAACAAGGAAACATTAAACAGTGACAAAACAGACAAGACAGTAAGAGCAGGATCCTGGCAGTACCCCTCCCCCAATGGACGCCTCCTGGCGTCCAAACTAGCCAATGGAGTCAAAGGAGGTACCACCTGAGAGGGTGGGTGGAATGAAAACCTAGAAGCCCCATACTGGCCAGGAAACACAGAGGGTGGGACTGGACGGGTAGGAATAGGACCAGGTAAAAAGTTCAAGGTTGACCAGGGAGGTGCTGGCTTAGGGAAACTGAAATGACCATGAAAAACAGAGGGTGGAATAAGTGGTTAGTGGGACCTCTAAAAATAGGCTTCCTCTCTACTGGTGAGGGCTTCCTACTGGACTTGGTGTCGGGGGCAGACTTGGACTTGGTCTCGGGGACAGACTTGGACCTGGGGATAAACTCTGGGACAGTCTCTGTGGGCATGGCATGACTGTCAAACAACTCCAAGGCGGCCTCCGTAGCCTTAATGGGTAGGTTAGAGCACTCAGGAAAGGCCCCTGTGGCCAGAACAGGAACGGTCTCTGGAGAAACACAATTGAAAACAGGAACAGTCTCTGAGAGCACAACATGACTGACAGGATCAACTTCAGTTGGCCTGACTGGTTAGCATCTCATATCTGATATCTCAAAACAGCTAACCCGTGACCAAAACAGGCAAAATAGGATGCTCTGGAATGACTGGAGCAGGCTCGGGCTCTGGACGAACTGGAGCAGGCTCGAGCTCTAGAATGACTAGAACAAGCTCGGGAATAACTGGAACAGGCTCTGGATGGACTGGAGCTGGCTCTGAAATGACTGGAGCAGGCTCTGGAGTGACTGGAACGGTCTCTGCAGGCTCTGGGGTGACTGGAACGGTCTCTGCAGTGACTGGAACGGTCTCTGCAGGCTCTGGGGTGACTGGAACGGTCTCTGCAGGCTCTGGGGTGACTGGAACGGTCTCTGCAGGCTCTGGAGTGACTGGAACGGTCTCTGCAGTCACGGTCTCTGCAGGCTCTGGGGTGACTGGAACGGTCTCTGCAGTGACTGGAACGGTCTCTGCAGGCTCTGGGGTGACTGGAACGGTCTCTGCAGTGACTGGAACGATCTCTGCAGACTCTGGGGTGACTGGAACGGTCTCTGCAGGCTCTGGGGTGACTGGAACGGTCTCTGCAGGCTCTGGAGTGACTGGAACGGTCTCTGCAGGCTCTGGGGTGACTGGAACGGTCTCTGCAGTCACGGTCTCTGCAGGCTCTGGGGTGACTGGAATGGTCTCTGCAGGCTCTGGGGTGACTGGAACGGTCTCTGCAGTCACGGTCTCTGCAGGCTCTGGGGTGACTGGAACGGTCTCTGCAGTGACTGGAACGGTCTCTGCAGGCTCTGGGGTGACTGGAACGGTCTCTGCAGTGACTGGAACGATCTCTGCAGACTCTGGGGTGACTGGAACGGTCTCTGCAGGCTCTGGAGTGACTGGAACGGTCTCTGCAGGCTCTGGGGTGACTGGAACGGTCTCTGCAGGCTCTGGAGTGACTGGAACGGTCTCTGCAGTCACGGTCTCTGCAGGCTCTGGGGTGACTGGAACGGTCTCTGCAGTGACTGGAATGGTCTCTGCAGGCTCTGGGGTGACTGGAACGGTCTCTGCAGTGACTGGAATGATCTCTGCAGACTCTGGGGTGACTGGAACGGTCTCTGCAGGCTCTGGGGTGACTGGAACGGTCTCTGCAGGCTCTGGAGTGACTGGAACGGTCTCTGCAGTCACGGTCTCTGCAGGCTCTGGGGTGACTGGAACGGTCTCTGCAGGCTCTGGGGTGACTGGAACGGTCTCTGCAGTCACGGTCTCTGCAGGCTCTGGGGTGACTGGAACGGTCTCTGCAGTGACTGGAACGGTCTCTGCAGGCTCTGGGGTGACTGGAACGGTCTCTGCAGGCTCTGGAGTGACTGGAACGGTCTCTGCAGGCTCTGGGGTGACTGGAACGGTCTCTGCAGTGACTGGAACGGTCTCTGCAGGCTCTGGGGTGACTGGAACGGTCTCTGCAGGCTCTGGAGTGACTGGAACGGTCTCAGCAGGCTCTGGGGTGACTGGAACGGTCTCTGCAAGCTCTGGGGTGACTGGAACGGTCTCTGCAGTCACGGTCTCTGCAGGCTCTGGGGTGACTGGAACGGTCTCTGCAGTGACTGGAACGGTCTCTGCAGGCTCTGGGGTGACTGGAACGGTCTCTGCAGGCTCTGGGGTGACTGGAACGGTCTCTGCAGTCACGGTCTCTGCAGGCTCTGGGATGACTGGAACGGTCTCTGCAGTGACTGGAACGGTCTCTGCAGGCTCTGGGGTGACTGGAACGGTCTCTGCAGGCTCTGGGGTGACTGGAACGGTCTCTGCAGTGACTGGAACGGTCTCTGCAGGCTCTGGGGTGACTGGAACGGTCTCTGCAGGCTCTGGGGTGACTGGAACGGTCTCTGCAGGCTCTGGGGTGACTGGAACGGTCTCTGCAGGCTCTGGGGTGACTGGAACGGTCTCTGCAGTCACGGTCTCTGCAGGCTCTGGGGTGACTGGAACGGTCTCTGCAGGCTCTGGGGTGACTGGAACGGTCTCTGCAGTGACTGGAACGGTCTCTGCAGGCTCTGGGGTGACTGGAACGGTCTCTGCAGGCTCTGGGGTGACTGGAACGGTCTCTGCAGGCTCTGGGGTGACTGGAACGGTCTCTGCAGTCACGGTCTCTGCAGGCTCTGGGGTGACTGGAACGGTCTCTGCAGGCTCTGGGGTGACTGGAACGGTCTCTGCAGGCTCTGGGGTGACTGGAACGGTCTCTGCAGGCTCTGGGGTGACTCGACCGTTCCAGTCACCCCAGAGCCTGCAGAGACCGTTCCAGTCACTGCAGAGACTGGAACGGTCTCTGCAGTCACGGTCTCTGCAGGCTCTGGAGTGACTGGAACGGTCTCTGCAGGCTCTGGGGTGACTGGAACGGTCTCTGCAGTGACTGGAACGGTCTCTGCAGTCACGGTCTCTGCAGGCTCTGGGGTGACTGGAACGGTCTCTGCAGTCACGGTCTCTGCAGGCTCTGGGGTGACTGGAACGGTCTCTGCAGGCTCTGGGGCGACTGGAACGGTCTCTGCAGTCACGGTCTCTGCAGGCTCTGGGGTGACTGGAACGGTCTCTGCAGTCACGGTCTCTGCAGGCTCTGGAGTGACTGGAACGGTCTCTGCAGGCTCTGGGGTGACTGGAACGGTCTCTGCAGGCTCTGGAGTGACTGGAACGGTCTCTGCAGGCTCTGGGGTGACTGGAACGGTCTCTGCAGTCTCTGGAGTGACTGGAACGGTCTCTGCAGGCTCTGGGGTGACTGGAACGGTCTCTGCAGTCACGGTCTCTGCAGGCTCTGGAGTGACTGGAACGGTCTCTGCAGGCTCTGGGGTGACTGGAACGGTCTCTGCAGTCTCTGGAGTGACTGGAACGGTCTCTGCAGGCTCTGGGGTGACTGGAACGGTCTCTGCAGTCACGGTCTCTGCAGGCTCTGGAGTGACTGGAACGGTCTCTGCAGGCTCTGGGGTGACTGGAACGGTCTCTGCAGTCACGGTCTCTGCAGGCTCTGGGGTGACTGGAACGGTCTCTGCAGTCACGGTCTCTGCAGGCTCTGGAGTGACTGGAACGGTCTCTGCAGGCTCTGGGGTGACTGGAACGGTCTCTGCAGTCACGGTCTCTGCAGGCTCTGGGGTGACTGGAACGGTCTCTGCAGGCTCTGGAGTGACTGGAACGGTCTCTGCAGGCTCTGGGGTGACTGGAACAGTCTCTGCAGGCTCTGGGGTGACTGGAACGGTCTCTGCAGGCTCTGGGGTGACTGGAACGGTCTCTGCAGGCTCTGGAGTGACTGGAACGGTCTCTGCAGGCTCTGGGGTGACTGGAACGGTCTCTGCAGGCTCTGGGGTGACTGTCTCTGCAGGCTCTGGGGTGACTGGAACGGTCTCTGCAGTGACTGGAACGGTCTCTGCAGGCTCTGGGGTGACTGGAACGGTCTCTGCAGGCTCTGGGGTGACTGGAACGGTCTCTGCAGTGACTGGAACGGTCTCTGCAGGCTCTGGGGTGACTGGAACGGTCTCTGCAGTGACTGGAACGGTCTCTGCAGTCACGGTCTCTGCAGGCTCTGGAGTGAATGGAACGGTCTCTGCAGGCTCTGGGGTGACTGGAACGGTCTCTGCAGGCACGGTCTCTGCAGGCTCTGGGGTGACTGGAACGGTCTCTGCAGGCTCTGGGGTGACTGGAACGGTCTCTGCAGTGACTGGAACGGTCTCTGCAGGCTCTGGGGTGACTGGAACGGTCTCTGCAGTGACTGGAACGGTCTCTGCAGTCACGGTCTCTGCAGGCTCTGGGGTGACTGGAACGGTCTCTGCAGTCACGGTCTCTGCAGGCTCTGGGGTGACTGGAACGGTCTCTGCAGTGACTGGAACTGTCTCTGCAGTGACTGGAACGGTCTCTGCAGGCTCTGGGGTGACTGGAACGGTCTCTGCAGTGACTGGAACGGTCTCTGCAGGCTCTGGGGTGACTGGAACGGTCTCTGCAGGCTCTGGGGTGACTGGAACGGTCTCTGCAGGCTCTGGGGTGACTGGAACGGTCTCTGCAGGCTCTGGAGTGACTGGAACGGTCTCTGCAGGCTCTGGGGTGACTGGAACGGTCTCTGCAGGCTCTGGGGTGACTGGAACGGTCTCTGCAGGCTCTGGAGTGACTGGAACGGTCTCTGCAGGCTCTTGAGTGACTGGAACTGGTTTGGGAAGATCTTGAACTGACTTGATGGAGACAGAGACTGATGCAGCAGTCCGAGCTGCCCTCTTCCTTCTCAACCTTCGTTTTTCAGTTGGATTCAAACGAGCAAGAGCTTGCTTCGAAGAAGATGAATGGGTGAGGTGGTCACTACAGCCAGGCTCTGATGGTGGCAGGATCCTCCAATCCTTGCGATAACGCAGGTAACTGGTAAACTTCCAAAAGTCCAGTATCCTTAAACCCTCCATCTCCCACTGAGGAAGGGGATAATCCAGACAGTGGTTAAAAGCCTCTTTAAGAGCTGCATCATGATACTCCAATCCCCTAGCCATTGTCCAGAAGAACTGGGAGAAGGATCCTACCTCACGGCCTTGCTGGCGCAGCGATGCCAACCCCTGCTGGAGTGCTAGTCTCTCCTGAGCTGTAGCAGGGGGAACAACATGGATGCTCATTCTGCTGGGTCCGATTCGGGCTGGTTCGTTATGTCACGGTTTCAGAGAGGAAGGACCCAGGTGCAGAATGAACAGAGAGTGATATTTATTGACAAAGACAGGTAGAACAGATGATAATACTCAAAACACCACGTACAGCAGGCGGGCGACCAAGATACAAATACACCGGAGAGGATGAGTGACGGGCTGGTTCCTGAGTGACAAGACAGTAAGAGCGACAAGACAGTAAGAGCAGGATCCTGACAGTATGTGTGTGTGCAATGGCACATAACAATGGCAAGTAAATTGTTAGGGACTGCATAACCAAGCATAGAAAGTATCTAGAGAGAGTATTATGAAGAGAGAGTGTTAAATAAGAAAAATTATATTATGAATGATTTTCATTAATGATATGCTTTTGAACTGTTGCATATATATATATATATATATATATATATATATATATATATTGTAGTAGGATATGTGAATTTTAATAGGTATTTTGGACCTACAAATACACTTCCAGATACTTATGCACGCACTCACATACATAGAAGTCCAAAGCGCAGAGGACGGAAAGGACGCAAGAATGCCCATATATGGGAAACAGTGATGTCACCAAAACCCCCATCTGAAGCAATAGAAGGTTAATGTCCTCTGGTTCATTGAGGTCTAGGATTAACTTCTGGTTAATATCTGACTCTTTATCTGATTATGTCAATAAGGTTGAAATTTTATCCGATCATGAATCTATTATTCTGTCTTTTGATAACCCATCTTACTCAAGAACATATAGTTCATATTGGAAACTAAACTCTGCTTTATTAGAGGATGAGGAAACTTGTCAATCTGTAATTTCTAAAATCAATTTCTTTTTTAATAAAGCTCAAGCTGAAAACAATATAAGTTCTAATTGGGAACTATTAAAATACAATATTAGATTATTGTTATTCAAAGTTGGATCTCAAAAAGCCAAGCAATACAAATTAGAGGAACTTAACATTGTTAAAAGAATTGTCTGTCTCTCCTGCATCCCCTTTGAAAATGTATCAGTTGTCCAGAAAATAGAATTGGTTGAACTTCAGAACTCATTAGATAACTTATATATATGTAAAGCAAAGGGTGCTTTTGTTTGTTCAAGAAGGAGATGGATGGAAGAGGGAGAAAGAAATTCCAATTATTTTTTTAGGTTAGAGAAACAGCGTAATCATCTCAATTCTATCAATAGTCTTAACTTAAACGGAGTAGTCTTAAAAGATCATAAAGACATTTCTAAGTATTGTGAAGAATTTTATAAAAATCTTTATCGTTCTAGACACTCTCAACAAAATTTTGACTTATTTTTTAATTCTCTTGACTCAGACCATATTTCCAAAATTGATGATATTGGGAAAAATATGTGTGAATCTCCAATTCAATTGAAAGATATTTCTGAGGCGATCGACAAGCTGAAACTTAATAAGTCTCCTGGAAATTATGGTCTGACCACAGAGTTCTATAAGAAATTTTCAAATATTCTTTCTCCATTTCTTCTCCAAGTGTATTTAGAAAGCCTACATAAGGGAACTCTCCCATGTTCTATGACTCAGGGTGTTATAAATTTGATCCCTAAGCCACAAAAGGATCCTTCTCAACTTGAAAATTGGCAACCTATAAGCCAAATAATGATTACAAAGTACTAGCCTCGATTTTTGCTAAAAGAATTAAATGTGTTTTAGATAATATAATTGATGACTTTCAGTCGGGTTTCATGAAAGACAGACTTATCTCAAATAATATTAGACTTGTTCTTGATATTTTAGATTATTCGGATCTGATCTCTGACGATGGTTTCTTGCTTTTTCTTGATTTTTATAAAGCTTTTGATTCTGTTGAGTTTCCTTTTATTCTTAAATCTTTGAATATTTTTGGTTTTGGCCCACACTTTATCAATGCAATTCAAACTTTGTATAATAATGCCAATGCTTCAATTAAATTACAGCAAGGTACTACTAATAGATTTAATATTGATAGAGGCATCCGTCAAGGCTGCCAAATATCGCCGTATCTTTTTCTGCTTCCTATGCAATTATTAGCCATCCATATTCAAAATAGTAATCTGAAAGGTATCTCTGTTGCAAACCAATCAATTTTAATAAGCCAATTGGCTGATGACACCACTCTATTTCTAAAAAATAAAGATCAAGTTTCTGTAGCCTTAAATATAATTGATCTCTTTTCATCCGCTTCTGGTTTAATACTTAATATTCACAAATGTGAACTTTTACCTATTAAAGATTCCACTGATGATAAAGTAGGCTATGTGACATTCCAGTCAAATCCGAAGTGAAATACTTAGGTATAATTATTTGTAAAGATCAAAAAAGAAGATCAATGCTAAATTTTGAACCTCTTATTCTTTCTATTCAACTCAAATTTAATTATTGGTTACAGCGAGATCTGTCTATATCAGGTAGAGTGTTACCTTCCAAAGCTGATGGGTTATCTCGGGTCATCTATCCTGCAATGGCTCTGGATGTTCCTGTGGAAATTTCTAGAACGCTGGACAAAATGATAGTAAACTTTGTTTGGAAATCTAAAAAACATTTAATTAAAAAGAGTGTTATGATAGCTGATCGGACAATGGGTGGTTTTGACTTAGTGGACTTTTCCACTCTTAATAATTATTTCAAGGTTAAGTGGATAAAATCTTTCTTGAACAATCCTACATCTTTTTGGAATATTATCCCAAACTATATTTTCAGTTCAGTTGGAGGTCTGCATTTTTTGTTACGCTGCAACTGACGTTTCTAAAACAACTTTAACTCTTTCTAGTTTCCATAAACAGACTTTAATATGCTGGTCCCTGGTCTCCGCATAATTATTTTATTTGGAACAACCAAAATATTAAATATAAAAATAAATCTCTTTTTTTAAACAATTGGTTTGATAAAAATATACTTTTAGTGAGTCAACTTTTAGATGAAAGGGGTGTCTTGCTCTCTTATGAACACTTTATGCAAGAATTCTCTTTTCCAGTCCCCCCAAGAGAATTTGCCATTGTTTTTGGGGCAATTCCTGATTGTATAAAACCTTTAGTCAATCCTGGCCCTAAAGGTCCTTTATGCTCTCCACCTATATTTGACAACACTAATTTATTTGTTGATCAAAATCCTTTCAGCAGATTGTCAAACAAGAAAATTCGCTCAATTCTTAACAAGGATCAGATTTCTTTACCTGCTTGTGTAAGCTTTTAGAACAACAAATTTGATAATAATATAGTATGGGACGATTTCTGGCTCCTTCAGAAAAAGTTATTTTTATCTAATAAAGTTGTTGAAGTATCTTTTAAAATTATTCATAATTGCTATCCAGTTAATTATAATTTTGCTAAATTTAATAATAGTATCTCCCCCTTGTGCACCTTTTGTCATCAGGTTGATGAGACAATTACTCATTTATTTTGGGAATGTATGTATTGCAAAATATTTTGGGTTGACTTTTCAAATTTTGTTAAAAGATATCTGTCTTTAAGCTTTTGTATAAACCAAAAAAAATTGTTTTTTGGTGACTCTCTGAAAGTAGACCCTTATCATTTTAAATTTATTCTCAATTTATTACTTTTTCTTGCCAAATATTATATTCACAAGTGTAAGTTTTGTAAAAACTCCTTCCTTTTTCATTTTTAAGAAAGATTTTGATATATATTTGAACTCCTTGAGGAATTCTAAAAACTCTACTGCTTGTAAGACTCTACGTTGGTGTCAATCATTTAAGCTAGCTTAATATTCTTTATGTTTATGTAATGTAACCCTCTTCATTGTGTATTGTTTATATGTTCATTTATTGCTCATTCATGGTTGTTTTGTATTTGTTATTGCATAATAAAAAATATATATATATCAAAACAGAAAAAAAAAAAAAAGAAGGTTAATGTCGCAAGACTCTACCATGAGACTTAGTTCCTCTGGAAAAAACCCAAGAAACTGCATAGGAACAATGTAACCCAGTTCCATATAAATATGACTGCATTTTGACTGTTAGTTTTGATTCTGCATTTTTGATTTTGATGTCAATTGCATCCCTAGAGAGAAATTAGATCTCTTCTAGCTTAATCCTAGCTAAATTTATTTTGGTTTAAACTGCTCTGCTGTATTATTGTAACTTGAAAAACCTCGGATGAGAACAAGTTCATATTTACTCCAATTGCTTGAACTGCTTACAAGGTAATTAGCCTTTGTAATATTCACTCACAGGACTGCCCTGTTGAGATTGAATAAGCTGAAGTTTTATATCCTGTAACATTTTCTTTTGATTTGCTACGAGTATTAATCTTTGTGTAACCAGTGTTTTTATCTTTTGTATAAATAAAATTTTATTTCTAAAGACAATCACTACAGAAAACGCGACGCAGCCGCCACGCAGCTGACACGCAACAGAAACGCCCAACCCAACCGCCACGCTCACGCCACGCAGCCAGTGTGTCACCGGCCTTACTTCAGCTATCATAAACAGTTCTAATAGCAAAAGACAGAGCAATTTATTAATCCTTTTATAACCAAAGAAAACAAGGGTTCCAAGAGCGATTCTGCTGGAAGGTAAGCATGAATTTCATTCATATGTCTAGTAAGTAATGATTATTATTGTTTCCTGGGAGTGTAGGGACTACACCTAGATTTACTGGTATAAATTATAACAAGCAAGTGAGGGAATAATACCTATCCTGACCTGAAAGCAAAAGACCACCTAGACACACTGATACTAGGGTTTAATCAGGAAAGTGAGAGTAATACCAGATCTCACCACAATATATATATATAGCCTATATATATATATATATATATATATATATATATATATATATATATATATAGCCTATATATATATATATATATATATATATATATATATATATATATATATATATAGGCTATATGTTTGAAAATACTTCAGTAAATTCAGTAACACTTTATAATAACTGCACGCTATTAATGATTAGTTAAGCATTAATAAACAGTTCATTCGTAATTTATAAAGCATAGACATTAATAAGCAGTTTATAGATAAAGCTAAACATGCTTTATTCTTGTATAAATACTTTATTTATTATTTATTTAGAAGCATATCTTTAATGTGTTTAATAATTGTGTTTTCATACTTTATTAATGATCAATTTATAATTTCTAAATGAAGTATAGCATTATTCACAAACCAGTTGTTTAGGTGTTGTCAGTGATTCATAAGAGCACTTAAGTGGAAGTAAATGTAGTAAATTCAGGTAGTTATAAAGAATTTAGTAGTGGTCAGTTAACTATTTTGTGAGCTCATCTAAAGTGAGGACTAGTTATGCCTTGTAAATCATTTATAAAGGAGATTTAAAGGCTCACTGATCTTCTGAGAAAAAGGAAACAAACACAACACAGTGATACAGAACATACAAATATTTATTTGAGCCTTTAAATCTCCTGTAATATACTGTCTATGGTTTCCAGTAGGCTACAGATTCAGAACCCAGGATGTTGCGCAATGCGCAGGCGCGCTCAACACAAAAGAACGAATCACTCTCTGAGACAACTCGGTAGTCCGGGTAGTCCTGGGTCATATTTAAAATTCGTTTAAAATGAATGAATCGTTCATGAACGACACATCACTTGAAGCGCCGGTGCGGTCAGACTAACTCAATCCACCATGCATGATCCAAGGATTTAAATCAAACGATTTTTAAAATACAAACATATTTTGGAAAGTTTAGGAACCTCTGAAGGGGAATGATGGGCTCGTGTGTGGTTCCTGTGCTCATTGGATTGATTTCACTGCAGATTCACAAAATCTCAGGTGAGTCAGAGAAGCACCACCCCAAACACGTTTAATCCTCGTCACTGTCATGTTTCAGTCATTTATCATTTACCAGGTTTTAATGTTTTATCTATTGAAATTCATAAAATATTTGATATAAAGAGCTTATATGTGCAGATAGCCCTGAACCTACAGTATTATGTGTTTAAAATAGATAACATGAGACAGTTAATTTCATTAAATATATGCTGGGTGTTTATTTATATAAAATCGTTATTGAAATATAAAATGAGAGAGTTTTTCACAGTAGGACTGAATCTGGCCTCAATCATGGCCTATGAAAATGAACACATTTGCAATTATGAGTTATGACAGCTGCTGTAAAATATAACTATTGACCAACAATCTGTTACTGTACAAATGGAGGGCAGTTTGCTGTAGGGTAGTTGACAAATGGCCAAGAAAAAGTACTTTTTTTGGAAAACATAACTTTTTAAGAAAAAATACATATACACTCACCTAAAGGATTATTAGGAACACCATACTAATACTGTGTTTGACCCCCTTTCGCCTTCAGAACTGCCTTAATTCTACGTGGCATTGATTCAACAAGGTGCTGAAAGCATTCTTTAGAAATGTTGGCCCATATTGATAGGATAGCATCTTGCAGTTGATGGAGATTTGTGGGATGCACATCCAGGGCACAAAGCTCCCGTTCCACCACATCCCAAAGATGCTCTATTGGGTTGAGATCTGGTGACTGTGGGGGCCATTTTAGTACAGTGAACTCATTGTCATGTTCAAGAAACCAATTTGAAATGATTCGAGCTTTGTGACATAGTGCATTATCCTGCTGAAAGTAGCCATCAGAGGATGGGTACATGGTGGTCATAAAGGGATGGACATGGTCAGAAACAATGCTCAGGTAGGCCGTGGCATTTAAACGATGCCCAATTGGCACTAAGGGGCCTAAAGTGTGCCAAGAAAACATCCCCCACACCATTACACCACCACCACCAGCCTGCACAGTGGTAACAAGGCATGATGGATCCATGTTCTCATTCTGTTTACGCCAAATTCTGACTCTACCATCTGAATGTCTCAACAGAAATCGAGACTCATCAGACCAGGCAACATTTTTCCAGTCTTCAACGGTCCAATTTTGGTGAGCTTGTGCAAATTGTAGCCTCTTTTTCCTATTTGTAGTGGAGATGAGTGGTACCCGGTGGGGTCTTCT
This sequence comes from Squalius cephalus, assembly GCF_949319135.1. Classification (NCBI taxonomy): domain Eukaryota; kingdom Metazoa; phylum Chordata; class Actinopteri; order Cypriniformes; family Leuciscidae; genus Squalius; species Squalius cephalus. The sequence goes on along the minus strand of NC_137129.1, from coordinate 39,641,645 downwards.
GCTGTTGTAGCCCATCCGCCTCAAGGTTGTGCGTGTTGTGGCTTCACAAATGCTTTGCTGCATACCTCGGTTGTAATGAGTGGTTATTTCAGTCAAAGTTGCTCTTCTATCAGCTTGCATCAGTCGGCCCATTCTCCTCTGACCTCTAGCATCAACAAGGCATTTTCGCCCACAGGACTGCCGCATACTGGATGTTTTTCCCTTTTCATACCATTCTTTGTAAACCCTAGAAATGGTTGTGCATGAAAATCCCAGTAACTGAGCAGATTATGAAATACTCAGACCGGCCCGTCTGGCACCAACAACCATGCCACGCTCAAAATTGCTTAAATCACCTTTCTTTCCCATTCTGACATTCAGTTTGGAGTTCAGGAGATTGTCTTGACCAGGACCACACCCCTAAATGCATTGAAGCAACTGCCATGTGATTGGTTGATTAGATAATTGCATTAATGAGAAATTGAACAGGTGTTCCTAATAATCCTTTAGGTGAGTGTATTTATGGAGTATGAAAACTGCAGTTTCAGAAAATAGTAGTGGTCACTCATTTTGTCAATGACTTCACATATTTTTTTCACGTTTTCACTCAACAGTACTGTAAATGTGTCCTATGGTGTGACATTTAAAAAGTATTAAGAAATTATATTAAATAACATAAAAAAATACTTGAGACAGAATTGTTCACATTATTAAAACATTATTTTCTTAAAGTGATATTTATTTTACATGAAAGTACTAATTAGAATCATTTTCAACATGGATAGATGAACCTGATAAACTTTTCCCTACGAATGTCAATAAAACTTTTTCGCCAACCTTACAAAACTGTTTGAAATTGTACCTATTTAAGAGGAGATATTATTGTAACTCCCCTAATGCCAAACTTGACTCTTTTTTTAAAGATATTTTAAAATAAGTATATTTTTCTGTTGTTTTATGTTTGTCACACCATAGGACAAAACATCACACTAAAGGACAAAGATAGTCATTGCATAAAAAGAATCAGAATATATAGTGTTTATTGTAACAATAATAAAGGAGGACATTTGTTTTTTTGTTGAAACTTTATATATTCGTTTTAAACGCTTCTTAAGGAGGTCTTGTCCTATGGTGTGACATCTGTGTCCTATGGTGTGACAGGCCAAAGTGTCACACCAAAGGACATTTCCTGTGACATTTTCTGTCACACCAAAGGACATTTGAGCTTTTGTGGCAGTTAATAACCATGCTAATACTAGCTGAACTGTTATTAGCAATTGGCATGATACATTTGCATAATATTACATAGTCCTGCTGTCAAAAATACAAATTTTAATTAAAAAATTAAATTTAGGAGTGTCACACTAAAGGACAAAAAAACTTAACAACTTCAGTGGTCTGAAAACATAGTTAAATATTTGAACAATTCTGAGAGAAATACTAGCCATGTGCACTGCTCATGGGCTTCATAGAGGTCTTCAGTCACATGACCTTGAATGGGGTCTTTCAACTAAATTTAGTTGTCCATGATATTGCCCAACTTAATATCAGATTATTGCATAACACCAAAGGACATTTTTTTCTGTGACAAACTTTATTAAATTCCTACACTTTTAGAAATGTATGTATAGGAAAAGTGATGGCCATATAGTGAAATAGACACTTGCACAATTATGCCAGGAGTGATCATTAAGATGTTTAAACATTATTTTCTTTATTTATAAAAGTTAATATTTATGAAATAATGTTGTCTACCGTCACACCATAGGACGATTTTGAGATTTGGCTCAAAGTTGTAAAAAAATAAAAAATAACTCAGGTATTTAAACAACAAATTCATGTAAAACAAGAAAATGTTTAAAGGACAAGTTCGGTATTTTACACTTAAAGCCCTGTTTACAGATCGTTTCTGATGAAATAGAACGGTTAAGATTAAAATGTGGACACATGCTGCTGTCCCGAGAATTTTAGGTTTATTTCGCTTCTCCCCCCCACCTACACAATGGCAGCCTATGGGCACTGGAACAATCCTTCATAAAACGCATTAAACTTTCGTTTACAAAGACGTGAAACTCACCGAGTGGTCAGGGGTGTTCAATGATATGCTCACAAAAAAATCGCTGCAAAAGATGCTTTCCAACAGGTGTTTTACCATTCGTTGTAAAACTGTGGACCTATTTTTCCAAACGTCTCACACCCGTAGATTCTTCCATTGAGAGCTTGAATAATAAACACTCCAGCCCAGTTGGTGGCGATAATGCACCTTTGCCAATTACAAGCAAACCACTGGCATTTAATTGAATACACAGAAGAAGCAGAAGAAGAAGCGGCGGAGTAATACCGTACCGCACACAGCCCATCCAATTCAAGTCAATGGAGTTGGACAAAAACTACGATAAAACCTGTTGGAAAGCATCTTTTGCAGCGATTTTTGTGTGAGCATATCAGTGAACACCCCTGACCACTCGGTGAGTTTCACGTCTTTGTAATCGAAAGTTTAATGCGTTTTAGGAAGGATTGTTCCAGTGCCCATAGGCTGCCATTGTGTAGGTGGGGGGGAGAAGCGAAATAAACCTAAAATTCTCGGGACAGCAGCATGTGTCCACATTTTAATCTCAACCGTTCTATTTCATCAGAAACGATCTGTAAACAGGGCTTTAAGTGTAAAATACCGAACTTGTCCTTTAACCATTTACAGTATTCCAAATGATGAAATTGTGAAATAAATTATTTTTTATCTTCTGTGACGGTGAAAAAGCCACGTCACGTCAACTACCCTGTAACATGCTCTTGGGCAGGGAGGGAAAAACATAAGGCTTTCTCTGTTTTCTCCATGTGAAATGCATATCTGAAAATGTCAACAGCTGTTTGCTTTTCTATTGTCATTTCACTGATATAAAGTTGGTTTGAAGTTTGACATTTGTCAGAGATTCAGCTCCGAAACACTTAAAACAGTAAATACAGTAAAGCCGATTAAAACACAAACTATACTTTGTGTTCTCATCTAGATTTTAAAACAGTTCGAACACAACCTGTTTTTCGTTCTTATGCCAAATTGTTATTGATGTATTAAAATTTTTCGGAGCTGAATCTCTGACAAATGTCAAACTTCCAACGTCAAACCAACTTTATATCGGTTGACATTTCAGCTTTTGAGACAGTAGACTTTAATTTTCACAGTGTTGATAGTGACCTTCAGAGTGTTGCTGATGTATTAATGGTTGGAGCTGTGATTTTTAAATGATTAAAATGGATCGAAAGTGTGATTTATTTATTTTTTTGTGACATTTTCTTGTGCAGATATAGGTATCAGTTCATGATTGAGTTGTTTTATAATGCCAAAGATGCATGCCTAAACCAGAAAATGTGCAAACAAACTTGTGATTTGCTTTGCATATCTTCCCCTCACACCTTTACCAGTTATGCCACTAAACAAACAACCTGATTTAGTTGCTGATATATGTTAACCTGGTTCAGGTTAGAGGCTGGAGGAGGAGTGTGTGTCCGCTGACTGTTGCTGTCACAAACATGAGTAAATATTTGCAGATGTTGTAATTCTTATAACAACATTTATTTGTTCAACAAATAAAAAACAGATATAATACGAATGAACAAATGATAAAGCTCGGGTTGCTGAATATTCAATACCTTACTTCAAAAGCACTTATTGTTAATGATATGATTACAGACTATAATCTAGATGTGCTGTGTTTGACAGAAACCTGGCTAAAACCAGACAATTATATTACTTTAAATGAGTCCACCCCGCAAGATTACTGTTAAACATGAACCTCGTCTGAAAGGCAAAGGGGGAGGTGTTGCTGTAATTTATAGTAATATCTTCAGAATTACTGAGAAGTCTTGTTTTAAATATAATTCTTTTGAAGTGTTGTTGCTAAATGTAACACTATCTAGTGTAAATGATAAATCACGTTTAACATTTGTGCTGGCTACTGTATACAGGCCACCAGGGCACCATACAGACTTTATCAAAGATTTTGCTGATTTTCTATCAGAGTTAGTATTGGCTGCAGATAAAGTCCTAATTGTTGGTGATTTTAATATAGATGTGGATAACGAAAAAGATGCATTGGGATTGGCATTTAAAGACATTCTGAACTCAATTGGAGTTAGACAACACGTGTCAGGACCTACTCATTGTCGTAATCATACTCTAGATCTAATATTATCACACGGAATAAATGTTGATACCGTTGAAATTCTGCAGCAGAGCGATGACATCTCAGATCATTATCTAGTCTCGTGTAACTTCATTTAGCCAAGGCTGCAAAGTCGACTCATTGTTACAAATATGTTAGACCTATCACTTCTGCCACTAAAGATTGCTTTATCAATAATCTTCCTAATCAGTTTCATCATCTCAGCATCCCAGATAGCTTAGAACTCAATATTGCGAAATAAACTTTTAACTCTCTTTTTTCCAGCACTTTAGACACAGTTGCTCCTTTGCGCTTAAAAAAGATTAAAGAAAATAGTCCAATGCCGTGGTACAGCGAGCACACTCAGACCCTTAAGAGAGCAGCCAGAAAAATGGAGCGCAACTGGAAGAAAACAAAACTAGAGGTATTTCGCATTTCATAGAAAGAGAGTTCGATTGCATACAGAGAGGCCTTAAAAGCTGCTAGATCTGCTTATTTTTCAAACATATTTGTGTCATAACTGATGACAGGAAGCAAATGCAAGTAAACTCTTTATTGAAGACAATAATATAAATATAGTCAAGTCAAGTCAAGTCAAGTCAACTTTATTGTCAATCAAACCATGCAACAGTACATTACGCAGCAGACTGAAATTGCGTTTCTCCCATACTCCAATGTGCAATATTAAAACAAGATTTGACACATACTAAGCATAAACTAAACATATACGGCTAAACATAGGACACCACTAAACAAGTGCAAATAGATATTCAAAAAGATAGACAGATCAGCATATGACCTACAGTGAGCTTACAGTTTCCAGACTATCACAGAGTTTCAGAATATAGTCAGATTAAGGTATTTCACTGTAGTGCAATATAAAGTGCTAAATGGCAAAGTGCAAGTAGCAGCATGGAGATAAATAAGTTTTGTAAACATGGTACATTCTAGTGCAAGGGGATATTGGCATATGTGCATATGATTATTTTACAAACATTAAGTATGCCTTTTCCACAGTCTCACAGGTCTTTGTGTGTGTGGGTTGTAGGGGGGGGGGGGGGGGGGGGGATGTTATAATCCAGTTTTCATGAGTGAGTTGAGCAATCTGATGGCTTGTGGAAAAAAGCTATTGCTAAGTCTGGTAGTCCTGCAACGCATACTGCTGTAGCGTTTGCCAGATGGTAAGAGGGTGAACAGTTTGTGTGTGGGGTGGGTGGAGTCTTTGATGATGTTTGTGGCTCTTTTGTGGCAGCGGGATGGGTATATGTCCTGGATAGATGGTTGGGCTGATTCGGTGATCTTCTCAGCTGACCTCACCACCCTCTGTAGAGCTTTCCGGTCAGCAACAGAGCAGCTACCATACCAGACTGAGAGACTGCTGGTGAGGATGCTCTCAATGGCACCCCTATAGAAGATAGTGAGTGCCAGTGGGGGGAGGTTGGCTCTTCTCATCCTGCGTAAGAAGTGGAGGCGTTGCTGAGCTTTCTTGACAAGGGAGGTGGTGTTGGTAGACCATGATAGGTCATCAGTGATGTGCACCCCCAGGAACTTGGTGCTTTTCACTGATTCCACAGCGCTGCCATTGATGGTGAGGGGTGTGTGTGGCCTGTGATTTTTCCTGAAGTCCACAGTTATTTCCTTTGTTTTATTAACATTAAGATGTAAATTGTTAGTGTCACACCAATTAATGAGTTGGTGTACCTCATCTCTGTATGCGGAGTCGTCGTCGTTGCTGATGAGGCCCACCACTGTCGTGTCGTCTGCAAACTTGATGATGTGGTTTGAGTTGTATCTGGCACAACAGTCATGAGTCATCAGTGTAAACAGCAGAGGGCTCAACACACATCCTTGAGGAACCCCAGTGTTCATGATGGTGGTCTGTGAAGAGTTTTTGCCAACTCTTACTGTCTGTGGTCTGTTGGTGAGAAAGTCTAGTAGCCAGTTGCAAAGTGGGGTGCTGATGCCAACAGCACTGAGTTTATTCACCAGATGTTGAGGGATAACTGTATTGAAGGCAGAGCTGAAGTCGATGAACAGCATCCGCACACAGCTGTTTTTATTTTCCAGATGAGCCAGACTGAGGTGAAGTGCTGTTGCTATGGCATCATCTGTGGAGCGCTTGGGACGGTATGCAAACTGGAAAGGGTCAAATGTGGCAGGTAGGCTGGATGTTATGTGAGCCTTGACCAGCCTTTCAAAGCACTTCATCATAATAGGCGTGAGTGCTATAGGCCGGTAGTCGTTCAGTGTTGTGGCTGGTGATTTCTTTGGTAGCGGTATGATAGTAGTGGCTTTGAAGCATTCTGGTATGATGGCTTTGTTCAGAGAGATGTTAAAAATATCTGTGAGAACATCTGTGAGTGAGTTAGCACAGTCTCTAAGCACACGCCCAGGTATATTATCAGGACCAGCAGCCTTCCTGGGGTTCACCTTTTGAAGAGTCCTCCGCACGTCAGCAGGGTCAAATTGAAGAGTTGCATTGTCCAAGCAGTGTTGAGCTTTTGTCGGAGTGGTGTTGTTGTTTTCCTCAAAACGACTGAAGAATAAATTGAGTGAGTTTAGGAAGTCTGTGCTGTCCTCGCACGGTAAGAGTGTGGGCCTGTAGTCCGTTACTGACTGGATGCCTTGCCATAGGCGTCTAGGATCTTTTGTATCAGTGAAGTGTGACTGGATTTTTTGTCCATAGGCATACTTTGCTGCTCTCAGGCCTCGGTTCAAGTTATATAGTTCATATAGTTCCAGATGAAGCAGCAGGCGGGTGGCGCAGGGACTATGATGGTCAACAGGGTGCAGATGAAGTGAAGCGTTGAGTGCGTTGGTGAAAGGTGATGACGAAATCCAGACACAGAACGAAATCCACAGTGAATACCGAACAGGAACAAGGAAGCACGAAACTGGAGACGTAGCACAGGACCGGAAACAAACACACAGCACGGAAGACTTCAAACAACGGAGATGAGAAAACAGTGAGTATTTAAAGGTAAGTGGATTAGCTGCAGCTGGCGCCGTGAGTGAGATCAGCTGGCCGCTGCTCAGATAATGATGGCCGGTCACGCCCACTCACACACACCCACACACATATAACAACATAAACACGAGACAAGTACCCCGCTCCTAGGAACGCCTCCTGGCGTCCCCAGACTCCCTTACCTGTCGATTGTAATCATCGATAAGGGAGTTATCCAGGATGTCTCTAGCAGGCACCCAACTTCTCTCCTCCGGACCGTAACCCTCCTAGTCCACCAAGTATTGAAATCCGCGTCCCCTCTGTCTTGAGTCCAGAATACGATTAACCGAATATGTAGATCATCTACGAGTTGCGGCGGAGGGGGAACCGGGACAGACGGATTAATATGAGAACGAAACACGGGCTTAATTTTTGATACATAAAAGGCGGGATGAATTCTTCTGTACGCTGGAGGAAGATTGAGGCGGACTGCCACCGGACTAATGATCTTGGCGACAGTGAACGGGCCAATGAATTTGGGAGCAAGCTTATTAGAAACGGAGCGGAGAGGAATGTTCTTGGTAGAAAGCCACACTTTTTGACCAGGGACGTATATGGGAGGCTTAGACCGGCGGCGATCGGCTTTAGCCTTGGTGCGCGCCCCCACTTGGAGTAGAGTCTCACGGGCTCTAGTCCATGTGCGGTGACACCTCTGGACGAAGGCGTGAGCGGAGGGGACCACGATTCCAGACTGGGAAAAATTTGTGGCTGGTACCCTAAACTACACTCAAACGGAGATAGGCCCGTCGATGACACTGGTAGCGCATTGTGGGCGTACTCCACCATCGACAGTTGTTGGCTCCATGAGGAAGGATTCTTGGAGACCAAACATCGCAACACCCTTTCCAAATCTTGGTTGACTCTCTCGGTTTGACCATTGCTCTGAGGATGAAACCCTGAGGACAGACTGACAGTCGCTCCCAGCAATCTACAACATTCTCGCCAAAATTTGGACACAAACTGGGGTCCCCTGTCGGAAACCACGTCTGTTGGGAGGCCATGTAAACGAAAGACGTGATCTATGACGGTCAACGCTGTCTCCTTGGCTGAGGGTAATTTGGGCAAGGGAATGAAGTGGGCCGCTTTCGAGAACCGGTCCACCATGGTCAAAACTACCGTGTTGCCCTGAGAGGGCGGGAGGGTGGTAATAAAATCTAGTGCAATATGGGACCAGGGTCTCGAAGGGACAGGAAGCGGTTGAAGTAACCCATCTGGGGGTCGATTGGAAGTCTTACCAGTGGCACAAACCGAGCAAGCCAACACAAAACTGTGAATGTCGCGAGCCATAAGTGGCCACCAGAATCGTTGCTTGAGCAAAAATTTTGGGCGATTTACTTATGGATGACAAGCCACATTGGAACAATGCCCCCACTGAATGACGTCAGACCGTAATCCCTCCGGCACAAATAAACGGTTCGGTGGGCAACCGGGCGGAGGCGTTACCTCTTCTAAGGCTGTCTTGACCTTTGATTCGACCTCCCATGTGAGTGTGGAGACAAATAGGGTCTCGGGTAAAATACACTCGGGAGTAGACGGGCGTTCGGAACGGTCAAAAATGCACGATAAAGAATCGGGTTTGATGTTTTTGGAACCCGGGCGGTACGAGAGAGTAAAATCAAAACGACCGGAAAAAGTGCCCACTGAGCCTGCCTGGAGTTCAATCTTTTGGCAGTTCTAATGTATTCCAGGTTCTTGTGATCAGTCCAGACAATAAAAGGTACCCCCGAGCCTTCTAACCAGTGGAGCCATTCCTCCAATGCTAACTTGACTGCCATCAACTCTCTGTTACCAATGTCATAATTACGTTCGGCAGGGGATAAACGATGGGACAAAAACGTGCAAGGATGCATCTTGTCGTCTGTGGGAGAATGTTGGGATAGCACTGCACCTACCCCCACCTCTGATGCATCGACCTCCACCACGAACTGACGTGACAGATCAGGGGCAATTAAGATGGGGGCTGAAACAAAGCAACCTTTCAGTTTGACAAACACAGCCTCGGCTGTGTCTGACCACCTGAACGTAGTTCTGGGGGAGGTCAAGGCGGTCAGAGGTGGGGCTAGTTGGCTGAAGTTGCGAATAAAACGCTGGTAGAAGTTGGTGAATCCCAGAAACCTCTGTAGGGCCTTACGGGAATCTGGACTTGGCCAACCTAACACAGCCTTAACCTTCTCAGGATCCATACGTATTCCCTCAGTCGAAACGATGTAACCCAGGAAAGGAACCTACTGTGCATGAAAAACGCATTTCTCCGCCTTGACAAAAAGCCCATTCTCTAGCAACCTCTGAAGCACTCGTCAGACGTGCTGCACGTGTTCCTGGAGAGAAGAGGAAAAAATCAAAATGTCATCCAGGTAGACATATATGATCTGATCGACCATATCTTGCAGCATGTCGTTGACGAGCGCCTGGAAGACCGCTGGGGAGTTGGACAACCCAAACGGCATGACCAAATATTCAAGGTGCCCCCTGGGGGTGTTAAAAGCGGTCTTCCATTCATCCCCCTCCGTAATGCGGACCAAATGATATGCATTACGTAAATCCAATTTCGTGAAGATCAACGCTCCCTGCAACCTCTCGAAAGCCGAAGACATCAACGGCAAAGGATAAGTATTCTTTACCGTGATGCTGTTCAGCCCCTGGTAATCAATACAAGGTCGCATAGATCCGTCCTTCTTCCCTACAAAAAAGAACCCCGCCCCCGCTGGAGAAGAGGAAATATATTTCTCCATAGCCTCCCTTTCTGGAGCAGAAAGCGAATATAACTTGCCTTTAGGCGGAGACTTACCTGGCAGTAACTCTATGGCACAGTCATAGGGACGATGCTGAGGAAGAGAAGCAGCACGAGACTTACTGAACACTTCCTTCAGGTCGAGGTACTCCGCGGGCATGTTAAACAAATCCACTGCTTCCTCCTGAAACACAGAGACAGAAACAGACGGACAGGCAGACACAAGACAAGACTCATGACATTTATTGCTCCACGCCAAGACAGATCTCAGTTGCCAGTCCACTTTAGGGTTGTGCCGGATGAGCCAGGGGTGCCCGAAAACGATGGGTGCAAGAGGGGAGTCCAGTATATAAAAGGAGATGATCTCGGAGTGGTTTCCTGACTTTATGAGGGTAATATCTCCAGTGGAGAGTGAAATAGTGGGAAGTTCTTGACCATTGAGTGCGTGTACAGCAATCTTGTGTGTGAGGGGCTTGAGGGGAATCTGAAGTTTGTGCGCAAATGTGTGGTCCATGAAATTACCTTCAGCCCCGGAATCCAGAAGTGCCTGACAGTCGTGGGTGTTGGTTGACCATCTCAGTCTTACCGGAAGGAGAAAAGATGTGGATCAGGTCTTCTCGGCGGAGATCCCACCCGATAGTAGCCTCATACTTACTATCGGGCTTGACCTTTTACCGGACAGTTGTAAGCAAAATAGCCCGCTCCACCGCAGTAGAGGCAGAGGCCCTGGGATCTCCGCCTTTCCTTCTCCTCCCGGGAAAGCCGAGCTCGCCCTACCTGCATGGTGATCGTAGACGGGGCTGACCGCGTCCCCACCGCTGAAACGTGGACCCTCAACTCCTTCAGGAGTGCGGCTGGGCAGGACCCGTCGCTCGACTCGGGACAGTCGTGCATCTACTCTCAACGCCAACTCTATCAGTCCATTAAGGGATGTCGGAAGGTCCAGGGCGTAGATCTCCCTCCGGTCAGCCAACCAATGCAGGAACATGTCCCACTGCGCCTCCTCGTTCCATTGACACTCTGCCGCTAGGGTTCTGAACTCAATGGAAAAGTCAGAAACCGATCTCACTCCCTGTCGCAGATCCGCCAGTACTCTGGCCGCCTCTCTCCCGGCGACGGCTCGATCAAACACTCATTTCATTTCAGCGGCGAGTGTCTGGAACGAGGCGCAGCATGGATCTTGGTTCTCCCACACCACCATTCCCCATAGTGCCGCTCTATCAGTCAGCAGCGTCAGGACAAATGCAACCTTGGCTCGCTCACTGCTGAAGGTCCTGGGTTGGAGAGAAAAATGCATGGAGCATTGTGTTAGAAAAGCTCTGCAGTAACTGGGTTCACCGGAGTATGATTCCGGAACTGGAAGACGGAGCTCCGACTGGGAGGGACTCTCTGGTGGTGTGGGGGGAATGGCCGGCGTGGGCGGCGCAGTGGGAGCTCGCAGAAGTTGGAATTGCTGGGTGAGCTCGGACACCTGCGCCACCAAGGCCTGTACTGCACGACCCATGTCGTTAAGATTCTTCTCTTGGGAATCCATTCGACGAATGCTGCTGTTAAGAAATTCTTCCAGTGATGCTGATGGATTACTCTCTGCTTCCATTGATGGGTCAGATCGTTCTGTCATAACTGACGACAGGAAGCAAATGCAAGTAAACTCTTTATTGAAGACAATAATGTCTGTTGGTGCGTTGGTGAAAGGTAATGACGAAATCCAGACACAGAACGAAATCCACAGTGAATACCGAACAGGAACAAGGAAGCACGAAACTGGAGACGTAGCACAGGACCGGAAACAACCGCTGCTCAGATAATGATGGCCGGTCACGCCCACTCACACACACCCACACACACATAACAACATAAACACGAGACAAGCAGGAAACAATGCATTCATGAACCGTGACAATTAGAAGAAAATAAACAAAACCCTAGGTATTTATTTGAAATTGAGGCTAAACTAACGAAAAATAAATCTTCAACCCCAGACGTTTCCAAGCAGCACAGCAGTAATGACTTTATGAACTTCTTCACTTATAAGATTGATAATATCAGGGAGAAAATTATAACTATGCAATCAGGCAGTGCATTGTAGTGTCCCTGAAGAAAAATTTGATTCATTCGTTGCTATAGGAGAGGAAGAATTTACTAAACTCGTTATATCATCTAAATCAACAACATGTATGTTAGACCCAATACCGACTAAGCTACTGAAAGAGATGCTTCCAGAGGTCATAGATCCTCTTCTTAATATCATTAATTCGTCTTTGTCGTCTTTGGATATGTACCGAAAACTTTTAAGCTGGCTATGATTAAACCGCTTGTTAAAAAACCGCAACTTGATCCTACAGAATTAGTCAATTACAGGCAGATCTTGAATCTATCTTTTCTGTCAAAGATATTAGAAAAAGCAGTATCCTCACAACTATTCCTTTTTAGAAAGAAATGATATCTGCGAGGATTTTCAATCAGGATTTAGACCGTACCATAGTACTGAGACAGCTCTCATTAGAGTCACAAATGATTTGCTCCTATCATCCGATCGTGGTTGTATCTCGCTATTAGTGTTACTCGATCTAAGTCAGTCCCTCCAGTTTTTCGCGATTCCGCGATCGCTGAATACAACACAAAATCAACAAAATGTCGCATTTTTTGCGATCCTGCATAATTCCTAAGTTAACCGCAAAATAATCACAAAAATTAAAAAGACCTCACATAACATTAAATTATAATCACCCAATTTTAATTAAAGTTTCAATACATTTATACGTGGATACAGATTGCCTACTGCAGCTCAGGACCCCTCAACTCAGGATTTACACACAGTTCTACAGTATAAATTACTACACCTGCTGTTAATATTTACATAGGTCAGGTAGAAAAATTGCCCATAGGTTGTTTTAAAAGTTAATTTGATGAGACCAAAATAAACAAGCTTAATGTTTGTGATTTGTGTCATGTATGACTATTGTGCATCTGACATAATACTATTATGGTAAATGTGATGTCCTAATTATAAAATATAAAAATCGCAATTTTTTTCACAAATTTTTGGAAATTACCACCACATCATTACCACTGTCATTTTGATTGCAAAAATCACCCAAAAAAATCGTGAAATCCTGGAGGGACTGCTAAGTGCTGCATTTGACACTATCAACCACAACATTCTTTTAAATAGACTCGAAAATTATGTTGGCATTTGTGGAATTGCACTAGCATGGTTTAAATCATACTTATCTGACCGTTAATTAACAGTTTGTAGCAGTAAATGAAGAGATGTCTTATCGATCACAAGTTCAGTATGGCGTACCACAAGGCTCAGTACTAGGACCGTTGCTGTTCACTCTGTACATGCTACCATTAGGAGATATCATTAGGAAGCATGGCATTAGTTTTCACTGTTATGCTGATGATACTCAGCTCTATATTTCTTCGGGCCCAGACGAAACTTACCAATTCACAAAATTAACGGAATGCATAGCTGACATAAAAAATTGGATGACTCGTAATTTCCCACTACTAAATTCTGAAAAAACAGAGATTCTAATTATTGGACAAAAAACTTCCTCACGTAATAATCTAGAACACTGTCTAACACTTGATGGCTGCTCTGTTAAGTCTTCGTCGTCGGTTAGGAACCTGGGTGTGCTCTTTGATACCAATCTTTCATTTGAAAGTCACTTGTCTAGTATCTGTAAAACCGCATTCTTCCATCTTAAAAATATATCTAAATTACGCCATATGCTCTCATTGACAAATGCGGAACAATTAGTTCATGCATTCATGACCTCAAGGCTCATGGGTGGTTGCCCTGCACGCTTAATAAACAAATTACAGCTAGTTCAGAACGCAGCAGCTCGAGTTCTTACCAGAACCAGGAAGTATGACCATATTAGCCCGGTTCTGTCAACACTGCATTGGCTCCCGATTAAACATCGCATACATTTAAAAATATTGCTGATTACCTACAAAGCACTAAATGGTTTAGCTCCGCAGTACTTGAGCGAGCTCTTAACGCATTATAGTCCTTCACGTCTATTGCGATCTCAAAATTCCGGCCAGTTGATAATACCTAGAATATCAAAATCGACTGCTGGCGGTAGATCCTTCTCCTATTTACCACCAAAATTTTGGAACAGTCTTCCTAACATTGTCTGGGAAGCAGACACACTCTGTCAGTTCAAAGCTAGACTAAAAACACATCTCTTTGACCTAGCATTCACATAATACATTATAGACTTCTATAATTCAATGTTAGGCTGCACAGATTAGTTCAGCCGGAACCGGGAACACTTCCCATAAATCCTGATGTACTCGTTACGTCATAAGAAGAATGGCATCTACGCTAATTTTAGTGTCTTTGTTTATCCCGAGGTTTTCCCGCAGCCTGCCGGATCCAGGCCGTATCCAGATCTGACAAAGGACCTGCGCCTGGACCCAATGACAATGCAGTGCTGAAGTGCCAACTAGTCTCTCCCTATGGAGGATCCCTTTACCACTCTACAGATAAAGCGTTGTCAGGAAAATTCGTTTCGCGAATTTACCAATTTACCAATACCAATACCAAATTTTATTTTACTAAATAAAATAAAATTCTGTATCAAAATTTGTAAGGAAAGACCAGTACTTTGTTTAGGCTTGGTTTGTAGGGAATTACAAACCTGCGCACAGATTTTCAAACACATGTAACCACCAGGGGTTTTCTTATATATTCTCAATACTACTTAAATCAAAGACCCCTAATTATAAAATAGTCAGTTCAAAAGAACTACCCGGTGGCACGCAAGCCACCCTAATTAAAGGACGTAGATGGAAGCTGGTGTGTCAAAACATACACATTTATTTATTTCACAATGGTTCAATTATACAAACAATTCTAAAAGACAACTGTAATACTTTATGAAACTTCTCTCAATCAAAACACCAAATGGTTACGGGTGTGTACGGAGTTTCCCCCCTGAGACGTGTCCGAATATAAAGCACACCACACGTCACTCTTAATAAATAATTTAAGAAGAATACACAGGTGAAACAACCCAGTTAAATATTTCACGTGATTCACAGCAATATCCCCCCTTCACTTCATACACAACACTGCAGGCGTTTGTCCCTTTAGGAAACTACACATTACCCAAGTATTTCAATTAAAAGAACCTCACCATGTATACATGAGTTATCAGAGAGAGTCAAGACAAAAACAAAACAAACAAAAAAAACAAACATACAATATAAAAAAAACCCAAACCTTCTCCCTCTCTCTCCCTCTTCACATACCCCTAGGGCGTTCGACAAACAGTCGTACAAATTATGGTAGGCAGTTTGTATAGCTAAAACTAAATAGGAAAAACAGTGACTGGACACACGTCCTGTAACAATAATAAAATGTCATGAAATAGGTTTCTTTTGTACCAACATACAATCAATAGTTATAGGCATGTTCATACCTGAATAGCAAACAAATATTTGCACAATGCGTCTTCACCACAATCGCACTGCGTTACCGTGACAGAATAGGATGCATCCTCACCACAATCTCAAACTGTGTTACTATGACAGAAGATACAAAATCAATATACCAAGCTTTTACGATCATTCACAACATTTCATAATCTAACTTGGTACCTGCAACAGTTTTTCCCAGAACAACCGTTTTGTCCACTGGCCAATCTCCAGCCTCAAGCAATGACAAAAGCACTGGTTTGAACCATCGATCCTGGTGCTTTAATTCCCCACGCTGTACCGACACACTATGCTGGAATGCTAGCTTGGCTTGTCGCTCTGTGACTACGTCACACTAAATAGCCGGCTGAGCAATGACGCGCTCTGAGGTGGTGTCTACTGGGTCCTAATGTCCTACCTCTTACATTCACCCCCCTCGTAAAATGTCACCGTCCCGGTGACAGAAACAAAATAAAATCAACACCAGGGTCTAAACACAACATGTAATGCATTGACTGTAGGGGGCGTTGTAGCCTCCTCCCCACCCTCCTCATTTCTTACGGCTGCACGAGGGAGATGAAAACGATTTGAGTGCTGGCCTGCTGTTAGCCGGGTGGTTCGTCGAGTTGTTTGAATTGATGCTTGTTCTTCTTCCTCCGATCTACCACACTCAAGGTCTTGACTCAATTCCATGGAATCGGAACTTGGACTAGTAGGTTGTTCATTTAGCTGCCCGGATAACAACGGGGCTGCAACACATCTCGATCTTTCTGAATCATATGGATTCAATGGTGCACACACCCCCAAGTCAAATTCCTCGTCTGTGCTAGGGTCAGGACTAAGTACTACATCCCCCTTGGGCACATCTCCAAATAACTCCACCTCAATCGCACATGGGTGCGGGGAGCCTAAATGGATTGGCAATGGGCGCAATTCTTGTCGATGGATATTCCGCTCTGGGCCTGACTGACCCTTGGGCTTGATTTTGTATAATGACCCAACCTCATCCAGACATCGCACTACTTCATATACAACGGGCTCCCACTGATCTTGGATTTTATGGCGACCAGGGGGATGACTTCGCCTGTACACAAATGAGCCAATAGGCAGAATTGGCAATGGGACCGAACGATGTTGTGCTCGAGAAGCGGCTGCGTCTTCCAATTGAGTTCGCGCTTTAAGATAAATTGATGTTAAATGCTTCTGATGTTCTTGAACCCAATCTTCTACTGTCCCACCCGATGTCACCTCAGTTAGTCCCAGAAGCGAATCTATAGGAAGAAGAGGCTTTCTACCAAACATCAACTCATAGGGAGAGAATCCTGTAGAGCTATGCACGGAGGTGTTATAGGCAAACAACAACTGAGGCAAATGATGAGGCCATCTCTTTTTCTGTTCTGGAGGTAAAGTGCGCAGCAGATCGTGCAATGTCCGGTTGAAGCGTTCGCATTGCCCGTTTCCTTCTGGATGATAAGGGCTAGTTCGTGACTTCTCAATTCCATACAACTGGCAAAGGCGTTTCAGTAGCTCTCCCTCAAAGTTTCGTCCTTGATCTGAGTGGATCCGTCTTGGGACACCATAGGCATAAAACCATCGTTCCGTAAGAATTCGAACGACCGTCACAGCTCTCTGGTCAGATACAGGATATGCTTGTGCAAACTTAGAAAACACATCGGTCACAACAAGGAGGTTCTCTCTACCATCACTAGCTCGTTCAAGCGTGGTAAAATCAATGGCCACAATCTCTAGGGGGCTAGAAGCAAGCAGGCTGCCCATAAAAGTTCTCACCTTTGGCTGTACAGCCTTGGCTGTCAGGCACCAATACACTCTTGACACCAACGTTCAATATCTTGACGCATAAAGGGCCAGTAACAGCGTTGACGTACAAGGGTGGTAGTACGTTCCACCCCTTGATGACCGTGATTGTCATGGAGATTAGTAAGTACTTCACTTCTCAGCCTCTGTGGTAACAACAGCTGTAACACCTCCTCTCTACCCCCAGGGACATGACTTCGCCGATACAAGACTCCCTGCTGTTCTTGGATTCTATTCCACTGGCGAACCATTTCCAGGACTGCTGGAGATTCCTTGGTCCGCTCCACAGCTGAGGGGACGCCACCACGTTTCCAATACGCCAAGAAAGCCTGTATCACCGCATCTTCTGCCTGTAACACTTGCAGGTCAGCTTTACCTCTTGCTGGAGTTGCCTCAATAATAGATGTAAACGCAGAACACCGCTGATGGTTTTTAATGCAAGCTTGTGCAACCTCTTCAGGAACCGTAATACCAGGGGCGACTTCTCCCATAGAACTTAGCAGCGGGGCGGCAGGCAAGCGAGACAGTGCATCTGCATTTTTATTAGATGTTCCAGGTCTGTACATTAGAGTGAAATCAAAGAGTGCCAGCTGTGATGCCCAACGTTGTTCTACGGCACCCAGTTTAGCCGTACGGAGATAACAAAGAGGGTTGTTGTCTGTGAAGACTGTAAATTTAGAGCCGAGAAGGTAATCTCTAAATTTTTCCGTTACCGCCCATTTGAGTGCAAGCAGCTCTAATTTCATAGCTGAATAATTTGTCATATTCCTCTCGGTAGGTCTGAGCCCACGGCTTGCGTATGCGAGTGGCCGACGTTGCCCTCCTTCCTGTTCCTGGGACAGGACTGCCCCCAGCCCCAGATTGCTAGCATCCACTTCTAGGACAAATGGTCTGGTAAAATCTGCATACCCCAACACTGGGGCGCCAATCAGCTTCTCCTTAAGCAAATGAAATGCCTGTTCGCAACTCCAGTCCCAGTGATCACTCCAGGAGCTATTTGATCTGGGCCTAGCTCTTTTACTGGAAGGCTGCAACTTTGCTACTAATTTGTGGAGAGGGGCGGCATACTTTGCAAAATCTTCCACAAACCTCCTATAATAAGAGGCAAAACCCAAGAAGGAACGCAATTCCCCAACAGTAGATGGAGTTCTCCACTCCTTAACAGCACTGATCTTTTCAGGGTCAGTGGCGACACCAGATGCGGAGATGACATGCCCAAGGTACTTTACCTCTGGCTGGAAGAAGTGACATTTTCTGAGCTTAAGTTTCAGGCCATTCTGTTGCAACCGGTGTAACACTAGCTCCAACCGCTCCAGATGATTCTGAAATGATGATGAAAAAACAACCACATCGTCCAAATATAGGAGGAGGGAGTGAAATCGTTCATCTCCAAAGATGCGCTCCATCAATCTCTGGAATGTCCCTGGTGCATTACAAAGGCCGAATGGCATTCGCTGAAATTCAAACAGACCAAAAGGTGTACAGAAAGCAGTCTTAGCCTGATCCTTCTCAGCTACGGGGACCTGGTTGTAACCACTCGCCAAATCCAATGTCGAAAACATGCAAGCACCAGTCAGGGCATCCAAAGATTCCTCTATGCGTGGAAGGGGGAATGCATCCTTCCTGGTTTTCGCATTTAATTGGCGATAATCAACACACAGGCGAATTGACCCGTCCTTCTTCTTGACCACCACAATGGGAGATGAGAAGGGGCTACAACTCACCCGCACTACCCCCTGCTCTACCAAATCTTGAATATGAGCCTTCACAAGATCATACTGAGAGGGAGGGAGTCGTCTATAACGTTGGCGAATAGGTGCATTATCTAGCAAGGGAATCTCATGCTCTATCAAGTTTGTGCATCCTAAATCCCCATCATTCTGACTGAAAACCACACTATACTTCGCCAACAAAGCCTTAGCATCTTCCTGTTCTACCTCTTCTAGATTAGGCCATGATATATTGGCCAAACCAGGGACAGTTCGATTCACTACTTCAGCTGACTGAATGAACACGGTAGGGCTTTCACAACTCTCTTCGCTGCCAAAAATTACGGGTTGACTATGGGGACATACACTCACCATTTGAAGTCTACCCAAAAAAGTACGGGGTCTTAACCACCTGTCCTGAGTACCTATATTAACCACGGGTACAGAGACAGTTCCCTCCCCAATAGTTACCAAGGAAGATGGAATAAGGAGGTCTGCAGGTAGTTGCCAGTCACCTATACCTGGGGGTTCTAAAAATGCGGCAGGAATAAGTGAACCAACTCCCTGTCTACATGAGGCTGTGACTAGCTTAAATGACCCAGAGGGAACACAAATGGAGGGACCTGGGGGAATTGAGACACTACCGATAAATTCTGAATCAGTTAAACATTCAAGAACCTGACACTCAGACATAGCGTTTTTCAGCACATCAGGTACAGCTAGTGGGGAATGAAATAACGCAGTGCCATGTTGACCAAACAGCTCTTGATAACAACTTTGCAGAATATTCATTCCCAACAAACCAGGAACATTGCGCTTTCTTGTCTGAGTCTGTACATCAGGGGGATCTCGTACAACCAAAATACCCATTCGAGACAAAGTCCTACCAAGTACTTCTACATCCAACTCTAAATATCCTTTATACGGGATATCTAGTCCATTGGCGGCTTTCAACTGTAGCCAGCCACATGACTGCAAAATACCCTGACCCTGGGGTTGGAAATGTTCTGCAAAAAATTCCTCTGTAATAGTTGACACCATTGAGCCTGTATCAACAAGACATGGCACAACTACACCTGCCATTACAACCTTCATTACTGGACATTGACCAATGAGTATAGAATGTGAAGGTACCGTTAATTTTAAAGAGGAGCCACCCAATCCACCATCTAGAGCCTGACTCTGAGCACTAGATGAAGCTAGTTTCCCGAGGGCCCCATAACATTTCTGCCCCGACCCCCAGCTCTACTCTGAAACTCCCCGGCTGCAGCAGCTTGATGGGCTCCCTCCCAATTACGACAACGCCTAGCTATATGACCTGGGTGTCCACACCGCATACAGATAGGTTGACCTTCTGAATCAAACCGATATCGCCTAGGCTGGGTGCTAGGGCCACTGGGGGCAGCATGCCAAACTGGGTTAGACAAACGTTGCAAAATTGCATCTAACTGTACTTGTTGCTTGCGCAAAGTTTCTTTTAATTCACTAATTTCTTTAACTGGTTCTACCGCTACCGCACTTGAGTTTACCCCCAATTCACAGGCATCAATATGGGTATCACAAGAATAGGCTCTAGCCCGGGGGAGGCTAGGACGCTCCCCGTCATCTGACCAACGCAGAGCTTCACTGCGAACGTCAATAAAGGACATACTAGGTTGTAATCGTATGAGACGTTTTAACTCTCTGCGAAGCATATTATCACGGACATACTCAGCAAAATGATCACGAATTACAATATCAGAATCAGGAATTCCCCCTGGATTCTTACGCTCAATTATCTCCATTAAAGACATTACTGCATGAGAAAATTCACGTAAAGATTCCCCATCACGCTGGCGTCGTTGAAAAAATTGTTTCTGAGCTTCAATATAAGATTGAGGGCAACCAAATGTTTCAAGCAAAATAGCCAGGATTCGATCAGGGTTATTTCTATCTGCAGTGGGACGAAATCGGATCTCTGACTTAGCTTCCCCATCAAGATGGTCATACAGAAACAATGCCTGCTCAGTAGGGGTCATATGTTTGGAATTAAAACATCTACGGGCTTCTTCTACCCACTCCTCAACCCCCAGACATCCAGAACTATTGTTACCTGAAAACCTTGGGCATTTCCGCTCTCTTGGGATAATGACATACCTTGGGTTGACTAAACTTTCTTGCTGACTGCTGGTTGCCCCTCCCTGTCCTGCCACAGCATTTGGTTGTGCTACTGCTTCCTGTTGAAGCCTGGTATTAACAGCTTGCAGCTGCTGGAGCTGCTCGGTCAGAGCCCTAACCTGATCTTCTAAACCTACAGACATGACAACAAAAAAAAAAAAAAAAAAAAAAAGATAATAATAATGAAAATAACAATAATAAACAAAGTAACAATAATGATAAACACACACACAAAAAAAAAATTCTTGAGGTTAAAGTCCAGCTGGTCTTGGGCGGCTTCTCCGATCCTCCTTACCAGCCACTGTTTTTCCTTTACCCCAATAAACCCAACTGCCCACCAATTATACAAATAAACACCAAAAAATTTGTAAAATATATAGATATAGATATGAGGAAGGGGACGACACTACCAGCAACCACCCAAACGACCCTGCCGTCTACGCCAAATGTAACCACCAGGGGTTTTCTTATATATTCTCAATACTACTTAAATCAAAGACCCCTAATTATAAAATAGTCAGTTCAAAAGAACTACCCGGTGGCACGCAAGCCACCCTAATTAAAGGACGTAGATGGAAGCTGGTGTGTCAAAACATACACATTTATTTATTTCACAATGGTTCAATTATACAAACAATTCTAAAAGACAACTGTAATACTTTATGAAACTTCTCTCAATCAAAACACCAAATGGTTACGGGTGTGTACGGAGTTTCCCCCCTGAGACGTGTCCGAATATAAAGCACACCACACGTCACTCTTAATAAATAATTTAAGAAGAATACACAGGTGAAACAACCCAGTTAAATATTTCACGTGATTCACAGCAATATCCCCCCTTCACTTCATACACAACACTGCAGGCGTTTGTCCCTTTAGGAAACTACACATTACCCAAGTATTTCAATTAAAAGAACCTCACCATGTATACATGAGTTATCAGAGAGAGTCAAGACAAAAACAAAACAAACAAAAAAAACAAACATACAATATAAAAAAAACCCAAACCTTCTCCCTCTCTCTCCCTCTTCACATACCCCTAGGGCGTTCGACAAACAGTCGTACAAATTATGGTAGGCAGTTTGTATAGCTAAAACTAAATAGGAAAAACAGTGACTGGACACACGTCCTGTAACAATAATAAAATGTCATGAAATAGGTTTCTTTTGTACCAACATACAATCAATAGTTATAGGCATGTTCATACCTGAATAGCAAACAAATATTTGCACAATGCGTCTTCACCACAATCGCACTGCGTTACCGTGACAGAATAGGATGCATCCTCACCACAATCTCAAACTGTGTTACTATGACAGAAGATACAAAATCAATATACCAAGCTTTTACGATCATTCACAACATTTCATAATCTAACTTGGTACCTGCAACAGTTTTTCCCAGAACAACCGTTTTGTCCACTGGCCAATCTCCAGCCTCAAGCAATGACAAAAGCACTGGTTTGAACCATCGATCCTGGTGCTTTAATTCCCCACGCTGTACCGACACACTATGCTGGAATGCTAGCTTGGCTTGTCGCTCTGTGACTACGTCACACTAAATAGCCGGCTGAGCAATGACGCGCTCTGAGGTGGTGTCTACTGGGTCCTAATGTCCTACCTCTTACACACACATAGAACCAATTCTTAATACGCATGTGAACGGCATCAGCGTTTCTCACAGGTTCGCGTTTAAAGTCTGTGTAGAGTGAATGGTGTCGTCTTAGCGGCCCCTAACTTAATAACGAATGATCGTTGCGATGGAAGCGAATCAATCAAAACTAACTTTAGCTGTAAAATAACTTTATTAAAGAACCGCTATAAAGCCAAACAATCTCTGTTACCTTAAATTATACATTTATCTCTGTAAAGCTGCTTTGAAACAATCTACATTGTTAAAAGCGCTATATAAATGAGGATGACTTGACTTATGGAGTAATATGAGACGCTGCTGTTGGGTTGCTTGTGTCTTGTTGAAAGTCAGTTAGTGTGCAATCAAAATTATGTCTAAACTTGTGATTTTCTTTCTATCAAGTGTGGTACAAGATATTAATAATATTAAACCAACTGCCAATGAATCTAGCAAATGAACAAGGTTTAGAAAGGAATGGTTCTTAATAGGGCCCTATTTTTTATTTTATTATTATTGATTATTATATTTTATTTTTACTATATATAGTAGGGGTGTAACTTACACAGAAGTCACGGTTCAGTACGTGTAACGGGAAGAGGAATTTTAATATTGACCCTTGAGGTACAACAACAAAAGACAAAGGTGTATAGACTCAATTTATTTCAATCTTTCAATACGTAAAACACATACTATATAGATGTATACACAACTAGGAAGAGAGATTAATAACGTCTACATACGTGGTCCATGATCACACTATGATCACAGATGATTAAGTACAGATAAGCATATTAAGCAAGTAGCACTACTGTTATAAAACCAATGGTAAAAAAAATATGGCGCCCTCTAGGGGGAAGTGAAGTCCCAAGGTCACAGTTATCTCAACGCTGGTAGACACACCACAAATAATTTTACACTCGTGTACAAATCACATCACACGCATAATCACTTTCATGAAAACAAGGGTTAAATAACCATAATGTGACAAAAGAAAATATACAAGATCACACAGCAAACTGCTACCACGTTAAAAACGCTGTTTACATGAGAAATACCCTTTCACCATATTCACTGTTCAGGAAAGTATAGCGAGCAGCCAGACCTTATAACCTAACCTTTGTCTGCCAAATACAACCCCCCCGTTTCTATACAAGAATGAATTAACAGCCCAGCAACCACTCACGGCCAGTCCACAATTCAAAATCACAGTACAAGGGAATCGCCGCCGTCTCTGTCTCTTCGTTCCTTATGACGATGCAGGGTATCTCGCGCCTCCCGTCGGCAGCGTTCCTCCACGGATGGTAACCGTAGAAACTCCACCCGGAACTGCGAGGAGGGGAAAGTGGATCAGTCAACTCTTCACAACAATATCGCGGGGTAAAGCCCACTCGTTCGCAAGACAGTCGAAAAACTACTTCCCTTTAATACGAGGAATAGAGTGCGTTGGAATAATTCTTTCGCCGTCTCCTCTGCGTCCAAGTAGGCTAGATAGTGACCAGCTCGCGGCTATCTGGGGAATCGGAGGCGGAGTAATACCGGCGTCTCTGCTCTCGTGGGTTGCGGTCCTTTAGTCGTCCTCAGGCTCCGGCTAAAAAAAGCCCTGGTTATCAGAATCCATCAGCTTTTATCCTCTCCAGCCACTAATCATGAAGGCTGCTGATTGTTCCCCATTATCAGCCCCACCTGTGCATGATCGTCTCACACACACACACACACACAGACATGTGCACAGCCCCGCCCCCCAGACAGTTTATTCAACATCTCAATTACATGTAGCCCCGCTACATTTCTTTTACCCCCCCTTTAATAGGGCTCGTCCCGAGCACTAAAAGTCCAGTCATAGGGCATAATGTCCCATAGTTCAGTTTATGGTCCAGTCTGTTGCGACCTTCAAGGTCGGTAGCGCACAGGAAGGTTCCCCCGGTTATCACGGGCCGGGTACCGACTAGGAGCACATGGCTCCGAACTTTGGTAATTTTCTGGGGCTGTGCAGGGGTCTATCATTGGCTGTGGTGGGACTATTGTATCCTGAGCAGTCCCTACCATTCGCAACTCTGGGCCAGGGGCTTCATGAGAGGGGGCAACTGAGGCAGGAGAATGAAGTGGAGTCACTATAGGGTTGGATGGTGCATTGGCTGGCTCTGGCAATGAGGTCGATACAGGGTCGAGCCGGTATGGTGGAGCTGGCTGGATTAGTACCACAGGAGCAGGAGGCCAAAAGGGTTCTGGGCGATTGGCTATCCCAGGTTCGTATACCCCATTCTGATGACCTTCCGCGGTGTCATTATTGATCGTCGGAGGGTCTCCAGGGCATGGCCGCAAATTGTTACGGTGGAGGGTTCGACACGGACCATCTTTACCCTCTGGTCGTATGGTAAACACTGGGCGGTCGGGATGGGACTGCCCAACGACCACAAATGGTGCTGGGAGCCACCGTGGTGCAAGTTTACCTTGAGCCCTGCGACGAAAGTTTCTCATCAACACCCTCTCTCCTGGCAACAGTGGCAAAGTCCGAGTGTTCCGATTGTAATGCCTCTGGTTCCAGTGGCTGCGACGCTCTGCGTTGTTACGGACAGTTGCATAGGCTTGCAGAAGAGTCTGGTGGTGGCTTCGGACCCAACCCTCTAAACTATCTCTACACTGGGGTGGTGCAACCTCGTACAACATATCTACTGGTAGCCTAGCGTGGCGGCCAAAAACAACGTAATGTGGAGTCATCCCGGTGCTTGCGTGCGTGGTGTTATTGTAGGCCTGTAAAAGTGCAGGTAGCCGGCTAGGCCACTGGGCCTGGGACTGTGTTTCGATAGTACACAACAGAGCTAGGAGAGTGCGATTAAACCTTTCGCATGCACCGTTCCCCTGTGGGTGGTACGGGGTGGTACGCATCTTCCTACAGCCATACATCACGAATAGTTGCTGCACCAGAGTTGACTCGAACGCTGCTCCCTGGTCTGTGAGAATTCGCTCTGGGCAACCAAACGGGAGGATAAGTGCCGTCCACAGGGCCTTTACTGTGGTAAGAGCCGTCTGATCCTTGGTAGGTACAGCCAGTGCGTATCTAGAGAACAGATCCGTAATGATCAGGATGTACTGGTACGTGTCAGAAGGTCTTCCAAGGGACAGATAGTCTAAGGCCACAGTCTCAAAGGGGTAACTAGAGACAATTGGGCACAGGGGGGCTTTTGGCTGAGCCCCTGATTTCCCAACTACACAAGTGGTACACTCTGTTGCCCATTTCCGGGCATTTGCACTCATCCCTACCCAGTAGAACCTCCTTCTCAGCAATGAGACCATTTTGTCTCCACTCGCATGGGCTGCTGCCTTATGATATTCTTCCCAAAGTGGTCGGGCCTGCGCTACTGGGATGATAATTTGCTTCACCGGTGCGCCTGTATCTGGTTCCGCAACGCACCTCACCAGGGTCCCATCACACAGCTCCAAATGTCGCCACTCCCGGAGCAAGCAGCGAAGCTGGGGAGACAAGATCGCCAGGTTATGGGCTACCGGGGGCTCATTGCTCCCCTTCCAAGCATGTAGGAGATGCAAATCGGGATCATCCCTCTGCCGTTCCCCCCATTGTTTTTGCAGGGTAGGTGGTTCTAATGATGAAATGCCTGCCGTGGCGTACACCGTGTGCTCCGCTGCCTCTCCTGGCAGCCGTGATAGGACATCAGCATTTCGATTGGCTGCCCCTGGTCGGTAGCGTAGATTGTATGAATAGTTTGCAAGTTGGGCCACCCATCTTTGCTCCGTTGCGCCCAGTTTCGCCGTTTCGAGATGGACCAGAGGATTATTATCGGTAAAAACGGTAACCTCAGCTCCCCACAAATAATCTTTGAACTTTTCTGTAATGGCCCACTTTAAAGCCAGTAGCTCCAGTTTAAAGGAGCTATAATTTTGGTCATTACGCTCGGTGGGGTGGAGGCTGCGGCTGGCATATGCGATGACCCTCTCTCTTCCGCCTTGGACCTGAGCTAACACAGCCCCGAGACCATCCAGGCTAGCGTCAGTGTACAATCTGAATGGAAGCTGGAAGTCTGCATAGGCCAAGATGGGGGCGCTAAGGAGGGCCTGTTTCAGATTATCAAAGGCCACTTGGCAACCAGGCGTCCACTGGATAGGGGCAGAGGGTCTATTGGCTTGTCCTTGTAAGAGTTGGTGGAGGGGGGCTGCTACCTTGGAGAAAGCTGGGATGAAGCGCCGATAGTAACCGGCAAAGCCCAGAAATGATCTCACTTGCTTCACCGTTGTGGGTATGGCCCAATCACGGACAACTGCCACCTTGTCTGGATCCGTCGCTACCCCTTGACTGCTGACGATATGTCCCAGATATGTCACTTTTCTTTGAAACAGATGGCACTTCCGTGGCTGTAACTTCAGGCCATGTTCTTGAAGACGGTTAAAAACCTTTTCTAGGTGCTGCAAGTGGGCTGTAAAGTTGGGTGAATAAACAATGACATCATCAAGATAGATAAGGAGATGATCATACACCTGTGCTCCCAGACAGCGTTGCATCAGCCTCTGGAAGGTGGCTGGAGCATTGCAGAGGCCAAAGGGCATACGTTCAAAGTGATACAGGCCAAAGGGGGTGGTGAAAGCGGTCTTCTCTTGGTCTTCCGGCGCAACCTCCACTTGCCAGTACCCACTTGCGAGATCGAGAGTGGAATACCACTCACACTTGGTTAGGCTAGTGAGGGATTCCTCAATGCGAGGTAGAGGGAAGGAGTCTTTGTGGGTTATTGCATTCAGTTTGCGGTAATCAACGCAAAATCTCCATGAGCCATCCTTCTTCTTGGCAAGAACCACTGGAGCAGCCCACGGGCTCGAGCTCTCCTTCACCACCCCGCCGTCCAGCATGCCCTGTAGCAAAGTCCTCAGTTCTGGATAGAGGTTTGGGGGAACCGGGCGATAGCGCTCCCGGATTGGGGGCGCCGTGCCAGTGGGGATTTGATGGGTGACGACGGCTGTTCTGCCAAAATCCTCTTCATGGGCTGCAAACACATGAGACCACTTCTTTAAGAGGGCCTTCAATTGGGCCTGTTGGTCATCGTCCAGCCCTTCACCATGCAGAGCTAGGGCTGGGTGATCGTCACTTAGGGTCTGTCCCACTTGCTGTACATCCACCTCGATGACTTGGGGGCCAGTATTCCGTAACACTAGTTTCGTCCGTCCCCGCACGTCCTTTTGGTCGATTTGGGTGACTATGGCCAGGGGGCGTCGCTGAGGCAGCTCCATGGGGAATGGGTTTGGATTACAAATACGCAGGGGAACCTTCCCTCCCCTGGTCCAGCTTAACGATCGAGCCACTCGCCATTCGCATCCCTGGTTTTCCATATCTTCAATCAGGACAGGGCAATCAGGCAGGCCAGCAGATTGCGGTACATGGGCCCAGACAATCATTTCCGCGGAGGGAGGCAACACCACCGGGGGCTGTCGTTGGAGTCTAGCCACACCTTGAAGCTCCACTCGAGTCACAGAAGCTTCAGCCCTCCGGCAAGCAGCAAAAGCTGTATCCCATATTCTTTCTGCAGAAGGAGGGAACACAGATTTAAATGCAGCAACTCCAGGATGGCCACCTTTAAAAACCCCGGTCCAGCAATCTGCCACAACGTTCATCCCCAAGAGTCCATATTCAGTGTTAATGCAGTCATCGCGGACAATAACTACCCCCTTCCCCTTTACCTCTAATCCCCCAATGCAAAAGTCTAAGACGGCGTAGCCTACATAGGGAATATACAGGCCATTAGCTGCTTTTAAGGCTAGCCATGATATACGGCTAGGATCTTGTATACATTCATCACCGAAGTGGCGCTGGAATAGTGTTTGGCTAAACAGGGTGACTTGAGAGCCAGTGTCTAGTATGCATGGAATTCGTTGCCCTTGGACAAATACCTCAATTTCAGGGCATCTACCAACCATGGAGGGCCTCTGTTGGGGGATGGTTAAGGGCCCCTCCCGGTTCACTTGCCCTGCTGTGACCGGGGGTGCCGAAAACCCGTCTGGGCTGGACGTCGCCGTGGGCAGAATCTCTGGATGTGTCCGGCATCCCCACAGTCACGGCAGATAGCTTGGCCTTGAGCATCCCATTGGTAGTACGACTGCCCAGGAGGGGCTGATCCCAGGCGCTGGCGTTGAGGGGCATTGGACTGTGACTGCCAGGATGGTTGAGGGGAAGTCTCCATCTCCAGCAGTGGTTTCAAGCGTCCTTGTAGCTCCTCTACAATAGACTTGCCTAGAAGGTTTACCTGTTCTTTCAACTCTTGGCGCAACTCAGCCCGCAGAGCTTCCTTCATTTGCTGCAACTCTGTGACAATGGGAGTAGGCCGTGGGTATGATGTTGCAGCAACGGTTGGGCAAACGTTGGCTTCTTCTGTGTGGCCCAGTTCCCGCTCTAATGCTTTTGCCTCCTCACAAGCTTCCGCAAAGGTGAGCGTTGAGGTCCTTCGGAGCTGCCTCTGTAGCTCCTGCTTCAAGGATCCCGTTCTCAGGCCCATGGCAAACTGTGTCCGTAGCAGTTCATCATCTGTCCCGGCGTCCAGAGGGTCCCTGGCTCTCCATCTGTAATGCAACTCACGTAAATGGAGAATGAAATCCCTGACACCCTCCCCAGGTTCCTGTTTGCAATTAAAAAACTGGACTCGCAGCTGAGCTACTGGTTGTTGGACTCCATACAGTTCACTTAGGGCCTCTAAAATTTTAATGTCAGTGTCACGTTTGTCAGCCGCCAACAGTACCACCTCTCTTTTAGCATTTGCCTCCAATGCACTCAGCACAAAGTCCACCCGTTGCTCTACATTCAGCCCCTGGGCCCGGATAAAGGCTTCAATTTGGGTTTTCCATTCTAAAAACTTTGATGCACCCCCTTCTCCACTAAACTTTGGGACCCATGGCCCCCCCATAAACCATGGCATCAATGCAGCTACCATTTGTGGCTGTGCACCCACTACCTGAGGCTGCTCGCTGCTATTCATTTTGTTGTGTACGTCAAGGGTCCTGCCGACACTACGCCAAAATTGTAACGGGAAGAGGAATTTTAATATTGACCCTTGAGGTACAACAACAAAAGACAAAGGTGTATAGACTCAATTTATTTCAATCTTTCAATACGTAAAACACATACTATATAGATGTATACACAACTAGGAAGAGAGATTAATAACGTCTACATACGTGGTCCATGATCACACTATGATCACAGATGATTAAGTACAGATAAGCATATTAAGCAAGTAGCACTACTGTTATAAAACCAATGGTAAAAAAAATATGGCGCCCTCTAGGGGGAAGTGAAGTCCCAAGGTCACAGTTATCTCAACGCTGGTAGACACACCACAAATAATTTTACACTCGTGTACAAATCACATCACACGCATAATCACTTTCATGAAAACAAGGGTTAAATAACCATAATGTGACAAAAGAAAATATACAAGATCACACAGCAAACTGCTACCACGTTAAAAACGCTGTTTACATGAGAAATACCCTTTCACCATATTCACTGTTCAGGAAAGTATAGCGAGCAGCCAGACCTTATAACCTAACCTTTGTCTGCCAAATACAACCCCCCCGTTTCTATACAAGAATGAATTAACAGCCCAGCAACCACTCACGGCCAGTCCACAATTCAAAATCACAGTACAAGGGAATCGCCGCCGTCTCTGTCTCTTCGTTCCTTATGACGATGCAGGGTATCTCGCGCCTCCCGTCGGCAGCGTTCCTCCACGGATGGTAACCGTAGAAACTCCACCCGGAACTGCGAGGAGGGGAAAGTGGATCAGTCAACTCTTCACAACAATATCGCGGGGTAAAGCCCACTCGTTCGCAAGACAGTCGAAAAACTACTTCCCTTTAATACGAGGAATAGAGTGCGTTGGAATAATTCTTTCGCCGTCTCCTCTGCGTCCAAGTAGGCTAGATAGTGACCAGCTCGCGGCTATCTGGGGAATCGGAGGCGGAGTAATACCGGCGTCTCTGCTCTCGTGGGTTGCGGTCCTTTAGTCGTCCTCAGGCTCCGGCTAAAAAAAGCCCTGGTTATCAGAATCCATCAGCTTTTATCCTCTCCAGCCACTAATCATGAAGGCTGCTGATTGTTCCCCATTATCAGCCCCACCTGTGCATGATCGTCTCACACACACACACACACACAGACATGTGCACAGCCCCGCCCCCCAGACAGTTTATTCAACATCTCAATTACATGTAGCCCCGCTACATACGTACCTCAGTTTTGGGTTCACAGTGTGATACAAGTATGATACATTTACATACAATGTATATATATAACATAGCACATACTATGTACTGTAGTATTATGTACTACACATACTGTACTATGTTCAGGAAAAAAGAGCTACTGTCAAATAAAAAATAAAGAAAATTAGAAAAAAAGAGTCAAACTACAAGCAACTGCACAAATAAATACAAAAGAGCAAATATACAAATAAAATAAACAGCGCTTTTCAGGTTATTTAGGTATCTAACAGTAGTTTTCAGGTACAGAAATTGTAATCAAACATAAAACAACATTGCATAATCTTCACTGTATAAATTGAATAAAAATTAATTATTATTAAAGTTACAAAAGTTATTCAGTCAAGAGCAGTGAGTGATTTTCTCCTTGTCTTTTGTTGTTTGATATTATATATTAGGCTGATGTCACTTTAAGACATAATGCACAGATCCAGTTCACTCATACTGTACACATGCGTTCTTTCTCAACTGTTTGCATTCACTTAAGACATAACTGACTATTACTAGGGATACTCTCCAAGACGGGCATGTTGACATAATTTTTGTGTGAATTTGTCCGTTCAAGCGCAAAGCTTAACCCTAAAACCGTATTCTGGACAAATGTGGGCAAAATCATTTTGATTTATTTTTAAAAAATACTTCCCTTGATCAGAGCGGTACAAGACTTGGCTTGCAGTGAGAGGAGAAGTGAAAAAAGCGTAGGCAAGCCGGACAGTTCTCTCTTCTCGCAGTGGATCTGACACCTGTGAGATCAAAGATGGATATCGCGGGATTCGCGGGATTCACGCTCGTGCACAGTGTTGCTAATAAACTGGATGGAATTTAACTTCTGTTGCTTTTATATGAAAATAAATATAATGAACAAAACACCCAAAAGTAGCCTACTTATTTAATTCCATTCCAAATACATTTTTTTTCTTTAATACATAGGCCTACATATGTGTTTTTGTATTTTATTTTTTATAAAAATTACATTGCATAACCCATAGAGATCGCACTGTCAGATAGTTTGGGAATAGTCACACATTCGTATACACATAAAACATGATATCAGAGTTCTCTTACGAGAGGTCTCTCGTACTGCGTAAGATATCTTACGCTAGGGGAAAATCCTTTTCCGCGAGATATTGAAGCCAAAAATTATCCTTAATTTTTCATTAATGCAAAACGCGTTGCAGCAGCATACAGACATAGGCGAGGCAGCTCGCGCGCCTATTGGCTGTTCTGCGGCAACTGCAGCAGCCTATCGAGCGAGGCCTGGCGTGACGCCAGACCCAATGAGGGTGCTTCGCCCACCGCGCACCGCGGTGTCGCACCGTAAAAAGCGCCGTGCCCAGCGGGTCCCGGAACCTTCCCCCAGCCGCCAAAGCTCGCCGGTTCACCCGCCTGCTTCACCGGCTTTGTCAGCCTCTCTTCCTGATGGACAGCGGCCGCCGTCTGCCACCGCTTCCGTCGACATCGCTGACGAGGAAGCCCTGCTGGGAGAGGATGATTCCTGCTCTATCCTGGCGTCAGGCAGTGAGGATTGGGCGAGCTCTGAGGATCTCGCGCCCCCTGCCCGCACTTCGTCAGGAGAGTGAGAGAGCGTCCATCGAGACGGAGCTCATGCGAGTACTCGCACAGGCCACGGTGAGCCTCGGCCTCGAGTGGTCTTCGCCCGAGCAGCCCGCTCACAACCGGCTGGATGGCTTTTTCCTGCCTGGGGAGCGCGCTTCGCCTGCGTCCAAACCAGCGCCTTTTCTTCCTGAGCTACATGAATAAGTCGCTAAGTCCTGGAACGCCCCCTATTCAGCTAGAGTGCGTCCATCTGTTTCTTTGGCATTCTCTGCAGTCGACGATGCCAACAGGGGATACCATTCGCTGCCGCCGGTCAAAGAGGCGATAGCGGCCCACTTATGCCCGCCCTACCCTCTAAAGCTTGCCCCACGACGTCAAGCCTGCTCCACCGCGCTTTCTCCGCCGCCGGGCAAGCTGCGTCAGCGCTGCACACCATGGCCACGTTGCAGATCGGTGCAACCGTCTGCTCAGAGCTCACAGCCCCAGCCACCGCCCACTGCCGCCACTTCGCAGCGCCGCCAGGCCATACGTGGCTCGCGGCCTAGGATTGTGGTAAAGCCCGAGGCCCCGAAGTCGTCCTAGCACGCCTAGGAAAACGACAGTGTTCGAGTCCCGCCGCGGCCGGACTTCCACCAAAGCTATTCGCTCGTCCAGTTCCAGCAAATGTGACTGGTCCAGTGTATTCTGCACCCAACAAGCCGGTTCTGTCGCCCGCTTGCCTGCACACAAAGGCCGTTTTCACGGCTACCCAGATAAATCCCCAAGAGAGTGTATTTTCTGGTGTCCCGGCCACGGCCAATGGTGTTTTATGTGTAGAAAGAATGCCCACTGCCCAGTGCCCATCACTACACACAAGCACAGCCCGTCACACAGGGCTCGCGCACATAAAATCGACTCAGATCGATTGCGCATCAAACGTAGCAAATGTGCCCACTACCCAGTGCCCACAAACACTACGTTATGCATGTCCCACGGTTTCTGTAAAAACGAAACCGGCGTGCATTCGCTTCACTCAAGCGAACAACGCTTTCGGTGTGGTAAATGTGCCCGCTATCCCGCGCCCACATCCACACGCAGACATGACAGTTCCTACGGGACTCGCCCAGCCCTCCCCCTCTCGGTTCACCGCCACAGAGGAGTCGAACCGCTGTTATCAGCGCGCCCCCTGCCTCAAATGTCACTAGCGCGTCGCTTGTGTTACAGCACACCGAAGCCTCTCCATCGCTGAGCGAACGGAGCGCGCTTCGTATTCAACCCCTAGCTATCCATGCAGATGCATGGGCGAAGCTGCCCGGGGTTTCGAAGTGGGTGCTAGACATTATAAAAAGAGGCTATTCGCTGCAGTTTCGCCGCCGCCCCCGCCGCTATACGGCGCTCATCGAGACCATGGTAAAAACAGAAGTAGCACATTTACTTCGAGCCGAAGTGGCGAAACTATTGAGCAAAGGGGCCATAGAGCCTCTCTCTCAAGTTCAGAGCGAAGGTGGGCTATACAGCAGATACTTCCTGGTACCGAAAAAAGACGGGGGTCTCAGACCCATACTAGATCTAAGGCAACTGAACAGAGTGCTTGTGAAGCGACAATTCAGGATGCTCAGAACCAGAAAAATCCTCGCGCAGATTCGCCGAGGAGATTGGTTTGTGTCAATAGATCTGAAAGACGCGTATTTTCAAATACAGATAGCGTCACGTCACAGGCGATTTTTGAGGTTCGCCTTCGAGGGCCAGGCATATCAGTACACAGTCCTGCCGTTCGGTTTATCCCTGGCACCCCGTACATTTACGAAGTGCATGGATGCGGCGCTCGCACCCCTCAGAATGAGGGGCGTGCGAGTACTGAACTATTTGGACGATTGGCTGATTCTAGCGCAATCTCGCTCAGTGCTCATAGAGCACACGACCATTTTACTCGATCACCTCAAGAATTTGGGTCTCAGAGTCAATTGGGCGAAGAGCTCTCTGTCCCCCAGTCAGACTATATCTTTCCTGGGCACAGAGCTGGACTCGCTGTCCATGATAGCACGGCTATCACCACAGCGTGCGGTAGACATTCAGCGTACAGCGAACTCTTTCCGCTGCGGCGCATTTGTCCCGCTCAAGAAATTTCAGAAGATGCTGGGTCTCATGGCCTCAGCATCATCAGTGCTCCAGCTGGGCCTGCTCCGCATGCGCCCACTGCAGTTCTGGCTGAAAGCGCGAGTCCCACGCCGAGCGTGGGCATCCGGTCTGCTTCGTCTCAAGGTCAATCAGAAGTGCGTCACAGCTCTGAAACCTTGGAAAGCGGACGACTGGTACCAATCAGGTGTAAGCCTGGGGACTTCCTCGAGGGTGAGTGTGGTGTCTACGGACGCATCCACCTCGGGATGGGGAGCGCTGCTCGAGGGCAGACCGTTCTTCGGCCAGTGGTCAGAACGGGAAAAGCTTCTGCACATAAACTGCCTCGAAATGTTGGCAGTAGACAACGCGCTGACGCGTTTTTGTCCCCAAATAAAAGGACGCCACGTCCTGGTCCGCTCGGACAACATGTCTGTGGTGTCCTAGATAAATCGCCAGGGCGGCCTCAGGTCCAGGGACCTGCACAGGCTAGCAGAACGCCTCCTGGTATGGGCTCAGCGCAACCTGCGCTCGCTGAGAGCAGCGCACGTGCCAGGGCTCCTGAACATAGGACCAGACAGACTGTCCAGGAACAATGTTCCGGCAGGCGAATGGTCTCTACACCCACAGACAGTCCAACTGCTGTGGAAGAAATTTGGCAGAGCGGAAGTAGACCTGTTCGCGTCTCAAGAAAACGCTCACTGCCCGGAATTTTTCTCCAAGAGAAAATACACGATTCTATAGATCTATTAGTTGAAGGCATACCAGTAAAGGACTCTGTTAAATACCTTGGCATTCATATTTCTAAAAATAAACACACACGGGAACAACTGAATTTTATGCCTAAAATTAAAAAAACTGAAAATATCGTTAACAACTGGTTACAAAGGGATTTGACTTTGTTTGGGAGAGTTTTGCTTTCCAAAGCTGAGGGTCTTTCCAGATTTGTTTACCCAGCTCTCTCCCTTTACGTCAGTGATAAAACTTCCAAAGAAATTAATAAAACCTTTCTCGATTTTATTTGGAAAAATAAACCTTGCAAATTAAAAAAGGACATTATATCAGGCAAAAGAGTTGATGGTGGCTTAGAGATGTTAGATTGTTTTGATATTAACAATACTTTTAAACTTAATTGGTTAAGAAACTGTCAAAGAAATGAAAATTCATTATGGTTCTTTATTCCTCAGTCCATCTTTAACAAGCTTGGAGGCTTAGCTTTTCTACTGAGATATAACTATCTGCCTGGGAAATTACCAATTAATCTATCCAAATTTTACCAGCAAGTGTTATTAGCTTGGAAAATTGGTTTCCATCACAATTTTTCTCCACACAAAATGCTTCTCTGGAACAATTGTCTTATTACCTCTAGGAATAAATCTTTATTTTTAGGTAAATGGTTTGAAAAACATATATATTTTGTCATGGATTTGTTTGATGAAAATGGAAATGTTTTGTCTTATGAAGATTTTATGTTTATCTACAATTTCCCCATTCCATTTAAAGAGTTTCAGCAAGTTGTTAAAGCTATTCCCAATGGGTTAAAACATTTGATGAAAAGTCACCTTACTTTTGGAAGTAGCGAAAGGAAACTTCCTGACTTAATAGTTGATGGTATCAAACTATTTTCTCATTCCTGTAATAATAAAAATATCAGATTAATCTAGTGGCTATTGATATTATTGTTTTTTTGTTAATTTAATACCAAAATAAGACACCAGGGGCCCGTTCTTCGTACGTTGCTTATTACATCCGAGATCAAATGACACATCCAAGATGATATCATCGTGCGAATCATGATCTGGCTAACTCGGTTCTCTTACGAGAGGTCTCTCGTATTGCGTAAGGTTAGCTTACACATCGGGAAAGTCTTCTTTCTTCGAGATCTGAAGCCAAAAAATTATCCTTAATTTTGTATACATTGTCAACGCAGTGCAGCAGCCGACAGACCTAGGCAGGCTGTATAAGCGTGCTCATTGGCTGCTCGGCGGCAACTGCTTAAGCCTATCGGTGAGCGCTCTGAACGCGGCAACCAATGACCCTCCACACCCTTCTAACCGTCAGAATGGGTGTGGCCAGCGTGTATAAATTCAGCGCTCATAGGCTAAAATTCAGATTTTCTTGTCTTCAGCGACGCTCTTCGCATCGCTGGATCTTGAGAGCCGCCGCCGTTGAAACCAGCGACCAGCAAGCTTAGGACAGCGCCTGAGGAAGCCGGCCGTCTTCGCCGCCTTCAGCCATCCGTGCCTGCTACGCTATCCGGCGACATATCCTTTACATTATTACTGTTTCTGTGTTTTTGTAAAAACGCCTCGTTTTTGCGGCTCGTGCCGCGCCGCGCTCAGCAACGGAGACCGCCACCTCTCTGCGCTCTCCGCCTGGGCCGCGGGCACGCCGCCACCGCATTCTCCGAGTGCGAAGAGCTTTCAATGTCGACCCTGCGGGCTCGACTTGAAGCTTTCGACCAAGCTGTCGCTCCGCCTGTCCCTGCCGGGCCGCGCAATAAGAAGCGCCGCTCGCAGCGACCACCGGAGACTGTTGTGACTGAGGAGCTCGCCGGAACCTCTCCCTCGAGCTCTCTCTCGCCCTCTCCCTCCCGGCCGCTCAACCGCCGGCTCTCGCCCGCGCCGCCGCCGCGTCAGGAGATGAGGCGAATGTGATAGATACCCGTACTCTCCCTCTGTTCGAGCCGTGCAACTACGCCGCTCACAAGGGATGGCAGAAGCGGATGGTCTCGGAGCGAGTTTCCTCTCCCTCTGTTCGAGCCGCGCAAACTGAGCCGCTCACGAGGGATGGCAGGAGCGGACGGTCTCGGAGCGAGTTTCCTCTCCCTCTGTTCGAGCCGCGCAAACTGCGCCGCTCACAAGGGGTGGCAGGAGCGGACGGTCTTGGAGCTCTCTTTACGTTACAAGAAAGCTACTCCGTCCTCGCGCGTCACTCACCGGTGAAAGGGGAACAGAGTGTTTTCGTCCCGCCGTGGCCTGGACTATAACCTCCATTTCTCAGTCCCCTCTTAAGTTCAGGCGACTGGAATTGTTACTATTGCAGTATACGAGCCTGTTATAAATACACGCTCGCCTGCAAGCAAACGCCGTCACAAGACATGATGACGCTAACCGAGTGCTAATGTATTCTCCCCTGTGGCTCAGTGGCGGAATCCTAGACTGTCAAGCTAGAGACCGGGGTTCGGTCCCCGCTCTCGCGGCAGTTAAAGTTTATGCTGTTCGCTTCTCCGAGCTCGCGGCCAGTTTTTCTTACATACAGAAAACAAGCCCGCTGTCTCCCTCGTTGGGCCGCGCAGATTGCGCCGTTCAAGGGATTACAAAGCGGACGGTCACGAGCAGCGTTCAGCGTGCACGCCTCACTCACCGGCGAAAAGAGAAGAGAGTGTGTTAGTCTCGCTACGGCTGGACAACCGCCAATCCTCACACATTTCTCAGTCCCCTCTTAAGTTCAGGCGACTGGAAATATTACTATTGCAGTAAACGAGCTTGTTTTAAACACACGCACGCCTGCAAACAAACGCCGACGTATGCTCGCGCTAACTGAAAGCTTATGTGTTTCCCCCTGTGGCTCAGTGGCAGAATCATACGCTTTCATGCGAGAGATCCGCGTTCGATCCCAGCTCTCGGGGAAGATAAAAATTTATGCTGCTTGCTTCTCAGAGCTCGCGGCCAGTCTTTCTTACTTACAGAAAGCGAACCCGCCTCTCGCACCACACCTTCTCAGGGTGCTCGAGTATTTTTGAGCGTCTAAACACGAGAGAAGAAAAGACGGTTAAATCCCGCAGCCCTGCGGCTGGACCACCGTCGAAGCTTAACGCTCTGTCAGTCCCCGTTGCCATGGCTACTGCAGCTGTTTACCTCGCAGTCAACGAGCCGGTATCTACCCGCTCGCCTGCGTGCATCCGCCGTTCTCACGGCAACCCAGAAAAATTTCAAAAGAGCATAATGTCTGGTTGCACGGCTGACGCCGTATGTGTTTCTAGTACAGTGAATGTGCCCACGTTCTGTGCTCACCCCTGTACACAAGCACTATACATCCCGTGTCTCTCACAGAGCCCATCACTCTCATGAAGCAGGCAAAAGCCGCTTTAGTGTTAAAAGTAGGTCACGTGTCCACTTCTCCGTGCCCACACCTACTCACTGCCCGCTCTGTCACACGGCCTCGCACGACCGGTCATGTTTTAAATGTAAGTCCTGTGCCCGCCCTCGAGCGCTCACACATACTAACTAACATTTTCGCCCCGACGCCGACATCGCGCGTCGCGCCTCACACTATATGTTCCCCGTCCAAAGCCACCGGGACACTGTGTGTAAAACGGCCAGCTATCGCTACGTGCGATCCGCCGTATCTAACCACCAAGAGCGCGCGCGCCGCGCCCGCCCCTGAATGTAAGTCTTGTGCCCGCCCTCGAGCGCTCACACATACTAACGAACATTTTCGCCCCCGACGCCGCCATCGCGCGTCGCGCCTCACACTTTATGTTCCCCGTCTAAAGCCACCGGGACACTGTGTGTAAAACGGCCAGCTATCGCTGCGTGCGATCCGCCGTATCTAAGCACCAAGAGCGCGCGCGCCGCGCCCGCCCCTCCGTTTCGAGCTCTCGAGCCCGCGATGCGCGGCGATCGGAGCCCGGAGGCCATTCTGCCCCTGGCTGCACACGCAAAAGCGTGGGAAGCTATTCCAGGCGCATCAGAACGGGTGCTAAGCACAGTAAAACAGGGCTATACTCTGCAGTTCGCTCGCCGCCCTCCGCGCTTTCAAGCGCGTATCGAGACCAGAGTGAATGGGGAAGTAGCACATCTACTTCGAGCAGAAATAGCTACACTTCTGTGCAAAAGGGCTATAGAACCGGTTTCCCCTTCCATGAGCGAGTCGGGCTTTTACAGCCGTTATTTCCTCGTTCCCAAGAAGGACGGAGCTCTCAGACCAATTTTGGATCTGAGACGTTTGAGCAAGGCTCTTATGAGAAGACCGTTCAAAATGCTCACAACCAGACAAATTCTCGCGCAAATTCGCCCGAGGGACTGGTTTATATCTCTCGATCTAAAAGACGCGTGCTTTTCAGATCCTGATAATACCCCGTCACAGGCCATTCTTGAGATTCGCCTTCGACGGTCAGGTATATCAGTACACGGCCCGCCTGTCGACACAGCGCGCGCGCTGCATTCAACGCCTGGCCGCGTCCCTCCGGCCGGGCAGCACCGTACCTCTCAAAACATTTCAGAGGTTACTGGGTTGTATGGCCTCAGCCGCAGCAGTGCTTCGGCTGGGTCTTTTACGAATGCGCCCGCTACAACGCTGGCTGAATGCCCGAGTGCCTCACCGAGCCTGGGCTTCCGGCGGTATCCGCATCAGAGTGACTCAGAGCTGCGTTTCAGCTCTGAAGCCCTGGTTAGCGGCCGACTGGTACCAGCGGGGAGTGACAATGGGAGCTATCTCACACCGCAAAGTTATCTCGACGGACGCTTCCACCTCAGGCTGGGGCGCTCTGTTCGAGGGCAAACCGGCTTTTGGCCTGTGGTCAGACCGGGAAAAATGCCTCCACATAAACTGTTTGGAGATGATAGCGGTCGAGAACGCGCTCAGGCGCTTCCTCCCATTCATACGGGATCACCATGTGCTAGTCCGCTCGGACAACACGTCCGTGGTATCCTATGTGAACCGACAGGGCGGTGTCAGATCCAGGAATCTGTGCAGGCTGACAGAACGCCTTCTCGTGTGGGCTTACCGCTCGCTGCGCTCGCTGAGAGCCGCGCACGTGCCGGGCCACCTGAATGTCGGTCCAGACAGACTGTCCAGGGACAACATTCCCCCGGGAGAATGGTCTCTGCACCCCCAGACAGTCCAGTTTCTCTGGCGCCTATTCGGCAGAGCGGAAATCGACCTCTTTGCGTCGAAAGACAATGCTCAATGCCCGAAGTTTTATTCGAAGAGCGAGGACGCGCTGTCCCAGACATGGCCCAGCCTCCCGCTGTATGCTTTTCCTCCGATCTCCCTGTTGCCACAGGTCATTTCGAGGATCAGAGAAACGCACCACTCAGTGCTGCTTATAGCCCCGCGATGGGAAAACCAAACTTGGTACCCAGAGCTAGTGAGGCTGTCGCACTCACCCCCATGGCCGATCCCGGTGAGAAAGGATCTCCTCTCCCAAGCCGGTGGATCGATCTGGCATCCCCATCCAGAGCGCTGGTCGCTGCATGCATGGGTGATCAACGGATACCCGTTGACCTGTCAGAAGGGGTCGTGAACACGATCACACAGTCGAGAGCCCCCTCCACGAGACGGCTCTACGCGTCTAAATGGTCGGTGTTTTCTAAATGGTGCGCTACTAAAAACTTGGATCCGCGCGCATGCGGGGTCCCACGGGTGCTCTCCTTCTTACAAGAGCTGTTGGAAAAGGGCAGATCCCCTTCCACGCTCAAAGTATATGTGGCCGCTATTGCAGCGTTCGCTGAGACGACGCGCGGCCGGGCAATGGGAAGGAATGAGCTCATTATCCGCTTCCTCAGAGGAGCTAGACGGATGAATCCCCCGCGGCCCCCCTCGGTTCCCTCGTGGGATCTGTCCTTGGTCCTAGCGGCCCTAGAGGCTTTTCCCTTTGAACCGCTTGAATCCGCGGATCTAAAGTATCTGTCGCTTAAAACCGTTTTTCTGATAGCTCTGTCTTCAGTCAAACGAGTGGTGATTTGCACGCGCTATCTGTTAGCCCTGCATGTCTTGAGTTCGGGCCGAATGACTCGAAAGTCATTCTCAGACCGAGACACGGTTACATCCCCAAAGCGATTGGAACCCCGTTTAGGGCACAAGTTATGTCCCTCTCGGCTCTGCCAGCATCCGACAGTGGGGACAGTGATAACCTCCTATGCCCTGTCCGGGCGCTGAGAGTTTACATCACGCGCTCCGCCGCTTTCAGGCGTTCAGAGCAGCTCTTTGTTTCCTTCGGCGGACGCACCAAGGGTCTTGCCGCCTCGAAACAGAGCTTGTCCAGGTGGATAGTGGACGCGATAGCAGCAGCTTATGCCTCCAGACACCTGCAGTGCCCTCTGGGCATCAGAGCCCACTCCACTAGAGGCATGGCCTCGTCGTGGGCCTGGTCCAGCGGAATTTCTAATCACGGTATTTGTATGGCGGCGGGCTGGGCCTCCCCGTCAACATTCGTGAGGTTTTATAACCTGGAAGTTCCTGCCCTACAGGCAAAAATACTGTCAGCATAAGTGACATGTATGCTCTGCCCATTTCTCGTGTGCAGACTACGTTCATATGCTGGCGCTATTCTGGTACTATACTCAGGGTGAAGTGTTTGACTCAGACCGGCTGATCCGCTCTGTTTCCTATTTCCCGTTACGCGCTGTTGTCGGTGCTGGCCCGCGCTGCTGGCCGCCCGTATTATTCTCTGTCGCGCGGGAATTTTTCCCTTCATGTGAGACCGACTATGTCGTTTTTCTCCTACCCTTATGAGTGCTTATGTACTGTATGGGCTCGCTCTGCCGGCCCTACTGTTTGTACTGTTATATGTTTATAGACCGGCCGCGCCGCTCTATTTCATATGCTGCATGAAGTGCCTGTACTGCGCTGGCCCGTCTCTCCGACCGGCCACATTTCCCAGCAGAGTGTTTTCCCCGGTTTCCCTGGGATTCATGGGCTGGATGCTTGGCGCACACGGCGTTGACAAAGGGTTCCCGATGCGTAAGCTAACCTTACGCAATACGAGAGACCTCTCGTAAGAGAACGTACTCGGTTACTAATGTAACCTCGGTTCTCTCTAGAAGAGGGAACGAGTATTGCGTAACCTGCCGTGTCGCGCCACGAGCTTTTGCGCTTCAGACTGCGAAAACCCGAATTTTAGCCTATGAGCGCTGAATTTATACACGCTGGCCACACCCATTCTGACGGTTAGAAGGGTGTGGAGGGCGCGAAGCGCCCTCATTGGTTGCCGCGTTCAGAGCGCTCACCGATAGGCTTAAGCAGTTGCCGCCGAGCAGCCAATGAGCACGCTTATACAGCCTGCCTAGGTCTGTCGGCTGCTGCACTGCGTTGACAATGTATACAAAATTAAGGATAATTTTTTGGCTTCAGATCTCGAAGAAAGAAGACTTTCCCGATGCGTAAGCTAACCTTACGCAATACTCGTTCCCTCTTCTAGAGAGAACCGAGGTTACATTAGTAACCGAGTACGTTCTTCGAACACACTTGCCGGATATGATTAGTATAGCTGGATTTTGTTATCTGAGATAATTGCGCGTTCATGCGCTGGTTAAAAGGGGATATGTATCGATAGTAGAAACATTGATCAGCAACGCTGCTATTGGCTGCTCAGCGTGGCCAAAGAACGCACTCAGTTTTTCTCCTCAGCAGAGCAAGAACTAATAGTCGAAGTTTATTCGGAATTTTAATGTTTAATCAAAACGCCAGGGAACACCTCAAAGTCTGCAAAAGCCAGGAGAGAGGGCTGGCAAAAAGTAGCAGACAATTTAAATCCGTTAGAAGTGGCCATGTTAGATGTTTTTATCACTTATTAGCTTATTTTTTTTTAATTTTAATAATTGCATAATTACTTTGTGCATTGTAATGTCAGAGTCACCACACTAGAACATGGGAACTAATAAAAGTGAAGTACAAAAATATTCTACATAATGGTAATTTTTAGTTATATTATACAGTAGTCTCTTTTATAAAAGGCACTGTTAAATAAATGGTGTTCTGTTTATAAAAGCAACCAAGAAAAAGGCTGAGAAAAAAAAAGAAAAGAAAAGATCTTAGTAGCCTACATTGTAAAATAATTTTTGCTGCATTAAATTAAGGCTGTATAGTCATTTCAACTGTTAAATCTTGAGTAATGATGAATTGCTTTGACTTGTGAAAGTGAAAACTGATAAACTTATGTTAATGTAAAATATTTTGCCATGAGTTATTGATCACATTTTTCCCCAGTGTAGTTCATTGTAATGACATTGTGTTTTCCTCTTTTGTGCACTTTTACATAATACACCAACACTTGTATCTGTTCCCAAGAAAGTGGTGGCTGAAATATGTGCAGTAAGTGGACATTTTCTAACTTTCCAAAGGAAAGAAAGTATAAGACTTTGTAATGTCCATTTGTTTCCATTGCACTGGACAGTGAACAAACCCTCTCAGATAACTGTCATATGGAGGAACTAGCCTACCTGCGAGTGCATAAATAACTTTACTTAATTTATACTTGTATGCTTTATGGCTGCAATATAAGTTGCAGGATTCCACATCTACAGAAAGGCCTACAGAAGAGTCTGCCCAGACAGAGGAGACATAGGCCTACAGGTGGGCAGTGTATAGCCAACTTTTCCTTTTTATTTGTTGCATGAGGCATGTGTCTAATATCTCTTGTTGCAGGCACTTGACCACTGGCTTTTCTTTACAAAGAACAATTGAAATAAAACTCAAGGAACTAAGCATATTAGTCTTTTATTAAACATTTAATGAAAAGTTTTTTTT
The DNA here is from genome assembly GCF_949319135.1 of Squalius cephalus. Taxonomy (NCBI): domain Eukaryota; kingdom Metazoa; phylum Chordata; class Actinopteri; order Cypriniformes; family Leuciscidae; genus Squalius; species Squalius cephalus. The sequence goes on along the minus strand of NC_137129.1, from coordinate 39,597,641 downwards.
TTTTTTTTTTTTTTTTTTTTGGCAATGTTGTGTAATATGGCACATGCAACAATGTCCCAGGCCCTGTCAGGTGTGCAACCCTCAGACTTTTCAGACACTGAAATCTTCCCTTTAGTTAGCCAAAGTTCATTTCATTGTGTGCCCTTGTCCTGGCTAGAGCTGCATTGTAACTGGTTTGGGTCAGGGAATGGGGTCATAAAACACCTGTCTGCAGGCAGGAACATGTCATAATCACCTATGAAAAAATGCAGTTCTGTTAGGATCAGCATAAGTGTATGTAATACAGTGAGCTTGATATTTAATTGTGGAACTTTTCTTACCACTTGCAAATAATGTGCAGACATGTGAATCTCTGAAAATGATTAAGTCATGCACAGATCCTGGCCATTTTGCTTTCACATTTGTGATATGGAAGATTTTAGTCAACTGCCTTTTTTTTAATTTTATATAATATTACTAATCTGGAATATTAAGAATCACAATAGTAACTGGGCTGCACATTTACATTGTGAATCCCCTTTCTGTTCACATAATCCCCTTCATTGAGGCCTTGATGGCAGTCTATGGTAGCCTATAGTCTATAGTACCAATCACGTTAGTGAAGCCTGAGTGACATATCTGTAATCGGCATGGTCATGATTGTATGATCTTCATAAAAAATTATGATAACCTAAAAAGAATAATAAAAAAAACTGCTTTACAACATTGGGTCTTAAGTGGCTTGGAAATAAATAAAAAAATTAAAAAAATTTTAAAAAACCCTGTTTTTTGAAACATAAAAGCGACAAAAAACGACAATCTCACGAATCACGAGAAAATATATATAGGCTATAGGCTATCTCAGAAAGTGCACTATCGCGCTGCGCTGGACTTCCCGTATCAGCTCCGCTTATGAAGCCGGGATCTAATCCTGTTAACATGAAATAAGCCTGCTCCCGAGCAGGTTTAAGTTTGCGCACATGTTGCTATGACAGCAAGTCCAGGATGAGCGTTGAAGAACCAAACAATCCAGGATCATGCCAAATCGCCAACAATCAAATCCAGCTAAGTGAGTTAGCGACGTACGAAGAACGGACCCCTGGTGACAGCAAAGTCACTTCATCTTTAGGTTTTAGCTCTAAGAACTTATTGGAATGATATTTTAATGTAGTTAAAAAAAAAAATAAAAAAAAAAACAAACATAAAAATAAGCATAATTTACATAGAAAATATGGTACTTTTTGAAGTAAATAAATTCAAAAATACCCCCAAAATAAAAAAAACACCATAAATGGATAGACAAAATTTTATCGAAGACAGTGATATAACATTTATAATAAATAAAAAATAGGATCACACCTGAGTCCTCTGTGCCCACATTTGTCCACAATTACAGGATTAAGGGCTATAAAGTAAATATTTAAGACACGGCTTTGTGTGACACGACAAATCTTCTTACAGTGCCCGCGAGTTCTCTTTCGCGTCTTGCACTCGAATGTTTAAATTGGCAAGGCTTAAATGAGTTTAGTTTAAACACAGACAGCAATGTGTGCTGTTCAGGTTTCATGCTATCAACACCCACGTGATTACGGCTCAAATGACTGGTAAGAGCTTCCCCCAAAACTTTGTTCAACATGAGTGCCGTATGCATGCTCTAGAATGCGTATCAATTGACAGAAACATACTCTGTCTGATTGTTTTATTTATTTTCAACAAACCATATTATAGATGCCTATGTATCGTCAGATTGCAAGTGCGTGCTGAGTCGTGGGTGGAGAACAGTATGATTCGATTTTTTTATTGAGAACTTTTTTACTGAGAACCATTACACCCCATATATATTAGTTTATTATTATTATTTCTCCTTTTATTCATATATTATATTATATTATATTATTCTTATTTTTTCAGAATGTCATAAAATTGAGGTGACCCCTGACCCTGGCACCACGGTACACTTCATTAAGAAGGCAGATCAGGGTCAGGACTGTGATGTGTGTAAGGATGAAGGTCCGTCTCAGACCTGCAACTCCAAACTGGACCTCACTGAAGCTCAGCCCACCATTGTGACTTTCAACTGCTCTCAGCCGGGCGACGTCTTTACTGTGGAGATCAACCAAAAAATCGGCGAGTAGCATAAACTGTCTGAACTATCCACTTGATAAAAATCACCTTGTAAAACACTAAATCTTTACTTTTTATTCCAATCACAGATTGTTCACCGACAGCCTGCAGCATCATTGCAGCGCATCCGGATTCGACCCGATTCCTGGAGTTCAGCAGAACCTTCAACTGGGATCTGAAGGTTCAACCAAGCCAGATGTTTCAACTGGACTTTCCAGCTCCAGGAATGAGACAGATCAAGCCTTCAGAATCCTGTCCAGACAAACACACCTACACCTTCATTACATACCAGCGGTTAGGTCCAATCTCCATCGGCACGTTTTGTCGGAACGGTACCATTAGTCGTATCCAGGCCTTGTTTAAAGGACGTGTGTCTCTGGAGGTTCAAAAAGGTACAGACCTGAACCCATCTGACTTCAAAGTGTCCATAGGACCGGATACAAAAGGTTAGAAGAAGTGATGTGGAACAAGAACGTTTCTTGAGTGTTTCGTTTTTGATTGGAAATGATTTTATTTCTTGTTCTTTGTATCTACAGCATTGGTTGTGGTGGACGTCAAGCTGCCCAGAGGACTGTCATCTACTGATTTCTTCACACCAAATTATGACACAGGCTACTACAGTGAAGAAAAAATTAAATGGAACTTTGCTGTTGAGCCAATGCAAAATTTTACAGTTCTCTTTCAACATTACACTCTACCAGTATGCAGACATAATAAGGTTTTGGTTGATTATACACTGGCGGACCAGACTTCATTCACAAAGGAACCAACGGACATTCAGCCGACCAATAAACAGGGAGATTTCAGCCTGACTCTTACCAATTGTGAACCAAAAAAAGTTCCTGGACTTTCTTTGAACATAAACGTGGCAGTGTTCAGGGGTGGGACACCATGTAAGGAGAAGCATGTAGATTTGTTTTTGTGTCTGAAATAATATTGCTATTTAGGGTATCTGGTCTTGATTAAGTCATGCTTTAAAGTTGCAGATAAATAGCACACTGTCTGTCTTACTGTTCTGTCCAGATCTTTGCACTGCGGAAGTCCTGCTTTAATTAAGCAATAAGGTACGAGAGGCTGTTCTGTATCGTGAATAAGTAACGGCTGAAGGGCGTTGTTCTCAACCCCTTCAGCCGTTACTTATTCACGATACAGCACTTGCCTCGAGTACTTTATTTCTTTTATAAAACGGTTACCACACAATATTAAAGTAAAAAAAAAATGTATTAGTGCAACTTTCATGAAGTTAAATTAATAAAAGCATTCCTTCCGCTAGAAAAAAATAGTCCCTGACCGTGAACAACAACGTTCCAATGTGTAATATGCATGAAAGCTCAAATAAACACAACAAACCATTCTCAAACTTTGTCTCATTCTTTTTCATATGGTGCAGTGATAAATAGAACCGTTGGGTGAAGCGGTCATAGCCGTGTTTTATCGTGAATAAAGCACAGCTATTGACCAATCAGAATCAAGGATTGGAACTAACCGTTTTATAAAGTTGCAGATAAATAGCACGCTGTCTGTCTTACTGTTCTGTTCAGATCTTTGCACTACGGATCTCCGGAATGAGGAGGGATTAAGCCTGCAAATAGAAAATAAAAACCCCGAGTCGTACTGTGAAATGAGCTTGAACTCTGTGGCGCAGGAGAAAATAGTGGTTCCTGCGGGCACCAAAGCTGACCTGTCCTTCCTCGACTGCCCCGTGGAGGACCTGCAGCTGACGGCCACCCAAACCTACGGTAACTGGGAGCGCATAAATGCTGCACACATGCGCAGTGGACTGTCACATGAACACAATTTAGACATGGGAAAAATGCTTTGTTTGGACTGGCTTTGACTCTTCAGTTGTAGTCTCAAATGGATGATGGATGGATGGATACAGATGGATGGATGAAAGATAGATAGATAGATAGATAGATAGATAGATAGATAGATAGATAGATAGATAGATAGATAGATAGATAGATAGATAGATAGATACGGATGGATGATAGATAGATAGATTCGGATGGATGATAGATAGATAGATAGATTTGGATGGATGATAGATAGATAGTGTTGGAAACTTTTCCTTCGTCAAAGCAGAGACCAGGAGACGTTGGGATATCTTTCAAGCAGAAGTTATTCTTTATTGAGGACTTCGCTGTGCGTTGCTGTAGTCATCCAAGTCAAGTCTGACTAAGAAACGTTGCCTTGCAATTTATATATACATTTAGGGGGAGGGATTTACATTGAGGTTGAACAAAGCATGTAAATGAAGTATACAGGTTTAGGAACCCGCCCTAGACTCTAAAGTGTTACCAATCCTAATCCAATCATTATAACTATTCACACGCATAGAGGCTAATCCAATCAGCCTAACTATTCAACGACTGGGGCTGGGGCTCGGGCTCCAAGAGCCATTAAAGACAAAAGGTGAGAGTCTCCATGATCTGACTCATTTAACTTATAATAGAAAAACAGGTCTGGCAGGAATCTCTTGCTGGAAACTCAATAATCATCATTTATACCTCAAATGCTAAAATCAGTCAACTAAACTTTCTCAGTTTATATACTATTGTAGTGGAAACCTAAATTAAACATTTAATAAATTTGTAATAGATAGATAGATACAGACAGATAGATAGATAGATAGATAGATAGATAGATAGATAGATAGATAGATAGATAGATAGATAGATACGGATAGATAGATAGATAGATAGATAGATAGATAGATAGATAGATAGATAGATAGATAGAGACAGATGGATGGATGATAGATAGATACAGATAGATAGATAGACAAACAGACCGATAGATGACAGTCATGAAATCATAATCTTGACAGAATCATTTTGAGATTCATTCACCACATTATCTTGATTGTGTCTTTCCTCCATGCAATTCTAGATTGTCCGAGTGCATCTCCTCTTGACACCAGACACCAGTCCCTCTCTATTCCCACGCTGGACCCCAGTCTGCATGTTCCCCTCCACCAGTTCACCTGGCTGCTCCGTGTGCTCGATCAAAGCACCGTGGATCTCACGGCCCCTAACATAAACCTGCACCAGTCTGTCCCAGACAAGGAGTGTAACGAGAGGGTCTCTCTGCTGATCTCCGAGACTGACGGCTCCAACATCGGCCAGTTCTGCTCTATGGCTGAAGGCGCAATCCAAAAAATCCAAGTCAAAGGGAACGTTTCCATTACCGTAACTCCTAACACGATAAAAGACCTGAGCCAGGAGAAAGAACTTTTAAGAGTCACCATGAGTCCAGAGATCACTGGTAAGTATAAAGTTTGGAATAATTACTACCTTTAATGTTTTTCAAAGAATGCTGCATTTATTTGATCAAAAACACTGTATAACTATAATACTGTTTTTCTATTGTAATAGAGTTGAGTCTCAAAGCATTGTCTTCCTGCTTATTTAAACACAAATGTGGTTCAGGCAACGCAATTGATTCACTGCATATTTATAACAACACGAAATATAAAGCACAACCCTGACTCTTTTTGTTTTCATTTTTAAAATATGATAAATAAAAAACATTATAATATTGATCATTAAAACTAACATTTAGCAAAAAGAGACAGGGTTGAGTCATTTTATTTTATTATGTACATACAGTGAAGAGAATGTAGGCAACATGTATAATAAAATATTTTATGTTTTAAATATATAAAATAAAATGACATAACCTTTTTTGTTAAATGTCAGTTTTAATGATCAATAGTCATTATAAAAGTATAAGTAGCCTAAAAGGTATAAGAAGCTATACAATAATAAAGCAAACGATTCAGTCAAACATAAGTCAGCTCTCTAGGCTACAACGTTAAAGTTAAATAGACTAAATAAAGCTATGAAACTTCACTTTGCCCTCATCTTAACGTTTTGCCGGGGAACAAATTATAGATTAATGAGACAAATAAAATAAATAAATAAATAAATAAATCGTCCGTTAGATATACACAAGACGATTTATATTTCATGTTAAACCACTAGACTAGAGACATCCGAGCCAGCGGCAAACTAACAGAGGAAAGGCTGTTCTCGGCGGGGTACATGAGCACCGAGCGTCCGACTGCCTGGTTCTCACAACTCCGAAAACGTCAGATCAAATTTTCAAATAGGCGCTATCTTTATAAATAAACCAAAGATTTGAGCTTTAAACAACTACATTCTCGCCTGAAATACTCTTAAAACTACATTTCGTGACACAATAACAGCAGTAGGGGTGGATTGCCCTAATGTGGGACATTTTTTGCTTTTCAGACTTTTGTAGAATATTACGATGTGAAGACAATACATTAAATCCACATCCAATACCTTTTTGGAATCCTCAGGGGGTTTTCTAATCAAATCAAAAGACAAAATCCAGATAACCCATTCATAAGAGAAATTATAGACATATTAGTGCTCTTATTGAAAGTCGTCTGAGAAAATCTGCAGCTTCCTAATGTGGGACAGTTGTGTCCCCCAATGTGGGACACTGAAAAATCTATGATAAAAGACCAAAAATCACATTGATACATGTAGAATAGTAAAATCTTATTTTATTTTAGATTCACTGGAGAGTAGATTTAGGGACATTCCCTGCCCTGGCCAACAGTCTCAGCTGAGGGACCCCACCATCCTCAACAATCTGCCTGTACTCCTCTATGGCTCTTTTCATCCTTTCCTGCCTCCACTGATTAAGTTTCTTTCTCTTATCCTTTCCCTGTTTCTGCATCTCTTTCTGCATCTGTCAATCTGTCCCTGTCTTTCTCACCTTGTGATCTGAAATACATTTCATTGAATTAATCAGATGCATAAAATAAAGTGGAATGGCTTTATTGGTTTTCTGTGCTCAGATTCAGAGCTATTTTTCATGTTAAGTCAACTACCTACCTTTTACACACACATGACACACAAACAAACACACACACACACACACACACACACACACACACACACACACACACACACACACACACACACATGCATGCACATGCACACATACACACAAAAAAGAGCCTTCAAACCGCCCCCCAAGAATAAAAAAATTCACATGACTGTAAAAATCTGCATTAACAGTATTGTAATATTGCATTACAAGACTAAAACCATGTAAATAACCATGTTTGTCCCACAAACCATGCCCCACCACACATTTTTGACTCATTTAAGTACTGTCATTAGGCTGATCATGCTGTCCCGGATTTGGAAACCACATTTCCTAATGTGGGACACTAGGAAATTTGATAAAAATATAAAATATATAGTTTATACACACAAAGTTAGACTATTTTTTGATGGACAAACATTTCATAAGCATATAAGGCTAAAAAGTAGCAGGATTGCTTTGTTTAAAATGTATTTAACTCCTTAATATCAAATGTGTTAAAACTCTATGTCACTGGCCTTTGGATGGTCTTCACACAAGATGCCTCCTGTTTGATGATTGCTCCACCCTCAAATATGATTGGACATTTGATAGGTCATGTGATGTTGATCACATGACACCACAGCTTTGTCTTACCCATAGCTTCACTGTCATTCGTTTATTTATGGGGGACCTACAAACACTAGACCTTAGGTGTCCCACATTAGGCAGTGTCCCACATTAGGGCAATCCACCCTATTTTTAAATTACGTGGGGTTTCTCCTCTGCTATTGACGCTTGCTGGTTGGTGTGAGATGCATTCTGGGATACCTGGCTGTCTCAAGTCCGCACAAGTCATCTCTCGATGCATCCTCGGTAAAAGGGGCGGATCAAGAACACATCCGGGGATTTGAACTGGACTTGGCTAGATGTGAACTTTGAATTGGAACAGTACTTGGGCAGCGACTGATGACGTTTCACAAGTCCACAAGAACACAAGTACAGACAAGAACGCATATTGAGAAACGGCTTGAGTCTTTGAAGGAACAAGTCCGAGACGAGTCCGAGAAAGCAGAAATCGGTCTCGAGACCGGACTCGAGTACTACATCACTATCCAGATCCCTTAAAAGTAAAACAGTGAACGCAAACATTTACTGGATCTACACATATGATCGGTTCTTATCTTCAGAAACTATAAAGACGGCTGATGATGAATGTTCAAATGAAGTAGATTCTCACAGTTGTGGATGAGTGACTCTCTGGGGGGTTTGCTGGATCTTCCACCTCTGAGCTCTTTCTTTCTTTTGCTTCTTTGAGAGAACGATATTCTTTATAAAGTTCTGCAAACACAAGAACACACAAATAAAATATTAAAACAAACAAAGTATGAAAGCTCAACATGAACAAAGTTAACACAACAAAATAATCTTACGTCTCGTCTCCTCTGGAGCTTTATCAATGTCATCCTTCAAAAGAAAAGATATGTTTGTACATTATGACATAAAAAGATGTCAGTCAATGACAGAATACACCCACAATAACTGGTTAAATTGGCTTTTGTAGGGAGGGGGAGCCCTTATTTACGGTGGTCATCATTAAAAATCGTGCCATAAAATGACTTAATGTGTTTTACACCAAAGGGGCTATTTTTCCAGTATTAATGTGTAAGGTAAGGTTGAGTAGTTATTCAAACAAAGATAAATACTTTACAATTTTTTATTATTTTTTACCTTTAATGTTAACAATCAGGCAACGGATTTCACCCTCGGAAAACGTATGAAATTGAACATGTTTGAAAATATTGGTTGGCAAATATGTAAACATCTTTTTAAACAAGAAAATTATATTGATTTAAGAGAATCAGGGCCAATTTCTTTGGCAGTTTATATTTGATTTAAAGGGATACTTCACTTTAAAATGAAAATTCTGTCATCATTTACTCACCCTCAAGTTGTTTCAAACCTGTATGAATTTCTTTCTTCTGCTGCACAGAAAGATAGATATTTTGAAGAATAACCAAACAGTTAACTGGAGCCATTGACTTCCATAGTAGGAAAAAAAATGTACTATGGAAGTCAATGGTTCCAGTTAACTGTTTGGTTACTGACATTCTTCAAAATATCTATTTATAGACTTATAAAAAATTTTTTTAATAAGGAATGGCCAAAGCACAGGCTTGTCATGTATTTGGCTTTTTATTCTTGGATAAGAATTGTGAACACCCCCATACTGAGATATAATTTAATTTTCACATTAAATTAAATAAAGTTTTCTTATTGTGGAAAAAGCATATTCTGTCATTGACCCGATTTTAGCAATAACAAAGATAACTGATGGATCCTTTATGGTAATAGGCCTACATATGATATAAAGTGAGAAGTAGGCTTATAGTAAATAGTTTAGTCAATAAAATAAACAAACAGAATACAGCAAATAAAATAGTAATGAAAAGTATAATTATATAATATCATAAGTACTATAATATAGCCTAATAATAATAATATATTGATAATAGCATATAGTTTATGTATAATACTATAGCAATAGAATATGAAATATCAATTACAGAATATAGACAATAAAAAATAATAAGTTAAATAGTTACTATGAATAGTACAATAATTTAACAGCATAACTATAATAGAATGATAATCGCAAGTGGTATATTATTATAATAACAATAATAAATAATGTAAATTTATATATTTTAAAATATTCTTACATAGGCTATATAAAATAAAATGACGCAACCCTGTCTATTTTTGTTAAATTTCAGTTTTTAAAAGGTATAAGAAGCTATACAAGTCAAGAAATAAAGTAAACGATTCAGTCAAACATACAGCAGGCTACAACGTTAAAGTTAAATAGCCTAAATATATAAAGTTATTAAACTTCATTTTGCCCTCAGCCAAAACGATTTGCCAAGGAACAAATTATAGATTAATGAGACCAAAGATCGCCCATTAGATATAGGCCTACACAAGACGAATTATTCTCATGTTTAACCACTAGACTAAACGTCTACGTCAGAAGCGTCAGAAGCACTAGCAGCACTAAGGCTGTTCTCTCATAGTTCTCAGCGGGGTACATGAGCGCTGAGCGCCCGGTGATCGCTGGATCTCACAACTCTGAAACCGTCAGATAACATTAAATATGCGCAATCTTTATGAATAAACCACAGATTTGAGCTTTAAACAACTACATTGTCGACTGAAAAACTCTTAAAACTACATTTCGTGACACAATAATAGTAGTATTTTTAAATTTCGCGGCCTTTCTCCTCTGAAAATAAAAATAGTAAATTAAATACAACCAGAAACACATTTTCAGTTTTGCTTGTGAAAGGTAATTCCCTGAGACCTGTTTTGAATTGTGTGGCGCTTGTAAAGCCCCAAGCAGCACAAGAAATAGGCATTTTTCTCAATTCTCGTATGGGAAAGTTGCCCTCTGCAGTATGGCGGCGCCGTTGACGTACGATCCAGCGGCCAATAGGGCGTCTATGTATTTATTATGTCTATGGTCCTAAGAACGGGTTGATGATTTCCTTGTTCTATGAAGTGTCACGGTTCATAAATTCATTGTTTCCTTCGTGTCTCGTGTAACTGTTGTTCTGTGTGTGTGTGTGTGTGTGTGAGTGGGCGTGGCACTCATTCCGGAGGATCAGCGATCCAGCTGATCTCATTCATCACCCCAGCTGCAGCTCATTCAGTCTCCTATAAAACCTCACCGCATTCTCCTCTCATTGTCAGATCGTTGGTTGATGTCTCCCGTTTGTGATCCCAGTATTGTCGGCGTTCCTGTTTCCTGTTCCAGTTCCTGTTCTCTGTTCTTCGGATATCGTCTTCACTTGGGTTTCACGGTTACGGCACTTCACCACGGACCTCGCTGACCATCCAGTCCCTGTGTCACCAGCATCTCTCTCATCATCGGACTTTCACCTGTTACATCATCGGACTTTCACTTGTTATATCTTCAATAAACTTGAGTTACTTGCATTTTGCTTCTGTCGTCTTGATTCACCATGACAGAACGATCTGACCACGCTATGGAAGCAGCAAGTAATCCTTCATCTCTGGAAACCTTTGTCAGCACCAGTATACAACGCATGGATCACCAAGAGAAAAACCTCAACGACACAGCTCGGGCAGTTCAAGCGCTGGTGACACAGGTGTCCGAGCTCACCCAGCAACTTCAGACCTTGCGTAATCCCACTGCGCCACCCACACCGCCCGTTCCCCCCACACCACCGGAGAACACTTTCCAGTCGGAGCCACGCCTTCCTATTCCTGAAGCCTATGCAGGTGAGCCAAGCTTTTGCAGAGCGTTTTTGACTCGCTGTTCGATGCATTTTTCCCTGCAGCCGAGAACCTTCGCCAATGAGTCAGCCAAGGTGGCTTTCGTTTTGACTCTCCTGACTGGAAAGGCAGCACTCTGGGGAACGGCGGTGTGGGAGAATCAAGACCCATGCTGCACCTCGTTCCAGACACTCTCCGCCGAAATGAAGAGGGTCTTCGACCGCGCCAGCACCGGGAGAGAGGCGGCTCGCATCCTAGCTGAGCTAAAACAAGGAGAGAGGTCAGTTTCTGACTATTCTATTGAGTTTCGTACATTGGCGGTAGAGTGTCATTGGAACGAGGAGGCGCAGTGGGACATGTTCCTGCATGGGCTGGCTGACCGCATCCAAAGGGAGATCTACGCCCTGGACCTGCCCACGTCTCTAGACGGACTTATAGAACTGGCACTTCGAGTTGACGCTCGTTTATCCCGTGTGGAGCGGAGAAGATTGCCTGGTCGAATGGCGGAAGGAGTAGAGCTTCCACGGTCCAGCGGCGGGGATGCGGTCAGCCCCGTCTACGATCACGAGCCCATGCAGGTTGGGCGGGCTCGGCTTACTCGGGAGGAGAAGGAAAGGCGGAGGTCCCAAGGACTTTGTCTTTACTGTGGAGCAGCTGGTCACTTTGCGTTCGGTTGTCCGGTAAAAGGGCAAGCCCGGCAGTAATTCTGAGGCTACTGTCGGGTGGGATCTCCGCCGAGAAGACCTCACCAACATCTACACTCCTCCCAGTAAGACTGAGGTGGTCAGCTCACGAGCACGACGGACAAGCACTGGTGGATTCAGGGGCAGAAGGTAATTTTATGGACTGCACGTTTGCACACAAGTTTCAAGTCCCCTTATTACCACTCACCCGCAAGATAGAAGTCCGCGCACTCAATGGTCAAGATCTACCCAACATCTCACACACCACCGGACCCGTCACGCTCATCACATCTGGCAACCACATTGAGACCCTGTCATTTTACATTCTGGACTCCCCTCTTGCACCCATAGTTTTAGGACATCCCTGGCTCATCAAACATAATCCCAAGATAGACTGGCAGCAGCGCACGGTGTTGGAATGGAGTACTAAGTGTCATGAGTCTTGTCTTGTCTCTGCTTGTCCGTCTGTTTCTGTCTCTGTGTTTCAGGAGGAGGCAGGGGATTTATCTAACGTGCCCACGGAGTACCTGGACCTGAAGGAAGTGTTCAGTAAGTCTCGGGCTGCTTCTCTTCCTCCGCATCGTCCCTATGACTGTGCAATAGACTTACTGCCAGGTAAAGCTCCGCCTAAGGGCAAGTTATATTCGCTTTCTGTTCCAGAGAGGGGGGCCATGGAGAAATATATTTCTGATTCTCTGGCATCCGGGTTCATCCAGCCTTCCTCATCTCCAGCGGGGGCGGGGTTCTTTTTTGTGGGGAAGAAGGACGGTTCTCTGCAACCTTGTATTGATTACCGAGGGCTGAACAACATCACGGTAAAGAATACTTATCCTTTGCCGTTGATGTCTTCAGCCTTCGAGAGGTTGCAGGGAGCGTCCGTCTTCACTAAATTGGACTTACGTAATGCTTATCATTTGGTCCGCATCAGGAAGGGGGATGAGTGGAAGACTGCTTTTAACACCCCCAGGGGGCACTTTGAATACTTGGTCATGCCCTTCGGGCTGTCCAACTCCCCAGCAGTCTTCCAAGCACTCGTCAATGACGTGCTGCGAGATATGGTCGACCAGTTTCTATATGTCTACCTGGATGACATATTGATTTTTTCGTCTTCTCTCCAGGAACACGTGCAGCACGTCCGACGAGTGCTCCAGAGGTTGTTAGAGAATGGGCTTTTTGTCAAGGCGGAGAAATGCGATTTTCATGCACAGTCTGTTTCTTTTCTAGGGTACATTGTGTCGGCTGAGGGAATTCGGATGGATCCGGAGAAGGTTAAGGCTGTGGTGGAATGGCCAACTCCAGATTCCCGTAAGGCCCTACAGCGGTTTCTGGGGTTCGCCAATTTCTACCGGCGGTTCATTCGCAATTTCAGCCAACTAGCCTCACCTCTGACTGCCTTGACCTCCCCCAGAACTACGTTCAGGTGGTCAGACGCAGCTAAGGCTGCGTTTGCCAAACTCAAAAGTCGCTTTGTTTCGGCTCCCATCTTGATTACCCCTGATCCATCACGTCAGTTCGTGGTGGAGGTTGATGCGTCAGAGGTGGGGGTAGGTGCAGTGATCTCTCAGCGTTCTCCCTCAGACGATAGAATGCACCCGTGCGCGTTTTTGTCCCATCGTTTGTCTCCTGCCGAATGCAATTATGACATTGGTAACAGAGAATTGTTGGCGGTCAAGTTAGCATTGGAAGAATGGCGTCACTGGTTAGAAGGGTCGGGGGTACCTTTTATCGTCTGGACAGACCATAAGAATTTGGAATACATTAGAACTGCCAAAAGATTGAACTCCAGGCAGGCTCGGTGGGCACTTTTTTTCGGACGTTTTGACTTTACACTCTCGTACCGCCCGGGTTCCAAAAACATCAAACCCGATTCTTTATCGCGTATTTTTGATCGTTCCGAACGCCCGTCTACTCCCGAGTGCATTTTACCCGAGAATCTACTTGTCTCCACACTCGTATGGGAGGTCGAATCGAAGGTCAAGAGAGCCTTAGAAGGGGTAACGCCCCCGGTCGGTTGCCCACCGAACCGCTTATTTGTACCGGAGGGATTACGGTCCGACGTTATTCAGTGGGGGCATTGTTCCAATGTGGCTTGTCATCCAGGAGTTAATCGAACCAAGTTTTTGGTCAAGCAACGATTCTGGTGGCCTCTCATGGCTCGTGATGTTCACAGTTTTGTTTTGGCTTGCTCAGTTTGCGCCACTGGTAAGACTTCCAATCGCTCCCCAGATGGGTTACTCCAACCGCTGCCTGTCCCTTCGAGACCCTGGTCCCATATTTCGCTAGATTTTATCACCGCCCTCCCACCCTCTCGGGGTAACACGGTAGTTTTGACCGTGGTGGACCGGTTCTCGAAGGCGACCCATTTCATCCCCTTGCCCAAATTACCCACAGCCAAGAAGACAGCGTTGGTCGTCGTTAATCACGTCTTTCGCTTACATGGCCTCCCGACAGACGTGGTTTCCGACAGGGGACCCCAATTTGTGTCCAAATTTTGGCGAGAATTTTGTAGATTGTTAGGGGCGACTGTAAGTCTGTCCTCAGGGTTTCATCCCCAGAGCAATGGACAAACTGAGAGAGCCAACCAAGATTTGGAGAGAACGTTGCGATGTTTGGTTTCCAAGAATCCTTCCTCGTGGAGTCAGCAATTGTCTATGGTGGAGTACGCACACAATACGTTACCAGTGTCATCTACGGGCCTATCTCCGTTTGAGTGTAGTGTAGGTTACCAGCCACCTATATTTCCTAGTCTGGAATCCGAAGTCGCGGTTCCCTCTGCCCACGCATTTGTCCAGAGGTGTCGTCGCACCTGGACTAGAGCCCGTGAGACTCTACTCCAGGCGGGAGCGCGCACCAAGGCCAAAGCCGATCGCCACCGGTCTAGGCCTCCCGTATACGTCGTTGGTCAAAAAGTGTGGCTTTCTACTAAGAATATTCCACTCCGCTCCGTTTCTAATAAACTTGCTCCTAAATTTATCGGCCCGTTTACTGTCACCAAGATCATTAGTCCGGTGGCAGTCCGCCTCAACCTCCCTCCAGTGTACAGGAGGATTCACCCCGTGTTTCATGTGTCCAAAATTAAACCCGTGTTTTTTTCCCGTATTAATCCGCCAGCCCCGGTTCCCCCACCGCCGCGTCTCGTAGACGGGGAACCAACCTATTCGGTAGATCGTATTCTGGACAAGAGGCGGAGGGGACGCGGATTCCAGTACTTGGTGGACTGGGAAGGTTACGGTCCGGAGGCGAGAAGTTGGGTACCTGCCAGAGACATTCTGGATCACTCCCTTATTGATGATTACAATCGACAGGTAAGGGAGCCTAGGGACGCCAGGAGGCGTTCTTAGGGGAGGGGGTACTGTCACGGTTCATAAATTCATTGTTTCCTTCGTGTCTCGTGTAACTGTTGTTCTGTGTGTGTGTGTGTGTGAGTGGGCGTGGCACTCATTCCGGAGGATCAGCGATCCAGCTGATCTCATTCATCACCCCAGCTGCAGCTCATTCAGTCTCCTATAAAACCTCACCGCATTCTCCTCTCATTGTCAGATCGTTGGTTGATGTCTCCCGTTTGTGATCCCAGTATTGTCGGCGTTCCTGTTTCCTGTTCCAGTTCCTGTTCTCTGCTCTTCGGATATCGTCTTCACTTGGGTTTCACGGTTACGGCACTTCACCACGGACCTCGCTGACCATCCAGTCCCTGTGTCACCAGCATCTCTCTCATCATCGGACTTTCACCTGTTACATCATCGGACTTTCACTTGTTATATCTTCAATAAACCTGAGTTACTTGCATTTTGCTTCTGTCGTCTTGATTCACCATGACATGAAGTCCCTCCTTCAGAAATACGTAACGAGTTCTGATTGTGCCAGCGGTTCCTGTGTTGTGATTCGACCGCAGCTTAGCGCACGTTGCCCGGAAAGGTCACGCCTCTTACCATAACGTGGAGATGCATGCGCTCAGTGTTATTGTAAACATGTCTTTAATATTACCCTATCAATCTGAGCCGGAATCAGACCCGGAGAACATCTTCTTCTTCTCCGTGGGAGCGCAACAAGACCACGCCCCCTTTTTTTGTGTATTCCTGTGGGCGGAGGTTAGTCAAAAAACTGTTCTAGTGACGTCATTAAAGAAGGAAGTAGAGGGATGTTGTCATGTCGCTACTCGATCCGTACCGGTGTGATGAATCGCTTTAGTGCCTGGTTATAAATCATACAAAATCACTTTATTATAGAAGAAGTTTGTACTACGTTATAACGAGTACTTAATGTATTTAATGTATTTTACATTATACGTTTCATATACTAGTATTTAACCGAAGCTATAGATTGTGAAATTAAACATTTCTCGTTGTTAGTGTGTTTTTTAGTTAGCTTAGATAGTAGCATAGCATACAGCTAACGTTATCCGATGATCGTGCTATGAGCTTTACCTGATATTACTGCACTGATACTGCCTTACCGTATCGCGAGAACAGATTTAGATCAGGCATACTACTGGAATACTAATTGGGTCCTAAGCCTGGACCCATCTCTTCAGCCGGACCCGATTGTTCACCACACCGGAAACACGATCTGTACTTCGCATGTGCAAGAACGAAGTTTTTCTGCCACTTCCTGTCATCGTCAATGTTTTTACGACAACGTCACTGTCACTACTCGATCCGTACTTTACTGTCACGATTTGTACTGTACTGTCCTGCATGTGCGAAAAAAACATGGATTCTTTTGCCTATTATGTGAAAGTTCAAGAATTTATGTTTTCAGAGTTTTTGTGTAAGTACTACATTAAACTACTATATAATGTTGATTATAATGTATAATAATGCAATGAGATGGAGGGAGGAGGGAAGGAGGGAGGGAGGGAGGGATGGAGGAAGGAAGAAGGGAGGGATGGATGGATATAGATGTAGGGATAGATGGATGAATAGATAGATGGAGGGGTAGATAGATGGATGGATAGATAGATGGAGGGAGAGATAGATGGATGGATAGATAGATGGAGGGAGAGATAGATGGATGGATGGAGGTAGGTATGGATGAATTCATTTATTAATAAATAAATAAATAATTTTATCCTGTGTGTTTCTGTGTTTTCTTGAGTGCAGACATTTGTTAAAGTATGCTGAAATAAGTAGAACAAACCTTTACCAAATGAAATATTACATGTAGTAATATTGTAAATATTACAATATATTACAATATTACTTCTGCAGAGGTGGCTGATCGCACACTACAACCATCATACTGCCCACACTTAATGCACATATGTATTTCCCATGTAAACTATTTCTCCATTTATTTAATTGAATCAATTTAATGTAACCTTATATATATACTTATATATATATATATATATATATATATATATATATATATTAAAATATTTATGTTAAAGGGGGGGTGAATTGCTGTTTCATGCATACTGAGTTTTTTACACTGTTAAAGAGTTGGATTCCCATGCTAAACATGGACAAAGTTTCAAAAGTTAAGTTGTACGTTTGAAGGAGTATTTTTGTTCCAAAAATTCTCCTTCCGGTTTGTCACAAGTTTCGGAAAGTTTTTTTCAAGTATGGCTCTGTCTTACGTAAGATAGAGCGGAATTTCCTTATATGGGTTCTAAGGGCACTTCTCCGCGGCCGCGCGCGCACTCGCAGACCAGAGAGAGAAGAGAGCGAAAGCAGTACGTTACCTCAAAGCGCTATGCTCGGCTTTTAGGGAAGTCAATGTCACCAAAGAAGTGGGTTTTTGGTTGGCAGGGCAAGACAACCCTGCACAGATTCCCAAAGAACCCAGCGTTAAGGGAATAGTGGATGGAGTTTGTTTTTTCGAAGCATCAACGGAGGTTGTGCACGACTCTTTGTTCCCTGCATTTCGACGATGATTGTTTTATAAACAAAGCCCAGATCGACTTATTTGCAGATCGTCTAATGCTTAAGGATCGAGCAGTCACGGTGAGTAAACTACTTCAAATGTCTCTCTGTGTTGTTGTTAGATCAGTTAGCACAGCTATAGCACACCGCCCACACGGCCCGCCCCCAGCCGCTCGGTTTTTTCCGGAAAGACTCGGTACAGCCAATCTTTCACCTCTAAATATAATAAAACTAAAGACGTTTTGGAGATATGAAGGATGCAATACTACTCTATAGGTACTCAAGATTAACAGGAGATTGAGTGAAAATGAGCATTTCACCCCCCCTTTAAGATAATCACTAGTAAATAACTATTTCCGATACAGATGTTTTTTGGTTTTTTTTGGGATGTAAAATTTACAACAATAACTGGCTTATACAGAATTTACAAAAATATGAGTGTTAACAGGAAACGGAGCACGTAGAATAACACACAACTTTAGGGAGAAGAAAATAAATTTAAGTTAAAATAAAATAAATAAACAATAAATAAAATGACAAGGATAAATAAAAGTAATAAAAGTCAGTTAAGGGGCTTCAGTTGCGATACGGATCGTGTAGTGTCGAACAACAAGCTTTGCGAGATCCCGAAGCGCAGATGTTTCGAAACACTGATCCGAAGCGTGATTCAAAACACCCATGTCACGTGACTATGGCCAAACGAAGCCTCGAAGTGTTTCACTAAAGGCCTCATTATACTTCTGCGTCGAACTGCCGCCGTAGCTACGTCGTAGGCTGTGTGTAGCGCGCGTACCCTACGGCGTACCCTGATGTGCACCTCTCCAAAAATGTAACAACGCGTCAATTCTACGCGGACACAAGCGCGGTGATTGGTCTGCCAGAACCCCTCCCTCGGGGTTTCACATGCTCCCTAGGTGCGCGTCAACGCGGACAACGACACAGAAGTATAAATTAAAACCAACACGTTGCCTACGGCGTATAGGCTCCGGCGTAAGTCCGACGCAGAAGTATAATGAGGCCTTAAGTGTTTCATCAGGTGTGGTCCGCCGAATCAGCGTTTGATTGACACGGTCGGGAACAGACCACACAATCGCACATCTGTATAAAAGTGAAATCAACGCATATTGACCTCGTGGGTTTTTGTGAGAGGAGTTTGATTTTGAGATAGCGGATTTTTGTTAATATAGTGACATAGTGCGATTTGATTAGTTATAGGCTATTTAGGCTTATATTTAAATTTACACAACACATTGACTGATAGGCTAGAGACAGACAGAGTATAGCCTATAGATTACAAACTTTTTAGAAAGTCCATAGCCCTGTGCCCTACAACCTAATGTCCCAATCACAACTGCCAATCATGTTAAAAATAGCTTCAATGTGAATATAATATAATATTGTGTGAATATACATTTTATGGTCTACGTATGAGTAGCCTACCCATATACTGCCAGTGACGATATCATTTTGCTTTTCCTATTTGTTGTAGGTATACATTCCATTACATTTTTCTTTGCACTCTGAGCATAAACGTTCATAACCTAACTTTGTTTGTTTTATAACTCATGATCCACTAACTTACTGGAAAGAGAGAGCAGTAATCTTTCCTCATTTGTATGTCCTAGCTAAAAAAATATCTTTGCATGCCAGCAACAAGTGTCCCTTGTTAGAGGATTTTTTCAAAGGCTGGAGAAATTATCTGTAAAAAAAAAAAAAAGAAGTAGGCTAAGTCCTTCCAAGGCAGAGAAATTAATATTTTTGAACACAAATTTCTAAAAAAGTGAGACATTGTGGCTTGGTTTCTTTTATTAATATTCATTTTGCAGGACCAAAATAACATTATGCACAGTGAGGAGCCTATAGGTTACAAGCTTCACATATTAGAAAAAATAAAAATAATTTTTTTTAATGGCTCGTCAAGGTTGTTTCAGATCAACACCTGCAAGTGACCACTAGGTGTCACCGTTGAGACGGGTGTCGGATTGATTCGAAGCCTCGAAACAATATGGCACATTTGGTTCAATAGTTTCATTGGTTCACGAAGCCTCGATCTGCCCATCACTAGTTTCGACATCAGACAGGAAGGAGTCGCGTTCTCGCACATGCGCAGAACAGATCGTGTTTCCGGTACGGATCGAGTAGCGACCAAGGGGCAACATTCTAACAGAGCCCGTCTACGGGAGCTGATTATGACCAGAGATACCGCTTGATGGCATCGTGGCATCCGAAGCGGGACCAGAAACAAACAAAACAAAAACTCGTCTAAACTAGCACGTGTGTATTTACCTGTGTGAGCTGTGTTGTCGATGCCTCGAGAGAAAAGAAAGTGTAGAGCGTGAAAGCACCAAAGTGACTGAAGGATTGCCGTAAAGCAGTATCTCTGGTCGTACGATGTGTATGACGTCATTGACATTTTAAAAGACTCTAAAAGAAGCAAATAAATGACTCTAAAAAATCTAACACCCAGCAATGTGTAATTTTTTTGCATCTCCTTTCGAATATAACATTCAAATTACTAGACAAAAAATGATATCCTGAGAAAAGTGGATTTTGATTGGTATAGCGCCATAGACCTCCATTCATTCTGCACTCGTCCTGTGAGCGCCCTCATATGGAATCAGAGTGGAACTGCAACCAGTTCAGAAGCCAGAAGGCGTTTCTCAATGTCAAGGAAGGATCCTTGGAAGCCAGAATTTCGAGGATGCTACGTCATCGACATCCGTCGAAGGACTGTTCCAATGTCGAGGATCCTCGGAATTTCCACCAAGGACTGAGTCCTTCGTTCGAAAATTATCCCATATACAGGAAAGGATGTGTAGCCTTCGCGCTCTTCACGCTCTCAAATCACCCACAATCCTATGCGCGCAGCTTTGCTATCTTGTTCAAAAAATTCAAAATGTTGGACGTTAACGGACTAACGGAGTCGGAGCGTTAACGGGTCAATATGCTTTCAAATGTAAATATATTTACGTTACCAAACATTTGTTTAAAAAAAATAATTATACATCCATTATGTTATGGATCAAATTGACCTGCACTGTTTAAACACACTTGACAGTCAAATAATCAATATGATTAAAATGGAGTTTATTGATTTAAAAACGATTATATTGCCTGAGTGAACAGAACTGCGTCCATAGCAACGCCAGACATTCTCTGGCAACGCTCTGTTTTTCATTTTCACTGAGGTAATAATGACGCACTGACGTGCACTTGCTAGCCTGTTCCAGAGCCGTTGAAAAAACATACAGTAGAATGCTGAAGAGGAGCCTCGCCTAGCCTCTGAAGGAAGTGACTTGGAAGGACCAGTCCTGCCAAGGAAGTATCCTTGACATTGAGAAACACCTAGAGTGTACTGAGTGAAACTTCTCGCCTTATTAATCTGAAAAATGAAGCCTATACCGGAAGTGCGAAAAACTGCAATACATCGAAAATCCGCTAGGGGCAGGTCCCAAAAGGGAGCAAATGTCCATAGACCCCATGTTAAAATGTCCGTTTTCACAGCATTAATTCATGTTTTTACAGGTTGGTCCCATGGACTTTTATTGTATTTTTCGATAGGTTCCGAGTGCCTGACAACTGTGAGGGGGGTGAATTTTTTTCTAACTCGTTAGTTTAGATCGTATTTAGATAAAATGTATGACAAATAAGGGCGTGGTTAACTTTGATTGACAGCTTGATTGACAGCTGATAAAGAGAATAGGCTGCGCCAAGGAGAATGACAACATAAGAAGCGCCATTTTTTAATATACAGTTGAAATATAATACTACTGTTTCTGTATCATGAAATGTAGTTTTAAGAGTTTTTCAGGCGAGAATGTAGTTGTTTAAAGCTCAAATCTGTGGTTTATTTATAAAGATTTATGAAAATTTTATCCAGGTTGTGAGATGCAGACGATCACCGGGCGCTCGGCGCTCATGTACCCCGCCTGGAACAGCCTTTCCTCGGTAATATAGTCGTTCTGACGTTTGCCGCTGACTCTGGCGTCTCTGTAGTGGTTAAACATGAGATATAATTCGTCTTGTGTATATCTAATGGGCGATTTTTGGTCTTGTGAATCTATAATTTGTTCCCTGGCCAATCGTTTTGGCTGAGGGGAAGTTTCATAACTTTATAAGCTATTTAACTTTACCGTTGTATGGTTAGACTAGAGCGCTGACTTTGTATGTTTGACTGAATTGTTTGCTTTATTTGTATAGCTTCTTGTACCATTTACTTTTACTTTTATAAGTCTAATATAATGGCTAATATTGATAAAACTGAAATTTAACAAAAAGAGACTGGGTTGAGTTTTGTCATTTTAAATTTTAATACAACGAAGATGATCTGTAATGTTGTTTACTGCAACATCTGTTGTTTAGTACAAACGCACATATTGCCTGGACCGTATTAAAATGTTTAATATTTTTATATTATATTTAAATGAAAAGAGGCAGGGTTGTGTTTTATATTTGGTTTTGTTATAAATAGGCTAACGTTATATGAAGTGAATATAATCAATACGCGTTGCCTGAACCACATGTGTGACTATAATGTTTAAGATTTCTTTAAATGAAAACGAAAAGAGTTAGTATGGTGTTTTATAACATATTTCGTTGCCTAAAATATACATACAGAGATAACCGGAGTAGCAGAGCAAGCTGAGTGACGCGTAGCGATGTAGCAACTTCTGTTAAATAAAATATCTTGCTTGGCATTGAACTTTGAACTTTATAATTTTAAAGTTTGAAACATGGGATCACGAAGAACGGGACCTTAAAAACAACACATTTTTTATTGGCTCGTCAAGGTTGTTTCAGATCAACATCTGCAAGTGACCACTAGGTGTCACCGTTGAGACGGGTGTCGGATTGATTCGAAGCCTCGAAACAATATGGCCCATTTGGTTCAACTGTTTCATTGCTTCACGAAGCCTCGATGTGCCCACTATTGTTTGTTTGGAAGAAAGATTGTTCCCATTTCTTTAGGATAATTTTTACATCATTGTATCGATCCATTTGGTCACTTTATCCGTGAAAACCAATATAAATACAAACTCATCCAACAACCGGAGTTATAAATTATAATTCCTTCATAGAACACATCAACATGTATTTCAGACTCGCTATAAAAAGACCATGTCAGTTATAGAGACATATGTAGGCTATCTTATATAAAAGAGAATATTTATCTTATTATATAAAAGAGAGCTTATGCTTGATTCTCACTCACTAAACTGCGACTTTCCACTGAACGCGTCAAACCAGAGAATGTCCGTAGACGGGCTCTGGTCAAACGTCAAATCAGTGTTGAAAAAAACAATAGATGACTTCCTCCTCTTCCGGTAATGTCATAATAAAAGTCCTCAACAAAGCGATACCATATAGACCACAATAGGCAGTGGATACATTTATTTTACAATTACAAAATCAAATGTCCAGTTTTTCTTTTTTATATATATATATATATATATATATATATATATATGTCAAAAAGAGACATATTTTTTCTGAAAACAAAGAATAATTAATAATTATAATTGAACATGAACAGAGTTTCTTCAGTCTGGATTAAATAGGCTATACAGTTATTAAATGTCACTTTTTCCTTCATAACAGGCCACATGGTAGCTTTTGCCCATGGACATCACTCGCACAATCTCATTTGAACCCTGTGGACATTAACAAACACAAATCAATATTTCAAATCATGATCACTGGTGTATGAGATCAAATATAAGATGACCATAAAAATACTTCTACATAAAAATAAAAAGATATTTGCAAAATAATAATAATCATAATAAAATACCTCAGTGGGAAGGATTAACTGTTCACATCCAGCACAGGTCTGGGCTAGACACCTGTTCAAGAAAAATTATATCAAAGTACACACACACACACACACACACACACACACACACAAACAAACAAACAAATTAATATTACTACATAATACATGAATAGGTTAATGAAGAAATGTTCATGTCTTATAATTGGGGTTCATTTGGTATGAATGGCTAAAATATTTAATAAATATATGGGAAATTTGATATTGGCATAATGATTAGGAGATCCTTCATTATTTGATAATTAGATTATATATTCATTGTCTGTGAAGTGTCTTAATGTATGTGTCCATATGCCAGCATGTTCTTCACCTGTGGTAGTCTTTCACACAATAGATCTTGTTTTGTGTGTCTACACTGAACGGCTGTCCCTCCAGCGTTTCATTACAGATGACACAGCGGAAACAGTCGGGATGGAAAGACTTTCCCAAAGCCTGGAGAACCTAAAGGGGTCAGAGGTAATCTTCGTTCATTTTATTTAATGTTTCCACCTGCCACGTGATCCATTAGATTCATTAAACACTCAAAATGGCTTTCATACTGACCATATCTGTGATTAAATATCCACAGGATGTGCAAACCTCTGCAAAGTGCTTGACACTGGAATACTAGAAAAGAAAGAAGCATTAAAAGCACTCTTGCCCTCTAAATTGTGTGCAAGAAATAATTAATAAACAAGACCAGACCACAGACCAAATAATCCTCCTCACAGAACACCTGTCCTGAAAAGTCATAAAACTGCTTTCCTTTTAGTTTCTTGCCTAGAGAAAAGAAAACACACATGATCTTGAGTTTATTGCGTTCTCTCGTAAAAGCTTTGCACAGAGACCACATGGTGGTGGGGAAAAAATTTTTGGGAGGAACGATAATGAGTCAATCCTTTTGCGTTATCTCGCAAATGTTTTGTGTTCCCCCGAGAATCTTTGCGTTCGCTCACAAACACCTTGCGTTCCCCCAAGAAACTTTGCGTTCTCTCATAAAAGTATTGCATTCCCCCAAGAAACTTTGTGTTCTCTCTTTTAAAAGTATTGCGTTTAAAAAAACAAATACATTTCCATTCTCCTGTAAATATATTGCGGTCCCCCAAACTTTACGCTCTCTCGTAAAAAGTATTGCGTTCCCCTGAGAAACTTTACGCTCTCTCGTAAAAGTATTGCATTCACCTGAATAACTTTACGCTCTCTCGTAAAAGTATTGCGTTCACCTGAGAAACTTTACCCTCTCGTAAAAGTATTGCAGTCCCCCGAGTAACTTTACGCTCTCTCGTAAAAGTATTGCGTTTACCTGAGAAACTTTACGCTCTCTCGTAAAAAGTATTGCGTTCCCTGAGTAACTTTACGCTCTCTCGTAAAAGTATTGCGTTCCCCTGAGAAACTTTACCCTCTCGTAAAAGTATTGCAGTCCCCGAGTAACTTTACGCTCTCTCGTAAAAGTATTGCGTTCCCTGAGTAACTTTACGCTCTCTCGTAAAAGTATTGCGTTCCCCGAGTAACTTTACGCTCTCTCGTAAAAGTATTGCGTTCCCCGAGTAACTTTGCGCTCTCTCGTAAAAGTATTGCGTTCCCCTGAGAAACTTTACGCTCTTTCGTAAAAAGTATTGCGTTCCCCTGAGAAACTTTACACTCTCTCGTAAAAGTATTGCGTTCCCCTGAGAAACTTTATGCTCTTTCGTAAAAAGTATTGCAGTTCCCCGAGTAACTTTACACTCTCTCGTAAAAGTATTGCAGTTCCCCAAGTAACTTTACGCTCTCTTGTAAAAGTATTGCGTTCCCCTGAGAAACTTTATGCTCTTTCGTAAAAAGTATTGCGTTCCCCTGAGAAACTTTATGCTCTTTCGTAAAAAGTATTGCAGTTCCCCGAGTAACTTTACACTCTCTCGTAAAAGTATTGCAGTCCTCCGAGTAACTTTACGCTCTCTTGTAAAAGTATTGCGTTCCCCTGAGAAACTTTATGCTCTTTCGTAAAAAGTATTGCGTTCCCCTGAGAAACTTTACACTCTCTCGTAAAAGTATTGCGTTCCCCTGAGAAACTTTATGCTCTTTCGTAAAAAGTATTGCAGTTCCCGAGTAACTTTACACTCTCTCGTAAAAGTATTGCAGTTCCCCGAGTAACTTTACGCTCTCTCGTAAAAGTATTGCAGTTCCCCGAGTAACTTTACGCTCTCTCGTAAAAAGTATTGCGTTCACCTGAGAAACTTTACACTCTCTCGTAAAAGTATTGCAGTTCCCCGAGTAACTTTACGCTCTCTCGTAAAAAGTATTGCGTTCACCTGAGTAACTTTACGCTCTCTCGTAAAAGTATTGCAGTCCCCCGAGTAACTTTACGCTCTCTTGTAAAAAGTATTGCAGTCCTCCGAGTAACTTTACGCTCTCTCATAAAAGTATTGCGTTTACCTGAGAAACTTTACGCTCTCTCGTAAAAGTATTGCGTTCCCCTGAGAAACTTTACGCTCTCTCATAAAAGTATTGCGTTTACCTGAGAAACTTTACGCTCTCTCGTAAAAGTATTGCGTTCCCCTGAGAAACTTTACGCTCTCTCATAAAAGTATTGCGTTTACCTGCAGAAACATTACGCTCTCTCATAAAAGTATTGCGTTCCCCTGAGAAACTTTACACTCTCTCGTAAAAGTATTGCTTTCCCCTAAGAAACTTTACGCTCTCTCGTAAAAAGTATTGCGTTCCCCGAGTAACTTTACGCTCTCTCGTAAAAAGTATTGCAGTCCCCCGAGTAACTTTACGCTCTCTCGTAAAAAGTATTGCGTTCACCTAAGAAACTTTATGCTCTCTCGTAAAAAGTATTGCAGTCCCCCGAGTAACTTTACGCTCTCTCGTAAAAAGTATTGCGTTCCCCGAGTAACTTTACGCTCTCTCGTAAAAAGTATTGCGTTCACCTAAGAAACTTTATGCTCTCTCGTAAAAAGTATTGCAGTCCCCCGAGTAACTTTACGCTCTCTCGTAAAAAGTATTGCGTTCCCCGAGTAACTTTACACTCTCTCGTAAAAAGTATTGCGTTCACCTAAGTAACTTTACGCTCTCTCGTAAAAAGTATTGCAGTCCCCCGAGTAACTTTACGCTCTCTCGTAAAAAGTATTGCGTTCCCCGAGTAACTTTACGCTCTCTCGTAAAAAGTATTGCGTTCACCTAAGAAACTTTATGCTCTCTCGTAAAAGTATTGCGCTCCCTGAGAAACTTTACGCTCTCTCGTAAAAGTATTGTTGCGTTTGCCCGAGAAACTTTGCATTCTCACATAAAAGTATTGCACCCCCCTCCTCTCTCTATCTCTCTTTCTCTCCCACACTGTAAAAAGTGATCAATTGACTTAACTTGTGTTTCTAATAAAGGTTCTAATATTTACAAAACTGCCTCAGGCTAGCTGGCGCTAATAGCCTAGTGGGTAGCACACTGACATTTAAAGACATTGCGCTTTGGGAGACCAGCGTCCCAGCTCGTGGCCTTTTCCAGATCCTGTTCCCCTTTCTCTCTCTCTCTTTCTTTCTCTCTCCCACTTCGCTTTCAATCTAAGTACTGTCCTATCATGATAAAAGGCAAAAACACCAAATCATAAATCTTTAAACAGATGCTGGTTAAGCTCCAGTCACACACAGTATAGAATCAGCATCTTTTAACGTCACCACATCAACATCTCTCATCATATGGGTGGGAGAATGGATTCCGACAGCTGGATTGTTTGCCGTTGGATTCTGTTCCCCCTGTGTTTACACAACACTGTTCTAGTATTTACAAAACTGATTGTGGCTAGCAGGTGCTAATAGCCTAGTGGTTAGTACACTAACAAATAAAGTCGTCGCACTTTGGGAGACTTAAGTTCAAGTCCCAGCTTGTGTCCTTTTCCTGATCCCATCACTCTCTCTTTATTTCTCTCTCCCACTTCGCTTCCAGTCTGTGTTGTGTCCTATCATGATAAAAGGCAAAAACATAAATCTTTAACCTGATGCTGTTAAGCTCCATTCACACACAGTATAGAATCAGCATCTTTTACAGTGACTACATCAACATCTCTCATCATATGTGTGCGGGAACGGATTCTGACAGTGATTGTTTGCCGTCGGATTCTGTTCCCCCCTTGTTTCTTACACAAGGAGGTTCTAGTATTTACAAAACTGACTTGTAAAAGTATTGTTGTCCCCAGGGAAACTTTGCATTCTCTCGTACTGCATTCACCCATAAATGTTTTGCTCTCTCGTAAAAGTATTGCTTTCTCATGAGAAACATTTGCGTTTTCTCTTAAAAATATTTTCTTTCCTCAATTCTCTTTATTTATCATTACCATGTTCCTTTAGTGACTCTGTTTAAGGGCTCTGTGAACACTATATGACATTAAAAATGTATTTTGAATTTATATGTTTTTGTGTCTGTATACTCATGTCATCTTCCCTGTGTAATATTTCTATGCATCTGAACTGTCACATGAGCTGTGAGTCTCACCGCAGACACAGCAGGAGAAGCAGCTGTCATGGTACACTTGTCCCATGGCTTGGCAGGCCTGACCAGCACCATAAATGCCTCCTGTGCACTTTGCACACTTACCTGCAGGCGGCAGACAACACACAGAAGATTCGGATTAATTGATGAATTGATGAATACAATTTTTGCATGTAAACATAGTTGAAGCAGGGGAAATTCCTTACATGATAAAAAAAACCTCATGGTTCATGAATTTCAGTACCACAGTACCAAACCATACCACACAGTAGGCCTACACAAGGAAACTGATTGAAAAGGTTGAGCATAAAATTTACTTTAATGAGAAATTCTCTGATTCTATAGATTATATTTCTTTTAGTAAAGAAGAAGTGAAAAATATAAATATTTATTCAATACTTTAATGAAAATCGCTTGATATTCATTTATTAATTGAGTGGTGATTAAGACACTTTTTGCCATTGAGATGACTTGGGGGGAAAGTGTCCCAATCAACCTGAATTTATCCTATTTAATTGTATTTACTTTCACTTAAACTTTTAATTGAGTAAGATTGTAGCATAGAATTTATCTATAGTTTTACACCTCTGAACTGAAATCAAACTATTGAACTAATCAAACTGCATCAAATTCTGAAAACATCATGACACATTTTGAAAGTTCAAACATCTCTTAAACTAACAATTCTTCAGCTTGATAAACTGCACTATAAACATTAGGCACCAGTTTACACCCATGCAAACATTTTCGAATCACTCCCCAGATTAGATTCATGACGTGGACCTTACCAAAGCATAAAGAGTTTGAGTCCATTTTCTGTGTGTGTGCCAGACAGAGACGGGGAAGGGAAAGTGTCACTGATGTCCTGCTCCTGCAGACAGACTCTGTCCCCGGCGGTAAGCGGAGAACATACTGTGAATTCTCCAATGTGTGCGGGTGTATTTATATGTGTTATAGTATGTGTGTGTGTGTGTGTGTGTGTGTGTGTGTGTGTGTGTGTGTGTGTGTGTGTGTGTGTATCAGGGAGGAGACACTGTGAAGACCTTTGATGGACATATGATAGCCTTATATATATATATATATATATATATATATATATATATATATATATATATATATATATATATATCAATGACAGCTGTGTATCACAGTCATGGACCTGCTAAGATATTATATGGAACTGATGACATCAGTCTAGTTCAGATATGAGTAATTGCGAGTGTATATATATATATATATATATATATATATATATATATATATATATATATATTGTCATTCTATCTATCTATCTATCTATCTATTATTCTAATACATTATATTCTATTATATATTAGTTTACATAAACTTACAGATTTATAGGAGATGAATTTCCCAATCAGACCAGTTTCTGCTGGTTAGGCTATTGAATGCTAGTTGTTCTGTAGCACATGACATTATGCGAAAAGGTTTAAAATATTGTGAATGAATTATTTATGCCTTTCAGAAACATGTCTGGTTGTTTTGCTTGAATAGATTTTAATGTGTGAGAAACTGTCATTTAAATGCTCCTTGCTGTAGGCTATGGCCTAGAAATTTGTAACCACAGGGTTCATTTATCAGACAATAGACCATTAATGGTCGATTTTCTATTTGAATGCTTTTGATGAGCAATCTGCGATGACATACATAAAAATGCATTTTTCAATAATGTATTTCCTGCTTTCACATAGATTTAAATGGTATGTAGGCCTAAATGGAGAGATCAGAAAGGGGAAAACAAACGACATGATGAAAGTGTTGCCTCTTGTGATACCTGTTGGGTGGGTTATGAAATTTTCTTATCTATTCGTGTTTTTAGTGACTCTTTCCCTAATGAAAGTGCTGTGCTCCTCCAGGCTGCTTACATTGACATGACTGGAATGCTGTCGTCTGCGGGCGTGTTTGGACGGTTAGGACTCATTACACGAAAGCACAATAGAAGTGAAAAGAATTTTCATAAATAGAAAGGCGATTTCATTTTAGACATTTTCAAGAGGATATTTAGCCACATAGTATAGCCTAAGTCATTTCACAAATGAAATAATAATAATAATATTATAACATTAATTAAATTAGGCCTACTGAATTCTATTATCCGTAGGCTAATATAACGGTTACCGTGTATCACTTCAAAAAGAGAAACTTTACAAAGATAACACCTTCGACTTTAGTAACAATCAAACGACTAGGCTAAACGCATCCTATCAAGGTAAAGTCCTGGCTCATGAATATTAATTATGTACGATGACGTTTTTTTCGAAAACCTTCCAATGGAGGAAGACTTGGATCATGGCTCATGAATATTAATCATCGTCCTCAGAAAATCGAGCTGAAGTGCTTGAGTAATCAGTCTCGACTGAGGAAAAGCAAAGAATGATGTTAGTCAATCTAATAAACTTGAAAAATCACAGACGTTGAAGCGAGTGGATTTTGTGCCCGAAGAAAATGAAAGGATTAATCTTATTTGTGTGCCTTTAAAGTCAGATCTCTCGGATTTATCACTTAAAATCTTGGCTTCTTGTGAGTTAAACTGTTTTTTGAATAATGCAATCGCATTTCCCAGCTGTTGTATGATCCTGAACACAAGTTTGGACAGGTAAGGTGCGCGCGCACACGCCCTTCTGCGTGCACAACAGGTCTCAGAATCAGGAAGCGCCGATGCGGTCAGACTAACTCAATCCACCATGCACGATCCAAGGATTTAAATCAAACGATTTTTAAAACACAAACACATATTTTGGAAAGTTTAGGAACCTCTGAAGGGGAATGATGGGCTCGTGTGTGGTTCCTGTGCTCATTGGATTGATTTTACTGCAGATTCACAAAATCTCAGGTGAGTCTTCAGAGAAGCACCACCCCAAACACGTTTAAACATCCTCGTCACTGTCATGTTTCAGTTATTTATCATTTACCAGGTTTTAATGCTTTATCTATTGAAATTCATACAAATATTTGATATAAAGAGCTTATATGTGTCATAGCCCTCATGATACGACAGTTAATGAACCTACAGTGTTGTGTGTTGTTTAAAATAGCATGAGACAATTAATTTCATTAGCACTAAATGTATGCTGGGTGTTTATATAAAATCGTTATTGAAATATAAAATGAGAGAGTTGTTTACAGTAGGACTGAATCTGGCCTCAATCATGGCCTATGAAAATGAACACATTTGCAATTATGAGTTATGACAGCTGCTGTGAAAAATATCTAGTTAATTATTGACCAACAGTCTGTTACTGTACAAATGGAGGGCAGTTTGCTGTAACATGCTCTTGGGCAGGGAGGGAAAAACATAAGGCTTTCTCTGTTTTCTCCACGTGAAATGCATATCTGAAAATGTCAACTGTTGTTTGCTTTTCTATTGACATTTCAGCTTTTGAGACAGTAGACTTTCATTTTCAGTGTTAAAAAGTGACCTTCAGAGTGTTGCTGATGTATTAATGGCTGGAGCTGTGATTTTTAAAGATTAAAATGGGTCGAAAGTGTGATTTATTTATTTTTTCGTGACATTTTCTTGTGCAGATATAGGTGTCAGTTCATGATTAATAATGCCAAAGATGCATGCCTAAACCAGAAAATGTACAAACAAACTTGCGATTTGCTTTGCATATCTTCCCCTCACACCTTTACCAGTTATGCCACTAAACAAACAACCTGATTTAGTTGCTGATACATGTTAACCTGGTTCAGGTTAGAGAGGCTGGAGGAGTGTGTGTCTGCTGACTGTTGCTGTCACAATTATGAGTAAATATTTGCAGAGGTTGTCATTCTTATGGAGTAATATGAGACGCTGCTGTTGGGTTGCTTGTGTCTTGTTGAAAGTCAGTTAGTGTGCAATCAAAATCATGTCGAAACTTGTGATTGTCTTTCTATCAATTGTGGTACAAGATATTGATGCATATGTAGGCCTACCAGCGTTTGAGCAAAGACTTCACTGTAAGAACCAACCTGTTTATTTTTAAGACTAATTTCTAATTATGACGCATATGGATATATGCTGTCATGCACCGAACCTTCTGCAACGTCACAATTTCCCAGTTATTATATGGGCAGTTATTATATGGGCAAGGTGCTCGTTTCCTTGATGTAATCAGGGAAGATCCCAGAATGCCTGACATGTGTAGTGTAATGTGCGGCTGTGTTCGCTCATGACCTCTTCCTGTTCAAGTCCTGAATCAGTCCTTTGTGTTTCTGTTTGCTTTTATGTGGGTTACAACTCTCTGCTTCATCCGAGCTGTTCTTTCTCATGGCTCCATATTGATTGTTTTGTAGGGTTAGTAATTTTTGTAGGGTTTTGTATCTCTCTGCCCAAGAGCAGTTTTTGATTTTAATTTGTATTGCATAATAGATTATAATCCTAATAGATTGAGTCCATATAAAGGCCTGTTCACACAAAGCAAAAATAATAAATGAAACCAAATGTTTATAAAAAGTCATGCAGACAAAACACAGACAGAAGTCCTTTCAAATCAATAGCAAAATAGAATTTTTTGGAAAAAAAAAATTCTTAATGTTAATAGGCCTCATTTTATAAATAATTGTTTAATATGATTATGATATATTTTATTTTTTAAATTTAATTGTATTTTAATTAAATTTAAATTTAAATAAAATCATCTCAATGTATCTATCCATCCATTCTCCATGTATATTTATTTGTATATTTAAATATTTTTTTCCTTTAGAAAGGAAACAGTCCTTATAGGCCTGTTCACACAAAGCAAAAATAATATTAAAGCAAAAATCATATTAAACCAACTGCCAATGAATCTAGCAAATGGACAAAGTTTAGAAAGGAATGGTTCTTAATAGGGCCCTATTTTTTTTAATTATTATTGATTATTATATTTTATTTTGAATATATATATATATATATATATATATATATATATATATATATATATATATATATATATATATATATATATATATATATATATATATATATATATAGGGGTGTAACGGTACACAGAAGCCACGGTTCGGTACGTACCTCAGTTTTGGGTTCACAGTGTGATACGAGTATGATACATTTACATACAATGTCTATATATATATATATATATATAATATATATATATATATATATATATATATATATATATATATATATATATATAATATATTAGGGGTGTAAAGGTTTAAATTACTCATGGTTCGGTTTTTATCAGGGTTTTAGGGGCACGGAGCCAGTCAAAAAAAGAGCTACTGTCAAATAAAAATAAAGAAAATAAGAAAAAAATAGTCCAAACTACAAGCCACTGCACAAATAAATACAAAAGAGCAAAGATACAAATAAAATAAACAGCGCTTTTCAGGTTATTTAGGTATCTAACAGTAGTTTTCAGGTACAGAAATTGTAATCAAATGTAAAACAACATTGCATATCATCTTCACTGTATAAATTGAATAAAAATGAGGCCTAATCATTATTAAAGTTACAAAAGTTATTCAGTCAAGAGCAGTGAGTGATTTTCTCTTTGTCTTTTGTTGTTTGATTAACACTGAAAACACAGACTTATGTTAGGAATATTAGGCTGATGTCACTTTAAGACATAATGCACAGATCCAGTTCACTCATACTGTACACATGCGTTCTTTCTCAACTGTTTGCATTCACTTAAGACATAACTGACTATTAGTAGGGATACTCTCCAAGACGGGCATGTTGACATCATTTTTGTCCGTTCAAGCGCAAAGCTTAAAGACACGGCTTTCTGTGTGTGTGCTTCGGATGAGTGCGCACACAAATCTTCTTACAGTGCCCGCGAGTTCTCTTTCGCATCTTGCACTCGAATGTTTAAATTGGCAAGGCTTAAATGAGTTTAGTTTAAACACAGACAGCAATGTGTGCTGTTTAGGTTTTATGCCATCAACACCCAGGTGATGACGGCTCAAATGACTGGTAATATTAGAGCATATGGCACTCATGTTGAACAAAGTTTTGGGGAAGCTAGAATGCGTATCAATCGACAGAAACATACTATGTCTGACTGTTTTATTTATTTTCAACAAACTATATTATAGATGCCTATGCATCGTCAGATTGCAAGTGTGTGCTGAGTCGTGGATGGAGAACAGTACGATTCGATTTTTTTTTTTAATGAGAACTTTTTTACTGAGAACCATTACACCCCATATTTATATATACAGTATATACAGTGTATATATATATATATATATATATATATATACTGTATATATATATATATATATATATAATATATTAGTTATTATTTCTCCTTTTATTCATATATTATATTATATTATTTTAATTTTTTCAGAATGTCATAAAATTGAGGTGACCCCTGACCCTGGCACCACGGTACACTTCATTAAGAAGGCCGATCAGGGTCAGGACTGTGATGTGTGTAAGGATGAAGGTCCGTCTCAGACCTGCAACTCCAAACTGGACCTCACTGAAGCTCAGCCCACCATTGTGACTTTCAACTGCTCTCAGCCGGGCGACGTCTTTACTGTGGAGATCAACCAAAAGATCGGCGAGTAGCATAATGTAGAGTCTGATCTATCCACTTGATAAAAATCACCTTGTAAAACACTAAATCTTTACTTTTTATTCCAATCACAGATTGTTCGCCGACAGCCTGCAGCATCATTGCAGCGCATCCGGATTCGACCCGATTCCTGGAGTTCAGCAGAACCTTCAACTGGGATCTGAAGGTTCAACCAAGCCAGATGTTTCAACTGGACTTTCCAGCTCCAGGAATGAGACAGATCAAGCCTTCAGAATCCTGTCCAGACAAACACACCTACACCTTCATTACATACCAGCGGTTAGGTCCAATCTCCATCGGCACGTTTTGTCGGAACGGTACCATTAGTCGTATCCAGGCCTTGTTTAAAGGACGTGTGTCTCTGGAGGTTCAAAAAGGTACAGACCTGAACCCATCTGACTTCAAAGTGTCCATAGGACCGGATACAAAAGGTTAGAAGAAGTGATGTGGAACAAGAACGTTTCTTGAGTGTTTCGTTTTTGATTGGAAATGATTTTATTTCTTGTTCTTTGCATCTACAGCATTGGTTGTGGTGGACGTCAAGCTGCCCAGAGGACTGTCATCTACTGATTTCTTCACACCAAATTATGACACAGGCTACTACAGTGAAGAAAAAATTAAATGGAACTTTGCTGTTGAGCCAATGCAAAATTTTACAGTTCTCTTTCAACATTACACTCTACCAGAGTGCAAAATTAATAAGGTCTTGGTTGATTATACACTGGCGGACAAGACTTCATTCACAAAGGAACCAAAGGACATTCAGCCGACCAATAAACAGGGAGATTTCAGCCTGACTCTTACCAATTGTGAACCAAAAAAAGTTCCTGGACTTTCTTTGAACATAAACGTGGCAGTGTTCAGGGGTGGGACACCATGTAAGGAGAAGCATGTAGATTTGTTTTTGTGTCTGAAATAATATTGCTATTTAGGGTATCTGGTCTTGATTAAGTCATGCTTTAAAGCTGCAGATAAATAGCACACTGTCTGTCTTACTGTTCTGTCCAGATCTTTGCACTGCGGATCTCCGGAATGAGGAGGGATTGAGCCTGCAAATAGAAAATAAAAACCCAGAGTCGTACTGTGAAATGAGCTTGAACTCTGTGGCGCAGGAGAAAATAGTGGTTCCCGCGGGCACCAAAGCTGACCTGTCCTTCCTCGACTGCCCCGTGGAGGACCTGCAGCTGACGGCCACCCAAACCTACGGTAACTGGGAGCGCATAAATGCTGCACACATGCGCAGTGGACTGTCACATGAACACAATTTAGACATGGAAAAAATGCTTTGTTTGGTCTGGCTTTGACTCTTCAGGTGTAGTCTCAAATTGACGGATGGATAGATAGATAGATAGATAGATAGATAGATAGATAGATAGATAGATAGATAGATAGATAGATAGATAGATACATAGATACATAGATACATAGATGGATGGATAGATGGATAGATAGACAAACAGACAGATAGAAGGATGGATGGATGGATAGATAGATAGATAGATAGATAGATAGATAGATAGATAGATAGATAGATAGATAGATAGATAGATAGATAGATAGATACAGATAGATAGATACAGATAGATAGATACAGATAGATAGATACAGATAGATAGATAGATACAGATAGATAGATAGATAGATAGATAGATACAGATAGATAGATACAGATAGATATAGAGATAGAGATAGATAGATAGATAGACAAACAGACCGAGAGATAGATGGATACAGATAGATAGATAGACAAACAGACCGATAGATAGATAGATAGATAGACAAACAGACCGATAGATAGATAGATAGATAGATAGATAGATAGATAGATAGATAGATAGATAGAGACAGATGGATGGATGATAGATAGATACAGATAGATAGATAGACAAACAGACCGATAGATGACAGTCATGAAATCATAATCTTGACAGAATCATTTTGAGATTCATTCACCACATTATCTTGATTGTGTCTTTCCTCCATGCAATTCTAGATTATCCGCGTGCATCTCCTCTTGACACCAGACACCAGTCCCTCTCTATTCCCACGCTGGACCCCAGTCTGCATGTTCCCCTCCACCAGTTCACCTGGCTGCTCCGTGTGCTCGATCAAAGCACTGTGGATCTCACGGCCCCTAACATAAACCTGCACCAGTCTGTCCCAGACAAGGAGTGTAATGAGAGGGTCTCTCTGCTGGTCTCAGAGACTGACGGCTCCAACATCGGCCAGTTCTGCTCTATGGCTGGAGGCGCAATCCAAAAAATCCAAGTCAAAGGGAACGTTTCCATTACCGTAACTCCTAACACGATAAAAGACCTGAGCCAGGAGAAAGAACTTTTAAGAGTCACCATGAGTCCAGAGATCACTGGTAAGTATAAAGTTTGGAATAATTCCTACCTTTAATGTTTCTCAAAGAATGCTGCATTTATTTGATCAAAAACACTGTAAAACTATAATATTGTTTTTCTATTGTAATAGAGTTGAGTCTCATAGCATTGTCTTCCTGCTTTCTTCACAGAGAATGTAATCTACACCGTATCTCCACTGGTTTCGGGATCCATGTACCTTGCGACGCCCAACTGGCCCAATGGCATGAATCCTTCCTCGTCCGTCACGTGGATCGTCGGCGTTCCTCAAGAGCACAGAGCCGAGCTGCAGTTCACCAACTTCAGCAAGCCCATATGTGACTCGGGCCACACGGAGATCGCAATCAGGCCGCTGGACTCACGAGGCCAACCGCAGACCTGGAGAGAAGATCACAGTTTCGCCAACACCATCATCCAACAGCAGAGCTTCTACCTGAACATGTCCAACTGCGAGCCCAAGAGCGGACACTTCGCTGTGCTCTCTAAGGTCACTCTGTACAAGGAAACCAGTGAGCAAAACGCTTTAATTTCAGTTTAGGGCGTTGCACACTGAGTCTGAAATTTTCATATGCGTTTTTTCATATTTGTCATTCGATGGCCCTGAATTGACCCATTCACAACTAAATGTCGACAAAAACACCTACGTTTGCTCCACGACGTGTGAGCAGTGGCCTGGCACGCTAAAAATATAAGCGGGAGAATGTTATTATTGCAAAGTGGTCAGGCTAATGTCTTGTGTTTATTCCACTAGATTTATGGATAAGCTGTTTGATTTATAATTATTAGATTATTTTCAAATGTCACTTACCCTGCTGTGCATGAACAGCTGTTCCTCAATTTGTGTGTTTCCCATTTGAATGGTCAGCGTATGAGGCGGCTGCTGCTTCCGCTGGGACCTATAGGCTTTATCTTCAATTTTTATGAAATTATTCTCTAATCGGTTGCATATTATGTCGTGGATATATCCCTCGAATGCATACTGCAGTCACTTTTGTCTTGATCTCCCAGATATTTCACCTGTTCGCCCAAAAAAAATTACTAATTATCCCCTTAGGAATGTCTGACACCGGTGCATGCATACTGTAATAGACGTGCCAGGCGCGAAAGCTTGTCAGGCATAGCAACAGTAACTAAGGAGGGCGGGGCTTAGCGAAGGGTCAATTGTCAAAACACCTCTCAAAATGCTCTCTACAGATGCAAAATACGTAGAAAATCTAACCTGACTTGATTTTTTTTTATGACAGACGAAAGTTTCAGAGGCAGTGTGTAAACGTGATTGACACAACGTGAGGTCGTATTTATTTTTTAAAGTGCAAAAATTTTGGATGAGAATTTCAGACTCTTGTCTGACATTTTTGTCTTCATTTGAATGAATTTGTGCATTGATCACACTATACTTGATGTTGTTGTTGTTGTTAGAACTATTGCAATGGAAGATAATCAGATAATCATTCCTTTTTTTCCTCCACAAACAGAGAACTTCCTGAGCATTATCTTGGCTGTAGTCGGCGTTCTGTTTTTGCTGCTAATCATCGCACTTATAGTTGTGTGCGTCATTCGAAAGTGAGTCTGAATTTTCTTCTGTGTTCTCTTATGAATTTGAAAATACAATGAAATACATTTTCAAACAATTTTCTTCTCTTTTAGAAGGAAAAACAAACCTAAGACCAATAGGTCCTCCATCTTTTTGCCCAGAGGGAAAGCTTTCCTTCCGGGTAACGCCACCTTCCCAAAATCCAGAGCAGACAATGAGTCCCACGTCTACGCCTCGATTGATGACCCAACAATGTACGGAAATTATGCGGACAAGAACCAACCAGCAGAGATCGACAACGGAGCCTGGAGCAACGGACATCAGATGGACGCGTACCGTCCGTTCACGGGACCCTCGGACTCAATCCCGTCAGCTAAGGATTCGTCCGTTGAATATTCGATAGAAGGAAGAGGAGGAGATAGAGATGCATATCAGCCTTTCCTAAACCCGCCCAACACCTTTAATCTCCCGAGGCCTCGTTCGCCACTGGTATCACAGGGTAGCTTAAGATTCGAAGATCGTAGGATGATAGATAATGAGCTGCACACTTTCAAGAGTTTCGGGGATATAAATCCCATTCGCCTGTCTGCCGACGAATCCAGGCTACAACCACAAATGGAGTCGGACACTGATTCCAATGCTGAGCCGGAATACGAGGAGGCAATTTGAGGATAAAGCCGGATGCGGAGTGGATTCATATGATGATTCGACTGCTTGGGTTTTAACAAACCTCTAAAATTTTACTGGGGGAGCAGAAAAGCTATTAGCTACAAGCCTAGAAAAATGCGCACACAAAGACAATGTTGTTGTGAAAAATTGATGCTAAAAGGCTACGCTCTCTTTGGCCACAGGTGTATTTTGCATGTATAGTTTATTAAAAGTTTGGTTTTAAAGATTTTTTTTTTTATGGCCTTTTAGCCTGAATGTACAGAATTAAGCCGTTTGAGAGTTGAATCCCTTCATGGAAGTGTGCCATGACTTTCTCTATTGGATAATTGTTTTGTTTTAACTGTGATTGTCTCCAGGCTACAGGTTTCATACATGTTTCTGTTTTTCAATTCTGTATATTTTCGTTGTGCATTTCTAAAATAAATGCTCAGATATTTTAATAGATGTTCTTCCCTGTTTAGAATGTATATAAAGAATCAAAATAACCACACACAGACTAGATTAAGACAGTGTTCATATTTCCCACAATGGATTTGGGGAAAAATCAGCAAAA
The DNA here is from genome assembly GCF_949319135.1 of Squalius cephalus. Lineage (NCBI taxonomy): Eukaryota > Metazoa > Chordata > Actinopteri > Cypriniformes > Leuciscidae > Squalius > Squalius cephalus. The sequence continues at coordinate 39,557,919 of NC_137129.1, read as the reverse complement.
CTAGATGTTAAAAGGTATTATGCATTTTACATGGTAAAATTATGGAAGCACCATTTTAAAAATTCTGTCTGATATTGATAAACTAATAATTATTTTCATGTCATGCCTGGCAACTGATAAATGGCTGATATTAAAGTATACTGTTTTCTTAATAAATTAAAAAGAATACAAGTAAATGTAGGCATCAATTAGAAAAATGTATATTAATTTAATTAAAGCTTACATTTAACATTGTTTATGCCTTTGAGTGAGTGTTAGATGATGCAAGGCAATCTAAATGTAAAAAACTGGCAGAAATGAGCATGGAAAATAAAATATTTAATATTGACGGATAAAAAAAAAAAAAAAATCTGTAATATCAGCCAGTAACCAATATTGTGCACCCTAAGGTAAAATGATACATGGATCTGACAATTCAACACTCAATTGTAGGTGAATGCATAATAAAATCAGCCAAAATATTTAATAAATTATGGGCATACATTTTCTGCAGAACTTTACATGGGCCTGTTTTACACCAAATGTGTGAAATATTATACACACACACATATTGGATAAACATTTTATTGAGATACAAGAATATGTTCAGGTTATATCAGGCTAGACATTAGTTTGTTAGACAATAAACAAGTAACAAAGCTAGCTATCTGAAATAATCATCGTTCTGCTGGATTTTATCAGGTGGCTGGACTTCTTACTAAAAGACCATCTGATTTTGGATTCAGTAATGTTTGTTTAGTTAGTGTGTGTTTTTGGCTGGATCTTAATGGAGACTGTCCAAAAATGTGCTTTATTACAGTGTTGTGTTCTTGATCTTTGATTATAGTTCAGCTTTTGTATCTGAACATTTTTATGGAGTAGCTAAAATGACAATCTTTGGCCTCCTCAAGATAAAAAATATACAATTACGGAGCAAACACAATGCAAGCAGGATTGTGCAATGGAAAGGACAGCTAAGGTCAAGGGGATCGCCACGCTGGATGATCTCAGACGATGTTGAACTCGCAGACGGAGGCCCGCTCCTCACGACACCGCTCGTCGAGCCACTTCTCGCCGGAGAGAACGGCGCAGTTCTCCGCGATGCCGCCGTCAGGCTGCGGGAGCTTCCAGTTCTGGAAGCGGATGTTTGAGCCGGTCTGGTCCATCCACACGCCCTCAATTTGCATGTCGTTTACGCCCAGCCAGATTTCAGCGTCTGGTCCGAGGCTCTGGCGCACATAATCTCGGAGAAGTGTGTTTTCGTCGGAGGAGAGCGGAGTGCTGAGGATTCCTCCCTTAGCGATGCAGTCTTCGTTGGCCATGTGGTAGCGCTTCTTCACGTTGTCCACCAGAAAACACTTGCCGGGGATCTTTATGCCTCTCAGACAGACTAGCGGAGAATAAAGAAACAATGTTTGCAATCTTTAAATGGCTCATAATGTAAACAACAACAACAAAAAAAGTGTGTGTTGTCCTTTTTAACCCTTTCATGCATGAATTATGATAACCTCAGTCAGGATTTTTTTCCTATGTGTTTTTATTGCTCTTAGGGCATGAAAAACAAGAATAGATTTTTATTTAATTTTTTTTACAAATTTTTCAAAGAGATCTTCAGATGTCCACTTGAGTGGACAGCATGCGGTTATGGTTTAAACTGAAGATATACTGTATTAAATATAAGACAATAATAAAACAGATAAAGTATGTGAATTTAACAAACTAATCAATACAATTATATCAAATCATGTGAAAACTATAAATATATACAAAAAATATAAATGCGAAATATTGCAAAGGCTGTGATTCCATCAGAATTTTCTACAGCCTGTCAAGGTACAACTGTGGAAAGCACTCAGATGCTCCCTCCAGTGCACCAGAGTATGGAGATTTACCCTTATTAGCTGATAATTCTGATTATGTTCAAGATGGACATGCACATTTCTATCATAGCCCTCCTCTGAGAAAACCTAGCGATACGTTTTTTCAATCTCATCTGAAATGATCACTGTTGGGGTAACGCATTACAAGTAACATGCATAACGCATTCAGATTACTTTTTTGATGTTACAAGTAAAGTAATGTGTTACAAGTAACATGCATTACGTAATCATATTTGTTTTTTATGTTACGAGTAATGTATTGTAACATGCATTAATCAGATTACTTTTTGATCTAACAAGTAATTAACTACAACTAATGTGCATTACCTAATCAGATTACTTTTTGATAACGAGTAAAGAAACACATTACAAGTAACATGCATTACGTAATCAGATTACTTTTTGATGTTATGAGTAAAGAAACGCATTACAAGTAACATGCATTACATAATAAGATTACTTTTTGATGTTATGAGTAAAGAAATGCATTACAATAACGCGCATTACATAATTAGATTACTTTTTGATGTTATGAGTAAGGAAACACATTACAAGTAACATGCATTATGTAATCAGATTACTTTTTGATGTTATGAGTAAAGAAACACATTACAAGTAACATGCATTACCTAATCAGATTACTTTTTGATGTTATGAGTAAAGAAACGCATTACAAGTAACATGCATTACATAATAAGATTACTTTTTGATGTTATGAGTAAAGAAATGCATTACAATAACGCGCATTACATAATTAGATTACTTTTTGATGTTATGAGTAAGGAAACACATTACAAGTAACATGCATTATGTAATCAGATTACTTTTTGATGTTATGAGTAAAGAAACGCATTACAAGTAACATGCATTACGTAATCAGATTACTTTTTGATGTTATGAGTAAAGAAACGCATTAAAAGTAACATGCATTACGTAATCAGATTACTTTTTGATGTTATGAGTAAAAAAACGCATTACAATAACGTGCATTATGAAATCAGATTACTTTTTGATCTGACAAGTAAAGTAATGCATTTCAAGTGTCATACATTATGTAATCACATGACTTTTTTCGATGTCAATGAAAATTACATTCTAATAATACAAATACATTTATTTACAGTAAAAAAAGTCACTGCAGATTAAGTTTTTAAGTTTCAAAAACAATATTCACATTATAATTATGAATTGTAGCTGAAATATAACAATTGATGCATGACGTCCACTACAGTGGACATGTGATTAATCAGAGTTTTCTCTCAATCTAAAATCAAAACTTGGAAAATTTTACTGTGATATGACTCATTAGATATTGCTTGATGCTGCAATATTTTTTTTACCTACAAGAGTCTCCTAGGATAGAAGGAATGGGTGGATATTCCGGAAACACAACAGCTTGCCACTTGGTTGCAATTTATAGGATGATGCACCAGGGTCCAATGAAGAGGCTGATGTGCAACTTTGCCATAAAAACCCATGCAAATTCAAGAAAATGCTTTTTTTAATAGCTGTCCACTGTAGTGACCACTATGCGTGAAAGGGTTAAAATAAAAAAGTGAAAGTTAAAACCCAGGACATTTTAAGATCATTAATTACATACATGACTGGCCATATTTAGATATTAACACGATTAACACCTGCATCTTGCCCCTCCCTTCCTGATACACGTATGTGTGAGACACGCCCACACGCACAGGTCAGCCAATCACAACAGAGATAATTTACATATATCTTCAGGTGCAGAATAAAACAGGCAGTTTAATAGTAAGGGTGAGTGGGAAACGATCATCTAAGATTAAATTATGACTGACTTTGGTGCAGGAAACCTTTATTTACATAAAATGATACAAAAGTGCAGAATATGGCTTTAAACAAACTTGTTGCTTTGACTTGGAATGGCAATAAGAGTGATTTTTGGCTTTTGTTTTTAAATTATTAGCCATATAATCTAATAAAATATGGCATATTTGTCTGAACATCTCATAGATCAAAGACTGAATTACATCTGTCTCTATGTTCTCCATGGAAAACACAAGCTGTAGGAATCATCAAAAGCCACATGTGGATCTGGAGGCCATGTGTCTTATGCAAGTGGACAAACTAATCCAAACAATATGCCAGTCTATGGTTCAATGTGTTCATTTTTAGTTTTTTACAGTTAAACAGAGAGTCGGGCTGTCTGGATGCTTCAGTAACGCAGATAGAGTCGAGGTGTGTAGCTCTCACCCGTCTGCAGAGCCTGCTGCTCCTTCACCAGGTTCAGTTCCTCCACGATGTCTTTGATCTGCTGCTGAAGGTCCTCCAGAGCAACGCTGGCTCGAGCATCTGAGTCTGACAGGGACAATCAACAACCACCCAAAATCACATCAAAGAAATAATAAATGAGATTCAGTTAAATTGAAAATTAAGCCTTTTTTAGTGTTACAGTTAAGAGAATCATCGAGGATAGTGGGAATTACAAAAGAAAGAAAGAAATGTAAATAAAAAATAGCAAAATGCATGGATGAATTTCAATAATTAATTTGTTTTCTTAATGCAATATATATCCTTATTGATTATTATATTTTATTTTATGTAATAAATTAATTTTACAGAGAGCACATGCATGGGAATTACAAAAATACAAAGTTAAATGCATGGATGCATTTTAAATTAATTTGTTTTCTTTTTTTCTTAATGCTATAGTATTTTAATAAATAGATTTTATTTTTAATTTATTCATATTTTTATATATTTAATACTTTTTTATTACATTAGTTTAATAACATAAAATCAATTGTTTGTTTGTAACTGATTTTTAAACTTTACAATTGTATCCGACTTAATTCAAATAAGAAAATAGTTCATTTAAAGATCAGTAACATCCAAATGTATTACACATATCACTGCTTATTTTCTTCATACAGCAACTTGCGTTTCAAGTGATGCTCTCTGAACTTTTTCAACATCTTTCAGCTTGAATAACCAAAGAATAAATGATCTAACTGAAGACAAGAATGAGCAGAAATCCTCATGTCTTACCTTTCTTAGCGCTGGGTTTCTTTCTGGGATTGTTCTGCTGCTGTGAGGTGTGTGTGAGGAGCAGCAGGACTGCGAACAGAAGAAGTCTCATGGTGAAGTCTGGAGAGTGAGGACAGATCTCTGCTTCTCAGTCCAGCTCACGCAGGAAAACTGGAGTAATGGAAGCAGCAGTCGCTCTTCATCCTGAGAGGAGTGGAGGAGTGACGTCCTCACACACCCACCTCACCACACACACACACACACACGTCTGTTCACTATCTTTTTGGGGACTCTCCATAGACTTAAAGGTTTTTATACTGTACAAACTGTATATTATATCGCCTTACGCTAACCTGACCCCTAAACCCACCCATCACAGAAAGCTTTCTGCATTTTTACATTTCCATAAAAACTCATTCTGTATGATTTATAAGCTTGTTTACCCATGGGGACCGCAATTTAGGTCCCCACTGACACGAGTCCCCATGAGTCTGTGTGCATTCAAGTCCGCACCGGGATAGAAAAACATGTACACACACACAGACAGACAGACAGACAGACAGACAGACAGACAGACAGACACACACACACACACACACACACACACACACACACACACACACACACAAACACACACACACACACACACACACAAACACACCTCACATCAAAATTATTTTTATACTCTTCAAAACTGTATATTCTCTCCCTACACCTAAACACATACATCACAGAAAACTTTCTGCACTTTTACATTTTCAAAAAACATTTTCCTCATGCAGACCAAAAAATGTCCCCACAAGGACAAGGATTTCGGATAAATGCCATGTTTGTGGGGACATAATGGTGTGTGCTTATATATGTGTGTTTTAAATATATATTTCAAATTAATTAACAATAATAAATAATAGAAACTGCCTTGCCCAGTTTCTCTCCCCAAAATGTTTTTCTCTCATTTAAAACCCCCTGATTTATATAGCAGATTATAAAACTGGATCCCTATTGTAGCTTGCACAGAAGAGCCGGGTCTCAGAGCACACTCAGAGTCCAGGAGCATTCAAGGTCTCATCAGGACACATTTCCCATCATGCATACTTCTGGTGTATGAGGTTGTTATCTGTGCAGTGATTCCCGCTGTTTGTTTTGCATTCAGGCCAGAGGAAGAAGCAAAGTGATTATGGGATGGACTAGATCCAGGCTCACAGCAGCTGTGCTCAGATCTTCCTCAGACGACACGTGGCAGAAGAGACACCAGCTCCAGCTCCACACAAGTCTGTGAAGTCACCATGAAATCAAAATGGACACTTCTTATTTTTTATGGAATATTGCAGTATTTATTATGATTTATCAGTGCACATAATTATTTTTTAAATTAATGTGCCTCTTGATCTTGAATCAGAATCACTTCCCCTCCCTCTCGCATCTCTTCTCTTCTCTGATGATGTGGGCGGGGCAACCTGTCACTCACATGAGATCCACCAATAGCAAACCACCACCATCCAATCAATTCCTCAAGGACAAAATGAAGCCCCGCCCAACATTTGTTCTTGTTCGAGAAGCCGTTTCATTCGGAAATACGTCACAATAGGGAAGAAAAGACTATCACAACTTCCGTTTTCATGCAAACACATTATTTTTTCCTAGCATCTGCAATTAAAACAAAAATATCCTTCCGCTCTGGGACATAAAAATCACCAACTCACAACAACTTCAAGGATTCTTTTCTACTCACCCTAAATTCAGGTATTAAAAAGCCTCAAATGCTTAAATTGCACTCAAACCACTCAGATTTATATAAGGGAAATGAAGAAACATTTAGTCATCTGTTAAAAGCACCATTCAAACCAGCCAGCTGGAAAAATGACCAAATCAAAAATAAAAACAGCAACGTTATATAACCTTGCATTAGAGGATTCTGTGTTAGCTGAAGTTATTAAGCAAGACATGAACAAACGTTATAGGAAACTTAACTCATTTATTTGAAAAACTAACAAACAAAAACAGCTATCCAAGGAATCCCACTTTCTGTCGTTTCTTGCCAAGGCTTTCTTCTTTCTGCAGCAGCTCCATGAGCGGCGCGTGAAGAGTCTTTCCCACTCGCTTCCCGGCCTGAAACACAACACACCACACCATAACAGTGAACAGAAATGCTTTCATTAACGAGTTTATGCAAGTCAAAGACATGTGAAAGTGTGCAAAATGAAAAGCTCTAGCTGTTAAAGCACGAGACAGGCTCAGACTGATGATATTGCACATATAAACAACACGAGCCGGAGGAAATTCTCTAATATACACACTCCAGTGCACAGGTGCCAAAGTGACCCAATAAAGTCTACTGTATCATATATGACCCTGGTCATTTATTTTCAAATGTAGATTTATTCACAAAGCTGAATACATAAGCTTTCCATTGATGTATGGTTTGTTAGGATAGGACAATGAGATAATTTGGCTGAGATACAACTATTTTGAAATCTGAAATGTGAGGGTGCAAAAAAAAAAAATCGAAACATTGAGAAAATCTCCTTTAAAGTTGTCCATTTATGTTGGCGATTGTGCTGCATTCACTCACAAAAATAAATGTTTTATATATTTGCGGCAGGAAATTTACAAAATATCTTCATGGAACATGATCTTTACTTAATATCCTAATGATTTTTGGCATAAAAGAAAAATGGATAATTTTGACCCATACACTGTATTGTTGGCTATTGCCACAAATATACCCGTGCGACTCGAGACTGGTTTTGTGGTCCAGGGTCACATGTATGATAAGCAAATAAATTCAAGCCCTCTAAATGATCAGCATGATAAACACTTTGCTTAGAAACCTGTAGTAGATCTTCTGATTAATAGTTTATCATTTTTTAGCAAGTAAAATGCCTTTTAAAAATGCTTGTGGATCACATGTCTTTTCGCTGTGAAATCTTTACTGATGTTTATAAAGTAAACATAAGAATAACTTTTATATTGATAGTAAAATGTTGACTTGATTATCCACACAGCATTTTGTTTGGGGGGGGGGGGGGGGGATTATATAAAATATGATCCATTTGATTAACACTTATTTCTCTCAATTATCATTGTCTTGAATTGCATTATGTGTTGTTGCCACCCAAAATAAAAACTACAGATCTGATTATAAACTAAGCCTTTAAATATCATCTTACTACAACAGATTATTGAAAGATATGAAGGGACAACTGATATTTATTTGGATTTTATGATAGTAGTCCCTGTTATACAGATCTCATTGATTTAATTTACCAGCATCAGAATTAAATCTTACTTTTTGCCCATATAAACATCAGCAAATGCAATTGCATATGTTTTGCTCAGTTTGGGCCTCTGAATAAAATGGACTTTTTTTCCCTCTCCATATTCTTACTATATCATACTAAATGAGCCATAAAAGTCTGATGATACTTTTAATGATACATGCAAACTTTTTTGTACGCTTTTGTTGTATATTTTGTCTAAAGGTTCGACAAACTGTTCTATTTTATTTTGTTTATTATGCCATATGTCAGGCTTTGAACAAACTCTTAATTCTAAATAGGAGTAAAAGTGATTCCTTAGCAAATGCCACTAATTACAAGATCAAGCCAGTTTAAAACTACTGTGGGAAGAAACTAAGCTGACCTCTGTCATCTCAAAGATGCTCTCCGGGTCCAGACTTCCTCTTCCCAGCTTCCTGACGCATGTGACCATTCCTTTGTGTGTGACTGAGATCAGGAGACTGGCCACCGAACAGGCCTTCTCCTGCAGTGTGGCGTCCACCACGTGTCTGTGACCGATCTGAGGGGCACAAACACACACGATTTAAAAAAAGTTACATAAACATAACTGTATATGACACGAGGAGAGTGGTGCATTGTGGGTAATGGCCCAGGCTCTGCTGTACCTTGCACAGGGTTACGATACACGGCACATTCTCCACATTGATCCGCACGCAATCGTACGGGTCGTCTGACAGCTCGATCTCCTTCCCGCCCTCCTCATCCTCGGATATGTGCACTTTGGGAATTCTGTTTCGGAGAAGGGATGTGCTTATGTTTCACATCACTTCATTGAAACACCATTTTTAATGTTTATGATTAATGCATAAAAACTTTTAATAAAATAATTTGGTCACACTTTATTTTAAGGTGTCATTGTTACAGCGTAATTATATATTTAAGCACTGAGTAATATTAATTAACTACATGTACTTACTATAGGGTAAGGGTAGGATTAGGGTTTGATTTAGTGTTCGTTGCATGTAATTATGCATAATTTACTGTTATTACTATAGTAAGTACATGTAATATTTGTAACAAGGACACTGTAAAATAAAGTGTTACCAATCATTTTATAGTGGATTTACAGCTGAATGCATTAATCCTTGGAATTTATACGATTTAATGGTTAAACCTTTTAGTACAAATATTTTTATAACAAAAAAAAAGTCCTTAAATATACTAAATATGGCTTATGGGAGAACTGCTTAAATATTGTAGAATATAATAAAAAATATACATATTCACTAAAGAAAGGTTTGCTATTGTTATTTTTTTTTTGTTAAATTAAATAGAGTTAAAATAAAATAAAATAAAATATAAATATTAGATGAAAAATTTGATTTGGCAACCAACCTAAATAAGTTGAAGTACTAAAATTGCTAAAACTGAAATAATAATGCTAAATAGAAATTTAAAAAAAAATGCCAAAAAAACAACAAAATGATTAAAACAAACTAAAATTTAAATTAAATATCATAAGTATAACAACAACAACAAAATCTGACTTTAAAATGACTTTACAGGCCTGGAAACAGTTTTGCTATTGTCACCTAAAACAATTGTTAAATTAAATAAAGCTGAAATAAAATTAAATATAAATATTAGATGGAAAATGTTAAAATTAGAAATTTTGCCTTGGCAAACAACTGAAATAAGTTGAAGTATTAAAATTACAATAACAAATAAAAAATTTAAATGACAACTGAAAATATAGAAATAAGTAAGAAAATAATCTAACAGTATATAATGCTAAACTAGCACACTGCCAGTTGTAACATTTCCTGATGAAACCTTACAGTTCTGATGGGAGCAGACACAGTGACTCACCGTGTGTTAAACAGAGCAGCTTTGATTGCGATGGAAATGGCGTCGAACAGGTTTCCGTCACACTGCAGCAGCTGTCGAGACAATCATGCGTTTATATGAAGAATAAACCAGCAGAATATAGATGTCTCATGATCTCGGTTCACTCACCAGCACGTCCACGTACAGCACCCAGCAGTTCTCTCCCGGGCAGATGCAGAGCGAGCGCAGGTCCACGCTGTGCCTGTTGTTGAACACTTTATAGAGGACGTTACTGAGCTCCACCCCCAGCTCCTCCCCCCCACGCCCCTCAAACTCCGGAGTGGCGTTTGCTGAGCTGCAAAAGAAACGTCCAGCAGTTTATACACGTCAGGAAGGAGAGGAAACTGCTGTGACTGTGTCTAATTAGCATGCAGATCATAGGCGTTTAAAATGCATCATTATGGATATTCACTGCTAATCTGCATATTTATACACTGAAGTACTGCACTACACATACTGTATGTACTAATTTGTGTAATAATTGCATAGTATACTGTCTTATTAATTGTGCTGTATCTGGAATTTATCTGTTTTAATAGTTTACAAAAAATTTACTGAATATGGCTTATGGGAGAACTATGGAAGCTTGTTTCCGCCACAGAATAAAAAAACTAAATAAAAAAAAATCAGAACTGTGAGATAAAAAGTTGCAATTATCTTTCAAATTGTTTTATTCCATGGCGGAAAAAAGCTTCCATAGAGAACTGCTTAAACAGAACTAACTTAGTTTTTAAATATTGTAGAGTAGAACTAAAAAATTATATATATTCACTATAGAAATTTCCATGACTTTTCCAGACCTGGAACCAGTGTTGTTATTGTTGACTAATAATAAAAAAAAATATTTAAAAAAAAGTATTAATTGAAATAAAGCTGAAATAAAATCCCAAATATTGGATGAAAAAAAAAGTTTTTTTTTTTTTTTTTTTTTTAAATGTTGCCTTCGGCTACATAAAATAACTTTACGATGAAGTACTCAAATTACTAAACCTAAAACTGAAATAATAAATCAAACACAAATAGAAATATAAAAAACAAAACTAATACAACAAATGACAAAAGCACATAACAAAACTACTAAAACGTAAAACTAAAATTAAAATGAAAACAATAAAAATGTATATTTGTGAATATAAACTTTATATTAAGTTTTAAATATAATTTATTTATTTTTTTTAATGATTTATTTTTTATAATATTACTTATATGAATAACTCAAATTATTAATAAGTACTACAATAGCATATAAATAATAAAAAAATAAATAAAGCTCTCACTATTCATGTAAACCTACACACACACACACACACACACACACACGCATTATGTACTTCATGTTCTGTTGTACTTAATGATTTATAATGATTATTAAAAGCCACTGCACAGTCTTGGTGGAGCAGGCACTGATTTACAGTGTTTGCTTGATGTGTTCATCTTTAAACACTCACCAGTCCACAAAGAACTCCAGATAACCTTCATCTGGTACCATGGGTCTGGGTTTCCCAATCTCTGCCTTTACTCCTACGAGGACATCAGTGTGACCCTGTCAAACACACACAACATCACACAACATCACACAAACACAGGTAGTGCACTATATGTTATTACAACAAACTGTTTAATTCAGCTTACAAGACTGATTTTAGCAGAACCATCAGTGTTCGACACCACATCCGTCTCGATCTCCATGTGTCTGTAGTCTTCACATCTCCGTCCGTCCAGTCTCAGGTCATCCTGTCAACAACAGTCACAGTTTAACCCTCATGATCTAACAATCAAGATCAGGCTGATGCTTCATGATGTTTCCAATTTCCTCATTTGAACTGATTATAAACTTCATTTCAGGTGGATAACATACTTCAAACATTTCCCATGACAAATGTAGGTCTTTAGGGGTTTCAGATGTTGTAGTGGGACACTCCAGTCAGCTCTTTATTCACATTTGCTTTATTGTACTGTATATACATGTACATTATTTAAGAGCTGTCAATGGGGGTTGTTTAAGCCCGTGACACATTTAAAGAAGGAAAAATAGAAATTAAACTTAAAGGCTAGAGTCAAAGTTTCTATTATCTGTTATTGACATATCTTATCTAGGACTACAAATAGTCAATCTCAACACAGCATGAGGTTAAAACCCAAAACAGACCACATTAGAATACACGTTAAGAGGCTTTTTTCAGATGTCCTATTAATTGAAAGTTAAATAAATGCAAATTATATTTTCATTTGTAAGATTTCACTTACTCTAACTCCATGCATAAGATAAACCTTCTCCGCTTCGCTCAGTTGAACTGCTGCCATGTTTCAAACACACGCAGTATGTTGTGCGTCATCACAAAGCGCGAGGAGCGGGCAGCGAAGGCGGAGCCTGGCGTTAACCAACCAATCAAATACCAGTGCGGGGAAAAAAATGTGCGCAATGTGTAATGTGATTGGTTCAGGAATATGTCAATTCCTTCAGCAGGAACTCAGTCCATTCAACGCACATGTTTTCTGTATTTCGCCAATGTGGTATGTATATTATATTAAAACTAATACAAAAAATGTAAACAAAATGATTAATTGTATATCACATATTTTCTGCGCTCTATACAGTTGTAGATGTATGATAGGTCAGATTTTTGGTCTTGCTTGTTCAGTTTACTGTAAACATGGCGATCGGTTTATTATGATTATTATTTTGCACTTCTTTGTTGCTACACAATCATAATAAACTTTGACTGCTTATAAAAACCTGTGTACTGTGGTACCATGGTACAGTGATGGCAATGCAATGGCTTTTTGATGTACATACTAAGACTGGAATTTTCAGTCTTTTTATGCCAATTGTAATCTAATTTTCTTTTTATTTTATACTTTTTTTAAAATTTAATATATTTTTTAGCTGTCTGATATTATTTATTATTATTATTAAGGTAGTTCTTAAACTATCAGTGTTTTCTTTTGCAGGTTGAATAAAACTTATTATTGTTGAATAATACTGTGAAACCAATAGAAATAGTTCTTGCTCATCGAAATAAAGGTGAAATAAAAATCTGGTGAAATTTTAGAAAAATGTAACTTTTACATTTTATCTTTTAAATTATTGATTTTATTATTTTTATTCAGTGATTTTAGCTGTCCAATGTTATTATTATTATTATTATTATTATTAAACTGTCTGTGTTTTCTTTTGAGGTTTGACTAAAAGGAAAAAAAATCAGGATTAAACTCTTGAGTCTGTCCCAAGAGCCACGATGCTTAGTGATGTCGAAGCTACAGAACTGCTGTCATTTCTCACTCTGGAGACCAGAGCTGATGTCAAAGGTCAGGCCTCGGAATACGTCCTGGGCCTCACGGGGAACCGGGACGGGTGCCGGTACCTGCAGTCCAAACCAGACTTCCTCCAAGCCCTGGTGACTCTAACCAGCGACCCCTCCATCGCCATCGTCAAGGACTGTTTCCACGCCCTGATTAACCTCTCAGCGGACGAGACTCTTCACCAGCCTTTGGTCACAGAGACGGGCTTACTGGCCAAACTGCTGCCGAAACTACTGGACCCGGAGTACGTGTTTGCGGATCGGATCTGCACCATCCTCAGTAACCTGAGCCGACACGAGCGGACGTGCAGAGACGTGTTCAGAGCTCTGCAGGAGCAGGACATCGGACTGGACAGACTGGTGGAAGTCTTCTGCAACCAGGGCTTCAATAAGAAAGCTTCGCTCCACTATCTGGGACCCCTGCTGTCTAACCTCACGCAGCTGCCCGAGGCACGGCTCTTCATTCTGGACAGGGACAGGTACACCATCATTACATGTCAGATTCACAAAACCATGGTATTATTGTAGGATGTGTCAAACAAAACATGATATTACAATGGTACATGTCCAAAAACATGGTGTTATCATGGTACAGGTAAAAGAAAACCATAGTACTGTGGAACATGTTCAAAAACATGGTATTATCATGGTGGGTTTAAAAATATACATGATATTACCAAAGTACATGTCCAAAACATGGTGTTATCATAGTAGGAGTAAAAATGCATGATATTACCATAGTACGTGTCCAAAAACATGGTGTTATCATGGTAGGAGTAAAAATCTATAGTCTATTAGCATGGTACACTCAAAAACATAGTATTATCATGGTAGGAGTAAAAATATACATGATAATTACCATAGTACGTGTCCAAAAACATGGTGTTATCATGGTAGGAGTAAAAATGCATGATATTACCATGATAGTACATGTTAATAAACTTGGTATTATCATGGTAGGTGTAAAAATATATATTTTATTACCATGGTACATTTAGAAACATAGCATTATCATGGTAGGAGTAAAAATATATATTTTATTACCATGGTACATTTAGAAACATAGCATGATCATGGTAGGAGTAAAAATACTTGATATTACCATAGTACATGTTTAAAAACATTGTATTACCATAGTAGGAGTAAAAAAAAAAGATATTACTTTCCATTGTACATTCATAAACATAGTATTATCATGGTAGGAGTAAAACAATAGCCTATATGATATTACCAGAGTACATGTTCAAAAACATGGTATTACCATGGTAGGAGTAAAAAAAAACCCATAATATTAATATAATACATGTTAAAAAAACAATATTACCATGGTAGGAGTAAAAAATACATGATATTACCAGAGTACATGTTCAAAAACATGGTATTACCATGGTAGGAGTAAAAAAAAAACATAATATTAATATAATACATGTTAAATAAAACAATATTACCATGGTAGGAGTAAAAAATATATGATATTACCATAGTAAATGTTCCAAAACTTGGTCTTATCATGGCTTAAAAATGCATGATATTATCATAGTACATGCCCAAAAATATTGCATTATCATGGGGAAAAACAGGGGAAAAACTATGATATTACAAATATAATAACATGGTATTATTAGTACAGGTTAAAAAAAAACATTACCATGGAACATATCCAAAAACATGGTATTAATAGTAAAAAAATATATGAAATAACATGGAATTATCATTGAATGGGTTAAAAAAACATATTACCATAGTACTTGTTCGAAATTTTTTATTATCGTGGTACAAGGGAAAAACTGATATTACCATAGTTAATGTAAAAAAAGAAATCATGATATTATCATAGTACTGGCAACAAAAACATGATATTATCATGGTAGATCTCCAAAAGCATGGTAAAACAGTGGTAGTAGACAGTATGGCGGTGGTGATATATTGTCTGTGGTGTGTTTGTACAGGTGTGTGATTCAGAGGCTTCTGCCGTACACACAGTATGAGGAATCGAGCACCAGACGAGGAGGAGTGGTGGGAACGCTCCGAAACTGCTGCTTTGACCACGGTACAGAGCTCCATCATCTGTGCGAACTCTAGAGAGCATGTCGTTTGTTTGATATCATTGAAAGGAAAGTCAATGCAAAAATCTGTGCATTTAATCATTTTTGCCCTACAGCCCATCATGAGTGGTTGCTTAGTGATGCGGTGGATATTTTACCGTATCTTTTATTACCATTGGCTGGACCAGAGGAGCTCTCCGAGGAAGAGAATGAAGGTGATGCTCTTTAAATCAGATCCAAGTGCTTCATATCATATGTGTTAGTAATGTAGAAACTCTCCTTTGATTGCTGTTGCAGCACTCTCGCTTCTCCAGTAGATGGCGTGGTTTACTCATTTTGATGTTTATTATATTTCCAGCAACATGTGTGAGGAAAATGGAATGAACAGAGTGGAAATACTGCCATTACAGCAGGAAGTTGTGAATTTGCTAAGTTAGAATCTTAGTTCAAAGTTTGCGGTTTCATAAAAGCTGTTTGAAATGTTTATATGTACCATATTCTCCTCTTAATGCACCATGCTTTCTGACCAAAATAGCGAAGAAGCAGATTGCAAAAAGGAGAGGAACCTTCCTAGTTAATAGGTGACCTTATATGACCTTTCTGAAGCGCTTTCATGGTCTGTATCACTATTAGCCCAAAATATACATTTAATTTGCAGTATGTTCGAGTGGCAGGCATCACTTTTCTTATCGCTTATACTTACTATTTTCACTTCAGACAGTGCCTTAAAGATGAAGTGTGTCATTATTTTAACAGTAAAACAATTACACACCCGATTTATTCATAAAACTCAGTGTCTGTGTTTACAGGTTTGCCGGTGGACTTGCAGTATCTGCCGGAGGATAAAAAGAGAGAAGAGGATCCTGATATCCGCAAAATGCTCTTAGAAACCCTCATTCTCGTATGAACCACATCTCATTTCTCATTTACCTGTGTTTCAATAATTGACATACACTACCGTTCAAATGTTCGGGGTCGGTAAGATTTCTTAATGCTTTTGAAAGTCTGTTCTGCTCACCAAAGCTGCATTTTTGATCAAAAACACGGTAATATTCTGCAATATTACTATAATTTTAAATACCTGTTTTCTATGTGAATATATAGACAGATGTAATTTATTCCTGTGATCATGATCCTTCAGAAATCATTTTAATATGATGATTTGATGCTCAAGAAACATTTATGATTATTATCAATGTTGAAAACAGTTGTTCTGCTTCATATTTTTGTGAAAATCATGATACATTTTTATTCAGGATTATTTGATGAATAGAAAGTTCAAAAGAACAGCATTTATTTTAATTTGTTTTAAAAAATTGTAACATTATAAGAGTCATTACCGCCACTTTTAATCAATTTAATGCATCATTGCTGAACTAAAGTATAAATTTCTTTTTAAAAAACCCATACTGACCACAATCATTTAAACAGTAGTGTATAATCAGTGGTGTACGTTGGTTAGTCTGTTCTGTAGTTCAGTTTCTGAATGATCTGTTTGTGTTCAGCTTACAGCGACTAGACTGGGCCGACAGATCATGAAGGACAAGAACGTTTATCCCATCATGAGGGAGTTTGACAAATGGGAGAAAGATCCGCATGTTATTTCAGCCTGTGAGAAACTCGTCCAGGTATTGTAAAGATTACTCTGAAAATATTTAGGCAGCATTGCATGTATCCTTTATGGAAAAACATTGCTTTTTTCACTAAGCAATCAGCTCAAGATTGCACACGAGTTGATATGTTTTTTGGCTTTTAGTATGAATATGTTAGCCTTCCGTTATCGATAATCCAGTGTGCTCCAAAACAATGACCAAATTCACATTTAGAAGACATAAGCATTCAAAACTTAGTCAAAACAGTCTCTCATTTCCGCCAATATGGATCAGTGGTTTTGATGACATCACTCTGCACTTCAGCTCCTCATCAGATTTTCTGTCCAATCAAATGCTCTCTAGAATCTGAAGCCCCGCCCCCTACATTATAAATAGATGCTGAAGCTGGGGCTGAAATCGGTCACTTGTTCACACATTTACAATTTTCGAAATGCTCAATTGCACATAGTGCACTATCTAGGGTATAGGGAACGACTCAGACAGTGTAAATAATCTTTCCATTGAGGCGAATGTGAATTAAGTCTGGTTTCACGTTAGTGTCACGCGAACCGCCGCAGCTCCTGTTCAGAGACACGAAACACAGAGCAGATCATGTGATCGAGTCTGTTTGAATTCTGAACAGAATACTGTATTTTAAAGCGATATGGAGGAGAAACGGATAGAGATAAGGAGGAAACTGCGGCTTTACTGAACTCAACGGCTCTGGACGAGCTGTGATAGAAACTAAACGCTATTGGCTATTTTATAAAAGGGGAGGAGCTGTTTGATATGCCCCGCCCCTTCTTCCTGTTTCAGTGGAAATTGTCAACACATTGAATAATAATGCATGTTTCTAGGCCTTTAAAATCCATCCAAAATTTTAAAATGGGCCTTTAAAATACATTTTTACATTCTTCACACGGTGACTGCGGGGGCAGGATAGTCCGGGTTAGGGGGCGACGCCTCCTCACGCCCCCCTGCTGTTGCATCTCTATTGCATCACTTTTGCAAGGTCGTTGCATGCAACATTTTCTGTGGATGTGGATTGTTGTGCTTTGGAAGACCCCAGACAGTATGCAGATCAATTCCAGTCCTCCAAAACCAGGATTTATGAGTTTGGTCGAAAAAAGCAGGAGACACTAATTTGGTGGAAAAAGCCTGTTCCTTGCACCGTGGCAGGCTTATATTTGGGTACGGCCCCATGGAAAAGATGTCACAGGGTCTCCTATTAAAGCATGATATTCTCCATAACGTCTGGGAGATCCCTTTTGAACTCGGGGCCAGAAGCAGTGGTTCGGCCATTTGCCTCAACCCAACCATTTTAATTAGCGTCAATAAAACAGCTAATATGCCAAGCACAGAACGAGGCTAATATTTATCCAGGATTAATGGGTGCTTTTTCATAATGCAGCAGTTTCTAACTAACACGACTTTAACAGCTATCATGTTACTGAAGTTTTTCCATGTTGTCGGGTTCCCGAAATTGGTGCTTGGGAATGACAGTAAAACTCAAGTGCTGTCTGGCATCTCATTAGCTCTTGTCCTGCGTCGTTACCACTTTTCTCTTGATATGCGACTCTGACGGAACGTATTCGGGTCCATTAGGGTTTCATGTGCAATTTTTGTGCGTCTTTGATTAAGGTTTTGATTGGAGACGAGCCGGAGGAGGGAATGGAGAATCTGATGGAGGTGGAGATTCCCAAAGACGTGGAGGAAAAACTGATAGAAATGGACGCCAAAGAGCAGGAACAAATGGAAAAGGACGAGCAGGAACAAATGGAAAAGGACAAACAGGAATCTGAGAAAAACCTAAAATAATCTCCAGAAGGCCTGGAGGGATAAATGGACATCAAACACAATAAACAAATGTTTACTTCTTGAAATGGACTCTATCAAGTTGAATGTTTAACATCAATGAATAAAAGGCTCTGTATAACAATGAACACCTGAGGATCATGATGGACAGAAAATGTTGTAATGTCTTTGATTTGATTATAAATGCACAAACCTGGTTTTGGGATAACATAGTTGGTTTCTATCTGTTCTAAGCTGGTTTATGTAGTTGACTAGCAGGTGGTGAAGATACCAGGTGATACCATCCTAAAGACTAGTTCTGGATGTTCAACCACCAGCTAGAAAACATGCAGCCACTACGTTCCAAAACACAGATCCCAACTGATACCAATCCGGTTTTAAAGCTTTAAAGCTTTCAAGACATTGAATGGCATTGACATTGAAATCTACAATTGTAGAATGACATCCGCTGGATCTTGGTGATAATAAAAAAGTCTCATCGCAGTCAGGTGTTTTGACTTGAACATTTTTCCACATTTTTAGATGTCTTTGAAATTGCTGTAGGGTTTATAAATGATTTATATTATAAAACTATATTCAAATTAAAATGTATATAGACCTATAAAGACTTAAAAACCTACATTGAATAGTTTGTGGAGTTAAACTAGTACAGATTTTTGAAGATGGTAATCTGTCATTACACACGTTCATGTAAAAGACTGAAATCTGGAGCCGTTTAGACATGACTACGATGACAGCCAATTGTAGTTTGCTGCTACCGTGTGGATATACACATACAGTTTTAAAAAAATATCTTCTAAATTGAGGAAATTCGTTGTACGTGAAATTATCCTAGTGTCAGCTTTTAGTTGCTCACTGGCGGCATCAATTCTGTAGAACTGCTTTGAAACGAGATGTTATGTTTTATACAAATAAACTAGATTTGGCTGGGAGAAAAGTGACCAATATTACAACATGGTAAAACTAGTGAATACAATTAATAGTTCCAATTCTGGTGCGTCAGTAAAGCGTTACTGCCATGCTAAAATGCGGTACGACGCTACATAAAAATGGCGATTGCTTTTGTTAGACTTGAGAAATTAGAAAATGCCGGGCAGTCTGGTTGAGGAACGACCACTCCCCGAGAAGATAAAGGACCTTTCTGGAAATTAACATTTGAACTCTCTCTTGTGAAGTTAGCATCACCATTTGAGACTCAAGTCTCACCTCAGAATACATCTCTTCCCCTCTTCCTCCACTCCCTCTCTCTCAAGCTGCGATCACCTGAAATTCACCCAAACATCTATATGGTTTAAATGTGAATTATTATCATACAGTTTTATACATGTTTGGTATCATTTGAAATGTCTCAGTGCGACTGGTACAAAGGTCTCATTCCCAAAGAAATAAACCAAAAGGTAATAAGGTTTCTAAGAGTTTAGAGATAACTCGCACACAGAGGAGGGTGTGTCTTCAGGCGAATAGCCTCCTGTTCTCAAAGGTGTAAACTCAATGCAAATTCCCATTGTTAGCAAATGTTTCCATGTAAATCAACTTCTATCCCCAGTAACTCTGGGACGGTGATTAATGCAAATTCCCACTGTGAACTCATGTTTACCTCTGAAAAGAGGTTTCTGCCTTGGACTGAGTATTTAGGGAGATGCTGAAGAGGCTCGGGGCGATTTGTTGCTCAGATCAGCCTGTGATGCTGAGAGCGGCCGAGACTCTCAGCATCATGTACTTTCTAATGTCAGGTTTGGATCTTTTCTCTTTATTCCAGAGCATTTGATGTTTTGCATTTATTATCTTTGAACTGATTATGAAATTGGCATGATACATTTACCTGACATAATAAATTGTTACATTTGATTTTATTCTGACTGACTCTGCAATTGTTTTCCCAAGTAGATTAAACGGATTTGTATGTTCCCGCAAGTTTTGCGTCAGATTAGTGATGACTAATATTTGGCATCAATTCAAGTGTATGTGTTTTGCAAAGACAAGAAGTGAATTTCCATTTAGAACAGCAAATGCTGCTTGACCAATCTAAATCTGGGTGTGTCTTACCTCTGTTTTAATTTAATGTTACTTTAGATAAGTGTACGTGGGAAACCACGGCATGGCCAATCCAAAGCTATTATGAGAGAAGTAATGTTGGTCAACTTATATCTGTAATAGTGGCCATACCTCTACTGAAGTAAACGTTTAAATTAAATTCAAGTGCATGCAATTCCATGGGGGCTATACCACAGTATCTTTGATTGTGTAAGCGTGAATGCGACCGATCTCAGGTATATAGCCAGTTACCTCTGTTCAGTGACCAAAACTGATGAGCTTGTGTACGTGAGACCCGCGTTAAAAACAGAAGACGTGAGGACCTCTGAGCGACATAGTTTCCTAATCTGAACGGGATAAAATATACTTAAGAGTTCAAAAGAATAGTCAAGCATTCGCTCACTTTTAATGATGTTCAGATATCATTAAAACCTTCATTCATGGAGTCGGATGAAATAACGAGGTAATACATATGAGAAAATGTATTTCATTTAATCTTGTTGTGTTGCGTAAAAGGAAAGACAGTAGCGCGCAAAGACCTTCACCCGTATTATTGGAAAACCGGCATTGGACCGATAAACGGGTTTACACTTTGTTTTTGTTAAAAAAAGGTAGGCTACTAATAGATCTTCTCATGATGACTTCAGCTTCTGAGAACCGCGGAAATGTGGAAAGGGTCAGTAAGTGCATTTGCTTAACTAAATATCATTTGTAATTAAATGTTTAGATGAAAACCCATTTTAGCTGAAAAAAAACCAACAAAAACATTATTTGAATTTAATTGTAAAGATAAATAGATTAAGAATATGACTGAAAGGAGTCTACATCATTGATGGCATGTTATTGAAAGTCATTTATAAACCCACAGGTGCCCGAGGCAATATTAATCCTTCTGACAGCCTGGTGAGTTTTAAAGTGGAGATTCAGGTTTGATGAGGCCCTCTGCTGAGCAGGTTGGTGGTATTGAGGCGAGATGTTGAACAGGTGGTAAGAGAATTAACCAGGAAGCCCAGAGAAACCAGATGGATGTACGCCACTGAAAACAGTCTCCTGCGATTCTACAGCAGGCCAGCGCAAACCAGGAAGAATAACACATTACTCCAAATCAGACAAAACATCACTAGTGCTTAAATAAATGTCCACTGGGGTTATCATCCACATTTTGAGGTGTCTCTTTCCATCCTTCACAGAAGAGGTCAAATTGTATATCTTCAATACACAGGAATATGAAAGACAAAGTCTAACCAGGTTTAAGACTAGACTAAACCTGCTAAAAGCCTTGAGGTTGTTATCATGGTCCATGAATGGTGTAAAAAGGAGAAGATGCCGTGTATTAGCCTACAATAAACTATTACTTTTAAAACAGTTCACTAAGCTTTGGTAAGTCCAGCTTAAAGGATTATTTTTCAACATTTTATGCTCTTTATTCTTTTTCCCAAATGTTTGTGCATTTGAATTGTTCTGGAATGGTGTTACATTTTCTGTTCTGAGACTACAAGCATTGTTACACTGGGAAAAAATGGCTTTTTTGATTTTACTCAATGTTTTTAAGGCAAAAACTAAATTTTTACACTAAATTAATTTATCTTCATTTGAAACATGTATTTTTAGTTGCACTTAATCAATGTTTTTAAGTTATTTCAGTTCAAATACATTGAGTAGATTCATAAGTCTGTGATTTTGAGTAAATGGAAAAGACCTGTTTACATTCAGTTATGTTGCACAATTATAAGACTGTCTGCAACTGGCACAGCACAAGCAGAAAGACACCTGTTACTGCACTGACATTAGCAACGCTTTATCTCATTGGATGGAGCATCTTTGTACATGCAGTTATCCACATCTTAACCATAAGCTCTACTCTTCAGCACAATGGCCATAAAAACTTCAACATAACTGAAACTCATTAAACATTAACAGGTCTTTCCCTTCACTCAAAAACACATAGAATGTACTAATTTACACTTAATTCCAACATTTACTCTCCTGATCCTATGGCAAGCCATTTTATCTTAAATTGTACCCAGCGTTACTCGTCGTAATTTCATTTTTACTAGTAAGAATTCAGTTAGAGAGCTCTACAATTCAATTCTTACTAGTAGCAATTACAATTAGAGCTGTCTAATTCAATTATTACTAGTAAAAATTACAATTAGAGAGCTCTCTAATTCAGTTGTTACTAGTAAGAATGCAATTACAGAGCTCTTTAATTCAATTACAGAGCTCTGCAATTATACAGATGGCAAGCCGTTTTAGCTTAAATTGTACACAGGTTACTCGTCGTAATTGCAATTTTACTAGTAAGAATTCAATTAGAGAGCTCTACAATTCAATTCTTACTAGTTGCAATTACAATTAGAGAGCTCTTTAATTCAATTATTACTAGTAACAATTCCAAATTAGAGAGCTCTACAAATTAATTTTTACTAGTCATATGTCTCCATTGACTTCCATTCATTTTTATTTACGGAGCTCTACAATTGAATTGTTACTAGTAAGAATTACAATTAGAGAGCTCTACAATTGAATTATTACTAGTAAAAAAACGAAATAAAGATATGTATAATTGCAGAGCTCTGTAATTGAATTAAAGAGCTCTGCAATTGCATTCTTTCTAGTAACAAATGAATTAAAGAGCTCTCCAATTGGAATTGCTACTAGTAAGAATTGAATTGTAGAGCTCTCTAATTGAATTCTTACTAGTAAAAATGCAATTACGACGAGTAACGCTGGGTACAATTTAAGATAAAACGGCTTGCCATAAGACTCTGGATTAGCCTGACGTCGTCATACTCAGATTCTAGTCAGAATAATAGTCGATTCTAGTCAGATTCTAGTCGAACTTCCTGACCTAAAAATGTTGTGGGCGGGGCTAAATTCGGCTGGCATCCAGGCTAACTCTGGATGAGTAAAGTCAGTAAATTTTAGTCCAATACAATAACATTAACTAGCATTTTTGGGTGCGGGAGAATCCTCTCCGGGTCAAAAAGACGCAAACACAACATGGGGGTTAAAATGAATTGGACTTTCCAATGCTATAGGCCTACATAGGCTATTCTTTTATTAAAAAACAACAAAAACATTTATTTATCGTGTTATAATCACGTTATTTACAGACAAATCTATAGCTTACAGTAATTTTGAAACCAGTCTTTGCTAATATAGTCACTGGAAACAATATCCCCCGGTCTTTTAGTAGGCATACAGCTGCGTGAAGCCGGTTCACCTGAGAAGCAAACTTTGTTATCGGAAAAAAAAAGGATTTCCAAATTCGCCGCGTCTTCCATACGTGGTGACGGGTGATATATTTGCGAATTCTCTCTCGCCTTCTCATGAGTTTTAACCTAAAACTGACACGTTTCATATCATAAACCCCGTTGTCTATAAATCAGGGTAACACCAGTGTTTTTGGAGGGGGAAATAAAGCTCCTGTATCCCAGCAGAATAAAGGCCGATGCCAAATGGCTCCACTTCACGGCGACCTCTGGCAACTGCACCGGTTCACCGACTCGATCCTCCTCTCACGTTTATTCCCCTCCACAGTTCAGCTTTACTGCCTAATTGGGTTCCTTATACTGACCACAGTGAGAATATCTTTGTGTTTAAACAGCTGTAAACCACAATCGAGCATCTCAGGAGCGCAGTGAACACTTTCAGGGAAATAAGGGGTGTACTCCGTCCCCGATCATCTCATCAAAACGGCCAAGTTTGTAAATCACCAAATTTGATCGTGAAATGTTTAGTGCAGTGGTATAAACCGCACTCTTTCCTGAACGGTCAAGTTCTCCTTTTGTTTGGTCTGCATATTTCTGTCAATGACGAACAATAATATTTTCATTGCAACCTTGAATACCGCAGTTAAAAGTGCAAAATGTCCTGTGCTTGCCTGTTAAAGGAAGATGTCGGGTTCAGTAAAAGCCTGCGTCACCAGCTTTTGTGGCATAATGTTGATCTCTACATACACTATTCAAAAGTTTGGCTTTAGTATTCAGTTAGATTTAAAAAAAAAAAAAAAAAAAAAAGATTCAGCAAGCATGCATTAATTTGATTACACATTACAAAAGATTTCTATAATGCTGTTCTTTTGAACTTTCTATTAATAAAAGAATCAACTGTTTTCAACACTGATAATAATCATAAATGTTTCTTGAGCAGCAAATCATATTAGAATGATTTCTGAAGGATCATGTGACACTGAAGACTGGAGTAATGATGCTGAAAATTCAGCTTTGATTACAAGAATAAATTCTATATTAACATATATTTAAATATAAAACAGTTACCGGTATGCTTATTTTAATAAGTAATTAACATGTTACTGTATTTTGTATCAAATAAGTGCAGCCCTATGGAACATAATAGACATTTAAAAAAATCTTTTTGACTCCAAACTTTAATGGTTGTGAATATTTAATATATATGTGTGTGTGTGTGTGGGTGTGTGTGTGAGCATGTGTTTTATTATTATTATTTTATATAGGCTATTATTATTGTCTTGTTATTATTATTAAATTTTTACAATATATAATATATTTAGTTATACATACATATATATAAACAACATATATCATATATTGTGCATATATAATAATAATAGGACAATATAATATATAAAATACTACTAATAAAACACACAAATATATACATGCATACATATATATATATATATATAACAGACAAATCATAATTAGAGATACATTACTGTGACAATAATTCTAAAAAAATATTTTACTATGTAAAATAATTGCATTTTATTGTTCACCAACAAACGCCATAAATTTGACCGTTTTCATTCTGTAACTATTACTTAAGGTTGACATTTGCCATTAACGTGGGAGAAGGAATCAGAAGCACATGTGCATTAGTGCGCGTCACAGTTTAGCGCTTTGTCAACTGAGCGTTTCTGCCCATTTTTCCCACGAGCTGCCTTTTAAAGACCTGTGATGTTGCGCTACCTGGACTGGGCCGCCCGATCCGGGGGTCACGGAGCTCCACCGGCCGATGAAGACTGATGGAGGGGCGTCATCAGCGCTGGGAGTGTCAGCATGGGGGCAAACACGACAGATATTCAAATGATTGAGCCCAGTGGTGCTGTTGCCGCCCGTGACACGCTCTCGCGCTTCCGCTGTTAAACGGAACCTGATCCTTCCGCGGGATCCCGGATCCCGGATCCCTTTCAGTCTCGGAACAAAACACAGGCTAATGCAGTCAGTCAAAACCGGGACCGGCCAAGGTCGTCTGAGCCTGTGTCTGAGAAGCAGAAACTAAAGCCGGTCACATTGCGTCTGACCTCGGCCAACGTTCAACGTTTTTTGCTCAGAGTAGGCCTACATTTAAGGTAGCGTACTGCACTTTAATATTAAAGAATCAATGATATTGACAAAAAAACAAGTGAAAAACATATTTAAATATATAGTAGGCTAACACTTTATTTTAAGGTGACACATGTTAGGCCTATAGGCTACATGTTGGCCTAATAACAGTAAATTATGCATAATTACAACTAACCCTAAACCAAACCATAACCATAACTCTATAGTAGCCTAAGTACATGTAGTTAATATTATACATTATATATTATATTTACATATTTGAGTATGTAACTACGTCAACTTAAAATAAAGTGTAACCAAATATAGCCTAAATATCTGAACAGTAGCCTATCCTAAACTTTTAAAAGCTTTTTTGGTTCACTTAAATTACATTTTTTTATATTAACTGATTATTAAGTTAGCATTAACATTAGCCTGGGTTTCCCCACGCTGCCTTGCGCGCAGAGTGATTTTATTCACGCTGCTAGGCAGCCTGGACACCATGGACCAGATTTTCCCCTCAAAAAGGGAACCAATCACAGAACGGGGAGGGAGCAGCAAGACGATGACAACGTCAATGCGACACACACCGAAGCAGTTTGTTTATATCTATGGATCCAACATGGCATCAGACGCGAAGTTGCCTTTCGATGCAGCCTTAGATAGTGTTCTAAGTAGTTTAGAACGCAAGTTTATTTCGTCTTCTTCCTCGTCGAATTTCTGTCGCTCTACATACGTCATCTGGTATAATTGAAACGATTGGCTATGAGCTACGTACAGGCGCATTTGATAGACATTCGTAGCGCCCATGAGACGAGGTCTGACGTTAGCCAGGCTACATTAACATATTATTTAAAAAAAAACAATCATTGTATTTTTTTTAGAGAACAAACAAATGAGAATATTGGCTATTAAAAGGGAAAAAAGTTGCATTACAAAACATGCATTACAGTAATGAGAAACAAATCAATAATGTCACAATGCAAAATATGCTTACTTTTCTTTCTTTATTTTGGGTGAAATGTGACCTGGTGACTTGTTTTTGTGACATTCACTGTTTTTTCCTGTGCCTGAGTTTGAATCTCATCCCCTTGAACATCGACTCAGTGATGCTGACACAGATTTTAAGATGCTTCAAAACGGGAGCGAATCTGTGAACATCTTCTGCTTGAGCGTGAGCTGATGTACACTGACAGATTTAGATTCACATTTGTATCCAAAAGCACTCAAAGGGAACGATCCGGAGCTCACGCACAAGCATCTGCCTCCCATTTAGCACGCTGCCTTGAACCGGACCACCTTAAGTGTGATACTGGATTTTAAGAGCTCTCCGGAGGCCTCGACTCGTTTCAGCAAAGCCTCATGGCTCTCTTAAGGTGGCCAGATTGATTGCATTCAATATGAATTGTATTTGGTTCAGACATACATCAGGTTTTAGATTTCCACAAAGGTTTACGACCGCAGTAAATTGATATAATTGTTAAGATTTTGCTTGCTCATTTTTGTGTGTGAAATTGATTGTTTTCAGCTTTTGAGCTGTGGGAGCCGGAGTGTGAGAGAGTGAGGTTTGGCTGTTCCTTCAGCTGGATGTACTTTGGACTAGAAGACGAGAAACACACTATTAATTGTGACTTGCTTTATTTTTTGTGTATTGTAAATTAGGCTAAATGTCTTTTTTGTTTCTTTAAAGGTTAAATACAACATGTGAGCAATGCTGTTGATTACCACAGAAAATAGTTTTGAATCATCCCTCAGGAAACTGAATCTGCAGAAATGCTATCAATGGAAGTCTATGAGGCAGAAATGTTTTTTGTGCATATGGTGCTTTTTAAAAGAAAACCTTTCTACTTTAAAATTTCATGTTTAATTCAATGCATCTTTGTAATTATTTGTGAAATTTATAAGCAAATCCCACAGCAATCTTTTTCAGTGTTTAAGGTTTAAAAACCAAAATGTGAATTAATCTGCAACACTTTACAATAAGGTTGTATGTGTTAACATTTGGTAACTCAATAGCTAACCTGAACTAACAATAATCAATAGTTTTAAATTATTTATTGATCTTAGTTAATGTTGGTTTCAATGTGTACTAATAATAATGGTTACATGAACTAACGATGAACAATAGAATATTTAAATGAACATTAACAATGATTTTTTTAAAGCATCTTGGTTAATCCATGCATTCCTAATGCAATAATGCCTTAACTAAAGTTCACATATCAAACCTTCTTGTGAAGTGTTATCAAGTATAATATTAAGTAAAAAAGTTTATTATTCTGTAAAATTGTCTAGATAATAACAGATAATAAGTATCGAAAATAACTTTACACAAATAAAGTAGCTAAAGTTGCATTCTAAAAGTTTATTATTGAGGTAGATAGAATAAGTTGAGATGAAACAGAATTAGCGATAGTCTTCCCTATTGTGACGTATATTATCTTGAGTGAAACTGCTTCTCGGACAAGAACAAATGATTGTTTTTGTCCATGGGGAATTGACTGGATGGTTGTGGTTTGCTATTGGTGGATCTCATGTGAGTGACAGGTTGCCCCGCCCTCACTCCAGTAAACACATCATCAGTTATTTTGATTAAAGATTACGTGGAACATAAATAAAAAAATGCACAAATAAATGATTTATAATAAATATAGCAATATTCCATAAATAAATTAGCAATTTTTATTTCATTATGACTTTAAACATGTCAATTTACTTTAAGTTTGCACGACAACAATGTACTAAAAACAGAAAAGGTTTTCCTTTTGTACGTTTTTGAAAAGTTCCGCGTACCGACGACAACCTTGTAGAAACGATTCGCGAAAATGACTGAAAATGCTGTATTATTCATGCCAGGCCAATAGTTGGCGATGTCACTTTTAAAAAGAAACACTACATGTCTATAGACTGAACGTGTAATACACATGTGCATGACGTCACCGATTTCACATATTTGCGTTTTTGTAGTTTACACGGTATCTCTTTAAAAGACGTGCACTTTGAAACTCATTTTCATTAGTTGCTTAGAATATGTTTCAGACCTTAGATTTCCATTGCAAGTGCACTAACCCTTTTTTAAATGTGTTGTTTCATATACATTATTCTAAACATTATTATGAGTGAACTTTTCACCAGTGCCACTGTAATGAAGAGCGCATGCTTTTTGTTTGTTTTATGAAATCACCTTTTCCTCGGAAAACGCTGGATGATGACCTAATGATGGGATAAACTGAAGGAACGGAGAAGAATGCAGATGAATTCTTGAGATGGTGGAGTTGGGACTAATTTTGAGTGAGTTTTGGGAAAATTGGCTCATCCGCAGTGAGGGCGGCCTGTCATTATGCAGTTACATCCACTCATCTGAAGGGATAAACCCTAATCTAAAGATCCTGTGAGGTCACAGAAGGACTTCACAGATGTTCAATCCACCAAAGAAACACTAAGTCATGATCTAATTGGGTCATTATTTCCTCATTGTCCAATAGGAAGTTGGATGATGGCATTGGAACACACACATTGGCAGTGTACATACTTGATCACAACCTGCACACACCGAGTTTGGTTATTTACAATTAACTTCAGTAAGAATAGTAAAAAAAATCAACAACAAAAAAACCTAACACCAAATAGATTAAACATTTAATGGATTAAATCAAAACAAGGGAACAAATTATTATATCGTGCACATGATTTAAATCACTCACACCTAGGATGATAACTATAATGAAAACGATAAAGGTATAGTTCTAAAAATCGTTCAAATTGTCAAATTGTAAAAGAACAGCAGAGTCCACACCACAACTATAACGAACCATATAGATGGAATCACTTTCAAAACTTTTTTTTTTTTCAATAGAAATGCCAATCAGAATCCATCCTGCTTTTAAGAGCTGGAACATTTAAAGCAGCAGACGACAAAACTGCAGCAAATGCTTAAAATAAACAGAATTATATCATTCGCTGGTGTGGATGCTAATATAACTATCGTTAATTATCTTTATAGTTATCGTTCTTGGTGTGAACGGGCCTTTAGTAAAACTGTCATGGTTGGTTTTGGGTTTTGTTCATGTTTAGTTTAGTTTAGTTTTCTGGTTTGTCATGTGATTTCCTTGCCCTCATGTGATCCTGTCATGTGCCTCTTTGTTTCATGTGTTATGTTCTCATTGGTTGGTCTAGTCATGTGTTCTCATTGGTTCATTGTTTGATTGTTCAAAGGTGTTCCTTGTTAAGTGATTAGTCCTTGTGTGTATTTGTATATACTGTGCAGTGCCCGTGCAAAATCAGTTTTTGTGTGTGTTTTTAGTAATTGTTGGTTTGGTGTGTTTGAGTTCTCATTGTTACAATTACACAGCAAAAGTTCAGTGACATTTTTATTTGTGCATGGTAGAAAGCAAATACTGATACTGACATAATGACATACAATAAATATGGAAAATTGAACTACACGATTCAGGGAGCAGGCTACACGGTGAACTCCGAGAAAACGCTATGCTTGAGCAAACAGTTTGTGAATAGGCTACTACAAATGATGGCCGTGAAAGAGACTATGAACGCATTGAATAGAATATGTTTAGTTGGTGAATAGCATAGGCTACTATTACACAGTATAGTAACGTTAAGCACACCACAATAAAATATAATATTCAGAAGTAAACAATGTAGCTGACTTACAGATTCAGTTAACATCCACAAATGAATAAGCGCGACGTGTGAGAGGGGGAGTTGCCTGAGGCTAGAGCGGCAAAAGCCAATGTGTGCTTCTTTTACTGATATATTTAACAATATCTTTTGCATTTCTGATCCAAACAACGCCAATCTTGGCACCGCACTTATTTGTGCCCGTAGCAAGACACCTGTCAAGTTTGAAATCCATCGGACTAACAGTTCAAGAGATATGCGAATAACACACACACACACACACACACACACACACACACACACAGAAAGACGTTCCTGTAATTTTTTTATTGCTAGTTAAACTATAAGATTTAAGCAGTGAGTCTACTTCAAGCAAAAAATGTGAGAGAGTAGGAAGTGAGCCCATACATTTCTGTTTATGGATGAAAAATTTGCCAAACAAAATAAAAAAATTAAAAAAATATTAATCAGTGTAATAACAAATAATATCTTTCACATTAAAAGAGTGTGCAACTGTGCATGAATGGGGGTTGTATTTAAATGAGAATATACGTTAGACCAAAATTTCTGAACCAATTTACAAGAATAAAATAAGTGTATCAATGTTTCATCTTCGTCACCACAAAAGTTCTAGAAATATCAATATATTTGGACACCGTTGCATTAACGGTATATCATATGTATTATTTTAAAGTGGACTTCTTTGTTCTTGTTTGGAATAAAATATTTATGGGGTAACAACCACGCTCTTCTCCAGCCCAATGGGATCTGCCTCTAGGGCAAATTAGGTCTCTTTTTTGAAAAACCTGGCAGATGTGTTTATTATTACATTTCTTATCATAAATGCTGATGCCATCCAATAACAATGCCGACTCCTTCGTATCTTTTTAGTTGTATAATATATGGCTCTTGACCAGTTGCACTAGACCTGTAGGAATAGCCTATAGCACAGTATTGTATTATTTAAAATGAATAGGGAAGTCATGGATAGTGATAAAGCGGTCATAAGACAAGATGTTACCAGAATTGTCAAATAAAGAAAGGATATCAATTAAATCTCTATTAAACCAATTGGGATAAAAGAGAGATTTATTTCTAACAGTTATATTCATATTATTCCACAAAAGGGTTTTATGTGGTGAGAAATTGTGGATGTAACACAATTTCCATGCAAGAAGAGCCTGCTGTTGAAAATGAAATTTATTATACATATAATTACATTTTAAGATAGAAGGCAGGCCTCCAAATTTATTAAAGATGTAATTAGGAATGAAAAACCATACAGAATTTGAATTCATTAGACATCTTCTAATCCAAATGATTTTAAACACATTAATAATGTTGTGAAAATGTAGCACTTCTAGTCCCCATCACTTCTACAATTGGAAATCACCACTTTTTTAAGTTTATGAGACCTGTTTTTCCATATAAAGTCAAGGAAAATTTTACTGACACCTTTAGCAGTACAGTCATTCACGTATAGAGAAAGTGATGGATACACGAAGCAAGAGGTCTCGCCAAAACTGTGCGGTGAGCCATTATGACATCATCAAGCCCCACCCCTTTACTCACTTTTATCATAAACGGACCCTTTTTTCCCCATCAGCCCTGTAATTACAGGCCATCTTAAAAGAAATCCGGCTAATGTACAGCAGACAGCCAGTCCTGCCAACCGTCCTCTCCTCAGACTAGCTCTGCGGCTCTCAGGGGGTCTGACCGTCCCCTGCTTAGAAGCTCAAAGCACCCATTAACTTATTTTCTTACCGGCCAGAGAGCCGCGGTCCAACAAACACCACGGTTCATTTTCAACGGTCCGCCTCAGGCCCCGCAGACTGTAATCTGTGATTGACACAGCCGTCCCTCGGCCTGGAAGACAGACAGGCGCTTCTCAACTGGCTTTGCTTCAGCTGGACATCACAAGGTGAACAAAAATATCCTAAAATCAAATACTGACATGGACTACTATTAGTATAAGTGCTATAATATACAAAATTATTAACATGACCTGGACTGAAGAGGCCATTTGACCAGTTTGGTTTATAAATTTTGAAGTGTTCTTGAATTTCAATAGTTGCATGCTTTCGGCTGCCAATAATTATCTAGACAAAACACAATGTGGTCGATGCAAACCATTTCAACTCTCCTCTCATTGCTGCGCTTAAAGGAGAACTCTGGTCAATTTTAACATTGAGCTCATTTTTTTGTAAATTTGGAGTGCTGTCAGTACAGAGAACAACGACAAAAATCGGTGTTGCCTACACCGTGTTATCCTCTTTTTAAAATTTGCACCCTGTTGACTTCAATGGGCCCAGTTTTAAACCTGCTTTTAGCCTCTTAACATCCTTGATGTGTCATTACAAGTGCCCAGCCATGTGAGTGATTCCTTCAGAGTGAACACGGGTGGATCTGACTGCAGTAGATGTGAAAGATATGAATAAAAATGATGTTATTTCAGCCAGCGCACATACCTGTATTTACATCCTGTTTTCGGCTGAAGTCCACAGTAGTCGATTGTCGAGTTCGGGCGCATGATCATACGTACTAAACCTATGCGCGTGAACTCGACAATCGACTACTGTGGACTTCAGCCGAAAACAGGATGTAAATACAGGTGTGTGCGCTGGCTGAAATAACATCATTTTTATTCATATTTTTCACATCTACTGCAGTCAGATTCACTCGTGTTCACTCTGAAGGAATCACTC
This sequence comes from Squalius cephalus, assembly GCF_949319135.1. Classification (NCBI taxonomy): domain Eukaryota; kingdom Metazoa; phylum Chordata; class Actinopteri; order Cypriniformes; family Leuciscidae; genus Squalius; species Squalius cephalus. Next base: position 39,524,491 of record NC_137129.1, on the reverse strand, counting down.
ACATGGCTGGGCACTTGTAATGACACATCAAGGATGTCAAGAGGCTAAAAGCAGGTTTAAAACTTGCCCCATTGAAGTCAACAGGGTGCAAATTTTAAAAAGAGGATAACACGGTGTAGGCAACACCGATTTTTGTCGTTGTTCTCTGTACTGACAGCACTCCAAATGTACAAAAAAATTTGCTCAATGTTAAAATTGACCGGAGTTCTCCTTTAATGTAGTTTGGGTCAAATTTTCACAAACTTTGTGTAGTTTTATCCATGGTTCCTGAGATTACATTTATGCATTTGTCAGACATTTATCCGAAATCAATGGGATTCAACTGTTAACTCTGGCATTGCTTGGACAAAAATACAAGAGAGTTGGATGAATAACCCATGATGTCAACAAGATATGAGAAGTGTTTTCTCCTTCCTTAAAAACTTGTTTAACATAAATTTTCATATTACGAGTTCCTCTTACGTAATTGTACATTACTAGGTTATTTGTATTTTATTATTTGAATTTAGCACCGTTTTCCTGCTGTTCGTGACTCAATTTTAGGCTGCAATCCGTCGGTTGAGTGCAGCAGGGAAACAAACAAATAGAGCAGGGATGCTATAAAAATGCTTCCGAACCCCTTCACATGGTACATTAAGAATCACAACCTTGCAGGACAAGGGATTTCCACTTAACCCTGTGGGAAGAGGCCAGTTACCCACAATGCATTGTTATATAAAAATACCTTGCTTCATCATCTTGATCAACAAGCCCGGAAAAGAAAAAGCTAACACTTTCCTAATGCTTCCCATCTGAATGTGAGTGATGTACTGTGCAACGGAGAAATGCATGGATTTGCGCTGGAGCAAACCACTTAGGCTAGCTTAAGGATCACGTTGCTCCGTCCCGCTCGTCTCGGCAACAAACACCCCCAGCTTCCTGCAGGGAATGCACTTTCTGAACACTGTCCAGGTAAGGATTTAGGGGCTCAGATTTATGACCCAGACGGGACCCCACAGCTGGGGTGGGGATTAGCCCCGGGCCGGAGCAGGAAGGTTTTTGGGGGAATAAATCAGGGGGTCTTGGATCAGCTGAAGAAGAATATTGGAGAAGAACGGAGGGATGGGAGAAAGATGATAATCACGAAGAGAAGAACAAGTGAGGAAGGAGCCAGTAATATTTTCATTAGCTTTTAGTTTGAATGATCTTTTTAAATTGTGTTATAAAATAAACTAAACATTTGATGAAGAAAATTCATGATATTCATTATATTCGGGATATTGCATAAAAAAAAAAAAATCCGCTGGATGGAAACGCCAAGATGTGCATACATTTTAAAAATGTGCATAAGACTAAGATGTGCTAAGACTTGAGTGGTTTAATTGAGGAGTAACGTGCTGCGTAACACTTGCTGAAGCTCAAACGTGCTGCGTAACACGAGAATGAACCTCATTGGTTCTTGCTGAAGCTCAAACGTGCTGCGTAACACGAGAATGAACCTCATTGGTTCTTGCTGAAGCTCAAACGTGCTGCGTAACACAAGAATGAACCTCATTGGTTCTTGCAGAAGCTCAAACGTGCTGCGTAACACGAGAATGAACCTCATTGGTTCTTGCTGAAGCTCAAACGTGCTGCGTAACACGAGAATGAACCTCATTGGTTGTTGTTGAAGCTCAAACGTGCTGCGTAACACGAGAACGAACCTCATTGGTTCTTGATGAAGCTCAAACGTGCTGCGTAACACGAGACTGAACCTCATTGGTTCTTGCTGAAGCTCAAACGTGCTGCGTAACACGAGAATGAACCTCATTGGTTCTTGCTGAAGCTCAAACGTGCTGCGTAACATGAGAATGAACCTCATTGGTTCTTACAGAAGCTCAAACGTGCTGCGTAACACGAGACTGAACCTCATTGGTTCTTGATAAAGCTCAAACGTGCTGCGTAACACGAGAATGAACCTCATTGGTTCTTGCTGAAGCTCAAACGTGCTGCGTAACACGAGACTGAACCTCATTGGTTCTTGCTGAAGCTCAAACGGCTCGATGGTGTTTTAAGCCCCCAATGGCTCCTTAGAGGCAGATAACCCTACCCTCAACCTTAAACCTACCCATCCCCTCGCTGCCTGGAAGGCGCCGTTGGGGGCATAAAACACCAAAGACCGCTCAAACGTGCTGCGTAACACGAGAATGAACCTCATTGGTTCTTGCTGAAGCTCAAACGTGCTGCGTAACACGAGAATGAACCTCATTGGTTGTTGTTGAAGCTCAAACGTGCTGCGTAACACGAGAATGAACCTCATTGGTTCTTATAGAAGCTCAAACGTGCTGCGTAACACGAGACTGAACCTCATTGGTTCTTGCTGAAGCTCAAACGTGCTGTGTAACACGAGAATGAACCTCATTGGTTCTTGATGAAGCTCAAACGTGCTGCGTAACACGAGACTGAACCTCATTGGTTCTTGATGAAGCTCAAACGTGCTGCGTAACACGAGACTGAACCTCATTGGTCCTTGCTGAAGCTCAAACGTGCTGCGTAACACGAGACTGAACCTCATTGGTTCTTGCTGAAGCTCAAACATGCTGCGTAACACGAGAATGAACCTCATTGGTTCTTGCTGAAGCTCAAACGTGCTGCGTAACACGAGAATGAACCTCATTGGTTCTTGCTGAAGCTCAAACGTGCTGCGTAACACGAGACTGAACCTCATTGGTTGTTGTTGAAGCTCAAACGTGCTGCGTAACACGAGACTGAACCTCATTGGTTCTTATAGAAGCTCAAACGTGCTGCGTAACACGAGACTGAACCTCATTGGTTCTTGCTGAAGCTCAAACGTGCTGCGTAACACGAGAATGAACCTCATTGGTTCTTGCTGAAGCTCAAACGTGCTGCGTAACACGAGACTGAACCTCATTGGTCCTTGCTGAAGCTCAAACGTGCTGCGTAACACGAGACTGAACCTCATTGGTTCTTGCTGAAGCTCAAACATGCTGCGTAACACGAGAATGAACCTCATTGGTTCTTGCTGAAGCTCAAACGTGCTGCGTAACACGAGAATGAACCTCATTGGTTCTTGCTGAAGCTCAAACGTGCTGCGTAACACGAGACTGAACCTCATTGGTTCTTGTAGAAGCTCAAACGTGCTGCGTAACACGAGAATGAACCTCATTGGTTCTTGTAGAAGCTCAAACGTGCTGCGTAACACGAGAATGAACCTCATTGGTTCTTGTTGAAGCTCAAACGTGCTGCGTAACACGAGACTGAACCTCATTGGTTCTTATAGAAGCTCAAACGTGCTGCGTAACACGAGACTGAACCTCATTGGTTCTTGCTGAAGCTCAAACGTGCTGCGTAACATGAGAATGAACCTCATTGGTTCTTGCTGAAGCTCAAACGTGCTGCGTAACACGAGACTGAACCTCATTGGTCCTTGCTGAAGCTCAAACGTGCTGCGTAACACGAGACTGAACCTCATTGGTTCTTGCTGAAGCTCAAACATGCTGCGTAACACGAGAATGAACCTCATTGGTTCTTGCTGAAGCTCAAACGTGCTGCGTAACACGAGAATGAACCTCATTGGTTCTTGCTGAAGCTCAAACGTGCTGCGTAACACGAGACTGAACCTCATTGGTTCTTGTAGAAGCTCAAACGTGCTGCGTAACACGAGACTGAACCTCATTGGTTCTTGTAGAAGCTCAAACGTGCTGCGTAACACGAGAATGAACCTCATTGGTTCTTGTTGAAGCTCAAACGTGCTGCGTAACACGAGACTGAACCTCATTGGTTCTTATAGAAGCTCAAACGTGCTGCGTAACACGAGACTGAACCTCATTGGTTCTTGCTGAAGCTCAAACGTGCTGCGTAACACGAGAATGAACCTCATTGGTTCTTGTAGAAGCTCAAACGTGCTGCGTAACACGAGAATGAACCTCATTGGTTCTTGATGAAGCTCAAACGTGCTGCGTAACATGAGAATGAACCTCATTGGTTCTTATAGAAGCTCAAACGTGCTGCGTAACACGAGAATGAACCTCATTGGTTCTTGCTGAAGCTCAAACGTGCTGCGTAACACGAGACTGAACCTCATTGGTTGTTGTTGAAGCTCAAACGTGCTGCGTAACACGAGAATGAACCTCATTGGTTCTTGATGAAGCTCAAACGTGCTGCGTAACATGAGAATGAACCTCATTGGTTCTTATAGAAGCTCAAACGTGCTGCGTAACACGAGAATGAACCTCATTGGTTCTTGTAGAAGCTCAAACGTGCTGCGTAACACGAGAATGAACCTCATTGGTTCTTGCTGAAGCTCAAACGTGCTGCGTAACACGAGAATGAACCTCATTGGTTCTTGCTGAAGCTCAAACGTGCTGCGTAACACGAGAATGAACCTCATTGGTTGTTGTTGAAGCTCAAACGTGCTGCGTAACACGAGAATGAACCTCATTGGTTCTTGCTGAAGCTCAAACGTGCTGCGTAACACGAGAATGAACCTCATTGGTTCTTGTAGAAGCTCAAACGTGCTGCGTAACACAAGAATGAACCTCATTGGTTCTTGCTGAAGCTCAAACGTGCTGCGTAACACGAGAATGAACCTCATTGGTTCTTGCTGAAGCTCAAACGTGCTGCGTAACACGAGAATGAACCTCATTGGTTCTTGCTGAAGCTCAAACGTGCTGTGTAACACGAGAATGAACCTCATTGGTTCTTGCTAAAGCTCAAACGTGCTGCGTAACACGAGAATGAACCTCATTGGTTCTTGCTGAAGCTCAAACGTGCTGTGTAACATGAGAATGAACCTCATTGGTTCTTGCTAAAGCTCAAACGTGCTGCGTAACACGAGAATGAACCTCATTGGTTCTTGCTGAAGCTCAAACGTGCTGCGTAACACGAGAATGAACCTCATTGGTTCTTGCTGAAGCTCAAACGTGCTGTGTAACACGAGAATGAACCTCATTGGTTCTTGCTGAAGCTCAAACGTGCTGCGTAACACGAGAATGAACCTCATTGGTTATTGTTGAAGCTCAAACGTGCTGAACTTTTTGAAGTATCAAAGTAGGAGCTGCATATAAAGGGAACATACTGTCAATAGAGTGACAGAAAGCTTTCAGATTTTATTTAAATATCAGGTTTGGAACAACTTGAGAGTGAGTAAATGATGACAGAATTTTCATCTTTTTGGTTGAATTAAGCCTTTGAAGATTTATAGCAAAATATTTCACAGCATATTGGTAAAGATTCCATTTGATTATTGTCTAACACTGGTTGATTGTCTAAGGTATCAATCACTCTCCTTATACAGTTGAGCTTAGTCTAGAGCCAAGGCTTACAGACCAAGACACACACACACACACACACACACACACACACACACACACACACACACACACACACACACACACACACACACACACACACACACACAGAGCTTGTGACAGACAGACACGCTCGATTTCATAAGAGTCCCTGCAGGCGGGCGGGCCGTCATAAGTGAAGCAGCAGGCTGACTGACGGAGTAGAAAACAGGGTAACAGGAGCCGGGCCAGCGCTGGTCATCCGTCTGCTGCTTAACTCGCTCCCCACATCCTGTTTTCAGAGAGATGCCTATGTCAATTTACAGAAGAATTGGTGCCGAAACAGGCCGCGCGAGCCAGGACGTGGGCACTGAGGCATTTTTATCGCCCACTGGCTTCTACTTCAACATATCCCCTGACAAACCCACACAGAAGAGTGTTTAAGGTACGATCTAAAAAAAAAAAAAGAGTTATTAATCTGTACAACATCCTTAAACCTCCACATGAAAACTCCCAGGAGTGCTGTTTGAGAGAGAACTCTGTGCCAGGGAATCATGGGATACGTGTAATCTCAGCCAGAGCCACAAACGCTATTGTAAATTGTGTTAAACTACTGTATGACTGTATTTAAAACAGCACACAAACCCACGGGGCCGAATGTGACTAAACGCTAATGATGTTCAATTACCGTGGATGGCCTCTCCATCATAATCTGTGTGGAGAATTTCACAAACCTCAAATTACAAGGAAAATTACCCAAGTGCACTCAAACACTACAGGTTATAAAAACAACAGACACCGCATAATATTGTACTCGCATAAAGGGTCCGTTCACCCAAACATGAAAATTCGGCCATAATTTACTTATGTTGTTACAAACCTTTCTTTTGTGGAACACAAACTATGAAGTTTATTAGTTATTCAATGAAAGGCAATGCTGTTTTGGAGCTCAAATGTGCCACACAAAAGGAAAAATGTTTATGAATGTCATATATGTACATATATGTTTACATGCACACATTTTTGTCCATCCGAATGAATCCAATCCGATTTCAGATTCTGAAAGTTGTTTATTTACTAAACTTTGAATTCTGATTCACATATTCTTTTACATACATATTAAATGTATTCCAAAGTCATAAACGTTCCAAAAAAAATATTAAATCAACATACCAAGAAGACTTAAAAAGTATGTAAACATGCATATTGCTCATGTTGCCAAATTATTTTTGAATCTGATTGAGAAGAAGTCAGATTCAAGCGTTTACATGCTTCGTTTTTTCCTATTTATCAGATTATTGCAGGTCTACACCAACCCTTTCAATCTGATCGGATCTATGAAGGCTTTTCGCTCTAAGAGCCTTCAATCTGATTGCTAAGGAATTATTTGGTTGCTTGTAAAACTTGTGACTTTTTCCCGATACAATGGCAGTGGATAGTGACTCACTTTCAAGCTTCCAAAATCATGCAAAATATCATCCATGTGACAGTCATCCAGTTATGGTGAGAGACAAACTGAAATTTAAGCAGGATTAGGGAAACTTCCATTGTTTTTTCTTTAACTGGAAGTTCAGTGCTTTTCACAGAAAAAAAAAGTACTACATTATTTCCTTGACACGAAGCCTCTCTTAAGCGCAAAGGAGATCACAACAAATAACACCTTTAGAAGACTTCTTGTATGGATGGACTACTTTTTATACTTATTGCATCCTTTTTGAGCTTGAAAGTGAGTCAGTATTCTCTGTTATCCACTTCTGGGAGGATCATATTTTTACAAAACATTTACATTCTGTGGAAGAAATCAAGTCATGGTTTGGAACACCATGAGGATGAGTAAAGGATTTTTGGGTGAACTGTCACTTTAAGACCATACTTAGTATTAGAACAAAGTTGGTCAGTAAATGTCACAGGTTTTAAAACCACTAACATTTGTTTAGAAAGGGAAAGTCTTTTTACAGTGATTATTTGGTTGGAAAAGGCTCTGAAAAGCCCAAAACTGTCCCATCAACTGAAAAACACCAGCAAGGTCCCTTCAGAATCACAGAAAAACAAACAGACTCGTGCCAGAGTAGGTGAGAAAGTCTCAAGGCACTTCTATTCAAACACACACACACACACACACACTCACGGGTCCGTGCGTGTCCAGATAATAAGAGACTGCCGCCGACGGGCCTCTCTTTTCAAAGCTTCCCCTTCCATATCAAATGTGCTGCTTAAAGTAACCAGAGAACAGCCTTTTACTTTTCTCTAAATTAGCTCAGGCAACTCAATTTCGGTGCGGTTTCTCTTCCACCACTGTCTGCACGGCTCGAGTGCCATGATGTCATCGCGGGGTTGTAAGCACATGTGTGGGGAAAATGAAAAAGGTTCCTCTATTTAGCAGTAATTTGTAACAGATCTGAATGAAGGCGGCTGCCAGCAGTTCACAGGGCTGTTTTCCCTCCAATTAAACGCCCGTAAACTCCCAGCGTTCGGCTTTCCGCAGGTGCGGCAAATTGGGGTCAAGGAGGATCAGATCTGGCTGCCCTCTTGGTACTCTTTAGAGGTCTTTAACGTCAGAGACGTGGCCCGGCGGTTAGTGCTCATTGGGTCTGGGCGCTTATTTGGGAAAGTCCGTCTAGAGATAATTCCGGATCTCTTTCTCCCATCATTTCCTGTGCTCGCCGAATATTTGGAGGTTTGACCATTACTATCTCGTTTTTAAAGTTTTGACTCAAATGAATCAGTTCTATCAACCTGTCTATCCATCTGTCCATCCATCCATCCATCCATTTATAATATATCTATCTCCATCCATCCATCCATCCATCCATCCATCTCTCCATTTATCTAATCTATTTCCATCCATCTATCCATCCATCCATCCATCCATTTATCTAATCTATCTCCATCCATCTATCCATCCATCCATTTATCTAATCTATCTATCTCCATCCATCTATCCATCCATCCATCCCTCCATTTATCTAATCTATCTATCTATCTCCATCCATCCATCCATCCATCCATCCATCTCTCCATTTATTTAATCTATCTATCTATCTCCATCCATCCATCCATCCATCCATCCATCTATCCATCTATCCATCTATCTATCTATCTATCTATCTATCTCCATCCATCCGTCCGTCCGTCAGTAAAATATAAGTAATTTTTTATATTCGTTTGACTTGAATTTGAATTGACAAGTTAATTTTATTATTACAATATTCTCTATTACATGTTGGACCAAAGACGTTTATATAAAAATGAGATGCTATGAATGAGGTAGGGAATTTATATATATTTTTTTTACAGTTTTTACACATATGATTATGTATTATATCAGGATGTAAACATATTTCATAAAACAGTTGATGCTATTCATGTGCTTAATGGCTTTCTGTGCCAAAACAAGTGCTGAAAACACATTTTGATAAAATGACTAATAAATACAGGCACTTATTCAGACACTTAGAGTACATAAAATAGTCTAAATATGTTTAAATGTCTTTTAAAAACATGTTTGCATCATTACAAATGGCATGTTACCGAAGAAAAGCCTGATTTTTGCATCCTTTTATTTTTTGAGTCCCAGGAGGAAAAATAAAAGTTGCAAATAGTCTCTTAACAGAATGTGGACACTTCCTTTTGGTTGGGGTAAAAAAAAAAAAAAAGAACAGGAATGTGTTTCCTTTTTTTTGCAGCATCTGCCAAAGTCTTCAAAGCTGAAGAAGGGCTTCATTGTCAGCATGGACAGACTGAAGATCTGTGAGACAACGGTCTGGCCCTGGATGGGATCTGGAGTTACTGTGCTGTAAATGAGCTCGGAGCATCCCAGAATCCCCTCCTCCTTCCTAAAGACGACACACTGAAGAACAATCAATGGCTGCATCCTTCCACGGGCTCAATCCAAGGACACATGCATCACAGCGGCGCGGCGAACGCTGGCCCAACTTGAAGGCTCCTCCGAACGCAGCCTACGAATGTTTCTTGGGCCATCGAACGAGTGGATCCTTCACAGCGTAGCCAATCCAAAGATTTATTGTGTACCGGAGACAAATGCATTTGTTTGTTTTTTTACACTTTGAAATATATTGGGTTTCAACTTACTCAAATGTCTAATGATACACATGTACAAAAAAAAAAGCAAGTTAAAATGTTGCTTTTATTGTTTATTCTCTTTATGATGTACATAAATCGACCAAAGTGAAGATATTTAGACAGTTTGTGAACCCTGTTTTATATAACTTTCAAAAAAGTCCAGTAGCCTACAAACATTAGGAAATATATAAAATAAAATAATAGAAAAAGATAAATTAATAAAATAATAATAAAATATAAAGTAATAAAAACAATAAAATATGAATAAAATAAAGACTAAAAATGAAAAAAAGCCTTTTCTACATATTTTTCATATTAATTATCCAGTTTCAGTCAGAAAGGTCACATTACAGAAGTATCTATTTGGGTTGTTAAAAGCATTTGAACTTTTAAGGGTCTTTGATTAAAGAAGCGTTTAGTCTATTTCCAGCGTAAATCGAGCCATATATGGAAAGAAGCATCTGTGAAAGGCCGACAACATAAAGAATTCAGTCTGAGTGCTGGCGTGCGGTTAGGAAGAGATTTACACTGGTTTATTTATACATTAACACCGAGCTTTGACTGCGTTGATTTCTCGGATAAACCAGGTTGTATTTCTGCGTCAGGACCAGACCCCTCGGAAAACCACTTGGCTTGGAGTCGCAGGCTTCATCTCCTCATTGTGGTCATGATGAGGCAGAGGAACTCCAAAAAAAGAATGACAAAGTCTCTCAAATGAGATGCTAGGAAAATATTAATGTGCCTTCACTGTGTCAATAATGTGTTTGGCTGCTACCGTTTGGAATGACTCAACGACTGAGATGCAAAAGGAACCGTCCATCCATCTTTGGCTTTGCATGCTGAATGTTCAGGCTCGGATTTCTCGGTCGGTCACGTAAAAGCTTCATCTCTCCTCCCGAAACTCCTGCAACAAAATAGCCTGTCATATTCACGAGCGAAGCCTTACTGACGGGCCAAATGCACTCGCGTGGGTAAGAGTTTGACCCAGACACGACTGAAGCTCACCTGGTAAAGCATTTTATCACTGTTACTGACAATAAAAGCCAGAAGAAATGATATTTTTCAACTGCTGGTGCGCAGTTTGCAGATAAGTATTACATTCAAGAGTAGAAACTAGAAACTGCGTTCAAAACCCATTTTCTTTCACAATGCACTGCATTTCTGGGTGTAACAGGATATTAGATGGGACTTGATTTCATCCATCAGGATTTCATTGCATGGTGAAAAGTGGCAGAAAGTTGAAAAATAAGAGGAATCGATGATGTTAGCTGAAACGGAAAGTCATTATTACAGTTTGTGAAAGTAAAATATCTGCAAAGTTTTAAAGATCAAAGTGCAGATAAATGGACTTATCGTCTCCTAAAGAAAGAATCGATTCTGAACTTCTGAAAGGAGTCGTCGGTAATTCCAGTCTCACTTCCTGTTACACGCGTAACAATGTAACACATTTGCATAATGCAGTCTATGATCTTCATTGGCTGACGGCGAACAACGTCTACTTTGACCCTCAAACACTGCAGTTGTAGCTGAGACTGGAAGAGTTTGGTTCATGTTGTCCACATGTTGAGAAGACGCTGTTTTCTGTGCTGTGAATCCACTTTCTGCACTTCAAAAGAATGAGACTCGTGCTGGAGATGATACGGAAAAACCGACGCCATCATTACTGTTCACATCACTGTGTATCAAGTGCTGAGGAAGATCCGGAGCTGAGATTCAGATATGGTAATGGGTGTTTTGTTTATGGTCGACCAGTCACAACAGACTGGGCCGTCTGACCAATCAGAGCAGAGTAGCTCACAGAAAGGAGGGGTTTAGAGAGACCGAATGTTCGAACAAACCGTTTTCAGACTCTTCGAGAAAAGAGGTGATGTGCAATCTATATTGTGAGAAAATTTAACTTTTTTAACCTTTGATGCATGTAAACCTATTGTAGGAGACTCCAAAACAAAATTAGAAACCTTTAAAATAGCATGATAGGGGCAATTTAACACACTTTTGGAGCAACATTCACTGATGAATCGTTCACAATGAGTGTTCAATTTTGATTTCATGTTGACTTAAAGGCTTTGGGATCCAGCATTGGTATCATTTACATGCAGAACTTCACTAACATTGAATGTGAATAATTAGGTTATGAAGCCAAAGGATCAGATGTTTGACATGAGTCACAATGTTCAGCCAGTTTAATAAAACTGACAGACTAGTCTGCTGGTACACTCAATCCTTCTAGTATCCGTCTCCGTCCAGGCTACAACTCCATGTAACAAACCTCACTCGCTCTGGGAGATATTCCCTTCTCGTATAATTGGAGTGGGTTAGTCTTTAGGTTCGATATCACTGCATTCCCAGCTGACAAAATTTCGCTTTTAGAGTTAGTGCAATGTGTCCAAATACATGTTGTGTTGTTCTTTTGGAGTATCATCAGCAACCCACAGAAATTAGACCTTTCTCAAAACTTCTCTTGAGCGATTGAGTCCGCAATATTCAAGCCGAAACTTCAACTTGTACTCTTATTTTCCAGCCCAATCAAAACCAGAATCTTCTAAATGAATCAACTTCTCAATATGAAATGATTTATGAGCATTTAAACACTCTGTTTAGGGGTGTTTTAATATATATGGGAACAGGACCCTGCAATAACCTCTTTTCCACAGACAAGATGGTGTTGGTTCTGCTACTCAATCCGGTCATAAACCAGAAAATGTTTTCTGGTAGCCAAGTAAAGTTTTCAGCAACACCTCCTCTTCCAAGACTAAACAAAATTATATTGTTTGCATTACAATCAATGAAACCGTCTACAATGGAAACACGCCGTGCCGTAATGCAACATGTTTGGTTGATGGACATCCTGTTCCCATGCATTTAACTTTTTCACTGTCCATCCGATGAAAAATTATTTTGTTTACAAATATCATGTGCAAATTGATTGCGGTGAATTCTTTTTTCATCATATATTTGAATAATTTGACCGTTGCATCAAAAGAGGCTCGTGAATCAAACTACTTTGGATGTTAAAATGTCCTCAAAACTCATAAACAAAGACGGTGATGTGAGGTGCATGATTATATGAGCACAGGGTATGTCATCATTTGGCTCTGAAATCAGTGGAAATGCAGGACGTGTAATGAGAACCAGCACCATTTCTGTGAAAAGTAAGAGTACCTGATTCATTTAAATATTAGGTTAAATTTGGTAAACATCCTCCTAACCTATTAGTAATATTTTTTTGGCCCAACACTTGATTGTAAGATTTGAAACATGCATTTACAGTAAAGCTGCTATGAAATGATGTGTACGTGACAAATAAACATGAATTGAATTAATAATCTTCAGCATCAGTTTCGTTATGGCTGAACTCATGGAAACATGGGCTGTGTTTAACTAGTGTTTTAGACACACTCGCAAATTTCCCCAAGCCATTTTGAAGTGCGTTCAACTTCAAGTGGACAAGGGAAGTTCATTTGGAAAGACACTCAACCCCTCGATTTTAACAGAGGGAGCGAGTCTTCTCAACATGGACACTTCAGGCAGGTCCATAGACCACAATGCAACACAGCTGTGACGTCACAACAGCACCATAGCAGATTTCAAGTGATCAAGAGCTTAGGCCGTTCCATTACAAGGGTTCCGTTAGTAGTGGGCACTAACGTGAGCAATGAATGAGTGAATGAGATGGAGGGAGGCATAAAAAAGGCACTGGCTGTGTCTGAAATCGCCCCCTATACCCTTAAATAGGGCACTATTAAAGGGGACAGCCATTTGTAGTGATGTTCGAAACCATAATGGATGTTATCAAGTGCACTCCTTCAATTCCATAATGAGTGTACAACAGATCTATGCTCAACGGCTAGAGAATGCCCATAATGCACTGCGAGAGTCGCTCGTCGGATTAATTCCCGCGTCTCACCAGAAGATGGCGCTGGCAGCTGAATCATCCATCCATCCATTTTCCAAACCGCTGGTCCAATGTGGCTACAATATCATACAGGTATAAATTCCTTTTTAATTGATTATTAAATTGTTTAATTAAGGTTTATACATATTTTCCATGACAAGAGTTATACTTTTCATCTTCCTACTGGAGCTGCCAGTTTGCTACGGTCGTCTGTTGGCCTTGCCAGGAAGCAGCTCTGCCAAATATAAATGTATAGTTGATGTTAAAATTAAAATTCATAATTTATTCACACTCTTGTTGTTCGTTCCTTTCTTCTGTGTAACACAAAAAGAAATGTTTAGCAGAGAGTTCCAGCTGTTCATAGGGAAAGTGAATGGGAAAAACACCATAGTATATGCATTTTTTTCTATTAATAATCAGACGGAAGTAATCTCAGGAGTACAATTGAAGTTAGCATTATTTCATTAAGTGAAAATCTTCAGGCAGGGGTTAACTTGTGGGTTCCTCGAGTTAAAACCCATCGGTATATCTGGAAAACTGGCACAGCTGCTGTTCAGGTGGGCTGATGTGGATTCGGGTCAGAACGCTCTTGACGTGGGGCATTCCGAAGAAAAATCCGCTGACAACATCGTTCCTCGCCAGCTCCAAATCCTACGGCTCTCAGCGGCTATCCCAAATTAACTTAGTGAATCAAAGCCTGCGGGAGCTGCAGGACTCCGGCAGGGACTCTAATTTTTTCCACTTATGCTGGAATGTGGCCTTCCAAGTGCCCAAGTCTCTCAACACCAACTATTTGCTGTTTGTTTTGACTGTTTTCCCTGCGGGGAGGGTGAGCAGAGGAGGAAAACGGTTTAGGGAAAAGCAATGGAAACACTCACCGACTGCCAAGACTGCATCCATTTTCTCCTGAAACTATTCAAAATGATGCAATGGGACTGTTATTGGGTTTCACCGACAGGAAAACCACAGGTACACACACACACACACACACACACACACACAGGCTTGTGGGCGAGACGCACCATGATAGACATCCAGAGCCTGCGAAGGCTTTTTTTTTTTACCAGACAGTTTCAATGCCACCGTCTGAAGTCATACTCCAATTATGGAGCGCCGGGATGCAAAATATACGGAACACTTCATGAAACCTCTCTGTGCATAACCTGAATTTAACAAAACCCCATTCACTGTCCAGTGTCTAGCAGAGCTTGTAAAAGATCAGGGTTTTTTCTCACTGTGGGACAGACGTTCTCTGATGTCTCGTCAATGTTGAGTGTCTGACAAGTCCACTAAGAGGTCCCGACCGGAGGAAGTCATTATGAGGTCACCCCCGGTCCTCCTGAGCACTTATGATGTCATCTCACAGACTGGAGGTTTTTCCCGGGAATGCGTCTCGTGCCATTTTGGGGTCTGGAACGAGTATCGCGCGTCTGTCACGTTTCTTTACACCTCAGAATTCTCTCGCCTCATGCAGGTCTGTCAATCAGACGCCTTATGGCCTCGCTGGCTGTACTTGTACTGCGAATTTGGAGAAAATCCCTTTGCATTGATTAAAAGTAATTTTATGTTTCCTCCTCGTACATAACGTTATAAAAGACCCAGAGGAAAAAGAGCACGGGGATTGACGGCTGCGATCAATTGCGCAGTTTCCACGACTAGCCTACTGACGGTTTTAATTGATAAATGTGGTTTGGTCGACAGAGAACATTTCAGCAGTGGAAACATATAATGGAGAAGTGTGTTTTATGAGCCCTGGCGTCCACCGCCGCCTCATCAAACGGCTTCCACCTTATTAAACGGACATTTGACCCAAAATATGGAAATTCTGTCATCATTCACTAACCCTCATGTTGTCCCAAACCTGTATGACTTCTGTGGAATGCAAAAGAAGATATTTTAAAGAATGTTACAACTGTTTTTACCCCTACAATGAATGTCAGTGGGGTCCAAAACAACACATACTTTCATTATATGAACAAAAAGACATATTTTGGTGAACTAACATTTAACATTTCAGTCAGAGACATTAGAAATTAATGATTTGTGGCAGTTTCTTTTTCTGTAGGAAAGCTGCAGTTATCATTTGTCTGTCCAAATATAGGCCTACATGAAGTGATGTGTAAGTGAATATTTGAAGGATTATGTTGTGCCTCTTTGGAGTAACAAGTGTATTAACATGCTGAACAAAGCTAAAATCTCTCTGTAAGTCCATACAAATCTGGTAAAATTCAAGTCAGACTGAAGGCCTGTTCACACCAAGAACAATAACTATAACCATAAATCATTCTAGCTAGCTGCAATATCATACCCCAAATATAATGAGGAACAATATTGTTGGAATTATTTTCAGTGTGTTTTACCTTCCTACTTTTAAGTGCACTCTGCATTTATGTTCAACTTAAAGTCGGCATGAAACAGAAGTTGCAATAATCTTTTCTTCCACATTGTGATGAATATCTGAGTGAAACTGCTTCTAGGACAAGAACAAATGTAGGGCGGGGCTTGATTTTGTCTGTGTGGAATTGATTGGATATGGTTCTGGTTTGCTATTGGTGGATCTCTTGTGAGTGACAGGTCCCCCGCCCACACGCCAGTAATCTTTTAATTAAAGATTATGAGGGTACATAAATTAAAATAAAAAAGATGTGCTCTGATAAAACATTTATAATAAATATTCCGTTAAAAATTTTGATTTGATAGTGACTAACTTTTAAAGTGCATGTTAACTTGATCCGCAGATTGGTGCCAGGGTCCACGTTAGGGGTCAATGTTCGGCTGGTTAGCGCTCAGTTAACCCCTTCTGGTAGATAACTACTCCATCTGAGGGCGAAGAGCATCTTTCTCCACTGCTGGTCATGAAGTATCTATGTAGTCTTACGAAAGACATCCTCGCTTCCAAAACTATCAGCCAGTTTTCCACAGTTGCTTTACAAAAACTCATCCATGCTTCCTGTTTAGCAACATTAAAATATATATATATATATTGCCAAGATAGGCATATTTTTCGTGTATCAGGCTTCAGTCTCTTTCCATGAGCACAAGAGTCACGCTCCGCTGAATTACTGCTACCGCATTCATGTTTTTCTAGAGTTGAGGGAAAACCACTGGAGCGCTGACAATGACTATTTCTACAGTTATTTTTAGATATCTGACTTCCCAAAACAGAATGTGCCTGGCGTAGTGGATGCTAATCACATAAATAATATAAAACTTTCCAGGCAAACGCACACGCTGCCCCCACTGGCCTGACATGGTGAAAACGTCAACTCTGATTGAACTGATCCACGGATAAACTCAGCACTGACTGGTCATCCGGTTGGCAATCTGTCATTCACCGCCAAACTAATGCTGAAGCAGCGCAGAAGAAAAGAACAAGCGCTTTTCTGAATAGCTATGTGTGGTATGACAAAATACCACGGTGGTTCATGAACGATTCGGTCATTGCATGAAGAATGAAAGGCTCAGGAAGTAAAATCATCATTCATACCATTACCATCTATGGCTGCATTATGATTTCCCAGTTTACAGGAAGAACAAACGTTCTTCCAGTAACGTCAACAGAACATTCGTTCAATGTTATCTAGTCTTTAATGACGTTTTCAAAACATAAGCACAAAAACATTATTTATACATTGTACATGGAATGTTTTTTTCTGAAATGTTTTAATTGGACATTTTATAAATGTTACTACTAGTTTCCAAATGTTCAGAGAACATTCAAAAGTACCATTCCCATGGAGTCATTCATTCCCATTTGAAAAATTATAAAATGTAAAGTTTGCATGTGTTGTGTTTTAGCACCCAGCCATATCAAAATTCAAGAATTGTGTTTTTTGATGCACCCTATATATATACACAGGTGCTGGTCATAAAATTAGAATATCATCAAAAAGTTGATTTATTTCAAGAATTCAACTTAACAGGTGAAACTAATATATTATATAGACTCATTACATGCAAAGTGAGATATTTCAAGCCTTTATTTGTTATAATTTTGATGATTATGGCTTACAGTTTATGAAACCCACGAAATCAAAATCCCAGAAAATTAGAATATTACATGAAATCACACAGTAATTACACAGTAATCCCATGGTCATTGAACCAGGTTTTGGTTCTTTTGGCAGTGTGGGCCGGTGCAAATCCTGCTGGAAAATGAAGTCAGCATCTCCATAAAGCTTGTCTGCTGAAGGAAGCATGAAGTGCTCTGGACATGTCCTGGTAGACGGCTGCGTTGAGTGGACAGCACAGTGGACCAACACCAGCCGATGACATGGCTCCCCAAACCAACACAGACTGTGGAGACTTCACACTGGACTTCAAGCATCTTGGACTGTGTGCCTCTCCATTCTTCCTCCAGACTCTGGGACCTTGGTTTCCAAATGAGATGCACAATTTGCTTTCATCAGAAAAGAGGACTTTGGTCCACTGTGCTTTATTAAATCCAGAGTCAACGCAGCCGTCTACCAGGACATTTTCAGAGCACTTCATGCTTCCTTCATTTTCCAGCAGGATTTGCACCGGCCCACACTGCCAAAAGAACCAAAACCTGCTTCAATGACCATGGGATTACTGTGTGATTTCATGTAATATTCTAATTTTCTGGGATTTTGATTTCGTGGGTTTCATAAGCTGTAAGCCATAATCATCAAAATTATAACTAATAAAGGCTTGAAATATCTCACTTTGCATGTAATGAGTCTATATAATATATTAGTTTCACCTGTTAAGTTGAATTCTTGAAATAAATCAACTTTTTGATGATATTCTAATTTTATGACCAGCACCTGTAGATGAAACATGGTCGCATTAATATAAAAGTCAGCCAATGTGCGTTCACAGCAATTCAACTATTTTGCAACAACTGTGATTGTGACTCATTCAGTCAGTATTTTGAGTCGTAAAAATTCATTTTATAATCATTTATTCTGAAAAAGAAAGGATTTTGGATCTGGATATTACCTCACTAGTGAGAAATTCATGAAGCTTTTAAGTTGTGAAAGTATTTTACTGATAGAATCGTCAGAGCAGCGCTGACAACACCTTTCAACACACTTACCGGTAGTGTGTGTGTGCATTTGAGAGGGAGAGAGAGAGTATATGCTGTCCATACATATTAAAATGTAACTTTGTGGCAAAAAACATGTAAATAATAAGATGTTTTTATCCAATGTTTACTATATTTATTTGCTTGGTCAATGTCGTTGTGGGTTTTGGTTCTTTAGGTATTGTAGTCTGAAATAACTGAAATCATTTGGCGAAGTGATATAGAACTGTAATGCGGTCAGGATCTCTCTGAGACTACTTTAGCCGCGCGTTTCCCTGAAAATAATTGCACACCTTAGAACGTGTCAACAAATCAGATTCAAGCATTCAACAGCCCCATAGCACAAGATTTATTATTACATGAGAATAATGGAGCCATGCCAACATAAATACTACATAAAACATTAAATGAAGTATTCATGCTTGCGGAGCAATTTTATGTTGTAGTCTGAGATCACATTATCTAATCTACACTGGAAAGTCTACAAACACGTCATTCCCTGGAGATCCTGGCAAATTAACAAAGGACTGCGACCTCCACACGGAGAGACTCGCAGCCTTGAGACTGACGAGAAGGACCCGCAGGTGGACGGCCTCCACGAAATATGATCTATAACACACACTGGCGTCTGATCAGCAGCGTCTGGGTCTCTCGGCGGAGGAAACGAAACCTATTCCCAGAGTCTCGCTGCATATAATTCAGGAGTCCTGAAAATCACCCTCGCTGACCTGTGGCGAAGCACCAGAGGAGAAGAAGAGAAAACAAACTCCAAACACTCTTCAAGAAACACCATGTTTAATTAAAAGGTAACTGGTCTCTGAAATACAACTGGTAAAGGTTTCAAAAGTCAACAGGTTAAGGTAAAAAAATAATCAAGACGTTAACAGCGGTGGGTGGCGACGGCAGCAAAAAATCTGGATGAAACGCTTCGTAAAGGGGTTTAAAAAAACATCAGGAGGTGTAAGTGAAGGACAGACGTCTGCAGCTTCGTTTCATGTCTTGTTTCCTTTGGCACGGCCTAACGTCGGACATTTGTTTCATTTCAAATTCAGCTTCCTTGTCCAAGGATTAGCGGTCGGGCTTGATTTGCTGTGGGGCACAGACGGGCCGATGCGGAAACGGGCCTTTCCGAGCGATCACGGTTTTGGGTTTGAAACCAAACCTGTCTCTCTTTTTACAGCGTCAGTTACTCTGAACTCCAGTCCGGTGGGAATCTGCGAGCGGCTGGATGTATTTTCTTCTAACATAAAAAAGGCAAAACATAGCTCAAACACATATTATAATGACATGTTCAATATCAGATCAGGCACATGATTCCTGCCAGCAACATGTCGGCGTCCTCAGAGAGTTGGAACTGCTGTGTAATTTCTGGGTTTGAAAACTGGAGGGTTGTGGCTGCTTTTGTCTCGTTCTCTAGGTGAAGAGACGGACCGTTCCGTCGGCCCCCGAGGAAAACACCCAGGGTTGAGTCGGGTGGAAGGTCACATCGAGGACCCCGAGGTCATGAGTGATGGTGTGACCCTTCAGAACCTTCACGGGAACAATCAGAGGATTCTGCAGCAAGTCACTGTAGGATAAACACACACACATACACACACATTAGAAGGGTTCGAATAATCATTTTCATGATGTTTGGCTACAATAACGGCTCTTGAATTTCTGAACTCTTTTCTGCCAGTGGACATTTCTTCAACTATGAGAACTTTTATTAACCAGGGGTTGATTTTTATTAAAGCTAACAGATTTTTGTATTATATGAAGGTCATATTAAAACCATCTTTGAAACATTCTATTTTATATTTGAAACATTTATTTTAGCTACTTTTTAAGTGTCTTGTATAATTAAATTATATTACAACTTTTTAAATGTTCCATGTACAGATTTTATTGTTTTTATTTGTTGAAAAAATTTATTTAATTACATTAACACTAAAATGTCTAAAAATGAAATGTCTTGTCTACAGATTTTATATGAAACAATTAAATTACATTTATTAAATGAATCCCTACATTTTAAACTGTGATATTGAAATGATTTGTTTTTCACTCTTCACTCACTTTGTTTAAATTATTTATCAAAAAGGTTTACATAAATTTATTTCCAACCATTCATCATTTGCATCACAAATTTGACTATTAGAACAAAATTCACTAATTTTAGCCCTTATGCTTGTTTCTCAGAGACATATTTCAAAACGAAATACGCCAAAACAAAATGAATAAAACGGCACTCATCAAGCCGTTTAATTTTAACATACACTCTTAAAGGGATAGTTCACCCAAAAATGAAAACTCTGTCAGTAATTACTCTCCCTCATGTTGTTCCAACCCCGTAAGACTTTCGTTCATCTTCAGAACACAAATTAAAGGGTTAGTTCACCCAAAAATGAAAATTCTGTCAGTAATTACTCACCCTCATGTTGTTCCAACCGCGTAAGACCTTCGTTCATCTTCGGAACACAAATTAAGATATTTTTGATGAAATCAGAGCTATGTCTCACTCCTCCATAGGCTTCTATGTGACTGAAACTTGCTGGCCCAGAAAAGTTATTAAAGAGGTCGTTAATATAGTCCAAGTGACTCCAGTGGCTCGATCTTAAGTATATCAAGCGACGAGAATACTTTTTGTGCGCAAAAACAAACAAAAATAACGACTTTATTCCACTTTTCATTTCCTTCTCTCTGGGCCTCGTAGTGTTTTTGCGCTGCGCGTCTGTGTTGCACGTCATCACGCATCACACACATGACCGGCGTCGGCCAATAGTGAGCCTACGTGGTGACGTGAACACAGACGCGCTGCGCAAAAAGACTACGCGAACCAACTAGAGGCCCAGAGAGAAGGAAATGAAAAGTGGAATAAAGTCGTTATTTTTGTTTGTTTTTGCGCACAAAAAGTATTCTCGTCGCTTGATATACTTAAGATTGAGCCACTGGAGTCACTTGGACTATATTAACGATCTCTTTGATGACTTTTCTGGGCCAGCAAGTTTCGGTCGCATAGCAGCCTATGGAGGAGTGAGACATAGCTCAGATTTCATCAAAAATATCTTAATTTGTGTTCCGAAGATGAACGAAGGTCTTACGCGGTTGGAACAACATGAGGGTGAGTAATTACTGATAGAATTTTCATTTTTGGGTGAACTAACCCTTTAAGATATTTTTGATTCTGTCTCACTCCTCCTTAGGCTTCTATGTTATTGAAACTTGCCAGCCCAGAAAGTTAGTAAAGACAATGTTTAAAATAGTCCAAGTGACTACAGTGGCTCAACCTTAAGTTTATCAAGTGACGAGAATACTTTAGTGTAACAGCGCAGCGCTTCTGGATTGTACGTCAGAACGTAGGCTTACTATTGGCCGACGCTGGTCATGTGTGTGATGCTGGCCAATAGTGAGCCTACGTTCTGACATACAATCCAGAAACGCTGCGCTGTTACACTACGTGCACTCACTCAGACCCACACAGAAGAAAATGAAGAGTTGAATAGTCGTTATTTTAGTTTGTTTTTTTGCGCACAAAAAGTATTCTCGTCGCTTGATAAACTTAAGGTTGAGCCACTGTAGTCACTTGGACTATTTTAAACATTGTCTTTACTAACTTTCTGGGCTGGCAAGTTTCGATCCCATAGAACCCTATGGAGGAGTGAGACAGCTCTCAGATTTAATCAAAAATTTCTTAATTTGTGTTCTGAAGATGAACGAAGGTCTTACGGGGTTGGAACAACATGAGGGAGAGTAATTACTGACAGAGTTTTCATTTTTGGGTGAACTAATCCTTTAACTCTTAAATATTAAAGCTAAAATAAAAAGTAGGATAGAATATGATCTACCTTAGTAAAAAAAGTCTATTTTTAGACCAGTCAACCATCCTGTCCCATCCCAACAGAAATAGTTTTTTCCCCCTCTACCAAAATGTGGTGAGAACGGTTGGCCGGTCTGAGGGCCATAAAGGCCATAAAACAGTGAATTCTGGAAATATGGTTTGCTGTAGATGCATCAACAGTTTGACTGGGGAAAGTAAGAAGTGGAAAAATAACATGACATCCTGTGTTTGAGTTTAAAGAGATCTATTAAGGCCAGCTGATGAAGGGTTTTCAACTTTTCATGCAGATCTGGCTTGCCGTACACGGATCATTAGCTCCTCTCAAAGAGCGTTCCTGACCGTACTTCGGGAATGATAGTCTAGCCCAGCAGAAACACTGGACACAAGCCCGACAGACAGACAGACAGACAGACAGACCGAGAAGAACAGAAACAAGAGAGAACTACACAGAGTTAAGAGAGATCACCACACTACTCACACTGTTTATGCAGCATGTGCTGTATACTAACATCTCTCTATGCATGAAATAGCTGGGAGACACTTAAGGCGCTTTGACACCTGGCTTGTTTGGAGCATTTGTTTTCGAAACCTGGTGCGTTTTATAGCTCAGTTCGGTTCATTTAATGATATATGAAAACCGTAATCACGCTCGGATCCACACCTAAACAATCCGAGATCACCCGAATGAAGAGGTCTCGGCTCGACTGAAAATTAACTCGAACTCCGAACAGAAAGCAACGAACATAATTCATAATGGGAAATGTGTCATGTAAAAAGCAGCAGTATTATAAATAAATATATAATTGATCAGTTGTGTGTGTGTGTCATCTTAATGGATGACGAAAAGGAAACTCTGACCAATAAGAGGACAGTTGTACTCACATGTGACCTGCATACACACATTTTGGTACGCTTTGAAATGTTGCCTTGTGAAAGCGAACATTTTAACAAATGAAGTCAAGAAATGATGTACAGGTCTGAAAACGCCCTAAATGTGCAGTATAGAAACAGAGCTCAGAACACAGTTTCCCACAATGCAATGCACTTTCCAATTCCAGTGTGAAGAATTTTACAATTTTCTCTCCTCATTATTTGATTGGACTGTGTAAAGATAAAACATTTTATACATAAAATTAGGTAAAAAGTCAAATAATTTATTCATGTAATTTCATCTGAATAACACTGTGAATTAAACATGAATATAATGAATCTGTTTCACACAGAATTTAAATATTAATATGAACTTATAGATCATGACTAGACGCCACTCACTGAATTAAGCATGAGATACAGTTTGAAACAATAAATCGTTTTTAATATTTATATTTACATACTACACAATTTAAATACATTTCATTATATTATATTTATATTTTTAACTAACATTACATTATTAAAATACTGCATACTGCATGAAATTGTAATGTATATTTAATTATTAATATTTAAAAATTTCAAAAGGTCAGCAGTGCACAAACATTACGTTTTTAGTATTTATCACTGCATACAATTGTAATTTAATTATCGATATGTATGTATTTTAAGTAGTTAGCAGTTCACATAATACACAGTATGCACTACACCTATAGCTTATTAGCCTATGATTTAAAAAAAATATATTAATTGAAACAATATGCATTATTACACGATGAACCTTTCAAACAATATTATGCTTCTTTGTCACATGACCTAATTTCAAAGTTTTGGCAGTCCACTAAAACAATTAGCCACAAAAGCACATCTGATATTAATTTCAGTTCATTTGTCACACTGATAAATGGAAACTCGAGTGCATTGCATTGTGGGATACAGCATTCCTGGAAATGCACTCTTTTGAGTACTTCACATATTCAAGTACAAGATGCATAAAGAAAATTGTCCATTATATATTCAATTTACTGCAGCAACAGTACGAATAGTTTGGTAGTATTATTTAAACACAGCCATAGAAAGAAGAGAGATTAGAATATTAAAAAAGAAAGTCAAACATTAGGAAAAAGTCAAACAAAAGCCGGAGAGGAAGAGGATCAGACTCACTTGTAGACCATCCCGTGACAGACGATCACGCTGCCGTCATCAGAGCCCGACGCGAACAGTGGGTAGTGGTTGTGGTAGGCCACGCTCCTCAGAGCCTTCTTGTGATGCCTGTGCGGACAGAGACACAAGACAGACCCGTCAGCGTCCCGACAGCGGAGGAACGTTACACAGAACCCAGGAGACATTCATTCATCTGACAGCGCCAGCATTAGCAACAATTTCCCTCGAGTCTGACCCAGACTGCCCAAATTATAAAAACCTGCTCGTGCTGACTCACCGGAGAACTTTGTATGGTTTCGTGGACAAGTCCAGATCGAACCAGGCCAGACGACAGTCGTAGCTACCGCAGATCACGTTGTCACCTATGGAAAACGGGTGAGAGAGGAGAAACCAATCACATCTGACTTGCAGAAAGTGGTCACTGATGTCACATCACTTTGGGGACATTTAGATTCAGATTAAGCCAGAACTACTTTCCTCTGGTCAACTTTTATATAATATACTCTAACTGGCTGAAGAATGTGCCAGTTTTCATTCTGAAAGGTTACCGTAAAACGTTAACGTTCATAATCGTTCACCCAGAAAAGAATTTCTTCTCGTTTATTCACAGACATCTCATTCCAGACCCATATATCTTGCTTTCTTCACACAAAGTATTTTTAAAAATCTCCAAGCTGCTATTTTCCATTCATTCAAAGCCTATGCAGCTCCCAAAAAGACAAAAGAGCGGCATTAAAAGAATCCATATGACCGGAGTCATCTGAAGTCTTCAGGAACAGAGCGACATTTACATCAGCATTCACTCAAAATCTTTCCCTCAAATCTTTATGCATTACATTCTTTTATTTCAGTTAGTTGCTAAGGCAAAATTTCTCATTTTATTTTATTTCCACTTTATTTCAATTAACTTATGGCTTTAGTTTTAACTAACAACCCTTATTGATGCAAAACAAACAAACAAAAAAAAAAAAACGAAAAGGAAATACAAGTGGTAGTTTCTGGAGAAGTCAATGTGGCTCTTATTAATTGGAAGATCATGTTCTTGACAAACCTCATGTTTGCAAGTGATTAGTAGCTGATTGTTTCTATCTGTAACATTTAACATGACTTTCTGATGTGCATCAAAGAATTCGTAAATGTGCTACCATCCTAGTTTATTCACATGAGTATCTCTCTTACTTCAAGCTTGCATTTTGTGCATTTGATATTAAGTTTCCATCGAAACGTTTTCATGCAAATTTTGAATCTAAAAATGCTGGATGGAAGCAAGATGCAAATAAAATGCACAAAATGCAATATCTGATCTAACAGGTAGGAACTATACAGAAACTGAATAGTTATCAAACACTTCACAGTCTTCACTGTATAAATTATAAATTTGATATAGATTAATCCTTATTAAAGCTACAAATGTTATTCAGTCAAGAGCAGCGAGTGATTTTCTCTGTCTTTAGTTCTTTGATTTATATTAAATGACAGACATCACGGCAGCAGCTTTTTAGGATGCTATCACTTTAAGATCTGACGCACATCCTATTTTCTCACAACTCTTTATGGTTCTTTTAGATTTTATTCAACTAATTTAAGACAGAGCTTACGAGGATCGCCAAAGCTGGCATTTTGACATAGTTTTGTGTGTTTTTGTCCGTTCAAGCGCGATAGAGAACTCGATGCACTGAAGCGGCTTTCTGTGTGCATGAGTCCGGTGTGTGTGTGTCACACAGACAGGAGATTCACTGACAGCACAGATTCAAGTTCTTTTTTTTGCCTCTTATTGTGATTGAATGGCTTGAATGGTTTAATAGCACTTGAATTAATGATAGCGTTATCATATACTGTAGCGCTGCCAAAGGATGACAGAAAAAAACCTTGTTAAATATTTACACATTAAAATAAAAAAAATAACTGCATGCATTAATGCGTTTTGACAGCTCAACCATATACACAAACCAACCCTAAATAACTGCTTTCCAAACAGCCTGGATCATTTTAGAATATCGAAGATTTAATCTTTAATATAAAATGTAAGAATGTGCATAGGTAAATCTCTTTGCAACAGGAAGTGCATCAAATTCTTCATTGCGCTAAAACGACTGGATTTTACTCACAAAATTTAGCCAAACCATGATAAATATAACTGCGCCTGTACAGTACCTTGCCCTTTTCATTTGACAGCCCCTGTTTTCTTTAATCGCATAGAAAACAGAAGCTCTCAGATTATCCAAAACTACTACTATGTTTTACAGAAGAAAGTCATAAGGTTTATGAATGAAATGAGGGCGAGTAATTGACGGTGAATGTGAATTAACCCTCTCAGAGACGTCTTGTTACGTACCTGCCGGGTGGACGGACATGCTCGAGATCCATTTGCAGTTGGCCATCAGCTTCTTGGTGAGCTCCTGCTTGATGAGGTTGTAGACTCGCACGTATCGCTGCGTGGCCACGAAGAAGTAGGGCCTGACGGGGTGGAAGGACACGCACTGCACCAGACCCTTGCTCTTGCGGAAGGGGTTCTGCGTCCGCCGTTTGCTCACCTGGTGGATGACCACCTGCAGGTTGCTGCTGTTGTCGGGCATGACACACGCCAGGTAGTCGCCTTTCCCGTGCCACGTCACCTGCCTCACGGCCTTCACAGAGAGACGAGAGAGAAACCGGCAGAGGTCAAAGTCATTCTGTGGTAAATCCGCAGACGATTAATCCAATTATAACCTCAAAGACACGCTGGGACTAAATTTACTGCCGTTATTAACACCGGCTCGGCCTCTGCCAGTCTGCCAACGCGTGTCGCTGCTTTGCTTTTTCCAGTAGTTTTAATTGGACACTAGAGGAGTCTTAAATTTCTTTCCATTTCAGGAAAAAGACGACCACAGGCTTGTGGCCTCTGCCAATAGTTAAAAGCCTCTGGCTGCCGCTCACGTGAGGGACGGACGGACGCTCTCACAGGGGATACACGAAAGAAAGACATTTTCATTTCTATTGTTAACTGGAAAATACTGAACTGAACAGAGGAGAAATTTGCCTGGCTAATGGTTATCGTGATGATGTCATTCCTATGAATATAAGAATGAATGGTAACGCTTTACCATAAGGTCTCTCTATGTGCGTTTTGATTACCTTGGGGTGTTTGAGGACGAGGCGGTGACCCTGCTCGTGACCTTCGCCCTCTGAGACGGCCCACTGCACAGGCTGGTCCTTGGCTTCCTCTGGCTCCTCATAGGAAGAGATCAGCTGATCCGTGGCGGCGCACAGCAGCCGGTCGCCCAGGCCAGGGTTCAGGAGGAGGATCGTGTCGTCACTGCACACAAACATCAAGTTAAATCTGATCCGTCTCTCATCTATCCGTATGTCCATGTATCTATCTATCTATCTATCTATCTATCTATCTATCTATCTATCTATCTATCTATCTATCTATCTATCTATCTATCTATCCATCTATCTCAATCAATCAGTCTATCTATCTTTTATTTCTAATCTATCCATCTATCTTTCCATCCATCCATCCATCCATCCGACAGACCAAACCATTTATCTAACCTACCTAGCTATTTATCTAACATATATTAAACTAACTAATCAACCAGCCAAAATAATAATGTTTATCTATACATTGCATCTAACACTATTTATCTAACTTGCCTTCCTATTAACCAACCAACCAACGAATGATTAATATGAATCGCTGGCTAAATAATAAGTAAGGAATAATTGACGACAGGCCGTTGAATTATTAGAAAAATAATGCACACCCGAGGTGGTAATGCGGTCACGACGCGAAGCGGAGTGGCCGTTCACCTCGGGTGTGCATTATTTTTCTAATAATTCAACGGCCTGAAGTCAATTATTCCGCTTATACTAGAGTTACCACACCTCGAAACATTGTTCAGATTATGTATTTCAAGACGTTTGTTAAGCTTTTGTCATTAAAACGCTCTTGTATGTAGGACTAATTTCTTACGCATCTAATCCAATGCCTCCGTTGCTAATTCCAAAACGTCATTTTAGAGTTAGTAACGGAGGTTTGAGCCAATGATAGCAGACTAATGCACTAATGCTGGGGACACACGACTAGCTGACACATTCTCTGACTGTTTTCATCGCAGCAGATTTTAAACACCGACTTTGAACACAGACTGAACGCACTGAACACGCGTTTGGGCATGATCAGTCATACGTATCAAATTACATTCATAACCGGCCTTAAAGTGTGTCCCCAGTTATTAATGCAGTTATTAGAGAGAGAGATGTTGCAATAATGAGACAGAAAAGCATGTGCGTCAATATTATTATTTATTTATTAAATAAATTTAATTCATTCTTTTTTTTCTATTATTGACAGATGACAGTAGACTAGCCAAATAAATGAAACACAAAACCCTTTTAACAAGTAGGCCTATCAATAATGATTTATTTGTTATATTATCTGCAATAATAATCCGTGCTGCAGGACTATCCATTTATTTAGCTTATATTCAGTTTAATTTTCTATTGATTATAGATAGGACTATATACTTTATTTATTCAAATTAAACTGCATGTTTCCATTGATTGTGAAGCTAGACATTGAAAATTCCAGATCAAGCGCATGGGGCTAAATGTTTTTTTCTTGTTATGAATTGTATCCTATTTTCCGTTATTACCGTTAACTACGCGAAGTGATATGGAACTGTAATGCGGTCAAGACCTGCCTGGAACTACTTTAGCTGTGCGTTTCCCTGAAAATAATGCACACCTTAGAACGTTCGTCAACCAATCAGATTCAAGCATTCAGTAGCCCTGCAGTATAACAGATACTAATTTATATACTAATACTAATAATGATCCTCCCTAGGAACATTCAGTTCCTGTAAATGTGTTACTCAAATTCTGAAATGAACACTTAACACATAATTGGCCTTTCCTGATGCTGACCAAATTAACTGCAGCTCTAAACCCATCCAAACTAATGCTGCAAAACTTCTGCTGTAAAATAATAAACAGCACATAATGAAGGTTACAAATACAGATGAACATCAAGTAAACCTTCAAATGCAGAGAAAGAGGAGGCGTGTCTTACTAGCTGACAGCGACCAGACAGACGGCGGGATTGGGATTCCAGGCCACGCCCTTCACGGCTCCGCCCACATCCAGAGTCTTCAGGCAGCGCGCCGTACTGACCTCCCAGAAACGCACCGTACAGTCATCAGAGCCTGAGGTCAAGGGGGCAAACAAACACGCTGATTCATACATACACAAATTTGTTTACAATCTAGGATCTATTCAGGGTTCTATAATGTTTCGGAGTGAAATGCATTAAGTGTGAATGTGTGGACACAGACGTTCGGGACGCTGACAGCTCTAAGACCCAGTGGTCTCAAGCACAACAAAAGCGCTCTGTCAGCTCGATGGCACTTTGCTCTCATCGGCACACATGGAGGATAACTCATCCTCGCTCTAACGCAACCACTAAGACAAATACAGCAGCGCTTTGGCATGTGTGAACAGTAATAATACAAGATTACTGTAGGTGACAGAGACAGAGAAGTCGGGTTTTTAAAATATATGTGCGCTACTGCTGTTAAGACAGTCATTATTAAAAAAAAGAGCCATTTATGTCCATTGTATACATAAAGTGTGAGTAAAATGACTAATAATGAATAGCTGATTGTATGTGTTAACATGCCCTTTCCAGTTGCACTTTATTTTACAGTACGTGCACTCGCATGTACTAACAGTGTACTTGCCAAGAAATTACTGATAATATAAGGTAACTACAAGGGTTAAGGTTAGGTTCAGGGTTAGTACCTAGTTATTACCCAGTTTTTGTAATTACTATAATAAGTATAAAGTATGTACATGGGGAACAGGGCTGTAAAATAAAGCACTACCCCATTTTCAAAACAAATATAAAAATCCAGCAAGTAAACAACTTGTAATTGAAAAGTTCAATTTAATTTAATCAATGTTAAATTGCTTTCCCAAGAAGCACCATGTCGTTTTATACACTGAAAAACATTACCATCCTTAAAGTAATGAAGGCATACAATTATAACACTAAATAAAATATATTTATTTTATAGATGGTATAATGCAATTTATTAACACTTGATGCATTATTTATCTTTAAATTCACTTAAAAATCATTTTATCTAACGACAAACGGCTCGGTTTCATTTTGCAGATGGGAAACCCCATCCTCGTATCAGCCGCACATCGAAATCTGCCGTAAAATCTCATTTTAACTTTTATACCTGCATGCTTCATAAACGCAGGGAAAACAACACGGGGGAAACGGGCCAGGCCTGGAGGGTGGAGTGTAATAACTCCAAAAGCCATAATCACTTTTTAAGTATTGAGCTGTATGGCGACAGATATAGCAGGAGGGACGGGCTCTGTGGCGGACACCCGCTGGCGGTCAGAGAGGCCTGTCTGGAGCACAGTGATGCAGGGGACACCGAGACTTTCCTGTAGACGCTCAAGTATGGACTCTGACCATAAATAAGATGGAAATGAGGGTAATATTTGCCTTTATGGAGGGGAAAAGCAGCATGAATGTTAAAAGTCCATTTTATAGGACAGTAATGGCACTTTGAGACTGTAATGTGTCCCAAAGGATGACAGAAATGAGACGTTAAAGGCAACAAGAAACAGCATTTGCAACCCATTTTACTTCATTAATGTGGCATTTCAGAGTGAGATAAAATATTCAAATAAGGAAAAACTAAGTCTATTTTAGGACAGGGCTTGAATTTATCGGTTTTTGCTCATCGAAAGTGGGAATGGAGCCCGACCTGAATGAAAGCTTGCCAAAACTGTTCACAACTGATTCAAATCATACAAAAACAAGAACACAAATTTAGGCAAAACAGCACAATTTTGATTTCATTGTACGGCTATTTTGTGTCTATAAATGGCTGAAAAACTACAAACTTAAATGGTCATGTCATGAACACTTTTTGATCTTTAAAATAATCCACTTCCCATAGTTTGTATCCGGAAACACCCTGGTATGACTAGTGTTTTTCACACAGCGTCGTGTGTGTTGTGTAGCGTGTTTTTGGGAGCGTATGGATGTTCCTGTGGCTGAGCAAGGCTCCCGCCAACCACTCCGATCTCTTTTAGCCACTCCGTTAATTTGTAGTTGTGTTTCTGGACAGAGCCCAAGAGATTCATTTTTATTTTAAACTCCAGCTTTATGAAATGCACCCAATGTTCATGCTGACATTCAATCCCCACATTTCTTCATCAATCTGTGTTTTTTCTCACAGTTACATCTCACCTAGAGCTGGGTGTTCATTACAGAACAGGAGGTGTAAGATTTGTTTTCTTAAAAAAAATGAACTTATATTCAGCAAGGTGACATTCAAAAGTGACATTGAAGACATTTATAATTTGCGAATAAAGCAGTGTTTCCATCCCATGTGTTCAAGAGAACAAAATTGTAACTTCCTGGGAAATTGGCGCAAAATATCTGTAATAAAAATGGAAATTGCTGTGATCGGGGAAGAAACAGTGGCTCTTTTTCCCTCCATCATAAATGACTTGCGTCTCAGGGCATGCAGACGAAACAAGTCATATTCTCTTGCGTTCGGGAACACAATCACGTGAGATGCTTCTGGGAGGTCATTACACAAAATCATTCTGATGACAGACTTTGGCTCAGGCATTTCAGAATCATCAAACCAACATTTGAGATGCTGTGCGATGTGATTGGTCTGCTGGTTAGTCAAGTTATCCAATCACATCTACTTTGAGGACATGAGTTTTTTTGTTGCACATCGAGGGATTTATTCTGTAAATGTGTTTTCATTGTAGTTCAGTCTTTTTATCTGATACAAAAATGTATTCAGCTCAATTGAGTGAATGCGTTTTTTAGGGGCATAGAACTTATGTGCATCATGGCATTGATTTCCATCCAGTGTTTTTTTTTGTGAGATAACCCAAAATGTGCATAAAAATAGCTATTGAATTAAATAAACTGATAAAACATAGCTATTGATAGTAACACCAAATATTTCTTGAGCAGCAAAGCATCCTATTAAAAAGATTTCTGAAGGATCATGTGACACTGAAGACTGGAGTAATGATGCTGAAAATTCAGCTTTGATCACATGAATAAGTTACATTTGAAATTATATTTAAATAGAAAAAAAATATTCTTTTTTTTTTTTAAATGGTGAGAATTAGAGACTTTCCCCCCAATTTTTCAACAGTATATAATATATAGCATCTAGCCACAAGTAGTTTGGATTTTACAATGGTTTTAAATAAAAAAATGAGTGTATTCATTAAGCACACACTCACACTCACAACTTCTAAACATTTGAGACCCCTTAAACATGGTAAAATCACTGCCATGTACAACCTCTGATGACCTCTAGTGTTTTTCTTGCTTCATTAATTAAATCAATCAGTTCAAAACACTCATACCCCAAATAAAAGAGTTTCCAGAAAAGGAGGTCCGCATCGATTAAAGCAGAGCATGCGGATCACAGCGAGTTCATGGTGTCCTGAGTGACAGTCAAGCTTCAGTTTATAATGTCACCGCTCGTCTTGGTTTTGCCACATCATTAGTGAGGAATGCCCGTTTGAGGCTCTCTCAGGCCATGATCTGAGCTCCGTAAACGTAAATATGCACACAGTCGTGTAACCTCAGGCCGTCC
Source organism: Squalius cephalus (assembly GCF_949319135.1). Classification (NCBI taxonomy): domain Eukaryota; kingdom Metazoa; phylum Chordata; class Actinopteri; order Cypriniformes; family Leuciscidae; genus Squalius; species Squalius cephalus. Next base: position 39,491,700 of record NC_137129.1, on the reverse strand, counting down.
TCACCGCATTCTCTCATGCCGTACACTGCAGTCTGACTATAGCGCAAAAACTGTAACTGTAGGTTTCACGTGCTGTAATTGCAGCGTTTTCCTTCTGCAAGACTGTAAACAAAATTCTTGTAAGATTCTCATCATTGATGCATTTCTGAAGTCTTTAGAAAAAAATGACAAAAATCTTCAGATCTTTTAAATTTGGTCTCTTCAATGTGGGAATTTCCACTTGTTATATCGTCGTTCGGGTGAAAATTGTACGCCTGAACACTTAGTAAGGTACAGTACGAGTTACATGCCAAAGTTATAAGCAAGTTTGTTACTTCGATTTCCAAGCAAATGTTTGAGGTCAGTAAGATACTTTTATTCCACAAGGAAATATTAAATTAAAGACTTTTATATTGTTACAAATTAATTATATTTCAAATAAATGCTGTTCTTTTGAACTTTCAATTCAAAGAATTCTGCAAAAAAACTGCAATGTTTTCAACATTGATAATAATCAGAAATGTTTCTTGAGCATCAAATCATCATATTAGAATGATTTCTGAAGGATCATGTGACACTGAAGACTGGAGTAATGTTGCTGAAAATTCAGATTTGATCACAGGATTTTATTTTTTTAATGTAATAATGTGTTAGCCTGGTAATCCAGACCTAAATCTGAAAGATTAATGGTCTGGCATCGACTAATGAAAATCGGCCAGCTCGAGGGGCGGCACCAAGCATGCATTTGAAAATCTCACTGCACGCAATTGGATAACACTACAACCAATCACAACAAGCCCCATACGCTTAGCTACCAGCGGAGCTAACTGGTAGATTAGACTCTTGCCGTATCCGGTCGGCAAAATAGCAAAAACGTCCTTCTTGCAAAGGAACGATTCGAGCGCCGTCTTCTGTTCCTCTTTTAGATAAAAAGCAAGTCTAACTCGTTCATTGTAGCGGCCAAAGCCGTTTCAAACAACTGGTGTTCATCCATAGCCATCTTGCAATGTTTACTAATGACTTCGACGTCACAGCGCTGTCGTCTTCTGTTTAGCTCGCCTCTGGCCCGCCTATATCAGATAACCCGATGTGATTGGTGCAGCTCGGATACAAGGGCATAGTTAATGAGCATCATTACTCGACACCAGAGTAACTCACTGAACAAATTTAACTTGTGCTCTCGTGAGAACTCTGGATTACCAGGGTAATAATGTGTCACAATATTGATATTTTTATTGTATTTTTGATCAAATAAATGCAACTTTTGTGAGCAGAAGATGACTAAAAAAACCTGACTGTTAGTGTATGGTAATACATTTGATCAAATCACTAACCCTAAAGAACCAACTTCCACTACTAGAATTAGTGATGCTTGACCTAGTAAAGAACAAAAACAAATCTGTAGAGAAAATTGCTGGCGTTTCCTGAAATTTGCTGGCATTTGCAACAAATTAGTCCTGTTTTTACAACCACTGGCTGTACAATCTTTTCACAATAAGACTTTCCGACTTGCAAAACCCAAATCAGCAAATGCAAAATTGGAAAACCCCAATGCAGAGAACGAACAAAGACCAGGGACAAAAGACTCACTAGTGCTTTGTCATCAGCGCCCAACCCATTGATATGGAAGAAATTATCTCTATTAAACACACACACACACACACACACCAAACAAACCAAAGGAAAGTTGGGCCGGCCCAGGGCGAGAAGGGTTGCGATGCTTGGGAGGTTGTCAACTGCCATTTTTTACTGTGGGAAAGGGCATTTTATTACTGCTTTAATATATTTTATAGCTAGACAAAAGAGCAACCCCTCACTGTAGTGGTTTTGCATATGCGCTTTATGAAGTTCTTTGTTATGGACGGCTGAGCAGATATTGCCACTAAACTGCAACCAGCCCCCATCTACACTCTTTCCCCTGCTTATCTGCCTTATTTGAACACCAGCTGCAATGCATTCTGGGAACCCTTGCCATTCCGCGTCTGAAAGGTCGGTATTGTTACCTGGATCACCTCATTCAAATCAGATGGGCAAATTCAACCACATTTTCATACTGTACGAATATCATTTGGTTTCTGTGGATTTGGCCACACCGCTGCCATTGGTCACCCTGAGTGAAATTGACTGCTTGTGTTATTAAAATGATGCTTTCTGCTCGCTTCGTTCGAGTAATTTATATCCCCCTCGAGTTAATAGCAGTCAGATGGCGTCCCTACTGAGGGAATACTCGGGATTATAGCGTGCATTTATGTATCTAAAGGACCTCAAACCTAAAATACGGATAATGATCAACAGACTGCACTCGAGAGAGAGAGGCCTTTCCTCCATTATGAATGAAATATTTTTATAACGACACAAATTATTCTCACAGAACTGGAATCACATTCGCATTTTCTCCTTATACTGGGGGAAAATCGAGATTTAGAAAGTGTTTGTCCAGCATTCAAAATGACAAATAACTCAAAACGGACACGACAACAAATCATGAAGCAGCTAACAATAAAGCAGGGCTGCCAAAAGCCATAAAAGCACAACTGAAATCCATCTAGAGGAGGGAAAAAGAGAGCTGTCACGTGTGGATCGTGATTGATTTATCCGCGTCGCGGAGCGCCAGTGAATGTGGACATTTGAGGCGCGTCTGTGCTCATCCTGGCTCTGCCCGGAACCGCAGGCCCGTCCGAGTCTCTCTCATCTCCGAACGGGTCGCTCGCCTCCCTGCGCCAGAGCTCTGACATCATGGCGGGTGAGTGAGGAATGGTTTCAGCAGCTTGTTAGCTACCGCTGAGGTAAGAGCACTCAGACAGACTTCACCTCAGACGGTCCAATCACACCTCAGATGCTGAGCAGGGGACGCATTTAACATGACAAACATGTTCCTGAATCTATGCTAAATGATTTTACAATCACACACACACGAAAACATACTTATATTCACAATCTAGCCTGGCCTTGAGTGCCATATAGCTTAGAAATATACTTTGTGTATATATATATATATATATATATATATATATATATATATATATATATATATATATATATATATACGATAAATACACACACATTTATATAATAATAATATAAATTTCATACTAAATTGTAATTATAGAATAGAATTATATATAAGTTTCATTTAAAATATTCATAGAAAACGTCTGTATTAAATATATATATATAGGGAGATCGATGGGAGAAGAGGTAGAGATGAGACTGAGAACATTGCAAGCCAAACTGCAACCCTGCATAGACCATTCTAGCACCATGGAGCAATGTGTCAGAGTACATGCAGAAACCACTGAGCCACGGCTGCAACAACGTCTTTCGATAATCACAGTTTCAGCTGCAATATCTGCATAACATCAGGAAGAGACGAGACTCACCGGATACAAGCCACTGTCCGCTGGGAGAAACGCTGATGCTTCGGACCAGACTAGTGTGTCCGCGGTACACCTGTCAGACAAACACACACACACACACACACACACACACACACACACACGTCAGAGAAGAAAAGCAGACAGAGCAAGATCATTCCAGGACACGTTCAGGACTCTATTATTTCACATTAGCCCCATTACCAGCAAACATATTTGGGTGATTTATGACCTTTTTTTTTGTTCTTCTCTAATCCAGTCCAAAAGAATGACAAACCCTGTTTCATGTCTGCAGTTTTACAGCCACGGCTGTCTGAAAACGCTAAGGTTTCAACAACAAAAATATTCGTCTTCTGATCTTTTTCACCCACGCGGTCCAGTAAGTAATACGGTTTCCTGTTTAAATAAAATCAAAGCTCACTGTCCTGCCATTATAAAGTCTAGTCCAGAAATATCACAAGTTTCTGATCTACAAGCTGTTCCTCGAGCTGTCATCATCACAATCAGGCTGTAAAAACTGATCCCAGGCCAGCTCAACACTGACGTACCAGAGACTGTGTGGTTGGGAAGGGCTGCAGGTCTTTGGGTTTGGGAAGTTTGGGAATCAGGTCTTCTGGGTTCACATTCACCTGGACAAAGAAAGTCAATATTGTCGTTAAAACACAAATTTGAAGACAAGAAAAACAACAATACATTTAATGCTTGAAATTCAAGAAATAATGAAGGGAAGAGCTCAGTTTTATCACGTCAATGTAATTGGATTGTGAAATGTTAAGCTGTTATATTATAGGTCAACATTTTTAAAACTTCTTTATGCAATAAAAAAAACCTAATTTTGGAAAAGAAGAAATGTATTACTTTTTGATGAAAAGTTAACTTTAAAAAAAAGGTTGAAAAAGTAAACTTTAAAGTGTAATTAATTTACATTTATGCATTTAGCAGACGATAATGTGTAAAGAAGTGCATTTCTGATCACAAAAAACAACAACTTTGAAACAAATTATGAAATTGGACAAATTTAAAAATAAAATATTTCTTATAATTTCTTTAATTTTTAAAAATATATAAATTAATATTGATCATGCCATGAAACTTATTTATATTATTTATAAAAAACATAAAAATTATTTTATATTATTAAATTATTTAACTTTATATGAAGACTTCAGATGCAAAAGCCTCTAAGTGCCATCTGAAATGTTCTTCTTGAATGATAATTTTTATCAAGCTTGTATGTTTATGTTCAGTTATTGCACTTTAAAGGCAATGAAAATGACCTATTCATTGTCATTAAAGTGAAATTACTGAACCTAAATATATGAGCTCGATAAAAATGTTCATTTTAGAAGAAAATTTCAGATGGCACTTAGAGGCTTTTGCATCTGAAGTCTTCATATATAGATATATAAATATATAAAATTTACATCGCTGATTAAATGTTTGGGGTCAATAAGATATTTTTGTTTTTGAAAGTGCATTTATTTGATTGAAACACAGTAAAACTGTAATATTGTGAGATATTATTACTATTTAAATGAACTTTTTTATGTGAATATAAATTTAATTTATTACTGTGATGGCAAGCTGAATAAAATGACTCATTTCTTTAAAAAAAAAAAAATACTGATACCAAACTTTTTAACAGTAAGGCATGTAATTAATATATTTTTTGATTTATAAAAAATGCATAATTTTTCTTGAATTTTTTTTCCACATCAACAACTCAATTCAGACATGTAAATCTCTGAGGAAGATGAATTTTGACTGAATAAATTTTTTTTGTTGGTGATTTCATCATTCATAACTCCGTTTGGTGACATCAATGGTACAGAAACGGCACAGTTGATTTTTACATCTGAACTGTAGAGTGTATTTGTACGGGACAGGGTGTAGAGGCGTCTCACCCTCATCTTACGCTGACGGGGACACAGGTACAGGTCGAGGCAGCGCTCGAAGCGCTCGTGGATGAAGCGTGAGTACGCGGGAACGGCCCGCAAGCAGGCGAACTTCTGCGGCAGGAAACTCAACTTCCTGTCCTCGGGGTCCTGCTGCTCCCATGCCAGTCTCTGAACAACACACACACACAAAACACACACACACACACACACACACACACACACACACACACACACACACACACACACACACACACACACACACACACACACACACACACACACACACACACACACACACACACACACACACACACACACACACACACACACACACACACACACACACACACACACACACACAAAACACAGAACAAACGTTAGGGCAACTCTGACAAAAGCCGGACTAAAGAACAGGTGCAGTCAAAATTGGGGTCAAAATTTGGTTGTATATAAAGATTAACTAGCAGAGGGGATGCACGTGTTCCCTGGAGTTAAATATAGCATGTAAAACATACGCAAATGACTTATAGGCAAATTGTACAGGCCTAATGGAGATGGAGTTGGAGCCACAGGTGTGAAATGATCTTGGCATTTAGCCAGAGACATTTTAAAGGAAGAGTTCAATCGGTCTATTTACTCACACTCATGTTGTGCCAAGCCTGTGTGCGGTCTGCAAAAGACTGATCCTGCTGCTCTGTTCCAGCTCATAGTGACCAAAGCTCAACATTAAACTAGTGCATATGACTTACTGCAAATCTCCTGAAGTCATATGATAAGTTTGTGTGAAGAAAAGACCGACATTTAAGCCGTTATTCACTGATTATCTTCTTTTATGCGTTTATAAGAGACGTTTTTCCCCTAGTGCATAATTTACATTTATATTTTTATATGCATTATTAATGAATGTATTTCCATTTTGCATAAAGACTCCGTCTCTCAGTTAAATTACTTCACAAAGCGAGTTTATGCACATAAAACATATGGAGTGCAAGAGTGAAAGACACTGTAAATGTAATATTTTAATTCATTAATTAATATTAATGATAATTATAAAATTATACATATAAATTTGATGTAGTTTTTAAACATTATTTTTTTTTTATCTATAAATATATTGCAATTAAATATTTTAAATTAGAAAGGCAAGGCTGCATAAATGTAATAATATTAATAGGTAACAATGTAATACATTTTAATATTAATTGTAATTATAAAATTATACATTTTTAAATATATGTTTTCTCAATAATATATTTTAATTAAATACTTTTAAATTTAAATGTATTAATCCAACTTAAAACTGGGCATTAAACATGAGGAAAAACAAAGGAAGCATAAATTTAATAATATTTTAATAGATTAAAACATTTTAATTAAAAATATAAATATTATATTATTATTATTATTTATTTATACAATATAAATATTAATAAATGTATTTTTATTTATTTTATTTAAAACATACATTTTCATCTATAAATATATTTTAATTAAATATTGTATGGTAAATTTTGGTTCTAAATTGACCATATTTAAATGAAATCCTACATGTAATGCAAGTAAAGTAATATTATATAATAACATGACTAAGAAAGGAATATAAAATATTATTATATTATTAATGCAATTGAAAAGATAATAGATTTATCGATTATAAAAATGCTCAGTTATTTTCTGAAAATGTTGCACCAATTTGATGTCATCGGACGACTTTTATGGTCCGTTTTTTAAGTACCCGGTAGTTGCTGTATGAAAAAGCATCGTGAACAACAGATGTGCCATATTTAGGTGAACACACAGATGTGCCATATTTAGGTGAACACACCTCTTCCTCCGACATAAGGTATTCTGGAGGAGGATTGTATGACTCCTCGTGTCCAGGAAGTCTCATCTTGGGCGCTGGGACGTGCATTTTGTGGCGTCCCAGGATGCTGTTGGGGTCCTCCTTGGCCCACAGGTCGTAGTACTGCGGGGTGGTTTCCTTGGGTCTGCGTGGCTTGATCCAACCCATCTTTATGGCATGGACCAACTTACTGACCTAATAGAGAGAGAGAGAGAGAGAGATGGATGCAGTGACGGTACAGTAGAGAGAAAAACACACGCACAGTAACACATCATTGTCGTGATTGAGAGCACATGTGTACGATCATTACTCAAAACACTCGTTGCACACGTCGCCAGTTTTTACTGGTTTACTGCAGGAAACGCATTACATATAGTGACCGGAATATCTAAAGAGGGAATCTTATTTTTACCGAAACGTTTGCAGGTTTGATTTCCAATTTCAGATCCCCATTATGCTGGCGTTTCAGACCTCTTTCCACTTTAAAAACTATGTGGGAATCATTATTGGTAACGCGGCACAGCTGGGAGCAGTTAGCAGACGAAACATGACTATTCTCATGCTGTTTCCTTTTCACAGTAAATATACGCTTTCACCATAAACGTAAAACGTAAGGTGTGACAGGGACAGCCAATCCTACCTTCTCTTTCTCGATAAGCGATGGAATAAAGCTTCGCTTGTCCTGAGGCCTGTTGGTGACGGGGTGAATCATCACTTCGTTGGAGAAGAAGTCGACCGCAGGCTAGAAAAACAAACAAAACATTAAGAATCAGAAAGAGGAGAACTCAAAGTAAAGGCAAAGTAAAAAAAACACATCAATATTATCCCAAGGGTGTTTAAAGGTGCGGTAACCAATGTTTTACACTTAAAAAAAGGAAATTAAAAGTCATAAAAAAAAAAAAAAGAAAAGCTCAGATGGAGAACAAGAACCCGTCCTGTGCAAACTGCAACTTAACACAGTAAAGCACAGCATGCTAAAACCCCCTCGGTTTTAAAAGACCCCAAGAGAATTTGAATTTTCTTTGGTCTTTTAGATTTTTTGACATTTATATTAATACGGAGTATAACGATCACAAACTCTAAAGTGAAATTAAAACGCGAGCTCCCTGATGCGTGCAAATTAGGCTACATTCAACAGCCTGTCTCCCGATATCAAACCTATCTTAGGCTGGGCTGTGTAGTGTAACCACCTCTTAGCTCTGGTCTCTGAGACACTTTGAATATTTCAGAGTACTTTGATTATGGTTGCACTTATTGTTTGCACTTAAGACTAAAGGTCCCATGACATGCTACTTTTTGTAGGCTTTAATATAGTCCTTAGTGGTCCTTAGTACTGTATCTGAAATCTCTTTCCAAAAATTCAGCCTCGGTGCAGAATTATAGCCACTACAAGCCAGTCCCAGAATGAGCTTCCTTCAGACAGGCCGTTTCGGTGTCTGTAGCTTTAAATACTAATGAGGAGGAGAAAGGCGGCACAAGGTGGAGGGTGGGTGTGGCCTTGACCATCTTGCGCAACGGTACCATGCATGTTTGTTTATGTTGGATATATTGCAATGGCACGAAGACACGCTGTCGTTCAAGCATTTCAGTTTGACCCAGAATCTGATCCAGATGGAGAAGCAACGGATGAAGAAGTTGCAACTCAGCGGCTCCAGCAGGACGTTTCCGAATGGTTAGTTTAAAATATTATGTCTGGATACGGTACTTTATTCGGATGGTTTACAGTTATTATCATGTAGCTAACGCGAACCTACTGTTGCCTTTTCATGAGAGATCTGTAACGTCTGTATTTATCTTATTACAATTACATCAAGCTCTGCGATCTTGAAATGCGGATATCGCGCGCGCCATATAACCAACAGGAAAAAGGTTATCCAAATAACAAAGAAATGTACAACACTCGCGTTACAGTGTGTGTGTAACTTGATGCTGTCTACCTTTACATTAGCGCAAGTAACTGCATAGCTGAGCTCTGTATTGACCGTTCGATGTTCATTTGTACATCCAATTATTGAGCAATTATTATGCTTCGCTCGCTCAAAAGCCATGATATCTCTCGTGGACAAACTAAAATGATTATTTGATTATGGTTGCACTTATTGTTTGCACTTAAGACTAAGAAAAAACTTATTTATACTTTTTATTTCTATGTTCAATTTGTGGAAAGGTGTTCAATTAGGAGGTCAGACACAGTCTCAATCAGAAGTTCTGGAAACTCATAACTCAAGTACCGTAAGGTCTGAAGAGACTCATGTGAAATCATTCAGGAGAGAAGACAGTTTGTTTTCTCCTTCAGTTGAGTTTGTGGCCAAACATTTTACAGTGCTTGTATATTGCCATCTTTCAATGTATATGATCATTCATACTCAGAAACTAGAACTGAAATGACATTCATTATAAGATGATTAGTTAAAACATTTCAAAATGCACCTGCAGACTATTTTTTCAGTCATGAATTTTGTCAGTGTTGTGAATTCTTTACATTGTATGTCTTCAAGTATTATCTACTGCTGTATTCTATATCTTTTAAGGGTGTATTATATAGAATACTAAATACATATGGAAAGTATGTAGTACGCAATTTTTTTGGATGCGGTTATGGCGTAAGTGGCGCGTTCTCCGTTATGCATACAGAGCTGTCAGAATATGACGTATTTTTTCCTGAGTGCAGGACAAAAGTTATTGACGAAGTGAGTTTATTTCCTGACTTTATATTTGTAATACTGGATGTTTATCCTGCTGAGATTATCCCTTACATTAAGCCTGTGAGTCGCGGCTGTTTCGCAATCTTTATGTATATTAGTTTGTCATGTGAAACGCACGTGAAAGTGCCGCTAGCATCGTGGCTTATCTTGCTAATATTGGCCATACCTCGTTTAACTATGGTTATGCATCTGTATAAGATATTCTATATTTATTATACTTTAATACCATAATGAGGATGCTGTATAATGTACCGTAAGTTGTTTATATATTCTGTTTACTTGTTTCCTATTCTACTAAACACACTTTGAGAGAGTTGAAATTGTTTAATTGGTAATGTACTGTTTATCACAACAGTATGTGAGCATGTATGTTTAACATTTAGTTATTTATTTCTGTTTGTTTGATTATTGCAGAAACTACCTCCAATGCATAATTTTGTTTTCATATGGTGAAACCCTTCACATAAATAAAAGGTGGAAGAGATATTATGATTCCTACTCCCTGATCAGAGTAATGAAGTGGTTAAGACCATTAAAGAACCAGTGGGACAATCAGTGGGACAATGTGGGACAATCCCCAACATTGAGGATTTCTTAAAAATTTAGTGCACAAATCTTCTCATCTAGTTCTCGTGAACCCAATCTCATGTCTTGTGAGCTAAGTGTCTCGTCATACCCCTAAAATAAATAAATAAATAGTTGTAATATACATACACGCATACATACACGTATAGTGTATATATACACACACACACACCCCGAACACAACCAAACAATTTGTATTCAGTTTAATTTGGCAATGTGAAACTGAGAACATCTGGCCTATCAACCAGACACAACAAGTAGTCCCAGTCAGATGACAGGTGGCTTTTTCACGCTCGCAGTCTTTAAAGCCTGTCTGAGGTCGACTAACTGATCACAGACAGACCCAAATCTGGAGTGACTCACTTCCTGTTTGTGCCAGAAGAGACGGCGATGCACAGTTAGCACTGATGCTTGTAAAGTGAAGCCGCTAAACGACGGCCTTGACACCATCCAGACTCATTCCCTCCTGCGCTGTTTTTCTTATCACGGCTAATTGTGCTTGTGTTAATGTTTCGCTACTTCATTTGTCGGTGGTGAGCGCAGACTGTGGCTTCATAAACGAGTAATTTGACGAGGTTCATTTTTTCCCCCATCGTGCGCTGGGGTTATTATCTAGAAGCCGTTTTAAGAGGTTTACACAGACCAGACTGCAGATGTTAAGGTGACAAATTCTGTTACTGTCGGATCTGCGTTGAATTCAACACCAACAGAGCGGAAAACCAGACCGAAATACCTCGTATTCGTTGAAGTTGACGTCACCGAACTTGCCCTCCTGCAGACGGTGCACGAGGTCCACCTGCTCATCCGACAGACGGATATCAGCGCCGGTCATCTTGTCTTGGACTGTACGCCTAGTAAATGACAGGAGAATGAGTGAATAACCAATTATAGAGGTTGAATGACTTGAAATGAATGTTCCAGATGCTCCTCACCAGTAATCGGGATTCTCCATCTTGTCGAGAAACTCATCCAGTTCATCTTTGTTCCTGATTGGCTTAAAGATCTTCTTGCCGTCCAGGTCATATCCGATGTGGGGATAGTCCTTGTACCACTCCATAGGGATGTTGCCGACTGTGTTACGGATGTCCTGTGAATAGACAGAGAAAGTGGTAAAAATCAATAGGGAAAATCATTGAGTCTAGAACACCAGGGGATATTTTACGTTGCTCTAACACCTGCAGAAAAAGATTTGTTACTATTAAAGCAAGTAAAAATGGTATACAGCTTGGTACAGCTATTTCCTGTAAAGCTCCCGTCTACATCAATGGAGAAAGACTAATATCTCCAAAAGTGTTTGACAATAACATATCAATATTACTACATTGAAAATCTTGGATTGTTCAAATCGCCGATACACATGCACACATTAACAGGATAGGGGGAAAAATTTCCAGGTTCAGAATTGCAAGCAAATATAATAAAACACAATATATAAAAATTATATTAAACATAATACAATATAGAATTGTATTCTTTCTTACCATCTATCCATTCATCCATCTTAAATATTATGATTGTATTAATAATATTAAAGAAAAATGGGAAAAAAATTTAAACAGAAATAGGGAAGAATTGTAAGCAAATCTAAAATAACATTTTATAATTAAAATACATTAGCAAATATGACAACAAAATATAAAAGTCGATACAACTAAAATCCAAACTCAGACCGAGCTCAGAATATAATTAAGAAAAGCAGTGAAGTCTAATGCAGATGAATAAAAAAACAAGCAGGTAAAAGTAGAGTTTTTAATAACTTTACAATAAAGAACTGCAATATTAATATATTGGGATCCAGATATCAATATAACATTGTACCATCAGTTGCTTCCCACCTCTAGTAGACTTGTTTTGCTAGTCTCGTCTCACACTAACCAGTTCTGCTATTCTCTCTACCAGCTTTACTCGCAGTCATAGGGTTAAACCAAGCGTCAGTCCTGCAGGTGCAGAACATTTCAACTCTCTGTACTCAAGCTCACTAACCCACCCCACTTTACAGTACGCCACAAGAACGTTACACAACTAGGACTGCTAGCTAATAAACCAAACAGAGCTTTGGTCTGAAAATAGAGATTTCTTTGTCTGGGAAGGACGCACACACAAACACACACTGGTAACGGCAGACAGCTGAAAGTTCTCAGAGGTTGCGAGCGCCACTTTAAAGCGAGGCCTACACCTGTGAGTGATTTCAATAAAAACACCCCTACCATATCCAATTAGGTCCGAGTGGGCAGAACTGTCACGCTTTCACACACACAGCCGACAGCAGCTGCGCAGGCCACGCCCACTCATCTTCAAAGGCCCGCGTCTGATTGGCTGACATTCTGATCGTAATTTAATCTAAATGTCTACGAGACACATTCACTGTAATCTCAGTGTCTGGCCGGGTGAAGTGCTTGTGTTGTCTGGCACGATTGGCATCCTTGCCAGTTTGAAGGAATCAGTGCCAAGACGGGGAAAAAAGAACGACAGAAGCAAAGACTTGCTAATCTGATACTTCCTCAGCGGAGGCGTTACAGATCGTCACTGGATCTTCACACAGTTTCAAAGATGAAAAAATGAGGGACCCTTAAAGTGCTTCTAGCACTGAGACTAGCATTTTGGTCATTTAAACCGGGTAAAATCAACTAAAACCAGCCAACTTTCAAAACATTGCTTCACATTTGTTTGAGCTTCCTATCTTGGCAGTTTGTAAATTACCCCACTAATAATGCCCAGAATGGTACCAATCTTCTACAGTAGTACAAATAGGTTCTGTACTCATAAAACGAGGCATTGAAAAGTTTGTAAGTACATCAGGAGTTTATTTAAATAACACTTGCCACCGCTAACCCGGACGTCGACGTCACTTCAGTAATTTGGGGGGGGGGGTTAGCTCGAGGTCATGGTGCAAAGGACCCTAGGTTGATTTTACTCCAAACCATCCCTTTAAGTGCAGGACTACAAGCTTGTCAGCACAATAAAAGTGGACAAAAAATATCTGAGAACAATATAGTACAACTACGTAATATGCTTACACAATCTTTAACATTTGAAATAATATTTAAAAAAGGGTGAAGATCATTACTTTTGGCCACTACTGTATTTAATATAACAGAAAAAAAAATCCAGCAGTGAATAATGTAGGGTTGAAACTGAATGTTTTAACGCACTTTGATTGCAACAAATTAGACCTGAATATAATTATTAGTTATATTTATATTCGAGACATAGATATGATAAGAAAAAAAATAGATAGAAAAAATATGAAAAGCAGTTTATTTAAACCTCATTCACATGGACACCTGTTCCCAGATAACATCACTGCTCATTTGCATTGAACTTCTCAAGAGCTCGGCTTTATGCAAACGAGCAGTGACGTGATCAGGATTTCCAACAGTCGTTGTCACTCACAATGTCGGAAATCGCATTTTCTTTGCAGCAAAATGGTGGGCTGAGTTATGAATCGGGAACAATAAGCTCAATAAAATTAATTTGGGATTTCATGACTAGGCTACAGTTAGCAATAGATTTCAGAATAAAAAGGTCAACGGGGTCAATCTGGGCTAAATGGGACGGTCCAAGACAACTGGACACGAAAAACATCAGACGCACAGCTCACCTGCTTTCAATCGAGCGACTGAACGCTGCCTTTATTAAGTGTCAGTCAGTCCACAGCCTGAAAATCTGCCCCTTTTACCACACGCTCTTATCAACTTCCTGTTCAGACTGTGGTGGGGACGGCGAGGGGAGATTGACTGCTGATTGTGTGTGTGTGTGTGTGTGTGTGTGTGTGTGTGTGTGTGTGTGTGTGTGTGTGTGTGTGTGTGTGTGTGTGTGTGTGTGTGTGTGTGTGTGTGTGTGTGTGTGTGTGTGTGTGTGTGTGTGTGTGTGTGTGTGTGTGTGTGTGTGTGTGTGTGTGTGTGTGCTTCGAGGGAAGACGGACAGAAACCTCACTGCTGGCAGCCTGCACCTCTACGCCTGATATTTCCACACCACATCATTAAACTCCCAGAGACAAGTGGAAAAAATTCCCTCTTCGTAAACCACCTGAGAAATCAGACTGTCAATCCTGAAATATATGCGCAGAGCTTTAGAGGACAGTCTTCGTGACATTTATCAGCGTTGAAAAAAAAGTCACTGGCTGAATCTCAATTCACATACTTCACCTACGCACTGAAAGTACATACTTCACTGCTGATGGGAAGTACATACTTTAGAGTATGCTGTGCAACAGAAGGGCAGTCCTGGGATTTAATTCAACATCATAAAATTGTGTCTTTATTCCATCAACTCCATATTCATAACTATGTGCTTCTGCATGCAGTGTAACCATCTAATCATTAGCATCTGACTTATTTCATTACCTCAAACTCTAATACTCCACTTTTAAGGTTCATACACTTCAGGATCATTTAACTGTACCTCTGAAGTGGTTGTGAGAAATAATATACACTGCTCAATGATTGGATCATTATTGCAGTGATTATTATGTTTCTAGCATGTTATATGTTTGGCAACAGTTCTTCTAACCCTAATTGATGGAGTGTGTAGCTATCTTTTCTTAAATAACCATGTAGGAAAGGAAGAGACATCATGGCCATATTCAGGATAACAATGTCATGATTCATCAGGCTCAGATTGTGAAAGAATGGTTGTGAGGAGCTTGAAGAATCATTTCCAGATCTTAAATTCATTGAAAGTCTTTGGGATGTGCTGGAGGAGACTTTACAGAGAGCTGGACTCTTGCATTGTCAATACAAGATCTTGACCAAACACTGTTGCACCTCTTCTTGATGGAAATAACATCACAACACTTACTTCCATCAAGAGGTGCATACATTTTTGGTCAAGATCTTGTATTAACAATGCAAGAGTCCAGCACTCTGCATCAATCAAGTCTCCTCCAGCACACCTTATATATATCCCATATAAAATACTATCAATATACATAAAAGCAGGCCAACAAAAAGGAGAGCCTTAAAGGTGGTCTGAGCGATGTTGGGTGATGTCACTTCTTGTTGACGTTCGAAGTACTGTCAAACAAAACGGAGGCTAGCTCGACCCTCCCCCCTCCTCAGCCCGTCCCCTCCCCATTCTTGTCGGTTATTGGCTGGAACACTGTTTATGTTTTGTGGTCCAGGCTGGGCCAGTTTGTTTTTGTTGCCGTTTGTGGAGCCTGGGCTGTCTACAGAGACCGCGTTTTTTTACAGTGTGTTCAGGGGACAGGCAGCTAGCGGATAGTGAGGAAATGTTTGCTGTATGTGACAAAAAATGTTTCAGCCTAAAAAACGCGTGACATCACTTAGAGCACCTTTAAGTAAAAGAAAAAAAAGGAAGTGCAGATTGTGATGAGGTAATGTTTTCTGCTTTACGATGTCTCTGCTAGGATGCCTCACCCATGAAACGGATTCTTTACAGGACGACATCAAACAGAGCAGGTCCGCCTCTCACAGAGGTGCCCCTTGATTTCACACGTTTCACAGGCCACAGAGTGAACATGACCCCCCAGATTTTCACGAGGGACACTCGTAAAGGGGCCTGAGAGACCCTGGAGAGCCGGAGAATTAGGCCACACTGAGAGCCACAAACCTCACTGAGAAGCAGAGCTCACTAAACCGCCTGCAATGAGGGACCTGCACCAGTGTGTTGTGTAGCGCTGATGCAAACCTGAATGCTGTGTGTTGTGTAGTTCGATTTAATAAAACTGCTCTGCTACTAAAGCATTACTGCCGGCAACAGATCATGGGTTTGATTCCCAAGAAATGTCCTTTAGGTGATTAAAACTTATTTTACATTTCTCTATTATACTAATGTATAAAATACCAACTATAAGAGGCAAAACATTGGTTTAACATGTTCTTTTCCCTCTCAAAAGACACACTAACACAATTATGAATACAAAAATGAAAACAGATGAGACTTCAGAGCTTTGGGTTGATAAGATCAGACTAAGAAATTGCACATGAAACAATCATATAACTTCAGAAGACCAGTGTTATTTTAGTATAAAATAGTTTTTTGGTAACACTTTTACAATAAGGTATCATTAACATTAGTTAATATGAACTAACAATACTTCTATGGCATTTATTAATCAGTGTAAATCTCAGCATGTACTAATACATTATTAAAATCAAAAGTTGTGTGTGTGTTAACATTAGTTAATGCACTGTAAACATTAACATTTTTATGACTAAGAACTACCATTAACAAAGGTAAAAATTGTTTGTTCATTGTTAGTTAATGTTAACAAATGTGACATTGTAAAGGTACCTTTTTTAAAATATATTTTGAGTTAGATTTTAGTATTTCGTGTTTTAATTTGAATGGTTTAGTCATTTCGTTGCGTTTGTCATTTTTGTATACAAAATGTCTACATAGTTTTTATTCATTTTTATTTCAGTTTTAGTTATTTTAGTACTGGTACATCAAGGAATATTACAGATTTAATTTTAGTTAGCGATAATATCCCTGAGGAAGACTTGAAACATTGCAGAAGAGTCATTTGTACTACGTTTATGGTGCTTTTCTTGTTCTTTTTGAAGCAGCTGCACATTAATTTCCATGAACATTTCCTTTAAGGCAGCTCAGCAACAGTGAGTTTGGTGTCAGTCAGCGTGCAGACGCAGGTTGCTGAGAGCTCCAGCGGTGAATGATTGAACGCGTCTGATCATTAAACGGACGACTCAAGCAGGTGGCCTGCTTTTGGAGAGGACGCGGCTCTCTGTGGGGTTCCTCGGGTTCACAGGCCAAAGAGGCATCGGCCCGTCAAGACGTGTGGTGGCAGTTGCATGACAGGTTAATCCATCAAAACAGGTCAGGAGTCCTCAAATACCCCAATAATAACAGGGTAAAAGAGGCAGTTCTCTCCGTGATATCCGTAATCCGCTCGGCCAGAGCTGTGGGTAAAAATAAAGTTGGTGGTGCTCTCAGAGGAGCTGAAGGAAAATCCGCAGGTCTGTCTTTCAGGAGTATCGCTCACATTTTCCGCTCCTCGACACAGTTGACCTTTGCCTCACGGTGGCGGAATTCCTTGGCTGCGGGAACATCCTTGGAAATGCAGCATGGAATTTGCAAAAGTTGTGACTTCATCTTTCGTAATGAGGTAAAATCAAGAGATCGAAATAATATGGCAAAACAAACAGTATTCAAAATAATTCCGCAAGAATGGTTTGTTTGAATAAAGGAGAATGTGTATTTTAACTAGTGTGTAGTTTACCTCATGCAGAGGTAAACCAGAACAGATATGCTGTGTTGGAACCTAATGAAAAGTGATGGTGTATTTTCCAAGACTTACAAAACAGATCCTTGTGGTCTAAGAGGTGTGATAGTGCATAAATGTGCAGTGGAATGAATGGAAATGAGGCTGAGGCTGAAGAGTTCCTCATACTTTTGCTGATAGGAATTGAAAAAAGACAGGATATGATGGGGAAAAGAAGGGAAGGTGATCGGGAAGTGGCACAAAGAGACACAGCTGAACAACACAGCTAGTCCAAGGCTCCATTGAGACTGATAGAATCTGAATCAACACAGGGTTATCAGGACTGAAGTCCTCCAAACACTAGGGTGACGCTAGGGTGTTATGGTTAGAGATGTGAAGAACTAAAATACTTTCAAAATCAACCAGCCATAACATATTGGCCAAAAACATCTGAAAATCAGGCTTTTGGAACATCCTTGAAATCTCAATGTCTTCTTAATTTTACCGCTGTATTCCCGAGAGGTTTGGTCTGTCTGACAGGTCATTACGTCATGAGGGAACCCACCGCTTCTTCAGCTCGAATGAAAGAAAAAAAAAGAAAGAAAGATGACTCATAGTCACTTTTCTCGACCTGAAGCCGTCTAGACAGAAGGAAAGAGCAGACGGCTCAATGCTACCAAATGCATCAAAGTGTTCAATGCCCATTTCCAGCAGACGGCTCCAAGCCGCAGAGAATTGCCTCCTGACACAAAACAGAAAAGATCTCTAACAGGAGCAAAACAAACGGGACACGGCGTCTTTCCGCAGAATGGAAATTATACGCTTGCTGAGAATGCTACGTCACCGTTCGCCGCGCTGCCAAAGTGAGCCAGGCCTACGCTCGGATTGGTGTTTGAAGTCGGACAGAATGGGCTCATGGGACAAAGTTGCATCCTCCCAGTGTCAGTAAGAGTGATTCAGGTCAGGCTTGCGTGTGTGAGTCAGGATGAGCCGTAATCCATCGTGGCAGAAGACCGAGCTGCTTGATGAAGGTGCAGAATCGCAGCTACAGCAACTCATTCATTTTTCTTCTGCTCTACTCTTCTTTCCGCATTTCTCCTTCGCTCAAAGCCAGAGCGCAAACCATCCCACCAGCGTGCTGTCATTTGGGAGCACTGAATGGAAGTTGTTTTTGGAGCGGGAACCGCATGCCTGGAAGTGAAGCATTCCCGCTCGGCTGCCTGACCGAATCCTGGAAGTGCGAGGGAAAATATATATACGTATTCTCGAAAAGAGTTAAAAAAAAAAAAAAAAAAAAAAAAAAAAGGAGTCTGCTTTCATTTGCAATACTATGTCACACTATGTGCCCAAAAACATCTGCAGCTCATCTTTTACGCAACTGTTTGGGGCCAGTCTGGCTGGCAGAAAATCACGAGTTATCGCCCATGTTTTAGTCACAGGTTATATTAAATAATTGAATAAATAAAAGAATAAAGTACATAAATACATAGAACATACATAAATCATTAACTTAAATAAAATAATAAATAGGAGAAAATAAAATAAAGTAAATGAATGATTTAAAAAAATAAGCAAATTTCTTTTAACAAAATACATAATTGAATGAATAAAAAAAAAAAGAAGAGTAAATTAATCAAAAACTTCAATAAAAGCATAAAGTTAATGAATGATTAAAAAATAAGTAAAACAAAAGTATAGGTAAATAAATAAATAAATAAATAGATAAATGAAAAGTAAATGAATGAATAAAACAATAAATATTAATAATGATAAATAATGTGTTAAGAAATAATGAATGAATAATTAAATGACTGAATAAAAAAAACAATAAAATAAATATATAATTGGACAAGAGAATAAAGTAAATGAATATATAAAAATGTACACATGAAAAAATAATACATAAAATAAATAATTATTAAAAAAGTAATACATTAATAATAAATATAATAAAAACCTCAATAGATAAGAGTAAACAACTAATAAAATGAGTAAATAAATAAAATAAATAAATGGATAAAAAAATAAAAGTAAAATGAATATAAAGAATGAATAGAAAAAAAAAACATATAAATAAAATAAGTAAACAAAAACTGAATGAGTGAGTCAATAAATGAGCAAGCAGATTTCACTCTGCGCACACAAGTGTCCTCCACAGCAGGTTTTGTAATAACGGATACGCCGCGGTCAGACTCCGCTGGATGATCGTCTGTAGCAGCACAGACAGATCGAGACGAGCACATCTGCTTTATTTCTCAGAACACTTCTTCGCTTTCATGGATCTCATCTACGGAGAGTCAAAATGTCACGTCGACATCCAAAGATGTTCCTGTCGACGAATGCCAAACAAACAGCGCAGCGAAGAAATGACTGATACGGTGGCAGCCAGGTTTTCTCATGACGGCTAGTGAAAGTAATCATCCAGAGTGAATCAACACGTTAAAAGGGACGGTTATTAAAAACATCTATATATTAGATCCAGACTCTGATAATGCCTTAAACAGCTGAAGGAGGCTTACGGATGTGGCGTATTGACTGCAGGGTTTGCGGTCGGAGTCCCTGGTCCCTGTACAAGCAGAGAGGGTCTATTAGGAAAGTGTGTTTGATACTTCAGACGTTTATGGATGTGTCTGGTTGACCAGGCCGATCTTGGGTGATACAGCACCTGTACGTCTCGCACCAAAACCACGCTTGTCAGATGAATGGCAGTGAAAGTCCAGAGGGACGGCGAGACCCTTGTTTTAACTAAGAGACTGACTGACCACCAACACTGATAGACACAATCTTGAAAAACAAGATGATTCAGAAAAACCTCATAAGAAAAAGCATGGCTTTCTATGAGATTATTCTCAAACGTTACGATTTCATTCCTGAAAGCAGAAATCGCAGATTTGTTTTTATTTTAAAGTGGCACGAAAACATTGCATGATCAATGCTGATGACAACAGATGAACTTTGTCATTTCTGCACCATTAGTGGCACCAAACTGCAACAATAATGAGCGTTTTAAACCATTTTCTGCTATTGAGAGACAAAAAACAAGTAGTCCTGTTCCAAAGTCATGCAACAATGACAGATAGCAGCATTAACAGGTTGTAATACCTTTAATGCAAAGCCTTCCGGTAACTCAAACAATGGTCATTGGTTTGATTCCCAAGGAAATGCATGATTTGAAGAAAAAAAAAAAACATTGCTTGAATGCAATGCAAGTCGCTTTGGATCAAACAACTGCCAAACGCAT
The DNA here is from genome assembly GCF_949319135.1 of Squalius cephalus. Taxonomy (NCBI): domain Eukaryota; kingdom Metazoa; phylum Chordata; class Actinopteri; order Cypriniformes; family Leuciscidae; genus Squalius; species Squalius cephalus. The sequence continues at coordinate 39,470,892 of NC_137129.1, read as the reverse complement.
ACATTTAAATGTAAATGCATACTTAACCGAAACTGTGATTGGTCCATAATCAAAATTGGTTGGTAGAAAAGTGGCTTTTTTGATTTCCTTCACATAATTGCAACACACTTAGAGATATAAAGATGTAAAGGGTTCGGTGAGCATGAGGGAGACTCAGATTTGAATCGTGGCCAAACACTATTCAGCTCAGGGGAATCCAATAAACAGAAACTCTGTAAAAAGAGCATTTTACTTCTTCTATGTACAGATCTGACTCTCCTTTGCAAATCAGCAGGGCCTCTGTGGTGAAACACCTGTAAATCTCTGCTGTTTGCTTTGCTCTCGCCTCTAAAAACTGGTGCATTTATAACATCGATCAATCTGTAAAAATTCTCCAGGGAGCTTTTAGAAAATCTAGCTTGAAATTGAAAAAGTGGCCATTTCAAATTCAATGATGCGTTTAGGTGCATTAAGTAACTTGATTTATGAATTCATGCTGGCACTGAATATTTTCCAGTAGCAGCGTTGATTTGATGGAGGGCGTTAAACGCCGGGTGACGCTCACTCTCGATGGGCAGGCACGGCATCGGGAAGGAGAACTGCTTAAGACCGGGATTTATGGAAGCGGTTCCACGGCTTACCCGCTCGGCACGGGCCACTGAGCGACAAGCCATTTGCAGACGGAGCAGCCTGCGTCTCCTCCCCACAAATGCAGGTTTGCATTTCCCTCTAATGGGATCATTTATAATCCCAGTAAACTCAAACTCCGCAGTGGAACGCTGCCACCTCCACACTTTCCATGAGGTCCATCCAAACAGGGCCATGCGTCTGCAGCAGGAATGCGTGCAGACGTGTTAGCGCACCGCATCCCTGTGCACGCGAATGTGGGTGAGTGGCAGCTGCGTGCAGGCCATTAGGATGCCGCTAACATCCACCGCTAACAGCTCGCTGGAAAAATCAAAATTGGAAAATGATCATGGAATAATACCCAAACCCAAGCATCCTGCGTAAGGGAATATGAGAAAGTGAGCGAGGCCCAAAAGAGCTGTCCAAAACACAGCACTTTTCACATTTGCTGCTCACTTCATTTTGAGTTGTAAAAAAAGCATATTAAATCGTCAATAAAAGCAAGCACCCTCGAAAATAAAAACAGAAAAAGATGTGGAACTACTGATGAAGTACAAACACTCATACAAACATTTAAAAATTCATTAGTGCACTGTACCGAGTAAGGTTTTGGGGCTCCTGCATTCTGCTACAGAACGCCACTTTCAAGCATCCAATCAGCTCCTTTTGTCACTCAGAAATGGGTCAAAAAACACAGAATTAATATGGGCTACGTAGCCAATTCACATTGATTTTACTCTTGACACTAGACTTAGACTACTAAAAGGCCCCAATATGTGAGCACAAAGCAGAACTGAACAACAAATCTGGTCAAAAGCAAAGAACAGCAGGTCTTGACAAACATAGCTTAGTCCAGAAACGTGTCGGTGGACGTGTATAAAATGCACGTGTATGGACTGCTCTCAATTAGATCTTCCGGCCTTCATATTACAATGGAAGAAACAAACTCAAGAGTCTCTGTAGTTTCGGCCTGTTTATAAGCTTTACGCACAGTAAATGTACCCGAGAGAAAACACGTCATAAAAAAAGAACAGGCGCTTTAACAACGGAAAAGTCACAATAAGAGCAATTTCGACATTAGTACAAAGGCCTCGGCTGGTCTAATTGCTTTTATTTTTTTCCCTTCATATAACCCCGCCTTCTCTTTTGAATAAATTAACTGAAGTCCTCACCGCGGTGACCTCAGCAGTTTCGTGAGCCAGATCACGTCTGGCTTAGATTAAGCGGTGTGTGCTGGTCTGAAAGCGATACAGCGGCTCTTTTCCAGGACGTGAACCCGTCCAGACAAATCCACACACAAGCTTACGGATCCGAGCAGCCCATCGCAGTTTGGTGCACCTTGGGTGTTTAACCAAACACCAAAAACTCTGCGGCCTGAGAGGAGCAGAGCCCAGAAAGCGTTTTTCTCCAGACGGGGGGGCTGGATTAGATGTCGCAGAGCACCAGAGGAGGTCAGTGGGAGCTAATGGCAGTCAGATGCGATGCCGTTCCTCGTCTTAAAGCAGGCCGGGCCCCATGTGACGGCGAGATAACGAGCGTTGTCATTCGTTACCCCAGAGGTCGATCTTTATGAGGTAGCGAGACATTCCATCTCTTCTGTGGTCTCGCTCGACCCTAATGAAAGTCGTCACGTTATGACCCGGTTCCTGTAATGACTCGTCCCGGGATATACGGACTGCCGCGGTGAGGTTTTCTTTTAATGACTGAAAGGTCGCAGCTGGAGTCTGGAAAGAAATATCGCCGTGTCATTGCGGTCGTGACTGTGACACTAAAAGATATTAATATTTCATGCAATGAGCATCTTTCTCTATTGCGAACAACGATAAATGCACTTTTTTCCTGCTAAATATAGGCTTAAAAACCTTTGCATCAGGTGCAGAGCAAAAACATGTCAAACAAAAGATTGGCAGGATCGCAATATGGTTATATTGGCACCACTTTAAGCAATGCAAGCACTTGAAGACTACAGCTAATCATTTAGATGGTTGATTTCAATGATAAAACAATTTATAGAGTCAACTCATGATTCATAAACATTCACAAAAGCCTCCATGTACTTCATTTTCATATTGCTGTATCACGTTATATTTCTAATACGTCACTCACTTCACACTTTGACTCCTAAACAAATTTCTTAGAAGCAATTTATAAATGCCATGCAAATGGGTTTGAACAAAATGATTAGTTCGCATAAGAAGCAAGCACATGCACAATATTGGAGACTTCAAAATGGAGACTCTTTCATAGTGAAGGGCTTGCTCGCCTCTTAACGAAGACACAATCTTTGCAGACGTGCAACTGATACTTTTCAGTCTGGGGAGAGAATACGTCTGACTAGTGACTGGTAAAGCCATTCTACTTCAAAATTGGTTTCAAGGAGGGAAAAAACATCTTTAAGGTTTTATTCTAATTACCCTGAAAAAAAGAAGAGGAAAAGTCTATTCGGAACAGGATAATCGTACATGTTTCGACATGCGGAAAACATTATTTCAATACAATTGTGTTAAAAACTAAACTAGTGATTTACTGCTGCTAGTTAAACCAGGTCAAAAATTCCCTTTTACAAGAATAAAATTAAAGAGTGCTCTCCCACTCAAAGGAATATAAATCTCTTCACTCACAGCAGCCATTAACAAAACCGTTTTCATTAATGAAAACATGAAACACAAAGGCTCCATGCCCCAACAGACTGGGAACGTTTTCCATCTTAAATTTAAAGAGAAAGCAAGTTTCAGGTGTTAAGTGTTACGTTCCTGGTCTTCATGACGATGGGTTTCAAATGGCTGTTTCGGGGAATAAATGAATGAATAAATTCTCCTTAAAAAGGAAAAGAGTGTATAGTCTAGCTTGAAATGTAGGTATCACCGCTATTAACAATAAATAACAGATTAACATGTCCCAAAAATGAGACCTAAAAGTACAGAAACGAAGGTTTGAGAGGATCCGCCTCTCTTGCGGGTTTGACCACGGGCAAACGCCGGAAATCAGATATCCTGTCTGGCCTTTAACTCGCATCGCTTATTAATGAGGCTGCGGTTCAAAGAGACTAAACACGAGACGGCATTAATATGGATTTACCACGTCCTCAAAACGTCTTTTTCATCATCTCCATCTCAAGCCATCATTTGCAGAGAAATGGTACGAAAGCCACATCATTACGCCGCCAGACTAGTCTTGAGCTAATGTCAAAAATATGAAATCTAGAGAAAATGAAGGGGGGGAAATGACAAGCCACCATTCATATCTTAATATTTTCCAGAGGGTAAATAGGAGTTGAAATTATAATGACATCAAGGAGTGCCCTTAAAATCCATAAAATGGTTGCGTTGAACAGAAATGCATTTCGTTCCTTTTTTTTTTTTTTTTATACCTTGTCTCTCTATTCACCTTTACAACAAAAAGAAAACATTAGTATGAGAAAGGACCTGTGAACTTGTCTAATCCATGTGCTTTATTTTCTGTTCTGGAAGAACGAGCACGGTGTTCCTGTGTGATTGTCCTTCAATGAAACCTATAAGGATAGTAAAGTCAATATTTGAACATTTAAACAATGTTTTGGGAACAATATTTTTAATGACTACCAGCTATAAAGTAACAAAACCGTGACAGAACTTATAACAGGTTCAGACAACTTTTCCAAGCTTCCGTAGTAAAACCATGCAAGGTCATATAAATTTCCTCAACATTATCCTCAAAAAGATCCAGTATATCCTTCCCTTAAAAAACAACATGACTAAAATCCGTTTCTCAGAGGGCTTATCTTCATTTCATCATAAACTGATTGCTGGTAAGGACTGAGAGAGGAACAGGTGCTACAATCTGAGTAATAGCCCTGCTGGATGATGTTATGTTGCTATTTCCCTCCCGTGACTAAACAAGTCCAGCCAGACAAAACCGCAATGTGTTTAAGTACGAGACGACCAACTCATCTTCATGGACAACAGAGTCCATCAAGCTACTGGAGTCACTGACTCAGAGCGGATGAAAAAAACCATGGGAGTGCACACTCACTGCAAAGGACCGGCCCTGAGAAGGTCCTACTCCTACACATTGGTCCCTGAAAACCAACCACTGATATAAGTTGATGGCTAGAGAGTTCAAGGGGAGGAGGCAGAATGGGTAGAAGAATAACCCACACTTTATAGATCTCCAGCGGAAAGCCCTGGAGTGTTAGAGTCCCTCTAGGATGCAGTATAACTGTAAATGAAGTGGAAGAAAGCAGTGAGGGAAAAATAAAGATAGAAGGTGTCAAAGGAAAGCTAGCAAGCAAATAAGAAGGAAAGAAAGAAAAAAAAGGAATGAAGGAAGAAAAGGAAAGCTTGCAAGCAAATAAGACGGCAAGAAAGAAAGAAGGAATGAAGGAAGAAAAGAAAAAGAAGTAGTAAAAAATCAAGTAGGAAATATTTAAAATCCGTAATGGAAACAAATAAAAACAAAAAGAAAATTAAACTGGATCTCACAGAAAGAAGCAAGGAATGAAGGAAGCAAGCAAGAAAGGAAATGAATGGAACGAAAGCAAGAATGATTAAAAATCAATTAAGGAAGGAAGGAATAAGCAAGCAAGTAGGATTGATTAAAGAAAGAGAAAGAAAGAAATCAAGCAAACGAGCAATCTTCAAGCAAGTAAGCAAGCAGAAGAAAAATAAAAGACAAAAAGTTAGATAGGAAGTGAGCAAACGAGAATGAATGCAAGGAAGAACGATTTCAAACCACTAAAGCAGGCTAGAAAAAAAGAAAGGCTATTATTAACTGGGAGTTAAAAAAAACTGATGTTGATAGCTGTATAGAACCACTTTGCTCCCTGCCTGAGCCGCCAGCTGGGATATTTGCATAAGCAGTAAAAGAGAAGGATGGACAGAGTGAGTGAGGGAGGGAGAGAGAGAGAGAGAGAGAGAGAGAGAGAGAGAGAGAGAGAGAGAGAGAGAGTGTGAGGGAGGAATCATACCAGACACTCCCACAACCTATAAAGCACAACCATACTGAAACACTCAGTGAAACCACACGTGGGTCTCTGTTCAGGGGGGAGAGCCAGCGCTGCACAGGGACAGAGAGCCGGAGAAGGAGTGAGCATGTGTGTTTGAGGAAGCAAAACGGTGATTTCAGCTCAAGCAGAGAAGCGCTTATGAGATGTGAGTGAGTACAAACAACAAGTTCAACCCTTCAGGATCAATTCTCAAAGTCTGACTGTAAAGAAAAACTAAATTCAAAGGGTCTGTAGTGGCAGAGCAATGTAATACCAGAGCGCAACTGTGCCAGAGGACTATCCGGAGAGCAAACAAGTGCAGGATTGGTTCCGAAGCTAAAAACCCCATGCATTACGAACTCTAGAGTCTTACAAGAAGCAGTCGAGATTAGTGTGGAGAGGTTTGGAAATTTCAGCACCTGCTGACAATGTCTTTCACGATGGTGCGACAGGCTCCCAGCCGATACCTGTACTCGGAGATCTCAATGATGTCGGAGGACGATGAAAACGGAAGCGAGAGCTCAGGCTCAGATGACCGCTCGTTTCGCTTGGACGCCTCGGGGTACGACGTTAAAGTTGGAAGAAAGAGAAAACCTGGAGTAAGTGGAGGCGGACGGATGATTGGGCCACCAGCCATTTCCGCCAGCTTTATAGGTCCGTTGCCCGAGGGCCGTCAACGCAACGCAGCCAACGCACGGGAGCGGGACCGCACCAATAGCGTCAATACGGCCTTCACCGCATTGAGGACTCTCATCCCCACAGAGCCTGCCGACCGGAAGCTGTCAAAGATCGAGACCTTACGGTTGGCATCCAGTTACATATCTCACCTGGGAAACGTTCTCCTGGTGGGTGAAGCATGCGGAGACGGCCAGCCGTGCCACAGCGGAGGGCCCTCGACCTCGAACTACTACCACCACCACGGCTCACCCAGCCGGGACTCGGAGAACTCCCAGCCCAAACAGATCTGCACGTTTTGCCTCAGCAACCAGAGGAAAATGGTGAGTAAGACGCATGCAGGTGTTCTCCGTTAAGGTTGTGCAATGATCTGGACATGTTCAAGTCCACAAACAAGCTGAAGAAATACTGACAGAGGTGTGAAATACAGCTGAACCTCAGGGAGGGACAAGAACGGGTCTGATTTATTCTTTGCTAGTAAGGTCACTGAGGGCAATGACTTGAGGCAAGGTTAGTCAGGATACAGTTGAGATACAGTAAACACTATCAAAATAAATCCTTAAATGTCCAATGTTAGAGAATAAAGGCTGTTTAACTAACAAGAGTGAAAGTAAATAATCTTTTGAAAGCCCAATAAAAATGTTTTTTACAATATCTTTCAAACAAGTAGATGTAAGGGTTTGTTTCTTCTCTGCAAAGTATTTCTGTAAATCTAGCTAACCAAAACAAAGCAGTTAAAACACACGTAAACCATACTCCTTACTTCTAAAACTGGCACTGCAAAAACTTATAAGACTACAGAAAGCTGATAAGGTATAATTTGGTACATGTTTTCCGAAGCATGAGCAACTAGTGGTTTTAAACAGTCAGTCATGAATGTTCCTACAACAGCCAACTAACTCTTTTAGCAAATCTGCGTCATAATTCCAGCCTCCCCAAGATAACGTTTGACACTGAAAACCATCCTCAGCTCTCTGAAGCTGAGTTATGACTTCATCCACATGTCCTTTTCCATCAAGAGCGATATCTCTGTTACAGAGTGCGCTGCTACCATGACCTCATAGACAGATGCAGTGAAAGATCGGATTAAATGTACCCCAATGGAAAATATCCAATCAACAAAGAGACTGTCAGGTAATATACAAACACATCATCCATCTCTTCCCGCAGCGAGCGTGACTGCACTGACCTGGGCCCGTTGAGCCAACACCGCAGCACATTAAAAATAAAACTGTAAATCACACTCTGGCTGTGAGGAATACAATGACACCAAACCAAAAACAGGGGGAAAACTGTAATTTAAACTTGCATGGCGAAGAACTGTCAGAGGTTGAAATATAACACACGCTCAAGACAATTACACTCCGCCATGACACAAGAGCATTTTTGGTCAGGGTATCTCACCACCGCAACGTGTGTTTAATCCTCAAAAACCTGAAGTGCTTCCAGAAGCCATTGAGTTAAATTTTCTTTTTCTGGATCTTTTAAAAGTAAAGTCTGTAGCGAAGGAAATAAACAATAAAAGAATAGCAACAATAGCAGGAATCTATTCCGCAGTGGAGACTCGGCACCGCACGGGTGAATTACAACGAACCTAGTTTGGGCCATTCATGACAAATGAGCAAATGGGAGGCATAAATATGCAAATGTAAATGGTGCGTGATCTATATATCAAGCCATGAGAATCTAGGGAACATCTGCAGCAGGGTATTTTCCCCCAAGTAGCCGTGCACCAACCTCAGAGTTTCACTCAAACATCCTGTGTTGTTCTTAGTCTCTTCCTTGTTGCCCAATTAATATCTCTGTCAAGCACGATACGCAACCTTGCTTTCAACATCGTAAATCTTTCGGAGAAGGATTATCACAGATTTAACACAGTGGTCTTTGCACATAGGCTTGCAGTTGAGAGAGCCAATTCCAATTTCTCAAATGCAACATCAATTTGAGCTTACGGTCATTAAAATGTGAAGATTTAGATGGATTTATCTTGTGACAAGAAAACCACTAAGTTCAAGAAAGTGAAGAAAAAAGTGCCTGTGAATCCCTAAAAACTGATTAGCATTTCTGATAGACCAATTTATAGTCGCCAGAATTGATTTAATCGGCTGCTATTTAATCATTTTCTGCCACAAAATATCTGAGTTACACTAAAGTATCAACTCAAACAAGCTTGCGTGTCCAATTCATGTAGTCAGTGGCTAAATATTGGCTATATATTGGACATCAGCCACTGTTGCTCTCTAGAAAACAGTTAACCACAAATTAGCATCATTAAGTATCAAAATCTAATCCTTAAATGTTTGATATTGTACAAACCACACTGTATATAAAGAGACTGACACAAATGCACACAACATAGCCGTTCCTTTTACTTGCTAAACTGTTTATGGTTAAACTGTTGTTGAAAATCATATAGAAACCACACGGTTATGAACAACAACAGGCCAAAGGCCAACACTCCCATTTCAGGCAGTAACCTTAATCCGTACAAAACGAAATGATAGATCTTTATAAGTCCAACCGAGAAGTACGCCCATGTCTTCGGGATTCCAGTGGCAGGCAGATATTTGAAACAGACCGGGCCTTGCCTTTGTAGTGCACTTTCAGAAGTGGGTCTGTGTGCTCCAAAACCACACTCGTCTCTTTTACCCCTACTTAGTGCTCATTACGCCGTGAAAGTATAACTCAGCCAAAACGCACAGCTTTATTGTTTCTAAAGAAAGAGAAAGACGAAATAAAGAACACACACACACCAGGGGAAAGACGTAAAGGTATAACTGAATTCAAATGTTCGGGTTTTCGCCAAAGTTGAGCGTCTGTAAGCTGACACAGAACAGACAGCTGCGTCGAGATTCTCCAGCGAACGGGCGAAACAGACTTTTAAATCAAACACAGACAGTCGTGCGGCAGAAAACTGCTACTTTTGTCTGCTAAGACGCTCAAGACTCAAACAGATTTGTGTCTATATAAAAATGATAGATTTTACCCTAAACATTTTCCAGATTTTGATTCATCTGGCATTTTTATCTGCATTTATTTTCATTTTGGACTGCATCTCAATATTTGCACATGCATACTGCCTCACGCACTAACTAGCATTTTCTACATCTCTGCATGCACAGGGCTGTACCACAAATATGACAGAGTGAGAAATGTACCATTTTTGTATTGTTTTGACATCTTCTAGCCCATTAGGCTAATCCACACTAGTAGGATTACATAACAAGACTGTACTACAACTCAGAAAATTGGGGCAGATGGGACGTCTTCCTCACAGTCATGGCGTCTGCTGAGATGGTAACCAAATAAGAAGTAACATGGGTAATATTTTCTGGATAATTATCAAGACTTCTCTCATTGCCAGCATATGGAAGAGTTTAGAGTCTCTAACGGGAGCCCGAACATTTGACACAATATGAAATTATTAGAAGTATTAGCAGCACACACTAAAGAGCCAACATTTTTTCCTCCGTAAAATGCCATTTTATTCGAATGAATCCTGAACGATTTGGCCAAAAGCGGGATCTTATAAAACCGCCAAATGTGAATACTTCAATACCTTCTGGAAAGTGAAGCCACATGAATTAAAGTTGGGCTGGAATTGGGTCATCCTTTACCACAGGTGGGGCGGTACGCTTCATAACCATAAACGAAGGGAAACTAGTGTTTTCGTTTGTGGGCAGCAGCAAAAAGGTCTGTGCAAATACTCCGGAACACTATAAAAACAATCAAAAGCGTGTAAATGGCGCATTCAAAGGGTGCAAAACTCATATATTGGGATTAACTCAAACAGAAGACTGGTTTTAATAATCTACCAGGTCCTGTCACCACCGAGAGGCTAGAGTTACACGACTAAACACATGCATGCACACACACCGTCTCATTGTGATCTTTAGCAAGCTGTCAACGTTACCCGTCAACCTAAGGTGAAGCCAAATATTTGTGTTAAGAGCCCCGTAGATGCTTGAAGGGGGAAAAAAAAAAGAGAGGTGAACACCAATTTATTGATATAAAGATATTTGAGAATTTGCCGTGATTTGTTTCCTGCCTCAAAGTACTTGGAAATAATGTGTTTATAAAGGACTTCAGACCAAGGGGAGCGAGCGATCAATCTGGGCATTTGGACGTAAGCTCCAGCAATAATAATTTCTTTACGGCGTGTTAGACAGGATATGAAAAGCAAATGTAGGCAAAATCCTATTAGTTTGGCCGTAAGTGATCCCTGGAGTCAGAACGCTGGTGACTTTAAAGTGGCACTGAACTTAAAGGAGGGGATGGGAAAAAAAAATAAAAAATAGGAGCGAGAAAAAAAAAAAGAAAGGAAAGAAAGAAAAGAAAGGAAAACGTTGAGGGTCAGGGTTATTTTCAAATGGGATTCTGTCTGACTTCATCAGTTAAGGTTGAGTGTTTTGACTAGAAACTCCGCCTACATCAGATGGGGGCCGCAGGAACGATGGCATTCCATCTGCTCCTGTTCTAAGCAAAGCAAACTGGGAAATGTGAGCCAGGTGTGTGTGCGCGTGCTACCGCAAACGGAAAGGTGATAGGAGAAAAACAGCAGGCGCATTAATGCCAAACCAACGGCCTGCAGGGAGAACGATGACATGAACCCTCAAGAGTAAACAACTCTGAAAAAATGAAAATAAAAATGAAGTATTTGCAAATTTTTCGATAAATGATTGACCTAAATGAAATTAATAAATGACAAAAAAAACAGTAGTTGCACCTGACATTTCGTAACTAATGGATTGTTTTCTTTCATTGCAGAGTAAAGACAGAGAGAGGAAATCAGCCCTGAGGAGTTAAGCCACGACGTGAATGGATTTACAAAACATTAGCATCACCAGTGTACATAAACTGTTGACTGCAAATGCAATGTTATGGTGTGTATATATGCAAATATCAATTCATATTTAATTATTTGTAAATCGCCTTTGGACTGGAGCATTTTTATTGGAGAAAAAAAAAAAAAAAACATGACTGGAAAAAGACCAGACTGCAGCAACTTGATTACGCAAGAGCTGAACATCCCGCTACGGACTTCATCCACTTCCACCTTTTCCATGCTTTTACACACCAAGCTACACCAAATGTTTATCTTTGACCACAGGGAGTTGAGGTAAAGCTATTCGCCAAAGACTATCCAAAGAAGAGGACGGCATTCACAAGGTTGCAAACGATCACAGAGAAGACACAGCGTACGGAGCCCAACTTTGCAAAGCAAAACAATGACAGAACACCCTGCTATATTAAGGATTCTCAGATTGTGCTCATATCAAGGGCATGAATGGATGCAAACTGATATGTGACACGATATTTCTGACAAAAACATGAGACACTTAGCCTGGCTATGAAAACACAAAGTCAATAAATGCAGTATATACTGTATGTCTAATATGGGAAATTACATATATTCTTCATTGTTTAAATTAAAAATTACTGAACGAACAAACGGAGTGAAAACCACCTGCATTTCTTTCTAGCACGATTCAACATGTCACGAAGATGTTTGAATATCTTTGCCATCAAGCAGTTCTGTAATTAATTAAGACCAACACCTCAATGCAGCTATAAAAACAGAGTCCCTCCAGATAAAGATCAACACTTTCATTTTATCATCTCTGTAGATCATCTCTCATCACGCGTCCTCGAAGTCTAAATATTTAATTTCACATTCTCTTTCTGGTTTTAATCTGAACGTAGTTTATTCTTCCTAAGGTTGAGAAATACAAACACATATAGAGTCACTCATATTGTCTTATATTTTAACAAACTCAAAGACACGATGCTTCAGATTTTTACGGTATTTTACAGTTGTTCACAGTTTATGATCTATAGCAGTGGTTCTCAACCTTTTGACTCCAGGACTCTCTATTGTCCATAACAATATTCAAAGGCCCTGTGATATTTCCAGGTTTTCATGATCTAAGGATAAATATTTGTACAAATATGTTTTACTCAATTTCTATCAGAAAAAATTAGAAAAGCACGATATTCATTTTATTATTAATATTATCAGGTCTTAATTCTTAAGAAGAATTTACATGACTTTTCCAGGTCTTGAAATCACACTTTAAAATGACATATCTTGATTTTTTTTGTGTGGTTTTGGTCTATTTTAAATGCTTGTTTTGTCCCAATAGCCACTTATACATGCATGCATACATACACATGTACATGCATATGCATATCTGTATATATATTTAACAATCAACATTTAATTGGTTGAGAATTCCTAGTCTATAGTCACTGTTGGTCTTTAAGAACTAAGAAGAAGCACAATATAAACCTTATAGGATCATGAATATTTATCACAGAAGGCAGAAATTGGTAAATAGGAATTAGACAAAGTAGGATCAGTGTTCCTAAATTCTAAAATCAATACCTTCCAAAAAATGCCAAGTCATTATAACGGTCGCTACGCCGCTGTTCCTAGTGGTGTTGGTTGGATCTTGTGTGTCAGAGGACAGAAGGAAGTGTGAGGTGAAACAGACGACCGAACCGAGGTGGACGGCACAGAAAGCGAGGCCTGTCAGACGGACAGCTGTTGCGTGTGGTGGCGCAGATGGGATTCGCAGGTAAAGCTTTTGGCAGCGGTCCTGGCAGCGTCCACCCCTGACAGCGCCAATAAAGGGTGAGAGGAAGTTCGGACAAATTTTGTCTTGGTCTTGAGAGTTTTGACTCGCATATCACCTTCTACACCTTCCAAAAACTGCTCGGCAAACTAATATCATATCATCTCTCATCTCAGGTAACTAAAACGACTCTCTGCTTTGTTAAACTAATCTAAAAAAAAGCTCTATTTTAATCTTTTGTCATTGCGTTAATATAATAATAATAGCATTCCTGTGATTGTTTTTGTAGTTAATGCCTAAAACATTCAGCTTATTCTTAAGGTGGAAAAAAAAAAATGTTAATACACAAAAGAGCAGCTCATGGGTGATATTTCATACTGAGCTTCAATGATATTTCAATTCGACCATTGCAAAAACAGCTAATTATTTAACTTTTGTTAAACGCCCCATCTGGATTTCATTTCTAAATAAATCTGCCGTTAAGAAGTTTCTCCACGATTGGCGCAAGAACCGCAAAACTTTGCGATGAGACGCACAAGCTCTGGAGTGTCATTTATTGAAGAGCTGAGAGGAGATTGTTTTTCAGCTACATTATCGATTGTTTTCAGTTTAAAATCAAACTAGTTTGTTGTCAATGAAGCGGAATGTGATCTTTTCTGATGAGGCTGTGGAGGTACGCAAGACGAAAAGAAAAGCATTGGGCGGCATCCCGCTGAGTCTTACCCCTCTGTTCACCCCGGTCTGTCATTCTGTCATCCCCTCATATCTCACCAGCCAGCGCACACAGAACAGCTCCATATCCACACACATGAACCCGGTTACCTGTGTGTCTGACGCAGGCCTCGCATCCAGCTACTACAGACATCAGCACTCAGACAGAAGAAGAACGACGACAAAGGAAGTATTCAGCATCGACAACGCATTAAAATACACTTGTCTGATTCTAAAAATGAAAAAAAACGTTCTAGTCGCTCATGGAAATTCAATTGCAGTAGAGCTCAAAACGTCACAGACTACAAACAGAGGACCGACTAAAGAATAAAATCAACTATGGCCACCTATATGGAAAAGATATTAAACTTCAACAATAAAATGAGTAACCTGAAATGTGTACAAAATTATTTAGATTATAGATTTCTAGTCGCAGTGGTCAACCGACATGCCCAATGCTGATACACATTAAAAAATATCATATAATACATAAATCTTTTATTTAATTCCATGAAAATGCAGATCCTGTTGTAAATAATAGTGAAAATCGCTTTTTAAAGCTGTTCTATATATATATATATATATATATATATATAAATATAAAAAATATATATTTATATATAATGGCAGCAAATGTGAATTACATAGAACTGTGAACAAGAATTAAATGCTTATTTTACACCATTTACTCAATTCACAGAAAAAAGATGAAAACCAAAACTGTTTATTCATTGGCGAGACTGTCTGTATATTTTGGAACGGACACAGTGGGAACTATGAACCGTGTTCTCCAACGGACACCATTATACACCAGTACAAATAATCATAAAATGATCAGTTATCGGCCGATTAATCTGCTTTACTCATCAGTCACTTCTTAGAAGTGTCTGAATTATGTTGTTGCACAGCCAGTATCCAAAAACATTGTCTGAAGGGATGTTTACTAAAACCAAGCAAGGAAAGCATCATTTTGCACATTTTCTTTACATCATTTTTATCATTCAATCATGCCGATATTTAGCTATTGCAAGTTTAATACGATGAAATGGACCACTTTTGTAAAGTAAGTATAATATATGTTGAACTCTTCTGTTCAGCATTTAAGTTTTTTTTAGTTCGGTTGCTTAGGGTGTTTTCACGCTTGTAGTTCGGTTCTCTTGGTCGAAAAAAAAAAAAAAGATTAATACATTTAGTCCTGGTTCACTTAGCATCAACACTGTCATTTTTAAAGGAATAGTTCACCCAAAAATGAAAATTCTGTCATCATTTACTCACCCTCAAGTTGTTCCAAACCTGTATGACTTTCTTTCTTCTGCTGAACACAAAAGAAGATATTTTGAAGAAAGTCGGTAACCAAACGACTGATGGACCCCATTGACTTCCATAAGTAGGAAAAAAAATATACTATGGATGTCAATGGGGACCAGCAACTGTTTAATTACCAACCTTCTTTAAAATATCTTCTTTTGTGTTTAGCAGAAGAAAGGAAATCATACAGGTTTGGAACAACTTGAGGGTGAGTAAATGATGACAGAATTTTAATTTTTGGGTGAACTATCCCTTTAACACCGAACCTAAAGAGAAGAAAAAAAGAAGAAAAAAGCCTTTTTTTCCCTGTAAATTATATAAAAAAAATTGGATTTAGTTTTATAGGCCAATATATCGGTTATCAGCTTTCAAATATAAAGAATCATTGGTTATCGGTATATTTTGCGATGGAACTTACCGAACATCCAAAACTGGACTAAAATGTACCTGTTGTATGTGCTTAGCCTACGTATGATGGTATTTTGACCAGTTGAGAAGTCGTGAAGAGCTTATAAAATGTGTAAAGGAATCAAAACGGTGGCAGGAACTCCTCACATAAGAAGATCTGCTGTGAGGAGACGCGTTTCCAACGCCTGTACCGAACTGTAATGGTAATGTATCTCTCATGACGAGAAGAACCAGGTGTGCTTGAGAGCATTAGGTCGCATTTTGTGACATCACATCCTGTTTTTGGTTTGTTTAGATGTCTTTGGTCCGTGTTGCATTCATATTTCACCCGAGATCGTTTGGAAGTCGCTCTGATAGTGTGTCGCTCCTTTGAACAAGTGTGAACGCTGCCATCCGAACCCTGATACGCTGAAAAGATGGGTCTCGGTCCACTTTTTTAATGCACATCAGGGTTCGGATGGCAGCGTTCACACTTGTTCAAATGAGACACACTAACAGAGCAATCGCACCAGAGTTTTAGTCAAACCAAACCTGCAAACTGTGAACACACCCTAGTATTCATTAATATCAATTTGACTGCACTGACACTATTGAATGGGAACAAAACTTGGGGTGGATTGTTTTCAGAAGAGCTGCTTTATAGCTGAATCGATTTTGTTTCATAACTGATGAACTTTGCAAGAATGACACTGTTACTGAATCAACACCGAACAAAATGTAGCTGAATAATGACACTATTGTCTTCTGTAGAGCTGCTTTACAGTTTTATAGAATTTAATTTGTTTCATAATTGTCAACATTAGGCTTTAGTTTTATAGAATTGAATTTGTTTCATAATTGTCAACATTAGGCTTTAGTTTTATAGAATTGAATTTGTTTCATAATTGTCAACATTAGGCTTTAGTTTTATAGAATTGAATTTGTTTAATAACTGTCGACGTAACGCTTATAGAAATTAAATGAACCAACGCTGAACTAAGGGAGCGTGTACACGACACCATTTTCAACTAAAAACTTTATGCGTTTTGGCCGTTTATTTACACGAAAGTGCTGTTTTGGGGGCCTGAAAACGGAAACGTTTGAAAACGATACCATTAATCATCTCCGTGTAAACTACAAAAACCTGAATTTGAGGAAACAGTGACGTCATGCACATGTGTATTACACGTTCAGTCTATAGACATGTAGTGTTTCTTTACAAAGTGACATCGCCAACTACTGGCCTGGCAGCAGAATACAGCATTTTTAATCGTTTCCGCAGATCCGAGAGAACTGTCGTCTGTGCAGAGCTTTTCAAAAGCACTAAGGAAAAACATTTCTGTTTAAATGTACCCTAAATTGAGCTGAATAATAACACTATTGTCTTCTGTAGAACTGCTTTATAGCCGAAACTGTTTCATAAATGATGAATTTTGCAACATTAACAGTGTAATTTTTCTGTTTATTACTGTGGAGTTGCTTTGAAACAATCTGTACTGTATAAAAAAAAGCACTACATGAATAAATGTGACTTAACTTGATATGAGCATATTTAAACTCTACACTATTAATCTATGCATTTAGCAGATGCTTTTATCCAAAGCCACTTACAAAACAGAAAAAAAAAAAGATAGTGTTTCACTAAATGTCAAGGCACAAATTGGAAGCAACAGCAAATGAAACCTGAAAACACATTGTCCCCCTCATTACCGTCCTAAACAGTTTAAAAACAGAGCAGGCCGATGACCAGAGCAGACGCAGTTCTTTCCATGAAAGGCTGGACGTGGGGGTAATAATCCAGCCTCCCCCGGGTCCCGCGAGACCGTCTGGAGGATGGCTAACAGATGACAGCTGCACGGTTCTCGTCTGTTCAGCATCAGAGCGCTTCACCCGGCGAGGACGGTGCCATGCTGTCGGCCGGAAGAACGGATCCCCTTCACCTGACAGTTCTGCAGAGCACACTTTTAATATCCCAACTCCTAATACAGCACCAAAGGCCATAAAAACAAATCCCGTCATTATTTCTAATATAGCGAAACCGCAAAGGAGGTCGTCAAAAGGTCAAGCGCTCATTACTTACGGCAAAAAAAAAAAAAAAAAAAAAAAAACTTCCTGCACCACACCGCCCCAATAAATAAATAATCTGCAGATCTTCGCACACAGGGCTTTAACCTTGGAGGACGCATGTGGAAAGTTTGCGTTCTGGCAACGTAGGTTTCAAATGGGTTTCCCACCTGGAGCATCCGGTACATCATTCAGAAAGTCATTATTTATTGAAAATTAAATATCTAATGAGGCCCTGAAGCTTTTCCTGCACGACGACTCTGGTCGTATAACAGAAGAGAAAGCCATCGAATCAAAGCCACAAGAGCGAAGCGCTTGACTTTTCCTTTATATCATTAACCGAAACATCCCACTGAGTGTTTTTTTCCTTCCACTGTCCTACAAGTTATGATGAGCAGTTATGGCTGCAAAAGCATATTTTGGTTTTAAAATTTGAGGACAAGCCTGGAGAAAGTCTGACTGAAGACATCTACGTCAGAAACAGAGGAGAGACGCTGAACGCGGAGGTGGTAACGGGCCATATCTCTTTTTTTCCTTTAGTTATTTTTCCACCTTCGTTGTACAAAAACATGCATCAAATACCTTTAACACAACGTGGAAAAAATGCCTCTAAAATAAGAGATACAAGCTCTGTTCCAAAACCTAGTGTGTTGCCTACATAGGGAGCATGTTAAGGCATCATTTACTGTAAAGGAATCGTTCACACAAATATAAACATCCAGTCATCAGTCACTCATCCTAATATCATTTCCAACATGTAGGACTTTTCTCTTCTTCTGCGTAACAAAGATTTCTCAAAGATTTAAAATGTTGAAATAAAATTGTGATATCAATATGACTATAAAATAATGATAATTTTTTTTTAATAATTATTGTTAAAAATAATGATGATTACTACTACTACATAAAATATTATAAAATGCTTGTGTTTTTTCTATTTTAATATGTATTATTATTATTATTATTATTATTATTATTATTATTATCATCATCATCATCATCATCATACTTTTTTACAGTACAACTGTAAAATTACTTAATATTTATGGATTCTTAATTTCTTCATTTTTAACCATCAAGCTTTTATTTTTACAGAAAACTCACAAAAAAAGAAGTCATATGCGTGAGCAAATAATGAGAGAATCAAAGAAATACATCAAAAAGAAAATGAGATATGTTGCATTGCAACTTTTGCAACTTGCCTTGTTCTTTTGATATTTTATTTATTTCAAAAAATGAAAATGTTTTTACAATTACAAACGGTAATAGCCCTGCCATACATGCCGATATTTTTTTTTTCTTTTTAAGAGTGATTAGTGTACTGTACCATACATTTGTTTTTTGTTGTGAATCACAAGGTTACTGCCTACGTAGAGCGATCCAAATCAATCTCTTGCGATGTTTTGTTTAGGATGCTGTCAGTACAATGTAGGCAGCCAACTAGGTTTTGAGCGTGGGATTTTCAAATGAAGTCTAGCTCGTCTCCTTCCTGTATCTGAGGTAAACATTCAAGTGCATGCGTTCTCCATATCTCCATTCACGTCCTCACAGAGACTGAGGCAGCCCCCGCTGGCAGTTGGTTTCAATCAGGTCTTCTGGCAGGATGCATGCTGGGCCAACTGGGAGTTGTGCTGAAGACCGGATGAAAAGGAAGTCCTAAAAACTGTGGAACGACAGGTGGCTACTTTGGCTGCTCTCGAAGAAGAAGGAGGGAAAAAAAGGCCAGCTTTCCAACGCCTACCCCCCACCTCCACACACCTGCAAGAGACCGCAGCCTGGGGTCCCGTTTGCTCCGTCTGACCGGCACGCGATTTATCCGAGCGCCTCCTCCCCGTCTGACCCTCCACCCCCGGCCCTCTGGATCAACATTCCCCTCTGACTAAGAAAAACACATCCCCGCTTCTCCTTAAATAGACTATTAAAAAGAAATTTCCTGCTGACAGCGGCGTGTCAGGCCAAGATTCCACATAATTTACCGGCGATCTGTCAATTTTATCAGCCTATTGATTTCAGCGGAGCGCGCTGGGCTGAAAGAAGACCTTTGTGTCCTTGGACAAGAACACTTTGGAAATCACTTCATCCTCAGAAGACAACCGAGACGTTTCAATCCATCCCAGAGTTTTTGGACAACAGCCCGGAGGAGTGCTGCGCGTTTGCTGATCGATATCATTTTCATCTATTCTCTGACAACTTACAACACTATGGCCAGAAACATACTCTACACTAATGGTGCATTTGAAGAAAAAAAAAAAAGAAAAAAACTGAACTGGCATTCTCATATCACTGTGGCAGCAACAATTTCAGTACTAAAGAGGGCGATGGTTACCTTCAGGTAGCTAGTTACTAACATTAAAACAATATTATGGGTTCAGTGCAAATTAAGCTCAATTGAGAACAGTGCCAGCCCACTTTTTCTTTCAGTCAAGGAGTATTTTACACATTTATTTTTTTCCCAATGGGATTTAAAAAAAAAGGTCTGTGTTAAAGCAACACTAAAGAACTTTTCCTCTTCGGTCCCCCTACAGGTTGTAAGTGGAATTGTTCATTACCTCTGTCGTAAATAATTTCGCCGCCCGTAGCCTACTGTCGCACGCACGCTCGCTGTTTATCCAGCACCGGCTTTGGAATTAACGATGTCCACAAACAAGGTAGGAGTATGTTGCATGATTTTATGAAAGTGTGATGCATTGCAACATCAGAAACGAAGAAAATCAAAATAATGACTATTGCAACGCTTGCCGTAAAGCAAGTCAAATTTGTAGTTTCTTATGTCTCATTCGAACTACAGAAACGCGACCCGATCTGGCAAACTTGCATAGTGCGGTTATAGCAGATATAGGGCTGCAAAGCGAATGCAGGTGTGCCGTTCACCCTGTTACGACTTGATGAACCACTGATACGATTTTGGAAACATTATTTTAAGGTCAAAAAAGTTCTTTAGTGTTGCTTTAAGAGTTACAAGCGCTAACCAACTACGAGGTGAATCACAACATTACAAACTTTCCAAAAGTTATAAGCAAAGTTCAAGACTGAGCATGTACTTAAAACTCTTTACACATAGGGGTGTAACGGTACACGTATTCATACTGAAACTTTTGGTATGGCACGCATACGATTACATACATACTGATACCGTACGATTACAGTGTTGTTTTAACCACTACAAGTGCGGAACTTCTCTCTGTGCGGAACGTAATTTTAAACTTTGAGTTTCCACCCAAGGACAGCACAATATCCTTTATATCGATATACTTTGGTGTTGCGAAGAAATCTGGGAAATAACGAAGCACAGAGAGTAAGTGCACAATCCAAGTTGTCTTAAACATGAGACGTGCTTTACATTTATCGCTTCAAATTAAATCACAAACCTTGCCCTACTGTCAGAGGCGCGCGTTATTTAATTACAATTGTTATTTAATTATTGAATTAGTTGTTACAAATTCTGGCAAGTATTTTCATTTCTCATAAAGGATTATCCTAACAGCAAGCGAGTCTACTTTTAACTTCTCCGAGTTCAGCGAACACGTGCACGTCATATAGTCGGAGCAGATTCGAATTGGAGTGCAATAATTCTAACCTTATTCTAAAATATTTTGATAACACTTCACTCATTTTTCATGCAAACTCACTTTAATCTCCTACTAGACTCGCATCTTTTCCCTATCAATTCCAGTCCTATTTCCACTGTACATAGTGACAAAAAGCCCAAAAATAATTTATAAATATGTACCAATATGAATTAATCAATAATAAAATAGAGAAATATGATAAAACCTAAGTTATTGCGCAATCCTCTGCTCTAGGTAGTGGCTTTGAGCCGCTTCTCCCCTCTCAAACACACACAGGAATACATTCGTTCAGTTTACGGCTCCAAATAGCTTACACGTTTGCTTGACTCCTGCCAGAGGGAGGAATTATTGGCCTGACTCTGATCTGGAAGGTACGGCGTGGGTGTGAGGACTGTGTGGGGACCAATGGCTCCCGATGGGATACAGCCCTTAAATCCCCCCTTTACCTTGCTGTATTGCATGTGCAACAGAACACCACCCACATTCACTCGAGTCTAATTTGATAAATCTAAAGAGCGGCTCGATCCAATGGATCCGGGAGAACAAAACCGCTCTTTGTATTTTAATAGTGCAGACGTTTTTGTAAAAATCCATGCCCGTGTCTGCTGAAGCACAAAACATATTAATCATTCTCTTCCCTGAAACGCTGAACCCAATGGCGTGCTGGGGGGAAAGACAAAGAGAAGCATAGAAACTACATGAACAACAGACGCCGGCGCTGCTTTTAACAAGATTTGAGAGCAGAATAGGAGCAGGGTGCAAGACAACACCTCGGGCCAACAAGGCACAGACACTGGAAAAGTTCAAAGGTCTATGGGACGAGCTAATGCACTGTACTTCCAACACTATAGACGTTGACTTCCATTAAGGACGTTTTGGTGAAAATGGTACTCAGAAATTAGGCATGCACAATTTGGGGGGAAACAAATGTAAATTAATGAAATTGTGATTTTTCGGACAAAAATTGTGACTGTGATGTAAAATATAATTAAAAAAAATTCCAGGTTTGCTGTGCTTATTTGTAGGTCCGCACAATCATATATCGATATGGCAATAAAATAATAATAATTATTGCAATAATAATGGATATCAATTTCTATTTAATAATAATAATAATAATAATAATGATAATAATAATAATAATGTATAAATCCAGGCAAAATAATAAATTACTATTGTAATATTTCACTGTAAAAGAGTATTTTAGAAAAAATATTTTTATTTTACATTTAACCCTAACCATCAGATTTTTATTTTGATTTGGCAGTCTTTAAAGGTTTTCTTTTATTGATAAGCGCTTCTCATTACAAGTATAGGAAGACGCTTGGCACATGATGCGGAAACGAGCCGCTCTGGGATTCTGCAAACACCAGCGAAACGCAATGCCGCACTTTACCCTGAAACACGCAGCGCATACATTCATTTAATTAAACTGAAGACTTTACGATTCGATGACACTAAGCAATATCACGATCAGTTTTATTTTGGTTAATCGTGCAGCCCTACTGGAAATACTACTTGTCGTATAAGTCTCGGAAATCGTTTTAAGTAACCTTTTTGCTTTGTGGGTTCATTTTGAAAGCTGTTATGGTAGAAAGCAAGCAAGGAAAGTGAATGATGGGAAAGTGCACCAAGCAGGGTTCTCATTTCACTTGGCGTATGGCAAGCAGACCAAGGCATAGAAGCAGTAAGAGATGCCGAATGCTCTGCAGAACGCTGAGGGTCAAAGGTTGTGCTGAGTTCAGGCTTCAAATGGTGTTGGTCTGCCAAGGATGAATGGACACAAACCCTGGTTCCTGTTTCATAAATTGATGTGAATTTGCTGCTGGAACGGAGAGCCAGGACCTCCCCCCCCCTCCACGTCCGCTTGGAATGGCGAACTTTGTGAAAGAAACATCGTACAAGAGAAGCGCGTTGACGGCTTTGATTACTTTTAGGCATCCAGGACAGAAACCTGTGGACAGCGCCAATCTCCAAATGTACATTCAAGCTGAGGATACAGTATTCGGTGACGAGGGGAAAGCGGTAATGATGGCCTCAGATGAAAATCTCTTCCTCCACCGAGTGTCTTGAAACACTTCAGTGTCCATCAAATTGGGATTGGTTGGTTAATTGGCATTTTAACGCAACACCAGCTTCCTTGGCTATTTTCATCATGGCCAGTTGAAATACTTTAAAAGAGCAACTACATATGGTTTTTGAAGTTTTCTTTGGATACTATAAAATAGATTCAGGGTTAATTTCTTCAAAAGTTTCAATTTCTAAAATAATATAAAAGAGAACTTAAACCCATCAAAGTGGAAACCTCCAATGGAAAGAGAAAAGGGAACGAAAGTAACATCGGGAAAGGTAAACCGTTTCCCCCCAACTGAGCAGCATTGGGTCGTAATCATGCTGTGCTGCAACTTATAGATCCAGCGATACATGGAAAGGCTGTCAATCCTAGTAAGGATGGGGTTGGGAAATGGGGTTTCTTCCCTAAATTACCCTCTAAGAGCCCAGAACTGCTAAAATTCAAGCTTTTTTTCCCTGCCATCAGATTGACCGCAATCATTTGAGATCCCATCTGGAACTCATCAGGCAAGCGTTTGGAAATGGGCCCAATCATGAAATTAAACTTTGGGATTACCAAAATTTAGAGAGCAAAGCAAATAAAATTCACCTCGAGATATGTGCTCCGTGTCTCGGTTTTCCGAGGAGTGGGTGGCACAGATCCCCGGAGGGGAAGGCTGGGTTCCCTCTTAACTCTCGAGCAATCTGGACACCTGACCACTCGGCATTACAGGTTGTGTTTGTTTTACTTTGTAGGGGAAAGCAAACAGGGCTCTTTTCTTCAGACAGCGTGGGCCGAAAACTTTCTCAAATCTCCGGGTGGAAATGACAAAGCCAGTCCTTACCTTCCTGAGTGAGATTTGACCACCTGAAGAAACTCTCTACACCGCAAAACCTCCTGAACATGTAATTACTCTGACATCATTTGGGACTGGAGGAAATCGCTAACTAGATCCATCAAATGCTCACCCATGTCCTTCAGCTACAGCAAGAGTCTCGCATTATAAATCCAACCACATATGCAAATATATCCGGCCCTAAATAAAACCTCCCAATTAAAACAAAACAGTTGCCACGCAACCACTGAGGTCAGAAAAAGTTTTTAAACGTGCTTGATTCTACATAGTTGCAGAGGATGTAAAGTTTCCTGCGCTCATGACAGCCCCTCAGTGGGTCACTGGACCGGAATCTGGAATCAGTCAGTCGATGTGATTAGCAGACGTGACCTCGATCCGCTACCTGTCACTAGAGCTTTACGTTAGAGCCCGGAGAGAGGGCCATTCTGAAAAACCTCAAAAGAGAATCACTCATCCATGGCTTACCGCACACTGGAAATAAGATTTCAGCCGTGTGCCTGCCGGGCAGACAGCGGAAACAGCGCCCTCTATGGGACGTGCGCGCACAGTGCAAACTGGCTTTCTGAAAAGGCAAATTTAGCACTATGATTATTACAAATATCTAATTAATATACTAATATCAAAAGTAGGGTTGTACGACATTCAGTTGAATTGAGAATGACTTTTACATTTTATTTAAAAAAAAATTACAAAGTGGATGCAGAATTGCATTTTCAATTTGAAAGTAACGTACAATTAAAATTCTTTTCACAAACAAATCTTCACAAATATTCTTTTGAAAGACAGACAGATAGATGGATGTAATTTTGTATGGAGATGGACGGATGGATGGAGTCGCTGCAAAAATTGTAGTTTATATCACAGACATGGATGGATAGATATTTAAAACTCAACTTCATGTGGGATGCATCAACACAGACACCTATTGTTGTTCACCGCTTTTAGATGTAGTTCAAGTAGTTCATCTCTTTCAAATCACTCCTGCTAAAATATTAAAGCTAGAACAACATCCAGATAAACACATTAGTCAACCTATTAGTCAGACTCAACAAATTAAAACAGATTTAATTAAACTCTTTGAGTGTTCATTTTAAAGTTTCAAACCTAATGCTGAACCCAAAACAGTCATGTGTCGATACCAAACTAACGAACCAATCCGGTTCATGCATGATCAGAAAAATTAAAAGAACATCAGGTTGAATGACGTCACTATACAGGTCAATCTGGATTTAAATCACAAATCTCCCATCAAATTACTCACTTTACCGCCAGTTGCAAACTTAAAACACACACACACATCTTTCTAGGCTACTGTGCAGGTCTCAGTCTTTGAGAGCGGTAGCTGTTGGCCGGCAGGAAGCTGAAGCTGCGGCCGGGAGCCAGAGCCCCTTTTCCCCTTAATTCCACAATGTGTCTTCATTCATCTCAAAGAGCACATGGAAAAGCCATTGCGGGGGAAAAGCCCCTTCCTGCCGGCTCGGTCTCGGACAGACGCTGCACTCTCGCGTATTCCCTCTCCACTCGGCTAACAGGAAATAGCCCTTTATTACAAAGGGGGGACATGAGGATGAAAAACAGGGGATTTAGAAGTCTGGAGTTTTATTTGTAGACAACTTGTGTTGAGAGCAGCGAAGGGACGGAGAGGCAACCCAATCTGCCGTCCCCAGACAAGGGGGGGGCTAATTTAGCGTACGCCAAATGGCCGCGGGACCACCGCCGATCTGTGAGGCGCACGCAGAGATGCATGACAACACCGCTGAGATCAGGCCCACAAACTCCTTCAAAGAGGGATGCCTGAGGGGTAAAAGACAAGACTGACAAGCTAATGAGATTCACACCTTCACATCTCCATGTGAGACTACCGAACTGAGCACAAAATGAGAAAAAGAGGACAAATTATAATAGAGAAGCCACCGTGTTTAAGACAAGAAACTGTGCTAGCAATGCATTCATATCTGATGCAGAACAGTGCAGTGGGAAATAATGTCTACTTTTTCTAGTGGGATAAGAGAAAGGTCCGGGATAATAGAACATAGTTTTTGGACAACTAGTTGATTATTTCTATTGATCATGGATGTTGACTAGTATGTTCATCTCGATTTAGCTTTGATGTTTTTAGCTGCAGTGATTTACAGAGGATGAAGTTCTAGAACTGCATTTAAGTCAACTTTGCAGAGAGGATTTCACCATACGGACAGCGTTTTAGTGTGCTAATAGTCCAATGGCATCAAAATTAAAAATGATTGGCACATCATGATGCGACAAGTTGTTTTGTATAGCAATTTTCACAATGATTATAATTTCAAAGCAGCTTTAAGATTACATTCAGCACGACAGTAGCTCTGCTTCCATACAAACTTGTGAATTTAACTTAAGCAGAAAATTGGAATATCGCATTAAAACATTTGCGAATAAAGCACAGTTTCCATCCCAAGTGCTCAAGAGAACAAAATCGTAATTTCCTGTGAAACAGGTGCAAAATATCAAGTTTGGTGCAAATAGAGGAGCCACTATGGCTCTTTTTTCCCACATCCTGATGTTTGAGAATGCAATTTATGCGGTAAATGTGCTTCCATTAAGGTATACGCGCATAGGCTTATCTTCGTGTCGGATTTTTAAAAAATCCTCCTCAACTGAGCAAACATTTTTTATGTGCATCTTGGCATTTCTATCCAGCTTGTTTTTTTTTGCGATATCCCAAAATTAAAAGAATATGTGGAAACATAGCTAGTGATAAATTTACTGATGAAAATGTTCGCTGAACATGCAAAAAATACTATTTTAATTGTCATGAAAAAAAAAAAAAAAACATACTGTTGAAGAAATTATGAGAATTTAATGTTTATTAATGCTTTTGAATTTTAAGAACTTTTAAATATTTGGTAATAATTTGGTATGTTACGGTTTGACCACTTTTGTAAAGATTGCAGATTATTGCAAAATGAAAGTGCTTTTTGTTGACAAACTATAAAACAGCTAAAGGGTAAAAATGGACTAAAATAAATATTGCATGACAAAATATTGACTTCATTCAAAAGATACTTTAGTCAAAATATGAAAACATATGAAACCATAAATCTTTTTAGTTCTTTACAATAACTGATAAACGCTCCACGATAACACAAAAAGACATGTACGAAGAAAGTAAATAAGCTCAACTTTGATTTAAGGTTGTCATTAAACTAAAGGAACTAGAGAAAGCCTCCAAAGACAGCGGAAATGTAAAAAATGTAAGTACTTTTGCAAACTAGATAATGACAGCACTCATCGTTTCTGATGCGTTCTGAACGACTACGAAGGGGGGCATTAAAAAGTCAAATCGGGTATCTACCCAAGAACAATAACACTTCTGCAAAACATTCCTGGTCGGAAGCAGATTGCCAAGAACAGTTTTGGATGGCTGCTGTGTTTAGGTTGTACGGCCTGGCAAATTATCCAGACCGCATCGTGCCAAGGTTCAACGGTTTTCAATGATGCATGTAAATTAAAGAGCTGAAAAGGAATTCTTTAATGGTCCTAGATGTAAATATGAGACGTTACAGAGCTCCTTACTGCAGAGATGCTTCACGGTCTCCCTTAGAAAAAGCCAACAGAGACATTACAGAAATGCGGTAACGTCTTACAGGCGTAAGGGAACATATCAAATACTGCGGTTCAGACACTTCCAGCCCAAGGAACAGGACAAAAATCTTTTTCCTTTACATGAAATATTACACAACTAACCATATTCCCCTCCACGGAACAATGAAGTAATCATGCCTGTGCAAACGTTGCACAAAGAGCCGCTGCTATATTTAAATTGAGAATTATATTTTTCTTCCTGAAATCATCTTTATCCTGCTTGTCATTCAGCAGTTATTCAGTATCATGTCATGCTGCTTCAACTTTAGACTAAAGTTTACACTATAACTTTGCCATCAGCTGTCATTAACCAGACAATAATATCTAAATAAATCTAAATCTAAATGTGATAACACAAGAAAGGCAAAACTGGACATTTTCCCGCCATTTCGGTTTCTGCGAAGATGATGGTATTTCACACAGTGTGCTCACAAAGACTCCAAAATCCCCTAAAGTAGTCAAATTATACATTTGTTATGCATCCAAATAAAAGTCAAAAGAGTTGAAAGTCAAATGGCCATCTGGAAACAAATGATAGGAGGACAGCATGCAAAGGACACATCGCAACAGATGCAGGTGCACCAACAACACCTGGACACACTGGTGATATCCAGACTCGCTGAACTGGAAAATGCAATTTATTAATGGAAATAAGAGTTGAGCGC
Organism: Squalius cephalus; assembly: GCF_949319135.1. Lineage (NCBI taxonomy): Eukaryota > Metazoa > Chordata > Actinopteri > Cypriniformes > Leuciscidae > Squalius > Squalius cephalus. The sequence goes on along the minus strand of NC_137129.1, from coordinate 39,442,839 downwards.
AAACACTCTTCCATGGATTTTCCGTCACCTGAAAGGGATTGTGGTCCAACAGTCTGAGAGCACTAGTGAAAATGCTTCAGTTTTGCATTCTTTTCTATTTGAATACAACATCTTTGTTGATTGCAATTGATGTTATAAGTCGCAAAACAATTTGAGTGAAAAGTTGCATTGAAACATCTAAAAACCCGATGATCATGTACGATGTGAGAGGATCCAAAGAGCATCTTATGCTTCAATAATGCAGAATCTTAAATATTTCTCCTTTAAAATAGGAATGCACAGTTATGAAAATTTTGCCCGATACCAATAATTCTTTAAAGGGGGGGTGAAATGCTCATTTTCACTCAATCTCCTGTTAATCTTGAGTACCTATAGAGTAATATTGCATCCTTCATATCTCCAAAAAGTCTTTTGTTTTATTATATTAATCAAAGAAAGATAGGGTGTACCGAGTCTTTCCGGAAAAAAACGAGCGGCTGGGGGCGGGCCGTGTGGGCGAAGCTTAGCTGTGCTAACGCACCGAGCTAGTGACAACACACAGAGACATTATTTGTTCAACAGTTACTCACCGTCCGGTTCCAACGCACGACCGCGAACCTTTATCATTGCGACTGCTCGATCCTTAAGCATTAGACGATCTGGGCTTTGTTTATAAAACAATCATCGTCGAAATGCAGGGAACAAACAGTCTAACAGTTACACAACTCCGTTTATGCTCAGGAAAACAAACTCCATCCACTGGTGCCTTAACGCCGGGTTCTTTGGGAATCTGTGCAGGGTTGTCTTGCCCTGGCAACCAAAAACACACTTCTTTGGTGACATTGACTTCCCAAAAGCCGGGCAGGGCGCTTTGATGGCGAACTGCTTTCACTCTCTTGCTCTAGTCTGCGAGTGCGCGCGCGGCCGCGATCTTACCGGAGAAGTGCCCTTAGGACCCATATAAGGAAATTCCGCCCTATCTTACGTAAGACAGAGCCATACTCGAAAAAAACTTTCCGAAACTTGTGACAAACCGGAAGGAGTATTTTTGGAACAAAAATACTCCTTCAAACGTACAACTTAGTTTTTGAAACTTTGTCCATGTTTAGCATGGGAATCCAACTCTTTACCAGTGTAAAAAACTCAGTATGCATGAAATAGCATTTCACCCCCCCTTTAAATTTGAAAGCTGATAACCGATATATTGGCCGATAAATCTAAATCCAAATTTGTATATAATTTAAGAACCTGATTCCAAAAACAAAAGTCTCAAAGCCATGTCCCAAACACTCAATTATAATGACGTTCTCATTATAATATTATGTAGTCTATATGACGGACTTGCGCTGCACATGTTGCCTTTGAATGTATTTTCCTTTTTAAAGTGATTCCAATCATATTTCAAGCAATTCAAAAATATCATGTTGAACAGTGCGCATCTGAAGTGTCTCAGCTGAAGGAATTAATAACTTATTCATTGGCTTTAATATATCGGTCAAATGTTCTTATTGTGCCGATAACGAAAACATTAAAAATGTACATATATCGGCCGATACCGATATGGTGGCTGATATATTGTGCATCCCTACTTTAAAATATATTAAAATATATATATAAAAAATAAATCAAAAACTGTTTATTTCCATGCCAAGAAGAATAACAAAAAAAGTTTCAATACACCCACTTTTCAACAAAAAAGTGTTTCCCACAAACCCATAGTTTTCCCATAGTTCCCACAAAAATTATATTATTATTACTAATTATCTCTTGCAAACAGTGTAAAAACATTCAGAATATTGGTTTCATTTTAAATTTAAATGGCTGTAATGGCCAATATCACAGCACCAAAGCTTTAACTTTGTTATTTTAGTATAAAATGCATTTACCATGGTACATTTTTATAGGGCAGTGTTTTCTATAGATCACAGAAAGCTATGGAAAAATAGCTATCAAACCAAATCAGAAAGAGTTTTTTTTGGATGATTGTTCTTGTCCTGGGCTGCAGATGACAGACAGATTCTTACCTCCTCATCGGACGTGTCGTGCTCGTACTCGTCCACCTGTGAGGAAACCTTGAGGCCGCTGTCTCTGTCGGACACAACACGCTCTTCTCCACTCTCCTTCCCAGCGGCTTTCTTCTTCTTCTTCTTCTTTTCCTTTAAATTTTGGCCAGAACTCTGTAGAAAAAATTAAACCACGTTAGTTGTTACCGAAACCTTAGCTTATGTACTCAAATACGAACAATTGTTTTCTATAAACAGGACTATAAATAAAATACTTAATTTATACATGTTTTCTATAAAATTGACTTTAAAAACTAAGTATATAAAAGAAAATCCCATATTTTGTTCACCCCAGTCAAGTTTTTTTTCTTCCCCATACTAACTAAAGTAAATTCACATTTGTAATGTGAAAAATGTGAAAACTATTTTATTGACCATTTTAATCTGACAAAATCTAATGATCAAGATGAAAATCATTACTTTAATCAATAACTGTTAACTGTATCTTACTGATATTAATATATTTATACACTAAATGGTAGTATTTGTTGTACTCTCTTTACTTTAGGCAGATTTTAAATTTAAAAAATGGTATTACACTAATTTACATGTAAATATTACTGATCAAGAATCAAGAAAAATTTGCACTAAAAACAAGAAAAAATGTAATTATTAAAAACAAAAAACAAACAGAAAAAAAGTACTAGGTCTGTAACTAGTAGCAGTGCAAAGAAACACTATTTTATAGTGTCCCTGTAACACATCTTACATGTACTTACTATGGTATTTACATTAACATTTATGCATTTAGCAGACGCTTTTATCCAAAGCGACTTACATTTCAAGGTACACATTTACATTATGAGTTCTTGCTTTCCCTGGGAATTGAACCCATGACCTTGGCGTTGCAAGCGCCAACGCTCTACTGTTTAAGCTAACCCTAAACCAAACCCTAACTCTAACCTAAATTATATAGAAAGTACATGTTTTTATGTGCATATTTACGCTGTACTCGTGTAACTAACTAATGTAACATACTGTAACAAGCACTAGTTATTGGCAAAGCAATGGTGTGCAACTAGTATGTGCAGCGCATTGTGCTTAATCATTAAAAACAAATGCAAAAATTGTGCAAAAACGTTTTTAAAACACTCATTTCATGCTGTTGTAGAAAAACACACTTCAGTACAGCATTTCCCAAAGACCCTGTTTTTTACGGCAGCATGACAGTCTACATGCTTCAGATATGCGGTTTATTTCAGTTCGCGCACAAACTTCCTGTGGGTGATTTACACGTGTGCCGTTGAAAAGCAGTCACCAGAACCTCACATCCTGGCCGAGACGCCGGGACATCGGGATGAAAGCTCCCAGTACCGCATGTTATTTACCACAGCCCATCAGTCACGAGAAGGCCAAACGGACTGAACATCTCCTAACAGGGTCGAGAGGAAGAGCAGCTTTGAGCCGCCGCGTCTCCCTCGAGCCCGAGATGGGGCAGGTGAGCAACCTGTGCTGATTTACGGCTCCTTAACGTCCCGCTATCTCTTGGACTGCAGAGCTAAGTGAAACACTTCCTCCCTGAAGCCCAGTTAAATCCACATCAAGACGCTCGAGCCCTGCGTTCCTGAATGCCTCGTGCAGCCCGGGGGACGGCCCATTTTTCCGCTAGCCCTGAAGATCTAAAAACAAGCTGAAACAGAGTTTAGGAGAGGAAGAGTTGGGGGAATGACACCGGTTGTTCTGAGTCATTAAACCGCAGGCCAAATCAGGACGTGACCTGTTAGGATAAGCAGCCATATCGAAAATTCACAGTGAATTTGCTGCCAATTCAAAATTGTGAATATCATGAGGACTTCTGTTTCATTGTGCCAGTTGATTCTTCCTTGCATTGAGTATAAAAGCATTAAAACAGATGTTTTCTCTGATTTTAACAAACACCACTGAAGTTTGTTCACAAATCAATTCAAACCATGAACTAATTCAGAGACTCACATGCACCCCCTGAAAGTGATCATGGAAGTAATTTTGCAATAAATTTGAGTGTTTCAGTAAGAATACTGTATATGCATGTACAAATGAGTTTATGACTATGCTTTGTTATATAGATGTATAAATGAAAATGATTCAATCTTATTCTTCCCTGTGTTCATGCAATGAAAAACACTCAAAACATACACTCAAAAGTTTTCATGTATTCTTTTTTCATATACCATTCAAAAGTTTGGGGTCAGTAATAATATATATATTTCGTTAATAATATATCGTTTCCAACTGTATTCTTTGCCAAGTACCAACGCAAGTTTTGTTTTGTAAATCGTCAGACATGATTTTTACCACTTCATTAAGTTTTTCTTTGTAGAAAGCCTTTCTTTAAAGCGATTTTCGTTTTGTACAAATTGTATCTTAATTTTAATAAATGTTTCATCAACCAATTGCATGTATTTAATAAATAAAAAGCAAATGACAATATAATAACCGTGACATGGAGGCGCCGGTGCGCCGCGTTCACTTGCATTGCATTGTGAACTAGAGCGCATCTCATCGTAAATGAATGAAATTCAGCGTAGCAATGGTGTGCAACTAGTATGTGCAGCGCATTGTGCTTAATCATTAAAAACAAATGCAAAAATTGGCCTATGCCTCATGCATTAGCATTAAATATCTTTGCTGCATCCTTTCTAGAACAGACAAGGGCTTTCTTGCGGCTCGCATCAGCAGAGCATTGCATCGTCCATAGACCGCAAAACAATCGGCGGATGGCGGGCGGGTGCGGCTTTGAAATTTGGTCAAAAAACGTTGATGCGGATGATGAGTTTTGTGATGCGGTTGCGGATTAAATAATACCCCATCCGCGTATCTCTATCGATAACAACATTGAACACTACACAAATATTAATTTTATTTTTTTTAATTTAGGCGATCAAATAGCTAATCAGTGTCTGCTCGTTTATTCAAACTAAATTGTCCTATAACAGACGAACGTCGCATTAAATCAGGGATACATCGATACAAAAATTGTCCGATAACCAATAATTCTTTATATTTGAAAGCCCATAAGCGATATATTGGCCATTTGGCTGATAAATCTAAATCCAAATGTGTATAATTTTTGAGAGCCTGATAACAAAAACAAAAGTCTCATCATTATAATGTTCTCATTATAGTTGTATGTAGCCTACAGATTTTGCACTGCACATGTTGCACTGAACTGTATTTTCCTTTTTGAAGTGATTCCAATCATATTTCAAGCAAATTCATTATTTATCGGCTATAATATAATCATCCGATGCCGATATGGTGGCCGATATATCATGCATTCCTAAAATTAAATTGATGAAATTTTGCAGTAAAGACATATATAATGATTTCCATTTCAAATAAATGCTGATCTTTTGAACTTTCTACTCATCAAAGAATCCTGAATAAAAATATATCACGGTTTCCACAAAAATATGAAGCAGCAGCACAACTGTTTTCATCACTGATTAATAATAATATATGTTTCTTGAGCAGCAAATCATCATATTAGAATGATTTCTGAAGGATCATGTGACACTGAAGACTGGAGTAATGATGCTGAAAATTCAGCTTTTCATCACAGGAATAAAACGACATTTTACAATATATTTACATAGAAAACAGTTGTTTTAAATTGTAATACTATTTCACAATTTTACTGTTTTTACTGTATTTTTGATCAAATAAATGCAGCCTTGGTGAGCAGAAGAGACTTCTTTCAAAAACGCAACTCTTACAACGTTAGTGTTTATTTTCATATATATATATATATATATTTACTGGGTAATATAACATTTAAATTAAACTATCCAATAGTCTTGCATGTGCACATTTAGTTATTAATTTAGTAAAATATTTTGAAAACGTGCGTTAACAAGATTTTACTTTTTTAAATTCTGAATCTAATTAGCAATAGTTGAAATAAGTAAAAAATAAGTAAAACATACAATTAAAAAAAGTCGTCTTTTCAGGCCCTTTCGTAACAATCACAGGAAGAGATAAAGCTGAAAATGATCAAAAATATAACATTATTTAGCTATACATCACCCAGGCACATTTTGCCAAACATGTACAGGGATCCTTCACACGTGAAATGAACACACTAGTTACTTACTGCAAGAGTCCGGTAATAAAAGAAGGATGTGGGGGCAGAGAAATCAGCTTTTGACAGATGATTTGACCAGATGATGTTCGAGTAGAGCTCACGGTGTGGATTCAGATTAAAAACAAGCTCTTCAGGACGTCTGGCGGCCCGTGGCCTAACGCCAGAGCAACCGCAAAACCCATGTGGGCTGAAGATGTTGCAGACCAAAAGCATGACGACGAGCGCTCGAGACTCCAAAGTTACAAAAAACCGAACACACTCTTACACACACACAAACTATATTACATTATATATTAAAAGAAATGAATACTTATTTCATTATATTTCATCTTATATATACTTTTAGTTGCTTTTATTCAGCTAGGAAGGACACATTAAATTGATCAAAAGTGACAGCAAATTTCTATATAGTTTTGTTCTATTCAGTACAAAAGATTTCTGTATAAAAAATCCTTGGGAAAAAAAGTATCAGGGTTTCAACAAAAAATATGAACTGTTCTTAACATTGAGAATCAAAAATATTTCTCAAGTCATCATATTAGACTGATTTCTGAAGGATCATGAGTCATTGAAGACGACGAGTAATGATGCTGAAAATTGATCACAGGAATAAATTACATTTTAATATATATTCAGATAGAAAACCATTATATAAAATTGTAATATGTCACAATATTTCTGGTTTACTGTATTTTTGATCAAAAAATAAAGTCATATTATAATATTTAGGCTATACATATATAATAGTTTACAACGGTTGTGTTAAAGCAATATATTAACCAACATAAATATATATATTTGACTGGATTCTACAATATTTGTGCATTATTACAATTATTAAAATATATTGCTTAAGCAACGTATTGTAATATTATTCCAATGAATGCATGAATCAGACAAAGAAACGAACACACTGACAGGCTTTTGGACCGCATCTCGCATCCGTTTCGAACCTGCACGCACACATTCAGTGTGTGTAACGCCGCACACCAACGTTTGCACAATAACGTGTTTTTAATGTGTGTTGGCGGACTGTCCCGGGTTCCGCTCCGAAGGCCTCGAGTCGCTCATTATTTCGTTTGCTTCCTCTGAACTGTGGTTGAGTTATAGAGTGAGTGAGTTACGGATGGAACAATCCGACGCCACTCATCAACATTCGCGCTGATACTTAATTAAGACCGTGGCTACTCAATTAAAGTGTCCCGTCTGGCCCGTCACGTGTGTCAGCGATGGAAGCGGACCAGCCGTGTCTGCAACGCGTGCTGTGTGTGGGCGTGCGTTAGAGAAAGAGCGAGTTTGATGGTAAGATGAGCCCCTCTGGTCTTTCCCTCCCCGTCCCGATGCGAGCGTGAATCAGACACACGGCTGCAGGAAATCTCGCAGGAATCGTAACGTCTCCGGCAGCCGCGTTAACTTCTGCCTGGTGTGCATCAGTCAGAGTCTTGATCCATCTCTCAGAAGACCCTCAACAAAAGAGCGCAGGGAAAAAAACACAAGCTGGGGGAGCGGATTAAAAAGTTGAGACAGGAACAATACGTCCCACGGCCTCCGCTGCAACGCCAGACAGAGATTTCAAAGCTGCGAATTTGATCGTGTCCCGCGGTAATGTCAGACACATCCGCTGGTGCGCAACACTTTGGCTCTGAAGCTCACACTGCTGATCCTGACGAATGAGAGCAGGAAGAAATGCTGCTCACATGTGAAGAGGCCTAATATACACCAGTGATGGACCATAAGACCAGCATCATCAGCAAGGGCTGTTAAGCATGAACACTTGGCCACCTTTACAGATGCATTAGCTCTTTCTGGGCCTGCACTAACAGTCTTGCCAATGGACACTGAATAATGTTTGTAAATCATTTTAGAAAGTTAGTTTTGGCACAAGACGTATAAGAGCTGTTGGCTCGCGTGGGTTTAGGTTCGGGTCTCACTTTCCCATCAACATTGATTGCTCTATAAAAATAGTGATTATTCTATAAAAATAAAGGGGAAAAGCCCAATAAATAAATAATAAATACAATTTTACATATACTTGATATACACACATATGTTCTAATATGCTGATTTGGTTCTCAAGAAACATTTATTTTATTATTAATGTTAAGCACAGTTGTGCTGCTTAATACTTGAGGAAAGTGTTTTTTCCAGGATTCTTTGATTAATAGAAAGTCAAAAGAACTGAATTCATTATAAATTAGAGGTGGGCATAGATTAATTTTTTTAATCTAGATTAATCTAGATTAATTTTGAAATTAATCTAGATTAATCTAGATTAAAATGGCTCATTTGAATTCTGCCGAAGGCATTCAGAATATGTGTGCTACCCAAATAATGACTAAAAAGTAAGTCTTTGAGAACGGGTTTCTCAAGCCAGGTGGCGCATTAGACCAGGGGCTCATCTCCTGTTTCCAAAATGCATCACAAACTGCTTGAGAAAGCTGTTCTACTCATAGACTGTAAAAGGTTACTACTGTACTGTTACCGTCCGTAGGCAACATTAGGTAGGCCTATGTTATTATCAACTACTATAGGCTATCAATTAGGGATGGGCGATATGGCCTAAAATCCATATTGTGATATACATTGCAGCCTCTTGCGATAACGATATTATAATAAAACCATTTCAGAACAGGTTACACAGACCCTGCTAAACAATTGCTAAATGTAATTTTTTATTTTTTTTTTTATTTTTTGAAAGGGTGTATGTAGTTCTGAGAACATATATTGTGCAAAACTGTAAGTATACAACATAATTTTGCCGATAAATAAAATGTAAGTACACTAGCTGCAGAGACTTAAGTAGGTCTAATGTTTATTATGGCTTGGAGCTTATGAAACCCCAAATTTAAAATTAGAATATTGTCTAACTGATGTCTTTTCAGTTAAAAAGAAACACAACAACGATTCTTAAAATCGGGCGCTTTTAATAAAAAGAGATTATGTGCTACACCACTCACTAAGATATATTGGGAATAATACGCGCGCGCTGGTATTCAGTGATATGTTTCGTTTTGAATTTGAGGTGGTAGCTGCTAGAACGGATTAGTCGTGTGTTAACTTACCGAACTGTTACCCCACACAGTCTACGTTGGACGGCTTAAATCCGAACCAAGTCCAAATAATGGATGTTGCACGGATCTTTTACACCAGCTTTCACTTTCAGCCGTGTTTACTTAAGATGACGATGAATATGATGCGTTGTAGCCGGGTGTTCCTCGCGGCCGCGGGTAGATTGCGTCATCATAGCTTGTGTAGCTTGAGCCAGCTCCCAACCCAACTTGGAGAATAGATTAACGGCGATATTTTTTTTATCGCGCGATAAGAGTCTCGCGTTAACGCAGCGCGTTAACGCCGATAACGGCCCACCACTATTATAAATATAACTTTTCTTGAAAATTCATTTCTTATTCATTTCAAAAATGTCTTTACTGTCTTTATCACTTTAATGTGCCTTTGATAAATTAAAGTTTTTTTTATTGTTTTTTAAATCTTACACACCCCAAGCAGCTAAAACTGTTTTCAACATTGATGATAATAAGAAATTATCTTAGAATGATTTCTGAAGGATCATGTGACTGAAGACTGAAGTAATGATGTGAAAAATTCAGCTTTGCATCACAGGAATAAACTATATTTAAAAATATATTACAACAGAAACCAGTTCATTTAAACTGTAATAATATTTCACAGTATTACTGTTTTTACTGTATTTTTGATCAAATAAATGCAGCCTTGGTGAGATTAAGAGACTACTTTCAAAAACATTAATGTTTCCAAACTTTAGACCAGTAGTGTACAAGTACAGGGTGGGCCATTTATATGGATACACCGTAATAACATGGGAATGGTTGGTGATATTAAAGTCCTGTTTGTGGACTTCTAAATGGCCACCATGGTCACCACCCATCTTGAGGAGTTTGCCCCCTCACATATACTAATGTGCCACAAACAGGACTTTAATATCACCAACCATTCCCATGTTATTACGGTGTATCCATATAAATGGCCCACCCTGTATAATATATAATATTCATATATATATATATATAGTGTAAAAACACTGATATTGATATCTGATACAAGTTCTGCATTGGTCAGTATGTGATATGGCAGGGCCGATGGCTGATAAATTGCGGATACACATAATACTATGGTAAACGAGATACTGGAAAAAAAAACCCACTGAATTTAAAACAACAACAATAACATACTAACAACATGAACACCACTTAACATTTACTCAATATAACCTATTCATAAAAAACTAAGGTAACACTATTTTACAGTGTCCTTGTTACATATGTTACATGTACTTACCATAGTAAATACAGTAAATTATGCATAATTACATGCAATTAACCCTCAACCAAATCCTAATCCTACCCTTACCCTATAGTAAGTACATGTTGTTAATTATTATTACTCAGTACTTAAATGTATAATTACATTGTAACAATGACACCTTAAAATAAAGTGTGACCAAAACTAATCGTGTTCTTCTAATACAATGGCTGAAGGAGTGAAGGCAAATTTAAAACACTCTCTCTTCTGACTGCTGTAATCAATCTCCCAAACTAAAATGTAAGACAGAACATACAGTCGACAAGGTTGCTGGTAGATTTGTAACTGACATTTCTTTTTTTAACTTTGTAGTTTCTGAGCTTTGTAACCGTAACAAAACATGATCTAGAACACATGTCCTTTAACTGACGATGCACACCAGCAATGTTTTAACGTTTTGAGACGCTGATTTCACAAAAACGTGTTATTTATAATGCATAGCATGAAACTCGAGTTCTCTAGGGGAGTGATGTCATCGTGATTGACAGCTGTTGAGTTCACCAGCGGACTGAGGCAGCATTTTCACTGCTACAGATAAATATTGACTTTCTTCTGTGCCAGACACCTGCCATTTACCAAGATCACATGTTTCTCTGTCCATGACTCCAGATCAATGCACACCGAATGACAGTTTGACAATCTACGTCCTTCTCTTCGTCCACTGATGCAGAAGCACAGGTTGGTGAAGAGCTGGCATTCACACTATCAGTGATGCAGCATTAGGGGGCGCTAGAGAGTGAGGATCAGAGGTGGAACTGAAAGATATACAGCAGCCCAAAAATATTTGGACAATTAAAAATGTTTCAATGTCATTGCATTAGAAAATAAAGCATCAAATCAAGTGTCAGTATCTGAGCTCAAAAGCAGCAAGATCTTTTCTCAAAGCTGACTTCGCTTTTCTTTATCTCACGTCCGACATCTACAGAGTTGCACAATACATTCTTCTTAATTTTCACAACACTATGTTTTATCAAATCCAAAAAAAAGTTATTTTATAAAATAATTTACGTTTTTAGAAATGTCTTCTGTGAGCACTTGACTTAGATAAATAAAACAACTAATTAACTAACTAAATAAATTAATCAATCTCTATATGCTTGAACTATTTTTTTTTATTATTATTTTATTATCCTTCATTGTCTAGCCTGTAGACCAGAAAATTGACAAAACAATTTTTTAAATAACCCAAAATAGCTTAAAAAAAAAAAAAAAATTCATTTCGGATTTTAATTTGTTTCCTCAGTCTTGGAAACCCAGAATAGTGGATTTGAAGGTGATTTCATGACCTGGAAAAGTCTTGGAAAATGGTATAATGGATATGATATTTTTAAAAATATTTTATAAGACAGTAATAGCTATTTCTGCATAATAAAAGCATCCTTTAATCACAGAAAACTGGAAATGATATGTAAATTGATGGGTCATTAAAAATGTGAACCTTGAAATACATTCAGTATTTCAATGTAAATGAATTCATAATTACTTCGCTGTAATAACAGCTGCTTTTCAGAAGCAAAAAATAACAGCTAGAAATATCTTGGTTTACATTGAGGGCTTTGAATATTGTCATGGACAAAGAAGGCCTCGACGTCAAACAAAAATTCAGAACCAAAGTTCTAGACGATGTTTGAAATGTTGTATTTTTAGCACTTCTCGTGTTCTCGCCTCCTTATAATTAATTGCTTTTTAAATATTTAGATAAAAGCATCTGCTAAATGAATAAATGCAAATATTAGCGTGTTTTTAAGCAAGCTGCTTTGATATCGCGTTACACAATGCAATGACATGCAGACATTTGTCTGACTGAAGTGTCCAAATATTCTTTGGAGTCGCTGCACTATATTCCACAACACTGTCTGGAAATGTGACACTCCATATGACAGAAAGTCAGCTGAATGCAATACATTTGGCAATAACAAATACAGTTCTAATGGAAATCCCATCTGTATAAGAGCTGCAAACGCAGTAAAGCACAGAAAACTAGAGGTTCCTAGACTGTCATGCCACACCATGTCTGATCGAAACAGATCATGCAACTAACGCCTACAGTCACCATAATATTCCTCTGTTTTCTGCACTGAACTCTTTAATGTTTTTGGGATCCACATGTAAATCTGACAGACTCTGGATCCCTGTCTGAGTTTCTAGAACTCCACTGATAAACTAACATGATAAATATAAAAGTATTTAAAGCAATAGTTCTCCCAAAAATGAAAATGATCTGGTAGCACTTTATTTTACAGTCATGTTCCCCATGTACATACTGTGTACTTTATAGTTATTACAATAACTGGGTAATATCTAGGTACTAACCCTGAACCTAGACCTAAACCTATGTAGTTACTTTATATTACCCAGTACTTTCTTATGCAAGTAAACTGCAAGTCCACAAGTGCAAGTACTGTAAAATAAAGTGCAGCCAATAATTTTCATTTTTTGGGGAACTATTCCTTTAAAACTGGTAACAAGTATATATATATTAGGGCTGTCAAACGATTAATCGCATCCAAAATAAAAGTTTGTGTTTACATAATATATGTGTGTGTATGGAGTATAATTATTTTCTATATATAAATACACACACATGCATATATATTTAAGAAAAATGTGTTATTTATATATAAAATATTTATATATAATATAAATTATATATATAATATAAATATATATAAACAGTATATACATGCAAATATTTCTTAAATATATACATGCATGTATGTGTATTTATATATAGAAAATAATTATACACCGTACACACATATATTATGTAAAAACAAACTTTTATTTTGGATTAATCGCGATTAATCGTTTGACAGCCCTAATATATATATATATGGACTGAAATCAAATAAAACCAAAAGGCCTACATCAGTCATACATCAGTCATACATCACTCTTACGACCACACGTCTCGTGACAAGCTTGACGGCATGGAAATGAGAATGTGATGTGTTGTAACATAACCGTCGCACTGAAAAACTTTTGCTGAGAGCTCAGTTAGAATATTTTAAACTTACATGTGAAAAGGACGCAAAAGGCGAGCCCGAGGATATCACACAGGCAATCTGCAACTGCAGAAGAAGGTGATGGTGCCGGTGAGGGAGGACCCGTTCACACCGGCTATTAAGATGTGTTTTGGTCGATCGGATCACAAGTGGACGATGCTAAAGACAGCTGTAAACGGGGTCTAAAACGCTTTGAGCTTGTCCACTTTCGACCGCTTCCAAAGGTTGTCGAAAACTCATTCGACTGGATTGCTTTCGTAGTGTCATGTGATCGAATGTGTTCAAACAGCCACAAAAGACGTGAACATTATGGGAAGAGCTCTAGCCAGACGAGATTTAAATTTTGTCGGCTGGAGACCCAAGTTTGGTTTGAAGACGAAAAACATACCAAGCACAATGTTCTTCCACCATTCCTGATTTCTAACACACTCTCACTGCATTCGGCTGGTCTTCAGCTGTCAGAGCAGAAACGAAAACTGATGCTCTCCGTATGTTTTTCCGTCATCTCTGGTTGCGTTCATATGTAAATTGCGTGAGTTTATTTTGTCCATTGTATTGAAAGATCTGAAGAAACCCATATATTTACCCGCCTATAGACAGAACAGGACAGATTGTTGAAAGTGGACAAAAGAGGCGGATTAAACACCAGGAGTAAACGGGAAAGTGTCTCCCTCGTCTACTTGTGATCCGATCGACCAAAACGCATCTTAATTCCAGGTGTAAACAAGGCCTGAGTCTCAAAACACAAATCTTTACAGACATTGTCTGCTGGCATAAGGTATTTATTCATCGCACTTTAACAAGTAATCTGAACGGCCCAGTTCATGTGCAATATTTAGTGTTAAACAAATTGTTGTTTGTTATGTTAGTGTTTGAAATTAATCTGCTTTGTTTATCATTGTCTGATTGTGTGGACCTATTATAGGCTGCTATTAGCTATATATTATTATTATAAAATAACAAGAATATTAACAATGTTATTGTGTTGTCGTACGATTATTATTAGGCCTATCGTCAATGTTTTATGTTAATGTAATATGCAAAGAAAATGAAATGTGGAAGAACTACGATGCTGTTTTCAGCATGTTCAAACAACTGTTCAAGAAAGGATGCTGTTTTGTGAATATAGGTTTATCACATTGCAATTCAATATTGACGTGGGCTGTAGTTTTGTAGTCTGTTTTTAAAACGTTTACAGTGAGGAGTATCCTAATCCTTATTTTATGAGCGTGTTGGCGATGTGCCGAATATATGCTGTGATGTTAACGTGAAACTTGGGTGGGAAATTTGATAATAATAATAATAACAATAATTTAATACATTATGGGAAAACGAGACAAATATTTTCTTGATATCTCGACTGTTGTCTATCAGCACAATATTGTGCATGAAGACGATCATAGACTTTAAAAGGGAAAACGCATAATATCTTGCTTTTGGTGTTTAGTTGAGTTTAGGGTGGATTTCAGCTCTTTAAAGGCAACAGAGATGCAACTTTAAATTGCAGGGCACCAGAAAAAACACATTTTCCATGTCAACATGCTGCTTCATAATATTACCTGAGGTTTGGTCACATCTTTGGCAGACAGCCGATCGTCTCCATCACCGCTGGCGGCTTTATCTTCCCCGACATCAGAGCTCTTTTCTTCATCACCGTCCTCCTCTTCCTCATCATCATCCTCCTCATCTTCATCATCACTGTCACTGCCTGATTCTTCAAGCCCGGAGAAGACGCTCTCTTCACTGTCTGACAGATCAGCCTGATCTTCATCACCATCATCTAGATGAACATCTTTCCCGCCATCCTTATCAAAGATGGGCAGCTGAGAAAAAAACATATAAAAGTTTCAGTGTAAGTATGAAAGTATCAGCAGACCATCACAAATGCAAACTCATTACTGCATAACCCTACACAAATATACCTAATTTTACTTTTGTAATGAAAATCATACATGGATCAAAAAGGTTTTCAATGACATGAGAAATATATATTCAGTCATGTGCTTCCAAACTTATAATAATATACTACTGTTATATCATATAACATAAAACATTACACCGTAGGCAGAAAGTATAAGCAGTAAACAGGGTAGACAAACTACAAGAGAAAGCGTTAAACGTATTCCGTGAAGTGTCTATATGTAGGCCTAGTCATTATTAAATGTATTATTATTGCAAATTGTATTATTATTCTCTATCTATTTCAGTCAGAACGCTGCAATTTAACCTCGCGCTACATAAACACGCGTGTTATCATATAACGCGTTATATACAACTACTGTCTGACTGCTTTAAAACAACACTATATCAATATAACATCAAATCATACCTGGTCGTCTTCATTCTCCTCTATATTTCTTTTTTTATTCTTTAATTTAGTCATGGTGCCGCTGTGAGTTGGACGCATGTTAAAACTGCGACCATGTGGGTTTGAATCAGTGACGTCAAAGGTCAAACCATGACGCGTTTGTTTTATTTCTCATTCCTTTTATATAAAACGTTTTAAAATATCATTAGTTTTGTATTTCCTTACAACTGGTCGTTTTTTTAAAATAGAATGCTTTCGATTTGATTGCGTTTAATTAAAACCGTGTCTGAGACAAAAGGTTAAAGTTCACCGTTGAACACGTGCACATTTAAAACCTTTAATTTGTCAAATTAATTATTTTTAGCGCATTAAAACAAATAGAAAGAGAAGTATATTTGTTTTTCTTTATGCGTTCAGTATTTATTTATTTTCTAAATTAGTGCGATATTTTAAACAGGCGTCGCAATTGCGTCATTATAGCGCGACGCTTATCAGCGCCCCTTGTTTTCTACGCAGTTTCGTCGCGATGTGTATTTAACGGAAATTTCCACTCCTTCTGAACCATCATAAACACCTATGCAGATTAAATTATGTTAAATATCTCTCTTTAAGCGGGATCCGGACACTCTGAGGGGGAAAGATAATCAAATTCGTGTGTTTAAAGAGCGCAGTCTGTGTTCGTTCAGTAACACTTTTAGTTTGTAACTCTGCTCTTCTTCATCAGTGACTCAGTATAGAGATTTAATCGTCGTCAGAAATCATCACTAAACTGTCTCTGATGGAGTATCACAGTGTGGGCCCTGGAGGGGTAATAGTCTCGGGCAACAACGTACCTGCGTTTCTGACCAAACTGTGGACGCTGGTGGAGGATCCGGACACAGACCCGTTAATCTGCTGGAGTCCTGTGAGTTCTGGCTTTGGGTTTCAGGTGGTTTGGGGAAGGTTTACAGCTCTGGATTATAGTTAGATTCTTATGAAATGAGCAAATTTAGGCCTAAACCAGTACGTCTTAAAATAACCTCTGATATGGAGGCGCTGGATCCTGAATTTACTGTTGTTTTGCCTTCTATTAATAAGTGGCCCTGATGATACTTGGGCTAAATGGGCTTGAGACAGTTTACAGATCCGTCTTTTAGTTTAGATTCAATCGTCATGAGCCAGTTTAGACTCTTAAAATGTATAAAGCATTGATTTAATTATATTTGTATCCTGTCTAAATCTGGAGTAGCCTATTATAAGTGGATTTGCCTGGTGCTTTTGTTTTTTTAGGCTGACTGTCAGGACAGACTACAGATCTTTTAGGTCACCGTTTTTATCTCAGAATCTTTTGACATTTTGTAGTTCTGTCATTGATTTGTTTGTTTACTAAACTCTTAGGTCAGATTTCACAGACATGGCTTAGAGTAAGCCAGGATTAGGCCTCAGTTTGTTTAGAAGTAGCTTTTATAAATGTAAATAGCCTAATATTACTGGTGTGCATCTTGAGACAAAACAACGACACTGACATATTTCAAAGATAGGCCTATGACAGTGCAAGTTGCTTTTCAATTAAAACAGCTCAAAGATGCGTTTTAGTTTGGGAGTAGTCTTAAAGGGATAGTTCACCCAAAAATGAAAATTCTGCCATTAATTACTCACCCTCATATAATTCTTAACCCATAAGACTTTTGTTCATCTTCAGAACACAAGATCTTTTTGATGAAATCTGAGAGATTTCTATTCCTCCATTGACAGCCACGCAACTACCACTTTGACGTTTCAAAAAGTTCATAAAGGGATTTTAAAACTAATCCATATGCTTTGAGCGATTTAGTCCAAATTTTCTTACGGAAGCTCAAACGTGCTGCGTAACACGAGAATGAACCTCATTGGTTCTTGTAGAAGCTCAAACGTGCTGCGTAACACGAGAATGAACCTCATTGGTTCTTGCTGAAGCTCAAACGTGCTGTGTAACACGAGAATGAACCTCATTGTTTCTTGCTGAAGCTCAAACGTGCTGCGTAACACGAGAATGAACCTCATTGGTTCTTGCTGAAGCTCAAACGTGCTGTGTAACACGAGAATGAACCTCATTGGTTCTTGCTGAAGCTCAAACGTGCTGTGTAACACGAGAATGAATCTCATTGGTTCTTGATGAAGCTCAAACGTGCTGTGTAACACGAGAATGAACCTCATTGGTTCTTGCTGAAGCTCAAACGTGCTGCGTAACACGAGAATGAACTTCACTGGTTCTTGCTGAAGCTCAAACGTGCTGCGTAACACGAGAATGAACCTCATTGGTTCTTGTGGAAGCTCAAACGTGCTGCGTAACACAAGAATGAACCTCATTGGTTCTTGCTGAAGCTCAAACGTGCTGCGTAACACGAGAATGAACTTCACTGGTTCTTGCTGAAGCTCAAACGTGCTGCGTAACACGAGAATGAACCTCATTGGTTCTTGTGGAAGCTCAAACGTGCTGCGTAACACGAGAATGAACCTCAATGGTTCTTGCTGAAGCTCAAACGTGCTGCGTAACACGAGAATGAACTTAACTGGTTCTTGCTGAAGCTCAAACGTGCTGCGTAACACGAGAATGAACCTCATTGGTTCTTGCTGAAGCTCAAACGTGCTGCGTAACACGAGAATGAACCTCATTGGTTCTTGATGAAGCTCAAACGTGCTGCGTAACACGAGAATGAACCTCATTGGTTCTTGTAGAAGCTCAAACGTGCTGCGTAACAAGAGAATGAACCAATGAACCTCATTGGTTCTTGCTGAAGCTCAAACGTGCTGTGTAACACGAGAATGAACCTCATTGGTTCTTGCTGAAGCTCAAACGTGCTGCGTAACACGAGAATGAACTTCACTGGTTCTTGCTGAAGCTCAAACGTGCTGCGTAACACGAGAATGAACCTCATTGGTTCTTGCTGAAGCTCAAACGTGCTGCGTAACACGAGAATGAACCTCATTGGTTCTTGATGAAGCTCAAACGTGCTGCGTAACACGAGAATGAATCTCATTGGTTCTTGCTGAAGCTCAAACGTGCTGCGTAACACGAGAATGAACCTCATTGGTTCTTGCTGAAGCTCAAACGTGCTGCGTAACACGAGAATGAACTTCACTGGTTCTTGCTGAAGCTCAAACGTGCTGCGTAACACGAGAATGAACCTCATTGGTTCTTGCTGAAGCTCAAACGTGCTGCGTAACACGAGAATGAACCTCATTGGTTCTTGATGAAGCTCAAACGTGCTGCGTAACACGAGAATGAACCTCATTGGTTCTTGATGAAGCTCAAACGTGCTGCGTAACACGAGAATGAACCTCATTGGTTCTTGCTGAAGCTCAAACGTGCTGCGTAACACGAGAATGAACCTCATTGGTTCTTGATGAAGCTCAAACGTGCTGCGTAACACGAGAATGAACCTCATTGGTTCTTGATGAAGCTCAAACGTGCTGCGTAACACGAGACTGAACCTCATTGGTTCTTGTAGAAGCTCAAACGTGCTGTGTAACACGAGAATGAACCTCATTGGTTCTTGCTGAAGCTCAAACGTGCTTTGTAACACGAGAATGAACCTCATTGGTTCTTGATGAAGCTCAAACGTGCTGCGTAACACGAGAATGAACCTCATTGGTTCTTGATGAAGCTCAAACGTGCTGCGTAACACGAGAATGAACCTCATTGGTTCTTGATGAAGCTCAAACGTGCTGCGTAACACGAGAATGAACCTCATTGGTTCTTGCTGAAACTCAAACGTGCTGCGTAACACAAGAATGAACCTCATTGGTTCTTGCAGAAGATCAAACGTGCTGCGTAACACGAGAATGAACCTCATTGGTTCTTGCTGAAACTCAAACGTGCTGCGTAACACGAGAATGAACCTCATTGGTTCTTGTAGAAGCTCAAACGTGCTGCGTAACACGAGAATGAACCTCATTGGTTCTTGCAGAAGATCAAACGTGCTGCGTAACACGAGAATGAACCTCATTGGTTCTTGCTGAAGCTCAAACGTGCTGCGTAACACGAGAATGAACCTCATTGGTTCTTGCTGAAGCTCAAACGTGATGCGTAACACGAGAATGAACCACATTGGTTCTTGATGAAGCTCAAACGTGCTGCGTAACACGAGAATGAACCTCATTAGTTCTTGCTGAAACTCAAACGTGCTGCGTAACACGAGAATGAACCTCATTGGTTCTTGATGAAGCTCAAACGTGCTGCGTAACACGAGAATGAACCTCATTGGTTCTTGTAGAAGCTCAAACGTGCTGCGTAACACGAGAATGAACCTCATTGGTTCTTGCTGAAGCTCAAACGTGCTGCGTAACACGAGAATGAACCTCATTGGTTCTTGCTGAATCTCAAACGTGCTGCGTAACACGAGAATGAACCTCATTGGTTCTTGTAGAAGCTCAAACGTGCTGCGTAACACGAGAATGAACCTCATTGGTTCTTGTAGAAGCTCAAACGTGCTGCGTAACACGAGAATGAACCTCATTGGTTCTTGCTGAAGCTCAAACGTGCTGCGTAACACGAGAATGAACCTCATTGGTTCTTGCTGAAGCTCAAACGTGCTGCGTAACACGAGAATGAACCTCATTGGTTCTTGATGAAGCTCAAACGTGCTGCGTAACACGAGAATGAACCTCATTGGTTCTTGATGAAGCTCAAACGTGCTGCGTAACACGAGAATGAACCTCATTGGTTCTTGATGAAGCTCAAACGTGCTGCGTAACACGAGAATGAACCTCATTGGTTCTTGCTGAAACTCAAACGTGCTGCGTAACACGAGAATGAACCTCATTGGTTCTTGCAGAAGATCAAACGTGCTGCGTAACACGAGAATGAACCTCATTGGTTCTTGCTGAAACTCAAACGTGCTGCGTAACACGAGAATGAACCTCATTGGTTCTTGTAGAAGCTCAAACGTGCTGCGTAACACGAGAATGAACCTCATTGGTTCTTGCAGAAGATCAAACGTGCTGCGTAACACGAGAATGAACCTCATTGGTTCTTGCTGAAGCTCAAACGTGCTGCGTAACACGAGAATGAACCTCATTGGTTCTTGCTGAAGCTCAAACGTGATGCGTAACACGAGAATGAACCACATTGGTTCTTGATGAAGCTCAAACGTGCTGCGTAACACGAGAATGAACCTCATTAGTTCTTGCTGAAACTCAAACGTGCTGCGTAACACGAGAATGAACCTCATTGGTTCTTGTAGAAGCTCAAACGTGCTGCGTAACACGAGAATGAACCTCATTGGTTCTTGCTGAAGCTCAAACGTGCTGCGTAACACGAGAATGAACCTCATTGGTTCTTGCTGAATCTCAAACGTGCTGCGTAACACGAGAATGAACCTCATTGGTTCTTGTAGAAGCTCAAACGTGCTGCGTAACACGAGAATGAACCTCATTGGTTCTTGTAGAAGCTCAAACGTGCTGCGTAACACGAGAATGAACCTCATTGGTTCTTGCTGAAGCTCAAACGTGCTGCGTAACACGAGAATGAACCTCATTGGTTCTTGTAGAAGCTCAAACGTGCTGCGTAACATGAGAATGAACCTCATTGGTTCTTGTAGAAGCTCAAACGTGCTGCGTAACACGAGAATGAACCTCATTGGTTCTTGCTGAAGCTCAAACGTGCTGCGTAACACAAGAATGAACCTCATTGGTTCTTGCTGAAGCTCAAACGTGCTGCGTAACACGAGAATGAACCTCATTGGTTCTTGCTGAAGCTCAAACGTGCTGCGTAACACGAGAATGAACCTCATTGGTTCTTGCTGGAGCTCAAACGTGCTGCGTAACACAAGAATGAACCTCATTGGTTCTTGATGAAGCTCAAACTTGATGCGTAACGAGAATTAACCTCATTGGTTCTTGCTGAAGCTCAAACGTGCTGCGTAACACGAGAATGAACCTCATTGGTTCTTGCTGGAGCTCAAACGTGCTGCGTAACACGAGAATGAACCTCATTGGTTCTTGCTGGAGCTCAAACGTGCTGCGTAACAAGAATGAACCTCATTGGTTCTTGATGAAGCTCAAACTTGATGCGTAACACGAGAATTAACCTCATTGGTTCTTGCTGAAGCTCAAACGTGCTGCGTAACACAAGAATGAACCTCATTGGTTCTTGATGAAGCTCAAACTTGATGCGTAACACGAGAATTAACCTCACTGGTTCTCCCATGTCACGCGAACATGCTTGAGCTTCCGTTTACCACAACTGATGTGTGAGTTGATGAATGTTTATAAGTGAATCGAAGCCTAAATTAAATCTGTTGATCATATAAAGTGATCGAGTCTCTACAGAAAATTCGGACTAAACCGCTCAATTCATATGGATTAGTTTTAAAGGGCCCCAATTATGCTATTTTAAAGTTTCCTAATGTTGTTTTGGAGTCTCCTATAACAGGTTTACATGCATCAAAGGTCAAAAAACTGTTTTATTTTCTCATAATAGGCTATACATTTGCACATCACCACATTTACTGCTCTGATTGGCCAGATAGTTCAGTCTGTTGTGATTGGTTTACTGCATACAGCTCGCATCTTAAACAAAAATGTCCATTGCTATAACAATGTCAGCTGTCCTGAGGCTTCCTACACCGTAAACTAAAGACATTAACGAACAATGACGTCGATTTTACCATATCAATCCGAGCGCAAGTCCGATGATGAAATATTTGAAGAATTCAAACCCGATCCTCCATCTCAAGGACGACTCGAGCAGGACTCAGTGTTTCTCAGTGATGCACTTCTCAGTTTGAGGTACATTATGAGATGTTGCAACTGTATTTCCTCACCATCAGCATTAACAAGTGCATGTCCATCAACAAACCGATTATTTTACTTATAGGCCTACTTAATTATTTACTGAGTATTTTTCTAATTTATTGCGGTGAACATATGGAAACTGTATCAATAACAGTGCATACATTAGACGAGCTCTAGCGTGAATGACTGATGTAACATAAACGTTGGTAAAACAAATCTTGCTCCATGCGTAATCTTTCCTCAAAGTAGTGAGAACGACAGACGATCTGCATTAATAGACACAGTTTTAGGTAATAGTGGCCCACAACTGATTAGCAGAAGTATTTCAGTAAGACAGTGATAACGTGAGTTAGCCAGTAAGCAGGAGACCTACACAATATAAAACTCAAAACTAAGTATTTTGAACACCATCTTTCAAGAGCAAGCGGTTTGCTAATCCTACATTGAACTCTGAGATTTGAGAAGCAGTCGTCAGTGAAATAAAGGGAACACAGCAAAAGTTTAGGATTATACTGCTGTGATATCATGGTAAAGATGAATTTTAACCACTGATTCTTCACATGCTCGTCATTGGTCCAGTGTCCACAGGAATCAGCTGCAGGTTTGAGAGCGTTCAAGTTTTCCCTGGTGTCTGCGTGCGCAATATGCTAATGTTTCTTCTTGACGTCACAACGAAACTGCTTATGACTCGTTTGAAAAAGGATACATTTTTTTGACTCAGAGTTAACTCCTACTTTTGAAAGACAATAACTTTATATACGGTGAACTTTCAGATTTAAAAGTTTGCAGGACGTTTTCATTTACTTAGAGCTGTTACACACTACACGAAAGGTAATTTTCAAAAATCCATAATAGGGGCTCTTTAAGATCTCTTTATGAACTTTTTGAAGCATCAAAGTGGTAGTTGCGTAGCTGTCAATGGAGGAACAGAAATCTGTGATGTCATCAAAACGATCTTCATTTGTGTTCCGAAGATGAACGAAAGTCTTACGGGTTTGGAACGACATGAGGATGAGTAAATAATGTCAGAATTTACATTTTTGGGTGAACTATCCCTTTAAACCTTGTCTGTGAAACCAAGAGCCACTGTTTTAATCATTTCTGATGTGTTTTCAGAACGGCACCAGCTTTCATGTGTTCGACCAAGGAAGGTTTTCCAAAGAGGTTTTGCCGAAATACTTTAAGCACAACAACATGGCCAGTTTTGTTCGCCAGCTCAATATGTGTGAGTATACGAGCAGCCTGACAACAGAATCAGTCTGTTTTAGTGTTGTCAAAAGACCCGGTACTTCGGTACCAAGTCGGTACTAAAAAAATGTAAACGTCACAGTACCAAGTTTTCTTAAGTACCGGTGGTACCGAGGACCCGTTCAAACCCGGTTCCTTGATGCGCGTGCATGCACTGAGCGCGTGCAGTTGCGCGTCCTCTTTATTAAAGTGCTGAGACATGGCGACCGGCGGTGCTGCTGATGTGATGGCTGTAAATCCACTTGTTGATAATAAAGGAGGAAAGAGACACATAGCGCATTTTTTGCGCGTGCAGATTCGTTATTCTAAATGTAGGCGCGTGGCAAGCGCGCTCATAATAGACCCCTTCAATGTTTGTAAACATCGAACGCCTAGGTTTAGGTGCGCGCGCAGCATGGGGTCAGAAAAATGGTGCGGCTATTAGACCGGCATATTGTGTCAAGGGTATGCACTGTCTTTGCCATCATAGGAACGGGAACAGAACCATAATAAACTTGTTTTAGCTAAAAACTTGACTCCACAACTGGTGTGATTTTCACAGTCCACGACGCAACAAGTAGGCATTTTTTCTTGACGATAAATTCTCTGGTTAACCCACAATTCAATGGGATGGAATGAACTTTCTGACCCCGACATGCGCACTGCAAACTTAGAATTTTCCTGTGACGTCCACCGTGAAGGGGTCGCGGCACGCTCGTTTTTCCAGGCACGCCTATGTTCAAGCAAGCGCTTGTGGAAAGGAGAAACTTGTCGATCTCCGAATGCAACGTTACATGAGGCGATTAAAGATGGAAAGCTTTTAAATATTCGTTCCAGATAAATTCACGGATAATTTGTTGTTGTGTCATTAGTGAAAATCAATATTGACCTTGTATTTAAAAAAGGATCCTCATATAAAAACAATACTAAAATTCAGAGTAAGTTCATTTGCATTTGGAGATCGACTATTTTTGAAACGGTGCAAACTGCGCTCTCCATGATGACGAGGAAGTATCAGCAAAGAATTTATTTATTTCTAACCCTTTGGTACCGAAATTGGTACCGAGAACCGTGGATTTTCACTGGTATTGGTACCGAATACTGAAATTTTGGTACCGTGACAACACTAGTCTGTTTAATCCTTTGTACATTTAGACAACAAAATAGACCTACCGGTAATCGGCCAACCCAGATGATGTCATTATGCTCTGCACCTTAGACAATATGTATGATGTTTCATACATAATAATTCGTTTTACATCCTGAATGTTTAGAATAAATGTATATAAACACTCTAAACTTTTGCGTGCACAGTCAACATGAAAAGTCAATATATTCTGTCAAGTCAATTTATTTGTATTGTCATTTTCAGCTGATTAGAATCATTGTATTATTGTTAATAATACATTTTATTCATAGAGCACTTTTCACATTTTAACTGTTTTATGTTTTCTAGATGTCTCATTAATTTGTAAACAGAAAACATTTAAATAGGACCTATTATGCCCCTTTTTACAAGACATAATATAAGTCTCAGGTGTCCCCAGAATGTGTCTGCGAACTTTCAGCTCAAAATAACCCACAGATCATTATAAAATGTTGTAAGTCCCCATTTTTTGATTGAAGTGAAAACATACTGTTTTCGTGCATGTAGCTTTAAATGCAAATGAGCTGCTTCTCCCCTCCCCACTTTCCAGAAAAGGGCGGAGCCTGTACAAACGTGCCTCTGTCCGGATACTCTGCCAAAAACTAACAAAACATTGGTTTTCATCTCAGTCGTGTGACATTGCAGTTCTTTGTCATCATGAAAGTATATTATTTGCATTTTAAAGCCATATCAGTTTAAACTTCTGATAAATGGTTTTCTGAGCGCACACATCTGAAGCGCACGCACAGAAAGCTTGTTGCGTGAGTATTAAACTAAGTTCTCCTTTAAGTCTTATTGCACTTAAACTGTCAAATACACACAAGTTTGTAAAAAATACACAAAGTTCACTTAAACACAGTCGGTTATGTCCGTATATTGTGTGTGTATATTAGATCTCTGTGTTAAAGTGACAGGAGCGTAATACCGCTGTATATGAACCAAACGATAAAAAAAAAAAAAAATTAACTCACTTCTCTTGATTGAATAACTTTAGTAGCTTTAATAAGAATACATTTCTTACTTGAATGCTGCTAAATGCTCTGGCGAGGAGATAAACATGGCGGACTGTGCACAGCTCACTGAGGGGAGGAGCTAAGCTAATAGGGCAGATTCTGTGGGCGGGGCCTAAGCATACGTTATGTCACATTGGAGCATATTTCTGAACGGCTCATTTTGAGACACTATTTCAGATTTATGTGGAAAATAACAAACGGAGTGGATGGATTTTTACCACAATAGGGTGGTTGTGTACACACACTGCAGACACACACACACACACACGTTCATAAACAATATAAAAGTGCATTTTGCCTAATAGGTCCCTTTCAACATGACAGAATTTGTGCTTATAACACACGTTAATGTCTTTCTTGTAGATGGTTTTCGGAAAGTTGTCCACATCGAACAGGGAGGGCTGGTAAAACCGGAGAAAGACGACACTGAATTCCAGCATCCGTATTTCATCCGCGGACAGGAGAATCTGCTGGAGAATATCAAGAGGAAGGTAACAACGGTAAGTAGAAACTTCTCTTATTTATTTGGGGAAATCTGCTCTTGCTGAAACATCTGAACGTCTTCGATATGAGAATATTTGAGCAGCATGTTTGTGAGATATGGGTCTCGGTGACCTTGAGTTTCGAATGGTCTCCAGGTTTTTATAATTAGTTGTTATTTCTGAGGGTTTTTTTAAATCCAAAGCAGCTTACACTCAGACTGAAGTTCATTTAGGACACAGTTCTGATGTCAGACCAGTAATGCGGTATTAATTGGTCTGGGTTCTTGGGGGATTCCCTGCTGCTCGTGTTTCACTTATAAATGAATATTTACCAGAATTATATTCTCCCACAGGGAAAACCTTAATAAAGTTGGATTACAAATGAAGTTTTCTTACTGAGCAGAGGCTTTTCCAACATCACGTGTAGTTTGTAATGTAGATGTGCTGCTGGCAGAGAAGGCTTTCTTCTGCTGTTTTCTCTATTTTTTTTTCTGTCATGTACACTTGATTGATTTGACTGATATTTTTGCCATTTTCTGGTTTTTAATAAAGATTTTTCAAACTAGGGTCCAGAATTATTTTCAAAATATTTAAAATGTTGTTTTTTTACATGTCAAATTTAACGTTATCTTTAAACATATTTTATGGACTTCTTTTTTTTTATATGAACTAAATTTGATCCTATTCTTATTTATAAACACTGGTCAGAAATGATTAATCGAATTTATAATTAATCCAGAATTGGATGAATCCTGTACTATATGTCCTATTTATTGTAGATACAGTATATATACTATTACTGAAGGAATATATATAGAACAAGTAATTACATCAAGTTTAGATGTGTTAAATGAAATTTTCTTTCATGAAATCTGAAGCACATTTCATGAAATCAGATATTTTTTTGTGCAAATTTTTGAGAAAATGGAGGCAGGAATTACCAAACCATAAAAAAAACACTCCAATTCTGTCTGGAAATCTGCGGTTTGGGTTTTTCCAGTTCTCGATCTGCCGAGTCTGGTGATGGGTAACCAAATTAAGCGAAAGTGTTTTTGCTCGCGATGGTTTCCATGTGCTCTGCCGGGTTTCCTCGGTGTCCCTGTTTCCCGTTGGCTCGGTGACAGATTGTGATAATCAGCAGGTCTGAGAGGAAGCCAGCTGGAGACGTGTGGATTAGAGGCCTGAGGTTCTGGGGCACTTAATCTGGCGTCACTCTGATGCTCGATAGCCGCCACTTTCCAGTCCTCCCGATTTATAGTCTTTCCTCTCCCGCTCTGTCCAAATGTCCAGCTCAGGGGCGGAAATCAAACCGTTAGCACATGCTTTCCACTACGTGAGGGTTCAGAAACGGGTCATGACAGACTCCTCTCACCCCTCCAATCACATGCAGTGCATATCTCCATCTTTGACGTTTTCATTGTGTCCATCTGCAGGTGTCGAATATTAAACACGAGGACATCAAGTACAACTCTGACGACGTGTCTAAAATGATCACAGATGTCCAGCTCATGAAGGGCAAGCAGGAGTCGATGGACTCCAAAATCAGCACCCTCAAACAGTAAGTCACGCAGCACGTTACGCTACCGGTCAAAAGTTTGGAATAATTACGTGTTTTTTTTTTATGTTTTTGAAAGAGTCGATTCTGCTCGCCAAGACTGCATTTATTTTATCAAAAATACTGTAAAAACAGTAATTTTGTAAAATATTATTACAATTTATTAAAGGGGTGGTTGATTATGATTTCACTTTTCTTTAGTTAGTGTGTAATTTTGCTGTTTGAGCATAAACAACATCTGTAAAGTTACAATGCTCAAAGTTCAAAGCAAAGGGAGATATTTACTACAAAAGAAATCGTTTTTAAGGACTACAACTAACGACTGGTAGAGACTACACAAGCTTCCTCCCGGGTTAGTGACATTACCAACCCTAAAATTTACATAAACCCCGCCCCCTGAACACGATTTATAGATTATCATGACAGAATATGCTAATCAATGACTAGAAGATAACTACACATAAGCTACATAAATTCATCAACTAACCATTCAGAAACGTCCTGTTGCTTCTACATGTTGTCACTCCTTCTTGATTCTCTCCATCTTTGTCTGACTCCAGTTTGAACATAAAATGCTAAAAGTTTTGAAATTTTCAGTGCATGTCTGTGTGAGTGCGAGCTGTTGAAGCTCCGCCCCCTGTGCCGGGAGCAGCAGCTCATTTGCATTTATAGGGACAGACACAAAAACAGTGCGTTTTTGCTCACCCTCAAAAAGTGACAATTTTAACATGCTATACAAAAATATCTGTGGGGTATTTTGAGCTAAAACTTCACATACACTCTCTGGGGACATCAGAGACTTATTTTACATCTTGTGAAAAGGGCATTATACCAGCCCTTTAAAAAATTGTATTAATGTATTCAGCAAGGACACATTCAGTTGATCAAAAGTGACAGTAAAGACATTTATAATGTTACAAAAGATTCTATTTCAAATAAATGCTGTTCTTTTTAACTTTCTATTCATCAGTGAATCCTGAAAAAATTCATTCTTGAATCAGCATATTAGAATTATTTCTGAAGGATCATGTGACACTGAAGACTGGAGTAATGATGATCACAGAAATAAATTACAGTTTACAATATTCGAATAGAAAACAATATTCCTGTTTTTATTGTATTTTTCATAAAATAAATGAAGCCTTGTTGAGCCAAAGAGACTTTTTCTTTTTTTTTCAAAAACAAAAAAATCCAAATTATTCCAAACTTTTAACAGGTAGAGTAGGTTTGGCAAAACATATGATTTCCACTTCCTCTTTCTCTTTTGGTTTAGTTTAGTATCTAAACTAAAAAGGGATATTTCACCCAAAAATGAAAATTGTCATCATTTTTCTTCTGCTGAGCACAAAAGATGATGTCCGAAATATCATAAACCAGACAGTTGATAGTAGCCATTGACTTCCATAGTATTTTTTTTCCATACTATGAAAGTCAATGGGGTCCATCAACTGTTTGCTTACCCATAGTCTTCAAAATATCATCTTTTGTGTTCAGCAGAAGAAAGAAACTCATACAGGTATCTACTGAACTATCCCTTTAATGAAGTGCGTGTTTGTCTGATGTAGCATTTGGCTGGTTGTCAGCCAAGCGGTTAGTGCTCATCCAGTGTTACGCTTGGTTGACATCAATAGCTGTTCAAAGTGTTCCGCTTAGGACGTGAATGAGGGTTAATCTCCGCCGGGTTTGTGGCCACTCATTAATGCTTCACCTTTTTCAACCCTGTTAGTCATGGCTCGAAAACGGCCAGGCGTCCTCGCGCCAGTGTGACGTGGCTCGGCAGCTGCTCTGAGCTTTTCCAAAGGCATTTTGTCCCTCTCACTCTCACAGCTGGACGGGTCTCTAGGGTTTCGGTCACGTGTTTGTGCGGTCAGCTGGTACATGCAGGCTAAATATTACTGATGATGTCAGCATGAAAGCGTCACCCCTGCAATAATGAGTCCTCTGAATTGGTTACAAATTTGTGAAATCCGACAAATCATCTTTAAAAAATTAAATAAATTAATGTCAGTCTATCTCATGTTCCAGGACCTTATTGAGTATGTTTTTTTTTTTTTTAATGTTAATTGATTGTACGGCTGCTGAAGATTTTAACATGTCAAATTAAAGGAATTTAAAGGAACGTAATGTTAAAAAAATATTTAAATTAATTTATTATTTATTATATTTATTTAAAATAATATTTTTTTATATATTGTATTTGTATAAACTAAAGGCTAGTTTATTCATAAATAGAGCGGCGTGATTGAGAATCATGATTTTTTTAATAGTTTTTTTGCTTAAAAGAGAGATCACATTTACATTTACATTTACATTTATTCATTTAGCTGACGCTTTTATCCAAAGCGACTTACAATTGCTAATTATGTCAGAGGTCGCACGCCTCTGGAGCAACTAGGGGTTAAGTGTCTTGCTCAGGGACACATTGGTGTCTCACAGTGGATTCGAACCCTGGTCTCTCACACCAAAGGCATGTGTCTTATCCACTGCGCCACACCACCCCTATCACAATTCTGAATAAACAAAATAACATGACATTTATTAGAGGTTCTGGAAAAAATGTTAATTGGTGCAGTCTGTTTTAAAATATTTAATCAATTTGAAGGAATTACTTTTTAAAAAAAATTTAATGAGTGATTCAATGACTCACTTATAAAGACTTCACTTGTTTCATTACTTGATGAATCAGCATTTTTAAAGGGCTGGTATAATGCCCTTTTCACAAGATGTAAAATAAGTCTCTGATGTCCCCAGAGTGTGTATGTGAAGTTTCAGCTCAAAATACCCCACAGATATTTTTATATAGCATGTTAAAATTGTCACTTTTTGAGGGTGAGCAAAAACACACCGTTTTTGTGTCTGTCTCTTTAAATGCAAATTAGCTGCTGCTCTCAGCACAGGGGGCGGAGCTTCAAGAGCTCCTGTCCTTTTACCTCACACAGACATGCACTGGAATGCATGTGCATGTTCAAACTGGAGTCAGACAATGATGGAGAGACTCAAGAAGAAGTGACATGTAGAAGCAACAGGACATTTCTGAATGGTTAGTTGAATTTAAGTAGCGTATGTGTAGTTATCTTCTAGTCATTGATTAGCATATTCTGTCATGATAATCTATAAATCTTGTTCCCGGGGGTGGGGTTTATGTAAATTATAGGGTTAGTGATGTCACTAACCCGGGAGGAAGCTTGTGTAGTCCCTACCAGCCGTTTGTTGTAGTCCTTAAAAAACGATTAGGTGGGTAGAGGAATATATAATTAATGTTTGTTATGAAATGATGTCAGTTTCTTTGTAAAGGTGCGTATAGTTTTTAACTTGTGTTTAGGCATTTTTTATACAGTGGGAGTGAGTAGCCTGTGGTTAACAAGTCTCACTGTCAGAATATTTTCATTTAAGCATAACTATTATAAATAAAATAATTATTATTTCTCACCAACAGCTATAAGTTTGTATAAATAATTTATTTGTTCCAAGGAAAATAGTTGTACACGGCTGTAAATTATCAAGTTTTTATTTATTATGGTTTTATATATTTGCATACTGTTGGGTACCACATTTCCAAGTAAATACCACACTTTTTTAAGAGTTACTTTAACTTATTTATTGAAACTGTTATGTTTCAATTAATAAGCTAAACCCCCAAACCAACCCACCGGCCCACCTCAACTTTTCGATTTGATAATGCGGCCCTCGAATGAAACTAATTGAATAGCCCTGACGTAGATGTTTGAATCAAGATTGTGATCTTTTAGTGATTAATCGTGCGGCTCTATTCATAAATCAAGTTATTATTGAAGTTCAGTGTGAAATATCATCAAACAATTAAATATAGCGTTCATAATGCGTTTATTGCTAAATTCAATTATTTCAGAATTTTAAGATGTACAGTTACTCATGGTTAACTTTAAAAATATATATATATTTTTTGTGTTCTTTTTTAAAAGCCTGTTTTGGCGTGCAGGATGTTTTGAAGGAAATTGCCTCTAGTTTGTGTCTCTTTCTGAGTAAATGGAGAGAGGTCTACATCCTCCTGCTTACAGGAATCCACACCTGCCCCTGTAAACCCCCGTCCCATCTGCTGAGGGGTGAGCGGGGGGGGGCAGGCCACATGATCGGAGGAGGGACTCTTAAAGAGCTGTTTTACAGACGCAGCTGAGTCCTCTCGTAATCTCCATATAAGAGACCCGTCCGCAGGGAGTCCACGGCCCTCTGATGTCCCAGAGATGAGTCACATCATCTGTGCCTCATTTTCCTGATATTTTACACTGAAAAATATTGGATTTACTTTGAAACCATTTTCACTCAGAAATTGCTCCCAAATTTCACAAATAATTTGAAAAACCGTAAGCAACACATTGAATTAAATGTGAAATTTTGAAGTAGAAAGACTGAAATAGTATTTTCTTCAGTATCGGCAGGTCAAACTCGATGAAAAATTGGAAATCGGAATCGGCCTAGAAAATTGTAATCGGTGCATCTCTAATAAAAATGTATATTTAGCTTTTATCATGTGTATATTTCTATTTGCACTATTTATAATTGGTCATTTATAATTTGTACAATAACTTATTTATATATATTTATTTATAATATAAATATATTTGGATATATTTTGATTTGATAGTCGTGATTTGAAGTTTTAGGACTCCAAGACTAATAATTGTCTTATTTATATTTATATATATTTATTTATTTTTATATATATTTATTTATTTATGCATTTATTTATTTATGCATTTATAGTTTAGTTATTGATTTACAATTTTTTTTTTTTTTTTTTTTTTTTTTTTTTTTTTTTTTTTTTTGCCATGATTATAGCGGTGTTATCTGGTATTATGCTAAATTATAAACCATCAAACAAACATATATACAGGTACAGTTTCATATATGTGACCCTGGGTGACCCACATAGGTCATTTTTTTAAAATTGAGATTTATACATCATCTGAAAGCTGAATAAATAAGCGTTCCATTGATGAATGGTTTGTTAGAGTAGGACAATATTGGTCGAGATACAACTATTCTGATCTGATGGTGCAAAAAAATCAAAACATTGAGAAAATCTCCTTTAAAGTTGTTCATTTATGTTGGTGATTGTGCTCCATTCACTCACAAAAATATATATTTACGGTAGGAGATTTACTAAATATCTTCATGGAACATGATCTTTACTTCTTTACTTCTTTGCATAAAAGAAAAATCGATAATTTTGACCCATACAATGTATTGTTGGCTATTGCCACAAATATACCCATGCTACTTATGACTGGTTTTGTGATCCAGGGTCACATATTTTGCGCTTCCTAAGCAGATGAACGCAGCTGTCCTGATGGAAGGCCTGTACATAGACCACAGGTTTTTATTTTTAGCTTTTGTGTCTTTAAAAAAAAATTGCTCATGATTTCAAATGTCCCCTTTATTCATAGGAGTTCTCTGACTTTGTTGTGTTATTTTTCCATTAACACCTGTGTGATGTACAGTATTAGCCTGTGCGTTTGTTCCTCTGCTGGTCTGTGTTCAGGCCGTGTGTCTTGGCCATATTGGACTCGTGAGCGCACTTAAAATGGCATTTTATCAGTGTCAGGGGAGCCGAGTTTAAGAGGAGCAGGCCTTACTCAATCACCCTAAAAAAAACACCAGTCAGTGACATTTACAAAGATTAGAGCTCTCGTTCATCGTGAATGAAACATCAGAACTTGAATGAAAATTTCACATTTTAACTGTAAAACTTGATTAAATCTGGTCTGTCTGTGTCCCGCAGTGAGAATGAGGCGCTCTGGAGGGAAGTTGCCACTCTCAGACAGAAACACTCTCAACAGCAGAAAGTCGTCAATAAGGTAAACTCAGATGAACTTTTTCCTGCTTTCAGAGTAACGCATACTTTTGTTCCTCAAAGTATTTGAACCTTCTGCTTTTGCATTTCATTCCAGCCTCACAGGCAACCTTTAGAAATTAAACATGAAATGACTTAAGCATCCCATCTTACCTCCATAATATGACAAATTTAGATGTGACATTTTGCAAACACTTTTAAAATTGTTTGGTAGTCTTTGTGTGTCTTAGTCTTTTATTTACAAAATGGAAATATTTAATGTCAGTTAAACACATGTCAAGCTGTATTTCTTTCTTTGTGTCTATAGCTCATTCAGTTCCTGATCACACTTGCGCGGTCGAACAGAGTCCTGGGAGTGAAACGAAAGATGCAAGTCCACCTCAGATTAAAACACTCAAACTGATCCACATTTATATCTGTCGCTGTCTTCCTATTTAAAGAGGACCTATTATGCTTTTTTTACATTTTCAACCTCTTTTAGTGTGTAATGTTGCTGTTTGAGCTTGAAAAAGGTCTGCAATGTTCCAAAGCAAAAAGTCACTTCAAAGGTAATTATGTATATCAGTGTGACACTGTTTCTGAACTCCCTGAAACGCCTCCGTTGAAGTCTTGAGTTTACTTCTGGGAACGAACACGTCACAAAATTCCTCGTTTAAATAATTCCCATCCAAGGCATGTGCTGTAAAGTGGACGAGGCCTGGTTGAGTTAGTTAGTAACTTGAAACTAAAGGTTATGATAAGGGGCGTAACATTTCCAAAGTACGCTCGAAGTGGTGGACCAATCACAACGCACTGGTCCGGCTGACCAATCAGAGCACATTGTGCTTTTCAGAAGGAGCGGCTTCATAGAGACAGGAACTAAACAGAGCGTTACTGACAGCCTGGGAAGAGAGGAGCTGCAACAATGGAGAATATGGGGAAAATAATGTGTTTTTTTAAACATTCAAGCATGAAAACCTATTCTAATAGAGACCAAAAACAAAATCAAGACTTTCAAAAAGGGCATAATAGGTCCTCTTTACCTGTAGTATTGCAGTATGTGAAATGTTTAAATTTATAAGATATTCACCCCTTTTCTCTTGCCTCTTTATTTTTTGGGGGTATTTTTCTCTCTCTTTCTTTCTTTCCTTTGTTCTGTTTGGTCACAGGCCCCTGATGTTGAACGATGGCAGCTCCACACACTCTATGCCCAAATACTCTCGGCAGTACTCGCTCGAGTCGTCTCCTGCCATCTCTGTGAGTACTGCGTGCTTCGGTCTCAAACCGCGAGCTGAATTTACCAATGATGACCAGATGTTGTTGAGTGTAATGTGTGTGTTCTTGTCTGCAGCCCTCCAGCACAGCTTTCACAGGAACGGGTGTTTACACCTCAGAATCGCCTGTGAAGACAGGGCCAATCATCTCTGACATCACTGAACTGGCGCAGTCCAACCCTGTGGCCACGGAGGAGTGGATTGAAGACAGGCAAGTTTGAGATTCTCTCAATGAGTCAATCTCGCAAAACTGGTCAAGAAATTTATTTTAAACATTTTATTTTGTTTTCAAAAACTATTGTATCACTTTTTTTTTTTAGAAGTACTGTAATGCAAATCACAGTTGTAAGTAATGGAAATTATGATCATTCAATTTTCCATATATCTTAAAGGAGAACTCCGGTCAATTTTAACATTGAGCTCATTTTTTTGTACATTTGGAGTGCTGTCAATACAGAGAACAACGACAAAAATCGGTGTTGCCTACACCGTGTTATCCTCTTTTTAAAATTTGCACCCTGTTGACTTCAATGGGGCAAGTTTTAAACCTGCTTTTAGCCTCTTAACATCCTTGATGTGTCATTACAAGTGCACAGGTCATGTGAGTGTTTCCTTCGGAGTGAACGCGGGTCAATCTGACTGCAGTAGATGTGAAAGATATGGATAAAAATGATATTTATTTAGCCAGCGCACATACCTGTATTTACATCCTGTTTTTGGTCAAAGTCCATAGTAATCGATTGTCGAGTTCACGCGCATGATCATAGGTACTAAACCAATGCGCGTGAACTCGACAATCGATTACTATGGACTTTGACCGAAAACAGGATGTAAATACAGGTATGTGCGCTGGCTGAATTAACATCACTTTTATTCATATCTTTCACATCTACTGCAGTCATCTACATCTACCCGCGTTCACTCTGAAGGAATCACTCACATGACCTGTGCACTTGTAATGACACATCAAGGATGTTAAGAGGCTAAAAGCAGGTTTAAAACTTGCCCCATTGAAGTCAACAGGGTGCAAATTTTAAAAAGAGGATAACACGGTGTAGGCAACACCGATTTTTGTCGTTGTTCTCTGTATTGACAGCACTCCAAATGTACAAAAAAATGAGCTCAATGTTAAAATTGACCGGAGTTCTCCTTTAATCCATAAGAATCTTAATGGTCCTGAATTACACCTTTTCTTTATGCAAACTACAAAATCAAATGACCCTTTTTGCCTCTATATCGAACTCTTAAATATGTATGTTATCTGTTACGATTGCCTAACCTCATCAGAGTATGGTTGCATAGATTAATTGAATAGAAAGAGAATTTATGAAAATGCACAAATGCATTGACTTTGAAAGTCTCATTGCTATTATTATAAAAAGTCTCCTCTCTTTTTCATCACAGAACAAGCCCATTGGTCCATATCAAGGAAGAGCCGTCTAGCCCCGCCCACAGTCCTGAGGTGGAGGAGGTGTGTCCTGTTGAAGTGGAAGTGGGGGCGGGATTGGGTGTACCTGTGGACACGCCCCTTTCCCCCACAACCTTCATCAATTCCATCCTTCAGGAGAACGAGCCCATCAGCGCCCCGACCCCGCCTCCCAACGAGCAGAAGTGTTTGAGCGTGGCCTGCTTCGACAAGTGAGCTTTCTCAACATGTTTACATCGGCTCAGAAGAGACAAACCACTGCTTCTCTGCTCAGTTTGAGTTGATAGACTTCCCTTGCTGAGTACCAGTTTATTCCCTTAGCCTGATTTCTTAGCGTGATCCTATAATGGCTTCAGCTGGGATTGATCACTCAAAAGTGAAAGTTCTGTCATCATTCGCTCACCTTCATGCTGCTTCTGTGGAGCACAAAGACGATGCTGTCTTCAATAAAGTCAAAGTGGATTGTGGCCTCTCTTTATGGCACTTTCATAATACATGTGAGAGTCAAAAGTTTGTTGGCAGTTTCTTCTTTTCTTTGTTCTTCTGCAGTGACTTCTTTTTTTCCGACTGTATGCAAACAAAAATTCTCACATTTATCATGAACTTGATCATGTAAATAAAATCGCAAATGAGATTTGAAACCGAAGGCAAGGTTTTATGTGCTCGCACAAAATGAGCGCATTGCTCCAAAAGACTTGAAATATATTGAATTAATTAAATGGCCTACATTGACACTTTATGGTGTTTTTATGTCCTTAAACTTTGGTCACCATCCACTTTCACTGTATGGAAGAGCGTCCCATGCGTTCTGCCTTGCGTTACAAAATAGGCAGTTTTTATGACATGGGTGAGTGTTTAATGACAGGATTTTCACTTCTAGATAAACTCTTTCCAAATCAAAAATGTATTTAATTTTTTAATGGGCAAAATCAGAAAAGTTAAACTAATGAGCGGCTGCTCTTTTAAAGAGTCCTGCAGAAGGTTTGCTCTTAACTAACTGTTCAGCCGGACTTATTTGTGGCATTTGGCTGCTCGCTTTAGTCTGGCAGACTGGCACAGTGACTAATACTAATACTTTTCCAGATATTCATGTGAGCCAGCACATTTCCAAATGACAATTCATCTTATGACACATAATTTGAGGGCCCTCATTTATTTTATAAGTAATTAAAGTGGAGGCGAATGTATACTTTATTGATTTTTGATTTTTTTTTGCAGATGAATGAAACCCATAACATGACAGCACTATCTAGCATGAACGAAATGCCAAAATTATGCTAT
Organism: Squalius cephalus; assembly: GCF_949319135.1. Classification (NCBI taxonomy): domain Eukaryota; kingdom Metazoa; phylum Chordata; class Actinopteri; order Cypriniformes; family Leuciscidae; genus Squalius; species Squalius cephalus. The sequence goes on along the minus strand of NC_137129.1, from coordinate 39,405,110 downwards.
TGGGTTCCCTTGAAGACTAAACCTAAAAGTTCCAAACGGCTCCACATGAACTGAGTTTGTTGCTGTACAAATCTAATGTAATCAGTCTAAATTAAGTAATTATTTGAAAATTAGGACTAATCTGTGCTTAACTGGTTTTGGCAACTATATTGGTTCACCTTCACACAGATTGGCTTGAAGATCTAAGACTAGAGCTTATTAAAAGATATAATTTTTTTCAAAAGAGTTTGAGCTTTGTCCAAGAACATTCATTGAGGAAATATTTTTAATAATGCAGTTTTACAACCTTAGCCAACCTGTATAACCATTCGGCAGTGTCTGGTGGCTTCGAAACACCTGGACTCATAAAAACCCAATTCAGAAGATGTGTAATTCATCTCCGCCTGCATTGGCTCCAGTTCTCGCTCCAGCTAAAGCGGCCCCTGTTTTTGACTGTGGCAGAGGCCCGTTGATGTGTGTAGCGCCCCTTGCTGTCTCCAGTACCATGTTGTGCTTCTGTCTTTTCAGTTATCCTCAGATGTCTGAGATCTCTCGCCTTTTCTCCAGCTTCTCCACCTCAGCTCTCCACCTCAGGCCTCCTCCCGGGTCAGCATTACAGACGGCCGAGCCGTCCCCAGAACGTCTGACGCTGTGCTTGATCCGATAGATGCTAACCGCACTTAGCTTGTACTACCAGAGCTCTGGTTACCATAAACATTAGCTCATTTCTGCCCCATTATACCTGAGAAACGCTGAATGCTGATTGGTCGGTTGGTGGGCTCAGGTGTGTTAGAGGTCGTAGAGAGCGTGAATAGGGTGTTCGGGGTCTCCTGAGTTTAATTTGAGAAGCGTAACGGCATGAAAGTGTGTCGTGGCATTTGGGCGAAGAAGCATGTTTTGTGCTCCCATTGAAACTACCCAATCACCCTTTGACCCCTGTTCCCTTCCTACCTCTGATTGGAAACTAATGTGATGAGGTCAGCAGCTTTTTCTATGACAACAACATCATCATCATCACCACAGTTTTGATCTTTCTGGGGACCGGCCTGTCTCCTGTTCTCATTGGAGTGTGTTCAAATGCTTCCTGTTATTGCTGAAATGAATTTGCTGATTTTTATCTGCTGCTTTTTTTAAAAGTAATCATTAAGTGAGATTTGTTTGGGCTTTGGCGAGTGGAATTGTCTGCTTTGTGTGCAGCATTTGAGACATTTTCTTTGTTTCCTCTTTCTTTCAGGACAGAACTGAGTGATCATCTAGAGACCATTGACTATGGATTAGAGAACCTTCAGCAGATCCTCAATGCTCAGTCCATCAACTTCGACACCTCGCCTCTCTTTGACGTAAATATTGTTTTGAATATAATTTTAAGAATTATCAAAAAAGTGTGGGGTCAGTTAGATTCGTGTGTGTATAGCAATTCATTTTATTAGTTATACTGTATATTACTGTATGTCAGCACTGTATTCTTGATGTTGTTCTTATCAGTTTGTTGTGTTTCACAGATTTTCACATCATCATCATCTTCTGCTGATGTGGATCTGGACAGCCTGGCTTGTGTACGTTTGATTTCTTTCTTTTTGTTGTAAGGTGCTCACAGAATGAACAGAATGTAAAGACTTTAAACAAACCCGTCTGATCTGTTTAACAGAAAAATATTTGCTGTGGTTTCAAACAACAGATGAAGATTGCAGATTCATGCCTGTCCGTGCAGTTAACTTTCACTTTAGAAACAAAAAAAATATATATATATATATATTGCACATTGAGAGTATAGCATATGCAAATGTTCAGACTTTTCTCTAAAATGACCAACCCCTGTTAACATTTAATCTGCAGAAATCTGAAAAATTGCTAGTCTTTTAATCTTGTATCTGCGGTCTCTTTACAGATCCAGGATCTTCTGTCACCTGAACCAGTGAAAGAACCCGAATCTAGTGCAGACACTGAAAATTCAGGTATTCTGGATCTATTGCATTTTGAAGGGGTCATGACATGAGATATCAAATTTGTCTTGATCTTTTGACATATAAGAGGTCTTTGTTAGCCTAGAAATCTAGACGCACCCTAGCGGCAGCAAAAGTTATTTTGCGGCCAGGGCAGTCTAGCAACTCTCCGTTGACTTTCGAGCTGGAAAAACCTAAATTGGGTCAGGCCAATCACGTCGTGTATAGAGTAGGTGGGGCGGGCTTAACATGATGACGACAGAGTTGTGACGGTTCCCTGCTACTTGAAAACAAAGAATGGCTGCTGCTGGCGAACAGTCTTTCGAATCGGCTTTGGCCGCGACTCTGGAGGACTTGGAGTTAAGTTTTTCTTTGAGAAAAAAGCAAAGAACGGCACTTAAGTCATTCTTAAAAAAGGAAGATGTGTTCGTAGTTTTGCCGGCCAGATTCAAAAGTTGAATCTATCAACTAGCTCCGCTGTTGGGAAAACGCTCTGGTTGGGTGAAGCGCTGTCCTATTGCGTGCAGAGGGAATTTGAAAGACAGCCGCTTATCCCGCCCCTCAAATTGAGCCGTGTCTATGGTGAGTTGCCAGACCTAACATCTTGATGTAGGTCTGGCTTGCCAGGCTAGGTCTTTGTACCATTAAAACATCATAGCGTAAAGTGTAATAAAATAATTTATTTAATCAAGCTCCAAAAATGGCTCGTTTTGATATTGGATGACAAATTAGTTCAAAAACATTTGCATATGACTGATGCCTCCAGAGCAAGACATCGATGAATAGTCATCATCATCGCATCATAGGCCCCGCCCACTGGCATTCATTTGCTGAACAGTTGACATTTGCCTACACTGGATGTGAGCATCGCGTCAAAAGCAGAAAGAAGCCACTCTAATCACTGACGCTGTCTACACTGATACAGTACACCGATGCGTGTTCAGTTTCTGACATCACACACTGGAATCAGTCAATAACAGGAGAAATGGAAGAGTTAAAGAACATTTGCGTTGACGTGTCTAGCTTAAACTGCTCGTTTGCGTCTCTGTACAGACTTCAGAAGGATCCCTGCACCGGAATCAAGTGGATGGTTTATATTAATGGCGTCCTGTATCGCGTCGGAGGGTTATATGTTTGTTCGGAGCATTTGACTGTGAATTTGTCTTGTAAACGAGACACAGTGTAATGGAGATTTCGCAAAGCAGCTTTTGTTGACTGAGATGAAGCTGTATTGGTTCTGACAGCAGCCTCATCACAAATCATAAGTAAACGATCATAATGCTTTGTCTGTAAATGACAGTTTTATACAGATAATGTTTTCAAAACACTCGTGTGTAATAGCGAGTGGGCGTTGACACTGTTTCCTATACAATGGCATTAGCTAATCATTACAGTGGCTGACAGAGGGTCAGAATGAGGGTTGAAAATAAGTGTTTTTACACACACACACACACACACACACACACACACACACATGTATATACAGTGCTGTGCAAAAGTCTTAGGCATGTTAATATCCACCAAAAAATGTTTTTAAGTCAGTTATTTATATATTTTGCTGTAGTGTGTCAGTAGGAAATATCAGTTTACATTTCCAAACATTCTTTTTGCCATTAATTGTAATAATCCAGTGAGATTTGTGTATGCACAAGGAGTCTGACAACAGGCCAGTATGATCTGATCTCACCATCATCGAGTCCGTCTGTGATTACATGAAGAAAGGTTTCTTCAAACATCTTGGAGACGTTCCCGCAGTTCTTCTGGATTTAGTCTGTCTCGTTTTTTTCTGTTTCTTCATGTAATCACAGACGGACTCGGGGGTATTAAAATGCCTAAGACTTTTGCACATATATGTATATGTACATATATGTATGTGTGCTTATTTTGTGTGAAAAAAAATCTTATTGACATTATAAGTGAAACTCAGGGAACATATTAAAATAATTAAAAAATCCATGTCATGACTCCTTTAAACACAAAGACAGATATTTTGTGGTGTGAAGGGTTTTGGTGCCAATAGCATGATCAACTGAAATTGCAAAAATAAATGTCCTTTCAGGCAAGCAACTGGTCCAGTACACAGCTCAGCCCGTGATTCTTCCCGACCCGGTCACGACTGAGACCTGCGACACCGACCTGCCCATCCTTCTGGAGCTGGAGGACGACTCGTATTTCGGCTCCGAACCATCCGAAGACCCCACCATCTCCCTCCTCGACTTCCAGTCCTCCGTACCTGAAGACCCCAAACTATCATAGAGAGAGATGCTTTTATAAAGGGATTTATGTCTGTGTGGGTTTTTTAAATTTGATTCTCTACATTTTATTTTATTTTTTGGTCTTTTATTTAACACGTCAGGGCTAGCCATCTGAATATTACTCTGGTATTTCCCTTCACTTTTAGCCTGGGGAAAAAAAAAGTCTCTAAAAGCAATAGAGAAAATTCAGTATTCCTTCTGTCATGGAGTCAATATCTAAATAAGCTTTTATTTGTCGGCTCAGTAGTTTCCTTGTTATTCCAGCAGCGAGAACCTCAAACTAAATGTGTAGTGCTAAATATAATGTATTGAACACACTTCCTCCTTCTATTTGTCCAGATTTGATTGGATTTGCAACAATGCGCAGAGATCTATAATAAGCGGCTCTCTTGCAGTTCGTCACCACTGCGAAACTTCCAAAAACTTGTTGTAAATGCAGTTTCCTGCTTGTCATTATTTGATCTAATTATGTTGCAGTGACCCCAGATTGTTGTATTCGATGTCTGGTTCTCATCCCGCTAAGTACGCCAAATTTTAAATTTCCAGATTTTATTTGCGTTTTTCATCTCATGGGTATTGAGGTTAAAAAAAAATGAAATATTAAGTAATGTCACACTAGTCACCCACCTTCTGTAGCCAGAAAATGAGGTCCATCTAATCAGACAAACATGCAACAAGCATCAATGGTTACATAAATTTGTCCATCATCCCACCAACTTCTTTCTAAGCCATAGCTGTTACTCATCATACAGTGTCTGATCCTGGTTAGCGATGATGGGTATGTATTCTGACGATACCGGTTAAAGGTGCATATTTAGTGTCGGAAGAGATTTGAATGAGATCGTCTTTTGCTGTTGAAAGTTCTAATTAGACGGCCAATAATGCCGTTTATAGGACGTATGTTTGAATATATAGTTTGGATTCTGTATTGATGTGTTTGTTCTGACGAAACAAACACATTCAAACACAGTCGACAGGACTGGATTACACGATAGGTGTATTATATAATGACAGTTCATTTTTTGCATTGATAACATGTCTATGCGCCCAGTGTACAATACATATTACCTGGGTCTGTATCTGATGATCTGATTTAAAGAATTTGTGCAATAATTCAACTCTTAACCAGCTTCAACACACACTGCTTTCTTTTAATCTCTTTTTTGTTTGTTTGTTTGTTTGCTTTGCTAAAGGAAGTAGAGAATATTATAAGAGAATCTTGAGAAGATCTTGGCTGGGCTTATTCCAACTAAAAAAAAAATATATAGGAAAAAGTTTTTGCATTCTGATGTTATTTTTATGACACACTCGTTTTCTCATTAATTCCATAAAGTAACAAATCACTTACAATTCCATTTCATGCAAATATTTTTAAATGAAGTTTAAAATGACAAAAACTGGCATATGAATTACACTTTTAAGTGTACTTTTCCATTTAAACCGTTAATGGTCTCAAGAAAAAAAAAAACAGGCTTCATTTGGTTTATGCAAAATATATATTAAACTATAAAATATATTTTTTTTCTTGTGATTTTGGTTAAAAAGTTACCCAGACCATTTCGTGAGGTTCACCTATGTAAATTGGAAACCAAAATACAGACTTGAAATGGTATTTTTTGGTGTGATTTGTACTCATGCTATGACCTATAGACTTCTATCGTTCATCACTTGTTTATTTTTGGATGGCCGGCGCAGTAGAGGAACTGGCAGAGGAATGTCAATTGTTGGTGATGCTCATCATTTTCAGTCACATTTTAGTCACTGGATGACTGTCATAGCCAGAGAGACATTGATACTAGGCATAAATTATTTTATTACGCATGTGAACAACACTTTGTGTATTGGTATGTTTCAAATAAAATGTTTTTGAAAGTATTTGGAAGTAGATTGGGTTTTATTTGCCTTGCTAGATCCTGCTAAAACCAACTATTGTTTGGAGCTGGTTTTTCATGGTTTCTAGTTGGTAGTTTATGTTCATTAGCTGATCTAGATCGGCTTTCATCTGCTGGACCTGGTAGACCACCTTGGATAACCTGGTTTGGTTGGTAGACCACCTTGGATAACCTGGTTTGGATTGGTTTGGTTGGTAGACAACCTTGGATAACCTGGTTTGGATTGGTTTGGTTGGTAGACAACCTTGGATAACCTGGTTTGGATTGGTTTGGTTGGTAGACCACCTTGGACCACCATTCAAACTGGTATGTTCGTGGAGTTCTTCATAAAGTTGTGCGTTTCTCAGGTAAAATGACAAATATTTGAATTTGATGTTCAAAATAGATGTTCAATTTAATGTAAAGATTATCTTCAAATGACATACATTCAGCAATATACAATTTGTGACATTCGTAAAGAATAGTGCTCAAACATCTAGGCAAGAAAATACAGTAGCGACATTATAGGGGGGAAAACTTTCATTAAATTTACACTGCGCATTTAATCTGAAAATACGTTTTAAATCGTGACTTCTCGTTCAAAGTTTGATTTTTGTTTCTGCACACCAATGAATAAAATACTTACAGGGCACTTTTATAAACAGGCACAATAAAAAGTTAAGTTACAGTATCCTCTGAATGTTTAAATAGTCAAAAATAAAACAAACGGACACACACACAAAGGAGAGCTAAAGTCTAGCGGGCGGGTTCACGGTTCCTCTGCCAGGCGTACTGGTCCGTACACTGAAATCTGTAGCGCAGAAACCTCACTCGCGGCTTCATGTGGAAGTCAGCAGGTATCTTCCAGTTCCACATTTTCTGCACCTTTCAGAAAGTGCAGAGATCAGTTCAGAGGTCAGAGGTCAAGCTAGTAGGACATTCATTTACTAGCTGAAAATTGTGCAGCTTTTGATTTAAAGGGTTAGTTCATCCAAAAATGAATTACTCACTCTCATGTCGTTACAAACCCGTAAGACTTTCGTTCATCTTCAGAACACAAATGAAGATCGCTGTGATGAAATCTGAGAGCTTTCTGTCCCTCCATTGACAGCTAAGCAACTACCAGTTTGAAGCTTCAAAAAGTTCATAAAGAGATTGTAAAATTAATCCATATTAATCGAGCGGTTTAGTCCAAATTTTCTGTAGAGACTCGATCGCTTTATATGATCAACAGATTTAATTTAGGCTTCTATTCACTAATAAACATTCATCAACTCACACATCAGTTGTGGTAAACGGAAGCTCAAGCAGACATGGGAGAAACAATGAGGTTCATTCTCGTGTTACGCAGCACGTTTGAGCTTCAGCAAGAACCAATGAGGTTCATTCTTGTGTTACGCAGCACGTTTGAGCTTCAGCAAGAACCAATGAGGTTCATTCTTGTGTTACGCAGCACGTTTGAACATCATCAAGAACCAATGAGGTTCATTCTCGTGTTACGCAGCACGTTTGAGCTTCAGCAAGAACCAATGAGGTTCATTCTCGTGTTACGCAGCACGTTTGAGCTTCTGCAAGAACCAATGAGGTTCATTCTCGTGTTACGCAGCACGTTTGAGCTTCAGCGAGAACCAATGAGGTTCATTCTCGTGTTACGCAGCACGTTTGAGCTTCAGCGAGAACCAATGAGGTTCATTCTCGTGTTACGCAGCACGTTTGAGCTTCAGCAAGAACCAATGAGGTTCATTCTCGTGTTATGCAGCACGTTTGAGCATCATCAAGAACCAATGAGGTTCAGTCTCGTGTTACGCAGCACGTTTGAGCTTCAGCAAGAACCAATGAGGTTCATTCTCGTGTTACGCAGCACGTTTGAGCTTCAGCAAGAACCAATGAGGTTCATTCTCGTGTTGCGCAGCACGTTTGAGCTTCAGCAAGAACCAATGAGGTTCAGTCTCGTGTTACGCAGCACGTTTGAGCTTCAGCAAGAACCAATGAGGTTCATTCTCGTGTTACGCAGCACGTTTGAGCTTCAGCGAGAACCAATGAGGTTCATTCTCGTGTTACGCAGCACGTTTGAGCTTCAGCAAGAACCAATGAGGTTCATTCTCGTGTTACGCAGCACGTTTGAGCTTCAGCAAGAACCAATGAGGTTCATTCTCGTGTTACGCAGCACGTTTGAGCTTCAGCAAGAACCAATGAGGTTCATTCTCGTGTTGCGCAGCACGTTTGAGCTTCAGCAAGAACCAATGAGGTTCATTCTCGTGTTACGCAGCACGTTTGAGCATCATCAAGAACCAATGAGGTTCATTCTCGTGTTACGCAGCACGTTTGAGCATCATCAAGAACCAATGAGGTTCATTCTCGTGTTACGCAGCACGTTTGAGCTTCAGCAAGAACCAATGAGGTTCATTCTCGTGTTACGCAGCACGTTTGAGCTTCAGCAAGAACCAATGAGGTTCATTCTCGTGTTGCGCAGCACGTTTGAGCTTCAGCAAGAACCAATGAGGTTCATTCTCGTGTTAAGCAGCACGTTTGAGCTTCATCAAGAACCAATGAGGTTCATTCTCGTGTTACGCAACATGTTTGAGCTTCATCAAGAACCAATGAGGTTCATTTTCGTGTTACGCAACATGTTTGAGCATCATCAAGAACCAATGAAGTTCATTCTCGTGTTGCGCAGCACGTTTGAGCTTCATCAAGAACCAATGAGGTTCATTCTCTTGTTACGCAGCACGTTTGAGCTTCAGCGAGAACCAATGAGGTTCATTCTCGTGTTACGCAGCACGTTTGAGCTTCAGCGAGAACCAATGAGGTTCATTCTCGTGTTACGCAACATGTTTGAGCTTCATCAAGAACCAATGAGGTTCATTCTCGTGTTACGCAACACGTTTGAGCTTCAGCAAGAACCAATGAGGTTCATTCTCTTGTTGCGCAGCACGTTTGAGCTTCATCAAGAACCAATGAGGTTCATTCTCGTGTTACGCAACACGTTTGAGCTTCAGCGAGAACCAATGAGGTTCATTCTCACTTCTCAAGCAGGTTCAGTTGAGCTTCTGTTTTTGTTCGGTGATCAATGTTTAAATGTAAATAAAAGCCTAATTTCAATCTGTTCATCATATAAAGCGATCGTGTCTCTTCAGAAAATTTGGACTAAACCACTCAAATCATATGGATTAGCTTTACGTTCTCTTTATGAACTTTTTGAAGCGTCAAACTGGTAGTTGCGTAGCTGTCAATGGAGGGACAGAAAACGCTCAGATTTCATTTAAATATATTCAATTGTGTTTTAAAGATGAAAGTCTTACGGTTTTGGAACGACATGAGGGTGAGTATTTAATGACAGAATCTTCATTTTTGGGTGAACTATCCCTTTAAGCTTTTGGTGTGGTGTCCAAACTCATTGAGCATCTTTCATGAAACACGAGGACAACGGATATCTGTGCAAGTCCTCTGTAAACCTACTCTTGCGTATATTATTTGCACCGAAATTGCACAGAGAGCGGTTTGCATCCTGTTAGTGTGTAATAGTATATTATATATAAAATAGCATATATGCTATTTTGTGGAAACTGGCATTTCTTTTAGAAATCTTTTTAAAAATACATGTACTGTTACTTTTGATCAATTTTATGCATCCTTGCTAAATAAGAACATTTTACTGAGCCCAAACTTTTGAACAGTAGTGTACCTTAAAATAATTCCCGATTAACAAACATCTGTATAATTTATGATGAAGGTTCAAACATAATATTTCTGAGATGATTTGGACCGTTTGTTTTATTATGCTTCTGCTGAATATGCGAAGTGCATAGATATTTCAGCATGAAACGGTGTGTGTGGAGAGTTTCAGACCCACCTTCAGGACCCTGACCAGATGTGTGGTACTGTTCACCTGCTGATACTGGACAGAACAAGCAAAACAGAGAAAAGAGAAGAGCTGTTGAGCATCTGTTCACCATCACAGCATCTCCATCAGACATGAATTTATTCACAAGGTTATGGATGATAAGTTTCCATGACAGTTTTGGCATGGCGGTGGAGGTGAAAGCAAGATACGGATCATCATCAGAATCATAATTCATGTGACTGAAGTGAACTCCATTGAAGCTTACCAGCTGGCTGTGTCTGTTCCGTAGCACCAGGTTGGCCTGTTAGAGGAGAACAAACCATGTGACATTTGGAGATGCTCAGATCAAAACAACTGATTTGATGAATTCACCCTGTTAACATGCAGTTTAGCAGGTAAAGCAGGTTTAGAGATGTAGTGTGATTTAAAAACACATTTGACATGAAGAATCTATTTTGTGGGGCTAGATATTTTATCGCAGTTGAGTTATTGATCCAAGCAAACAAAAAATATTAAAATAAACGTAATTTATACAAAATATATATATAATTTAATAATTTATAATTTATTGTATAAATATGTTTATGGTATATACTATGTTTACCATGGTATATTTTGGTATATTTTCATAAGGGCAGCTTACCTGGATAGTCGGTATATATACATATATATATCAACAATACAGTAAAAACAGAAATCTTGTGAAATATTACATTTTAAAATAATTTTCTACTTCACTATATTTCAAAATGTAATTTATTCCTGTGATCAAAGCTGAATTTTCAGCATCATTACTCCAGTCTTCAAGTGTCACATGATTCTTCAGAAATCATTCTAATATGATGATTTGCTGCTTGATTATTATTGGTTCTCAATTATTAATAATGGTTCTTATTGTTATCATTCTTGAAAACATTTTTTGTTGCTTAATAATTTTGTGGAAACATTTTTTTTCAGGTTTCTTTTATGAATAGAAAGTTCAAAAGAACAGCATTCATTTGAAATACAAATCCGTTGTAACATTATCAAATGTAATGCACTGATTAATTGCACCCTTGTTGATTACAATATTAATGTTATGAATGTGTATAATATGCAAATTGCAGATATGTTATAAACTTCCTTGGACTCCCAAAAGTCCCTTGAGGTTCAGCTGAAAAAATAGATTTTTTCCTTGTAGTTTGTGTTGTAGTTGTGTGTCACTCACCTGTGCCCATGGTGTCTGTCTGTGAGGAAACCCCTGTGAATGGATCCCCTGTGACTGGAGTTGAGTTTAAGAAAGGTTTGGTTCATTTTGATTTTTTAATAATGTTTTAAAACAATTTCTGCTTTGTAAGCGAACCCTTGCAAAAAACTGACCATGGTAATCATAGTTTCCACCAAAATCCCATTGTTATTGTACTGCAAAATCACACAGAATTCCCTTCAAACTGGCCTTCGGTGTCTTTCTGTCATTCTCTGCAGAAACTATGTTTACCATGGTATATTTTTTATAAGGGCAGCTTACCTGGATAGTCAGTCCACCTGACGAGACAGATGTTTTCAAACGTAATTTACCTGGTAAGTCTGTCTGAACCATGCTACTATGTGTCTCTGAGGCATCTGAAAGTTTGACAAGAACATTGATATGCCAGAGAAATCATAAAGAAATTGTTAATGAAGCTCATTATTACATATACACTATTTAACATACCCTTGTATATACTGTATGTAAGTGCATTAAACGATTTTAATGTACGACGTGAATACACAGAAACACATTCAAATCGTTTAATTCACAGTTAGCCGTGGATTATCCCGCTTATACCATGGTCATTTACCAGCATTGACAAGTTAAAAGTGTTATTGATTGTTTGCAGTGCAATATTTGACCGGAAGTACGGTTATTTTCATCAGTTACGGCTCGTCAGATCTAACATTCTGCCCGCTTTGAATCAGACGCATCGATAAAAGTAGCTAGTGCAGAAAGATTAAATGTATTTGAAAGAATTACAGCACTATCTGAATTAAAAATCCAGAGAGAGAGAGAGAGAGAGAGATGTGCGTGTGAATTACCTGCATCTGTGCAGAGTCTCTCTCAACTTAAAATGAAACTGAAAGTTTAATTACTTCAAAAACAGCAAAGTTACTCCCTTGTTGTGTGTGTGTGTGAGTGTGTGTGTGCTTCAGCACATTAATATAGAATGGTGATTAAACAGACTGGAACTACCTGTGCATTAAACGGTATTCAGACAGACCATGGTGTGTGTGTGTGTGTTAAACTAAAGGTAACTCACCTGTGAATCCAGTCCCAGTTGCATGAACAGAATCTGCTTTTCAGAAACACACACTACACATGAAACCCTGCCCTGATAGACTGACATGTGTCTGGATGAACTGACGAAACGTGGTTACCTGTGTAATTCGGCATGCCGTCAGTCACAGCTAGGTGTCCCTGCCCTGAATAACAGGAAATAGCATGTTGTAAATAATTACTACTTAAAGTACTCATTTGCATGTTGTTTACTCACCTGTCACGTCTGTTTGAGCCTGTCCTTCAGTCACCGGATCACCCGCCACACCTGATCACAGCGACAGCTCCGTTATTACACACCAATGCTGCTTTTACAATCACTCATGGTGGATTTATTCAATATGTTTGGTAAAAATTTCAAAGATAATACCTGCCATATCTGTCTGCGCACTTCCACCGGTGACACCGTCAAGTCCTTTTAGAGGGGCGAAACAAAGTTTATTTATATAGCATATTTCATACACAATGAAAATTTAAAGTGCTTTACATAAAAAGACTTTAAAAAGAATCATACAACAATCTGTGGAAGCCAAATTTTGAATTAAAAAGTTGAAATTAAAAAGTCATCATTATTATTAGTCATAACTTCTTATATCATAATTTCAACTTTAATCTCATATGACAGTAATAATTGACTTAGTATGTGATCATTTACTTAGTATGTCATAAATTTGTCTTCTTATCTCATAATTTTGACCTTTTCTCACAGTATTGGCTTTCTCATAATCATAATTTAGTATTTCATCATTTCGTTTTAGTAGTCTATGTCAAAATTATAACTTTTTAATCTCATAAGTATGATTTAGTATGTCATTATTTCGATTTGTCATAATTTTTACTTTTTAATATCATAAGATCTGTCAGAATTTGTACAAATCTTTTTTTACATAAGTTTTTTCAATTTTAATTTCATAATTTCAATTTTTAATCTCATAAATGGCTGTATGTCATAATTTTGACTTTTTATTATTATCTAAAAAAGCAGGGGTTTTTTTTTCCCTTCTGATGGGCTTTCATAACAATCACTGTAGATGCATAAGAAATACAATAAAAAATGAAAAATAATAAAAAGCAAAGAAGTAAAAAGAGAGATGCATTAAACAAAGAAATCAAGTTTATTATTTAACCTATAAACATTTTAATAAGGATGCTTTCTTACCAGTCGTGTCAGCGTAAGGGCTGAGGGTGTGATCAACTAGATCAAGTGCGCCAACTGAAAATAAGAAAAATAGCATTTCTAAAGGTGCTAACTAGACTAATATTTGCGCAAAGGTGATTCATGTGATGCCACTGACCTGCATCTGGATGTGAGCTGACGGCATGCTGGTCTCCTGTACAGACAAGTAAGTCATTATTACTTATTAGCTCTGCTTCAAAACCTAGAGAGCAGCATTGCTGTCTAGAATAGATCAACCGCTGCTGACTAGAAACACTGAACTCACAATTCATGTTATGAGTTTGGTGTTAGCATGATGCTAAGCTAATGACACAAGCCTAATTAGTATAAAACGCTTAAATATTTGTCTGTTTTGATTAGAATAAACTATTTTATAAATAACTTTCAGTATTCATTGTGATAAAGTTTGTATGGTAGTATAATCTATGGTAGGGCCTAAACATATCTTTCAGTTTCACCATTTTGGATGGGTTTTATTCATCTCTTCTCTACAAATACCTTAGATAATAATTTTAGTAAAACCATGAAATAATACTGCCTACGTTTTGGAACAACCCACTAGGTTTTGGAACACTTAATTTAAGGGAAGACGCCACATGTTAGTAGGGAAAATATTTTAACTGATACCACCACACTTCCCCAGTTAAGACAGCTGTTTTGTTTTCTGAAATGTTGTTTAAAATATGCAAATGAGGCTTTATCTAATTAAGTATGCAGTAATTTCCATCCATTTCTAGAACAGAAATATGAACATTGGATAAAGCCAGTTTTATCATCCGAGTTAAAGATTTTTACAGAGAATCTCTCTTTTTATCCCTTAATAAATCAGAAAATATTGTCAACAGCCTTAAAAAAATCACCATATTTTAGGAATAAAATATTAATAATAATAAAAAAGTCATATAAGCAAAATCTCAATATTGACCAGTGCATGAAAAAAACAATGTTTTTTGCCTGTAGGGTATTGACTTAATTTGTTCATTACCAGTTGTGTATGGAGGAAATAGTTTGTTACAAAATTAGTTATATTAAATATTGGCTACATTAAAGACACCATAAAGTGTTGTAGCATAGTTTTGCAATCAAAAAGCATGTCCTTTTTTAAATAGCTATAATATGCTTTAGTTACATCAAATGATTCTTACATTTTAAATGTGTATATTAACTAATTTCATCAACTTTAATATATAGATATTGATATTGTTAGGGTTACAGACGTGCACCAAAAGCCACAAATCTTTGATTGGGATTTCCAGGCGGCTTTAAACCTGCCGTGAGAAATATTTTCCGTGTTGAGCACAGGCATTTGGTAAACCCACGCAACCCCACTGGTTATAGACCGACTAGCCAAGAGAAGACGCATAAAAATTGAATTATGGCTAACAAATCAATAGAGTTTCAGTGATGTCATGGAGCCGGCTGATATAGTACCAGCTGTGTGATGCATCTCCGTCGCAGCGTCATGATGGCCTGTTCCGCCTGTCGGGAAAGATTCACATTGATTCCAGGATATTACTCTGTCAATAACATGATGTTGTGATTGTGTGTTGATTGATTAGTTGTGTGTTTTATTGCTAGACACATACTGACGTCGAGATGAACGGCTGGAGGGTCACCTGTGAACGAATCCAGACACACACTGCAGTTCTCTCTCTTTTAGATGTTTTAAATGCTTTTATAGAGGTATGAACGTACCTTTCTGTATGTCTATAGGTTTGTGCCGACCATTTCCGTTTCCTGGAATGCAGAGATAAATGATGTGTCAAAATAATGTCGTATGATCATCATATCCCTGCTGGACAAACCAGGTTGTCAATGTCAACCATCTCAACCAGCTTGGACCAGCTAGAAACCATGCAAAAGTAGCATTCATTTTCCAGAAAGGAAAGGTGAGTTGACATGTTGACAGGAGCTTACCGTTCGTATCGGGTGAATCTGCACCATTATTATCGGCCCCGCCTTCTGAGGAGAACAACACGACAGATGAACATCATGTCTCATGTCTATATTGAAAATACACTTTACAATAAGGTTCCTTTTATTAACATTAGTTACCTACTTTAGTTAATATTAATAAGATTATTAAAGTATTTTTCATTGAAAGTCAAAGTTATATCTGTTAACATTAATTCTTGCACTACTAACATGAACTATTGCATTTTTGTTAAGTTACATTGACAAAGATTAAAGCTGTAATACATTGCTTATAGTTTGTTTAAGTTATGTTAGTTAATGCATAAAGACCTTATTGTAAAGTGTTAGCAAAATAGGTGTCGTACCTGAATAGTCTATGAAGGAATGACCCAGATGTGACATTGTGTCAAAGACTACTGATGAATCTGTAAAAATCAGTCTGGTTTTAGATTCAACACACTTTGGCCTGGTTCCACAGACAGGGTTTAGATTCAGCCAGGATTAGGCCTGAGTTTAATTTGGAGATTTAAGTCGCTTTTATAAATGTGCCTTAGAAAGAAACATTACTGGTGTGCATCTCGAGACAAAACAATAGCACTGACATATTTTAAAGGTCCCGTATTATGCCCCTTTTCACAAGATGTAAAATAAGTCTCTGATGTCCCCAGAGTGTGTATGTGAATTTTCAGCTCAAAATACCCAACAGATAATTTTTTACAGCATGTTTAAATTGTCATTTTTTGGGGCTCAGAAAAACGCGCTGTTTTAGTGTGTGCCCTTTAAATGCAAATGAGCTGCTGCTGGACGACACAGGGGGCGGAGCTTCATGAGCTCTCGCTCAGTCTCTCAGGACAATTTCACCTCACGGAATGATGATAATATCAGAAACTCTCAGTAACGGTGTTCATTTCGAGTCGGACAATAATGCCTACAGAGTCAGAGTGCTGTATAGAGATGAAACAGGTATAGTTTAGTAGTTTAATTACGGTTATTATAACGTATTTGTTTGTCATCTGCTTGTATGTATCCATTATTTATTAATAGCCTACAAGTCTGCTGTTTCGGACCAGGTCCGAATGATGATCAAACATATACTGATGAGTTTAATAAAGTTTATTGTACATAACACAAAAGATGAAGCGTCAGTTTTACTTCTGAAAATTTACTCAAGAGCTGAGTAAACACAGTAAGTTATAAGAAATGCGCAAGTACATAAACGAATTTCGGTAGAGTTGAGGGAGCATTCCTGTGGGTGAGGTTAGTCAAAAAACTGTTCTACTGACGTCATTAAAGAAGGAAGTAGAGGGATGTAGTCCAAACGGGCCGTTCGATGTAGGCGACTTCTGTTAAATAAAATATCTCGCTTGGCATTGAACTTTGAGCTTTATAATTTTACAGATATTATTTATGCTCTAACAGCAACATTACACACTAACTAAAGTTTGAAACATGGGATCACGAAGAACGGGACCTTTAAGATATATCAGTGTAAGTAGCTTTCAGTTAAAACAGCTCAAACTTGCATTTAAGTCTGGGACTATCTTAAACCTCGTCTGTGAAACCGGGGGTTTCTGTTTTAAGTCGCTCTTCACCAGACCATGCAGCATTGTTGTTCAACATCAGTTTACCTGTTGTGTCGGCCGGTGATTTTGATTGGGCTCCATTATCAGACGTGCCTGAAGACACAAGTGATTATTTAACCACATATTGACCTGCACTGGGGCCCGGATATACCCCAGATACCCCAGCTACGGCCCTGTCTGTTAACACACTATTAATCTAATGCGAGTAAACAGACAAATACTTCACTTACTGATTGAGTGGGTATAATCACCATTCCCACTGTCAGCAGAGACATAATCTGATATACACAACAAGAGACGGTTAACAAGGTAAATTATTGATTAGATGAGATAAGATGATTTTTCTTTTATTCACACTATTTTTTTATAAAGTCAGAGTACACAGCTGTCTAACTCTATCTATCTATCTATCTATCTATCTATACCTCTATCTATCTATCTATCTATCTATCGTTCTATCTATCTATCGTTCTATCATCTGTCTGTCTGCCTTTCTATCTATCTATCTATCTATCTATCTATCTATCTATCTATCTATACCTCAATCTATCTATCTATCTATCTATCTATCTATCTATCTATCTATCTATCTATCTATCTATCTATCTATCTATCTATCTATCTATCTATCTATCTATCTATCTGTCTGTCTGTCTGTCTATCTGTCTTGTCTATCATCTACTCTCCTACACTCATTCAGTAAGTTGAGTTATGATTTCAGTGATCAGTCTGTGTAATCCATACAGATGCATGAAACCCCAGTGACCTCTCGTGACACTAAAAACGTCTCTGAAAGTTGTCATTACACCCCCTTTGGAGCCCGTGTCAAGACTGTGAGTCTGACAGAGTTTATTAGACGTGTGCTGGGATAATCCCATGGCTACTGGGGTAAAAGCACTCTGAATTTACAGGACCTAAAGGAGGCCAGAGCGGCAGCCAGCAGCCATTACCTGGAGGAGCGTCTAGAACCGGGCCGCCACTGGACGGGTGCCCTGGACTCAGGCCAGCGGCTGGAACGGAGAGCGAGTGAGAGAGAAAAGACAGCTTTGATTCACACCAGTCATCTTTCAGTAAATTATTAGGTAGAACACAGAAACTGGCTGGTTTATTCTGTCAGTGCAGCCCATAATTAGTACAGCGTGACGGCTGGACGGATTGGAGGAAGGCTCTCAGCGCCGTATGTGAGCCGTTTCACAGCATGGGCATAAATGTAAATCATGTAAATTTAACTAGTGCGGGACGTCCTGTTTATTACAAGGCCAATGAGATCAGCAGAAAGCAATTCTGGTGTCCGCAGCCCAAAAGCCATAAACATCAAGCCTCTCTGGTTATGAAAAATGGACAACGTGAAGTGAACGCTTACCTGCCGAATCCACCTGAAATGCGAGTCCCATGTGATCTGTTGAGACAGCGTCAGTTACTAGGCATGTGGGCGGAACGTCTGGAGGAGTGTCTAAGAGGTCTAAAAGCGTACCTAGACCATCTGTTTGGGTGTCTGGACCAAAGCTCTCTCCTATTCCACCTGTAGAGGGAGACATTCTGAGTCCAAACTGAGAAACAGCATTCAATATTCCCTCCACTAACTAATGAGAATAAAGGAATGCTCACCCATTAAGCCAACAAGGAAGTCATGGCTTGATTGGTCTATTATGCCTGAAATGAAAAGTTTCTGCTATATTCAGTTTGTTTTGATGCTCACATTGACTGACTGATAGATTCAACTCGGTAACATTCAACTGACAAAATAAAATTTGTTTTTGTAGGCCTGAAGAGTTGAACTGATGTTTACCTGTAATTTCTAGATGGGGGCTTGTGCCAAATGAATCAAAACCACCTGAGATGTACACAAAACAAAAGATGCACATGTGAGGACTAAAATCACAACTGAAAACGGTCTTGGGAATTAATGGTCCTTCCATGTTCAGGTTTTAAATCATGTTTTTTATACCTGTTCCTTGAATCTGAGTTGTGCCTGGCATGAAATGATCCAAACCTACATTAAAAACAGCAAAGATATTGTTATTTTTATTATCTGTTTCTGTTATTTTTATTATCTGTTTCATGTTGTGTGAAATGTCAGTCCATAAAGAGCATTGTTTCCTTACCTGTGAATCCTGTTTCTCCTCCATTCAGGAGCTGTTTGTGCCCATTACCTGTGAGAGGAACCCGATTAACGTGACTAAATCGCTCATTCTGATTAATATGGTGCACAATATTGTTTATTATTATAACACACAATAATACTCACCGTTAGATTCTATCTCTGGGATTTCTGGATTTACAAGACAAAAAGAATACAGTATGACATCAGTTATCATTTACCAGAAAACATTTGTTTTCCTCAGGTAAGCGGTGTGTGTAAACTGTGACGTTTTTCACCTGGAGACTCGATTTGAGATCCGTCATGAGCCGTTTCCCCTGATGCAAGAAGACAAGATCTGTTCTCGTATAAGTGTGTACAGCATTTAAGAAGTAAGAAATGACCTTCATGATATACAGTAGAGAGATCCTGTTATACACATACCATTTTCATATTGTGGAGAGAATCCCTCTGACCCTGAACACAATGCACAGAGAATTATTATAACTTTTGCTTATAAATCATTTTAAAGAGGCCATATTATGCCCTTTTACGAAGTTTTTGGGGTCACCTAGAATAGGTTTTCATGCTTGAATGTTCAAAAACACCTTATTTTTTATACATTGTACATTATTGCAGCTCCTCTCTTCACAGTCTGTCAGTAACACTCTTAGTTCCTGTCTCTATGAAGCCCCTCCTTCTGAAAAGCACAATGTGCTCTGATTGGTCGGCTAGAGCAGTGTGTTGTGATTGGTCAAACGCTTTGAGCGTGTTTGGTAAATGCCCCGCCCCTTACCATAACTGTGAGTTTTAACACACTACTAACTATCTCAATCAGGCCCCGCACCTTTATTTTGCGTATGTCATGGGCGGGAATTATTTAAATGAGGAATATTGTGATGTGTTCGTTCCCGGAAGAAAGCTCAAGACTACAATGGAGGCGTTTCAGGGAGTTTAGAAACACTGATATAGAGAATAACTCCTGCTGGAGGGACTTTGTGCTTTGTAACATTACACACTAAAGAAGGTTGAAAATGTAAAAAAGCATAACATGTGCTCTTTCATGAAGAGGTCACCATGTAAGTCTTACATTTGATCGTTTCGATCTTAATACCTTTAGGCTGTGATTGGACCTCGGAGGAAACGACCCCCACACCACCTGACGTCTGCCCTGCTGATGGTCGGTCAAACGTGTGGCTGGATGACATTGTTGACCCATGACCTGCTGCTATGTGGCCTGATGACCCTTGACCTGATGGCACTGTGAGATTGACAAAGATATCACATTATGTGGTGCGTAAAAAGATTAACCCCCACTTTTTCATGCACTAGAATATTCATGAACACATTTCTTGCAGACTCTATGTATAATACATTATAATGCATTATATAAATGTAACCAAAGTGAAAATGCATTATAATATCTGCAGATTCCGTGCTACATCTGAAATTGGTTGATTCTCATGTGTTTTAATGAATTTCACTTTGTGGTTACAATTCATGAGATCACACAATGCATTATAATGTGCATTACAAGGCATAATTAATGCATTAAAAATACTTACATAATGCATTATATATGAAGGCTTCAAGTAAAGTTTTAGAGAATATTCCAATATTATTAGGCCTTTGGATATGTTATGATTTGGTGTGCATAATATAAACAAATTATAAAATATAATATAAACCCTGCTTGCCAATATAAACAGATCGATCTCTTACCAACAGAAATGGACACTGAATGGACTCCCCCGTCTGTGCCTGAATCGCATTCAATTTATTAGTAAGTTTCTAAATTCTTTGAAATATCCTATTTTGAACAATAATTTCAAGGTTTCTGAATGTAATTACCAGGGACTTTTGATCCTGAACCTCCATTAGCACCCGTTCCTCCAGCTCCTACACCTGAGAACAGTTTCTCTGGTTACTCGTCATGTTATACACTACTGTTCAAAAGTTTAAATTTTTTGAAAGAAATTACTACTTTTATTTAGAAAGGATGACAGTAAAGACATTGATAATGTTACAAAATATTTCAAATAAACGGTGTTCTTTTGAATTTTCTACTCATTGATTAGTTTCCACAAAAATATGAAGCAGCACGATAATCATATTTGATAATCATAAATGTTTCTTGAGCATCAAATCATCATATTAGAATGATTTCTGAAGGATCATGTGACACTGAAGACTGGAGTAATGATGCTGAAAATTCAGCTTTGATTACATGAATAAATTCACATAGAAAACAGTTATTTTAAATTGCAACAATATTTCACAATATTACTGATTTTACTGTATTTTTGATCAAATAAATGGAGCCTTGATGAGCATAAGTCTTCTTTTAAATACATAAATGTCTTGACCTCAAACTTTTGAGCAGTAGTGTATATTAATTATATGTTTAATTATATTGTATACACTTTTATTATATAAAATGTAATATTTGTATTGAATATAGTGCACAATATGGCATTTAGTATTAAAGTATTGTTGAATGTGTAATTTTTACTTGCTATATGTTTGTTTTTCAGGTCAAAATCAGTGATGGGGTACCTGAAGGAACAATCTCTGATTTGGACCCCTCTTGTCCATCGTAACTTGCACCTGTAAGTGAAATACATACGGTGATTAGGAAAACTTGTCAGGGTAAAAACAAAAGGAAAGCATGTTTACCACAGGCGAATACCGTACCATGAGAACTTGATCCAGGCGGGCGAGAGTAACCATCTCTACCGTTACTTCCTGTAACACACACAGACGCATTACTGAGAGGCCATTCTTTCTACAGTAATAAAACACTGTCGTCCGTCTGAAAAAGGCTTCAGTAATCCAATGACAAGCAGTTAAATGAACAACAAAACATTATTATTCTGACTGATGCTGGTTACCGTTTGCTCCATCTGAAGCTGCTGATGTGCTGCTTGATGCTGGAATGACAAAACACTTATACTTTCTTATTGGACATGAGAGAGAAGATATCAAAGTCAACCGTACTGTCATTTTTAGCATATTCAATGGATAAAAACAAAACAGTTTCTTCAGAAAACAACACGAGGTCATGAGGACTAAAAAGACCACAGTAAATATGGACAATGAATACTCTCAATAGCACCACAGAACTTTGGCTAACGTTCTGGCAAGGTTCTCTCAAAGTTACGAACGAACATTCTTCCTTTAACATTAATACTGATACATAATGAACTTTTTTCTTCTTCTGATTTTTAAATGTTTAGAGAACATTCAAAAGTAACATTCCCATAATGTTTGCAAAATGAAATGTTCCCATAAAGTGCGTTCACATAACCAAGAAAAAGCTTTTTTTAAACAAATTGAATGTTCAGAAATAGCGTTTTCATAATGCAATGAGCGAAACGTGTTTTTCTAAAGCTGGGGTGTTTTCTACACAGGGTCAGTCTGTGTTGCTCTTCTAAAGTAGGGCTTGTGTGAAAGTTTTGCCCCTGATAGATCAGGTTCACACTTACAGACTTGGCCAGTTTGAGTGCCACCATTAAGTTTCTGACCTGGGAAACAAGAGCAAAGGTTTTTGTCAAAAGATGTATTGGACTTCAGGAACAGAAAAGCGAGGCCTGAAAAGTGGCCATTTAACTTCCAACAAATTCACCTTTCACCAGAGGCCATGAGAGGCTAATGCACTCCGAACAGGTTTTAAAGAACTTGTTTTTGCGTTATCGAGTAGACTTTCCTTACCATTTGGGGATTCGCCCGCGACGCCGCTGCCAGGAGTCATACCTTGGAGAAAAACAGCCTTTCAGTCTAAACAAGGCCCCGAAACATCAGTCCCACAAACATGCCCTCTCACTGCGCTAGGCCCGTGCACCTGAGGTGGCTGATGATGTTTCATCTTTCCACGTTTATTAATAAATCGAGCAATGCCGTTCAGCCACTGTGGCAAAATCTCCACATACCTGATCCCTAAACCAGATTAAGTACCGATTGGCTTTGCTTTCTGAGTAGGGTGCACCCAGTGAACTATTTTCCAGTGCTGAGAGGTTCAGTGTTCTCTACCTCCAGCTCTAAAGAGGATTAGCTTCACCTTACCCAAGCCTTTGGGTGCTGCAGTGGCCTGCTGCGATCCGGCTCCTTTGGGAAAGAGGGAGAGGAACAAGAAACATATTCTTAAGATTCCCAGAGATCATTTCTCACAGGTCAATCAATCAGTTTCGGCCAGGTGGCCCTCTGGAAGAACAGAAACTCTCTTTTTACATGCGCTTAAGGGGGTTTGCATCTCGTGTAAACCAGTTATATACATTTTAAGTTGCTTTTATAGGCTTTTATGAGCATTTTAGATATGATTTTAGTTTCTTTTTGTTGCGTCTTTGTCAGTTTTTAGTCTTTATTCACATTTGTAATTTATACTTCTGGAATATTTGGGGTCTGTAAGATTTCTATTTCAAATAAATGCTGTTTTTTAACATTGATAATAATCAGAAATGTTTCTTGAGCAGCAAATCATTATCATATTAGAATGATTTCTGAAGGATCATGTGACACTGAAGACTGGAGTAATGATGCTGAAAATTCAATTTTAAAATTGAATAAAAAACAGTTATTTAAAATTGTAATAATATTTCACAAAATGACTGTTTTTAGTGTATTTTTTGATCAAATAAATGCAGCCTTGGTGAGCAGAAGAGACTCTTTAAAAAAATCTTACAGACCCCAAACTTAAACGGTAGTGTATCTTAATTACCTTACAAAAAGTACTGTGGTACCCTTGGTTGTATCAGATGGTTATACTATGGTATTCCAATGAAATCCAATGGAAAAACTTTTGTAAATATTACATATTTTGGTAATATTACCATCACTGTACTATGGTTGTTCAAAGAATAGCATACTTTCCAAAAAACTACAACATGGTTGTACCATGCTATCATGTCCAGAATATGGCAGCATGCTACTTTAATGATACTGTATGATTACCATATTTATACAACATGGTACTTTAAAATCATAATGAACGAGGTATGACAACTAGTCCAAAAGCACATTATACAAGAAATAATACCATTGTACTTTTTTGTAAGTGTAATTTTTGATGTGATTATTGCAGAACCCCAAATGTATATAGCTCAGCCTCATTAAGAAAGACTGACTTTTAAAGCAAATTATGACTCATTATGTGATTATTAGAGATGACTGAGGTTTTGCACAATGGTGGTAAGTTGTGAACTTGTCACCCACCCTTCATATGCTGACCTTTGGAGTCATCATCATCTGTGAAGAAAAGGGAAAATCGATACAGTTTATAACAACCGCTCCTTTGTTTTGCCCTTCTCCTCTTTCTGTCCTGAATCCCTCACAGATCTGCTGACTGTTATCAGAATATTACACGAGTCCACTGAGTTTAGGATTCACATTCATTGTCATTTAAAGGCTCTTTTATTTTCTCCTAGAAACTGTTGCTTTGCTCACTTTAATGGTGTTAAAAACTGGGTTTATGAAGCTTAACGTATTTTAAAAAACGATTCAAGAAACTATTTATCATGAACGTTATAGTATTAACTTCTCATTTTGTCCTTTTGCAGGATCATGTCATATCAAATTGCCCACAATATGAGGTTTCTCATGTGGTACGATCAGCTCTCCTCGGGACATTTTAATTATTTTACTATCTAAAAGACCATCATCTCCTACCATCTTCCTCCTCAGACAGTTCTTCTTCACCCTCTTCAGCCTCAAAGTCATTTTCCTCGGGCTCCTTATCTGTCCGGAGAGATCGTGTAAATACGTGTGGCCGCTGTATGCTAAACACAAGAGTGTGTCATTAAATCAAGCCCTCTGGGAGAAGAGCTCGTACCTTCAACAGGAGCCGTTGATATGGTGGACGCCAGAAACACAACAGCCACTGAAGCAATTACAAGATTTCTGTGAAAGCAAAGCGATAAGAGTCCAGAATGAGCAAACGTGAAGCAAAATGACCCCCCAAATCTAAGTTAGATGCTGTTTAGGGTATATATCATGCAATTTATCATGAATATTCTCAATAACAGCTTTGAAAATGGCCAACTATTCTCTTGAGAAATGTATGCTTTTAATATGGATAGTAAATTCAGTGCTTGGGTGTTTTTAAAAAAATACAAATACGGCTTAAAAGCAATACTTAGCACTGAGTTTACAAGATACATATTTTTATGCTAAAGTATTATAATATTCAGAAAGCACAGCTGTAATTGGACAGTATATCACTTAATGAGACTCACAACATCAAAATAGCACAGACTCTAAAGTATAACCAGATATAAGTCATATGCAAATGTCATTGAAATGCAAAATTATTAAACACAAATCCTACATAAAACATGCTTTTGTAGTGCTTGCAACACCAAAGTCATGGGTTTGATTCCAAGGGAATGCGAGAATTGATCCATATACCTTCAATGTAAAGTCACTTTAGATAAAAGCATCTGCCAAATGAATGAATGTCCTCATACAAGCACCTTAATAAAAAAATCCACAGCTCCTCTCTGCTATATATTGATTAATTAGCTATCAATTGTTCCACTATAATCAATGAAGTCAATTTAAGAGTCAGACCGGTTCTTATAAATCAAACGCCATTGACTTACCGTGACAGCATCTTTAGCACAGGTTTATGTGGGAAACTGTGCAGCAGACATAAAGCAACCAGCAAACGTGCTCTTGACTTCCTTATGCTTGACTGGGCACCAAAATACATTTTATACCCTTCCAGCCCCCCATCTTGTTAAGGGGCAGGACTTGATGTCTAACCCCAACCCGTGCCATTCAAACTACTCCCTCTGAAGAATGAAAGCACAGGTGAGTCCTGCGACGTTTTTAAATTCATAATTCATTTTCAGATCAGATCTGCAGTCTTCGCATTACAATGCAGAAATGCTGATGAATATGTACTGGACATTGGCTGTTGACTAATGATGCCGAAGATTAAGATAAAAAGGTCTTTATGTATGGCATGTCCCATCATCCTCTCGGGCCGGCAGTGGGATCAGTAAGGCGGATCAGCCAGTGGAGGGCACAGCCAGCCTACGCAACACCACAGCAACCACAGGGTCTTACTGGGTTTCTCTCATCTGAGCATGATGACCTGAGTTTAAGATCAGAGCTTTCCAGGTGCTTCTTTGTGCTTTAGCACTTTAAACAAATATGATCCCTTTTACTCAAAAAAATGGATGAGTTTATGATTAAGTGTTTGCACTCTGTCAAAGGTTTGGGATAATGTTTTTGAAAGGTCTCTTATTCTCACCACGGCTGCATTTATTTAATCAAAAATGAAAGTGAAAACAGTAATATTGTGAAATATTTTTATAATGCAAAATAACTGCTTTCTATCTGAATATATATTAAAATGTCATTTATTCCTATATGATCAAAGCTGTATTTTCAGCATCATTACTCCAGTCTTCAGTGTCACATGATCCTTCAAAAATCATTCTAATATGCTGATTTAATGCTCAAGAAACATTTCTGATTATTATGTGCCGGGAGCAGCAGCTCATTTGCATTTAAAGGAACAGACACAAAACGGTGCGTTTTTGCTCACCTTCAAAAATTTACAATTTTAACATGCTATATAAAAATATCTGTGGGGTATTTTGAGCTAAAACTTCACATACACACTCTGGGGACATCAGAGACTTATTTTACATCTTGTGAAAAGGGCATTATAGCACCCCTTTAATACTTATATTGTTTCAGCATTGATAATAATAATAAATGTTTCTTGGGCAGCAAATCAACATTTTAGAATGATTTGATTGAATTTTAAGTTATGTTTCAGTCTGCTCAAAAACATGGTACTACCATGGTACTTTTTATAAGGATGTGCAACCTTTTGGTTTGAATGCAGTTTGATTGAATGCAATCCAAAACCAAGGTGCTTTTTGTAAGGGTAAAGTGCTCACTTTTTTGCCTGCTGAAAATGTGCTTTGCTGGTTTAGCTGGTCAGCTATTTGATCTCCCAGCTCGACCAGCTGACAAGTGGCTAAAACCTCTAAAAAAGAACAACCTTCAAACCTGACTGACCAGTTTTATAGCCAGCTGTGACTAGCAAACCACTTTTGGATGGTTTTATGCATGTATCTATAAATTTGAGGCCAGTGGTTGCCAGATCTTTCAGGAAAGAAAAGAATGGGAAAGCTAGTAAACTGGAATGGCTTGTGATGTGTTAATGGATTAGCATGGCCTGTTCAAGTGCTGTGGTATCTGTATATGTTGCATAAGCAAATGCTCCTGTCCCATAGCAGTAACTGAATCGCTGGCAGCTCACGGGAAGATTGCATTCCTGTACAGCGAGCCAGTTCACATCAAGCCCGTTTTACAATGTAACGAACACCAGCAGGCCTTGAAATGCATTTCTGTGATAAACTCGTCCTGATGAGCTAAATGGACGTGTGTCGTAGCAAAGCTAATGAGCTCTTGGGCTAAACAAGCTTTCTTTGTTGTATTGTGAAATGTGATCTATGTGTGTGTATTCTGACCCTGAATCCACATAACGTAATGTTGCATGTGCTTTCTGAAGAGGTTGCGAAACACATTATCGAAATAATAATGCTAAATGCAAATAATAAGATACAGCTAAGCTAATCGAACTAATCTTATATAGTTAAAATAAATAGGGTTTTCAACATTTAAAGCAGAAAATTCTTCTTGTTGACATCAAAGGCCTTGTAAATTTCTTAATCTGATAAATGCAATTATGTTGTTGGTTATGCATTTACAAAATTATCTATTCAGCAGAATAGGCTAATCATGTACGGTAAACACATGTACAATGTATAATACAACAGTAAGGCAACAGTAAATCAAATAACCACTCATTACAACTGAGGCCTGCAGAAGAGCATCTCACAACACGTTCAGCCTTGAAGCACATGGACTACACCAGCAGAAGACACACTGTAACACTCCTGTCAGATAAGAACAACAAACTGAGACTATATTCACACGGACTCACCGAAATCAGACAATAGATTGGAAAAAAGGTTCCCTGTCTGTCAAGTCTTGATTTCTGCTGCAAAATTGGCGTAAACAACATGAAAGCATGATCATCCTGCCTTGTATCAGCGGTCAGGCTGGTTTGGTGGTGTAATGGTGTGATTGATATTTTCTTGACACACTTTGGGTTTCTTACTACCAAGTGAGCATCATTTTAACGCCACAGCCCGAGTATTGTTGCTGAACATGTCCTTACCTTTATGACCGCAGTGTATCATCTTCTGATGGCTTCTTCCAGCAGGATTACACATCATGTCACAAAGCTCAAATCTTCTCACACTGGTTTCTTGAACATGACTATAAGTTCACTAAACTCAAACAGCCTCCAGTCACCAGATCTCAATCCAGTAGAGCAGCTTTAGGATGTGGAGGAACAGGAGATTCACATTGTGGATGTGCAGACGACAAATCTGCATGATATCATGACAAGATGGGCCAAAATCTCTGAGGAATGTTTACAGCACCTTGTTGAATCTCTGCCATGAAGAATTAAGGCAGTCCTGAAAGCAAAAGGGGTACAACCTACCTAATAAAGTGGCCGGTGAGTGTGTATTTTCAGTGCTAAACTTGCATATTGTTGGGCCAATGCAGCAGATTCAACGTGTATGGTGGGTCATCACATGAAAAGAGCACCACTGTAAATGTTAACAATTTCTGATAAAAAGTTCACCTGCTGGTACAGTATCTGTCAAAGTAGCAGTGTGGAATGAAAAGACATATTGACAGCAGTATTATTAAACATCTGCTGGTCTTGCTGGCAGATGTGGGCAGATTTCTCTTTACCAGTTTCGTGTCCTGTGGCTTCCTTCATTCCTGCAGGCCTGCCTGCGCTCAGACAAAAGCTCTCTGTTCGGTGCTTGAAACCGTAGCGCTCTCGGAGCCAACCTTGGGTGACGAGATTAGAAGCGCAGTCCTGGATCGGTCCAGCTTGACCGATGGGGTCAGACGGTACAGCGGCTCAAGACATATGGAAAATGACGGACCACCACTGTTGTATGTGGCAAAAATATATTAATTTCTTGCCAAAGTCTGTTAAAAAAAAACGTTTATTTTAGAATCGATTAATCGCGATTAAAGGGTTAGTTCACCCAAAAATGAAAATTCTGTCAGTAATTACTCACCCTCATGTTGTTCCAACCGCGTAAGACCTTCGTTCATCTTCGGAACACAAATTAAGATATTTTTGATTAAATCTGAGAGCTGATCACTTCTCCATAGGCTGCTAGGTGACCGAAACTTGCTGGCCCAGAAAAGTTATTAAAGAGGTCGTTAATATAGTCCAAGTGACTACAGTGGCTTAATCTTAAGTATATCAAGCGACGAGAATACTTTTTGTTCGCAAAAACAAACAAAAATAACGACTTTATTCCACTATTCATTTCCTTCTCTCTGGGCCTCGTAGTGTTTTTGCGCAGCGCGTCTGTGTTGCACGTCAGACGCATCACACACATGACCAGCTTAGGCCAATAGTGAGCCTACGTGGTGACGTGTAACACAGACGCGCGACGCAAAAACACTACGTGAACCAACTAGAGGCCCAGAGAGAAGGAAATGAATAGTGGAATAAAGTCGTTATTTTTGTTTGTTTTTGCGCACAAAAAGTATTCTCGTCGCTTTATAAACTTAAGATTAAGCCACTGGAGTCACTTGGACTATATTAACGATCTCTTTAATACATTTTCTGGGCCAGCAAGTTTCGGTCACCTAGCAGCCTATGGAGGAGTGATCCAGTACTCAGATTTCATCAAAAATATCTTAATTTGTGTTCCGAAGATGAACGAAGGTCTTACGCGGTTGGAACAACATGAGAGTGAGTAATTACTGACAGAATTTTCATTTTTGGGTGAACTAACCCTTTAACAGCACTAATTTTATTTTTAATCTTGATTTTAAAATATTTCAAAAGAGATCAAATATTTCAGAAAAAATCAGCAAGATATATATATTATATACATATAAAATAAATCAATTTATTTTTTAGTGTATTGGTGTGTAACATATATATATATATATATATATATATATATACACGCACACACACACACACACACACACACACACACACAAATAGACTTATAATAGATTTTCTATATTTATGTAAATTTTCATCAATTATATAATATATTATATCAATTTTGATCAATACCATGTATATATATATATACACACGTATACATATATAAATATAAATAGATTATATATATATATATATATATATATATATATATATATATATATATATATATATATATTATATTTTTATTTTTTACAGTATTTTTATATTTAAATATCAATTAAATTTTATATTAACATATAATTAAAAAGTATATTTCTAGACTGAGTATATCAAAAATGTTAAATTGCATATTTATATAAATATATTTTTTAATAAGTATTTTTTTTAAATATATGATAAATATAAATATAGCCTACTTTCCTGATTGACAATTTTTTTGCATAAAATGTACAAATATTGGCCACAAATATTTTTAAATGCATTAACTTCAACACAAAGATCCTCAGAGACCGCAGCAGATCACAGGAGAGCATGTAGGAAGCAAGAGGTGAGTTCCACTGTGGTCCAGTACAAACACACAGATTAAACCCCACACACACATACAGACCTGTTTTCTCATACAGATTCCTGTTCTGTTCTCAAATTTCAGCTTCATCCAGAGCTCTGTTAGGAGTTTTTGTCTCACTGGTCACGAGCCACCTCTGATCGTCCTGAAGGAGCCAATCTGTTTAGAAACCCGATCGGTCTGAAATGACTGCGGCACAGGAGTTTTGGGTCCCTGAACCGCTCTGTAATTAATCACCGTGGGCCAAATCTAATATGTCGTACAGCAGGACAGAGGAATAGTGTGGACAGGTGGATGTTAAACTTAATCAGAGGGTCAGACTAGTTCTCATTTCCTGCCCAGGTTCTCGAATGAATGTTTGCAACCGATATTAAACAACTACAGAATGATTTTTGCATTGCCAAGTGTTATATTGGGCCTATTTCATTTACTTTCTAGCTGGTATCAGTTTTTGTCTGTACCAACTCTATATTTCATAGGTGAGTGATATGAAAGCTTTGTGTGTGAAACAGGCCCACATTTATATATTCATGGAAGATCTTCAAAAAGTTATTTCAGTTTTTTCCTAAAATATATTGCACAAGTCACACTATGATACTTGTAAGGCAAGACACCACAAGTGAATAATATGTATGTTTCCATACTTCCCCGGTTGATCAAGGGACTCTATGTAGAATTCAGAAACCTTGTTTTTAGCGACACTGGTGGCCGTAAAGTGAACTGCAGCAGCAACTCACACACGTGCACTTGTAATGTACAAGAGACTGATCGTGATTTAAGGCCTGAAATACTCACGGAAGTTATTTTTTGTTATTTGCTTAGAAGTAAAATAATAAAATAAAACAATAAAAATGACAGCGGTGAGAAAGCAGCAGTTAAGAAAGCATCTGATAGTGATGTGGATATGTTTGCACCAGCTCTACAATTCACTGGCATGATGGCATTGTGTCGACAGATGAGGTAGGCCTAATTCAAATTACACTATTATGATAGTTTTATTACAAAGTATATGGAGACTTACTACATAGTTCTGTCCGACTATAGTTTGAATTAATCTCTTTTCTTTGCATGGCACATTGACATTACAGAATGTCTATTTCTGCATTATCCTGAACATTATCATTTGTTTCATGTGTCAAATAATATAAGAGAGGCTTTCGGGAGCGCGCTTAACCGTCACACATCCTTTTGATTTTCCCGCAAAAACGTTTTTCACATTAAAAATCAGTCTACAGGCTTTTATAGACTTAGGAAGTCAGGAAAGGTCTCGTTTTTAAGCTTTGTTACAAGCTGTTCACACATTTGGCAATAAAAAGCGATTAATACATGAACATTCTTACATAGACAATTGTTTAAACAAAAGTTTTTTGTTTAAATAATGTTTTTTAAAATTATTTATTTAAATAATTTTAAAAATAATGTTTAAATATGTTGTTTAAATATGCAAATGCACCATTATCTAATTAAATATGCCTTAATTTGCATAAAATTCCAGAACAGAAATCTTAACATTGGATAAAGATAGGTGCAAAATTCTTGTTTCATTCTATTGCCATATTCACTCTTAAAAACAAAGGTTCTTTAGTGGTATCGACGAAGAGCCTTTAACATCCATGGACCTTTCCATTCCATCAAAGGTTCTTTATCGTGAAAAAAGATTCTTTAGATTGTTAAAATGTTCTTAACACACACACACACACACAAAAAACTGTTTATTGAAAGGTTCTTTTGGGGAACCAAAGATGGTTCTTCAGTGGCATTGATGTGAAACCTTTCCTGAGAGGATTTTAGATTTATTTTTTATCCTTTCATTCTTATCCTGGATTTCTTTTTCTGGGTCTTGCCTGAAGGTGATTTCAAAGTGTTATTGAAAAGAATTGCGTACAAATGTTTGCGTTTCATAGACAATAACAGGATGTGTGCGTTTGGAATGACAGGATTTTCATTTGTGGCTGAACTTTTCTTCTAAGAATGACTGACAAAGAAATGAATCGAATAAATGAAAGAGTGTGTGGACAGAACTTATCAAACATGAGTCTTGACCTCAGGAAAACCAAACACAGTGTTGAAATCTTGAATTGCCACTCAATGGATTGTCAACAGAAGCTGATAAATGAGTTCAGATAACGAACCCTCATATGAATATGTCTTTTTGGAGTTTGATAGGGTTTTCATCTAGCTGCTAGTTTTGGATATTAGTCAAACAGCAATGCGCTTGATTCTTATATTACATGCAAGAACCGTCAGCTGAGTGTGTCGCTGTTCAACAGGGCCTGTTTTTCAGTAAAAGGTAGGCCTTTTCTCACAGATATCAAGCCACCAGATCAGAGTAGATGTTTAAACCCTCTTACGCCTTAAATTAAAGTCTAATATTTCTCAAGGCTTCTCGCGTCCTTCCGCCCCCCTTCGAAGCTGTCGGGAAAGTGGGCCGCGGGGGAAACTAATGCACTGCGAGGGTCAAGCTTCACTGGCCGTCTCCATTTTGAAAGCCAGCCTTTGGTTTCATCGGCCTCCCGTAAGTTTGAGAAGGCCCGTACAGGGGTGACGGGAACATTTGCACACAGAGCCTGTGAGTCACGCTCGGACAGGCGGCCCGCGAGCGCTTTGTCCTGAGCTGTTTGGTGGCTTTTGTCTGGGGTACACCTTCCTCTTCCTCCTCATCCTCGCGTTTGTTCACCCTCGGGCCAGGTTTAGACCACCGAGATGTAATGTGAGATTGTGTCGTGCTCCAAAGAGCCTGTGGAGACGCACGTGGAAACTTAACTCTTTCTCTGTGTAAGGGTCAAGGAATCTAGTGTGCTGGTTAAATCTGAAAAAAATTAAGACATCAGAGCTTAGATAAGACTTTCTTTCTTTGACTAAAACCGCTGAAATATGACACATTCATAGGGCCATTCACACGATCTGGCCATTCACACGTGCAAGCTCTACTTGCTTTGCTCAAATGTTGAAGAACGCAACGAAGAAATTTCAGATTATTTTTTCATATAATTCTCTTTAATTCTAATTTAAACTTTTTAAATGAAAAATTTCATTTATTTGTGTACTGATGTTCAGCTGTTATATGTAATTGTCAACTTATTTTCGGATCATCAAAGCTCGGTAAACACTGGTCACAGACAAGGAGATTTAGACTACCTTTAATTTCATCAAACTTATTGCTCACAAAAAGCAATAATAATGAATTGATGTACAATGATGTACTACAGTGCTATGCATAAGTTTAGACACCCATACTAAAGTTGACTAAAAAGAGGAATAAAAAATCATCTTTTGGAAACTGAACTTAATGCCTTAATTAAAAAAATTAGGAAAAATCCAACCTTTAAGGACACCAATTTTCTTTGTGAATGAATAATGTATCGTAAATAAATAAATGTTCTTCCTTAAAATACAGGGTGCATAAGTTTGGACACCCCTATGTTAAATTCCCATAGAGGCAGGCAGATTTTTATTTGTAAGTATTTTTAAAAAAAATTTTTTTTAGGATACTATGCATCCTGATAAAGTTCCCTTGGCCTTTGGAATTAAAATAGCCCCACATCATCACATAGCCTTCACCATACCTAGAGATTGGCATGGTTTTATTTCAGTTAGCCTAATAGCTGGTTTGATTTGCATTGAGAGATGATCTTATGAAAAGTACCCCATGCCAAACTCTAGGTAAGAAAGTACTAAGAAAGTACCCTAAGAAAGTACTGGGTAATATAAGGTAACTACATGTTTAGGTTTAGGTTTAGGTGTATAGGTTCAGTGTTAGTGCCTAGTTATTACCCAGTTATTTTAATTACTATAATAAGTACATAGTATGTACATGGGGAACAGGACTGTAAAATAAAGTGCTACCGCATTTTTTTATATTTATATACTAGAAGAGCAAATATATAAACAATTTGGTTTAATTTGAAAGACAAAAACAAGTGACCTAAAACCAAATTATTGATGTGTTTAAGAAAAAAAAAACCTTAGTTTTGTTTAAAAAAATCCAGTTAATCAGGTGAAACACCACCTTTATTTGATACTAAAGTGTTTTTGGTCCATCAGAATGAATTAGTAAATCATTGTTTGTCTGTAAAATTTTGACATTTTAAAATAAAATAAAATATACATTTATTCTATAGTATTAATTGGATTGTCTCGGGCACTGAAATAATTTTATAGTTTTCAATTCTTTTTGTTCTCATGACTACATTTTGTTGAAAATTGAGTAATTAAATAAAAAAACATAATACGATATGCATGTGCTTGTGGTTTAGTTCACACACACACACACACACACACACACACACACACACACACACACACACACACACACACACACACACACACACACACACACACAAAAGTCTCCATGGTCACTTGGTTTTCTGACAACCCAGTCTTTATTAGATTTGCTCCCTGTGTACATATTAAAACGACTTTAAATCTATACAAAATTATTTTTTAACAGTTTTCAGAACAATCTGTGCTCTTACATTGCTAGTTTATTAGTATTCCTCCACAGAGACATAGACATCAGAGATTCTATCAGAAATTGTCTGTACAGTCTTAAATCATTTTTTTATTTTTTTTTTTTTTTTTTTGGGGGGTGGGCAGAAAAGATCTCATTCCGTGCGATTTCAGGCCGGCGTTCATCTGAGAGTCAAGAAAAGAAGGTTGTCGTTGTAGCAGCTGCAGTCTTTCAGTCAGTGACACCATGTGGACAAACCAAAGGAGCCAGGACAGGTTTGATGGTTCGAGCAACATTTCTCCAGACCCGAATCGTTTGGTCTCGGGAGCTTTCTCAAAAAATCCTTCAGTTAGTTCTACTCTCTAGGTTTAATGCGTCACTTTCAAATGAAATATATTTAGACTCTACGCAAACAGACAAACGCATGAGGTTCGAAATTCCAGACCCTCATTGTTCTTCATGCATTTCATGCATCTAACATTGGTAAAATGAATATATCAAACGTTCTAGAATTAGGACAAAGTTTTTAAAAAAATGGAATGTACACCAAACAGCCGAATAATTTAATCTGCATCCCAGAACCCTTAGAAAGGAACCTTCACCATATGAGAGAGAAAGAGAGAGAGAGAGGACGAGAGGGACGTGTCAATGTGTTTTAATGGGACGTGAAACTCTGGTTATCATGACTGTCTCAGTTGATTCTTTTTACTTCTCTCCAGGAAAATCTGCAATGAGAAAGAAAAGCAATCATATAGTGAATATATCTATATCTATATCTATCTATATATATAGCACTATACATTTTTGGGCCGAATTCTTAATAGTTTATGCAAGTAAATCAAAGAGGTCATGAATGTTCTTGTTCTTATGTTTTTCTGGCAGTAACACTCCAAGACTCAAGGGGGCGATAATGTAACTTCAAATCTGCATTGGACATGTTTCAAGCCTATTCAGGTAACTATCATTCCTCTTTTTGATTGAAAAATGATAATAATGCTATTTAAAATATGGTATATCGTGAATTTACTCATCATATATAGAAAATTTGTTTGTTCACCCACAAATGTATATGGGCAACGCACCTACTTTTACTCATTTGAAAATGAAAGGTCTCTCTACCTTCATACATAAACAGAAAAGGGAAATAATGAAAAAGTTACTGTAAAACCATAAATCTATACATTGATAGATATATAATGCACAAATTGCTTATCAAGATCTTATTTACCCTTTATTTTTCTTTTGTTTGTCTTAATATTTGATTTGATATAGGCCTAACTAATATGTTATAATTCCCTTTAATTGTATGTTCATTGTCCAACAGATTGCAATAAAACATTTTTGAAAAAGGTTATTTATCATTCAAGACAGTAGATGAAGAGCCCATCTCAGCCCAAAATCACCTTTTGCTTGATGATTTACTCATTTCACTTATTTGCATGGACAGTATTTTAGCATATTTGAATAATTTATGATACCATGTTGTCAGATTGTATTGCTGATTTGAAATATGATTTAATATCTTTATAAACAGTTTGATTTCCTGTGCTTATCAGTGTAGAGGCTATTTTTGTAGTTAGCTTAGCAACATGTTAAACTCCATACTGAAAAGTGTCCATTATCTCATTATAATGATGATTTAATCCAACATTTTTATGTTTATAAGAGTATTTACAAAGCAGCATGCTTATACCAAACTCTATTAGAATAAAATGTTAGCTGTTTTATGTTCATGAGTGACCATTACAAATGTTTCTGAATGTAGAGCGTTTCAAATCAGCCGCTTTTAGACTTTTACGAGACATTTATAAAGTAAGGCTTATGTAAACACTACACTACATTAATATGAGGTATCATGACTTTATATCTCATATATTGTGACTGTATATATCACAATGTGACTAATGACTATATCTCTCAATTATGACTTTATATCTCACAATTGTGACTTTAAATGTCAAAATATTAGCTTTTTATATTGCACAACTTGACTGTATATCCCGCCACTAAGGCTTCATATCTCACAGTGTGCCTTTTTATCTTCTTTCATCAGTCACTTGTGAGGTTTCATGACTTTTAAGAGAAGTATGTGAAGTAAGGCCTATGTAAACACTACATAGGTTTGAACAGAGCTTTTAATGCGTGATCACATGATACCTGTTACAATGTCTTTGTAGAGTCCTGGTTGCTAGGAGCTTGGCATTGGGGTTTTGCTGCCATCATCTGATCCTTAGGAAAGGTAGGAGCGGACATTAGCACGTGTAAAGTGTAAGTGTTTTAAGCAGACGCTTCTTCCTCTCAGACGGCATCATTACCTTGTGTTGTGTCATCAAGATGATCTGGTTCATCTTGTGTTTTAGAAGCAGCATCTGTAAACAGGACCAAATTGTCTACGTTTATTATTACATGTATGCATTGTGCAGACACTTTTATCCAAAGTAACTTGTATTGTAAATGTGTTTTTATAGTTCATGCATGTTAGTTATGTTGTTATAGATCTATACTCCTACTGTATGTCAACATCTGTCTTATTTGTGTCTCCTAAGGAATTTTGGGAGCTAAAAATCTCAAAAGAAAATCGGCTTACCCGTGGCATCTTCAACCCCGACGTCATCATCATGGGTATCAGTGTCATCCTCATCTAAACATGCAAAGGAATTGAGCTTTTTCCCATTCAGAGAGTAGTGACCATCTAACAGGTAACAGCTACTTTTACAGTTTATCATTTAATCAAATATTTGACATAATTTGGGGAAGTTGCAAGCCAAAGTTGAATACTTAGGTTCAAAAGCAATAGTAATAATGTTAACCTTAGTAAACGACATAACTAAACCCACAATGAAGTGCTTTAGACCCATGAGACGTACCGCCTAAAACATCACGGCTGTCTGGATCAGTGATTTCATCAGTGCGGTCCTCTAGAGTTGGCAAAAAAATTCAAGAAACATGCATTTAATACTTTGTAAATGATAACGGCATCATGTGACTCTTACATACTTAGTTAATAAACATATTTACCGTGGGAGGATGTCGTAGCATCTGTTGAGTCATTGTCATGTTCATCTAGAAGAAGAACAAGATTTAGGTTCATCATGTCTTACACACGTGGCTTTAAAGAGAAGTCATTTGTTTGTCCGTGCTGAAATCACAAGTGCTGAGCGATGCAACTTTGTTCTCCATTCAGAAGTAGCAGTGTATTCTGGCTGGCAACGTACAGTAAAACTCACATATATTTAATGATTTTATATTGCTTAACCAGTGCCTGCTTCTTTCTTGAGGCTTTATATTTTTCCCTGTCAGCTGTTTATCTAGTGAACTCGTGAAGAAAAGAAGAAAACTACTCAGATTTACATGGAGTAGGCGGGATTTATCCCTTGTTGTGTTGTGCATCACATCTGGTTCTCAGTTAGCATTGAAATATGATGCTGATGTTCATTCTTCACAAAACATGTGAACAGTGAATGCTGTGGTTGGCTTACCGTGGGAATCAGCAGAATCATTTGTCTCTATTGATGAATCATCAGGAGAATCTGTAGGTTTAGACATTTATAAATTACACTTTCCTAACTTTGTTCTGTAACAGTGACAAGTTTAAATCTATAGACGCCTGTTTTCTTTATTTCTTTTTATTTCACAGTGTGACTTTATATCTCACAATATGACTTGGTATGTCACAGTTGTGACTTCATTTTCAATTGACTTTATATCTCTCACTTAAGACTTTATATCTTCAATTATGACTTTATTTCTTACACTATGGCTTTATATCTTCAATTATGACTTTATTAATCACAATATGACTTTATATCTTCAATTATGACTTTATATCTCACACTATGGCTTTATATCTTCAATTATGACTTTATATCTCACAATATGACTTTATATCTTCAATTATGACTTTATATCTTACACTATGGCTTTATATCTTCAATTATGACTTTATATCTCACACTATGGCTTTATATCTTCAATTATGACTTTATTAATCACAATATGACTTTATATCTTCAATTATGACTTTATATCTCACAATTATAACTATCTTACAATATGACTTAATTAATCACAATATGACTTTATCTCACAATATGACTGTCTTAAATTATGACTTTATATATCACAAAATTACTTTTACAGTATATCTCACAAAATTACTTTAAATCTTCAATTATGACTTTATATCTCACAATTATGAATGTTAAATTATGACTATTTCACAATTATGACTGTCTCAAAATTATGTCTTTATATGTTAAATTATGACTATATTTCACAATTATGACTTCATATCTCACAATATGACTATTTTCAATTATGACTATATTTTCAATTATGACTATATCTTCAATTATGACATTATATCTCATAATTATGACTTTATATCTCACAATTATGTCTTTATATCTCGCAATTATGACTTTATATCTTGCAATTGTCTTTATATCTCACTAAGTGACTTTAAAATCATGACTTTATATCACACATAATGATTGTATACCATGCAATTATGGGTTTATATCATAACTTTAAATTTCTCAGTTGTGTCTTCATACCGCACAATGTGACTTTATTTCTTGTTTTAAACTTTATCTGATATATTTTTCACTGTGAGGTGGAAATGGGCCTGCATATATATCAGTTAATACCTTGCTTTTCCACACTGGAGTCATTGTCTTCATCGGTGTCTGTGGGCATAAACACATCAATCAGTGGATAGATATAGTGGTTTGATGACTGTAAAACAGAAAGGATGTAATGTTCACCTTCCCCTCCGGTTTCTGAGCTGTCCGTGTCGCTCTTGCTGTCACTGTCAGAGCTCTCTGTGTCTGTGGACTCTGTGCTGCTCTTGGCTTTGTCCTGGTCTTTATCTTTGCTGTCCGAGTCCGAGTCCGAGTCTGAGTCCACGCTGGAGTTGTCAGAATCTGGTTTGTCTTCCTGCTTGTCTTCTGTCTTTTCTTCCCGGTCGCTCTCGTCAGACTGACTGGCTGTGGCGTCTTCTTTCGAGGCGGCGTCCTCCTTGTCCTGTTCGTCTGGTTTGGATTCATCTTCTTTATCTTTTCCCTCGTCGCTGTCCTTGTCATCGGCCTCCTGCTTTTCTTGGGCGTCCTTCTCGCTGTCTCCATCATCTGGCGTGTCTTTGGGGTCGCTGGTGTCTTTGTCCTCAGCGCTGTCTTTATCAGGGGAATCTGCCGCGTCCTGGTCCTGAGTGTCGCTGTCAGAGTCCGGGTCTTTCTCCTTCTTCTCGGTGCTGTCTGTGTCTTTCAGATCTGGATCCTGGTCTTTGGAGTCGTCTGAATCTTTCACCTCATCCGAGTCGCTGTCTGTGTCGCCTTTCTCTGGCGTCTCAGAGGTTTCTCGACCCTCGTCTTCTGAGTCTTTGCTGGAGTCTTTGCTGGAGTCTTTCTCGTCTTTCTCGTCACTCTTTTCATCTGTGTCTCCGTCTGTTTTGTCTATGTCAGAATCTGGGTGTAAAAAGTTCATTTTTATTAATATAGATCATCTAAGTGACATTAGTTATTATAATTACAGACAAATAACTTCATGAACCAGTGAAGCCTAAACTTACAAAAAAGTGCCATGGTTAGTTGATTGTATCAGATCAAGAATACCATGGCACTACCTCACCTGTTACCATGGTAATACCATTGTAAATTGATAAATATCACCAACGTACTATTCATGCACTATTTACATAACAATCCAAGGCACATATTGAATGTCAAAAAACATGGTATTACCATGGTACACATGAAAAATACATGGATTTACCATGGTACCAGGTACAAAAAATGTTGTACTTTATTTACTATGATAGGCATAAAAAAAGTTAAATCATATCACTTCCATGTTAATAAGTTTATAATATTTATAGATTTTTCATAACCAGTTTTGAAGTAATAAATATTTTGTCACGTCATGCTGGATAGCCTCGCCCTCACTTATTTAATCACAATTAAATATCAAATGTGTTCTGACCAGGGTTATTATATTTATTATATTTAACTAAAACTAAAATAAACTTTATGGTTTTAGTTATTCAAGTTGTAGTTATAGTTATATTAGTTATAGTGTAGTTAAATTGGCATATATATATAAAACTACAAAATATTAGTAAAAACTGTAATAGTACTTCAGTGATACTAAAATAACACTGGTTTTGACTGGTTTTGAGTACTTGATACTGGAAACTTGTTGCACTGGACCATGTTAGTGTTATTCTTTTAAGGACTTTTTAAGCGCAAGAATCATTTCTTTTGTTTGTTTCTGAAGTATAGAAGTGTGACACAGATGTTCTTTTGTGTATTTTAAGCTCACCATCAGAGTCCTGCTGCTCATCTGTGTCTGAAGAGTCTTTCTCAGATGAATCATTGGTACCTTCTGCATCAGAGCAAATACAATATAAACATCTCTAACTTCAGGCTGAATCACACTTTCATTCTTTCACTTCAGTAAATCAAAACTATTGTGAAACGTTTTCAGTTTTTAAACAAAATTGGTTACTGAAACCAATGGTTACTGAAAATATTAGATGAAAAAACTATGCTAAAACTAAAAAA
Organism: Squalius cephalus; assembly: GCF_949319135.1. NCBI lineage: Eukaryota > Metazoa > Chordata > Actinopteri > Cypriniformes > Leuciscidae > Squalius > Squalius cephalus. Next base: position 39,363,579 of record NC_137129.1, on the reverse strand, counting down.
TACTAAATAGAAATATTTAAATGATATATATGTATATGCATATATACATATATATGTATATATATATGCATATATATATATATGCATATATATATATATATATATATATATATATTAAACAAAAGCACATAACAAAATTACTCAAATTTAAACTAAAATTAATACTATAATAGTATATTTCTAAAATGTGCTAAAATAGCACTGATTTGACACTGTTTGAATTAAAATGGTGATTTCTGCACCTGTAGAGGTTTTGTCTGCATCACCAGGCGAGTCCTCAGACTCGTTCTTCTCCACACTAGCAGAATCCGCGTCTGAAAGCACAGCGCATGCCAAGATTGTTTCAGTAACAATGTATCATTTCGCTGTGAGAAAAGAGTGACTGTGCCAAGCAGGACGTGTTCATGGCAACAAAACATAGTCCTCCTCCTCCTCACTGTATAACCATTAACTACCGCCAGAGGGAACGACGGAACATGAGCATCAACTACAGGAACATGTTCTGCATGAGGAGACTCTATACCTGTGTCGACTGAACCAGGGTCCGCCTTCTCATCGGAGTCTGTTTAATAGTGAGACAGGAAATCAGTATTTTCATTAGACACACACACACACGCACACACACACTCACACACACACACACACACACACACTGTTTAAATTTATTTTTTTACTTTTTTTATCATTCCAAAACTATGATATTATTTTTCAATGGAACAGAAATTGATCAATTAAAGTTTCTTTAAAATGTTTTCTTTGTGTTCCATGAAAGAAATAACAGGTGAATAAATAATAGTGTTTTTGAATTTTTCATCTAATATTTACATTTTATTTTCAATATTCATATTTATTTCAATTACTTTATTTCAATACCACTTTTTTTTATTTAGTTTTAGTAAAAAAAAAAAAAAAAAGACTAAAATCTTTTTTTAGTCAATTATGGGTGAGTTATTAATGTACCGTTTCATAATCACATGTTAGCATTGAGTTGGCTCTGTCTCTGTGTGTTTACCTGCTGATTCCTTTTCCTTTGAATCGGTATCAACATGATCTGCATCTGAAATACGACACATTTAGATTGACTCAACACCATCTAATACAATATAGTCAGTCTCATTTCACACGATCTCTCTTACCTGTGCTGTCCTCGGCTGATGCTTTCTCACTGGTCTCATCTGCAGCAATAATAATAATAAAGGAAAGTATATTGCACACATGTAGATTCTGTATATTATGAAAGACTGATTTGTGTTTCACAGACCTGAATCGCCTGTCTTCTGCTGCGATGCGTCGGTTTCTGTAGTAGTTTCTGTATCTGTGTCTTTGTCTACATCAGTATCTGTTGTGTCTGAGGAAGACATTTAGAAATAAATAACTGCACAACAAATATTTGTTTTTGCTATTGTTATGAATTATATATCTGAATGGAATGTCTATGTGTTTAATTGCGTATCCTTTACTTATGGTAATACCATGTTCCTTTTTTAAGGGAAATAATACAATGTTGTGTTTTTTTTAAGGAAGTGAGGGATGCATTTTGATATTTGACCTAAACAACACATTGCATTGTTGTTGTGTGTTCAGGTTAAGTTGTACCTATTGAGTCTGGGCCGCTGGTGGCTTCATCCAGGCTTGTGTCACCTGGAATCAGTCGAGCTGTTAGTTTGAGCAATGCTTCACTCAAGTGCGTTTCAAACAGAGTAAAGGATTTGCTAACTCTTTATTTTGACACAAGTAACTTTGCAACTTCTAACCCTAACCTTACAGTCTACTAATACTATAATGAGAGTTAGTTGACATGTAGTTGCCTTTGCTGGGTAGAAACTGATTACATGTAATCAGGATTATATTATCAGATTACAAAAATGAATACTTGTAATCAGACTACAGTTACTTTATTGATCATATGACTAGATGTTATTCTCACAATGGCAGTAAATTATTCATAACACATTGATTCTCCTTAGGCTACTACTACTTTTTTTTATCTTTTAAATTTTCCTTTCTAAAAAAGTCTACTGCTTATATACGTTCAGAAGCTCTTCCAGGTTTGTGGAATCGCACACACAGACCAGCCACTATGGTCATGTGACTATCACTGAAAACTGAGACGCACAGCATTTGATCACTGGATTTATAGAAATCATTTCACTTTTAACAACTGTTTACTCAACATTGCATATCGCATCCACACATTCATTACTATTTGAATCACTCAGAGTAATTTAACCATGTAATAATGTCTTTGGAAGGCTTTTGACTTTATTAAGACACATTAAAATATTTCATATTTCACCATTTCATATTTACATGCAATGCAGGGATTCTTCAACTTTTTTTTAAGCTGAACCTCTTTGACTTAATATATTTACTCAAAGTACCTCCTGAGATTTTAAGTTAACAAGTTAGGTCAATAAAAAATTAAGTCAATAATAATAATAATAATAATAATAATAATATAATTAAATTAAATTAAGTTCACTGTTCTTTGATGTTGGTTAATGGTCACACATGACATGCAGGCAAACAAATAAAATATTTATTTGTGTGTGATTTAATTAATAGCTTTTCATTAAACTCACAAACCTCAGAAACCATGATGTAATGTAATATTTAATGCACTTCATGTCGTTGATAACAAGAATATAATATATTTTACAAGATTGTGTTCAAGTTAATGTGATAAACGAGTTAGATCAAAAGTAGTGCTGTCAAATCAATTAATCGCATCTAACATAAAAGTTTTGTTTATATAATATATCTATATATATATATATATATACATATATACATACACACAGCCACACATATACGAACATATATATATATATATATATATATATATATATATATATATACACACACGTATTATATAAACAAAAGCTTGATTTGACAGCACTAGTCAAAAGTAATCTAAAAGTAATCAAAAAGTAGTCTGATTATATTACCTTAAATGTGTAATGCAGTGGATTACGTTTCTAACTACAAATGTTGTTGTGTAATTTGGAATCAGTAACTGACTACTGAATTTGTAAGTAATCTTCCCAGCACTGGTAGTTGCAGAGTTACTTCTACAGTATTTAGCCGAATTTCTAAAGTAGACCATCAAAATAAAGTATAACCAAAGATGTGAGAAGTGAAGTCTTACTGTTCGTGTCTGGTGTGTCAGGAGCTCCATCGGCCTCTTTATAAAGAGAGAAAATTAGTAGAAAAGAAAATTATAAAAGCATAGAGTTCTTTTATTCATGTTGTACCTAGTGTCATTAAAAGTGGTTTTCATTCCTTAAAATGATTGCTAATGAGTTAACATACAAGTATAGGCCTTCTTTTCTGTATAATTCAACATCATAATGACTCAAAACAAGAATTGAATCTATTAAAAGATTGTATCCTGGTTCACAGCATCAACAGAGATTACACATCTCCACCCTTTTCATTAATCATTGATTTCAATGTGAGTCATAACTAAACACTTCTGTTGTGTTTTCTGTCCTGTTGCCATGGCATTATTCGGGAAAGATTGAGTTGTGACACTTTTGGACAGCAAACATAAATGATTGTTTTAATTCATTTAATCTTTTCCTGTTGACTGACTTTGTCCTGCTTTTCCAACTAATACCAATTCTTCTAGTTCACTGATGTCGAACAGACAGCGGTTAAACATTAATCCGTGTGTGTATTGTGCTATCACACTCATTCATGTGTTATCTTGATATCAGTGCTTTCTGTTGGTTGGCACTTGTGAAAGCTGTGTGCTTCAGTTCTCAGGTCATGCGTTCTTTCTCTCTTTTATGTGATTTATGTCTAGACGCTCGATACCAGAAACCAACCTAGTTTTTCAGTGGTGTCAGACGAGTCGCTGGGACCTGAAATACACAGAAGTTTTGGTGTCATTTTGAAGTCTGGTGTCATGTTTGTTCCCTGTTTGGAAAGAGGTTCTTACCTCCTTGTTTCTCTGATGAATCTTTCCCATCTGTAGTTCCTGCAAAAGAAAGTTTTCCAAAGTTACATTTGAGCGTCTGTCTAGTTAAAGATGACTTTGCTTTTATATATATATTTCTTTATAGCTTCAATATATTTTTACTCAGTTTAAGTACATCAGCTAAAACTGACTTATTTCAGTTTGTTGCTAAAGCAACATTTCTAATATTCATTTAACGTTTTTTAAGATATTAAGGTTTGGTAATTTTGTGTGTGTTTGTCACTTTTATTCGTTTTCTCATATTTTTATTTAAATTTATTTTATTTTTAGTAATATACTTCAACTTATTTTAGTTCAGTTAGTTACCAGTGCAACATTTCTCATTTTTTTTACATTTAAAACGTTTTTCATCTAATATTTATCTTTTATTTCAGCTTTATTTTAATTAACGAAAATGTTTATTAATATCTTTTAATTATATTTTAATCGTTTTAGTTAAAGTCCCCCTGTGGTGAAAATCAAGCTCTATGTGGTGTTTTTAATGTGCTTTAAGACAAACCGTGTGTAAATTCATAAGTCGACACCATTTCTAAGTATTTCCTCCTTAAAACTGCAGTGAACCAAAGACAGTCTCTTTGAAATCGCTGGTGTTTCTGACGTCACACACTACCTTGTAACCAATCAGATCAACGTGTGATCGTCAACGATCTCTGGGCTGATGCGAGTGAGTGGAGGAGGGGCTAATTTGCATATTAATAGAATCACGTATACTAAATGAGGCAATGGTGTTGAGTTACATTCAAGCTATTTTAAGGCATGAATAAAACATTTTTTTCTAGGAAAACCTGTTTAAATATGTAATTTTGGTGTTAGGAGTTTTAACGGATAACATTATTGACTACTGGGGGACTTTAACCATAACAACACTACCATCCGTCTAAATATCGATGTTCATGTAAGTGGACTTTTCTGCAGTTTATATAAAATGTTTATAGCCAGACCAACCTGAGTCTCCATTTACTGGGACTGGAGTCGGAAGAGCTTCAGTAAACTGACCTGAGAAGAGAGGAAAAACATGTTTGTCAGATGATCTGGAAAACCTTCTGCTGTCCATTGATTTATGATTTATAGATCAAATTCATTGCGACCTACCAATGAAGATGTCTGACAGGGCCGCAGCCAACTCTGAGATTATAACAGAATAAAACACACAATCAGTGACATAAACCAGATCATATTCGTTCAGAACCAGATACTTCCCCTTTTTAACTCTTAAACTGACTTTTAATTGCATCTCTTCTGAAACTCTAAAGGAGACACATGATGTGAGATTCCTAGGGATTGTGATTTCATCCATTTTGGAGTAACAACTGATGTTACTTTGAGTTTTCCATCTGTAATGTCTTTCTTGAACAATTACAAAGCAGTTCATTGTTCTTACACAGCTCATGAATTCAGGGGCAATACGTAACTTAAAATGTGAAATCCTAATTACGAAGGGAGATGCGCATACGAGAAATACTCTTACCGTCATTATCGGTTCCATCTGTATCAAAGCAGAAGACAAACAGTTAGTTAGTGGTGTGAGTGCATTGAGCTATAAGACTGCCTGTCCTATAGAGGCCCAGGATAAATGTACCGGGACAGGTGAACAAAACTCTTTTGTGTCCTGTGAAGGGCTCTGATTACACTCTCATTATAGGGAGGCAGAAAATGCTTCATGTTACTTAGAAGAGTCACTAACAATAATTTAGGGATCCTGGGTTATCTGGTGCGGTATATATGTGACAGATGCAACGATGTCAGATTCCTTACCGTTTATTGGTGCAGAAATAGAGACACCCACTAATGCAAAGATCAACGGGACAACCAGCGTCCTTTATAACAAGAGGAGAGAAAACTAAATCATGTGAGTGTTCACAAAAACATCTCATCTAAAATAAATAAATAATCTAGAATTAAAAGAATATATATGTATGTGTGTGTGTATTACAATCATTAACAATTTCAAAAAACAAATTAATAAACAAAGTCAATACATCTTTTTAGGAAACAAAAACACAATACTGATTAAAATTGAGGACCATCTTTGATGCACATCATTTTTCATCATCTCAGTAAAACATGAACATTTAAAATCATAGAAAGAGAGATTCTGCGCTGATAAACTGTTGATAATAATTGGTCTAAATGTTTGGCGTGATCTCTTTGGTTTATAACCTGTGAGTTAGTAAAGATCCATGCAGATACAGACATTAGACTAGTTAGAAATCAATGCTGAGTTCACTAGTTAACCTTCATCAGTATCAATTACTCCCATTGTTTTTGCGGACTTTTGCATCTTTGTAAATACTCTGAAATACTCTGAACAAAAACATTAAGTCAGGCCAGGGCTGCGTTTCTCAAAAACACTGCGAGCGAAGTAAATCAGCTCTCGATCTACTCAGGCTTGCGATGCTTTTGGGAGACCTAGCCAAGGTTGCTGAGAGTAAAGGAGACGCTTGTACTCACCGGGACAGCATTGCAATAGGACAGGAGTGCAGTGTGAGATTGACGCAGGTGATCAGGTCTAAAGCCTGAATGGAGCAGCTCTCAGATCTTTTATACTCTCTGAGGGGGTTGAGCTAAAGCCTGAGGCGTTACACGAGAACCTCTAAAGCTCCTCTCATTAGAGCAGGGTTATGAAGGCAGGCCGTCCTGCTATTGTTTGTGTTTTCAAACAGCCTTTGTAAATAGTGTAGCTTCTGTGTCCCAGTCCTGGTGTCTCTGTCTCGACGGGTCTCGCCGCTCCTTTGTGATTCGCTCCAGACATTTGATTTAGTTGATTTGGGAGTTCTTCTCAGGAACGAAACAAAGAGGAGCTGGGCAGGACATGCGGATGGTGTTTGCGTCAGAACTTTCTTTCTTCTGTGTGGCACAGAATGATCTGTTCTGCAGTGTTTTTAATACACTTTTTTTGCATTTAAGCAACAGTTGCTGATTTTCACATCAGACCTGGAGTATCAAACTCAGCGTTTAAGGCCCCGATATACTCGGCGAAGTTCTTTTTCGCTCTTCCGTAAAATGAAGTTCGAAATACGTGACCAGCAAAATACTGTTAGCGAACAACTGACACTGCCCGCACTGCTGAGAGTGGCGTTTAGATCTGATAGATGTGTAAATAGATACATAGATAGATATGTTTAGATATGTAAATAAGTGCTGCGCGCTCAATAAACAAAATAAACACAATAAAATTGAGAAAGCAGCAAACATTTTAATAAAAGCATCTGATCATAGTGACGTGGATGTGTTTGCACAAGCTCTGCAATTTCAACGCTATCTCACAACCAATTCGTACGAATTCGTACGAGTGATAAAAAGGTGGCTAATTCGTACGAATTTGTACGATTTGTCTAAACCCACGTGATGGGTAGGTTTAGGGGCGGCGTCAGGGCTAGGTCATTCATATGAATTCATACGAATTTGGCAATTCGTAAAATATGTACGATTTCGTAAAAATCGTACTAATTCGTACGAGTGAGGTCGTATGAATTCGTACGAATTAGCCACCTCGTAGAATTCGTACGAATTGCCGTGAGATCAGGCTGGCAATTCAGCACTCCAGTATGTCACATTTATTTATGTAGCACTTTATACAATATATTGCTTAAAATTAAGCAGCTTCACCACATTAAACATGTACAACAGTGTCAGTATCATATTTCATCAGAAGTACAACTTCATTTTCTGCTATAAAGCAGCTCCTCCAGTGTGTTTATGTTTTTCCTCACAGACGTCTGACCTCGACGAACTCAACAGAAGAAATTAACCGGAAAAGATTTCAGCGTGAAAGAAGGCGGAGCCTCCGCGCACACCTACGTATTACATAATCGTCCCGGACCAATGGTAGAACAAAGCTGTTTATCAGCCGGAGCGAACTTTTCCGGAAAGTTTGCTTTCTCCCAAAACGAACTCAACAAACTCAAATTTGTTCGAAATGACGTCACATCAATTCATTCTTCGATTTTGCTTGAAGTATATTGGGGCCTTTAAACGACAACGATATATTAAACATGGATAAAGTTTATCGCGTACAGGCGACAGTGTTGTCAAAATGATCCTTGTTCACGCGGATCCGCGAAAACGATTAAAAACGCTGTGTTCTGCTGCCTGGCCAGTAGATGGCGATGTCACTTTGTATAAAGAAACGCTACGCGCTTATAGACTGAACATGTAATACGCATGCGCATGACGTCACCGTTTTCTAACAAGTTAGCTTGCACTTTGAAACCCGTTTTCGCAAGTTTGCGTTTTCAGGCCCCCAAATCTCTGTTGTTGTGTAAATGAACGGCCAAAATGCATTTAAAGTTTTCTGTTTTTAGTTGAAAACGGTGTCGTGTAAACGGCCCCTCAGTTTGGTGGCAACCCTGCTCCTATAAGGCTGATTAGCTTGATTATAATGTGATTAGCTGGATCAGGTGAGTTTAATAAGGGTTTAAGCTAAACTCAGCTGGACTGTGGCGCTCCAGGAACTCAGTTTAACACCCCTAAGGTGTTGTGGGGTTTATAGCGTCTGTCTGGGTCAGGAATGGGCAACTTTGGTCCTAGAGGGCCACAGTCCTGCATATTTGAGCTCCAATACACCCGAGCAAGCTAATCAATGTCTTCTGGATCAGTTTTATCAGGGTTGAAGCCACTGAAGTTCCCCATCCCTGATCTGGTTATACCTTTTGGTTACTACTTTAGCTGAAACCTCTAACAAGTTACAAAACACATGAACACATAACTACGGAGCCCCTTGAAGGGACATGGTGAAGAAGGAAAATATGATATGGGAGTAAATGCTTTTGCGTTCTCTCTCAAAATGTTTGCATTCCTATGAGAAACTTTGCATTCGCTTTCGAGGAAACGCAAAGTTTCTCGGAAAGAACGCAAAAGCATTGATTTATTATTTTTCCTCCCATATCATAGTGTTCATCTTCACCATGTCCCTTGGGGCTCTGTACATAATCATAGCCATGTGACTTGTGTTTTTCATTGCAATCTCATTGCATTGTTTTTTTCCCCCCAATATATAAAAAAATTAAATTAAAAATAAAACAATTTAATTTAACAAATTATTTTTTGAATATTTTTTATTAATTTTAAGATTGGTAATAAAATAAATTTATAAATTATTTTTATTTATTTGTTAAGCTATTTATGTATCTATTTGATGTTTAAATAGTCTGTAATGTCAGTAGTCTTAATTTAAATAACATTTAAATAAATAATTTTATTTTAACTAGTTTATTTTGAATGTATTTATTAAGCTATTTATTTGTTTATTAGCTTGTTTGCATAGCCTGTAAGGTCATCTTAATATTAAAATAACAACAATTTTAATAAATTATTTATTATTATCATTTTAATATAATAGCAATTTACTATTATTTGTTTATTTGCTTGCTTGCTCAGTCTTATTATTGTGGCATTTTATATTTTTATTGATTTACCATCGATTTGTCTGTTTGTTTATACTTTTATTTGTCCATTTATTTATTTTTCCAATAGATTGAGCGGAGTAGTCTTGGATCACATGTAAATGAATGTTCCTAATGTGGTTTAAAGAGCGAGTCCACATGCAGTAAACCTGTGTTTGGCCGGGAAAAGCTTCCGTTTGTCCAGTTGCTCCTCACACAAAGCTTCTTTGTTTCTCCGTTGAGAAATTGATTGAGCTTAAAAAACATCCTTGTTGAGAAATAAAGCACATATTCCCGTTACAGGTTAATCATTCGCTTTTTTCTCTTGCACATCCATTCATATTCAACAAGCCATTGATGCATCAAAGCAGCTTTAGTGGGATTAAATATGCAAACGATGGGAAAATAGAGCAGTTTTAGGATGTAAATGAGGTTTTGTTGAGGAAATGAGGTGATTCCTGTGGCCTTTCTAAAGGATGGTGGGAGAGAGTGTGTGTGAGTGTCACGGCCGTTCCTCTGCTCTTCACACCGCTTCATGATGATGCACTTCTGACATTATACTGGCTAAATTGGGAAACTTGTCTTTTTGAAACAAACTGGAATCCACCTAAAGCCGTGGAGTAACATGAGAATCCAGCCGATCTCGAGGGACGTTCTCCCAGTGTTTGAGGGAATCAGGACACTCCTGGAGTTATAATAGTTAATGTGTGTCAGTGCTGAACTTCCTTTTCTTCATTTTTCTTCCTTCTGTTTTCCTTAGTTTTTCCTACTTCACATTTATTTCCTTTCTTCTTTACTTTATTCATCAATTTCAATTTCTTCAATCCTTCAATCTGTTTCGCTTCCTTCATTCATTTTACTTTCCTTTCTTCTTTTTTCTACAATTTTCCTTCATTTCTTCTTTCCTCCCTTCCCTCCTTCTTTCATTTTTCATTGTTTTGCTTTATTCATTTTACCTTCCTTCCTTCTTTCCTTATTTTCTTCTACCATTTTCCTTCCTTCCTTCCTTCTTTCATTTTTTCATTTTTCTTTTTCTTTCCTTACTTCCTTCCTTAATTTTTCCTGCTTCTGTTTTGCTTCATTCATTTGACCTTCCTTCCTTCTTTCATTTCTTATTTTTTCTACCACTTTCCTTCATTCCTTCCTTCCTTCTTAATTTTTTTTTCATTTGTCTTCCTTCTCTCTCTTTTTCCTTCATCTTTTCTGCTTCTGTTTTGCTTCCTTCATTAATTTGACCTTCTTTCCTTCTTTTTTACCATTTTCCTTCATTCCTTCCTACCTTCCTTCTTTCATTTTTAAATTTTTCTTTCATTCCTTCCTTCCTTCTGTCATTTTTTCTGCTTGTTTTGCTTCATTCATTTAATCTTTCTTCCTTCTTTCCTTTCTTCTTTTTTTCTACCATTTCCTTCATCACCCCCTCGTTCATTATTTTCCCCTTCCTTAATCTTTTCTTCCTTCCGTTTTCCTTCCTTTCTTCATTTTTTCCCCTCTGTTTTCTTGATTCTTTTTTCTTTTCCCTTTTTCTTTCCATCCCTTTCTCCTTTCTTTTTTTCCTTCCATTTTCCTTCACCAATTAAGTTGTTCCTTCCTTCCTTCCTTCTTTCTTACCTTTATTTAATCCTTCTATCCTTCCTTCATCCTCCCATCCTGCCATATTCCTGTGGTTCCTCCATGTATAGTGGTTCTGTTGCTGTCTCAGAGAAGCGTGTGCTCTATAGTCTCTAGATCTGGGCCAGTAATGGAAAGGTTTTAGGATCAAACCTGAGTTGTTCTGAACCACTCTCCCCTTGATCAAAGCACTTTAACTCGGGTTGCTTCAAGAGGATTTTCCCTGTCCATTTAGTTTTAACTCAATTATTTAGCAATATTCTATCGTTTACATTTTTTTAAAACATGATTTTCTTGTCCCGGTCTCCATCTGTTCTCTCGCTCCATCTCGTTCAGATCTCGTGACCAGTGATCCAGGACGAATGTGAGATCAGCACGTCTAAGCGAATGACCCGCTGACCTGTTAAACACTCTCACAGGGTCCTGTAAGACTCAAATCAGCTCACTGTGACCATCTCTGACTTTTGCCATTGCTCTAAATCTACAGAAATCACATTGCTTTCCCATTTAAAGCAGAGGGGTGAGGAAATGTCTTTAGTTTGGTGCTTCTTGATCAACCACAGAAAACAGTCTGAAAAGAGACTTTATTGCTTCACGAGGGCGTTTTGGTGAGACAGCAGTTTTAGCTGTTACGACACTTTTCCAGAACCTTCCTAAGATACAGTTTTCCTTGAAAACACACATCACAGAAGGTCTGTTGAAGATGCAGGGCTCGGTAAAGTCCCGTGGCATTGTGTGAGCTCTAAATTTACTTGACATTTCTGTGGACAACGACTGGCGATCATTGAAATTCTGTGTTAGTCACCTAAAATCCAACCACTAGCTACTGCTGTTTTTACTCAGTAAACAAAGGCAAACACAACTAAACTTGATGCTTATTGCTTAGTTTATTAACTTAAAGGTAAACATTTAGAAATCTTAAAAGATTTCCTTTTTCTGTGATCAACCTTTAAAATGCACAATTATGCATATGGTTCAAAACAACAACACAAACTATGTACAATTGACAAAGATCTGATCTTCATTTTTATTGATTTTGTTTATTGATTTCCAAACATTTATTGCATATATATTAGTCTGTTGCTTTGAAATAAGTGGAATATCAAATAATCATGCATGGACATCACAGCTCATGTTATATATTAAACATATTATATATTTGCATAGATTCTGTTGTATTCTAGGGTGTTTCTAAGGTCTTTTGTATATTTTCGAGGCGTTTTTGTTTCCTTCTTAGGTGATAAAAGTGATATTCATGTCTCTATATATGACTCCACTTTCCTTCAGATTGCGTCTGGGGTTTTAAACCTGTTTTATTGTCTAGCTGGTGAAAACGGTGTCTGATATCTCCACGCAAGTTTCAGTTCATTAATGTGATTTAGGGTTTCTGTTATGTTTGGATGCGTACAGTGTCAGATTTTCAGGTCTTCTCGACCCCGTTTGAGAGGGAGTCAATGGTAACAGCATCTGAAATGTAAGAATGTCTCTCAGTAAAAAGGCTGTTTGTGCTCGAGCCCTTCGACAAATCCATCTCCCCGTGAAGTCCATTGAGCCGACAGCACAGTCTCCATCCCATGATGGGGGACGTTATCCAACACGCTTCTGTAAAATGACCCATGTTTATAGCAGTCCGCCCGACTCAGAAACCCTACAGGAATCTCAGTGGAGTTATTACCATCGTTTGAAATCATGGGAATTCTCTTATAGAATTCTAACATGTTACAAAAATAAACAAATAGAACATATTAACTGACCAAACAACTGTTATGATTCCCAATAGGACGTCAGAAAGAATGTAAAGCACGCTTTTGTGATTATTCAAATGAATGAATTAATTATTTTTTGTTCTTTGGCAGTTGTTTTTGTGTATTATATGCATAAATATGCATGTATTTTGCTTAGTAAAAATAAAATTGATGTGTACATTTTAAAATTGAATTAAAAAAATAAGATTTTTTTTTAGGAAATCTTCAGGATTTTAAAACTCTTTCAGCATTTAAGTGTCCCGTAGCAAGACTTTGTTTTAAATTAATTAGAATTCTGATGATGTTTACACAATTTCAGTATTATATCAATATGATAATACAGTTTATTTATCTTATTAGGATTCCTATTTTGTCCCATTATAGGATTCTAATATAAATACTGTACATCCCTGTAGTATTTCTGGGTTTTAAATAATATTCATAGTTTATCAGAACACCTCATTGAGTGATTAACATTACATTTTTTTTATACATTATGATTTTTTTTAAAGGTTTTATTTCCAGTAGCCTTTTTTTTGTTGCTGTAATACCTCACATGACCATGAGGAGGCGGTGGTCAGTTTCTTCCCATTTGATTTGAGAAAGGAGCTTTCCCTGACCTGACAGAAATCCTGCACTAATGCAGCAGCGTGTACTAAACATGCTTTCCACGCTTAACAAGTGTGACACGTTCCTCACAATTTCAAGCCAGTCATCTACAGAGAGGCTGAGGTATTTCCATAGCTCGTACCAGTCGGGCTGTGGTTCCAGTAAAGCCCAGAAGCCGATACGAGAGGAGACCTGGATTCACGGCGCTGTGGAACAGAAGGCCTTTGTTAATGAAACTCCTGCACGTCTGAGATAATGTCCCCTCCAAAACACTTAACAGCTTGTTTTTCATGTTCATTGAGTTCAAGTGATGTTTTTGTGATAGGAACTAATAGCTGCACTTCAAACAAGCTTTTGAAAGTGCTTCATTTACACTTTTGATTTGATTTGAAAGTGAAAACTATATCTAAAGTATTAACAAAAGCAGTTTATCAGTGATACTGAAGTAACACTGGTGTCGGTCTTATTGCTTTCAGAAGTTTTGCACTGGATGAATTCATTTACTGTCCCGTACATGGAAATTTAAAGGATGATTGTTTCTTAATTTCCACTGAAATGACCACTAATTGTATTGATTAATTAAACATTATTGGTTTTATTTATTTATTTTATAGTGTTATTTTATATATTTATTCAAGCTATTTTTAATTATTTGAAAATTATTATTTGTATGATTATGATTACTTTTCCTTTGTAAATTGTTCTTTTTACTTTTAAATGAATAATGTTATTTAAGTTATTTAATTTATTTAACATTGTTATTATTTATATCTATGTATTTTTGTTATATTTTGGTATTTTTTATTCTTTGTTAATTAATTATTTAATTAAATAAATTACCACTAACTTTGTATTTAAAATGTTATTTTATTAATTGTTTATTTTTGTGTTCATTTAAATGATTTAAAAATAATTATTTATATTAATAATAAATAACCAATAGTTATTAATTATAGATTATTGGTTTTATTTATGCATTTTATTGTGTTATTTTCTTTTATTATTTCATGCTATTTTTATTAGTTAGAAAGTTATTTGTATGATTATGATTATTTGTACATTGTTGTTATTCATTTAATTTAAATGTTTTTTTTATTTCATTTATGGAACATTTGTTATTATTTATATCTGTGCATTAAGTTATATTTTGTTATTTGTTTTTTCGTTGTTTAAATTATTTGAAAATAATCACATAATAAAATCCTCATCATGAGAAATTGCCTGTATATTATGCAGTAAAAGTCTCAGATTTAAAGGGATAGTTTCCCTGAAAATGAAAATTGTGTCATAATTTACTCATCTGTCATTCCAAATCTGTCTGACGTTCATTGTTGACGTCTAGTCCCTGATCTCTGCCTCTCGATCAACGACTTGCGCTGTGAATGTGAGTGTTTGTCTTGATATTCTAGAAGGTAAATCCCGTCTCTCTGTGTGTGAGATTACAGAAAAGCTCTCAATCTGACCTTGTGACCTTTACCAGGCGAAAGGTTGTGTGTGGCCGTGGACGTCACAGGAGAAGCCCAGAAGCCCAGACGGGTATCAGCTTTAGCGTGAGAGAACGGCCCGACCTTTCGGCTCCGAGCGTCCCGGACACGTACAGCAGAGGTATAGGGTTCTGCGGAGAGAGAGCCTATAGACGCCTACAGTTACAGCCTACAGTTGAGTCCAGGCCAACACACACACAAAACACCTTATACATGCAGATCTTACTCTTTTCTTTTTTTTGGAGCAAGTGGAAATCATTATAAAGGATTTTGATATAGCAATTTCTCCTCTATTTTCCCTCTGAAATCATTCATTTTAATTGCTAAAAAATAAAGATAATAGTTAATATCTTAATAAAGATAATAGTTTTATGAATGTTTTTACTTTTTTATTATTAGGTTATTTAGGTTATGTTGTAATTAAGATAACAAATTTAATGTGTATGTGTGTATATATATATATACGTACATACTGTATATTACATTTTTAAAACATTTTGGTTGCATGTTATATTTTCCATATTTATTGTGTTATTTACTTTTTTATTTATTATTAAACATTATTATAATATCTATGTATCTGAGCTTTTTAATTTTGTTATAAAGTACAGATGCATAAATGTTATTTGTATATATATATATATATATATATATATATATATATATATATATATATATATATATACAGTTGTGGTCAGAATTATTTGCCCCCTTGGTAAATATGATCAAAGATGGCTGTAAAAAATAAATCTGCATTTTTTTATCCTTTTGATCTTTAAATCACATTATGAAATAAATTAAATCACATTATGAAATAAATGTTTTTCTCCAAAACACGTTGGCCACAATTATTTGCCCCCTTTTATTAAAAACTTTTTGCAACCTCCTTTTTCCAAGATAACAGCTCTGAGTCTTCTCCTATAATGCCGGATGAGTTTGGAGAACACCTGACAGGAGATCAGAGACCATTCCTCCATACAGAATCTCTCCAGATCCTGCAGATTCCCAGATCCATGTTGCTTCTTCTCTTCTGTAGGGTTCAGTTTAGGGGACTGGGATGGTTATTGCAGATGTTTGGTTTTGTGCTCAGTGACACATTTTTGTGTTGATTTTGATGTTTGTTCTTGGATCACTGTCCTGTTGGAAGATCTGAACATGGCCCGTTATAAGACTTCTAGCACAGGCTGTCAGGTTTAGATTTTTTATCTGTTGGTATTTGATCAAATCCATGATGCCATGTATCTGAACAAGATGTCCAGGACCTCCAGCAGAAAATGAGGCCCACAGCATTAAAGATACAGCTGAGTATTTCATTTTACACATGGGTACTTTTTTATCCCTGTATGAACCAAACCCATATTAAGTGTTTGCTGCCAAAAAAGCAATTTTTTTTGTTTGTTATGTGTATAGGAGAAAAACATTTATTTCATAATGTGATTTCCCCCCCACTTTCAATTCTTTGACTTCAATTAAAGGTTAGATTTTTGCATTTAAAAAATATATATATGAAAAGGATAAACAATGCAGATTTATTTTTTACAGCCATATTTGATCATGTTTACCAAGGGGGCAAATCATTCTGATCAGCACTGTATATAATATATATTGGTTGAACTTATGCATTATTGTTTCCATATTGTATATTATTTCATGCTATATTTTTAATTATTAGAAGATTATAGTATTATAATTATTTTATTTATGCAGTGTTGTTTACTTTTTTATTTCTTAAACATTATTACTATATCTGTGCATCTGTGCTTAATTTAGTTAAAAAGCACAGATGCATAAATGTGATATATATATATATATATATATATATATATATATATATATATAAATTAATTTATAATTTAGATTGTTTGAACTTATGCATTATTTCTTTCATATTTATTGTGTTATTCATTCTTATTTGTTCTCATGCTATTTTTAATCAATACGAAATTATTATTTTTATGATTATAATTATTATTTTCTTTATGCAATGTTGTTTACTATTTTTTATTTATTAAACATAATTTTTTTATTCATTTATTCTTTGTTAATTTCACATACTTGTATAGTATGTTTATATAAGCATTTTTGTACTTGAACATTAATTTATTTCAAGTTACACATTTTGTTGTATTTACTAAAGTAAAATATAGTATATCATTATTATGCAAAATAATATTTCATATTCCGCGTTAACCAAAGACCAAAGGATAATGAAGACATATTTAGCATATTCATTGCTTTTATTTAGGGGTACAATAAAAAGAAAGAAATGTTTCAGAATCACATGTTATTGATTGTAATATTTGTAAATTCAACAATGTTAAATACTTTGCGTATAAAAAAAAGTAACTGAAAACAAATAGAGAAACACTTTTGATTGAAACACTGTCATTGTGAGGAGAGCGAAGGCTAGGATCATGGCACATCTGAGGATGCCAGCACCAGTTTCTCATCAACTCTGAGATGTTTAGATTCAGATCTATCCTAGAATTAATCAAGCCAAAAAACAAAAACAAAAGAGCCATCTATAAATTTTCATATTGTAACAATATCATAGTCTGATCTAAAACGAAATCAATCCTATAAAGTGTCCAGGTCAGCCTTGCCTCTGGGTAAAGTCTGAAGAATATTTGGCAAGCGCAACTGTAGCTCACATTAACAGAGACCTCACAGAAAAACTCCCATGAGGCCGCACACACACACACACACACACACACACACACAGTCAAACGGATCAGGACGTCACAGAGGATAAAGTCTAATTCAAGATTCTCAAAACAAAAAATGCCACTGAAAACATAAACCGTATAGTTATTTTTCTGCTTCTGTCACTGCCTTGTCATTGCAGCTCTGCCCTGTTTCTCTCCACAGTTCACGTCTCAGGGACGGAGGTTTCTTGATCTCTTCTTTGAGGCGGACGCGGGCTTGCTCCGCTTGCGTGCTGATGCATTATGGGATTTGGTGGCGCGCTGCTGGACTGGGACTGGAGCGGGTTTGACAGCCGCCACCGCGGCCTCATCTGAGTCTGGAGCTTCATCTTCTGCACAGAGAGAGAGAGAGAGAGAGAGAGAGAGAGAGAGAGAGAGAGAGAGAGAGAGAGAGAGAGAGAGAGAGAGAGAGAGAGAGAGAGAGAGGTGAGACGGACACTTTACATCTCATTCAAAAGATATGGAGTTATTAAGATTCATTGATTCAAGGTGTGTGTTTATGCTGTGATATTTACCATCATTTTCTTCCATACTGGATTTAGCTGCATCTAAATAAAAAAAAATAAAAAAATAACAAATACATGAGACACGTGGGATTTTAGGAGCAAATTTGCCAGGTCATAATTCACCCTTGTCAAAATGTGAAAGTGACATAAATAAATCAAATGAAATAATACAATGTACAATACAAATACAATTTATACATTAGTTTTATCCATATTTATTATTTTATTCATTTATTTTTTATGAAATGATTATTATTATTATTATGTTCATGATTATTTTTTATTTATGCATTGGGATTTCAGGAGTGAAACATCTGGTAATATTTCAGCCTGAAATGAAAATTAAAAATAATAATAATAAATGATGTTTGGCATATAAAATGGATCTTAGGATCATTTCTTTTCGAAAATTAAATAATACATGTAATACAACAATTTTTTTAATTGGCATGAATTAAATTTAGCATTACCATGGTGTATGAATACTTTACAATTTAAATAAATCATAACAGTAAATGAGATTGTTTTTTGTTTGTTTTTGCATTACAATAATGAGAATGTTATGCCAATAATGTCATGCAAAACTCTCAGTTTCAAGTCTATATTTATATGCAAAATGTCTTTTTCCTCTTTTATTTTTAGTGTGAAATGTGACCTGGACATTCTGGATGTTCCTGCACTGGCTACAGTAAAAACTGGACTAAATATTCCAGACTATATTTTGGTAACATATCACACATAATAAAAACTGACTCACCAGCTTTGGGCACGTCG
Organism: Squalius cephalus; assembly: GCF_949319135.1. Lineage (NCBI taxonomy): Eukaryota > Metazoa > Chordata > Actinopteri > Cypriniformes > Leuciscidae > Squalius > Squalius cephalus. Next base: position 39,344,782 of record NC_137129.1, on the reverse strand, counting down.
TTTACTTGAGGTGCTAAAAAAAAAAGGAGACTCCTGTCAATTTTTGGACCATATTCGCTTTCAGTTTATTAGTTTGAACTATATTTTCTTATCGTTCACTCTTCTGACACTCACCGCTGTTCCCTGCCTCAGCACTGGTGCTGCTGGCATCTAAACGACACAAAACACATTTATTTTTAATTGTCTAATACTTTTTATTTCTGAACAATTGACATGGTTCTTTCTTTAGGCTACCTGCAGCTGCTCCGTTGTAATACAGAAGCTCATCTGAAGCCATAAGAAAGAGAAATCACAAAATGAGATCTCCTTAATATCTCAGTGGATTATCATTGAGAGATTAAATGGAGAGCAAATTTAACTCTGAACAACTAAATTTCCTCTGGGTAGATCAGAATAGAGAGAAATAAAGTTTGTTTAGTCACCACTAGATGGCAGACTTGTAAAGTTTTACTCAAATTGATTAAAACTACAAACGCGAATAAAAACTGTTGAAAAACTACAAACATGGCGGATGTGCTAGTCCGACGGTTGTTAATAATCAGTCTCTAACCTGAAGAAAATATATTTATCCAATGTTATCCACATCATATTTAATCTGCAACAGCATTGTAAACTTTTATAAAGATCTGTGTGGTCATTAACTCTTAAATGCATCATAATGCAAACACAAGAGGAGAGTCTCCACAGGAAAAACACACGACTGGCAGGGCAACATGCTACTACTACATTTCTTTACGCAAGTATGGCTAAGTAGTATGTCCCAATTTAGCTTACATACTAGTATGTAGTTATTCTTCAGAAAAACAGCGCATGCTTTTAGGGCATAGTTTAAGCAGGCAAAATGGGATGCAACATTGGTGTTTCATTATAAGTTCTTTAACATGCCAGAACCTGCTTTCCTAAAGACCTAGAGGATACAAAGTTCTTTGTGAAAATGAATAGTACAAATCTTCTCTTGTGTTCAAGAGTTCAAACGCTCTTCCAGGCAGTAGGCCTGGGTTAAAACCTTCAGTTTATCCCTAAGAGCAACTTGTCAAACACTTTGTTTAACTAACAATCATTCTCTCTCATTTATCAGGAACATCAACCAGTCTGGTTCACAAATCAAGGCACGGTCTAATCCTTCCATGCACAACATTCATAGCTAACCCTCTTTCATCTGCTTCCGTCCTACCCTGTGAAGGAGTGATCACTCACCGTTGGGCAGGTCGGGTGAGACCAGGTTCATGCTTTCTGTGAATGAAAACACAAGACACTGCAGTGAAGACAGAATACAGACTGACTCCAAAACAGAGAGAGAGTGAGAAACTCACCAGTTGGAGCTTCATCTGAGGTTGAATCATGATCTGTGGGTTAGTAGAGGGATACTTAGTTCTTAGTTTTTTTTATTTTATAGATTTGCATGCAACATGTTTTAATGTTACTGGTTTTATGATTTATGATTACCTGTGGCAAACATGGCTTGGGACCCCCCTTCAGCTACAAAAGAAAAACAGATAGGAAATGGTCGTTTTTAAACAATTAATATCTTAGTCACATTCTTATATACAGAGATTTATACAGATTCATCATATTCAATTTTAAAACTTAACAAAATTACATTTTAAAGATTTGATGGATGCTTTTTAAAATTGTATGGATGCTCCATAATTTTATATACATTTATATATATATATATATTATATACATCATGATGTTCTATTAACTCTTGTTCTATTAACTATTGTTCTGTTAACTCTCTTATATTACAGGATAAAAATATTTTCTCTTTCACCTGCTTCAAGGTCCGCTTCAACCAGTACCAGCACCAATGAGCAGAGGATGAGAATGTTCCTGTGACAAAAGACAAATAAATCATTTCATGACACAATAAATCTGACTTATAAATAAGCAGGTAAGGACCAAGCTGACAGTGAACGTTCTCGCATCTTTAGCTAATGTTCTGGCAAGGTTCTCTCAACATTATGAACAAACATTATTCCAGTAACATTAATAGAATGTTTGTTTCAAGTTATCTGGTATTTAATACTGTTCTCAAAACGTTAGCACAAAAACGTTAACTTTTTTTTCTGAGATGCTTTAGTTGGATGTTCATGTAAGGTTGTTTTTTTTTTTAAATTTTTTTTATGTTACTATTGTTTCAGAACGTTCAGAGAACATTCAAAAGCAACATTCCTGTAACGTTTGAAGAATGATAACACTGAATGTTCCCTTAATGTTTACATAACCAAGAAAAAGAAAACATTTAAAATCCTGGATGTTTTGAACGGTCAGTGAACATTCAGAAATCCCGGTTTCATAACTTAATGAGAACGTTAGCGAAACGTTCATAGAACATATTTTTATCATTTTGCATCTATTCTATATGTAGTGAAAGTGTTTGATTAATAATGTGTAATGCATTCATGCAGTTGAAGTCAAGGCATGCAATAATCACAGATGACAGCATTGAAAACCACTATTGTGGATCTGGATTTATGCTTGTTTCGTTTCTTCTTCTTTTTTTTAACTCTCTATATTTGATTGTCAGCTCCAAAATGTGTTTTTATATTAAGAAAGCACACAGTATCCTATATTAAAGTACATGTTCCAAAATGTGTTTAAATATTAAAACATAATATCATCTATAATGTATAATAATTACTCTATAAATTAATTTGGTGGAACCATTTTAGTGAATTCAAGCTTTATGTCTTTACACAATGGCATACAGTACATATACAATTTTCTCAGTGTGTGATAGTGATAATAAATCGGATGTGTTTGCGTTGTGAGAGATGTAGAGTTACCTGGTCAGCATGGCTGGAGGTGAGAGACTGGGTCCGGTGGTGTACAGTACACAGTGTAGTATTGCACATGAACTGGTCCTGTGGCGACAGCAGCCGTCAAGGCTTTTATACCTCCTCAAAGGCCATTGAGAATGTGGGAGGGGAGGGTCTCTTATTGTGAAAGAGAAGACGTGGAAAAAAAGCGCTTCATCTTGGATTACATTAATTGCATGGCTTAATGTAAGGATTGATACGTCTCCTTCCCATGTACATTCCCACTGACGGATTCTCTCTCGCCTCCGTTAAAAGGGAAAATCTTTACCTCACAGTGAACCTTTTGTTATGTCGAAACGTTTCTCTCCCACCAAAACAAAAAAAGAAGTCCTGCGAGTGGAAGGTTCAGGTGAAGCGCCATACCAATGCCAAGGTCATGATAGTTGCCCGCCCGTGACCTGGCGATCGCGCCGTGTTGACATGCGCTCAATGCTGGGGATTCCCTGGGTCACTGAGGCCAGTATTTGGGGAGAAATGCAAACCTAATTGCTCTGTAAAGCAATAGCGAGCTGGCAGGGCATAAATAGAATTTTTCCTCTTTAAAAGGTTGGTGTTGGGGAAATGGCGCTTGTTTTTTTGGCCTCTTGTTGTCCAGATGCCAGCGATAAGGTTGCTACTGATGGAGGTATTAGTGCTCAGTGCTGCGGGAGAGACTCTGGGATCTGTGTTCAGGAAATTCCACTTTTCCCCCCCTAGCTTTCCTCGAGATTAATTTTGAGAGAAAGACAGTGTCGGGTAACATCCTGGGCCAAACACATGACCTGTCGGTTTTTTAGGTACAGCGAGTTCCAGAAATGTTACCAAAAGGTCGGGAATTTACCCACAAAGGTTGGAAATCTACCCCAAGGTCAGGTTTAGACTCGGAAAGAGTTGGGATTCGAGCCGTGTGATGTAACAAAGGGACTCCGTGATGACTTTGAGATACGTTTCCGAAACTATTCTAAATGTCAACGATCAGAATAAAGCCCGTACCAAAAAAAAGTTAATAAAAACAAGAACAAATGTAAAACCATGTCCATTAAGTTATGAAAATGGTTTTGTTATAATATTCTCTTAGCGTTCAGAAAAAGTCCAGGTTCTTCCTTTTTTTTAATCATCTTGCAAACATTATGTGAATGATACTGTTGAATGTTCTCTGAATATGTAACAAGTAGTAACATTTTAAAAACGTTAGACAAACATCCAACTAAAACGTTTCAGAAAAAAGCTTTCCATGATAGTGTTTTTGTGGTAATGTTTTGAGAACAATATTAAATACCAGATAACTTTGAACAAACGTTATATTAACGTTACTGGAAGACTGTTTGTTCAAGAGAACCTTGCCAGAACTTTAGCTAAAGTTCTAAGAACGTTCCCTGTTAGCTGGGGAAGGTTTGGTCACATTAGTGAAGTTTTGCATGCAATATACACTCCCCAGCCAAAACTATCGCTGTTTGGATTTAAATAGGCAAATCCTTGATTGGATGATTATTGCAGCGATTATTATGTTTCTAGCATGATATATGTTTGGCAACAGTTCTTCTAACCCTAATTGATGGAGTGTGTAGCTTTTCATTTCTTAAACAACAATGTAGAAAGACACATCATGACCATTTTCCAGGACAATGTCAAGATTCATCAGGCTCAGATTGTGAAAGAATGGTTGGGAGGAGCATGAAGAATAATTTCCAGATCTTAAATTCATTGAAAGTCTTTGAGATGTGCTGGAGGAGACTTTACAGAGATCTTGACCAAACATTGATGCACCTCTTCTTGATGGAAGTAAATGTTGCTATGTGATTTCCATCAAGAGATGCATCAGTGTTTGGTCAAGATTTGGTCTTCCTACATGGTTGTTTAAGAAATGAAAAGTTACACACTCCATCAGTTAGGGTTAGAAGAATTGTTGCCAAACATATAGCATGCTAGAAACATAATATCACAGCAATAATCATCCAATTTATTTGGGGTCCGGGCAGTGTTTGTTCATTGTCTATTGTCAATAGTGTTAGTGATATATGAAGCACTGCTCACACAGCAGTCACTTTCAAACCAGGCAGCTTTTTGATGGTCAACACGACAACTTTGCGTGGCCAGCTTGGATATGAGCAAAATCTAAATGTTCGCCCTCACGCAAACTCACAATCGTGCAGATTCCTTTTGGAATGACAGTAGCCGCACCTTGAAGCTGGCATTGGCTATACTTAACAACAATTAAAATTGGTACATGTATTTTAAGCCACTATAGGCTTCGTACACTTGCTGTTACAGAGAAAAACTGGGCATCATTCACTAAACGACTGAGGATCATTCACACACTACCGCCATGACTTTTCAAGTTGTTTCAAAAGCAACAAACTTGCGCAGAAACTCGTGCCTTGTTGCTAGAAGTGTGACAAATGAAAATAAGATTTGGCTCAAAATATCAAACATGTTTGATCTCTGACTGATGGAATCATAGTCTGAAGCTTTAAAAAAACATCTGCGTTGTCTCGTACAGACTGTGAATTGGGGCAAAAATCATGTTGTGTATTCCAGCCTTAAGGGATAGTTCACCCAAAAATAAAAATTCGGTCATCATTTCCTTACCCTCAAGTAAGTATTATTCAAGATATTTTTAAGAATGTGAGTAACCAAATAGTTGATGGACCCCATTGACTTCCATAGTATGGAGTAAAAATATAATACTCTGGAAGTCAATGAGGCTAATCAACTGTTTGGTTTCCATATTCTTCAAAATATCTTCAAAAAACTTCATACATGTTTGGAACAACTTGAGGGTGAGTAAATGATGACAGAATTTTCATTTTTGGGTGAACTATCCCTTTAAATTTGGGGAAGTCGGAAATTCCACAAGTGACCGATTTCACAAACTAAGACCAAATAATCCCTTGCACGTCCCAAGCAGAGTCTCATCCGTCCGTGGACATTCGATCTGTTGGCCATTTTTCCCTTTTATCAGACGGAACTACTGCCAATGGAAATGAATGGGCCGTCGCTAGACAAGACAGGAAGTCTACCCATCTGGGTTTTACCTTTCCTGTATTTCTATGGGCGCCTGTGGTAAAGTGGAACAGGCCGCTGTGGAGCAGAACAGGGGTTAGAGTTTTGATAATGGGAGAGAGTGGTCCTGTGTAATAGAGTTACATTTGACATGTCCTCCACTCTGGTATTTAGGAGGGCCTTGCCTACTATCAAAGAAGTCCTCTGTGTGCGCGCTAAAAGGATTTTTCTCTTTAAAAGCGTAAATGGATAATTAACCGTTGAGGATCCCTCACTAGGCCACATTATGGCCGGTTAGCTGTCTTTTCAAGAAACACACTGTTGAGGGAAGTCTTTGAAAGCTGGTAAGGTCAGATTTACATGTGTATGTGAAAAAGGCCCAAGGGCACACGGGACCTCGGGATTTTCCTTTTAAACATGGAGGCTGAAAGGAAATTGCCGGAACCATGAGGTACAGAACGTACTCTCATGCTTGACGGAAAAAAAGAAACGCTCCGCGGCACTTTACATTAGGGACTACGAGCTCGCTCGGGTTACAGGACCATCAGGACCAGTTTGAACTTAGAAACCTCTGTTTGATGTGGTTTTGGGGTCACGATTTAGAGAGAAAAGTGATTAACAAACTAAATGTTTGTATTCAAGACAAAGTTTCTAATTTTAAATTTAAAAACGGCTTCTGGGACAAGAACAAATGTAGGGCGGGCCTTGATTTCATCCATGGGAATTGATTGGATGGTTGTGTTTGCTATTGGTGGATCTCATGTGAGTGACAGGTTGCCCCGCCCTCGTCATCAGAGAAGAGAAGAGACGTCACTGCAAAATGGAGAAGTTATTCTGATTAAAGGTTATGAGGACACACATTAAAAAATAATGATGTGCACGGATAAATAATTTATAATAAATGCTGCAATATTCCATAAAAACAGGAATTCTCAAAATATCATCCACCCAAAAATGTGTATTCTATCGTCATTCTTTCACCATCATGTCATTTCAAACCTGCACAACTAACTTTATTCTGCTGAACTTAGAAGATATGTTGGTAACCAAACAGCTTTGGTTCCCATTTACTTCCATTATGAACAAAAATTCAATGGAAGTCAATGGGAACCGAAACGGTTTGATTACCAACATTCTTCTAAATATCTTCTATTGTGTTCAGGAGAAGAAAGAAAGTCAGACAGGTCTGGAACGACATGAGGATGAAGAAATGATGACAATATTTATCTAGATATAATCTAGCTATAATCTGGTAAAACTGACCAAAATATTAATAACTCATCGCAGGTGTTGTCCAATGGAATGGACACAATTTCCAATAGCACTGATTAGCATTAGTATTATTAAGTAGCAAATCATGGTTCATAATTCTGGCATGAACTAAATCTTATTGGCTATAGACCTTATGTAGCCCCGCCCCTTTTCAGCGCTGCGCTCGTTGTCTTTTGACTTCCGGTTTTCACAGCGATCTTGCGTATTTATGAATGAACGGCTCGTTTTAAAATCTTCCCGGTCTACTGACATTTGTTAAGACATCTGGTTTAAACATTACAATCCTCATGATAACTTTCGTTAACTTTATATTAAGTAAATCCACTTCAAAAGCTAAATTACTCCTGGACAGCAATGCCATAGAAATATACAGAGCGACCGCAAAAACGGAAGTTCAAAGACAATATTCTAAAGATGGCGGCGCCCTTGTTTCTCTGGCGCATAAGGTCTAAAAAATAAACAATAAATTGATATGGCCCGTCCCTGCTTCCTCTTCCCAAAGGAAATACTTCAAAACAGTTGGCATTTACTGTTCGGAACCCTTGAACATATGGCATCATAAACTTTATTTCAAATTGTGACCTTGCTAGATTCATGTTTGGCATCCCTCATCACCGAATGTTAATCTGTGTGTAAGTGTTGATCTCTCCTGCTTTTACTCTCTGCCAACTTGGTAAATGAACTGTCATAATTTCGAGGCAGTTTCCATTGCTTTCCATCATCATGAAAAATTGCACTCTTTGGCCAGCACACATACCAGACAGGATTTATTCAGAGGCTGATGGGATTGAATAGCTTTTTAATATAGACAGAGTATCACATGAGACCTGTCTGATGGGAAGAATAATCTGTGGACAATTACTCAGCATTTTAGCAAGTAGTTTGATGGAAGGTTTACTTCTCAGGTATTCAACAAAGCTATTCTAATGAATATTTCAGCAATTTCCTAAATTAAATCACATAATGGTGTGATTAAGAGCGTCAATAGATTGAGCGAAAGGGTTATAACAGACTAAACAAGTGTTACACTGTGTGATGATGCACTCAATGTCTTTTTAAACACACTGAATATAACTAAATCTATGTCTCTAAAGTCAAAAGCTGTCATGTTTAGAGAGCCAGTGCTTTTTCATCCAGATGAAGTCAAATCAGAATCGATTAAGATTCTTCCATCACTTGCCTGTGCCCATTACCGTGGATTATGAATTGTTAAATATATACAGATGAGTTAGCTGTCATCAGGTAAATTAGCCTATAACACCAGTCCTCTTGACAGTTATCTATTAACTTGTAAGACAGGCATTCATAGCCTGCTAATATTCCCTGTACTCTAGTGTGTCCCACTTCTGGGCTGTAATTCTGTCATCTTAATTAATGCTGGAGAGGATGATGCCAACAAAGAGAGAAAGAGTTTCAAGAGAGAAAAGATCATCTTGGAATCCCACACATTCTAATGTCACATGGTGCTCAACGGAACTTATGATTGGCTGAAGCAATGCCATTTTGATTGCATCATATTACTGTAAGCTATCTATCTATCTATCTATCTATCTATCTATCTATCTATCTATCTATCTATCTATCTATCTATCTATCTATCTATCTCAATATAATCTATACAAAATATTAATACATATACAAACATTTTCTTTCTCAACAGATTTTTTTTTCTTGTCCAAAGGGGTTGTCATAAAATACAAAGTTGAATTGAATTGGTGACATAAAACAATAGCATCAAATTGCAATGATCAAACAGCAACATAGAATAATACCAAAAATAACAAAACCATTGAAGAGATACATTTAGACAAAAATATATGAAAATCCATTCATCACATCTGGAACACGAAAAAGCCTAACATTTATGCATTTATGTTCATTCTTAATTACAGAAATAATTTTGTTTTCAAAATTGCGCAGTCTACAATTATGCAAAAAAAGAAAAAGAAAAAAGAAAAATACAAACTAAAAAAATTATTTCAATTTTGTTTTCAAATATTCTACATTCTACAGTTGTGCTGCATACAATAAAACTACAACTTAAAAAGTAAATATATAAAAAGTGCCAGAGAGGAGTAACCTAATAATATAGAAAGCAGAATATATACTAATACACACACTTTGTAGAGCACACAAACTTATGTAAAGAGTCTCTATACTGTCTGTTTATATCCTTACTTCAGTCAACAAAACCATAAATTTGGGGTTTTATTACTAAACTTGCTTTTATGGATGTGCATGTCGGTCAAAAATATAAGTAAATGAATCAAAAGCCTGTGCTCAACAGGAGGACAAATCGATCGAGCGTTGGTTTAGCGGAAGCCAGTCTCAGTGCCTCGCGCCGCTACCTCGGGCCCCCTGCAGGACTGGAGGAGCGTCGCGTCTCCTCCTCGCGCTAACTGCCTTTGCCGCCGCCATATTAACACAGAGCTGAGAGGTAATACAAACCGCCCTTTATTTCAATACTTCGTTTCAATCTATACATACTTTTAATATATATGTGATCATTAAATCATTTCAGGGACGACGAGGGGGGTTTGTATTGTGTATTATGCTCTCTTGTGTCTTTAGAAATGTGTTATGTGTAGATGATTTAACGTTAGCATGGCTGTGGCTAACGTGATGATATGCTAATGATATATACGATTAACTCGATGATTTTATGCCTTTTAAATTGTTTAACGTTTAAATGATGTCGTGAATGTGTTTACGTGTAGATGTATTTGGAAATGAAGTAACTGAGTGATTGCGAATGTGTAAAATAAGGACAGGCTGTTAGTTTAGCTCCTAACTGATGCTCTACATCCTGATCTGAATGAGTGTTTGAGCTCCATGTCTGATTTAGGTCATTATTCTCTTATTTAACCTCTTATTACATTTTAAATCTGTAAAAAGCTTAATAAAGACTTAAAATATTGAACACCCTGTATTTGGATCCTCTATGAAGAGGCTTTAAGATTGTGTTTTAGGCTCATTGGTGGATATTTCATTAAGACAGTCAATATTTAAAGGGTTGAAAGCTTTATTTTAAACACATTTTAAAGGTGCATTTGTTTGCATATGTGGTTAGAGGTTTATTGATTAAAAAAAAAATGTTTTAAAATTATTTGATCAGTATCCACTATCATTCTGGAAGGTGGTGAACTGGTTTGATGGTTTAATCCAGGGAAACATTCCTTTGATCCCAAAGCATAATTATTAAACCTAGTGAGATAACTATCCAGGCAGCATTTTTAGCTATCATAGACACATTTAAAACATGTCTTTGATGCCCAAAAATACAGACTATGGGCAATGGGACACTTTTCCCCTGGCCATTAAGTGTTGTGATGGAATACTTTACATATCAAAATTGGTGGGACAACCTGTCACTCACATGAGATCGACCAATAGCAAACCACAACCATCCAATCAAGTCCCGCCCTACATTTTTTCTTCTTGGAGAATCCGTTTCAATATTGAATATGTATTTTTCTAATTATTTTCAAAATATAAAATTAGAGCATCTAATTATGCTCTAAAATATTTCAAATGCTATAAACTGGTCTTTGTAAATGCAAGCTTCATAAAATAACAATAAAAATCCTATTCAATTGGTCAAAGTGTGGACTTGTTATTAATTTTAGTATGATTTAAAGTCCTAAATTAGATTTTAAAAGCTCTGCAAATACCCTGGTGTTTCATCCTGGTGAGGTCGGTTGATCAATCTCTGTGCACTTAGTGCCTGAGATCGACACCGTTCTGACGGACAGATGGAGAATGTTCCCTAATGAAAGTTTATGATTGTTTTTCACTGAATCATCACTTGGTGTGTTCAACACAAATGTTGCTTTGAGAGGGTTTGTGCCAGTGTCCTGGTTTGGCTGCACACGACAGGTTTACATACATACAAACACACACACACATCTGTGCAAATCAGACACTGCCGTCTTAAATTCTTAATGTTGTTTGTTTTTGCATTTGCCTCACAGGCGTTTGGACTGTCGTCCTCTTGTAAATTCAGCACAAGATTCCCCAAGGCTGCCCGCAAGTACAATTGAAGGTGAGTGTGAGTTAAATGTCCAAACCTCATTCGACACATTGGGGAACATGTCAAATGTGTCTGCATATTTGTTCTGTAGATTAGATCATGTAATTTTTGCTCTGAGATACTGTAATGACTGCTGGTGAATACAGGCTTTGTGAATCATGTGATATCAGGTTCAGCGCTCTTCTGAGGCGGCAGGAATCTTTGGTGACCAAACCCAAATGCCATCTGGCAAAACAAAATTATCCATTGTTGCCGATGGTACACTCCCATGAATGTCATTTAGCATCATTGTATTTGTGTTCCAGCATTCCTGTTTGACTTCTGAAGCATTAATAAATGGAGACGTGCCAAACAACATACTTTTAAACTTTCTAGTTGGCGAGTATGGAGGACCAGGAGTGCCACTTAAAAATAAAATGAAGAATCAATTTAATAATTCAAACATAAAAATGAATATAAATAAATCACTTTTAAGTGGACAAATTAATAGACATTTTTAAAGTTTAATAGGCGTTTCAAAGTGAAAGCTGATTGGTTGCTCCCACGTGTGTACTGTCGAATGGCATTTTTTAACTCGATTGACAAATGGATAAAGAAAAGCATTTGGCAAAAGGACAAAGAAAAGCATAGGCGAGTTGTCTAAATGACTAGTCGATGAATTGGTCTTAAGGTAACACTGTATAACTTGGCAGGTTTTAGGTTTACTTGACCCCGATGCATTTCTTCAGCAGCGTTTACATAAGATGTGCTCAAGTGTAAAGTTTTGTAAAAAAGTGTGGCTATTTTTAATATGATATGCCATCTTAAAAACACAATACTACCTTTAAAAAAACAGCATGAGACGTGATGCAATGCTAGAGATGTTCGTCTGCATGTGTATGGCTGTTGTAGAGATGCAGATACAGATATTTTGGCATGTCTTGTATCTTGTGTCCCTAACATTTAAAGAGCAACTTCGCCGATTTTCAATCAACTCTATATTCTTAAAATGTCTGTAAGATAGATTTGTTAGCGTTTTTGCGTCTTTGTACGCAAATTTAGTCTTTGCTGCTGACCTTGATAATCCAACTTAACCATGATCACTTTAATGAAATTTTTTTATTACTGAAATAAGAGTGTTGAATTTTCTTTTCCTGCATCCTATTCTTCTACAGTACAGAATGGAAGCAGAGCTAAAAGGTTTGTTTGCGTTGCGCTCTCTACTGTACAGATGTGAATTTGCATTTCCTTCAGCCTGATTTAACAGCTTTTTTTGTTATTAAAAAACAAACAAGCAAGCTCAACCCAGGTGAGAAAAAGTAACGTAATGTGACGCATTACATTCCATAAAAAGTAACAAAGTAAAGAAGTTAGTTACTTTTAGAAATGCAATATTGTAGCACGTAACTTTCCCCAACGCTGTAATTGAGGACATCTGGGTGCAGGTTAACAAAGAGAAAGAGTACAAATTGTTCATTTATATACTTCTGACATTGTAACTAACAATGCAAAGCTGGTTGAAAATTAGCAAACTTGTCCTTTTAATGATGATATGAGCAGGCCATATGGTTTCCCTTTCAACTAGTTAAATGATATTACAGTAGTACAGACATGAGTGAAATCTAATCACACTATGGTCCTGCAGGCCAGTTTTCATCACAGCACTGATTCCAGTACTGTATCAAAATGGTTTATTAAACAGGAGGTTCCTGGTTTTAAATGTGATGAGACATTCACAGCTCTTGTAAAATAGATTGATTTCTATTTTAATGTGGCAAAGCTGCTTTTTTTTAACTAAAGAGCCTACAGATAAGTTGTTAATATAGCATGGCAGACATCTTTTTATTGTAGTTGTTAATATATTTTTTACATTCTTAAACATTAACCGACCCATACTGCCTTCTGAAGCATAAGCGTTACTTTTGATCTTTTTCACATTTGATAATGGGGTTTTCAAAAGTGGAAGTCGTCATAGTTGGGTAAACTTCGATAGTGGTGAACGGAAACTACAACAAATATAATTTCTGCGCATTTCCAAAAAAAGGAAAAAAATCTTGAGAGATTGATTACATTTGGCCAGAAGAGAGAACGATGTCAGTGTTTCAATGGCAACAATATCAACGCCGAAATGAAATGAAGTGGTACAGGTCAGAGCTTTTAAGTTGTTTATGTTAATTATTATTGTAATGTTATGTGCTTTGAGACATGAGGTAGTTTAACGCAGCGTCTCTCGTGATGCTTTTGTTTGCTCCCTGCTGTACGTGTTCATGTGTTTTGAAGGAGGCGTGGCTTTGGAGACGCACTGAAGGGAGGGTGGGATCTTATCTGGGATCTTACCAATTGCCTACCCTACCTTTAATAGATGTATGTATGCAATTTCTCACCAAAAAAAATCCTAAATGTCTAAAATGTAAACACTTATAATAGGCTTACCATGGGGAGCGAGGGTAAGAAAAACACGTTTTTGAAGGATCGATGATGTATTCAATCATTATTTAAATTGTTAATTTTGAACAAAAAAAAAAAAAGTTGTGTACTACAGCCCTAGTTACTTAAAATGAATAGAAAGCCAAAAAGAAAATGGAGCCAACTTGTGTTTTTTATTTTTATTTTTTATGTGTGTGTGTTTTCAACCCTGAAAGAATGTGCTGACACCTTTTGGACTGCGGTGGTCGAGTCTTCCTCGGTCTGCTTGCATCTAGATTAAAACTTTCCTCCATCTGGGCAGAGTTTCAGAACCTTAATCCAATTTATCAAGACAGTCAGGGGTCCGTGTCGTGGGCGGGGGCCTGTAAAGCCGAACATCCCAGTTGTAGTTTTTTTTTTTTTTTTTATCCTTTTGTTTGTTCACGTTCAAACGGGGCCACATATTTCAGGCCCCAGGCATTGCATTGCAGTCAATGTTATCGATGTGCATTGGCCTGATAGTTCTGTCCTTGTATTGATTGGTTATTTGTGTGTGCGTGTGTGTGTGTGTGTGCTTGTGTTTGTGTGTGTGTGTCTGTGTTCAGCCCTGACAGGCGCAGCCACACACACAGATCATGTCCGGCCCTGTCACGAGTCGATCCCGCGTTTATCCAGACGTCAACACACAGAGACCGCGGGAATACTGGGACTATGAATCTCACGTCGTAGAGTGGGGGTGAGTGCAGAGACAGATTTATTTTTTTTAGTGTGTGATGGCAATGCCTGATATTGATGTGAGAATGATTGTGGGCTGATATTAGACTTCTGGAATGTCGAAGATCACAAAAATTAAGTAAATTACAGGGTTGTTATCAGTCATGGAAAAGATTGGATTGTTTTAATAATGTTTTCTAAGCCTGGAAATTTCTATAATGAATATACAGTAGCCTTCTGAAGTTTGGAGGCAATATATACATATATATTTGTATACTTTTACTCAGCAAGCATGCATTCAATTCATTAAAAGTGACAGTGAAGACATTTATGTTACAAAACATTTCTATTTCAAATAAATGTTGTTCTTTTGAACTTTCTATTAATCAAAGAATCCTGATTTTTATTTTATTTTTCTATTTTTTTCCCCCACAAAAATATGAAGCGGCACAGCTGTTTTCAACATTGATAATAATCATAAATATTTCTTGAGCATCAAATCAGCATATTATAATGATTTCTGAAGGATCATGTGACACTGAAGACTGGAGTAATGATGCTGAAAATTCAGCTTTGATCACAGGAATAAATTACATTTTAAAATCTATTACAATACAAGAGTTATTTAAAATTGTAATAATATTTCACAATTTTGCTGTTTTTACTGTATTTTTGATCAAATAAATGCAGCCTTGGTGAGCAGAAGAGACAATAAAAAAGGTAAAACTTGCTCACAATCCATAGTGATTGTTTGATTTGTTAGTGAATCGTTCTTTTGAGTTGGCTTTTTTTAACAGGTCAGTGTAACAGGTTCACAGATTGCTCTCGCAAAATCGGAAAGGGGTAGGATTGTGCCAGCGCAGTAATGTATTGAGATATATCACAAGATTTGCTCTTTCTCTCGCAGTGACGCTGATTCTCGATTGCGTGTTTAGGGCAGATTTAATCTCAATTAAATGCAGTTGAATTGAACAGAACACAGGGGTCTTGAGGACTTTATTGTTCATAAACACTGTGGTAATTGCAAGCTAATGGTGTTTGAACACTTTACATGGCTAATGATCAAATATTAAGTATCTAATATTAAGTTTTCATTCAGTGGTCAGAGTTTGCAGAAGGTTGTGTGAAGTATTTCTCTGTAGGGATACAGCGCTGATGTCTTTTGTTTGTCTGGATCGGCATTTCATTTGCGCTTGTGATAACAGCTGTCGGTCTTGTCAACAGGAATCAAGATGACTACCAGCTGGTGCGGAAACTCGGCCGAGGAAAGTACAGCGAAGTGTTTGAAGCCATCAACATCACAAACAACGAGAAAGTAGTCGTCAAAATACTCAAGGTGAAGAGCGTTGTTGTTCCAGACAGCTTTAAAGGCGTTCGGTGAAGTCGGCTTGGGTTCAGGTTGGGAAGACCCGTCGACTTCACGTAGACTTCATTTTCCGAGTCGTTGACAAGAACGTATGCTGAGATAAGCCTGTTTACGTTATGGAAGGCAGTGGACGGTATCGAAACCAGAAGCTGCTGGCCGGCGTTCAGATGAACGGGCGCCTGTCGAATTCCTTCCTCGCCCCCTCCTCCTCTAAACCAGAGAAAGCTCTAGATTCTAGCGATAACACCCGACGAGCTGAGAGCTTCTTTTCAAGCTAAGTGATAAATAGTTTTGAAGATTAGCGCCGTTGTCCCGTAATGTAGCCAGTCGTGTATAATGAACTTCCCCTACCTGGAGACACGGAGGATGAAGCCGCACAGATTCAGTCTAGACGCAGTTATATCAGATGTCATTGCGTCGAACTCATCTGTACTTCAATACAAGATGAAATTGAAATTGGGCTTATTTACTTTCTTAATAATCTACCTTACTTTGGTTTGGAGCTGTGGCGATACGAGTCCAGCTTGTTCCGTTCCTTCTCAAACCCATTATCAAAGTGAAATAACCTTCTCTTACTCTTAATAAAATTATTTCTTTTTTTCTGAAGTAACCAATTCCATGTTGGTTGTGAAAAAACAAAAACAAAAAAAACATTAACCAATAATCTCTCCACTTTTCATGATCCAATCAAGTCAAATCAGCTTTTTAGGGCTTTATACAATAGATTGTTTTAAAGCAGCCTCACTAGAGCCGGGCATTGACACAAATTTCACGATTTGATTCAATTTCAATTCACAAGCTTGCGATTCGATTCAATTTGATTCGATATTGATTAATTTGGGTATATATCAGGTACACTGTCAATTATTCTTAAGGAACAAAACATGTTAAAATTAATAACTGATTTATATACAAATATTTGAATTGCACAAGGCAGTTTTTATAATAATAACAACTTTTTAATGACACAATTATGTTTCTTCTCCAATTCGTTAAAACGTATGCTGTCATAACTTGTTTTAAATGACAGATTTATTCAAACATATATGAAATTGAGGAGCAAGTTAAGTCAAAATATAATGAATAATTAATATAGCACATATATTTTTTTCTAAATTCTCCTTCATTTCATTTTTGATTAAAATGAGAATCGGGAAATCAATATTTTTAACCCAGTCCGAAGCTTCACAGTAATAAACAGGTAAATAACAGAATCAATGATAGATTTTTTTTTCAAAAAAAATGAGTGTCAGTGCAGTCAAACAAACACAGATGGATATAATCAAATCCTGCCCTATGTTATTTCCCACTGAATATTCAGTTTAACACATTATGGAAGTTACATGTATTGCAAATGCAGTTTTATCTTGTATTTAATGATTTCGTGTCACGTGTTTTGTCGTTATTTCCACATGCAGCCAGTAAAGAAGAAGAAAATCAAGCGGGAAATAAAAATTTTGGAGAATTTGAGAGGCGGCCCCAACATCATCACACTTCTAGACATTGTCAAGGATCCAGTGGTCAGTTGGATTTCTTGAAGATGATGTTTGATATGAAAATATTCTGTATTGTTGAGAGTGACGTTTCAAATGCGTCTTTGACTGAAGTCTCTTGTGTTTCTCCCTCAAGTCTCGAACCCCAGCACTGGTATTTGAACATGTGAACAACACAGACTTCAAGGTAAATCAGTTCTGCTTCCTGCTAAATCAATTCTGCCACCAAAATGTAAGACAAAAGTTCGTTTAAACTCAACCATCCGCTTGTTCTGTCGTGCAGCAATTGTATCAAACGCTATCAGACTACGACATTCGGTTCTACATGTACGAGATCCTAAAGGTGAGTTCCTTCAGATATCATCTTAAAGCTGTTCACAGAAACCCCAGAGAATATCAAGTCTGTGGCCACTTGTACCTAAATATTAGTTTTGTTTATACCATTTTTACTGTACCTGTATTGTCCCAATCTGTTTCAAACCTTGGCCAGATCTTATTGCTGCAGTTTTAGTAATTGTTCATATGCATTTGCTGTTAGTCAGTTGTGTGGGAATCCTGGAGTTCATGTGTGTTAATCTGGATCAGGTAAAACTGCGTCACTGCAGCAGAAAGAGCATCTGTCCACTGGCTTAACCTCTGTACCTTCACCACTCATCGCCCCGCTGCCCTCCCTCCGTTTCTCACTTTGTCTTTGATTCCCAGACCCTTTTTGTATTAGGATCAACAATCTCCTGTTTATGTTATAATATTGTGAACTTTTCTATTTGAATATATTGTAAAATGTACTTTAATCCTGTGATCGAAGCTGAACTTTCAGCATCATTACTCCAGTCTTCAGTGTCACATGATCCGTCAGAAATCATATAATATGATGATTTGATGCTCAAGAAACATTTCTGATTATTATCAGTGTTGAAAACAGTTGTTCTGCTGCTTCGTATTTTTGTGGGAAAAGGATTCTTTGATGAACAAAAAGTTTAAAAGAACAGCATTTATTTGAAATAGAAATCTTGTCAATTTTGATCAATTTACTGCGTCCTTGCCAAATTAAATATTATATATGGGGATTTTTAAACGCATAGAAGACATTGCATTGAGATTAATATATAATATACAGCTTTTCTTTGGGTGATTTTACAAGATAAAATTAGAATGTTCTCTTAATGTTTTAATATTCAATCTTTTTAAATTAATCTTAAATTTTACTTATGTAAATTTAAATTGAGTTAAATTTGATAGTAGATGCATTTTATTTTAAAAATATATTAAATAAAATAATCCAATATTTTTAATATACATATATTTAATCAGCTATCATCTTTTTTTTAGTTAAAAAAATAAGTAATCCAGTAATCACAAACGATTAAATAATGATTTATTAGTGAAAAGGCGTGAGAAGCCTGGAGTTTAAGTCTGGTTCTCTCTCCCTGTCTCTCTCTCAGGCGTTGGACTACTGCCACAGTATGGGAATCATGCACAGAGATGTGAAGCCACACAACGTAATGATCGACCATGAACACAGAAAGGTACTTCCCGCTCGCGTCATTACGACTTCTTACTCCACACGTCTGATTGGCTGAATGACGAGCTCGCTTGCGTGCACCAATCATAGACCAGAGATTGCTGTAGTAAAAGAGAAGCTTTGTTTGTTGCTGTGACATCAAGCACATTACTTTAAGCTAGATCAAATTTAAAAGGTCTATAATTTTGCAAGTTTCCTGCATCATCAGGGACAGTCCCATGAGATGCTGAGTGAATCACTAATTGTAATTATGAATCGTTAATTTTTCCCCTGTTGACTGAGTTCACATCTGACTCCTGTCTGATGGTGTGTTTTCTTGTTTAGCTGCGTCTGATAGACTGGGGCTTAGCAGAGTTTTATCACCCCAGTCAGGAGTACAACGTCAGGGTGGCATCTCGATATTTCAAAGGACCTGAACTGCTGGTGGACTATCAGGTGAGACCAGATGCAAACAAGACAAAAGCATCTGTTCAGGCTTCCGTTGAATAAACATGCACATACAGAAACAGTGTAACATGAAGTCGTCTGTTTTGTTTTGCTGCTTTTTGACGCTCATGTTGGTTTCGTCCCTTAGATGTATGACTACAGTTTAGACATGTGGAGCTTAGGCTGCATGTTGGCGAGTATGATCTTCCGGAAAGAGCCTTTTTTCCACGGACACGACAACTATGATCAGGTGAGACCTGCTGCTTTTAGGTCTTTTTAAATATTCATTGTTGTCTTGGCACTTTATAGTGACCGATGTTTGTGGCGTAATCACATAAGATTATTAGAATTAATTTGCCTGAAATATTGTTGGGTGTAATTAATTACCAAGTGATCCAATTACTTTTCCCTTGAAAAGTAAAGTAAGGGATTATTTTTAATTCTGTAATTTAATTAGTTACTTCTGATGTAATTGCATTATATACTGTATAGACTATAGAACAATTCTATAAAAAAATAGTGGATTTAACATCAAAATATAATGTTAAAATGTATGTTTTTAATGTAACCTTCATCCTTCACACACTTTGGTCAGTTCAAGAATAATTTATGCAATTGTATATAGTTTATTTGAAAGAATTAAAAGAGCAGATTATTGTCTGTCCTTGTATTGTTCAACTGGTCGAGGTTGATATGGGATTTAGAAAGTAATTAGTAATCCAATACTTTCCAGAGAGAGTAATTGGTATAGTAATTTAATTACACTGTTGAAGATGTAATTAGTAGCTAGTAATTAATTACTTTTTTAGTGAAACACTGGCCTCAGATCATAGCATGGAAGACGATGTCCTTGGATGGTGGAATATTTTTTAAATATGCACATTTGAGTATTTTGTGCTCTAACAATGTTTCCCACAATCCCTTGTGTTAGCAAATAGAAAGATCTGTGACTGCTTTCCGATGTTATCAAGATGATGTTATAGTTTCTCCCAGTGTCCTACTGTCTGTCTGCATAAATTAAAGTGCAGTACATACTTTGCATACTCATAAGTATTTGAATTATATTAATATAAAATATAGTAGGGCTGCAACAACTAATTGATAAAATCGGCCATTATCGATAATGAAAATAATTGACAACGAATTTGAGTCTGTATAATCGACAGATTAATCGATTATCAAAATAATCATTAGTTGCAGCCCTAAAATATATTATTATTATTATTATTATTATATATAATTATATAGAAATTATATTACTATATAAAATTATAATTATAATGATTATAAGTATATAATTTTCTTTGTCGGCTGAAACCTGAAAACGAGTGCATTTCAGCATTTCCAGTCTACGTCCTGAAGTCAATGAGGTTTTAGAATGGATTTGTGGTTAAATGCCTAAAATAAGGTTCCTGGTGAACACAAGCTCAAGATATTTTCACATTTTATTTTATAACATAAAATACATCACTAATACCCCCTTGTGATTTTAAAAAAACAACAATAACTGGCTAAATTGGAAAAGTCTGCTTTCACAGCCTTATGTTTACAATCACATACTTGCAAACTATTCCGAATTTATGCTTCATAATTTACAAAAGGTATCTCAATCTGTGAAGGTTTTCATGATGAATAAAACAGGCAAGAATCATAAACTTTTGTTGGTTAAGGAACTTATTTTCTGCAATAATCCAACAGCCAGTGGAAAAATGTTTATTGTGTGAGGGAACCAGTGTAATGTTGACTTCAGTTGTCAGCTGGTTTGATCTGTTGGATGTGTGTCTGCTGCCCTCTGCTGTTTTTAACCAGTACTGTGTCTTTGTCCAGCTTGTACGGATTGCCAAAGTCCTGGGCACAGAGGACCTCTACGACTACATCGACAAATACAACATTGAGCTCGACCCACGGTTCAACGACATTTTGGGAAGGTACGTTGAGATGTGTGATTGTTTATCCATGTAATACTTTGACCTCACTTTAAGCATTTTACCATCTCTCTTTCATCCGTAATCCTCTATCTCTCTCTCTCCAGACATTCCCGGAAAAGGTGGGAACGGTTTGTCCACAGTGAGAACCAGCACCTGGTCAGTACCGAAGCGTTGGACTTCCTGGACAAACTGTTGCGCTACGACCACCAAGCTCGCCTCACCGCCCGCGAGGCCATGGAGCACCCTTACTTCTGTGAGTGTCTTCATCTACAGACACTATGAAGATCAACTGCTGTGCTCCTCATGCTGGAGTCTAGGATCTCTTAAACCTAGTAAATAGCCAAGGAAGCAGAACTAATGTCCCAATCTGATTCAAAAACACATTGATTACAAAGTTGACATTTACGTCAGTTATGTGATGAAATGATTGAGAAATGTGAACAATGTCTCTGTAGGAACTAAAGGGGATTTTCTCGCTCATTTGAAATAAAAGGTTAATGTACTCTATTGATTGCATCATCACTGTGCCCATATGTGAAGCACTTTGAGTACCCAGAAAAGCTCTTTATAAATGTGACGAATTATTATTATTATTATGTCTCGTGTCAGATCCCATTGTGAAGGACCAGGCGAGGATGGGCTCCACTTCAGGACTGTCCGCTGGATCCACTCCTGTCAGCACGTCCAGTATGATCACAGGTAGTCATGTGACTCCCTCCGGGGATCATGCTTATTGAACTGAGAATTACAGACTATAATTAAGATTACAGAAGTATTTTTCTGCGTTCATGAGAAACACGACGTTACTAAAGGGCATTGATCTGCAGGTCTTCAAGGAGTCAGAGTGTCAGCTGATCCTTGACGCATTGCAAGTGTGTTTGCTTCTAAATGCTGAGTGTGTTTGTTTGCCTGTAGGAGGCGTCACATCCATGTCCTCGTCCCAGCCGATGGCCAACATCGCCGGCTCTCCGGTCATCTCGTCTCCCAGTGCTCTCGCCACACAGGTTCCTGCAGCCGCCGGTGCGCAGCCCTGAACACACACACACACACACACACACTCGCTCTCTCTGCCCTGGGCCACAGTTTTATGTTGAGTGTAAACAAACTAAAGAGAGACTAAACTAGGTTTCTTTTTTTTTCTTCCTTTTTTTTCTTGTTTTTTTTTCCATACAATAATTATATATTGAAGCTGGGACACACAGCAGACAGTTGTTATGTTGCATCGGTGTCCGGCAGTCTTTCCTGATGATGGTGTCTATATAGAAGCCACTACAGTGTAGAAATTCAGAAAATGGATAATAAAATTTATTTTATATGTCCCTATTTTGGCTTCTGTTTGTTTTTTGAACAATATGGATATTTGCTGATGAGATTGTTGTTCATCTACAGGTTTTTGGGGATTTAAAACATTTTTAAACAACATATAATTCATAGACAAATATCAAGGTACAAGAACCATTTTTACATTCATGCATTTGCAGATGCTTTTATTCAAAGTGACTTGCATTGTTTTCTAAGTTTACATTATATTCCTTTTGGATAGTAATGGCTCAACTTTCTAAAGGAACTACTAATTATTTGGATCAGTAATCTAAAGTGAAGATCCTGGTAATGACTCAAGTGTTACTAAATCCATCGGAAGGAATTACTATCCAAAACCTTACAAAAAAACTAAAGTTTACAATGAATTCAGTCTTTAATAGGAGTATCATCTTTAACAGGAGAGTCATTGCTAGTGCATTACCATGATCTTCACTTAATTAATTATACATCATGCATTATTCATATTAAATATGAACCTGTATATAGTAACCTGTATATACAGGCATCAGAGCAAATTAAAGCCTTATCTGTGATTAATTTAATTGTGTATGCTATTGTCGAGTTAAAGTACCTGTGTGATACAGCTGAGATATTTAATGTGTGTCTGTAATGGGTTTGTAGAGACGAGGCAGAGAGAGAACCCAAGTGTGCACACAACTTTATTAGCAAAAGACAAAAACACAGATAATCCAGAACAGGAAAGAGGCAAATAGTCCACGTGAACACAAAGGACAAAACCAGGACATCCAGGCACCCCACGACCAAACACCATAAGAGCAAACGACAACTAACGAAACATGACCGAAGCAGAAGAGTTTTAAGGAAATCAAGCATGATTAACTACAGGTGTGGCTGATGACGGAACCACAGGAACTAACAAGGTGATCAAAGAAACAGAAACACAGGAAAGAAAATCAGACAATGGAAACTGAGAATACATTTCAACACAAAAGTCCTTATAAAACACAGAACCGGGATCGTTTCTTGCTGAAGCTCAAACGTGCTGCGTTACACGAGAATGAACCTCATTGGTTCTTGCTGAAGCTCAAACGTGAATGAATCTCATTGACAGAATTACATTTTTGGATGAACTAACCCTTTAAACTTCAAATATTTTTGTTCTTTTTTTGCAGTTATTTTAGATAAACAAAAGAGATATTGTCCACATATACTCTTATTTGTAGGCAACTTAAGCACTTGGTTATTCCAAAAAATACTTTTTATTCCAAGAAATAATTTTTATTCCAAGAAGAACTGCAAGGCTTCCCCCTGCTGACCGCAGCACAGTTTCATGAACAATATTTTTGGACAAAGTCAGGCACACTCACACAAAAAACCCTGAAATTTGCGGACAATCAATTTTTTCTGTGCATTTACATGCTAGACCTCTTAAATAACATCCAGTACCACTGATGGAGGAATATTAATATTCCCTTTCACAGATAAATTTTTTCGGTGTTGTACAAGAAGCATCAAACCAAGAGCTTAAGTTGCTATTCACATCTCCCAGAGCAGCGCAATTCTCTCCAGACGGATCATATTGTCTCCGGTTATTAGGTTGTTTTGGATTCCCGCTGAACCAGAACCTTTAAGAGACAAACAAGCAATAATACACTTGCAATAATATTTTTAGAAAACAGCTGTATATTTGTATATTGATTAACATTCTAGACATGATTACACAAGCAAATTTCTTACTGTACTCCAGTGTCATTGAGAGTTTGGTTATTCACCCAAACCCAGTGTCCTTCAGTGTCCAGATCATTGAGACCAATCCAGTGCGTCACGTTAATTTTAGACACCAGAAAATCCTAATGGGGAAAATGTACATAAGTGATAGTGTAAAATAAGTGTTTTTGGTAAATGTGAAGGTAAATTTATAGGTTAATAGAAACCCTTTAAAAGCTTTGTTTTATTTGTGTGATCAAAACATATTAATTCATAATTGATCTGACTTGCCTGTTCTGATTGGCTGGTTATGGTCACCAGATCGGCTCCTTTTGAAACACAGACATCTCGACTGCTTCTCCAGTTCAGTTCATCAGAGCTAAATAAATACAGCTTTCCACGACAAGCTAACCGTCCATTCACAGAGATATTACAAGACTGAGCTGTGAAAGATGAATAAAGTGTGATTAAACCTTCCATTATTTAGATAATAAAGTTAATCAAACTGGTTCCTGTGCAGAAATATTCACACTTTGTGTCACACTAAGCTTGTACACTGACACTCACCATCGTGAAAGGACAGCCGTTCTCTCAGTGTGTTGTATCTGGCTGTAAGATCATTAAACTCTTTCCTCATGGCTGGTGAAAAGACAACAGGAGAACAAGCAGATAAATGAATAAAGTGTGATTAAACCTTCCATTATTTAGATCATAAAGTTAATCAAAGTGGTTCCATGTGCAGAAATATTCACACTTTGTGTCACACTAAGCTTGTAAACTGACACTCACCATCGTAAAAGGACAGCCGTTCTCTAAGTGTGTTGTATCTGGCTGTAAGATCATTAAACTCTTTCTTCATGGCTGGTGAAAAGACAACAGGAGAACAAGCAGATAATGTTTCTCACATGGTAAGTTTAATAAACACTCAACACTGTTAATGAAACATGTCTGTGCTCTACTGTTAATTAAATATAGTTCCCTTACGAGAACGTTCTCTCGTACTGCATTGCAGACGCTGTGGGAAAACTCCTTTTCTCGAGAATATTGAAGCCTTCATTTTAAAACGCATTGCAGCTGCACAGCGAGAGCATCATAGGTCGTCTGAGCGAGCTGATTGGCTGTGCTGCGGCAACTGCACAAACCTATGGCGAGTTAGTAATGGTGTGCGGTCCAATAGGAGCGTTTGGCGCCCTGCCAACCTCAAGCACGCCAATTTGGATGTGGCTGGAGAGTATAAATTCAGAGAAAACTAGCAAAAGGACTTAGATTTAATCTCCTTCAGCTTTGAGACTCGTCACTGACTTCTCCGGATTTAGAAGCCTCTCTCAACGTAGAACAGCCCTTCAGCGGAACAGCTTCAGCGCCTTGGCAGACCTCGCCCAGCTGAACGTTTCCCTGTGGCATTCGGCGAAAATCCTTTACAAACGCTTCTTTTCTAAAAGAGCAGAGCGCATTGTTGCAAATGCCGCTCCCCATCTGTGAATCCTGTGGGATTCCCCTTCACGTGTCAGACCGACACACCCAGTGCGATGTCTGTCTCGGCCCTGAGCACGCCAAGGCAGCGCTCACTAAAGGCGGTTGCCTTTCATATGACAGTATGCCTGTTGCAGTGCTCCGATCCAGAATCGCTCTCGCTACGTGAGAGAGCGAGCCCGCCCATCTTCCGTCTTCGGCGCTCCACAAGCCCCGTAGGAAGAAGCGGCGCGATCAGAGGATCCGCGAGCGCGATGATTTGAGCGCGTGCACGCCGGGTCCTTCCCCGCGTGCCTCGCCCACACCAGGATCTGATACATCTCCAGTTCTGTTTACTAAGAGCGACCAACGGCCCTCTCTTAAAGCGGCGGGACTCGTTTCTTTCGGCGGATCTGCTGAAGAACTGGATGATGCTGTTTCAGTTGCGGCATCTGAGGGTGAGGATTGGTCGGGCTCCGCGGACCCCGGCCCTCCCTCTCAGTGTGATCGTTTCGACACCAGAGCGAACATTGACGCAGAGCTTCTCAGCGTCATGATTCGCACTGTCGACGAGCTGGGTCTCGACTGGCTTTCCCCAGCTGAGCCCGCTAGAAGCCGCCTCGACGAGTGGTACCTGTCGGGGCGCCAACAGGCCCCTCGCCAGCACGCCGCTCCATTTCTCCCCAAGGTCCACGAGGAGCTCACAAAAAGCTGGCGCGCTCCCTCTTCAGCGCGAACGCGCTCTACTGCCTCTGCTACGCTCTCTACTGTTGACGGCGCTGAGGAAAAAGGCTATGTGACGCTCCCGCCACTCAAAGAAGCGGTCGCTGCTCATTTGTGCCCT
Organism: Squalius cephalus; assembly: GCF_949319135.1. Lineage (NCBI taxonomy): Eukaryota > Metazoa > Chordata > Actinopteri > Cypriniformes > Leuciscidae > Squalius > Squalius cephalus. Next base: position 39,318,555 of record NC_137129.1, on the reverse strand, counting down.
CCCACTGCAGGCAATTGGAGAACAAAAGCGACGCACCCATCTAAACCGTGCAGGACTACTTCCGCTATGGCCAGCCGCGCATATTACGCCACCGGTCAAGCCGCCTCTGCACTGCACACCATGGCGATCCTCCAGGTGTTCCAGGCTAAGCTCCTCCGCGCTATGGATGAGTCAGGACCTGATCCGGATGCCTTCAAGGACCTCCGCAGTGCTACGGATTTAGCACTACGGGCCACAAAGACCACTGCTCAGGCCATCGGTCGCAACATGGCCAGCCTAGTAGTTCTGGAGCGTCACTTATGGCTTAACCTGACTGAGATCAGGGACGCGGATAAGACTTCCTGCCAAAGCGTTCAAGTTCTGCTTCACGGCGCCCCAAGAGCACGCCACAGCCCGAAAAACCAGTGCTGCAGGTCTATCAGCCCCGCCCAGCGGCTGAGACCAGTCAGCGTCTGAAGCCAGCTAAACAGTACCCGCTTCCCAAGAGCCAGGGCCCCCGGCCGAAGCTCATGCTCGACCACGAGCCCAAGAAGCCATCCTAACCAGCAGAAAGAGGGGTCTATGTCCCGCCGCGGCCGGACCAGCCCTGAAGATCGCTCGAGTGCTTCTCACAGCCCCCTCTTCAGTTCAGGCGGCTGGAGTTGTGTTAAATGCAGAACATGGGCCCGTCATCTGTCACGCACCCCTGCACCCAAACGCTGTTTTAACAGCGACCCACACAAAGCACAAATCGATCAAAACCTCTCACATAAACCCCTGTCGGTTCGGGATCCCGAGTCTGGGCATTCCACCGTCAGATATAATTTTACCTGGCAGGCCATTCCCGGAGTTTCAGATTGGGTAATGAACATTGTAAAGCGTGGCTACTCGCTTCAATTCGCCCGCAGACCACCGCACTTTTGCGCTATAATCCAAACCTCGGTAAGGAGCACTATAGCTCATGTCCTCCGCACCGAGGTATCATGTCTGGTAGCGAAAGGAGCTATCGAGTTCCCACATCACAAAGCGAGTCAGGGTTTTACAGCCGTTATTTTCTCGTTCCGAAGAAAGACGGCGGCTTGAGACCCATTTTAGATCTCAGACACCTGAACAAGGCCCTCATGGCATGGCCCTTCAGGATGCTTATGACCAGACACATCCTAGCACAAATTCGCCCAGGAGACTGGTTCTTGTCAGTGGATCTAAAAGACGCTTACTTTCACATCCAAGTGAACCCCCATCACAGGCCATTCTTGAGATTCGCCTTCGAGGGGCAGATATATCAATACACAGTCCTACCATTTGGGCAGGCGCTAGCGCCTCGTACATTCACGAAGTGCATGGATGCAGCTCTCTCCCCCCTGAGACAGCGAAAAATGCACATTCTGAACTACCTCGACGACTGGCTCATACTGACTCAGTCAGAGGCGGAGTCCCATACTCACAAAGCCTGGCTCCTCGGCCATCTAGAATGCCTCGGGCTCAGGGTAAACTTTTCCAAGAGTATACTTACCCCCAGCCAACGAATCACGTTCCTGGGAAAAGTTCTCGACTCCGTACATATGAGAGCATGGCCCACACTGGACCGAGCTCTATCAATTCAGTGGCTCGCCGCGACGTTCAAAGAGGGCTCCAGTGTACCCCTCCAAACGTTTCAGAGGATCTTGGGCCTTATGGCTTCGGCATCATCAGTACTCCAACTAGGCCTACTGCGTATGTGACCTCTTCAGCTGTGGCTAACACCTCAAGTACCACCCCATGCATGGCGCTCGGGCCTCGTGAATATCAGGGTGGACCAGCGCTGTATCAGCAGGGTGTGAATATGGGTTTGGTTTCAGAGAGGAGGGTCATTTCAACAGACGCTTCCAACTCCGGTTGGGGAGCCCTGTACGAGGGCAGCCCTGCCTCCGGCCTCTGGTCGAGCTCGGAGAAACGCCTACACATCAACTGCCTCAAGATGAGAGTGGTTTTTCTAGCCCTAAAAACCTTCCTCCCATATCTGGCGGGACACCACGTCTTGGTCCGCACGGACAACATGTCAGTGATCTCCTACATAAATCGCCAGGGCGGCCTCAGGTCTCGCCGCGACCTGTTCGCCATAGCCACACAGCTACTGTTATGGGCTCAAGCCAACTTGCGCTCACTCAGGGCAGCTCACGTGCCGGGCACGATGAACATAGGAGCAGACATGCTATCTCGGGGCAATGTTCCCCCAGAAGTATGATCGCTCCACCCCAGACGGTTCACCTGTTATGGGATGTCTTCGGGAAGGCAGAAGTAGACCTCTTTGCCTCAGAAAACAACTGTCACTGCTCAATCTTCTTTTCAAAGAGCAGGGAGGCGCTGGCCCACGAGTGGCCCAGCCTCCCCCTCTATGCATTCCCTCCGGTCTCGATGCTCCCCCAAGCCATCGAACAGATCAGGAACACCAATTGCACAGTTCTCCTTGTAGCCCCCCTCTGGCGAACCCAGATACCCCAGGACCTCCCAGAAGGTGTCCTGAATACCATTATGGAGGCTAGAGCTCAGTCTACTAGACGCCTCTACCGCCTTAAATGGTCAGTGTTCTCCAGCTGGTGTTTGCTCGGAACCTCATATGCGAAGTACCATCGGTACTCTCTTTTCTCCAAGAGCTGCTGGACGCGGGACGCTCCCCCTCCACGCTCAAAGTGTATGTGGCAGCTATTGCAGCCTTTCATGTGCAAGTGGCCAGCTCTTCTTTAGGCAAAAGCGACCTCATCGTTCGCTTCCTTAGAGGAGCCAGAAGGCTCAACCCGCCTCGACCACCTTCAGTGCCGGCCTGGGACCTTTCACTGGTTCTACGAGCTCTTAAGGGACCCCCCTTCGAGCCACTTCAGTCGGCTGATCTAAGACCCCTCTCGCTTAAGACCGCCCTGCTGTTAGCACTGGGGTCAGTAAAAAGAGTTGGGGACTTACAAGCACTCTCCATGAGCGCTTCCTGTCTTGAGTTCGGGCCTAATGACTCCAAATTCGTCCTTTAACCAAGACACGGATATGTACCGAAGGTGCTCTCAACCCCGTTGAGAGCCCAGGTTATCTCTCTATCAGCTCTCCCAGTTTCGGGAGAAGATAGTGATGCTCTCACACTCTGCCCCATCAGAGCTCTGAGAATATACTTGGAGCGTTCGGCCTCTTTCAGACAGTCTGAACAGCTCTTTGTCTGTTTCGGGGGCCGCACCAAAGGGCTGCCGGTCACAAAACTCACATTATCTAGATGGATAGTAGATGCTACCTCACTGGGCCTCCCGCGCCCCATGGGTGTAAGAGCTCACTCCACAAGAGGCATGGCATCCTCTTGGGCATGGTCCAGTGGAGTCCCTATCGAAGACATTTGTGCGGCGGCCGGCTGGTCCGCTCCGTCCACATTTGCAAGATTTTATAACCTGGAGGACGCTGCTCTGCAGGCACGAGTTCTCTCTATCTAGGCCCTGGCTCTTCGGACCCAGGCCAGTGTATGACTCAGACACACTCTGTTGTGACTTCACATTTTCTATGTGGGAATAATATTCTAGGTCCCTGGCTCTGTCGACCCAGCCCTATATATATAACTTAGTGGCCCTTGTGCTTCACTATATACTTTGCATATCATTTTAGACCCGACGCTCTGGTCTGTGATATTCAGACTACTCTGTTATAGTCCCGGGACTCCCTGGACTCCTTAGAGCAGTCACAGGCGAATAGCACAGTGTTTTAAATTGGGTTCCCACAGTGTTTGTAATGCAGTACGAGAGAACGTTCTCATAAGGGAACGAGTACTGCATTGCCTTGCCGTGCTATTTCGCTCATATCAGGTACTTTGCTTCAGTCGATTTAAACCTAAGTCCTTTGGCGAGTTTTCTCTGAATTTATACTCTCCAGCCGCATCCAAATTGGCTCCTATTGGACCGCACGCCACTGCTAACTCGCCATAGGTTCGTGCAGTTGCAGCAGCACAGCCAATCAGCTCACTCAGACGAGCTATGATGCTCTCGCTGTGCAGCTGCAATGCATTTTAAAATAAAGGCTTCAATATTCTCGAGAAAAGGAGTTTTCCCACAGCGTTTGCAACGCAGTACTCGTTCCCTTATCTCTAAGGGAACCGAGGTTACGTAAGTAACCAAGTACGTTTTCTCACCTGTGCTGTTGATCTCTTGAGCCGCCAGTGTCTTTGAAACCGTGATGTGCTGCTCATTCAGTGATTCGAAATCAGCAAGCTTATGATTATCTGATTAAAGACAAAAGCAGCAGTGGAAAATGTGTTTTTAAGGAAAGTCCACATCATGTCAAGACTGAATTTATCTACAGAACAAGTTTGAATGGAGTTTGTAAATGAAGTATTCAGGCTTAATTAATGGGAGTTTACACATTCATTATGGAGATTTGTTTGACAATACTTGCCTAATAAAACATCTTCTCACACTGAGAAATATGATTTCACAAATAAAAAGCTACTAAAAAGTGTGTGTTGTAATGATGCTATGTGTGTTAGGTGAAGTATAGAAGTACTTACAGTAACTCAGTCAATACAACCCTGAACAGAGCAGAGATCTAGTATCAGTTATACTTACAAATCCCCCCGAGAGCGCAGAGACCTCCGAGAGCAAAAACAAGAGAGAAACCCAGAACAATCAGAAGAACTTTAGCCCACTTAGGAGAAGTGACCTCTCTCTCTCTCTCTCTCTCTTCAGTGGAGTTACCTGGGTTTAGATAAAAATAAAAATAAAAAATAAAAATACAAATACATACATATATAAATATAAAAAATCTAAATTTCTTTCTTTCTTTCTTTCTTTCTGATTCCTTGAATCAGTCCAGCATTGCTGTCTGGAACTATTCCTGAAATTACAGATGACTCCTGAGAAGAGTTTAAAGTTTCAGTTTTTTTTGTTTTTTTTCACCCTAGTTGACTCTGGTCTGAATATTTACCAGTGTGATTTTATTGTGACCATTGTTACTGAAAAGATAAGAGAAAATGGAATAGAACATGTGGATATAAACGTAAGACAAAATGTGAATATTACCTTTAATACAGTGCATGTGTATATAGCTTGTGAATGTAAAACGTTTGCAAAGTTTTAAAGACAAAAGTTCATGACAAAAAAAAGTTATTTTCTCCTAAAGAATTATTTGATTATGAACAACGCGGATATGACGCCATTGACTGCGACAAAACGGAAATAAAGAAACGTGCCGTGTCTTCGAATTAAATTAAAATTTCTCCTGGTTTGAAAGTTGTTGGAAACAGTCGGGATAATGTAAGTACACAACTAAAAAATATATATAACATGGAAATAGTGATTTTTGCTATTTTTAAAGCAAAAAAAATACATATTGTGCCTTTAAATATATCATATATATATATCATATATATGTATATATACAGGGTTTTTCTTGGCTCAAAATGAGGCGGAGGTGGTAAAATCCTAATAATGTATTTCAATAATAATTATGACTGCCGCTAGCATAGCTAGCGAAAGCGGTCATATAGGGATTGTCAAAGTTTTTTTTCTTTTTTTTTTCGTCATCTACTGAATTTTTCGTCAACGATACCAGGGACACCGAAACACCGGGGAACATGAAATTTGGTGGGCATGTAGCCCCACTAGACTTTTACGGAAAAAATTTAACGGTATAAAATAAATTCATTTATGTGCACATTTAGTGACTGTACACTCATCGGCCTGTAGATGGTGGTGTTGAGCGAAGGGTTGCTGGTTTAGGATGATACTGTCACTAAGGTTGCCAACTGTCCCGAATTAGGCGGGACGTCCCGTATTTTGGGCCTAATTTATTTGTCCCGTGCGTGACCTCCCGTGTCCCATTTTTTGACAAGCTGATAAACCACTGACTGATACAACAGCAACAGCAGCAGTGCTGACCACGACACTTGAGAATGATCACTGACACCTGTCATCATCCAATCACAGCTTTTTTTAATCACTGTTTTGAGACAAATCATTGTTTGATTTGCGAACATCCTCTGTCGTCTGGTCGCTTCCGCTTCAAGCCGGACTCGTCTCGCGCTAACGGTAATTTCTTTTCACTGTCCACGTTTTGATTTCGGCTAATCAATTTTGGCGAATGCAAACAACGTGATTATTGTTCATGAGTCTAACATCCAGCCACGCAAGAAAACATGTAATCTACCTGAGGGAATAATATGCTCAAAAAACATTTCTGATTATTATTAATGTTTAAGCTTTTAGAAAGTACATAAAGCTTTTGTAACATTATCTTAACTGTCACTTTTGATTAATGTAATGCATCCTTGCTGAATAAAAGTAGGCAATTACTTTCTTTATTTTTTTTCCCCCAAAAAAATCTTACTAACCCCAAACTTTTGAACTGTAAGCCTAGTGTATAATGTTAAAAAAGCTTTCTATTTTAGATAAATGATGTTATTTTGAACTATGGTTTGTTTGTAATGTGACTTTTTTCATGTATGACATTAAAATTATTTTTAGAATTAGGTTAAGCAATACAAATGTGTTTATGTCTGATAACCTTTTAAACACAAACTTAACTGCAGACACTGAAATGACGTACACTGTGTGATACAGTACAAATATTTTGAGTGTCCCTCATTTTCCTATAAAGAACCACGATTGTCCCGCATTTTACTTTTCTGAAGTTGGCAACCCTAACTGTCACACACACACATGCAGGAATACAAACAAACGCAAGCATGCACACACACTGACATCCACACGCACAGACACACACCCATACACACACACATACAAATCCACATGCACAGACACACACACAAACACACACGCGCACACACATGTACGCACGCATACATACACGCACAGACACACACACACACACACACACACACAGACACACACATACACAAACACACACACATACACAAACACACACACAGACATGCACATACTACTACTTTTTTTAGGTATATACATAAACACGCAATACAGCCAAATTGCTCCACGTCATTTATTTTTGTGGAAAGCCAGTGCAGGCCTGAGCGGCGGTCATATTTTGTACCGCCATGCGGTACATCTAGTAATAAGAAGAAGAAGAAGAAGAAGCAGGAGGAGAAAAGTTTTATTCTATCACGATACTGCTGCTATTCCTCTGCTGTCATCGCTTCAGTGATCCTCGTATATACATGGTTGATTATTCATGTTGCTTATGTACTACACTTTTTTTGTGTGTGTGTATTCATTGATATTAATCTATCACTAGCTTTTTTCCCAAGTGCATGGAAGTGTATGTATTAAAATGAATCTAAAATATGTAATAAACAATTCTTATTTTGTATTTGGTTTAGTTTGTTAATTATACTAGAAGTTAATGATAACCATAGTAACACCATTTTTGTTTCCTGGAGGCTCCCAAAACTGTTCCACACAGTGCCTTATATAAGAGTTCCTCTGGAAACCTGTGCGGTTCCTCAGAGAACCGGCCCTTTTTAAAGGGTGCCTAGAGGATCTACTGACGGTTCCGCCGGTGTGGCAAAGTGAAGAACCCCAAAAGGTTCCTTCAGGCACCTTTTATCATTAAAATAGAAACAAATGCATACTAAAAACATTCCACCCTTACCTTCGTGTCGAGAGCAGTTTTCACCTGAAGCAACTGGTGAAAGTGTGAAATCAGTATTTTCATAGATTGAATCCATTTCATGAGCCTGACAGAAGACGTGTCCGCTGAGACTTCAGTGCTGCTCGAGTTTGTTCAGAATAAGGAAGTCACATTCAATGTCATCCTTATTAATACAGACTGGAAGTAATGAAGTTATGAGGCTGACAAACAAATTGGGCAACTACATGTTTGACTACCTCTAAAAAATAAGGTATAATTATATGTTTGTGTTCTCCAAAAGTGAAGAATGAGGCTGATTAATATTGATTTACAACCCCCAACATTAAGCATAAAATCTCATATTGTTGGCATTTAGATTTTGCTGCAGCAGATTTTGAAACCTTTTAAAATAAATTTCAACATAATTTCAAGCCACATTGTGTCACATTTGGATTGGACAATATTGCACTTCAGTATATGTATAGTATTTAAGTTCATACATGACACATGTTGCATAGGATCATTCTGTGATACTTTTGTATCCTTTTTTTAAAGCTTGATGCTGGTCATTATTCACTGTCATCTAGATAGACGAGCACAAGCTGAACATTAAAAAAATATATATGCTGTGGTCTGAAAAAGAAAGAACAATATACTGCATTATAACAACACCAGGGTGAGTAAATGATGAGCATTTTCATATTAGGGTGAACAAACCAACTTTGCTTCGTTTTGTTAAACCTAGAACTCAATGTTAGGGCTGTAAAAAGACTGAAATAATTGAAAACAATTCAGCAGATTTTTATGAAACACATCCAGCGACTTTATAAGAAAACAAAACAAAATAAGTATAGTTCTCTGTAACATAATATAACATAATGGTATATAAAGACTACGGACAGATATATTACTGCTGCGTTGTTCTTTATGTTTCTACAAGACTTTTCCCTGTTTTTATCCCTTCAGATATCTCACACAATCATACTAATATCAGACTAGATGCAGTAATAAAATATCACATCATTTATTCATTTACTACACTCTTTTATCATTAAAGTAACTTACAAATTATGAACTTCACAAGCAATGTATCATACTAGAGCCTTCAATAAAGCAGACAGAAGACATTTCATTATGGAAGTATTGTGGAGAAAAGAACAGAGAAATACAAAGTGACAGAACAGGCAAAAGCCGCATGGTCTAAAAATGCTAAATTATCAAATTATTAGGGATTTAATTCTATTCTATAAAATATCAAGTACAGCTTGAAAATCATCACCTGAAGCTCAACCATCTATGGAATTCTTGGTCTTTTGAATTGTTTTTCTTCCTTAGAATATTTAAGCTGTGAAAACAGGGATAATATTTGTTGTGTCATAGAGAGTTGCAAACGTATATCTTGAACCTTCATTTTTAGAGTCTTTTTCTTCGGAACTATATTTTTGACAGATAAAACTGAAGTGGTTGTAGAAACATAAATGCTTTTTAAAGCAAACTTTAGTTCCAAAAAAAGTCTCGCAGTTCAGTCAGCCTCTATTCTCAAAATAGTTTAGCAGCAAAGATGATGGTCTTTAACACTGATGTTCACACATCTAAACCTGTGAATCCACAGACTGCAGATGTGCGAGTTCCTTCACACCACTACAAGCGCTGCAACATATATCTTATGGCATTTGGAGTCACTTCTTAGAATTGTGTTAAGCCCTAGTGTTCTTTTGTGACCTGGGGCCTCATTTATAACCGTTGCGTACGCACAAAACAGGCCCTGAAAGAGGCGTCACTGTTTCCAAGTCCAAAAGCTCTCTCAGATGCCAAAAACAAACAACAAACAGTGCTAATATGCACTCATTGTTCTGTAATATTCCTGAAAATTATGATCCTAACCTTTATCTCTATTCTGAAATCTCAGGTTTAGTTATTCAGCTATTTTGAATCATAAAATGTTGAAGTCTGGGATGCCGTGAGACTGGAGACTGTGGGACACAATGGCTTTTGAAAAGCTTAAATGTGTGACTTGAATCAACAGTGCTATTAAATGGTTGTTGAGTATTCTCACTAGAAACAAGATAAAGGAAGTAGAAGTAGAGGCTTCGACCCGGAAACAGTATTCCTTATGTCACAACAAGCTGAAAACATTTTCCATTTGAACAGAGTTAAGGTGCAGTAAAATTATCTGTTGTTCTGTGAATGTTCACTGGTGAATTCAGTCATTTCAATAAGAATCCACACGATCAGCAATTTTGTGTGGTGCTTCATACATTACATTGCTACTCTGCTGTGCTGAAAATGGTCAATGGACCTTTTTGCCTGTGTAATTTCACGAAAATCACAAATGTGACGCACCTTTACTCACTGCAACATAAAATGCAATCAATTATAAAATCTTCACAAGGGACATGTGAGGTACTTAACGAGTTAGAAAAGTGAAAAGGTGCATCAGCTTCATTTTCTGTTTGTTTTTCCTCTTTTCTGGTGGATGGTCCAGGCACTTCAATGATTTTCAGCTCTACAGGAGGATTTTTATTCTTGTTCAAACTTGTATTTCAGCTTACCGAGATCCCTGCAAAGTAAAAAAAATACTGTTATGTTATTAAAGTGATAGTTGTGAAATTTAAATAATTTCCTCAGCCTTGTGACGTTCCAAACCGGTTTGACTTTCTGTCTGTGGAACCCAAAAGCAGATCTCAGGCATAATGCAACCCCTGTCACCATTCGCTTTCACTGCATGAAACAAAATTCATGAAAAAAATTGTGTAAATCATTCATGAAACCATTCTTATGTACACTTGTCTAGTTCAATTCAATGCAACAATTTATGTAAAAATGGTTAAGCTCCAAAAATGTCCCAGAAAAGATCCTAAAAATAATCAATGAATTCACAACTCATGTGTTATGGTTTGTGTTGTAAGTCTTATGAAGCCATTTAATAGCTTTTTCCTTTTTTTTGTCGAAAAAGACCAAACTTGAAGTTATAATTCAGGGTTCAAACCTGTGTGGTTCCTCAGAGAACCGCCCCTTTTTAAAGGGTGCCTAGAGGATCTACAGACGGTTCCGCCAGTGTGGCAAAGTGAAGAACCCCAAAAGGTTCCTCCAGGCACCTTTCATTTTTACAGTGTATGCCACTTCCGACGCATAAGTTGTGATTTATAAAATTTATATTTATAAAAATAAACTCATGCGAACGAACGTTTTGGAGATGGAGCAGTTTGGCCACACCGCTGGTGAGCTGGAGTTAAATGTCTTTTTGGTCACTTTTAGACAGAAAATCTAAAGAAAATTAAACATATACAGAAAGATAATACAAATATAATTTCACTCACCAAGCCTGTCACTAGAAGTAAATATCCATCCCTTCTTAAATGTCCGCGCCAGCGAGCGCGTTGACCGTTTAGTGAAACTGACGCAAATAACAGTTTAAATAAATAAAATAATGATTTATTTATATTTCAATTTGAATATAAAAAATGTTGTAACTTCTCAGTAATGATTTCATGTTTAAGTGTTTAACTCCATTAATTTGAATGGCATATTTAATCTAAATGTTTATATAATAAGTAAAACATAGTTTAAATAATTATTTTATTTATTTAAACTGTTATTTGCGTCAGTTTCACTAAACGGTCAACGCGCTCGCTGGCGCGGACATTTAAGAAGGGATGGATATTTGCTTCAAGTGACAGCTAGGCTTGGTGAGTGAAATTATATTTGTGTTATCTTTCTGTATATGTTTAATTCTCTTTAGATTTTCTGTCTAAAAGTGACCAAAAAGACATTTAACTCCAGCTCATTAGCGGTGTGGCCAAACTGCTCCATCTCCAAAACGTTCGTTCGCATGGGTCTGAGTTTGCGTGCAGGTGCGCACATTTTCCCGTCAAGTTTGTTTTTATAAATCACAACTTATGCGTCGGAAGTGGCGCTCTTAGAAAGAATGTGTCAAAAATGACTCAACCTGTGTTAAATTTTAACACATCTGTGGGTGAGCTCCAGGACTACTAGATTTGTGTTAATTTCAACTCATTCACTGTGTTAATGAGTTTAACACACTAAATGTGTCAGAAAGGTTAACATAAAGATGTGTAAACATGTGTAAAAGATGTGTAAAATAAGTGTAAAAGATGTGTAAACATGTGTAAAATATGTGTAAAAGATGTGTAAACATGTGTAACATTACCACATTATGTGCTATCCTTGGCTACACACACTGTGTTAAGAAAGCTATCTAAAATCCTAAATCCTAAACAAAATAAGCATTTGACAAAATAAAATCTGTAGTTGATTATCTTATTTATTATAATGACTGACATATCAACAATTAAATTCAATCCAGAATAGAACAATACAATTTAAAGCAGTCAAAAAGGAAATGTCCAACATAGGATAAAACAGTTATTTTCTCAATCTCATTAGGTAACATGACACACTTCCCCACCTTCAAAATAATTTCACTTATTTCCAAAACATTTTTGGCTTGATGTACATTGGTGGCCAAGTTTAGAAAATATTAAGCATTTTAATGTTTTTGAAAGAAATCTCTTATGCTCACCAAATATTTTATTTGATACAAAAGTACAGTAAAAACAGTAAATATTGTGAAATATTATTACAATGTAAAACAGCTGTTTTCTATTTGAATATATTTAAAAAATATTTTATTCATGTGATCAAAGCTGAATTTTCAGCATCATTACTCCAAGTTTTCAGTGTCACATGATCCTTCAGAAATCACTCTTATATGATGATTTGATGCTCAAGAAACAGTTCTCATTATTATTATCAATGTCTGGACCACCCAAGAGGACGTTTGACTGCCATGTAACGCAACCAATCACAGTTCGTTTTGTTCTGCGTCATGTTTAGGGGCGTGATAATATATGATGTTTGATGTCCCTACAATAACAGACTGGCTGCATCTAATAAATTATTCATTCAAGAACGTTAAACAATGGAGCCGCGAACTTCAAATACTTTTGAAAATCCAGTGTTTAGTTGATCCTGGTAAGCGCTCATTGTCACAGTTGTAAGCACAATAGCATTCTTCTTCCACGAGGGGTTTTGGTGTCACGGCATTTGTTTCCAGGCGAACCGATAAAGAACACGACACTCACATCTCCCGAACATCCTGTAGAATTCAACCAATCAGATCGCGACTTTGAAACTCCTGAAGTGTTTCCAGAAAAGTGTGACATATGCATCAGTCCCCTGTTTCCTGGATGCAAACGTGTCCACCAACACAAATGTGCTCAGTTCTTCTTCAGAGAAGATCGCAGTTCCAACACTATATAAAAATATAATAGGGAGAGAGAGAGAGGAGAAAATTACACAAGCATCAAATTGTTTTTAATCTCCATCATACTATAATTCAGAATATATATATATATATATATATTTGTAAGTAACACCCTTTTGTCAGCACATTCAAACATTTCAGTTGAACTGTAAACTAAATTATGCCAGATTAAATTTTAATACTTACATTTCCTTAATTCTCTCCAAAAATGCTGAGATTCGTAGGCTTAACTGCAATCAGGGATTTAGGCTAGCCAATTTCAACTTGTTTGCAGTGAAGGGACAGCTGTTTGAGACAAATACACAGTAAGATACATGATGCAAGAAATCCCCATGTGATGATCTTTTTCTTTCCCTCAGTAGTTAACCTACCTGTGCGCTGATAGGCTATGCTTATTAGGCACCTTCCTGGTCAGGTCGGACTCCTTGGCCTAATAATAGATCAAAAGAATGCAAAAATAAAAACTTAAGTTGTTTAGAATGCTTGATTTGATATGAATGAATGATTTAGTGAGTTTTACTGCAATGCTTACCTGAATAAATTAAATCTGGTGAGACACGGTGGTCGGTGGAAAATGGTCCATCTTCTGATTGGTTCATTTGCTGTGTAATAAATATTAGACATAATGCAAAGGTCACTTATTTTATATAAAGTTAGCACATGTAACGTTATTGTATGCTAACAGTTACCTAGCCTGCACATCACTCAAGAGCACTTAATGACATATTGCTAATCATTTCAGCAAACTTTCAAATCCACTACTACGATTACATTTTATACGTAACGTTAATCAAATTAATAAAGAGTAGACGATTTTTAAAACACCTTTACAGATAACATTTTGTGTATTGTAAATCGAGTAGCACTGTAAGTTACAATCTAGGTGCGGTCACGTTTAGCTACCATTGCTTGGCGAAATTTTGCGTGTAAAATCCATTAATAAAGGTCTCTTCAGTATCTGGAATTTCGAGTGAAAGTGTAAAAAAATTATGCCGATTTTGAATCGGGGTTTCCACGCAAATTCGCAGCATTGATCAACATAAAGCTGCTTGGTTTAGTTAGTCGTGCTTCAGCTAACTTTAACGTTACACTATTGACAATAGTCGAGTTTTTTGCCCGCAAAATCTCGTCGTAACCTAGCTTTTAAGCCAGTATAAAAATAACAGTAGCAGGAAATATTGTTTTTGTAAATGAACATGAGTGAAAAAAAAAAAAATTAAAGTACAGCGAGCTTACCTCAAGAACCTTGAGCATCACCGGCGTGATTCGGCGCGAATCATCTCCTCCCTGGTAAAAGAGGTGGTTTTCACGAACAGTTCGAGGGGTAGTCGATAACGAAGTGATAAGGTACATGTTTTATTTTCAACAATATAGTAAAAACAAAATAGTTGCTGTCGTTAACAGACTTTTATCTACTAACGTTACTGAACTGCAACTGACTGGAACTGGATTATGTTCACTCAAAAGCAACCTGATCTCACAGAATTACGTGAAATGAACACGACCCCTTAACCCCGATTTGCGTGGTGGTGGCACGTAATGTGTTAGAATTACGTGTCGGCACCACGCAAACAACACCCATACAAAGTCAATGAGGCTCATTTGTCGTGGTGGACACACGGATTCCCTGGTTAGACAACGTCACAATGGGCAGCGGTAAATGTTGTTTTCTAGTTTACGAAACGTCCTCCTTTTATAATTTATTGTAGTGTATTACTTCCGATTTTTGTTGTCTAAATAACAGTAAATTGTTTGTGATATAACTATCCGTTTATAGATGGAGTAGTTTTAAAGAATGGCCCGAGGCTGTGTTAAATAGATTGTTCCCTTTACTTTATTAAACCATTTACGATATTTTATTCTTTTCAAATGTATTGTCTGTCATAGCAGCGAATATTATTAATTATTATTATTATGAATCAGAAGACTTTCAGTCGTTACCACGGCAACGATACGTCACGTTACGCACGCTTCTTACCCATAATCACTGCGCTTTTACCACTCATTTCTCCCGCCACATGACTACAGTAAGTATCTCAACCCCTCGGGGTGTTTGTTTGTTAAAAAGCACGTAAAACCTTTGCTGTTATTTCTTTAGTTGTAGCTGGATTTAATCATCCATAGAGTTTAGGTTGAATTTGTTAGTGTTGCATTATCATTTACACGGCTACCCGCCGAAGTAATTACGTTAGCTAGCCAGCCAAATGACAGCTGTCCCGACCCCGGCACAGTAGGAATGTGGCACTTCCACAACAAAAATCAGTTTAAACTCATGTATTTGTCCATGTGTTGTGAGGACAACAATTAACAACGTGTTGTTGCAGTGGTTAAAGTTTTATTTAAAGTGCAAAGTAAATGTCAGAAGTGTAACTAAGGTGAATTACCGCAATCGGGGATGGACTAGAATAAAAAAGTGGACCGGGAGTCTTTCCAGAGGATTTGACTGCTCAGTGCGACTCAATGTCAATGACCGTTCATACATACCTGATATAATTAATGCATCATTAACTTGTAATTAACATAATTATCCTGTAACACTTTCGTGCCATACTTTTGTAAGACTTTGCCATTTTAGAAGACACTGAATCATAATTGTTACTTTAGTTATGTGTGACATTGAGAAGAGAGAGCAGTAGATATTATGAGAAGCGTTTTATGCAACAGGACAGAAGAAGACCACCTTTTCCATTATTTGTAGGCCTAAATAAAAATAGATTTGTGTTGGTACTTGCTTGTGTCAAGTGAATGTGGTACAAATCTGATATTTGTACAGTAAGGATTGATTTGTATTGTACGTAGTGGTTGTGATTGATACATAGTCAGTTAATAAGTACTTTGTCCTAACAATTAAGAAATTATCATTTACTACAAATGCTATTCTAATAATCTTTTGCTTTTTTCTTGTTTTACAGCTATATTGCAACACTTTGACTCCACCAACACACACACATATACACACACGCACCCAAATCAAACCAACGGCACTTTTAAGAGCCACTCTCTCTCTCTCGTTCTCACTTGTCTCTTTCGATCTCTCTCTTTCTGTTATTGTCTCTCTTTTAATCACTCTTTCAGTCTATCTATCTCTCTCACTTCCATCTATTTCTGTTCAGAAATGGCTGGAGGGTCACAAAAAAAGACCTGCCCAAACTGCGGGGAAAAAATATATTGTGGACTTAAAATTTGTTCATTTTGCAACCATCAACAACCCCAAAATGTAAGACTCCAAAAAAAGATGGAAAAATTTAAAAGTCAGCAGAAGCAGTGGTTGGCATCTATGAAAAAAAATAAAAATAAGTCCCACGTTCTTGATGATGCTGCCATTCTGGTATGTAGTTTTCCTATCATCTCATTCACCAAAAGTGTTTTATTATTTTCACATAAGCAAATAAATTGACTAGTTTAATAAATTGCCTCACATCCACACTATTAATAAAAATATAATTCATGTTTACTGTTTTTTCCTACTATTATATCTAGGGAGTTGAAACTCATACAAATCCTCACATTTATCTATCCAAAAATTTTGTAAAAATTGTTTGTAGATGTTTCCTAGCTTTGATGTAACTTCACACATTCATGCACCGACAGCGGTGTCAGCCATGCAAGGCACCATCCAGCTCGGTTAGGTTAGGTGTTAGGTTAGGTGTCTTGGTTAGGTGTCTTGCTCATGGACACCTCCACACTTGATTCAGTGGAACCGGGGATTGAACCACCAATCTTCCGAATTTGTAGACAACCTACATGAGCCACTGCCGTCCCAGTGTAAACTGTAAAATTCAGCTGTAAACTACAGTTTTGTGTATCTAATTGATCTCTCTACCTCTCTGTTCCAGCTTGAGAAGTTGTATGCCCTTGGCATGAAGCCCCTGCTGCTAATTGCCCATCCTCCTAAGGTGGTGACAGGGACGTGCCATACTAAAACAAAACTAATGCTGCCAATGCATGCCCACCTTAGCACATCCGCTAAGAAATGCCTTGATAATGTGGATGCCATCTATAAATTGATGGTTGAAGGTGAGATTGCATTTATTTAACCTTGAAATGCATACGCATGCATGTATTCACTATCCGTTGTACAATTGTTGGTGTTGTCCTGTACATTTCCAAACAGCAAAGACTAGAAATTTTGATCTGGCTGTAGCCTAGCTGCAACCTAGAGTCATTTTAAAAGAGCCTAAACACTCAGCTGGGAAGCTAGCGCAAATGGGAAACAGGACTTCCTGTGGTTTCTCATAAAATAAAAGCCAGGGCCGTATTCATAAAAAATCTTAATGCAAAGAGTAGCTCCTAGTGACAAAATTCTAGGAAAATTCTTAGAAATGTGGGAGTTTAAAGTGGCAGTAAGATGAAGAGGGAGAAGAAATGTGTTGATGGACAGTGAGTTAGCCTATAAGACGCTATAGATTAGATAATGCAGAGATCATGTTTAGTGACCGATCTTATTAAAGACACGCTAACATCTCCGTTACAGCACATAAATGCTATAGCGCCAGATTACGCATGTAATTTCAATGTGAAGGCTTAGAATAGACCCTATACATAAAAATTGTTTTCCTTCGTGGACAACCAACCAATCACAGTCTTCAAAAGATTTTGTCACACAAAGCAATGGGGTCAGCCCCGCCTCCTCACTAAGATAAAAGTTTTTGTTTTTTCCTTGCTCAAGAGTTGCTCTCAGAATCACTCTTAAGCTAAGACTCATATGTAAAAGTTTTTAAGCTAAATTAGGAGTTTTCTGAGAGGATTCTTAGAATCTTTAAGAATACGGGCCCAGGACTCTGACTCTATAGTAACGTAGCAATCAGGTTACATTGCTGTCTCCTTCTCTTTCCTCTGTGTTCTCTCTCCATCATACAGGTCTGTGTGTCTGAGCTACACACACACTTATAGCAGACATATCTTAAAGGCTGACGGTGGCTTCGGCTGTATTCACACAAAATCCGCCAAAGTCGCTCTTTCCAACAGGGTTCTGTGGAGGTGGGGTAATGTTTATTTGTGCTTTAGAATGTAACCGAAATGAAACAATCAGAAGACCTTTTATTTCTCTGATTCACTGCTTTGTTCTTGCTAACACTGCTCACTCTCTTTTGGAGCTCGCTCAATCGCCGCTCTCTCTGCATGGGCCAACTTTGAATCATGTGTTTACAAACAGCAAGAGACTATCCTACTAATTTTGCCCTTTAAGACTAACTTGTGTTAATGTTAATGTATTTTTTTAAAACATAGTCAAAGTAAATCTACTACTTGTGCCACTGCGAATAGAGATTGGATGTGCAAAAAAGTACCTAACGGCATGAAAGTCACTGAGACCTCAACCGGTGTTGGTCAAGTTACTCAGGGAATTGTTACTCCTGTAAAAGTTATAATATTACTTTACTTATTACAGGGAATTAAAAGTTACTAGTTACATTACTTGTCATGTTACTATATTACTTTTACTATCCCGCGCCCTGCCCTTTCTAAAAAGTGACAGATAACCTGTTTAGTCCACTTATTTTAGAAATGAATCCACTTTACTGGAACAACAATAATTAACATTAGGAGTCGACAATCAGCCAAACTTTACACATTGCTGCCTCTCCAACCAGGTGATGCTATACAGAGAAGCAATGTGCATATTGAAAATAATAATAAACAGTTTCTCCCAACATCGGTAATAGCTATCTAATGCTATTTAACTAATAGCATATTGATAAGAGCAGGGTGGACTATGTGTTTTTTTTCAAAACATATAACGTTTCCCAACATCACTGGCTGAAATAAAAAATAAAGCAAGTCAACCCCGATTTTTGAACTAATGTTTTTTCTGCACATGTATTAATAAGAGCAGTATTCAGTGTTTTTACAGAAGATTCAACTTTGCTTAATGCCACTCTCCCGACGAGTGCATGCATCACTGGCAGTAGCATCCTACCGGTCAGCACCGGCGTTTGCATATTATATATTATATTTGTGTGTTCTCCATGTCCATTTATAGGTTGGACAAGACTCAACTCAGACCAACTACCTCAAGAAGAGGAGAACTTCGTCCTACATTTGGTGACGTGTGACTTAACCCCTACCACCCATATCCAGTCACCACAACAGGAAACACCAGCCACAGCATCACAAAACCAGGCTCCATCCATTGGCACACCAGCAACCCAGACTACATCCGTCTGCACGTCACCACAGCCGTCTCCTTCCTACCACACATCACCGCACCCTGCTCCATCCATCTACAAACCAGCACTCCAGGGTCCCTCCATCTACAAAGCAGCACACCTGGCTCCATCCATCCAGGAACCAGCACACCTGAGTCTTTCCAGCCACACACCACCACACCTGTCTCCATCCATCCAGGAACCAGCACACCTGGCTCCATCCATCCGAGAACCACCACACCTGGCTCCATCCATCCAGGAACCAACACACCTGTCTCCATCCATCCAGGAACCAGCACACCTGGCTCCATCCATCCGAGAACCACCACACCTGGCTCCATCCATCCGAGAACCACCACACCTGGCTCCATCCATCCAGGAACCAACACACCTGTCTCCATCCATCCAGGAACCAGCACACCTGGCTCCATCCATCCGAGAACCACCACACCTGGCTCCATCCATCCGAGAACCACCACACCTGGCTCCATCCATCCAGGAACCAACACACCTGTCTCCATCCATCCAGGAACCAGCACACCTGTCTCCATCCATCCAGGAACCAACACACCTGTGTCCATCCATCCAGGAACCAACACACCTGTCTCCATCCATCCAGGAACCAACACACCTGGCTCCATCCATCCAGGAACCAACACACCTGGCTCCATCCATCCAAGAACCACCACACCTGGCTCCATCCATCCAGGAACCAGCACACCTGTCTCCATCCATCCGAGAACCACCACACCCAGCTCCACCCTTCCATGAACCAGCACACCAGGTCCCAGCTGTGCAGCCACCACTGGAGGGTCCACGGCAACGTAAAAGACCACAAAAAATTAAAGGTGTGTTTTAGTCTATGCACGGCATGTATTGTACAGACATTTTACCCCTGCATAATCGTCATGAAGTTAATGTGATTTTTGTAAACCCTCTAAAAAGTATTGATTTATTATGGATCTGATTCAGGATTGCAATTATACTGTATGCCTAGATGCTATATTATTTTATTATTTTTTCTATAAATAGTAATTGAATTGATGGTTGTCTACACATCCCTGTAATTAGAGAGCTGCAAAGTTAAAGTCCCAGTGTAAAGAATACCAGTGTAAAATATATCTGCTCTGTGGCAAGCGATGTGAAATGTAAACAGTCCATTAGGAGACACAACATAAAGAAGGGATGGCAAAGAAACAAAGATTTTGAATAGAACCATGCAGTCTTTGATACTCCTGTGGTTCTCAAATCTCACTAGGAGGAGCTAAATGTGCTAATGACAAACAGTGGAAAAAATGCATAAATGTGTGCATTGTGAATTGATTCCTGCACACAAAATACTACACATATTGTGGACATTGGTGCAAATAATATATTCCTTACAATTACAGATTGCCCTCACAATCGGCTTGAAATGTTCCCAGTCCGTGAAATAATAAAGACAAGGAACAGAAAGGTAGGACAATGACTAACTGGATAACAGTGTTTCCTCTCAATTAGTTAAAGGTATAGCGGAGGATTTTTTATTTCCGGGTGGATTCTCTATACTATTGGTCCTCCTAATTGTCAATCATTCTGGTGAATCAATCAAACTTTTCAAAAAGTGGAGAGGGCGGGACTTATTTAAAATTCGGAAAGATCCTCCGCTATACCTTTAAATAATGCTATTGGCTATTGTCATTTCAAAACCTTAACCAAGTTAAATTTCACTTAAAATGCAGCAACAAATATGTGATTATAAAAACAATGGTTTTATCGCTTTTATTATTTATCCCCCAAAAAAACAATTATTACCCCTAAAGACACCCACGTCAAGACAAGTCACCTTTTTATATAGCGCTTTTTACAATACAGATTGTATGAAAGCAGCTTCACAGTGATTACTTAATGTTACCTTGACAAAATGCTGTTGTCTAAGTCACAACATTGAGCTGGATATGTAGGCATCCTGTAAATACCTTTAGCTTGAAGTGTCAGTCATGGATCTTATTTGATGACTATTATTCTAAATATGCAGTATATAAACTATGTCAACAATTAATATATTTTCACTCCTACAATGTCTTTGTCTTCCTGCCACAGGGGAGGACAGAACATCTTTATGACTGGCAGCCCTGCACAATGTGGTATGTTAAATAGCTTTTGGTTATGTACGATTACATGCATTTTATTATTGGGCTCTTGGATCTCTCTGTACTGGCAGAGTGTACTCTGTACATCCCTGAGCAAGACTCTTAACCCCTAGTTGCTCCGGAGGCGTGCGACATTTGACATAAACAGCAATTGTAAGTCGCTTTGGATAAAAGCGTCGGCTAAATGAATAAATGTAGTGTAATGTACTGTTTTCATTTGTTGGGATTGTTGACAAGACATTGTCATGGGTAGAGATTATTAAAGAAAAATGATCATGCAAACAGTTTTTGTATGCTGTTTACAATTGTGAGTGTATCCACAGCCATATGAAACCAAAAGTGAAATTCACTATTTAAATGTAACTGCTGCAGTGAGTTTCTGCTGCAAGTCTCTAGAAGAGGAATGCAGTGATTGGAGATGTTGATGGTATAGTCAGAGGAAACATCAGGGTTTCAGGGTTTGACGATTAGTACACTGCGAATGGATACATTTATTTGTGAGTCAGAGGATTTATTTTATTCCACAACATTTTGACCTTTTAAGCTGCTCACCTCATCCCCACTCTGGAACAACAGATTCTTGATGCTCTGCATTACTCTGCAAAGTATTGTAAAACAGTAAATGTTACATTCATGACAATCAATTCAATGTGTATTATACTAACTAATTCTCCCTCAACTTCCCTCTATTCATTTATGTTTTTCTCAGTGGAAAGACCTGGCCTCCATCCTGGCAGCCAGCCTGATTCCCATGCAGCTAGCCTGCAAATATGCAACATACATTGCAAACATGCATTTTTTCCTTGTTCTTGTTAAGTGTATTTTCTTTACATATTTTGTTGTTGTCCACTTGTATTGTTCCATAATATTGTCATGTTACATCAGCTAAACAGTTTGTAATGTAATTTGAACTTTAATATTCTTCATGGTTTTTATTCAAGCTTGTTGCTGCCTCTTTTATCTGTATGGATTCAATAAAGTGCAACAGTCAACAGACTTAACATTTCTTAAACTTGAAGGACTCCAATATGAATTGTTTTGTTGCCAACAGACCATGGAAAAGTTACAATTGATTGTATTTTGACTCAGACAAGCTAAACTATGGGCAACAACTGATCCTTTCATAACTACCAAAATGTTCAGTCCACTGATGACACACACAGTTGGAGTGCTTTATTGGGGGACATAGCTCAATATTGAAAAGGACACGGTTTCATTTAAGATTTCATATTAAATAACCTCCGCCACAAATATAAAATTAAACTACATGAGCAACTTCCCATTTTATTCACAGGTTTCGAAATGCCTTAATTTTTGTTATCAATCTTTCAACCTCTTGCTAAATTACAGTATCATAATTAACTATGAAATCATTCCATGTCCTTATTTGCATAACATACTGTTTGGACTAACCCTATGTAGCAGTTACTCATCTTGAAGCTGATTGTGTGTTGACAAAAATAACTATTTAATTTTTTGATGGTAATGAAAATGTGCATTTCACAAATGGGACTACACACACACACACTTCAAATAAGGGAATTGAGATCATCTTAAATAAAGTGCTGTTTGGTACTATATTTGTTGTTCATTTGCCATTTCTGTTATTCACTTCACTGTCATGAACAATACCTAACAAAATAAATGAAGTGTACTATGTGACATTTTCAGATTTGTTTTTTATTATGAAGTTTGACAATCTGTGACAGCGAGTTTGTTATGGATTGTTTTATATCAAGGGGATGGTTGAAAACTTCCAGTTAAACTTTATTTGATAATCAGTAAATCCACAATAATAATTTAATATGGACATAAATCACATAAGGAGAGTTAATATATGGACATTAGCAAAGTTAATAGCCTATTGAGACTTTGATAAAGGTAATGTATACCTGTATAACAACAAGGAAAAGAGAAAGGAAATTATATACATATTTACACATTTAGGAGTAATTTGTAGCCTTATATTAGTAAGTTAAGCCTATTACAAACAACGTGAGTACGCACTGTAAATGTTTTAATTTATTATGGGTGTTTTTCAGGTCTGTCCATATATCATTGACCACACACTGTTCATATCATTGACCACGTAATTTACATAGCACCTTAATCCTTACTAACAAAATGCAGTATTGTGTAACGTAACAATTTTATTTAAGTCATAGGGGCCGAACAAACATTTTGAAATTCTAATTATACAATATACAAATGCCTAAAGCTCCTAAATTACACTTCCGATGTGTAATTAGGGAGGTACGTTATGTAACTCCAGCCGAGTGTGAACATAATCCCGAAACGCGTGTATATGGGCCTACTTGCTAAAATCGCCTTAATCACCGGTTTGCTTTTTTAAAGTAAACCACATAAATTCATTGTAATATATGCTTCGGCTGCAGTTAAACATTAAGATATTATCATGATATGTGTTTAGAAAACCCTATTTTGCAAACCGGAAGAACTACTGTGACGCTGATTTGTTTTGTTTTCCAGCTCGGAAAATATCCGAAATAAACCTAAATCTTTACTTTTGCATATCACACAACATCTAAATACAGTGTAAGTACTAGTTCGGCTGTACTAGATATTTAATATATTCAGTGCATACATCTTTTTACAACCCTAATCACAGCCTAATGTTTGCAAACAGAAAAAACTACAAATATGGTACTAATTAGTATGAAGTGGCATGGCGCGGCTAGAGGGAATTGTAGTTTAAAAATATATGTCTCAATATATTGAAATTGAGATTTGTAAATAATGATGCAAGAATACACTGATGGGTTAAAGGGGATGGGAATCACATTTGTGTAATACAATTTTAAATACCTTACTGTTAAATAGGTGAAAATCAAGTTTGACCATTTTTGATAGCAAAACCTCTTGGTGACTCTACCCATATGGGTATAGTCATATAGCTGAAGTCAACAGCTATTTATAACAGTTGGTTTCATGTCTGTAGCCCTTTCTGTTCCTGAATGACAAGCTTTCAAACATGCACCAAGGTCAAGGTTCAGAGGTCAATATTTCAAAGCAGGAGCCATTTACAACCTTCAGACTGACATATGTTACTCTTCAGGTCGAGCCCTTTCCAACCATATATTTGGTTTAGTCCTACAACAAAGTTTAAATTTTAACTTTACATGGACACAGCCTTGGCTCAGGCATAGTTTCAGTGAGGACTTTGAGGCCCCGACCTCAACTTTTATATATTTTTTAGAAATTTAGTATTATAACAATACTGCACATATGTATGTACCGCAGCCAAGCAAAAAACAGACTATTTGGGTGTTTTAGATAGAGTCATGAACTTATGAGCATCAGCATTAATCTAAAAGATGCAATAGGCCCTATGCACAGCTGCACTACTTCCTGAACTTCAGCCAGCTCCTTTGTTTCCTGTCTGCCATTATTGGACAAACTGATTAATCCAGGTGTGTCTGACCAACAACAATAATCAGACACACCTGGATTAATCAGTTTGTCCAATAATGGCAGACAGGAAACAAAGGAGCTGGCTGAAGTTCAGGAAGTAGTGCAGCTGTGCATAGGGCCTATTAGGTGCCCAAATAGTACTTTCAAATGATGTCAGTAGTTGATGACGTTTTCAGATCATTTACTTAAGTAAAAGTACTAATAATTTGTTATCATGATATTATTATTCCTCATGTGTTAATGTAAAAGCAGGATTTTACTGTTGTAGTTGGTTGTGGGTGAACAGTTTAGTCTCTGACTGCATGAGATGATTATTTCATTATGGATGAATTTGCTGATTTTTTTTATTTTTATTAATCGAGAGCCCATAGCCCAAAATAACACCTTCACACTGCTTGTTTTGTCAGTCTAAACCTAAAAATGTTTAAAAATATCTATTAAAATAATCTAGATGAAAATCTTCACATTTCTGAAGCTGGAACCATGAAATGTTTTTACATGACATGACTTATCTAAATAGCTGGCAATTAAAGTTCTGTCGATCAACTAATGCATTAACTGTTCTTGTATAAACTGTTGAGTACCTAATTTATACTCTTCATATTGTTTGTGTGCAAAACTCCACCTTTGTAAAGTAACTAAAGCTGTCAGATAAATGTAGTGAAGTAAAAAGTACAGTATTTCCCTTTGAGATGTAGTGGAGTAGAAGTGCCATATAAGTACAAGAGAACAACAGCTTTATCATGGAGTGTAGCTGTGAAAAAAGTCTGTATCAAGTCACTGATAATGCAAACTGAACATTTCCTGCTGCAGCATATTAGGTTCACACAACAGACAATTCCATCAAATGGGTTTATTAGAATGGCACAAAATCACAAAATGAGAGCAAGAAAAATTAAGTTATTCAAAATAATAAAGGAGTTTAAATATTCACACTATTGCATTTCAAAGAGCTTTGCATATAAAATAAAAACAAAATAAAAGAAAGAAGGCCAGGAGTCTGCCTGATTCATTAAATTTGGGGCACCCCTATCTGAGATGGTAGAGATGGAGCAGGTTTGCGGCGCCACTGGACCTTCAATCCAGGGACGTATTCTGCTGGGGTGGTGCTACAACCAGTAATGCCCAGCGGGGCCACACTCTGCTTGCTCTGTGGTTACCAGTGGTGCATATGTATGCATCACAAGTTACAAAGACATTTCTTTATACAGTTTTACAGGATGTAAGTGAAAATTCTTTGGATTTGTCTGTCTGTCTGTACATTTAGATGATGTCATATGGAAAACATAAAAGAATAACATTTATGGTTTCAATGCTATTTGACTGTATTCAGTATGCTATAACTACAAAAAAACTACAAAATAATATGGGTAGTATATGCAAATTGCATACAAATATAAATTCACTTATATTATGGAAATACCAAAGTACATTCAAATTATACTTGTTAAAATTACACAGACTGCCATTGAATCTTCATTAGATTTTTCCATGCAAAGATGATGACAATTAATTATTTAAAGCAGCAATAAGCAGTTTTGGTTTGAAATCAGCAAGCTCAAATGTTAGAAGAGATAAATAACTCAATGTTTTTCTATTTTTTTTTAAATAAAAATACATACAGAATCTACAAAAACTTTCCTGTAGATACTTTGGTACAGCTATTTAAAACAAAGGCAAGGCAAGATTTTTTGTACAAATCTCCAGTTCCTCTGTGTTGTTTGGCAGTGGTCTTTAGGTGTCTTCTTCCTCAGACTCGGGGCTGGTGAAGCCATTGTCATCCCACTCCTCAATGTCCTCCTGTATGGAAAGGAAATCACATTCCATAGTGGCTATACTGCTGTATGCATTAACAGCCTGTTTGTGTTGACTTCTAAGTGAGTGACCCCTCCGATTGAGGACACTGTTGAGCCCATGTGTAGCATCCTCTGTCAGGTCACCGAAACCTGTAGAGGAATTGTGGGAAAAAATAGAAAGAGAAAGATGACACATCAAACAAAACATGACATTTCTAACTATTTTTGCATTTTACAATGCTGAATTTGCAACTTCAACATTACATTTTAGTCATTATATTTACTGTATTTACAACTTTTACATTGTGCACACTGGTGCCAAATAGCTGGTAATCTATATTATCTATATTATAGACTATATTATATTACTACAATAATCTATATTATAAATAAATAAATAAATAAATACATGATACTAAAATCTAAAGATCTTGTACATACTGCTGGTTTTGATGCGCTCCAAAGTCTGTCCTCTGAGTGACTCCACTTCTTGCACTTGCTTCAGAAGGTACTTGATGTGCTGAGACATCTCCTTTACCAGGATGCTCTGCTCCTCCTCCAAGCGTTTCAGCAGCATTACCTGGTCGAAGACAGATCTCTTCAACCTGAAGGTGTTGCCTTTGGTTGGGGAAAGTAATGGAATAGTGGACAAGGAATGTTTATTATTATATTATACAAGTATAACAGAATTATGTTCTCTGAGAAATCTTTTTAGCGACAGCATTGGTTCTGTAGAATATAAACAATTTCAAAATATGAATAAAAGTCACAATAATATAATTTGAATTATATAATTCTCCATTCAAATTGAGAGCTTGTGAAATTGTGATGGTCAAGCATTTTATTTATGATTACTACAGCACACCATTCAATGTTTATGCTCCGTGATTAATATTTCCATATTTTGGTATTCATGATATTTTTTTATTTCAATATATCATCCCATTCCTGTGTTGTTGCATGACAAGTAACAAAAAGGACAATGGTAAATATGGAAATATGGAATATAGCAATTCATATATATCATACCATCTTCATGTCTCTCCCATGGTAGGATATATCCCTCTGTCAGACTGCAAGCCAACTCCTCGTCAATCGGATCTCCTTCCACTACGGTGTTGTATTGCAAGACCTTTTCGCGAAGCTTCTTCTTCAACTCTGTCATTTTCTTTCTCTTTCTTTGTCTTGCCTGGTTGCTATCTGCAAATCGAAATGAAAAGAAAACTGTCATAATCCCAGATTATTATTGTTTTTTTAAAGTCTTATTCGTTTAAATAACTTGATTTGACAACAAACCATGCTGACGATACAGATCTTGCTTCTTGCGCAAAAGGGTTACAGTGATGTTCTCAATGTCAGCCCTTAGCTCTTCAGTACAACCTGGAGTGTAGACTCTCTCTAAATAGGTGAAACAAAACAATTGACAAGAGACACAATTAGTGACATTTTCAAAATATAGCCACCTTTTATTATTTGTATAAGGGTACAGTCCTTAACAGATGTGTGTGTGGGTGTGTATATACACACATACATAGTGTACTTTACATGTTTTACCTGTGACCGCCCATTGTCTAACATCACACACCCACTGCTGTATTGTCTCCTGATCAAGGTTGTGCTGCTCCTTGATGTTGCTAAGGCTGGCAGCTTCCACCTTTGCCCTCTCTGTGATCTTTTAAATAGAAAAAATAACAAAATGTCCGAAAAAAGCTCTATGCACCACCACAATGCAAAAACCACCAATTTTACTTGAGCTTTCGGTACAAGACTTTCATCAGGACAGGTGTAACATTAAATAACACATTAAATATCTGTGTATACTAGCAAGCAGACCTCCCCTCAGTTACTTAAAATGAATAAAACATGATTATTATCAAAATAGTCGCATATTTTTTTCCGTAACATGATTAAACAATTAATCAACAAATAGTTTCAGATCTAGCTGTAGTTGGTGCATTGAGGGAAAGGGGCAGTGCTTAGGATCTCAATTATAATTTACCCTTACTTTGACATATCTGTGGGCTAACACTTGATGAAGGTTGTCCCTCTTTCTTCTGTTCCAACCCATGGCCTGTCGCGTTAGCATGTTCACTCTTCCTGATGAAAACAATAAGGCACCCACAAGCCAAAAAGTAAGATTTCACATTCAAAAGACAATAAGAGAAACCCAACAGACATGCCTAAACCCTATCACTAAAAGTTAGTTGAACTGGTAATTACCTTGAAGTAATACAATGATAAATTTAGTAAGAACAGAACAGAGAAACTTTGTTTTTTTTAATTCCCTGTAAAAACACTATTAAGTATTTATTATTATTTATTTAGGCTACCAGAGCGTGTAATGTAAGTGTAACACCAACCAGCTTTTGTCATGTATTTTGTGACAAGTGCTGCCCTGGAGAGAAAGCTGTTCACCTATAAAGAAAATAACTCATTTTTACACAATTAACTCATACATAAAGGATGTACTTTATCCCTCACACCAGGCGTTTTACTTAGATGACAAATAAGTGCCTTTTGGTGTTATGGTTTCTATTAAGACCCTTTGTAGCCATAGTTAAAATACTGACAATAATACCATACCTGCTCCACTTCCTCTCCCACTGTGTTTCCTGCTCCATCTTGGCTTCTGCCACCCCATTTCACCTGCAACACAGAGTGAGAAGTGTTATGTAGCAGTACTTCAGAAGTTTTGATATAACATCATACAATCAGGCATAACATGCACAAATGTAAAACTAATCCTTTGCATTGAAGATTGCATTAATGCATACAATTATCTCTAAAACATCTCATGACACAAGCTTTTTATTTGTTGGGGAAAAACAAAATCCCTGTCCAACAAATTTGAAAAAGCAGCTGAAAAGCAGTTAGTGAAAGATAACACACAGCACGTTCTATTATCCGACCCATTATTTCCCTATAGCTACAGCCATACCAGACTTAAAGTTATTGCATGTACCTCGCATTTTGCTGTATGGGCTTTGGCATGCATGACGCTCAGGAATGGCCTCATTTCTGTTAATGGCAGAAGCTCTGGTAAACCCTCTGCTACTTTGTTAAGGTAGGGCCAGTACCTAAAAAGCAGGAGCAGCATCATGTGAGTGTAACAAAGATCCATTTTTAATTGAAATCTAAAATGACTAACATCACTGTAAAGCTGAGAAACAAGACATTTTAATCATGGAGTTGGATTTGCAATATGACAATGAGGATTACCTGCATGTAACATCCATACAGAAGAAGGTAACATTTGCCTTCTTTGACATCTCTCTTTGAAGAAACATCGGGTAAGCAAATATTTCTCCACGGTAATGGTTCAGTCCTCGTAAAAGAAACCCATGTCTGATAAATCAGAAGAAAATGTAGTGGTTAAGAAACAATTGACCCAGTAAGGCCTGGCTTAAGCTCACATCTCTGTCAACTGAGTGCCTATAACAAAATATATGATAAATATAATACTTGGCTACACACACACACACACACACACACACACACACACACACACACACACACACACACACACACACACACACACACACACACACACACACACACACACACACACACACACACACACGCACACACACACACACACACACACACACACACACACACACACACACACACACACACACACATACACACACACACACACACACACACACACAGACACAGACACACACACCTGCAAACTGCAACTTGAATGCCCTCCTCATCTATCTGAGCACCAGACTTTTTGGACATCTCTCTGCCAGCGGTGAACTTGGCAATACCGCAGACTGCACTGTCATTTGTCTATAAAATCAGTTTATAACACATTTTAAGATACATAAAAACACAAAACTAAAATATCTGTGTAACCAACTATTATATAAAAAAAAAAATCTAATGTTCATACACTTCTCATGTTGCCTCTGACAAGATCAACAAAGGTAGTAACTTCCTCATCCTTGGCCAGGAACAAGCCCTCATATATGGGTGGCTCCTCAGTCCTGTCCATGATAAGATAACATGCGTCAGTAATAAAAAATCACAAGTACTACATTTACTATTTGTTAAAATGTAAGTTATGATCACTCAATGACAACCCGAAGGGCTACTATTTGTGTTAGACAAGTCTAAAATAAACTTCTGAAAAATACCTATACCTACCCTTTTGACTTGCTGAAGCGGTAATGCTTTCGGTTCCCATCAGAGCAGACAGCCAACATGTCTGGAGAACATGCTGGGCACTCAAAATGATGGACCTGGCACATATCCTCTTCTTTGTATTCACAGAAGGTAAACTCAAAAAAGCTCCGCTGAAATGTATCAGCACAGATACTACCTGTCTGCATATTAAGAAATGATTGGTTAGAATTTTTTGAAGCAATGCCCACAATTAAATATTAGGTATACAGTAATATAATTTTGTTTGTTATATGTTTCAATGATATTCAGGCAGACTTACCCTTCCAGCTTGAACAGATCTGTGCTCCAACATTTTCAGGAAGGCCTGTCTGGACATGGCTGGTGCAGTCACCTTCATATGCTCAAACGAGGTGAAGACATCAAACTTGTATAGGGTCTGGCAGCTGGTGCTAGCTGGCCAGTACCGATAAACAAGCAGGTCCTTCACATCGGGAGTCCATTCTGCAGAGCATGATGGACAGGATTTCCGAGGCAAGCAGACATTGTATCGTCCTGTGAACAAGTGAATATACTGTACTGTAGTCAAGACTAAAATAATTTCAGTAATCAAATTGCAACAGATTGCCTTCTATACAGAGATACAAATATATGATATATTAGCTATTTGACATGGCATTTGGGCATTGCCTGAAAATGAAAATGGTGATAAAAAGCTTTGCGTTGCACACAGTGCAAAAGTAAAGTTCTAGTACAATAATACTTGCACAAAAAGGAGGGCTTTCAGAACAACATACCATTGATGGTAACCACAGAAATATGCTTCCCTGGAGTGATTGTGAGGTCATGAGTGCATTCACAAATTGACCTTGGTGCAGGAACAGGCAGTTGACATACTGCAAAACAGAAAGAAGTTATGAAGGGTGTATTTACAGCTTC
This sequence comes from Squalius cephalus, assembly GCF_949319135.1. NCBI lineage: Eukaryota > Metazoa > Chordata > Actinopteri > Cypriniformes > Leuciscidae > Squalius > Squalius cephalus. Next base: position 39,287,165 of record NC_137129.1, on the reverse strand, counting down.
TCCTCAGTCCCTTAGATGCATTTCCCAAAACGCTAACCTCATTTTCAAAATAGTGCTTTAAAACCCAACAATTAATCCAAACTGGCCACACCACTATTCCACCTGTAATTGTCATTATGTTGAAACAACATGTAAATGCTTAAGCACATTTTGAAAAATATTAAGAGGCAATTGACTTAGCTGGTCAAAGATATGCTGGACAGAACTGTCAAAACCAATCATACTTTTGTTATTCAGCTATTAAATTTCACACTTGCACTTTAGAGTTTTTAGAATAAACTTAGAATGAGATTAGCATTTTAGAAAAAATGTCTAAGCCATTTAGAAACACTGTTAAATATAAACATGTGCACTATCTACAACAACATTTGGACAATTACATTTTAAGTATGAGGCAATTTGATATAATGCTAATTTTAACATACTTTGTTCACAAAACTGAGGCTCGCCATTTTCATTCACCACCACAGCAGTTGTAGGGGGAATGGGCTCAAGAAATCCATGGAACACAGCCTCTCTGTCATGGAAGACATTTCTCTTGTGGGCCTCCATGTCACAGGTAGCACAGAGGAACTCCATGTCTAGTGGTACACAGTCCAGGCACCTAATCACAGCTTCTACAGCACAGCATCTGTGACAGTTTTGGATGAATACTCTCTCGGCTGAGAGCTTTGCATCCAAAAGCATAGGCCTAGCAGTTTTCATTCTCACATCTGTGAGAAGCTGCCTTTGTTCCCAAGCAGAAACCATTCTGTCTGTTCCCTCCGGAACCTGGACTGCAGTTATGGTGTCCCTTAACTCTTGGAGTCTTGTTTCTAAAAAACAAAAATATACATTCACTTGTCCTTAAAAGGTCTATACTCATGATTATGATCACAAGTATATATCAGTTATACTGTGAGTCAGTAGTGGAAGCATAGACAAAACATAATGCTTAATTATGATTAAATAAATGGTGGAAATTGGAAAAATTGTAGTGTACTGTACTACTGTAACACTCAGTATTCTCACCAAGACTTGCCAACTCTTGATCTTCTATCTGAAAGCCCTCCTCATGCACAGGATCCCTTCTTCTGGATTGAGAAGCAGCTGCAGAGACAGTCATTTTGCTTAACCCTTTGATCAATATAACATGAAACCAATTCATTTCCAAATGAAAATATTCCATAAGGACTGGAGGGAGGGAAACTATATAAATTATTAATACACAACACAAGTAAGGATTATCAGTCGCATGCTCTTTAACTATCTTCTATATTAGTAAGAACATTTTTCACAAACATTGCAACACCATTTTGTCAAAGTGGTATCTGACTCTCATTTTATAATACGTGTAACCACCAAAACACTATTTAATGAATTATCTTTATTCTTAGATACAGTAATCATGTTTTAGTAAAGAACAAACCTGATTCAGGGCAGTGTGTTTCCCGACGTTTCTCATGCCTGCCTGTGACCAGTGGATTAGTAGTGAGGGATCTCTTCCTCCTTTTCCTCGTTTTTTTTTTTAGGAAAGGCAGTTTCCATGGCCATGGCAGCCTATATTGCAGAGCACTTATATCAGCAGCACTTATAATTGAGCATTATTCAGTAGTTGCATAAAAGGGTCTTACTAACCATTTACATCACATCTATAAAAGCAATAGCAATTAGTATTTTCAGACTTAGGCACTATTTGCTTATCATGACAAGCCTTACCCTGGCCTCATGGAGATAAGCATCACTAATTAATGCTGCCATGTGGATCCTGGCATCATTGGGATCATCAAAGATCCTCATGTCAGAATTGAGGGACATCACAAACAAATACAAACAATATAAAAACAATACACAAAATGAAGAAAGAGAGAAAGAGAGAGATCGAAAGAGACAAGTGAGAACGAGAGAGAGAGAGTGGCTCTTAAAAGTGCCGTTGGTTTGATTTGGGTGCGTGTGTGTATATGTGTGTGTGTTGGTGGAGTCAAAGTGTTGCAATATAGCTGTAAAACAAGAAAAAAGCAAAAGATTATTAGAATAGCATTTGTAGTAAATGATAATTTCTTAATTGTTAGGACAAAGTACTTATTAACTGACTATGTATCAATCACAACCACTACGTACAATACAAATCAATCCTTACTGTACAAATATCAGATTTGTACCACATTCACTTGACACAAGCAAGTACCAACACAAATCTATTTTTATTTAGGCCTACAAATAATGGAAAAGGTGGTCTTCTTCTGTCCTGTTGCATAAAACGCTTCTCATAATATCTACTGCTCTCTCTTCTCAATGTCACACATAACTAAAGTAACAATTATGATTCAGTGTCTTCTAAAATGGCAAAGTCTTACAAAAGTATGGCACGAAAGTGTTACAGGATAATTATGTTAATTACAAGTTAATGATGCATTAATTATATCAGGTATGTATGAACGGTCATTGACATTGAGTCGCACTGAGCAGTCAAATCCTCTGGAAAGACTCCCGGTCCACTTTTTTATTCTAGTCCATCCCCGATTGCGGTAATTCACCTTAGTTACACTTCTGACATTTACTTTGCACTTTAAATAAAACTTTAACCACTGCAACAACACGTTGTTAATTGTTGTCCTCACAACACATGGACAAATACATGAGTTTAAACTGATTTTTGTTGTGGAAGTGCCACATTCCTACTGTGCCGGGGTCGGGACAGCTGTCATTTGGCTGGCTAGCTAACGTAATTACTTCGGCGGGTAGCCGTGTAAATGATAATGCAACACTAACAAATTCAACCTAAACTCTATGGATGATTAAATCCAGCTACAACTAAAGAAATAACAGCAAAGGTTTTACGTGCTTTTTAACAAACAAACACCCCGAGGGGTTGAGATACTTACTGTAGTCATGTGGCGGGAGAAATGAGTGGTAAAAGCGCAGTGATTATGGGTAAGAAGCGTGCGTAACGTGACGTATCGTTGCCGTGGTAACGACTGAAAGTCTTCTGATTCATAATAATAATAATTAATAATATTCGCTGCTATGACAGACAATACATTTGAAAAGAATAAAATATCGTAAATGGTTTAATAAAGTAAAGGGAACAATCTATTTAACACAGCCTCGGGCCATTCTTTAAAACTACTCCATCTATAAACGGATAGTTATATCACAAACAATTTACTGTTATTTAGACAACAAAAATCGGAAGTAATACACTACAATAAATTATAAAAGGAGGACGTTTCGTAAACTAGAAAACAACATTTACCGCTGCCCATTGTGACGTTGTCTAACCAGGGAATCCGTGTGTCCACCACGACAAATGAGCCTCATTGACTTTGTATGGGTGTTGTTTGCGTGGTGCCGACACGTAATTCTAACACATTACGTGCCACCACCACGCAAATCGGGGTTAAGGGGTCGTGTTCATTTCACGTAATTCTGTGAGATCAGGTTGCTCAAAAGTCACCTTATTGGTTGGTTCAGTTCGACTAGCTAATTTAAATAACGGTCGCGTTATAAAAATTAACACATTAAAGTGTGTAAGCACATCAGTCTACTCATATTGTGTTAAATGCTTTGAGTAAATACCCAAGTTGTGTAAACTTTAAACTACACATGGATATGTGTAAAATGGATTATTTTTTTATACACAGTTTTAGTTAATATTGACACAAAATGTGTAAATTAGAGTGTTACACATAATTTGTGTAATTTTTCTACACATTCCTTCTAAGAGTGTACGCCTCTTTCAGGGCCTGTTTTGTGCGTACGCAACGGTTATAAATGAGGCCCCTGGGCACAGAGGACCTCTACGACTACATCGACGAATACAACATTAAGCTCGACCCATGGTTCAATTACATTTTGGGAAGGTACGTTGAGATGTGTCATTGTTATATTATGGCAAGCCGCTTTAGCTTAAATTGTACCCAGCGTTACTCGTCTTAATTGCATTTTTACTAGTAAGAATTCAATTAGAGAGCTCTACAATTCAATTCTTACTAGTAGCAATTACAATTAGAGAGCTCTCTAATTCAATTCTTACTAGTAAAAATTCCAATTAGAGAGCTCTACAAATTAATTTTTTACTAGTCATATGTCTCTATTGACTTCCATTCATTTTTAATTACGGAGCTCTACAATTGAATTGTTACAAGTAAGAATGCAATTGCAGAGCTCTTTAATTCAATTCTTACTAGTAACAATTCCAATTGGAGAGCTCTCTAATTCAGTTGTTACTAGTAATAATGCAATTGCAGAGCTCTTTAATTCAATTACAGAACTCTGCAATTATACATATCTTTAATTTGTTTGTTTTTTTACTAGTAAAAAATCAATTAGAGAGCTCTCTAATTGTAATTGTTACTAGTAATAATTGAATTGTAGAGCTCTCTAATTGAAATTGTTACTAATACTAATTGAATTAGAGAGCTCTCTGATCGTAATTCTTAGTAACAATTCAATTATAGAACTCCGTAATTAAAAATGAATGTAAGTCAATGGAGACATATGACTAGTAAAAATTCATTTGTAGAGCTCTCTAACTGGAATTGTTACTGTGCCCATATGTGAAGCGCTTTGATTACCCACAAAAATGCTATATAAATGTGACGAATTATTATTATTATGTCTCGTGTCAGATCCCATTGTGAAGGACCAGGCGAGGATGGGCTCCACTTCAGGACTGTCCGCTGGATCCACTCCTGTCAGCACGTCCAGTATGATCACAGGTAGTCATGTGACTTCCTCCGGGGATCATGCTTATTAAACTGAGAATTACAGACTATAATTAAGATTACAGAAGTATTTTTCTATGTTTGAGAAACACGACGTTACTAAAATGCATTGATCTGCAGGTCTTCAAGGAGTCAGAGTGTCAGCTGATCCTTGACGCATTGCAAGTGTGTTTGCTTCTAAATGCTGAGTGTGTTTGTTTGCCTGTAGGAGGCGTCACATCCATGTCCTCGTCCCAGCCGATGGCCAACATCGCCGGCTCTCCGGTCATCTCGTCTCCCAGTGCTCTCGCCACACAGGTTCCTGCAGCCGCCGGTGCGCAGCCCTGAACACACACACACACACACACACACACACACACACACACACACACACACATTCACTCGCTCTCTCTACCTTGGGCCACAGTTTTTGTTTTTTTCCATACAATAATTATATATTGAAGCTGGGACACACAGTTGTTATGTTGCATCGGTGTCCGGCAGTCTTTCCTGATGATGGTGTCTATATAGAAGCCACTACAGTGTAGAAATTCAGAAAATGGATAATAAAATTTATTTTATATGTCCCTATTTTGGCTTCTGTTTGTTATTTGAACAATATGGATATTTGCTGATGAGATTGTTGTTCATCTATTCTACAGGTTTTTGGGGATTTAAAACGACAACATATAATTCATAGACAAATATTAAGGTGAAAGAACCATTTTTACATTCATGCATTTGGCAGATGCTTGTCATAACTACTAATTATTTGGATCAGTAATCTAAAGTGAAGATCCTGGTAATGACTCAAGTGTTACTAAATCCACCGGAAGGAATTACTATCCAAAACCTTACAAAAAAACTCAAAAGTTTACAATGAATTCAGTCTTTAATAGGAGTATCATCTTTAATAGGAGAGTCATTGCTAGTGCATTACCATGATCTTCACTTTAGGATTAATTATACATCATGCGTTATTCATATTAAATATGAACCTGTATAGTAACCTGTATATACAGGCATCAGAGCAAATGAAAGCCTTATTGGTAATTAATTTAATTGTGTATGCTATTGTCGAGTTAAAGTACCTGTGTGATACAGCTGAGATATTTAATGTGCATCTGTAATGGGTTTGTAGAGACGAGGCAGAGAGAGAGAACCCAAGTGTGCACACAACTTTATTAGCAAAAGACAAAAACACAGATAATCCAGTACAGGAAGGAGGCAAATAGTCCACACAAACACAAAGGGCCAAACCAGGACATCCAGGAACCCCACGACCGAACACCATGAGAACAAACAACAACTAACAAAACACGACTGAAGCACAAGAGTTTAAAGGAAATCAAGCATGATTAACTACAGGTGTGGCTGATGACGGAACCACAGGAACTAACGAGGTAATCAAAGAAACAGAAACCAAACACAGGAAAGAAAATCAGACAATGGAAACTGAGAATATATTTCAACACAAAAGTCCTTATAAAACGTGACAGCGTCCCACCTGACGTTAAATTGTTTTCAGAAATTCCTGTTTCTTACTGAAGCTCAAATGTGCTGCGTAACACGAGAATGAACATCATTGGTTCTTGCTGAAGCTCAAACGTGAATGAATCTCATTGACATAATTTAATTTTTGGATGAACTAACCTTTTTACCTGTTAACAACTTCAAATATTTGTGTTCTTTTTTTGCAGTTATTTCAGATACATAAACAAAAGAGATATTGTCCATATACACTCTTATTTGTAGGCAACTTAAGCACTTGGTTATTCCAAGAAAACCTTTTTATTCTAAGAAGAACTGCAAGGCTTCTCCCTGCTGACCGCAGCACAGTTTCATGAACAATATTTTTGGACAAAAATCAGGCACAATCACACAAAAAAACTGAAATTTGCTGACAATCATTTTTTCTGTGCATTTACATGCTAGATCTCTTCAATAACATGCAGTGCCACTGATGGAGGTAAATTAATATTCCCTTTCACAGATAAATTTTTTCGGTATTGTACAAAAAGTATCATACCAAGAGTCTAAGTTACTTTCCTGATGTCCCAGAGCAGCGCAATTACCATTTTTCCCGTCATTAGGTTGTTTTGGATTCCCGCACCAGAACCTTTAAGAGACAAACAAGCAATAATACACTTGCAATAATATTTTTAGAAACAGCTGTATATTTGAATATTGATTAACATTCCTAGACATGATTACACAAGCAGATTTCTTACCGTACTCCAGTTTCATTGAGAGTTTAGTTGTTCACCCAAACCCAGTGTCCTTCAGTGTCCAGATCATTGAGACCAATCCAGTGCGTCTCTTTAATTTTAGACACCAGAAAATCCTAATGGGGAAAATGTACATGAGTCATGGTGTAAAATAAGTGTTTTTGGTAAATGTGAAGGTAAATTTATAGGTTAATAGAAACCCTTTTAAAGCTTTGTTTTATTTGTGTGATCAAAACATATTCATCCATCATTGATCTGACTTGCCTGTTCTGATGTGCTGGTTATGGTCATCAGATCGGCTCCTTTTGAAACACAGACATCTCGACTGCTCAACCAGTTCAGTTTATCAGAACTGAATAAATACAGCTTTCCATGACAAGCTAACCGTCCATTCACAGAGATATTACAAGACTGAGCTGTGAAAAATGAATAAAGTGTGATTAAACCTTCCATTATTTAGATCATAAAGTTAATCAAACTGGTTCCTGTGCAGAAATATTCACACTTTGTGTCGCTTGTAAACTGACACTCACCATCGTAAAAGGACAGCCGTTCTCTCAGTGTGTTGTATCTGGCTGTAAGATCATTAAACTCTTTCTTCATGGCTGGTGAAAAGACAACAGGAGAACAAGCAGATAATGTTTCTCACATGGTGAGTTCAATAAACACTCAACACTGTTAATGAAACATGTCTGTGCTCTACCGATTATTAAATATAATTTTCTCACCTGTGCGGTTGATCTCTTGAGCCGCCAGTGTCTTTGAAACCATGATGTGCTGCTCATTCAGTGATTCGAAATCAGTGAGCTTATGATTATCTGATTAAAGACAAAAGCAGCAGTGGAAAATGTGTTTTTGAGGAAAGTCCACATAATGCACACTTAAGACTGAAATTATCTACAAAACAAAGTTTGAATGGAGTTTGTAAATTAAGTCTTCAGGCTTAATTAATGGCAGTTTACACATTCAACATGGAGGTTTGTTTGACAATATTTGCCTGATAAAACATCTTTGTTGAGAACTTGAAGTATGATTTCACAAATAAAAAGCTACTAAAAATTGTGTGTTCTAATAATGCTACATATGTTAAATGAAGTATAGAATTACATACAGTAACTCAGTCAATACAACCCTGAACAGAGCAAAGATCTAGTATCAGTTATACTTACAAATCACCCCGAGAGCGCAGAGACCTCCGAGAGCAAAAACAAGAGAGAAACCCAGAACAATCAGAGGAACTTTAGTCCACTTAGGAGAAGTGACCTCTCTCTCTCTCTCTTCAGTGGAGTTACCTGGGGTTAGATTAAATATATATATTTAGATTATATATATATATATATTTATTTATTTATTTCTGATTCCTTGAATCAGTCCAGCATTGCTGTCTGGAACTATTCCTGAAATTACAGATGACTCCTGAGAAGAGTTTAAAGTGTCAATTAATTTTTTTCCATCATAGTTGACTCTGGTCTGAATGTTTGTCAGTGTGATTTTATTGTGACCATTGTTACTGAAAAGATAAGAGAAAATGGAATAGAACATGTGGATATAAACGTAAGACAAAATGTGAATATTACCTTTAATGCAGTGCATGTGTAATAGCTTGTGAATGTAAAAGGTTTGTAAAGTTTTAAAGACCAAAGTTCATGACAGAAAAAAAGTGATTTTCTCCTAAATAATTATTTGATTATGAACTGCCGAAAGGAGCCGTCAGCAATTCCAGTCTCAAATCCTGTTACGGAGAATCCAAAACAAAACGAGAAACCTTTAAAACAGCACAACATGAGCACTTGAAACACTTCTAGTCTGCTCACAGGAAGTTAAATGTTAAACTTCACACCAGTTCACACATCACAGTTGCTTTAGGCCAGGGGTGCAAAAGTTCCTGGAGGGCCGCAGTCCTGCAAACTTTAGTTTCAACACATTCCTGTAGTTTTCAAATAAGCCTGAAGGACTTGATTAGCTTGATCTGGTGTGTTTAATTAAGGTTGAAGCTGTGGATTGTGGCCCTCCAGGAACTGAGTTTAACACCCCTGCTTTATGCAATATATCTTGTTGGCATCCTTCTGTCTCTAGAGACAATGGAGTCTGCACCTTAGTTGAGAAGTGTTTACTGAGTTGTGGAGCTGCATCGCCGGCTGTGGCTGAATAATCCAATGCGGGAGCTGCAGTTCCTACCACACTTGCTACAAGTGTGGTCATTGGTAGGGGCCATAGGGGAAGCAGTCGCAGGCTGGGTTTTCTGCTGTTTACAGCTCTTCCTTTCCCTACGCTGGATCTCTCTCTTCTCCTCGGCCTGCTTAACGCCAGTTTTGACATCTGCACGCCAGCTAGAGCGGTCGGAGGTTGCTGTCGCAAGATCTGCTGGGTTAATGCTGCATGACTTCAAATCCCTCTTGCAGACATCCTTGTAGCGCAGGGCAGGTCGTCCGTTTGGCCGTGTTCCTGTGGCTAGCTCGCCATAGAGGATATCCTTTGGGATGCGGCCATCGTCCATCCTGCATACGTGTCCGAGCCAGCGCAGGCGCCTCTGGGTGAGGATGGCGAACATGCTTGACATGCCTGCCTGGGCCAAAACGCCTGCGTTGGAGATGCGATCCTGCCAGGTGATGCCGAGGAGTCGTCTGAGGTTGCGCATGTGGAAGGCGTTCAGTCTTCGCTCTTGGTGCGTGAACAGGGTCCAAGCCTCACTGCCGTACAGAAGGGTGCTCAGCACGCACGCTTGGTACGCCTTCATCTTTGTGTTGAGGGTCAACATGGGGCTGTCCCACACACGCTTCGCTAGGCGGGCCATGGCGTTTGCTCCTTTGCCTATCCTTACGTTAAGCTTGGCGTCAAAGGATAGGTTGCTGGAGACTGTGGAGCCGAGGTATGTGAACTTGTCCACCACCTCCAGGATGTGGTCACCAATGGTGATTGTGGGAGTGGTGCTGACATCCTCTCCCATGATGATGGTCTTCTTGAGGCTGATGGTAAGGCCAAACTCTGTGCATGCCTCAGCGAAACGAGTGATGAGTCGCTGAAGGACAGCTTCAGTGTGAGCAGTGAGGGCGGCATCATCGGCAAAGAGCATTTCCCGTATGAGGACCTTGTGCACCTTGGTCTTTGCTCTGAGGCGAGCGAGGTTAAAGAGGTTCCCGTCACTCCGTGTGTGGAGGAAGATGCCATCTTCGGACTCGCTGAATGCGTAGCGCAGGAGCAGGGAGAAGAATATGCCGAACAGTGTCGGGGCCAGGACACACCCTTGTTTCACGCCGCTCTTGATTGGGAAGGGGTCCGATGCTGATCCGTCGTACTGTACTGTGCCAGACATGTTGTCGTGGAACGACTCGACCAACTTCAGAAGCTTGGGGGGGCATCCAATCTTGTAGAGGAGGGCGAAGAGGCCAGACCGACTGACTAAGTCAAACGCCTTGGTCAGGTCGATGAAGGCGAGGAACAAGGGACGTCGCTGTTCGCGGCACTTTTCCTGCAGCTGCCTGAGGGAGAACACCATGTCGATGGTTGAGCGCTTGGCCCGGAACCCACACTGCGACTCAGGATACACACGGTCAGCAATCGCCTGCAGGCGGTTGAGGACTACCCTGGCGAAGGCTTTTCCCACGATGCTGAGGAGAGAGATCCCGCGATAGTTGTTGCAATCGCTGCGGTCGCCCTTGTTCTTGTAGAGCGTGACGATCTTCGCATCCCGGATGTCTTGGGGTATTGTTCCCTCTTTCCAGCACTGGAGCAAAAGCTCATGGAGATGTCCGAGGAGGGAGCTCTCTTTTGCTGCCTTCACAACCTCTGGTGGGATTCCGTCGCTGCCTGGTGCTTTCCCACAGGACAGCGAGTCAATGGCCTTGCTGAGCTCCTCGATGGTGGGTGGGGAGTCGAGTTTTTCCATGGTGGGTAGTAGGGTGGTGTTTTCCATGGCTGTGTCGGTGACGACGTTCTCCCTGGAGTACAGCTCCCCATAATGCTCAACCCATCTCTCCATCTGCTCGCCACGGTCCTTGATAATGTTGGCGGAGGTGGACTTGAGGGGTACGATCTTGGTGACACTTGGTCCAAATGCTTTCTTCATCCCCTCGTACATGACGCGGGTGTTTCCGCAGTCCGCAGAGGTCTGGATGTCGCTGCAAAGCTTCAGCCAGTAATCATTGGCGCACCTGTGGGCGACCCTCTTGGCGTTATTGCGGGCTTCTCTGTAGGTGACCAGTGTCTTCTTGGAGGGCTTCCTCTTGTACTCCAGAAGCGCAGCACCCTTGGCGGCTATGGCAGGCTCCATCTCTTCAATCCCAGCCTCAAACCAGTCCTCGTTTTTCCTGGCTCTCCTCCCGAAGGTGTCTGAAGCGGCTTGGTATATGGCGTCGCGGATGAAGTCCCAGCGAGCTGTGGCGCAGTCTGTGGGGCAGTCTTTCAGGGCCTTGTCGATGGCCTCAGCGAAGCATTCACGCAGCTCAGGTTTTGAAGTTCTGGCTGTATCGATGCGAGGCCGGCCCTTCTGCTTGGAGCGGTGGGTCCGCCTGGGTCGGAGACGTACCATGCTGCCGACCAGAGAATGGTCGGTGTCGCAGTCGGCGCTATGGTAGCTGCGCGTGCGGAGCACGTGGTTCAGCATGGGTCTCCTGGTGATGACGAGGTCCAGCTGGTGCCAGTGCTTTGACCTGGGATGTCGCCAGGACACTCTGTGGTGGGGCTTGGTGGGGTAGAAGGTGTTGGTGATGGCGAGGTCATGGAGGGAGCAGAGCTCAAGTAGCCGCTGACCGTTCTCGTTCTCCAAAGTGACCGATGCAACGTGGCCAGGAGGTGTGGGCTGTGCCTACCCGGGCGTTGAAGTCTCCGAGCAGGAACAGGTTGTCCTTCGCTGGGATCTCTCTGATCCTTGCCTCAAGCTCCTCATAGAATGCATCTTTAGCCTCGGCTGTGGAGCTGAGTGTGGGGGCGTAGACACTAAAGATGTGTGTAGGTCCCGAGGAGGTAGTGAGGCGGAGTGAGAGGATGCGCTCAGTTCCCTGAGAAGGAGGTTCGACTGACGATAGGAGGATGTTGCGGACTGCAAAGCCAACGCCATGGACTCGGCGCTCGTCTGACTCCAGGCCTTGCCAGAAGAACGTGTAGTCCTTCTCCTTGAGACTGCCACTGGAGGCGAGGCGTGTCTCCTGGAGGGCTGCGATGTCAATGTTCCGCTTGGCCAGCTCGCGGTCGATGATGGCAGTTTTCCTGGCGTCGTCAACTTGCTTGAGGTCGTCAGAGAGGCCAGGGCACATTGTTCTGACGTTCCAGGTAGCCAGCCGTAGGGCTGGCGGTTTCTGTTCCTTTTTCTTTCGGTGTTTGCCTGGTGCTCGATTTTACAACAAGCCTGTCGATTTTGTCTAAGCTTCACACACCCGATGAAGCAAGCAAGTTGTGGCGGGGTAGTACCTTATTGCCCGGGGGCTGCCCGGGTTGCGGCGGGCGGTAACTTCCCAATGGAGTCAGGGGACTCCTCCCACCGTCGAGAGCAACCCCTAGCGCCCGACTCTACGCCAAACGAGCCTGGGCTTATCACTGGTGTCTGCTGCTCCCCGTGTTGGATCAACGCTGAGACAGCGAAGCTGGAGTGACCTCTCCAGGTGCAGGCCTGGGCGGGTGGTAAGAAGGTCCTGGAGTGCCCAGTGCCAGGACCCCCTCTCGGCGTTGCTGGCAGAGTCCGGCGGAAAGGCAAGCCGATACGGCCGGTGCCAGCGCAGCTGCAGGAGGTGCCAGAAGGCATTGCAGAGCTCAGCCAACTGCCTACTGGTCTCCGTACCGGATTTTCTATCTGGGTTTACTCCCATAGCCTTTGGCCAGCCAAGGCCGACCTGCAAGGTAGCAGGAAACTCGTGGAGGGTGGGGTCGTTCATTTCCCGTGCAGATGCGAAGCATCCGCCCACTGCCCAAGCAATATATCTAAAAACATGTTTATTTATACTTTTGGCTCATGCTTTTATCCAAAGCAACTTGTATTGCATTCCTGTTAACTTTCTGAACCCATGACCTTCCCTGCTACACATTCCAGCATGGTCACCAGCATAAGGTATATGTTTTACACACTGGGTCCAGCTTGGGATGCTGGTGCGCTGGTTTGTTACATATCACGTTTCTTAATTTGCGTTCATAGTTAAATAAAGATCACAACAATTTTCCTAACTAACTGAATAAATTATTTAATAAAGAAAACACATGTTGCTGGTTACATGTTGTAATAAGAGGTCCACTGGAGGCAAGTTGAAAGATGAAAACCCAAATGCAGTTTATTATAACTAAAACAAAACATGAAACAAAAACATGGCGTGGCATGAAAACAAAAACCAAAGCATGAACATGAACTATGCACAACAGCAGACTTACAGGAAACAATACTTGACAAAGACACATAGCAAACATGAGGGCTTAAATACACAGACTAATGACAAAACAAGGGACACCTGTGAACAATGATCAGACAATTAACCAATGACAAGACATGGCAGGATCACATGACAAACAGGGAATCACATGACAGACATGGAAACAAGACATAAACAAAAACAAAACGTGACAGAATCCCCCCCTCTAAGGGCGTCTCCCGACGCCCAACAAAACCAAAACACAACCTAAAACCAGGAGGGTGGTGGAGTGGAGGAGGTCATGGGGGAGGGATGGTGGGCCAGGCCCATGCAGGGGGACAGGACAAGGGACGTGGCATGGCGAGGACGGGCCTGGGTCGTGGCATGGCGTGGGCGGACCTGGGCCGTGGCAAGGCGTGGGCGGACCTGGGCCGTGGCAAGGCGTGAGCGGACCTGGGCCGTGGCAAGGCGTGGGCGGACCTGGGCCGTGGCAAGGCGTGGGCGGACCTGGGCCGTGGCAAGGCGTGGGCGGATCCGGCAGTGCAGGAAGCCAGGGCGGATCCGGCAGTGCAGGAAGCCAGGGCGGATCCGGCAGTGCAGGAAGCCAGGGCGGATCCGGCTGTGCTGGAGGCCAGGGCGGACCAGACAGTTCAGGTGGCCAGGGTGGACCAGACAGTTCAGGTGGCCTAGGTGGACCAGACAGTTCAGGTGGCCAAGGTGGACCAGACAGTTCAGGTGGCCAAGGTGGACCAGACAGTTCAGGTGGCCAGGGTGGACCAGACAGTTCAGGTGGCCAAGGTGGACCAGACAGTTCAGGTGGCCAAGGTGGACCAGACAGTTCAGGAGACCATGGCGGCGCGGCCTCCATGGTCCTATCAAGGACCCTACTGCCCCCCCCCAAAATTTTCTTGGGGACAGCTATGGGGTTATGGGCTGGAACAGACAAAGGCTCAAGAACAGAAATGACGTGAAAAGTCTCAGCAGTCGTGACGTGAACAGGCTCTGGCTCGGCAGACGTGACGTGAACAGGCTCTGGCTCGGCAGACGTGACGTGAACAGGCTCTGGCTCGGCAGACGTGACGTGAACTTCAAATGTGTGCACCGACCACACACACCATATGGCTGTGGCCATAATTGTTAGTGTAGCCATAACGGAGGATTCAAGATTAGTGGCAGCCATCTTTGCTGAGGGCTCAGGTTCAGGCGTGGCGGCGGCCATCTCTGCTGAGGGCGCAGTTTCAGGCGTGGCGGCGGCCATCTCTGCTGAGGGCTCAGTTTCAGGCATGGCGGCGGCCATCTCTGCTGAGGGCTCAGGTTCAGGCGTGGCGGCGGCCATCTTGTCAGGAGACACAGGCTCGGCGGCGGCCATCTTGTCAGGAGACACAGGTTCGGCGGCGGCCATCTTGTCAGGAGACACAGGCTCGGCGGCGGCCATCTTGTCAGGAGACACAGGCTCGGCGGCGGCCATCTTGTCAGGAGACACAGGCTCGGCGGCGGCCATCTTGTCAGGAGACACCGGCTCGGCGGCGGCCATCTTGTCAGGAGACACTGGCTCGGCGGCCGACGTGGCGTGAACAGACTCAGACTTGGCAGGCATGACGTGAAGAAACCCAGACATGGCAGACATGACATGAAGAGATTCAGGCTTGGCAGACATGACATGAAGAGATTCAGGCTTGGCAGGCATGACGTGAAGAGACTCAGGCTTGGCAGGCATGACGTGAAGAGACTCAGGCTTGGCAGGCATGACGTGAAGTGGCTCAGGCTTGGCAGATACTGTGGGTTTGTGGGGCTTCTCCTCAAAACCCACAGTCAATGAGGAACCGCTCAATAATAGCGCATAGTCCATGTATTGTGCCAGAGACCAATGAATTTTCCCCCCAGGTAGCTGGTAGCAAACAGGCTCATTTAAACCTACTCTAAAAATGTCTTTGAGCGCCACATCATTAAAGTCCACCAGGTGAGAGATTTCACAAAATTCTGCCACATAGGATTCTATGGGAAGATTCCCCTGGCGTAGGTTCAGGAGGGCAACCGCTGGGTTCATTGTAGTAGGTCAAGTATTCTGTAATAAGAGGTCCACTGGAGGCAAGTTGAAAGATGAAAACCCAAATGCAGTTTATTATAACTAAAACAAAACATGAAACAAAAACATGGCATGGCATGAAAACAAAAACCAAAGCATGAACATGAACTATGCACAACAGCAGACCTTCAGGAAACAATACTTGACAAAGACACATAGCAAACATGAGGGCTTAAATACACAGACTAATGACAAAACAAGGGACACCTGTGAACAATGATCAGACAATTAACCAATGACAAGACATGGCAGGATCACATGACAAACAGGGAATCACATGACAGACATGGAAACAAGACATAAACAAAACCAAAACGTGACACATGTTTACTGACAAAGTAAAATCATCAGAGTTAAACAGACACAGCTCAGTTTTCATATGGTCCCAATCTAGAGAGTAAAAGTAACACTTTTAGAGATTGAGAGTATAGAGAGTAAAAGTAACACTGAAGCAATGTTGCAGTTAGGGAAATAAAGAAGATTCACAAAAGATGATTGAGCATTAGTTATGACACCTGCAGTTAACAAGCAAAATCACTGAAGATAAAAGGAACAACATGAACAGAAAAAATGGAAGAGATGAGTACACAACAACTACAACTGTCTTACAACCACACGGCCTTAGATGAAAGCAACTGCATATAAAATCTATATCTCACCAGAGGATGATTAAACAACTCCAAAAACAGCATTACCATATTCACTTATTACAAACCAGTTTGGCTTTATTTCTTTCATATGTACAAAGGTTGTTTGAAGCCCATTGGTTGGGGAGTTGACTTTGGTTGAATTTATTCTCTCTCAGTGATTGCTGAAATTGCATGCTATCACTATTGTCAAAATAATTATTGTCAACAATAATTCATGCTATTACTATTGTCAACAATATTTCATGCTATTTCGTTATTTGTATGTCACGGTCACGGTCAATTATTATTGTCAACATTATTTCATGCTATCACTATTGTCAACAATATTTCATGCTCCTGACTGCAATGACATACTGTACCTTTTATTATGTACAGTTTTTGGAATCAGTGACTGACAGCTGGATTTTGACACTTGAGTTCCCAGTTGAGTATGAAAGTCTTTAAAACAGTAATAAAATATCACATCATTTATTCATTTATTCATTTATTACACTCTTTTATCATTAAAGTAACTTACAAATTATGAACTTCACAAGCAATGTATCATACTCGAGCCTTCAATAAAGCAGATAGAAGACATTTCATTATGGAAGTATTGTGGAGAAAAGAACAGATAAATACAAAGTGACAGAACAGGCAAAAGTTGCATGGTCTAAAAATGCTAAATTATAAGATTATTAGTGATTTAATTCCATTCTGTTTTTCACACAATAATATGGCCTCAAAAGAGAAGCGCACATTACATTTACAGTATTCCTTTAGCTATAGCACACAAATCTTAAAGTTACACTATAAAAAATGCTGGGTTGTTTTAACAGAAATATGGTTCATGAAAAACACAACCGTTGTGTTATAAAATTTAATAGAAAAATGTAACCGTACCACATTGTACATTTTAGGACTACTAACTACTATTGCTACTAGCTAGCTTGTATGTTGGCAAACTATCGTGAAGTGCGAGAAATCTTTCGAGACCTGTTGTTGTTTTGTGTACAGAGGTTACCGGGGTTATTGGCTATTTCGAGACCTGTTGTTGTTTTGTGTACAGAGGCTACCGGGGAAACGGGTTTTATTCCTGCTGACCAGTGTAGGCTATTTAATTAAAACTATAAGAATAAAATATCAAGTACAGCTTGAAAATCATCACCTGAAGCTCAACCATCTATGGAATTCTTGGTCTTTTGAATTGTTTTTCTTCCTTAGTATATTTAAGCTGTGAAAACAGGGATAATATTTGTTGTGTCATAGAGAGTTGCAAACGTATATCTTGAACCTTCATTTTTAGAGTCTTTTTCTTCGGAACTATATTTTTGACAGATAAAACTGAAGTGGTTGTAGAAATGTAAATGCTTTTCTAAAGCAAACTTTAGTTCCAAAAAAAGTCTTGCAGTTCAGTCAGCCTCTATTCTCAAATAGTTTAGCAGCAAAGATGATGGTCTTTAACACTGATGTTCACACATCTAAACCTGTGAATCCACAGACTGCAGATGTGTGAGTTCCTTCAGACCACTACAAGCGCTGCAACATATATCTTATGGCATTTGGAGAATTGTGTTAAGCCCTAGTGTTCTTTTGTGACCTGATCTGTGTCTTTTGCAAATAATTGCCAATATTTCTATTTCTATATTATCCCAAAATCACTGAGACGGTTGATGTGACATGTTCAACACATAAATAAAGCTGTAGACACAAGTATTATTTTGCATGATATGAAAGCATTTATTTGAATGGCTTTGAAGTTTTCAAAGAAACAACAGGGTCAGAGTTAATAACAGAAATCTGTTATACTCTTTTTATTTCATACCAACTCTACATTTAGACAAACTAGCCACATATCCAGGCCCAAAATGCTCCTGTTACATTTCTAATAGTGGACCACTATGATTATTCCTTGACGTCTGGCTCATCATCACCATCTGCTTCTAGAGGTGGACTTGCATCTGCTTCTAGAGGTGGACTTGCATCTGCTTCTAAAGATCCAAACAGTCACCGTTAAACAGTGAGCTTTCTTTATTATAGTTGCTCTTCAGAAAGTCCTGTAATTCCTTCAGGGTCTTCACACTGATAGTTTTGCCTTTCTCTTTGCTCTCATCTTTTCAGCCCGGTGAGCTTGAGACACCCATGTGTTGCTCTTACTGTTATAGCAGCAGAACACTGTCCACATGTGTGAGGGAATGTTTACTCTGTTATTCAATATATCTGGTGGTGTTTTAGTGTTCGGCACAGCTCCTGTCAACACATAGGCCAATATATCCCCGGGTTTTTTTTCATCACTGCAGTGAGAATTCATGAACTCTCTAACTGTTTGCTCCATGCGGCTCCAGCTACCACCGTTAAAGGTTATGTACTACGGCACAGCATTGGTCAGTGTGAATGTAGATTTGACAGTGTCTTGATCAGCTGCATGACAGCAGGGAAACAAGTGTCCACGATTCACATTCATTTTGTTGTTCAGATAGTCTCCGTCCACAGCCTGTTCTGAATCTTCAAGCTACAGAACAGATAATTGACAAAGAAAAAAAGAGACAATAATGGATTTTTTCTAAAACATAACTGAAAAAAAAAAAATAGGAAATTGCAACCTCACCTGTGGCTCTGTCCTCCATTTAGGACTTTCAGGTCGTTTCCCTGCATGCCCAGTATACTTGTAAGCTGAGAATATTGGGATCTTATTTGTTGTGTCGTAGAGAGCTGCAAATCTGTAATTGTTGTTATATTTTTGACAGATTATTTTGTACCGATTCTGATCCATTGAGACTGAATTCTCCAGAATGCCAGAAATCTTTGGAGGCTGATCTTTTAAAAAAAACTGACTGCAGTTTGTGAATGAACGGTGATGACAACATCAGTCATGATGAACGGAAAGCCAAACACCAGCAGCATCGAGACGACAAGCAGACGCATGTTCAGCTGTGAAGGTTATTCAGGATGTGAAGAACACGAAGGTTATTCAGGATGTGCAACTTCCAGAAAGAAACCCTCTCTTTTATAGGCATGCTACCTATCCTTTATCTATCTTTTTTTAATCTGTGGATCCCCTAAGTTGTGAATGTGTGTCCAGTACAGAAGATCAACTGTTAGGCAAGTACAGGCCTATCAGGATCTTTTTAATCAACCACATAAACTGATACATTTACATTAACATTCATTCATTTACATACAGTCATTGATATCTATGTGTAAGGCCAGGCAAATAAAAATTCCCTCTTATATCATGGAAATTTAAAGGTATAGCGGAGGATTTTTTTTTACTTCCGGGTGGATACCCTAAATGGTAAATAAATGGACTGCATTTATATAGCGCTTTCACAGACCCAATGGCCACCAAAGCGCTTTACAATATTGCCTCACATTCACCCATTCACTCACTCATTCACACACCGACGGCGGTGTCAGCCATGCAAGGCGATCCAGCTCGTCGGGAGCACTATACTATTGGTCCTCCTAATTGTCAATCATTCTGGTGAATCAATCAAACTTTTCAAAAAGTGGAGAGGGCGGGACTTATCTAAAATTCGGAAAGATCCTCCGCTATACCTTTAAAGGGATAGTTCACTTTGAAATTAAATTTTGGTATGTTTTAGCTTACCTGAAGGGCATCCAAGATGTAGGTGTCTTTTTTTCTGCAGTAGTTTCAATTTTGATATTTTTAGGTCAAACCGTTCTTGTCTGTTAGTCATTTCATGCAGGTATATGGATACTGACTCAAAGAGCTTGCACAAAGTCCAAAATAAAACAGTTCCCCATCGTCCAAATTAAACAATTCCCCATCGTAAGTACACATTGATGGCCTAAGACACGAAACGAGCGGTTTGTGTGAGAAAACGAACAGTATTTATATAGTTTTTAGCTCTTATAACACAGTCGCGTCCAAATGATCTGAGGGCTCGGCGGGTATAGATATACTAGATGTCGCCTTGGCTACGGTTCCGTTCCAATGAACTGCAGTAGCGAAGGCGACATCTAGTGTATATATCTATACCTGCCCAAGGGGCGGGTATAGATATATACACTAGATGTCGCTTGGCTACGGTTTCGTTCCAATGAACTGCAGTAACCAAGGCGACATCTAGTGTATATATCTATACCCGCCGAGCCCTCAGATCATTTGGACGCGGCTGTGTTATAAGAGCTAAAAACTATATAAATACTGTTCGTTTTCTCACACAAACCGCTCGTTTCGTGTCTTAGGCCATCAATGTGTACTTACGATGGGGAATTGTTTAATTTGGACGATGGGGAACTGTTTTATTTTGGACTTTGTGCAAGCTCTCTACTACTCTATTCTGTTCTATAACATAAAAAAAAAAAAAAATTGCGTTGAATTAAACTGAGAAGGGTCATAGCACTTGCATTTTGTTGTCCTACTGCTAGTTTAACTGCTTCTATTGTTCTCATTTGTAAGTCGCTTTGTGCAAGCTCTTTGAGTCAGTATCCATACACCTGCATGAAATGACTAACAGACAAGAACGGTTTGACCTAAAAATATCAAAATTGAAACTACTGCGGAAAAAAAAGACACCTACATCTTGGATGCCCTTCAGGTAAGCTAAAACATACCAAAATTTAATTTCAAAGTGAACTATCCCTTTAAAGGTATAGCGGAGGATCTTTCCGAATTTTAGATAAGTCCCGCCCTCTCCACTTTTTGAAAAGTTTGATTGATTCACCAGAATGATTGACAATTAGGAGGACCAATAGTATAGGGTATCCACCCGGAAGTAAAAAAAATCCTCCGCTATACCTTTAAATTTCCATGATATAAGAGGGAATTTTTATTTGCCTGGCCTTACACATAGATATCAATGACTGTATGTAAATGAATGAATGTTAATGTAAATGTATCAGTTTATGTGGTTGATTAAAAAGATCCTGATAGGCCTGTACTTGCCTAACAGCTGATCTTCTGTACTGGACACACATTCACAACTTAGGGGATCCACAGATTAAAAAAAGATAGATAAAGGATAGGTAGCATGCCTATAAAAGAGAGGGTTTCTTTCTGGAAGTTGCACATCCTGAATAACCTTCGTGTTCTTCACATCCTGAATAACCTTCACAGCTGAACATGCGTCTGCTTGTCGTCTCGATGCTGCTGGTGTTTGGCTTTCCGTTCATCATGACTGATGTTGTCATCACCGTTCATTCACAAACTGCAGTCAGTTTTTTTAAAAGATCAGCCTCCAAAGATTTCTGGCATTCTGGAGAATTCAGTCTCAATGGATCAGAATCGGTACAAAATAATCTGTCAAAAATATAACAACAATTACAGATTTGCAACTCTACGACACAACAAATAAGATCCCAATATTCTCAGCTTACAAGTATACTGGGCATGCAGGGAAACGACCTGAAAGTCCTAAATGGAGGACAGAGCCACAGGTGAGGTTGCAATTTCCTATTTTTTTTTTTTTCAGTTATGTTTTAGAAAAAATCCATTATTGTCTCTTTTTTTCTTTGTCAATTATCTGTTCTGTAGCTTGAAGATTCAGAACAGGCTGTGGACGGAGACTATCGGAACAACAAAATGAATGTGAATCGTGGACACTTGTTTCCCTGCTGTCATGCAGCTGATCAAGACACTGTCAAATCTACATTCACACTGACCAATGCTGTGCCGTAGTACATAACCTTTAACGGTGGTAGCTGGAGCCGCATGGAGCAAACAGTTAGAGAGTTCATGAATTCTCACTGCAGTGATGAAAAAAAACCCGGGGATATATTGGCCTATGTGTTGACAGGAGCTGTGCCGAACACTAAAACACCACCAGATATATTGAATAACAGAGTCAACATTCCCTCACACATGTGGACAGTGTTCTGCTGCTATAACAGTAAGAGCAACACATGGGTGTCTCAAGCTCACCGGGCTGAAAAGATGAGAGCAAAGAGAAAGGCAAAACTATCAGTGTGAAGACCCTGAAGGAATTACAGGACTTTCTGAAGAGCAACTATAATAAAGAAAGCTCACTGTTTAACGGTGACTGTTTGGATCTTTAGAAGCAGATGCAAGTCCTCCTCTAAAAGCAGATGCAAGTCCACCTCTAGAAGCAGATGGTGATGATGAGCCAGACGTCAAGGAATAATCATAGTGGTCCACTATTAGAAATTTAACAGGAGCATTTTGGGCCTGGATATGTGGCTAGTTTGTCTAAATGTAGAGTTGGTATGAAATAAAAAGAGTATAACAGATTTCTGTTATTAACTCTGACCCTGTTGTTTCTTTGAAAACTTCAAAGCCATTCAAATAAATGCTTTCATATCATGCAAAATAATACTTGTGTCTACAGCTTTATTTATGTGTTGAACATGTCACATCAACCGTCTCAGTGATTTTGGGATAATATAGAAATAGAAATATTGGCAATTATTTGCAAAAGACACAGATCAGGTCACAAAAGAACACTAGGGCTTAACACAATTCTCCAAATGCCATAAGATATATGGGTAACACTTTACAATAATAGTACATGAATAATCATGTACTAATACCTGAATTAATAATTACTTTACTATGAACTAATGATGAGTTAAGACATGTATTAATGAGGTACTAACCTTAATTACGACATGAGTATCATGAATTCCTACATGAATATACCATCTTAACTACGCGTTAGTAAATGCTTGTTAATTAATGTATTAATTAACATTTCGAGGTAAAGTAAATCAAACATGCTCTAGATCAGAAGAAAGATGTACTAATGTACTAATGATGTACACAATGTTAAATTGTTCATAAATCTGACACCATCAATTGTCACATACATCAGTGAATGACACAAGATGTCTTGAAATATTTATATTAAACCTACTCATTGAACACACATTCCGTTTTAAGTGATTCCACTGCTGCCTTCAAGTGTAAAATACCTATACACTAGCATATTCATTAAACAGATGCAATTTTCAAAATTAAAATCAGTGATAGCACAGATGATGGTTATTTTCTGGATTTGTTTACTGTCTTTATATCATAATGCAGTCGGATGTTAGTCTTGTTTGCTGGCTCTTCTTTGGGGCCACTATTGCCCCTTCAAAATTTGTCCACTTTTTTCCTACCGTTCAGTTCCTTCTCCATCTAAATTCAGGCACAGCACCTCTGCTCTTCCACTTCTTTACAAACCACCGACAAGCACCAAATGATATCCGATTTAGAAGAGCTGAATATGTATAAAACATGTGTAATTGATACATTTTTGAAGATTTACTCTTGGAGGACCAAGACAAGAAATTACATGATACATTAACAAATCATGAATTCATGTTACTTTCCAAGTAATTAATGATGAGTTAGTAATGATGTGCCCCTCCAAGTAAAGTCATGACATTATGATACATTAACAAGTCATGAATTCATGTTACTTTCCAAGTCATTCACTGATGTATGTGACAATTGATGGTGTCAAATTTATGAACAATTTAACATTGTGCCCTTTTAATCTTTCTTCTGATCTAGAGCAGAGTTTGATTTACTTTACCTCGAAATGTTAATTAATACATTAATTAACAAGCATTTACTAACGCGTAGTTAAGATGGTATATTCATGTAGGAATTCATGATACTCATGTCGTAATTAAGGTTAGTACCTCATTAATACATGTATTAACTCATCATTAGTTCATAGTAAAGTAATTATTAATTCAGGTATTAGTACATGATTATTCATGTACTATTATTGTAAAGTGTTACCGATATATGTTGCAGCGCTTGTAGTGGTCTGAAGGAACTCGCACATCTGCAGTCTGTGGATTCACAGGTTTAGATGTGTGAACATCAGTGTTAAAGACCATCATCTTTGCTGCTAAGCTATTTGAGAATAGAGGCTGACTGAACTGCAAGACCTTTTTTGGAACTAAAGTTTGCTTTAGAAAAGCATTTACATTTCTACAACCACTTCAGTTTTATCTGTCAAAAATATAGTTCCAGAGAAAAAGACTCCAAAAATGAAGGTTCAAGATATACTTTTGCAACTCTCTATGACACAACAAATATTATCCCTGTTTTCACAGCTTACAAATATACTAGGGAAGAAAAACAATTCAAAACACCAAGAATTCCATAGATGATTGAGCCTCAGGTGATGATTTTCAAGCTGTACTTGATATTTTATTCTTAGTTTTAATTAAATAGCCTACACTGGTCAGCAGGAATAAAACCTGTTTCCCCGGTAACCTCTGTACACAAAACAACAACAGGTCTCGAAATAGCCAATAACCCCGGTAACCTCTGTACACAAAACAACAACAGGTCTCGAAATATTTCTCTCACTTCACGATAGTTTGCCAACATACAAGCTAGCTAGTAGCAATAGTAGTTAGTAGTCCTAAAATGTACAATGTGGTATGGTTACATTTTTCTATTAAATTTTATAACACAACGGTTGTGTTTTTCATGAACCATATTTCTGTTAAAACAACCCTGCCTTTTTTAGAGTGTAACTATAAGATTTGTGTGCTATAGCTAAAGGAATACTGTAAATGTAATGTGCGCTTCTCTTTTGAGTCCATATTATTGTGTGAAAAACAGAATGGAATTAAATCACTAATAATCTGATAATTTAGCATTTTTAGACCATGCAACTTTTGCCTGTTCTGTCACTTTGTATTTCTCTGTTCTTTTCTCCACAATACTTCCATAATGAAATGTCTTCTATCTGCTTTATTGCAGGCTCGAGTATGATACACTGCTTGTGAAGTTCATAATTTGTAAGTTACTTTAATGATAAAAGAGTGTAATAAATGAATAAATGTTATTATATTTTATTACTGCATCTAGTCTGATATTGTTATAATAATAATAATAATAATACATTTTATTTATAGGCGCCTTACATGACACTCAAGGACACCTTACAAACACAATAAAACAATCAACAATAATCAAATACTCATTATTAAAACCTTGGATACCAGTATTAAAATGTAAAAAATTCACAAAAAAGCCTGCTGGAAAAGATGGGTCTTAAGGCGAGATTTAAAAACATGAAGACTTTCACTGTTTCGCACATCCTGTGGTAGCAGGTTCCATAAATAAGGAGCTGCATGACTAAAAGCTCGGGACCCCATAGAAGTAGTGCGAGTTCTAGGGAGAACAAGTGTGAGTGTAGAAGATGATCTTAAAGTCCGAGAGGGAGTATAAATATGAAGAAGGTCTAATAAGTATGAAGGGGCAAGGTTATTGAGTGCTTTGTAAGTAAGAAGAAGAATTTTAAAATTAGTACGATATTTTACCGGGAGCCAGTGCAAGTGTTGTAGTACGGGAGTAATGTGTTCAGCTAGGGGAGTTCTGCTGATGATCCGGGCAAGCCGAGTTCTGTACTAGTTGGAGTTTGTTGAGTACCTTTGAAGGCAATCCAAAAAAAAGACTGTTGCAAAAATCAATACGGGACGTAACTAGAGCATGGACTAGAATTGCCGTGCTCTTTACTGAGAGAGCCGGACGAAGTCAATTGATATTGCGTATATGAAAATAAGCAGAGCGAATGACACTGTTTATATGTGCTTCAAATGAGAGAGTACTGTCCAAAATGACCCCCAGACTTTTAACTTGATTAGATATAGAGACTGGTAAATTGTCAATTTTCACAGATGAACATGGAGATTTCGACAAATTGTTTTTTAAGCCAACTAGAAGAATTTCTGTTTTACTGGTGTTAAGTTTAAGAAAATTTGAAGTAAACCAATCTCTGCCAAACAATCTGAGAGGACAGATGGAGGAAAATTAGCGGAAGGTTTAGAGGACAGATAAAGTTGGGTGTCGTCAGCATATAGGTGGAATTGAATGCCAAACTTCCTAAAAATATTACCAAGGGGTAAAAGATAAATGATAAATAAAAGAGGACCCAATACTGAGCCCTGCGGGACACCTGTATTGACAAATGAAGTCCTTGAGCAGAACTGCTTCAACTGTACAAATTGAGTACGGCCCATAAAGTATGATTGAAACCAAGTCAAAGGGGTACCAATAATTCCAATAGACTCCAATCTGTGCAACATAATGCTGTGTGATATAGTATCAAATGCTGCACTTAGATCAAGCAGAATTAGTATAGATAAAAGTCCAGAGTCAGCAGCTAACATTAAGTCATTGGAGATCTTAACTAGTGCAGTCTCAACACTATGGTAAGGACGAAACCCAGATTGAAATTGCTCGTACAGACCATTATGAGACAGATGGTTCTGGACTTGAGCTGCAACACACCTTTCCAAAATTTTAGAAAGGAAAGGAAGAGTTGAGATGGGACGAAAATTATCAAAGTTACTTGAATCAGCCCCCGGTTTTTTAAGTAAAGGAATTATCACAGCAGTTTTCAATTGAGATGGAACAGTTCCAGAAGTAAGTGAAGAATGTATGATTTCCGTAATTAAAGAAGATAGAGAAGACAAGCAGGCTTTAACCAAGTACGTTGGAATAGGGTCCAACTGACATGTGGTAGATTTACTCTTATTAATAGTATTGATTACTTCTTCGATGGTTGGAAGTTCAAAAGAGGAAAGCATAGAATTAAGAGGTTGATCAGAACAAGGGTTAAATTGACAGCTATCAAGCTTTGTCACAGACATTTGTTGATGAATGTGTTATGATTGTTTTCATAGACATTTGTTATGATTGTGTGAGATATCTGAAGAGAGTTCTAGGTTTAACAAAACAAAGCAAAGTTAGTTTGTTCACCCTAAGATGAAAATGCTCATAATTTGTGTTGTTATAATGCAGTATATTGTTCTTTCTTTTTCAGACCACAAAAGAAGATTTGTTTTTAAATGTTCAGTTCGTGTTCGTCTATTTATATCCATATGACAGTGAATAATGATCAGCATCAAGCTTTAAAAAAGGATACAAAAGTATCACAGAATGATCCTATGCCACATGTGTCATGTATGTAAGGAATAATTGACGACAGGCCGTTGAATTATTAGAAAAATAATGCACACCCGAGGTGGTGATGCGGTCACGACGCGAAGCGGAGTGGCCGTTACACCTCGGTGTGCATTATTTTTCTAATAATTCAACGGCCTGAAGTCAATTATTCCGCTTATACTACAGTTACCACACCTCGAAACATTGTTCAGATTATGTATTTCAAGACGTTTGTAAAGTTTTTGTCATTAAAACGCTCTTGTATGTAGGACTAATTTCTTACGCATGTAATACCATGCCTCCGTTGCTAATTCCAAAACGTCATTTTAGAGTTAGTAACGGAGGTTTGAGCCACTGATAGCAGACTAATGCTGGGGATACACGACTAGCTGACACATTCTCTGACTGTTTTCATCGCAGCATATTTTAAACACCGACTTTGAACACAGACTGAACGCGCTGAACACGCCTTTGGGCATGATCAGTCATAAGTATCAAATTACATTCATAACCGGCCTTATAGTCAG
Organism: Squalius cephalus; assembly: GCF_949319135.1. NCBI lineage: Eukaryota > Metazoa > Chordata > Actinopteri > Cypriniformes > Leuciscidae > Squalius > Squalius cephalus. Next base: position 39,259,796 of record NC_137129.1, on the reverse strand, counting down.
TCCCCGGCTTTATGCAGTTATTAGAGAGAGATGTTGCAATAATGAGACAGAAAAGCATGTGCGTCAATATTATTATTTATTTATTAATTTAATTCGTTTTAATTCGTTCGTTCATTCTTTTTTTTTTTTTTTCATTGACAGACGACAGTAGACTATAGCCAAATAAATGAAACACAAAACCCTTTTAACAAGTGGGCCTATCAATAATTATTTATTTGTTATTATCTGCAATAAAAATCCGTACTGCAGGACTATCCATTTATTTAGCCTATATTCAGTTGAATTTTCTATTGATTATAATATAGATAGGACTATATACTTTATTAAAATTAAACTGCATGTTTCTATTGATTGTGAAGCTAGACATTGAAAATTGCAGATCAAGCGCATGGGGCTAAATGTTTTTTATTGTTATGAATTGTATCCTATTTTCCGTTATTACAGTTAACTACGCGAAGTGATATGGAACTGTAATGCGGCCAAGACCTGCCTGGAACTACTTTAGCTGTGCGTTTCCCTGAAAATAATGCACACCTTAGAACGTTCGTCAACCAATCAGATTCAAGCATTCAACGGCCCTGTAGTATAAGAACTTATATACTATATACTGAAGTGCAATATTGTCCAATCCAAATGTGACACAATGTGGCTTGAAATTATGTTGAAATTTATTTTAAAAGGTTTCAAAATCTGCTGCAGCAAAATCTAAGTGCCAACAATATGAGATGTTATGCTTAATGTTGGGGGTTGTAAATCAATATTAATCAGCCTCATTCTTTACTTTTGGAGAACACAAACATATAATTATACCTTATTTTTTAGAGGTAGTCAAACATGTAGTTGCCCAATTTGTTTGTAAGCGTCATAACTTCATTACTTCTAGTCTGTATTAATAAGGATGACATTGAATGTGACTTCCTTATTCTGAACAAACTCGAGCAGCACTGAAGTCTCAGCGGACACGTCTTCTGTCAGGCTCATGAAATGGATTCAGTCTATGAAAATACTGATTTCACACTTTCACCAGTTGCTTCAGGTGAAAACTGCTCTCGACACGAAGGTAAGGGTGGGATGTTTTCAGTATGCATTTGTTTCTATTTTAATGACAAAAGGTGCCTGGAGGAACCTTTTGGGGTTCTTCACTTTGCCACACCAGCGGAACCGTCTGTAGATCCTCTAGGCACCCTTTAACCCTCTGGGGTCTAAGGTGTTTTTGGGGTCCTTGAGATGTTCTGACATGCCCTGACATTTTTGCTTTTTTCAGTTGCTTATAAACATATTAATGGCAAAAAAAAATTACACACTATTTAGCACAAACAGGGCTACCATGAAATGTGAGCAACAAGAATGTACATGTCTGCATTTTTGAGAGAATAATGTTTATGCGTGGTTATTGAAAAAACTAAAAACTAAAATTTCTGAAATAAGGCCATAAAACACATTCTAAATATGTGCCAATAAGACTTTTGTCTAAAAGATGTCATCGCCTAGTGTTTTTTCTTCAAAATGAAGTGAAAATCACCCTGCCTTATCATTCACTTAACACAATACATTGATTTGAATTTTGCAAAGCACTTTCTGTTTGGAAAGGCCATATGCAGAGGGGGAGTAACGGTCATGCATATGTAGTGGTTCACACCTGAGGAGACAATGGGGCCCGCATACTTAATTAGCCATTTAGGTGAGTCACTGAGCCACAAGAATGCAAGAGCAACAGTTGGAAGCATCTCAATTCTTTTTTATTTTTCCTCATATTGTGCTTGCAATTTGGCCTATAATATCCAAGGAAAACATGTCTAGTAATTTTGCAGTTAATTCTCATACTGTATTTTCAGTTTTGGAATATTTATGCTCTCCCCAAATTTGTCAATAATAAAACACAATAAAAGTTATTTAAAGAAAAGGCTTATATTTACCTTTTAATAGTTTGTTTACATCTACCTTGTAAATATATTTTTTTATTAAAAGGGTTACAATTACAACAACAATTCAAGTGTAATCTTTCTTTGTAAAAACTAAAGTATACATTTTATCATACATATTTCAAAGTTAAGGATTTGATTGATTATTTGATAACTTTATTTTTGACAAAACATATTATATTAAACATAAGCAAATATTGGCAAACAAAAGCTTATTTGAGGTGGCAGATATTTTACATTAAAAATGTATAATCTATCCAAAACTAATCAACGAAATGTTGTCTTTCATATGTCTGTAACATAGGTCTTTCATTTTTATTATAAGAAATATAAATGTTAATTTGCAGTTTAAATCCAGGAAATTTGTTAATGAAAAAATTATTAAAAGTAAGATACAATTGATACAAAACGAAATTCGTTTTAAAGAAAGGATTTGTACTTTCTGTTTTGAGGTCTCTGTGAAAGTTTGAAAGTCTTTTAGTGCTTTTTTTAGAGCGCTCGCGTCCATAATGGAGAACTGTCACGTAATATTGTTTTTTCCTCATACATGCGAACACGAAAAATAAAAGACAAAAGACTTTTAAGTAAAACTTGTAACAACAAAAATCAGTAGAGAGCAGGTCCTGGAGCTACAGTATGCAGACGATTGTGCTTTTGTGGCCCATACACCGGAGGATCTTCAAACTGTCCTTGCTGTGGCGGTGAGGGCGTACAGCAGGATGGGGCTGACTGTTAGCACCACCAAGACAGAAGTGGTCTGCCAATGGAGTACCAATGTCCCACCCACATCTCCTGCATTCACTGTTGGAGATGAACAGCTGTCAGTAGTGCCATCTTTCAAATATCTGGGGAGTTTTCTCTCTGAGGATAGCGGCATCGACAATGAAATCCAGAGCCGAATTAAACAGGCATCAGCTGCCTTTGGGAGACTTCGATGTAGAGTCTTTCATAATGTAGCGGGGCGAGAAATCGGAGGAGATCGACTAGCGACTACGCCACCCTGGAATCTTGCCAGGGACAATACAATGGAATTACTGCTTTAAGACAACACAGGTGCGTTCACAGTAAAGTGGCAGGAGACGTGGATACGAAAATATATATAAATTTTATTCAAGATAAATACTTTATATACAATTCACAAAACACAATCAAGACAGTAGTTACACGCAGTCCAACCGCAAGAAATCTAATCGGCCATGCAGACGCCACCAATCCGTACTTGATGCATCTATAAAATTACAAGTTAACAATCAGACAAATTAACTACGAACAATTACTAAAATCTGTTTCTCTCGACAAAAGATCGCCACACGACCCAGGCGAGAATGACTTAAATCACATACCTTATGGGTACGATCCCTGGGAACCAAACCAGTCAGGCAGATAAACGCATACAAGCAGGGCTCGTCCAGTCGATCGGGAGGACAGCGTGTGCCAGTGGAAACTAAGCACTTCCATATTGAAGTGTAAACACTCATACTGGCCATACTTCTCACTCCAACCTTTGACTGTACACAACAAAAATGTCGCTACAATACAAGTGGATACAAAGTGTAAAACCAATATGACTTCACCTACCAGAGGAGGGACAACCTCAATAAACTGCCAGCCGCAGGAAACTCTCACGCCACTCTGAAAATAGGCTAATGTTAGCTACATTATACCATAGACAACCCAGCTAACATAACACAACATACCTGGATGGCGACCGAATGATGACCCGGGAAGGGGCGGTGACTCGTGACACCATAGCCAGCCCGTTTATATATGCTGCTACAGCCCACTGATAGGAGGACACTCAACGAGTAGACTAACCAACCACATGCAGGCAGGAAGAATTTCATTGGCCCTGCCACAATAATAAGAACCTTCATCCCTCCACAAAGGTCGCCATATACCAAGCGGTCTGTGTCACAACCCTCATCTATAGCTGTGAAGCATGGGTAACCTACTGCTGTCACATCAAGTCCTTAGAGCACTTCCGCATGTGGAGATGGGGTTCGTAGAGATGGGGTTCGTAGAGATGGAGGGGACAACCAGAAGACAGCAGAAGCGAGCCAGGAGAAATGCAGCCATAGCTGCCACTGTGACCAGCACCACCATCACATACATATGCCCCACCTGCAATAGAACTTGTGGGTCCAGGATAGGACTGTTCAGTCATCAAAGATCTCACTGTTAAAGGCGTGGACGTCATCATCGGATTTCGATGGACAACCGAAGAGAAGAAGTGTGTGTGTGTGTGTGTGTGTGTGTGTGTGTGTGTCTGCGTGTGCGTGTGTGTGTGTGTGTGTGTGTGTGTGTGTGTGTGTGTGTGTGTGTGTTGTGGCCACAATTATAATGTTTTAGGTGCCCCCCAGGCCTAATAAAGATTGCTTATTCAACCTTTTTTAAATACAAAAAAATAACAATGTTTGTTTTAATGTTAAAAGGATCTGTGAATGTTTTCAAGCCAAACTATTCTGCCAATTAAATATTTAATAAAATAATCAATGTTGCACTATTGAATCATGCTGGAATTCAGTCATCACATTTGATTTCTAATCACAGGGAATCAAGTTACTTCCTCAAAGCGGACTAAAGTTCTTCTGATCGTCCTCGGTGTCTCTCTTGTTTTGGCTCTTGGAGGTCTGAGTGTTCTGGGGTTCATGTGTGAGTATAATTCTTGCTTGATCTTTGCTCTGATGAAAACAGCCACATTTAAGGCAGTTATACACTTTGTAAGAACAATGGGTCGTACATTAATATTAATATTAATATTAATATTAGCTCAAATGATCTATAGGGAATTTTAATAATTAATCATGAATATGATTAATATTTTGTATGTTACAGTTACATTAATTTATCGCAGCTGAACTAGATTGATATATGAACGATTACCATAATGGGTTATGGTTCGTCATTAATACATCAATTGTTCTTATTTCAGCTCGAAGTTATGGGATAACTTTAATGGAATTAATTTAGTTATCAAACAATCTGTTTGTCCAGCGAACAGATTGTACGTAAGATTAAATTAACTCTCAAGGAAAATTATCCTTCCTACAAACACGAGAAAGAGTATCTTTTCCAGGCCTTGAAAAGACACTCTCGGTGTCTGCAGACTAAAATTAGGTTACTTAAATCGTAGCCTACCAAGATAAAGCATATAGCTAAGATCGAACATTTCAGGGACTAAGTAACATGGGCAATTAAATCAGAGTCAGTCAATATGGAATTTAATAATTGGACCAATACATCGAACTAAGGAATATATCAAACTACACAATACACACGGATTATATGTCTATGTACATAAAATACAGTTAAACAATACAAGATAACGAATAACGAAAATGAGAGAGAGAGAGATAGATAGATAGAGAGAGATCGGAAGATGCGAGAGATGGAGAGGATGAGCGAGCGAAAGTGAAAGCAACCTGTGCGATCAGAGAAAGCACAGTTTTAGGCAGACTCACAGACAGCAACCTTTTGACAGACAACAAGGAATCAGATCACCTTGAAAAAGGGAAGATACAACCTTAAACAGCATTTAGATTTCGAGACTTGCATGTGGTCTGTTGTGGTGCTGAGGCAGGCGCGCGCGCATGGGCCTTTGTTCTCTCATGCGTCTTCAGGTGAGCGCGGCCGCGGGATTTTCAAAAGAGTCTTTTCTTTGAGTTGAAGTTGCTTGCTGCGTTTGCTTCGCTGAGTCCGAATACGAAAGAATGCTCCCTAAAAGGGAGCCATGGGTCTTCTGAAGAAGAGGGTTCGTAAAAGCAGGAGAGAGAGTGAGAGGATTTTCTGAGTCGGTCTTTTATGGACAATATGGGTTGACGCCTCTGTTCGCGCGAACAACCAATGAACGTCCAAAGGTACCCTATAGGGTACAAATGGATATGAAGCTTGAGGAACTAAACACGGTACACACCTGATTTGTCTAACCTTATTACCAAAGTTTACCAGAATACACAAACTACACCACGTAAAAGAAAAATTATGAGATGGGAAATTACATCCATGTTTACATTTCTTCGGTGGTTATGCATATAGAAAATTTAGGATTTAAGTAGAAAATGTAGGATTTAAGTAGGAGTAAAGATTACCACGTTAATTCTGCTCCACTCCTAAAAACCCAGTTGACATTCCATTAGGCAATAAAACAGCAAAGTGGGGGAAGGCAATTGCCAGAGAATATTGTTGAACATTCTCTAACTAAAACACTATTGATTAAAGAATACATTTCAAAACCACACCTTTATTATAAAGCCAAACTAAATCACACATGCCTAATGTAATTGTACATAAATTAAAGTATATTCTATCCTAATTTAAACACAAAGGGATGTTTGTGTGTGTGTGTGTGTGTGTGTGTGTGTGTGTGTAGAAAGTTTCAAGTTTCGTTATCTCTCTGTGGTCCAGAGAGGGAAAGGGGGGGGTTTGGAGTCCAGAACTTATCCTCCAAGGTGCAATTTAGGTCGTAAAAGTCAATTTGTTCCAGTCTTTATGGAGCCTGGCGTATGATTTGTAATTTCGAAGTCAGGAGGTTACAAGCTCTGATAAGCTTAGCAAAGAACGTTTTGGGCAGGAATGTGCTTAGAAAACACAGAGAGTCCGAATTTGTTAATTCAGAATCAAACGAGCGAATGATTCAAATAGCCAATGTTGTTACATATTCCCCCTTTTCGTCTGATGAAGTCCCTGCATGGACATCATCGGACGACAATCATCACAATGGTCACATGGTAGGTGAATCATGACAGTCGTGTAGCAGGTGGATCATGACGGTAGGAAGGCAGGTGGTTCTTGGAGCTGAGGATTCAACTCGATGAGGTTCGGCGTGGTCTCTGACTTGACACCCCCTTTTCCGGGGATTCCGTCTGAAACCTTTGGACACAGCTTTCGTGAGCTTGGCTGTATCGCATCTCGTTGAGTCTTCTGTACAGGATGGAGGCCAACCTAGTGTTAGGGTGTGGCTGATTACCTGCAGAGGTGCACAGCCCAATGTCGGCGGCGGTCCCGGCTTGGACCGCAGATGAAGTGTTCAGAACAGGTCGTCGAGACAGTGCTCGGAGGGCTGTATTGACAGGAGCAATGTCCATGAGTTGGGACCCCCTTTTCTCACTACGGAGTTCCAGTCCTGGATTCAAGGTGACGTTGAAGTCTTTGGAGGATGGTAGTTTCAGTGCTGTCTGGTACTCTTTGCTGGGAAGCTGGTACCATGTCAGGCCATCAAGGTGTAGGATGACACCTTTCAGTACTTGAAGTCCCATTTTCTGGTTGAGCATGTTGACACGGCTGGTTGTGTCATGCTGGTCGTGAGTGACAGTGGCGGTGTGCACAGGTGCGTTAGCACGCCACCTTTCACCTGCTATCTCTGCTTGTGTGTGGGTGACTTTGCTGACCAGGGGGTGCAACCCGCAGATTTCTTCAGCGTTGTCTCTGAGTAAGGGTTTGCTAAGGCAGAGATAACAAATGTCTTTGGTCATAGTACACAGGTGTAGGTTTGGAGCTGAGTACCGTTGTGTGTCGCCATCGTGGTAGGCCACCACGTCTGGAGGGCTTATCTTGAGGTGGGTGTTGTTTTCCCAAAACCTGACCTTGCAAATGTCTGTAAGTCTGTAGACTTGGCTTGACTCGATGATAGGCGGATTTAGGGGAAGGCCCACTTCTCTCTGCTCGGGATCGACGCAGAGTGAGATGGTGCTACCCAGAGAGTAGGCCAGGTGTTTTTGTAGAAAGTCAGCTGGCGTGTTGATGGCGGAAACCAGCACAGTTAGCATCAGGCTTAGTATCAGGTATGGTGGGATTACACCTGTGGCTATGCTGTCATTGGAGGAGCTAACCTCCCACAGCATGTCTGTCGTTGGCACTGTAACCAGCTGAGTCTGGACAAAGTCACTCTGTAAGACAGTAAACTGCGGCTTCATGGAGTTTGCGGTCTGGGTCGCTGCATTTACACTGGACACACCAATGTTAAACAGAGTTCTGGCAGCAGCTCCGGTTCTGAGCAATGCTCCCAGGAACTGGCTGGAGTGGTGGTTGGTGCTTAGGAGTCCCGATTGTGCAACAGTCACTTTCTCAAGTTGGTTGAACATGTGTTCGACCTTGGCCTCGGCGTGAGAGAGGGAGTCCTCTGTCCGTCGGACACTTGTCCAGATGTATTGGGCTACGGAGCTGGGGTGGTGTGCTCTGTAGACCGGGCGGGGCTGGATGAGTCGAACATGCACTTGCTGGGGGTAGGTCCTGCCGTCAGTGATCTGGGGTCTCGGTCGTTCTCTCGGTGACAGCTGTCCTCTGGTTGGCAAACAGTACAGCATGGCGAACCACAGCAGCAACCTGGCACAGACAACAGGGAGAGAGAGAGAGAAAGGGGAGGAAGAAGCCAGCAAGGGTTGTCTTTGATTGGACAGGGCAGTCTTTTTACTTTGTGGGCGGCGACTGGGTTTAGTTCGCCTTGGCCCATGTTTTGCCACATCTTGCTGTCGGCTTGTCGCTTGCTTCAGTGTCTCGTCAGTGTCCCTGGTGTTGCGTTGTGCAGCACATGATGCGTTATAGATGAACATTAGCAGTTTATCCCCCTTTGTGCGCCGTGGCAGTACAAGCCTTGGCATTGTGATGTCAATCGGTGCACAACTCATAATGTTGTTCTGTACGCGCAGCATGTGCGTTGTGTTATGCAGTGGTCTGAGGCACTGGTTGTCAGTGAGGTCAGACGGCATGCGAGGGTGGTTGGAGGGTTTTGAGAGGTGGGCATTTAAAGTCTTTATGTGGATGTCAGAAACCCGCATGTCAGTTATGGTTGTCTTTGCAAACAGCGGAGCCAGCGTAAGCGGCTCTGAAGTAGGCAGTTGATCTTGTAAAGTTCTTATGCTGTGTGTAAGCTTTTCAACCTCTAGGGTGGGTGGGTGGGTTGAAAGTGACCACAGCTTGTTGTTTAATGCACCAGGCTTGGCACTGGCTTGAATGAGGTCATGTCGCTGCAGGTCAGTCATGACATTGAGGCAGCAAGTGTCAAAGTCTTTGGTGGGCTGTAAGGTGCAGGGTAGCGGATTCGAACCTTCAGTTGGTGCTGAGTCTGTGTCTTGCTGGCTGGCTGTGGGAGTTCCCATGAACTCTGTGACCTTTGTGACCTGACCGTCTGGCTGTGACTGGAGGGGGCAAAGTTCTCGTACTTGAGCCCAGACTTTGAGCTGTTTCAAGTCCAGTAACGGTTCAAAACGATCTAGAAGGTCTCTGCCGATGAGGAACGGAAAAGTGTCCATTTTTGAGATGAACACGGGATGGACTAGACTCAAAGGACCAATCGTCAGGTGAATGTGGGCTACCTGTTCGAGCCGGATGTCATGTTGACTGTATGACTGTACGTTCAGTTCACAAGTTTGAGGTGTAAGAGTTCGGTCTTGTCTCTTAGCTTCAAATTGGAGTCTTTTGAAAAGTTCATTTGAGATCACCGTAATGTCTGATCCTGTGTCGATCAGGGCTTCCATGCTCACTTCCTCTTCCAACGTGATGTTCAGGTAGAGTTTTTGGGCCACCCCCTTTTTGATTAGGTTGCCCAGGAATGTTGGCATGGCAGGTGTGACGGTCGTTGGGTGGTTAGGACCGGTCTCGTGTAGCTTGCTGTGGAGGCAGTTAGACAGAACAGCGTTTTCTGGTACCTTGGTATTTTGGTACCTGGTGTGAGGAGGTGTGCTGTTTCGTTCATGGTGTGCAGCTGTCAGCTGTGGAGCTTTGGTGATGCTGTCACGTTGTGATGTGACAGTTAGCTCTGTGGTCTGTGGATGATGAGCAGTGTTCGGGGTGCTTGGCTCAGTCAGATGGCGGTCAGACGGTTTGGTTTCAGTTCTTATGCTTAGGCATAAGATGTCTGGCTCGTCCTTCTTGTCTTTCTTGCGACGTTTCTGGTGAAGAAGCTCTTTCAGCACCTTTAGGATCTCTGCTGTCTCAGATGTGGATGCACTGTGGTTATCTGATGTGAGCTCAGGCTTGAGCTTACCAGTGTCGTGTCGAGAGTGGTTCCACTCTCTGTCGGGGCTTGTTGTCCTGGGCGGTGGAGATCGGCTCTTCTTGGGTCGCCGGCCGGTTTCCCGGAATCTTTTAGAGCGCTCGCTCTGGTGCTTTGGACGAGCACCACTGCGATTGTGTTGCCCTCTGCTGGTTTGGAACGGTCGTGACTCTCTGTAAAAATGTCTGTGACTGTGGTGTTGTGGGACACCCTCTAAAGTCAGTTTTGAACAGTGTTCAGAGACAGAATAGATTGTGGGGTTTTTCACAGTCTTTTCAGAAATAGTCTTTTGCTTGGTGTAAGCTTTATGGGCTAAGTCACGCAGCTGTTGGGTAGACATGGCCCGTGCATCGGCCAAAACCCCAATATGATGGGATAAGGTTGGATGGAGATTCCGCAGGAAAAGAGTTCTAAATGTAACATCCTGTTCCATCCCTGGCTCATTCTGTGCTCCGAAGAAGGCTTGTCGGAGTCGGTTGTAGTAGATCTGGGGGTGTTCACGCCGACCTTGTTTGAGGTCTACAGCAGCGATGAAACCTTGATCGGAGTCTGGATCAGAGAATTCACTGATCAAAGCTTGCCGTAATTGTTGGAAGTCCGTTTTGACAGCCTGTGGTTGACGGTCTAGAAAACTACGAACATCACTACTAGCCGTTATTCTTAACAAATACAATTTGTCCCAAGCCGTCATGTTGGCGACAGTTTGCACGTGAAAGTCAATGTCTCTTAAATAAGCATGAATGTCATAATGTCCTGCAGAATCTGGATTAAACATAGGAATGTTTCGGGCTATCTTGTCAAGTTCTCGGGGGGTCGTGCCGTGGTTAGTGGCATGGGTTTTCTGAAAGGGTCCTCCCCCTTTCGCTGTTGACAGATGGTCTTGGAAGCTGGCTGGTGATGTCTTGAGCGGTGGGCTTACATCTCCCTTTTCAGCTCTGGGTTCTTGGCTGAAAGGTGCGGACCAGCTGGTCAGGGGAAACTCTGTGATGTGCGTTTCTCCGTTCCAGCCACTCTGCAGTCTGTAAGAAGGTTTCAGTTCTGCATGAACAGTGTCAAGTTCATCTTGGAGCTCGTCTCTCTGCAGAGTAAGCTCGCTGATTTTAGCTCGGGCCGTTTGCAAATGTTTTTCGCAGGCCCTGGCTTTAGCGTCTCTGTCTTTTATTTCAGTCTCTGCTCTTGCAAGGAGAGCTTCACCTTGTTGGAGTTTTTTGTCGAGTTCTCTTCTGGTTTCTTTCGCCGACTGTTCTCTTTGGTCTGTGTCAAGGCGAAGATCTTGCAGGGTATATTGAAGTCTTTCTACTTCTTTCTGTAGCTCTGGATCTGTGGCGTCCTCTTTCTCGCGCTGGTACTGGGTCTCGAGGAGGAGCTGATCTAGACGGCTCTGGGTTCTGGCCTGGTCCTTCCGGGCCTCGTCCGCTTGAAGCTTTAGCGCTGCGGCTTCCTGCTCCAGGTCGATGTTGCTCCTTTCGCTGAGCTGTGCTTGGGCAACGAGATTGTGGGCGACGCTTCCGACGATCCTGGCCCAGTCTTTGTAGTTGTAGCTCTGTGTCGGATCCTGGGTTATCAGCTTGTCTAGCTCGGCGTCCAGTTGCTCTTGGCTCCGGTGCTGCAGGTCCTCGGTACCCTCGGGCAGGAAGGGGGTTGTCATTGCTCTCAGCCATGTCGAGAGGTTGTTCCAGCGAACTACAGGGCTGGATGAGCGGGACATACTGGCTTACTGTAGGCGAGAGAAACACAGCACACACACAGAGACCAATGCAAGTTCGTTCTAAGGCTAACGAGCTATGCTAATACGGCTATGCCGTCTATTAGAATTTGGGCTAACTGATGCAGACAGTTAGACTGTGCCAATTAACTCGGGTCGACAAAGGACCTGAAATGGAGATTTTGACAGGCAGTAGCCTGGCGGGTCACGTGTTGTGACGCCGGCTCTGGTTGTCGCTCTACTTATTCAGTTTTCCTTGGTGGCTCTCACAGGTTACTGTCTTTAGGTGAACTGAAAGAAACAAATCACAACAAAACAAAGGATAGAAAAGATCAAAGTGAAACAAAACACTAGTGATGACTAGGTCTGGAATTAAATGAAACAGAATAGTAACACGGTACGTGTTAGAGAGGATAACGAGACCTAAGCTATTACCACTGCTAGGGTTTAAGATAGGGCCAACAGGTGAGTGGGGCTATCGGGGCAGGAAGCCTAGGAAGAGGGTGTGGCTTGGAGAGGAAAGGTGGGTCAAAACACTTAAAATATATCCGGGGGAATATCTAATATTCTGGGGCTTATACTAAGTGAATGGGTTTTATCACATTTAGTTTACCTGATGTGAATTGAGGCCACTCAGGTGGAAACCAGTGGCTCGGTCAACCTCTCCGACGGTTCTCCAACACTTGACCGCAGTGCCCTCGGGCAGCCTCGTCTCTCGGTACCACGGTGTGCCCACTCAAACCACTCACGACTTTAAACACAAAGTGGCAACGCCAAGGTGTCAATCATCAGACGGTACGGAAAAATTGAGTTTTCCTCGGAACTCTCCTTTCGGAGTGGTCCTTTCAGCAGACCCCAGTTCGAGTGATTGTCTCAAAATTGCCTTGTGTGCCGCTGGCGTTGACTTAACCTTTTGGCGGGCCAAATTGCTGATGTTGGTGTGGCGTGGCACATTCGGTGGTACGAGATTCGGAGGTGTCCGAGACTCACGCACGGCCAGCGTCAGGTAGCGTCGGACAGGTGAGCTCGCTTGCCGGAGACCAAGCAGAGATGGCTGTCAGATCACAAAGGGAGTACTACAATAAATACACAGAAGGATGAACAAGGGAAACTTAAAGTGAATTAAGGCTTGCTTGTTTAAAACCAATTGAGTAGTTATGTATGTAGAAAGGAGAGTCAAAGGTTTTACTAAATAATGATAAAACAATAGGAAGTTATGATAATGTTAATTATCAAAATGACCTAACCCGAAAGAGAGAGGAAAAAGAATAAAAATAAAAATTGAAAATCAAATTCAAAATGAAATGGCAGGATGAACCCAGGAGAAGAGGCAGGCCGCAGTAGTGGGTTTTCACCACAAGGGGGCGTGCTCCCTCTCTGTGCTCAACCTGGCAAATCGAAAACTTAATTCAAATTAAAAATTCAAAACTGAAAAAACAACAACAAAAAAAAAAAATCGGAATGATATCCTATAATAATCCAGATACACTAAAGTATCAGTCCTATTTATAAAAATAATCAGGAGAGAAAGACGATATAAAAGAGTGAAGGGAGGAAAATAGTGATGCCGACTTAGTATCCACAAGGCCACACGATGGTGCTGTTTCCTCCAAGTGAATATCAGTGGCTGAAATAGAAACTCAATTTAAATTTGAAATTCAAAACTAGTTTAAATAAAATTTAAATGAGCATGTAAAGAAAGTCTAAAAAGGGAGCTCATAATCATATCCTATAATAAATTAACGATAACAGTGAAGTATCATTAATAACTATAAAAATAATCAAAAGAGAAAAGTAGAAATAAAACAATTCATGACAGGATTTGAAAAGAGAGAAACGCGAGCTGAGTGAACCGGCCTCGCGGGAGGGGGCCACTAGGTGCCGTTGTTTCCTCTAAGTGAATGCTGGGCTGGGATTTAATTTAAGTTTTAATTCAAATCTTGTTTGAACCAAACTCAAAGTAAATGTACCAGTCGAAAGCAGGAAAATTGTCTAACACGAAATAATATTTGCGCGAGCAAAAGCTGTAAATGCAAATTATTATTGTGGTTTAGACCATAAGTTCACTAATCGCAGGGAGAGTGAAAATAGCAGGAACAGAGAGCATGCCGGAACAATAAATCTATCTGTTAATGTACACACGATGGCGCTGTTGCGCAGAGTGACGTCAGGGGGCGAGGCGCAATCTTTGAGAGCTGCTGAACACTTAAAGGACACCCTCTGGTGTTAGTCAGCGGAATTACGACTTTCAGTGATTCAAAATCTGAGAGCATTTACGCGTAGATTTTCTGCAACAATCACAAATTAGACAGAGGTCTCGGCGGACCTTTTGGTGCTATTAATACTGCACAAGAGAGTATGGCGGGGTTTCTTCGCCGCAAATACTCAAATGTGGACAACAGGAATTGTACGTCTGTTGCACTCCCATACGCACTTTATCAAAATAGCACTTTATGATTTAAGTGTGTTGGTTTAAAAATTGGGTAGCTAATCCATTTTTTCGACCAGGAGTTTTATCGTTAATTTTTGAATATCACTGTGGTTCACCACAAATTCAATAACGACATTTGCATGCAAGGCCTATGTTTAATAAGGAATCTCGCTTAGAAAACATATTTATTAATACCGGTAGTACGCACGTGAGAATTCTTCGTTCACAGCGATTTAAAACAAATATTAGAAATGTATCAACTGCAGAGATATTTCTTCATCTCTTAACAGGACATTTGTAATATTAAATACTGCAGTGTACGTAGCATTTAACAGTGCTAAAATCGTCTAGGCATATTTTAGCAACTTGTTAAAATGTACGTTAGGCCTACTGACTTCGGCTTTTTGCCTTGGACAGTTAGGAGTGAGTTCGCGTTAGCGACTTAACTCACAAATTCATAATTTCATAATGCGCAAAAATTATTAATAACCATATAAACAGACTGAAACTGAATATTGCCCATAAACAAAGTTTGAAATGCGTCGCGTTCTCCACCAAAACTGTAAGAACAATGGGTCGTACATTAATATTAATATTAATATTAATATTAGCTCAAATGATCTATAGGGAATTTTAATAATTAATCATGAATATGATTAATATTTTGTATGTTACAGTTACATTAATTTATCGCAGCTGAACTAGATTGATATATGAACGATTACCATAATGGGTTATGGTTCGTCATTAATACATCAATTGTTCTTATTTCAGCTCGAAGTTATGGGATAACTTTAATGGAATTAATTTAGTTATCAAACAATCTGTTTGTCCAGCGAACAGATTGTACGTAAGATTAAATTAACTCTCAAGGAAAATTATCCTTCCTACAAACACGAGAAAGAGTATCTTTTCCAGGCCTTGAAAAGACACTCTCGGTGTCTGCAGACTAAAATTAGGTTACTTAAATCGTAGCCTACCAAGATAAAGCATATAGCTAAGATCGAACATTTCAGGGACTAAGTAACATGGGCAATTAAATCAGAGTCAGTCAATATGGAATTTAATAATTGGACCAATACATCGAACTAAGGAATATATCAAACTACACAATACACACGGATTATATGTCTATGTACATAAAATACAGTTAAACAATACAAGATAACGAATAACGAAAATGAGAGAGAGAGAGATAGATAGATAGAGAGAGATCGGAAGATGCGAGAGATGGAGAGGATGAGCGAGCGAAAGTGAAAGCAACCTGTGCGATCAGAGAAAGCACAGTTTTAGGCAGACTCACAGACAGCAACCTTTTGACAGACAACAAGGAATCAGATCACCTTGAAAAAGGGAAGATACAACCTTAAACAGCATTTAGATTTCGAGACTTGCATGTGGTCTGTTGTGGTGCTGAGGCAGGCGCGCGCGCATGGGCCTTTGTTCTCTCATGCGTCTTCAGGTGAGCGCGGCCGCGGGATTTTCAAAAGAGTCTTTTCTTTGAGTTGAAGTTGCTTGCTGCGTTTGCTTCGCTGAGTCCGAATACGAAAGAATGCTCCCTAAAAGGGAGCCATGGGTCTTCTGAAGAAGAGGGTTCGTAAAAGCAGGAGAGAGAGTGAGAGGATTTTCTGAGTCGGTCTTTTATGGACAATATGGGTTGACGCCTCTGTTCGCGCGAACAACCAATGAACGTCCAAAGGTCTGAAGCGGGAAAAATGTCTTTGTCTCTGGGGCCACGCCCACTCGGATGAGTCATGAGGAGATGAGCTTTGAGCTGTTCGGCTCCCGAAATATGAAAAAGTGTAAAATAATGCACATTACTTCATTCTGCTATCGAAATTCGACTCTGTTAGATTGAGAGAATTTCAACGATATCACACACGTCATATGAAGATTAAGAAAATCAAGTTACATAAGATATGCATATTTACAAGCATTTTAAAGTTCGTTACATGTCTAGAAATAAGATTTACCCAAAATGTGTTGTACCCTATAGGGTACAAATGGATATGAAGCTTGAGGAACTAAACACGGTACACACCTGATTTGTCTAACCTTATTACCAAAGTTTACCAGAATACACAAACTACACCACGTAAAAGAAAAATTATGAGATGGGAAATTACATCCATGTTTACATTTCTTCGGTGGTTATGCATATAGAAAATTTAGGATTTAAGTAGAAAATGTAGGATTTAAGTAGGAGTAAAGATTACCACGTTAATTCTGCTCCACTCCTAAAAACCCAGTTGACATTCCATTAGGCAATAAAACAGCAAAGTGGGGGAAGGCAATTGCCAGAGAAAATTGTTGAACATTCTCTAACTAAAACACTATTGATTAAAGAATACATTTCAAAACCACACCTTTATTATAAAGCCAAACTAAATCACACATGCCTAATGTAATTGTACATAAATTAAAGTATATTCTATCCTAATTTAAACACAAAGGGATGTTTGTGTGTGTGTGTGTGTGTGTGTGTGTGTGTGTGTGTGTAGAAAGTTTCAAGTTTCGTTATCTCTCTGTGGTCCAGAGAGGGAAAGGGGGGGGTTTGGAGTCCAGAACTTATCCTCCAAGGTGCAATTTAGGTCGTAAAAGTCAATTTGTTCCAGTCTTTATGGAGCCTGGCGTATGATTTGTAATTTCGAAGTCAGGAGGTTACAAACGAGCGAATGATTCAAATAGCCAATGTTGTTACAACTTATACAAGAGTTATGGTACATTGATTTCCTGTGGGTTGCAATTGTTAACACTTGACAGATATAAAGCTGCTAAAAAAATTACCCTGAGGAACAAACAGACTTTCATGGACTGTACTAAAACAACTTCTCATTTTTAATTGGTTGCTTTGTTTATTAATGTTTAATTGGTTTCTTTGTTTATTAATAAAATGGTGCATTCCATGAACTATTATCCATGAACCACATTATTAGATCGTTTTCTAAGGCTGCTCAATACTGTATATTAAAACAATCATAATATATCATATCATAGTGCTATCATTTAGAAACCTACACTAACACATGAGAAAACATCAGTATCTATATTTATCTGTATTTATTCTAAATATGTGAACTGTTGTTCAAAATAAAGGTTTAAACCCTCGCTCTGAGTTTGCATGTTTTGATGTCCACATGTTCTTTTTCAAAAAAAAAAAAAAACAGTGACTGTAGCATTTCTATTATAAAGAAGTCGTCAAATAGTAAAGATGACCTTGAATTAAATATTGTTTGGCCAATAAGAAACAAGTATTTGATCTTGCTGTAAAGTGTAACAACAATCACCAGGCCGCTGGCAGATTTTATAATCACGGATTCAACAACACCATCCCTGCGTCTCAATGTCCATACTATCCATCCTAAACAGTAGGTGAGATTAAAATAAGTGTGTCCCAAAGCATAGTATGTTGAAAAGTGTATGCCAGAAGTCCCAGATGGTCTACTATTTCCGGTGGATTTTTCGAAGTGTGGATCCCTGCACAATCTGAAGGCTAATATTGCCCACAACCCATTGCTCTTTGGAGGAGGAACTACAACATGAGTAAAAAAGTGGTAAAAAACTACAAAACATGGCTGATGTGCGCGACGACGGTGGGAGGTTTGGATAAAGGTTTGAGTAACTAATCAAAGTTTAACCTGATAAAAAAAAAAAAAAATATATATATATATATATATATATATATATATATATATAGCCTTTATTTAATGTTATTTGGGTTATATTTAATATGCAATAACAATGTGGATTTTTATATATTTATATATATTAACTTTTAAATGCTTCATTATGCATTAATATGATGATAGTCTCCGCATGAAATACCCCCGACAGCAGATCAACGTGCTACTGCATGTCTCTCCGATATGGTAGGAAATTAAATTAAACTAGAAAAATGCATTTCCGGAGGAACTGCAAAGTGTGCTTGCTCGGGTGCAGTGCACTAATGTTAGCAGGTAGTGGATAAGGGTGTGTTGAAGTTTGCTTGATCTGAGAATTTCAACAATAGTACTTTTTTCAAAATTGTGCAAAAAGGTGAAAAGTTATGTGCATTAAGAGACATGTCTGCAATGTAGACTAGTGCCAATGGCATTGTTTATGTGACTTGGTTGTTGGTTTTGAAATAATTCGTTATGAATATACAGCAGAGAGTGGGAGTGTTTTGGGTGATGAAATAGTATTGAAAAGAAGTTGACAGTCTTCATTTACTGTATCCAATAAGCCAATACAAAACTCACCCAGCTGTTCTGTGGTTGAGTGTTCCCTTTGATTAGGAACAAATTTAGTATCTCAAATTAAGGTCAACCGTAATTAGCGATGCTTTGATTGCTGCTGTCAAGATGGTTGTCCCGCACAAATATATTCGCTTCATCTCAGAGCAAATGATTAAAAAATAAATTCACAGATGCGAGAAAAAAGATGTCAAACTGTCTTTTATTTTCGAATTTAATTCCTCAATCAGCGCTGGACCGCCATTTTCTGTCTTCCGCTGAGCCCTGGCCGTAGACAGATCATATGTTTTACCCTGTCAATGCAGTGGTCTGCGTTGCGCTGATCTTATTCACACTATCGAGTGTAGGTGCAGCATTCTAACATTGAGTCATAATGAGCTGTTTGTGAAGAAATTATCTGCTTCCAAATTATGTCATTTTAATCACAAAATTGAAACATTAAAAAACAATTTGCTCTTTATGGTGTGCGAGTGATGGAGTGCGGCAGCAACGAACCACCTAATCAGGTTGCAGCGTAACAACATTGAATGCTCGGCCGAACAGATTATCATAGCTGTACAGGGCGCCTTATTATTTTTCATCTCCATAAATATATCTAGTAGTAAAGCTAATGCAAGGGCTAGAAATCAATTAATCCTTTGCTGATACTTCCTTGTCATCATGGAGATCGCAGTTCATGGTTGCATTAGCAACGACAGACGCCACGGGACAGCAAGCGCTTGTGGAAAGGAGAGAGCGGCGTGCTCGCGCTTTCCACTTGTTTTTACACATCTAAGGTGCGTTCCATTCGACAGGGTCCATACACAGTGTTCACTGTTCCCCTACTCCCTGAGCACGGTATATCAGTTGAGGTGGACTTCACTGACAATAACTGCTCGAGTCATTTGAAACGCCCTGCAAACGTCATCAAAGAAAGTCAACGACGGGGTCGCGCAGATTATGATATAACATAAATATATATAGGACTACATTCATATTTTAATTTTTATTATTATATTATATATTATATTATATATTTACAATTATATTGCAAAGTGTTACACCAGACCATCATTTGCCTGTTGACTCGCCTACAGGTGTCGCCTCCCCACTCTTCTTCATTCTCTCCTGCAGCAAAGCTTTATATTTACTAATTGCCTCATCTGTCCTCCTCTATTTATGACAGTACATTTTAAAAGTCGTTTGTTTGTATTATTTTTTTTTTATCAGTGTTGTTCAATAAAACCATAAAATCATTTTAAAAGGTATTCACTTTTATTATCACAAAAAATATGATCTGATTACTCGTTAATCGTAAGTGACAGCCCTAGATAAGGAAAATGCACCTGCATTGTTTTGCATTTTGTGACTAAGTCCAAAACAAATACTATTTTTCCAGTCATATTTTGTCACTGAAGATTTCTTAAATAAAGTGATCTTATAGTTGTTGTTTTTTTATTCACTTTGGTACTATTTTCACAAGTAAGGTGTACATTTTCAAAACTCTTAGTACAAAACTCCAAACTGATCACACTTGTAACACAGCTAGTCATTCTTTCAAAACCTGATCTCATGCTTTCATTACAGTTATACACTTTTCAGTCCACATAATTATTGTTTCATACACAAGATTATTGCAATATGTAATGAGAACATTTGGTTTAATCACAGAAACACAACAGTATGATCTTCTTTCAATTTAGTACTGGCAATACAGTAAATGATTTCACTCTATACCATTTGACTGAATCTATACAGTAGTGGACCTTTACAGATGAAGGTTGAGTTACAGTAATTCAGCAGTCTCTACCATGGTAATCTGTTCACAGTATTGCATACATACTGTAATGTAAAATGCTGTATTTGATTCCATCTTTGTCCCTTCTACTGATGCATCTCTGATCAGTCTGATGTTTTACAGTCATTGACTGTTTCCTCTCCCTTATACTCTATTCTGCTTTACAGTATTTGCACAAATGGCAAATGTATCTGTATCTCTCTCTCTCTCTCTCTCTCTCTCTCTCTCTCACACACACACACACACACACACACACACACACACACACACATGCTTGTGCACACACTTTAAATATTGTGGTGGTTAATATCTATAAATCACTTATGTAAAAATAATTCATTACATTTGGTTATCCATATCAGAAATTGCAAACAGAAACTGTGTATTGAATCAATATGAAATCTTTAGGTGTGCCAAATGATTCTTTGATTAATCATTAAGATCAGCTGGATTAAATAATAGACAAATGTATTAAACTGAACAAGAAGAGATGCAAATCAAAAGTTTGATAGTAAGAGCTTTATTAAAGGCAGTTACAAATGAAACATTTATGTAGATGAAACACGTATTTTGTGTTGTGAAAAGGATACTTTGTGATTATGTGTATTGTACTTACACAATTGAAAACATGATGGAATGTTTGAAAAATGTGCACATTTGATGATCTGTTGTGATATTAGCACTGTTTAGAAGAGTTTGGAAAATGTACACCTAACTTGTGAAAATAGTACCAAAGCGAATAAAAAAAAACTAAAAAAAAAAACTAATGTTGTCTCGTTCTCGTGAACCCAATATAGTGTATCATCTCATCTTGTGAGCAAAGTGTATCGTCACATCCCAGCACTCAGTAATCATTGTTTCTCACTGGCTCTTGTTTATAGTCTTAAAGGGGCTGTATGTAAACATGTTCATGTATTAATCACTTTTTTATTGCAAATATATCCACATTGCTATAACCAGATGCTTTCTTAACTGCTGCTTCTCACCACTGATTATTGAGAGGAAATCGTGCAGTTCACTTAACAGCCTACAGTTTTGCTAAAAACAGGGGTTTCTGAATTCTAAATACATCTGCAATTGTTTTTCTCTAATCAGATGTCAGGGTTTTAATGCAACTGTCTGCCCAGGAAACCAACAGCTCAAGTGAGTAAAATATATTCAATGCACCCAGTAGGCCTACAACATTTCATTAACAGTTTGTAAAGAGAATTTTTTTTTTCTTCTTTTTTTTTTTCTTATATATATTATATCAGTCATGGTGAGAGAGCTCACAGGCAACTACACCAGAGTTAGAGAGCAACTGTTCTTTTACAAAGGTGAGCTATTTCTCTTCTAGACACATGACACAGACTTAGACAAAGTGTTTGAACATTTCTGCACATTAAGCCAAACTTTGATTAACTTCAAGATTGTCATGATCTGAAGAATGTTTTATTTTCATATGTTTTTTTATTATTATTATTTCAGCATTCACAGCTCAGTCTTTGAACAGTGACATGAAGTTGAGAGATTGGGGTGGAAAGTTGTATTTCTTCAGCTCTGAAAAACTCACCTGGTCAAACAGTCGTGCTTTCTGTGTTTCAAAAGGAGCCGATCTGGTGACCATAACCAGCCTACCAGAACAGGTAAGACAACTATACTGCACAATGTGATTTTGCACCAAATAAACTAAAATGTTTTATTACAAAATCACATCTCACCACTGAATATTTAGTTTTATATAATTGTGAATTATGTGCCTTTTCTCTATTAGATATTTCTGCTCTCTGAACTTAAAGACTATTACTGGATTGGTCTCAATGATCTGCAAACTGAAGGAAACTGGGTTTGGGTGAATAACCAAACTCTCACTGAAACTGGAGTACAGTAAGAACTCTGTCTGCAATTGTTTGTTAATCAATGTAACACACTGTTCTACTACAGGAAAGAACATTAAAATATTTGCAATAATGGTATATTTTACAACAGCGGTTCTCAAAGTGAGGTCCATGACCAATAGCCAAGGGGTCCGCGAAATAATTTGCTATACCGTAGTTTCCGTATTATTATATATATATATATATATATATATATATATATATATATATATATATATTGATCAATGTATTTATTGTTTTTCCAGATACAGTGTACAGAAGTGGTTCACTATAAAAGTTAATCTTTTCGGTTTCACTGCCGATGCAAAAAGTAGCGGAGGCCAAGGACAGCCCTGCCTGGTTCCTCTTGATAAAGTAAATTGTGAACACTTTTAGAATTAGTTTGGAGAGATGCAGATGGATTTTTCTATAACATATGAACCATGTCATGAAATTGTGGACCGAAATACATTTTTTGAAGAACTGCCAACAAGTAAAGCCATTCTACTCATAGCTTTTTCTGCATCTAGAGAAAGTGCAATCACCGGGGAGTATACTTGTTTGGCAAAGAATACATTCATAAGCCTCTGTATGTTGTCAAAAGAGGACCTATTTGAAGTATTACTCGACAGAATCAGAGGTGGTTCAGAACATCTTTACTAGGGCTTCACATGTTCAATACAACAAACTCTTCCGGCCCACGCACACTGCGTATTACGTACACACGTATTACGTATCACAACATCCCCCCTGTTTAACATAAGTGTGTAAACACCTCAGATAACCAATACAACAACAAAATTGCTTTTTTTTTTTTTTCAATGGGGTGCACATTATAACTATAATGAACAATAACAACTTGTTTGATGACTACGTGTGCAAAATACATATTTAGTGCATATTTGGTATTCTTTTTACTGCTTGACTATTACTTCAGCTTTACACAAAGTCCTTGTATTGGGCTGGCTTGAAAATGACCCGTCCAGACCTTGTGCATGTTGGTCTTGTTGTTTCAGTACCTGTATTGTCTGTTTTTGTATCAAGAGGTTGTGTGATTTTGTTCAACCACATCTTTTTGGGGTGTTTCAGTGAATTGTACCTTTTTCTGGATTTTCTGTGTTTGTGGAGCATACATTTCACGAAGTTGGCTCCTAGTGCGTCTGACTGTGTTTCCATTTGGTGTTTGGATCAGGTAACTTCTCGGCTCCTTGCACCTTTCCACAATAGTCCCTGGGTACCATGTTTTCCTCTCCTTGTCCAGTACTCTAACACTCTGTCCACGAAACAATGGTGGTAAGTCTCTACCGCTACATTGGTCATGGTGTGTTTTCATCCTTGTAACCCTTCTTTCCAGGTGCTGTCTGTGTTCCAGTTTACCTGGATCTGCATGACTTGGTAGGAGTGTGGTGATTGGTCTGCCAAGGAGTAATTCTGCAGGGGATGGTAAATCACTGTCAATGGGTGTCGCTCGCACCTGCATCAGAGCCATTTGTACATCTCCTTTGTGTTGTATTGTTTTTTTGATGATGGATTTGATGTGTCGCACATGTCTTTCAATAAATCCATTGCTTTTTGGGTAGTGTGGTGAACTTGTGATGTGTTTTATTCCCCAATCAGTTATGAGTTTCCTGAAAGGTTGTCCTGTGTACTGCGGTCCGTTGTCTGTCATTATTTCATCTGGTCGACCAAATAAAGACATGTAACATTGCATTTTTTGTGCAACTGCATGGCTACTTACTGGTATGGGCATTTCATCAACTAATGGGTACTTGGAATATCTGTCCACAGTAAGTAGGTACTGATGGCCATGGATCTCGAATAGATCCGACGCCAGGTATTGCCATGGCTTTGTGGGTGTTTTGTGTGGAATGAGAGGTTCTTTTGGTTGTGCATCTTGGTGTTCTACACAGGTACTGCAAGATCTGCACATTTTTTCAATGTCTGTGTTTATCTTTGTCCAATATACACTTTCTCTAGCCAACCTGTGTGTCTTTTCGATACCTTGGTGGGCTGCATGGAGTTGAGTCAGAATGTCGCTGGTCATGGATTCTGGAATAAGCACTTGTCTGCCCTTAAATACAACTCCAGCCTCTATGGCGAGTTCATCTCGGAAAGGCCAATAGCTGCGTAGGTCTTTTGGCAAGTCTTGAATTCTGTCTGGCCATCCCTGATGGATGATTTCTTTTAGCACACTGAGCTTGGGGTCTTTTGCAGTCTCAGTTCTGAGAATCTCCTGTTTGTTTGGTGAGAAGTTTACAATTGCAACAGTATGATGCTCAGGGTCTTCAAATTCGGTATCCAGCCCATCAATGCGCTCATCAAGTTCAATGTCTTCATTGCTTTCGGGGTTTGGCAGGCGGCTGAGAGTGTCAGCTAAAATCATTTGGCATCCAGGACGATACACAATGCTGTAGTTGTATCCCTGTGTTTTGATCAGCATGCGTTGTAGCCTGGGAGGAGCAGCATGCAGAGGCTTTGTGCATATGGTGACGAGAGGTTTGTGGTCCGTTACTACGACAAATGATTTGCCATACAAGTATGTGTGATATCGCTGCATACCATACACAATAGCAAGCATTTCTCTTTCAATGTTGCTGTATCTTGATTGACATTCAGTTAGTGTCTTCGAACCGAAAGCAATGGGTCTGTTGTCTTGCACCAGTGCTACACCAATGCCTTTCTGTGACGCATCTACCTCCAGTGTTAGGGTGGCTGCTGGATTGTAGTACTTTAAGCAAGCATCAACAGTCACTGTTGTCTTTAGGTCATCAAAGCATTTCTGATAATTAGTGTCCCACACCCATGATGAGTCACTTTTCAGCAATCCTCTCAGATCGTGGGCTTTATCAGCAAACTTTGGTATGTAGGGTGACAGGTAGTTTAGCATGCCCATGAATCAATGAAGATCATCTTTGTTTTGTGGTGTTGGCATTTTTTGTATGTCGTGGATTTTGGCTGGATCTGGTCTGATGCCTTTGTCTGTGTACAGGTTGCCAAAAAAAAGATATGCTCTGCTGTTTGATGATACACTTGTCACTGTTAAACACCAGACCTGTTTCTACAGCTCTTTCCATCAGGCTTGTCAGATTCCTGTCGTGATCCTTCTCGTCAACTCCACAAACTGCAACGTCGTCTGCTATGCTGATTACACCATGAAGACCTTCAAGAATTTGGTCCATTTTGGCTTGGAAAAGGTCTTGGGACACACTGAGACCGAATGGTAAGCGTCTCCAGCAGTATCTGCCAAAAGGAGTGCGGAACGTGGTTAGAATCTGTGACTCCTCTTCAAGATGTATCGACCAGTATCCGGCTTTTGTGTCTAGCTTGCTGAACACTTTTGCATTTGCAAATTTTGGGTTTAGTTCTTCCACAGTTGGAATTTTGTGAGGGCACCTCTTCAGGCTTGCATTTAGTTTCTGAGGATCTAAGCAGATTCGAAGTGATCCATCTTTTTTAGTGCTGAAGGCAAGACTAGAACACCAATCTGTGTGCTCTTCAACTTTTCGCAGGACTCCTTGATCGACAAGTTTGTTCAACTCATCTTGAAGTTTGTCCTTTATGTGGATACTGCATTTGCGTGGTGGGTCGATGAATGGATTGGCACCTTCCTTCAGGATGACCTTTGCTGTGCCATTGAAACTGCCAATTTTGTCAAATTGGTCTGGGTATTGCTCTCTTAGTTCTTTGATGCCTTTTATGTGTTGATGGGTACTCACTTTTGTTTGTCGTTCTCCGTGTCCCTTTTTTTCTGTTTCAGTCATCGCATCAACGTTTACCGTTACAAGGCTGAGGAGCTCACTTGCGGGTAATCCAACCACGGCTGGTCCAGGTACATCAACGACATAGAACTTTGCATCTATCCATCTGGACTTTTTGTGTTGGCATGGCATGTTGATGGTTCCAAAGCAGGGAATCACATCACCAGTGTATGACGTTAATTTCACATTGGATGCTGATTTTAGATGTTCCATGCTTTGTGGTGATGCACCATACATCTGCTTGAATGTACGCAGTGGAAGCGTGTTCCAGATGCCCCCGTATCTATTTTCAGGCGAAGCGTGTACCCGTGTCCTTGCAAGAGAGGTGGTTTAATATTCAGAGTTGTGTATGCCTCATCTCTGGGTGGTTTCACATGGATGCTATGCATGCACTTAGAACTGATGGTGATGGAGTAAAAGTGTTGTTGGTATGTATACTCATCGTCTTTAGTGCTGTCTACAGTGCTAATGCTGGACTCGTCTTTGCGTTTGTGTTCTTTCCATGGGCGAGCTTGGCTTTGGTATCTGTTGCGCATTCGTGACTTGCTTCTTCTGCGCTGGCTGGATAGCTCTCTCTGTCGTCTGCTGTTTTTACAGCACTTTGCCCAGTGGCCTCTGTTACCGCACATAGAGCATATTTCATTGTATGCAGGGCACTGCCTTGGCTTGTGGTTTGGCTTGTCAGTTTTGACACGTTCGTCCTCTTGTTACAGCATGGACATTTTCAGTCTGTGGCATACCAAGTTGTTGTATCTGTTCATTACCAGCTGCTAAGGCTTCGTACTTTCGCCCCTCTGTTAGTACTTCGGCAATTGGGTAACCTTTAGGTTTGCTGTATAGGTCGTTTCTTAAAGCATCAAAAGGAGTACTGGCAATGATAAGTTCGACTAAGCGTTCATTGAGCTCATCGTCAGTGAATTGGCATTTCAGTGCTAAAGTTCTGGCTCTAGTCACAAAGTCATCGATGCTCTCATTTGGCTTTTGTCTATATTGCATGAGATGGAGCCTGTGGATTCTGAAGTTCACATTTAGCTTTAGTTGTCCTTCAAAGAAATTCCACAAGGTGTCAGGCTCTCTCTTATTTGCATCACTAAGCCCACTTGCATTTAGTCGTTTTAATCCTTCATCTCCAATTCCTCTACATATTTTTCTAGCTTGCTTTCCTGCATCCGTTATGGTAACACTTTATTTTGATAGTCCGTTTGTTGAGACTTTACTAGTTATTAGTAGCCATTCAGTAGCTTGTCAACAGTGCATCAGTTGACATTCAACAACACTGTTTCAACTGACAAGAAACATACGTTCAACTGACTGCCGATAGACTATAAGGTGCAATTCAAGTGTTAATCTACAGATTTTACGAAAAAGTGCCTGTTGACTGTATATCCTACTCAAGGGGTCTCATGTGCATCAAATTAATGATTATTTTAGCTGATTTAAAAAAAAAAAATTTTTTTAACCATTTGTAGATAATCTGTTGATAGTCAACTAAAGATTACATGTAGTTGCTTATTTGTTGCTTGTCAACAAAGAAATTGTTTATGATCAGTAGACTATTAATAGACATTCTCAACTAAGCGTTAGTAGATATATTTTAGGACTATCTAATTAAAGTGAAAAACAGTTTATATCAGTAGAAAGTCTATAACCTATCAACAGATTAATATATTGTTTATGATCAGAAGATAATATATTGTTTATGATCAGAAGACTATTAATAGACATTCTCAACTAAGTGTTAGTAGATATCTTTTAGGACTATCTAATTAAAGTGAAAGACAGTTGATATCAGTAGAAAGTGTATAACCTATCAACAGATTGCATACCTATACTGACTGAAGTAAAACAAACACTATGGCCAGCACATCAGAGAAAAAAAAAATCAATTTTTATTAAATAAAAAAATACAACCCATTATTTACTAGGATATCACGATCACATCTGAACCATCTGATTATGTGAAAAAAAATATATTGAGCATTCCAAATGAGAAAACTCTCAATAGTCTACATCATTTCAAATGCCCGAGGCCAAGATCAAAAGTTATAAAC
Organism: Squalius cephalus; assembly: GCF_949319135.1. NCBI lineage: Eukaryota > Metazoa > Chordata > Actinopteri > Cypriniformes > Leuciscidae > Squalius > Squalius cephalus. The sequence goes on along the minus strand of NC_137129.1, from coordinate 39,232,074 downwards.
AACAAATAACAATAATTATTAATTAATACATTTAGCCTTTCATGACAGTGAGTTTTACAGAAAATCGCATTTATTAAATGCAGTTTAACGTTATAACAGTTACTCATTTAAGAAATAATCTCTGTTCCTGCTGCAAACTCGCTTCGGAGGATTAACAGACAAGACTATTTAAACCCTTAACAATACCTTCTTTAGTCGTTTAACCATTTTGTAACATATAGTTTATTTAACGTTACGGTGAGACACAAAAGGCGTTTTCTCCTATAGAACCATAATACACCAAAACACAATATAAATTAACAAAATAAATCATTTTTATTAGCAAACGTAACGTTAGATGTAATCCAAATCTTTATAATCCATACGCAAGCAAGAAACAGATCCAAATTCAGCCCTTCATCCACATCCAGTGATCTCCATCTCCATTCTCAGCAGCGACCGTAAATGTCAAATCCACTGATCTATATAATGACTGGATAGCTCATGACGTTCTAAACTGCCAGTAGGCAGTGAAGCCACCGGAAGTGTTCGAGCGGCCATCTTACGATTCCCTACCAGCAGAGGGCTCCAACGCCCGTTATACAGAGATTGGTAGCTCCGACGGCACTTTTAAGATGACCCGCTGTGCAGTAAACAAGTGTAAAACGACGTTCACAAAAGGATGTAGAAAGACTGCCCAAAGGTTGTAATTCAAGCCCTATAAGTAATAATTTATATGCAAAATTGTCGCTATGCCCGTGTTGTTTTCTCCGAGGCAAGAGTAATGCTGCTGCTTCTTCAAAAAACAACGATAAAACAGTCAACAGTAGCCTATAAGAAACCTCAGGGCAGCAATAATCACAATTACGGTAAGTGTCCAATAGCGACACCATTTGACAGCTTCAAAAGAGCTTCGTGCAGACTCCGTTTACCGTTACATTAACCCATACAATTTGTATTATGCATTTCCTGAACATGTACTTGCTAATCAAACACTTTATATGAACAAACTACTAATCTATAAAACACAATCGGCCTTCCGACCTTTTACTATTGTGTCAATTGATGTTGATATGCGCGAGGGAGAGAGAGCATACAGCGCTCGATCGTGTTGTTTGAAGGCGGTGAGAATGCGCGCGCGCGCGCGCGGCCGGGGCTCTCTCTCTCTCTGCTTGTTCTTATGCGCCCTGTCCACTGATCTAAATTATTCGTTGTTACGACGACTTATTTGTTCCCTCGTTTTAATAAATCGTGGACACGTTGAACTAATTCCCTCATTTTGATTTAACGAATTACAACGTGGCCACAAGATAACGTGCTGAGGTATTATTAATTCGTGGCCACGAAACAATATTCACCTGAATATTCACCAATTCATAAAAATATAGGTGTAGTGGGTTGGTAGTGGGGATGTATATGTGTTTTTTTTTAGTGTGATTGACGTCATGGCAGAATGCCTTTAGCGTAATTTCCGCTTAAGGAAGTTAAAAGAGGCGTGGCACATTATTGTGGGAGACGCACATGGTTGTTTGGCGTGGCATTGCTGTATGCGGGAAGAGCTTTTGAATCTGCATGCCGAAGGTATCGCCTGCTAGTTTATGCTGCCTATAATCCCCGGTAACAAACCTGAAATCACGGTCATTCACGTGGAGTGCACGCCTCATACTAATCAGCTTTCCTGTCCATGTTGCTGGTGACGAGGGAGGGTAACAAACCTGAAATCCCGGTCGTCTACGTGGAGTTGTATGCCTCATATTAATCAGCTTTCCTGTCCATGTTGCTGGTGACGAGGGAGGGTAACAAACCTGAAACCACGGTCATGCACGTGGAGCTGTACGTCTCATATTAAGCAGCATCGTGTTCGTGATTTGTGACACATGGTGCAGATTATCCGGCAGCCGATGGCACTAGACCACTGTTTTTTCCCAGTACTTAAAGTTTGTTTATAATTGAGTTTTTGTTTGTATTTGTTTTGGATCAGAAATATTGTAAGCTTTGTTTTCTTTAGTTGATTGCTGTATTGTATATTGTAATTATTATTATTATTATTATTATTATTATTTTGTTTGTTTCCTTTATCTAATTTTGTTTGGCCATTTTAGGGGGCTGGGTATTGGAAGCGGTTATATTTTCCATCTTAGGAGTTGGTGTGATGCAGTGATAACACTATCTTTGGATTGCTGTGGTTGTATATTTCATTCAACACGTGTGTTATAATTTTCCCGGGTTGTACTTATAAAGTGGAGATTGTTGCTTCCAGCCCAAGACTTGTATACCTGATTCAATCTGGTCGCCCTCCTTGTTGTGGCCATTTTATTTGTTTGTATTGGGTGTTTAGTATTTGCTCCCAGTAAATGTTTCATATATGGGAAGAGTCATTTTAAAGAAATAAACAGACTGTGTACCTCACCAGTGCCTATACTTTCATTTAATTGAACAACTTGAGCGAGTTTAATTCCCCACTAATTATAGACGGCGGAGGTCCGCCTTGTTACAATTGGCGTAGTCGTGCAGGGTTTTAGTATTAAGGCTGTGGGTGTATGGTGCACGGTTTTGTTTTTTTGTTTTCTCCTTTTTTTATGGTGTTGTGTACTGGGAAAAGCAGTGGTTGAAGACCTGGATCATCACTAAGGGGCTGGGAGCATCGGTTGGGAACATTGTTCATGTGTTGAGTGATAGACATATTAGGGGTGTCAAAATTAATCGTTTATACGATGCATCGCGATGCAGATGAGGACGATTCGGTATCGGTTCAGTTCAGTAATAGACCATAGCCGATTATAATGTACTGACGCTTTTCTGACGTCATTTGTCGCGTACGTGCTTTGTCGCGGTAGCAATGGCAGAGGCCAGAGGGAGGTGAGGCACGAGTGCGAGAAAATTAAAAATGCTCCAACTACTTTAAAAGCCTACATCTGGGCACATTTCGGCTTTTATGAACAACTTGGTAAGCACAACCTACAGAAGACACGCGCTGTGTGCGCTCGATCATGTCACGCACAAATAGAATATGCAGGAGCAGGAGGTAATACCACTAACTTGATAAACCACGTTTCACCCCGAGCTGTTAACGCCTGACAGAGTCTGACTGCTTTAGAGATGGATGAGCTCCAACGTCACCCGAATCCGTAGCCAAAAATAAATCATCCACCCAAATAATTTTCTCTGATTTAAGTATCCGCACCCGATGGTCAAATTACAATTATTCTGTGTTGTTACGCGTGATTATAAATGGATGATCGTCACCTTCAACAGCGGACTCGGCGACGGTTGATGCGCTCATCTTTAATGGTAACATAATGCACTGATTAATGAGCGCTGCTTTTAAATGAACATTTCTTTAAAACAAAATTTATTTGACAGATTTTCCTTTTCTTAATGGCATAAACAAGCTTTACTCCCTTGAAACTTAAACTGGAATGCCACTGTTTCTGTCACTGCGACTTCCCGAACAGGCGAGCACACGCACACACACGCGTGTGTAACAGGTGTCTAAGAATTTAACAGTTAATTAATTAAATGAATTGCTGTTGGTGCAAATAGATTTATCAGAAGATTATAAAATTCGTAAAGGAGGTAGCGGGTTGTGATGAGAAACAACAGACAACACAAGTTAGATACGAACTGGTATGTAATTTGATTTACAGTGGGAATTATAAACAGTAATTACAATATCAGGCAATAATACAAATCTCAAGCATGAAAATCTCCCCTTGAGAGTGCACTCTTCTTTTACCCCAAAAAACATACACAGACAGGTGATTGAAATGACAAAAAGAAATAAAATAAAATGCAAATAATGGAGTGGTTTCTTTCTTTCTCTAAAAACGTGTTTTTTCTCAACACGTCACAATTATCAATGGTTTAATCAAGCAAGGATCTCAATAATCAAATTTGGTTATGGGTAACCATACACCATAAAGAGTGTTCAGTGCTCTTCAAAAAAAACACGGATCAGTTTCCTATCAGTCCCTGTATTTGTCAGTCAAAATCGACAGGGAACTTAATAGTCTCTAAATAGTAATTGTCTTGCTTAACAAGCAAGACTGGAGAATGAAAGAAAGGATATTGTCCTCTTCTTTATGAATCGTCCTTTCTCTGTAGCAGATTCGGGTGGCTCGCCATCAAACGTGAAATTTCAAGGGATGTCGCAGAAGATCACAATCCGTGGAACCAAGGAAAAAAATAGAAATACAGGGAAGAAGAAAAAACCTGGCCTCTAGAACAATCGCATTTGATCTTTCTCATGCAGGCGCATGTGACCAATAATGGCGCCGGTGAACTCTATATTTATCGTCTTTTGCTTTCACCCAGGCGCGTCTCACAGGCACGCACGGTCAGCAATGGCGTCAGTGAACGAGGAACACCCACGCGGTTCACGGAGTAAAATGTGACTCAATAACATTCACTCAGCTTCTCCATACACTTCACGATATGAAATGAATCAAATTAACGGGTGTTTCTACTTTTCTCTTAACTATATAATGTTATCTTCGATCACGGAGATCAACTCACGTCTTCTCTCCTCTACGTTCAGTTCTCTCTTTTCTCGTTACACAGGTGCGCGCGCGTACACACACACAGCGCGTGGTGACGGAGCATTCTCATTGGTCAATCACAATTCAACTAATAATAATTTAAAACTTCAACAGTTTTACCTAAATCGCTTTTACACATCACTTTTAAACCTTTATTAAGGAAATTAGATGTTAATAAATTGTGAATAAATTACACTTGATCTCCTTTATTTAACCTGGGTTACACGTGCACACATCACTTTTGAAGGAAAATTTTAAATTAAGGATGCGGTGCATCGCGATGCATCGTGATATCGAATTGAACCGAACCGTGAGACCAAGGTCGGTTCACACCCCTAAGACATATGTAAATTTATTTTTATTTTTTTATTTTATTTTCTCTTCTTTTTTTTCTCTCCTTTTTTTCTTTACAGTATGGCAGAAGAAATGGCAATACAATTGCAGGCGTTAACTGAATTGGTACAACAATTGCAGTCAGAAAATGCTAGGCTTAGAGAAGAAACCGCCCAGAGAGTGATAGCTATCCCGGCTAGTGATTCGTTGGAGGGCCCTTCCTCTGTGACTATTCCTGTTACTAATTCTTTACCAATTCCTGTGTCTGGACCATCTCTTCCAGTGGTAACAGAGCGGTATGTTTATGTCCCAAGGGAAAGAAAGTGTCCGCATTTCTCAGGAAAGGCTTCCCAGGATTCTTTGGGAGTTGAGGACTGGATAGAGGAGGTGCGTAGCTCTTTGACTTTACGTCATATGTCAGAAAATGAACAAGCTTTTTTTGTTTTCGATTTACTGGAAGGTGAGGCAAAGGCTGAGATGAAGTTTAGGACTCCTGCAGAAAGAAATACTGCAGAAAAGATTTTTTCCATCCTGCGGGAGACCTATGGTTGTTCTAAATCTTACATAGGTCTGCAGACTCAGTTCTTTCAACGAAAACAGATGGAGGGAGAATCGCTGAGGGAATATTCTCATGCCCTTATGTCCCTTATTGAGTCAGTTAAGCGAAGAGACCCACAATGTTTTGCTAATCCTGCTTCTGTTCTTAGGGACCAGTTTATCGAGCATGTTAGGGATAGCATGTTGAGACGAGAGTTAAAGAGAAGGGTACGTATGGAACCTTCTGCCTCCTTTTTGGATATTCGTACTGAAGCTATCCAATGGGTAGAAGAAGGAGAACGCATGGCTAGTCAAAGGCCCCGTGCTTATTCATATAGTGCTCAGGGCAGGGCTGCGGAGATTCAAACAAATGTAGCTGCAGTACAGCCAGTAGATGAGCTAACAGAATTAAAGGAATGTTTGCGTAAGCAACAAGCACAATTAGACTCTATTATGAGACATCTTGAACCACCAGTGTTTCCTAAGAGGTATGATGTGCGTCCACGTGGTGCTAATTTTCCCTACCAGCCAGATGGTAAACCCATATGTATTCGTTGCAATAAAGCAGGTCATATTGCTAGGTTTTGCAAGGTAGATCTGAAGTCATCTCAGCATGTTGCTGGAGGGGATGGCCCACGAAGTTCAAGTCAGTCCAACGTTACATCTAGAGCCACTGTTGATCACTCAGAAAACTAGAACCCTCCGGTGCTGGTGCCCAGGCATCGGAAGGGGAGTTTTCGGGTTTTAAAGGACATGATGGTATTAAGCTTATAGGGAACTGTCCTACGGTAGAAATGATAATTGGGGGGTTACCTGTAGCTTGTTTGTTAGACACCGGTTCTATGGTGACCACGATTACCGAACAATTTTTTTTTGAACATCTTCAGCCGTCTTTGGGAACAGAGTCTTGCAACTGGCTAAAGTTAAAGGCTGCTAATGGTCTCGCTATCCCATATTTGGGTTACTTGGAGGTGGATGTCCAAGTATTGGGCAGATTACTTCCTGGTATGGGAATTCTAGTAGTGAAGAATCCAGAGGGAGTGCGGGGTCAGGGGCAGCATGGCCATATCGCTGGCTTGTTAGGAATGAACGTAATTAATCAGTGTTATCAAGAGTTATTTATCCAGCATGGAGATTCTTTGTTTCAACACCTAGGGGTACAAGCTTCAGGAAAAGAATGGAAGAAGGCAATGGCGGAATGCAGACAGCTTGATCGTGTCCTGGACACAGGGTTAGTTGGCCGCGTTCGGGTTCGTCCCGGACCTGCTGTTCTGGTTCCAGCTGGTACTTTAAAGTTTGTTCCTGCTATTTGTCACACTGGATTAGGATCTACATTTTCTTCAGGTTTGTTGGAGCCTTTGCCTTTGGAGAATTGTCACTTACCCTGTGATTTGATTATATCTTCTGCATTTCTGTCAGTAGCTCAGGGGAGGCTGGAGGTACCTGTCGTAAACTTAGGGACTCAGGATCGGTGGATTCAGCCTAAGGTAGTTCTTGGAGACTTTCATCTAGTTTCAGTGCAGTCTACAACACAAGTAGAGTTCAATTCCCAGAGTTCCACTGGAGAGCAGGTAGCTGTAGTCCAAGCTGTGGCAGTGGAAGAACTCCCTTCCGTGGATTTTTCACAGTTAGTTTGCCCTAATTTGTCTAATCAGGAAGTATTGGAGGCCCGTACTCTTCTGGAGAGGTATAGTGACATTTTTTGTCGTGGGGAAGGTGATTTGGGCTGTGCTACCTTGGTTGAGCATACAATACCTTTGATAGACGAGACTCCAGTGCGACAGCGTTATCGTAGGTTACCTCCTTCTCAGTACGATCAGGTAAAGAGGCATATCCAGGAGCTGATAGATCAAGGGGTAGTAAAGCAGAGTTGCAGTCCATATGCATCTCCAATTGTTGTTGTACAAAAGAAGGATGGTTCAATTAGGCTGTGTGTAGACTATATAGACAACTAAATTTAAGAACTCGTAAGGACGCCTTCCCTCTCCCACGGATTGAGGAGTCCTTGGATGCTTTGGCTGGGGCTAGGTTGTTTAGTACCCTAGATCTAGCTAGCAGATACAACCAGGTTCCTGTAGCCAGTCAAGATCAAGAGAAGACTGCGTTTTGCACTCCCTTTGGGCTCTTCGAGTTTACTAGGATGCCCTTTGGGTTGTGCAATGCGCCGAGTACCTTCCAGCGCCTCATGGAAAGGATATTTGGTGACCAACGATTTCATGCTTTGCTTTTATATCTTGACGATATAGTGGTCTTTTCAACTTCATTCCAGCAGCATTTGGAGAGGTTAGAAATGGTGCTGAGACGTCTCCAGCAATATCACTTGAAATTGAAGCTACAAAAGTGCCATCTGTTCCAGACTGAAGTGAAATATTTAGGGCACATTATTTCGGCAGAGGGAGTAGCTACTGACCCCGAAAAGGTTAGTGTTGTTGCCCAGTGGCGAAGGCCTAGTAGTGTGACAGAATTGCGTTCCTTTTTGGGCTTTGCTTCATATTATCACCGATTTGTTGAAGGGTTTGCTTCGGTTGCTGCACCCTTGCATAAGTTGGTGGGAGCACTGCAAGGTGGTAAGAGGATGGTTCGTAGAACTACAGGCTCCTTTGAACAACATTGGAGTGATAATTGTGAGAGAGCTTTTGTGACCCTTAAAGAGAAGTTGGTGCATACTCCGGTGTTGGGGTATGCAGACTTTTCTAAACCCTTTATTTTGGAAATTGATGCGAGTCACCGTGGTCTTGGAGCAGTTTTGTCTCAAGACCAGGGGGGACAGACTAGGCCTATCGCATTTGCCAGTAGAGGTCTGCGGCCCCCTGAAACGAATATGTCAAATTATAGCTCGATGAAATTGGAGCTTTTGGCTTTAAAATGGTCAATAACGGAGAAGTTCAGGGAATACCTAATGGGCAACAAGTTCATTGTGTATACCGATAATAACCCCTTGAGTTATTTGCAAACTGCAAAATTGGCAGCCGTAGAACAGCGTTGGGCTTCTCAGCTGGCTCTCTTTGATTTTGACCTTCGGTATCGACCAGGGGCGGCTAATCGTAACGCGGACGCATTATCACGTCTTCCCTCCCCTACTATGAGTAGTCAGATGATGAGTAATGCCGGGACCGTAGTTCCAGTTGAGGTTATTTTACATCAGCTGGCTTTTAAGTCAAACCCCCATGTCGCTAATGCCTCAGCTATAAATGCTGTACCAGTGCGAGAGAAATGTGATCTTTTTGCACTGCAGGCCTCTGATCTGGTGATTGGAAGTTTCCTGAGACACTGGAGGAGGGGAACACTGCCCTCAAAGGGAGAAGTAGATCAGAGCCATGTAGGCCTTAGGGAGTTGGTTAGGCAGTGGCCTCAGATTAGGGAGGATAAAGGAGTGTTATACCGTCAAGTACAGCTTCCACCGGCAGGAGAGACCGTCTTGCAGTTATTACTCCCTATTGCTTTACGGACTGAGGTTCTTAACAATGTGCACAATAACCATGGCCATCAGGGTGTCGAGCGAACCATGACCTTGCTAAGGGAAAGATGCTATTGGCCAGGAATGTGGAAGGATGTTAAACAGTGGTGTAGTGTATGTGAGCGGTGTGTACTGGCTAAGGCCACACAGCCTAAATTCTGCACCTTTATGGGAAGTCTAACTGCATCCCGACCTTTAGAAATCCTTGCAATTGATTTCACTCTCATGGAACGAGCTAGCAACGGTCAACAGAATGTTCTGGTGGTGACCGACGTGTTTTCCAAGTTTACTCAAGCCTTTGCAACCTCAGATCAGAGAGCAAGGACCGTGGCTAAAATACTGGTGGAAAAGTGGTTTTGTGTGTATGGCGTACCTAAGCGTATACATTCGGATCAAGGCCGTAGCTTTGAGAGTGAGTTGTTTAAACATCTTTGTGACATTTATGGGATTCAAAAGAGTCGTACTACCCCATATCACCCTCAGGGGAACGGGCAGTGCGAACGTTTCAATCGAACGTTGCATGATTTGTTGAGGACTTTGCCTCCAGATAAGAAAGGGAAGTGGCCACACTTTCTTCCGCAACTGTTGTTTGCGTATAACACCACTGTTCATCAGTCCACACAGCACTCCCCTTACGAACTTATGTTTGGCCAGAAGCCTCAGTTGCCGATTGATTTCCTCTTGGGTGCAGCGGAGGAAGAGTTGGTAGGAGGCCATGTGAGCGACTGGATTCTCCAACATAAAGAACATTTGTCTTTAGATTATGATCGTGCACGGAGGTACCTGGAGGAGAAGGCCCCATACCAGGGAATAGTGCTACCAAATGATGCATCTATACTTGCTCCAGGCACGTTGGTTTATTGTAGGAGTCACCCTTTGGGGCGCAATAAGATCCAAGATGCATGGTCTCCTAGCATGTTTGAAGTAGTAGAATGTAAGGATGGCCTTGGAAATGTTTACGAAGTGCGACGTCGAGATGGCACAGGTCCTTCTAAGTGCCTTCATAGATCTGAGTTAAAACCGGTCCCGACCTCACATATCAGCATGGTCCCAGTGGTAGAGGGAGGAGTAGAGAGTGGTGAAGGAGTGGAGGAGGAGATTGAATTGGAGGAAGGTGATGGATTGGTGGTGGAAGTTACTGTCTCCCACCCAGGTACTTTAGGTCAAGTAAGTGAGGGGCCAATCGAAACAGGAATGCAGTTGTGTCTATATTCTTGTTCTGGAGGTCAGGTAGATTGTGTTAGGGGGACTGGGGACCAGAATGTTGTTACACCAAGTGAAAGTTTGGCTTCACCTGAAAATGCAGGGTGTGGTGGTCCGTCTGCTCTAAGTGGTAATGGATTAGGTAGAGAGGATATAGTTCCTCCCTCAGTCAGGCGTACTACACGTCCCACTGCTGGATGTCACACAAATCCATTTCGATTACCTCAGCCTGTATCTCAGGAGTTGGGTCCTAGTGATGCAGTAGTGAGTTCACATTTAACAGCGTTTAGACCATGGTTATAGGAGTATTATGAGGAATTCACCAGGACGGCGAATTGTTAAAGTGGGGGTGTGTGTAGTGGGTTGGTAGTGGGGATGTATATGTGTTTTTTTTAGTGTGATTGACGTCATGGCAGAATGCGTTTAGCGTAATTTCCGCTTAAGGAAGTTAAAAGAGGCGTGGCACATTATTGTGGGAGACGCACATGGTTGTTTGGCGTGGCATTGCTGTACGCGGGAAGAGCTTTTGAATCTGCATGCCGAAGGTATCGCCTGCTAGTTTATGCTGCCTATAATCCCCGGTAACAAACCTGAAATCACGGTCATTCACGTGGAGTGCACGCCTCATACTAATCAGCTTTCCTGTCCATGTTGCTGGTGACGAGGGAGGGTAACAAACCTGAAATCCCGGTCGTCTACGTGGAGTTGTATGCCTCATATTAATCAGCTTTCCTGTCCATGTTGCTGGTGACGAGGGAGGGTAACAAACCTGAAACCACGGTCATGCACGTGGAGCTGTACGTCTCATATTAAGCAGCATCGTGTTCGTGATTTGTGACACATGGTGCAGATTATCCGGCAGCCGATGGCACTAGACCACTGTTTTTTCCCAGTACTTAACCCTCTGGGGTCTGAGCTGTTTTCTGGGCCCTGGAGGTGTTCTGACATGCTCTGACATTTGTGGTTATTTCTGTTACTTGTGACATTTTCATGGCTAAAGTCTAATTACACTGTATTCAGCACAAACTCTGCTACAATAATATATCAACAGCATGTATGTAAAAGTTTGTAGTTTTGAGATAATGACATTTATGCGTGGTTTGTGAAAATACAAAAATAAATTCTCACTGAAATAAGGTCATGAAACCCCTACTGATTATTTCTTCACAAGACTTTTGAAAATTGTATGACGTAGCCTAGAATATTTGCTCTAAAACTATGTGAGAATCACCCTGACTGCTCATTCAGAGAAGACAATATATTGATTTAAAAATTTTACGACGTGTTTTGTGTGATAAAGCAATATGCGAAGAGGCGGATCATCTCATTAATATGAAAGCTTTCCACACCTGAGAAAGACAAAGAACCTCCCTAATGGCCCTATTAGGAGCTTATCAGGGCCCATCATTCTGACCACCCTTGCACAAAGAATGAGGAGATTTAAAAAAGAATGGCTTTTAAAATTGTTTGGATTTATTTACAACACAACATAATCCAAAGATACACAACAAAAAAGCACTTATTGAAGAAAGAGACCTTTGTGCCATTCCTAAAAACATTGTACATACCTTTCATTTTCTAAGGTGTTTGATTTTCACTTTACCATGTTCATGTACAGAGACATGTACTGTGAATGTTGAAGTCAGCAGGACTCAGTGGCATCTGGGCCCTGAAAAAAAAAAAAAAAAAAAAAGTGAACATACTGAAATCAAGAGAAAGGCCTGCACGATTTTGGGAATACATTTTAGATTTTTCTTGTTAAAATTGCTTTTTAAAATTCACAGAATACACACACTCACACAAATGTTTCCAACAATATATTATATAATGAACACCAGGTTTGTTGTGCCTTGTAGGTATAGGCTATGCGCAGTGCTGCATAAAATAATAACAATATAGCAGCCTATATATATTTTCAAAAAGATTTCAGTAACATCTAAGCTAGAGAAAAATATATTGATTATCATGTTACTTCAAATGTTTCCATTCGTTATGATGATATGAAATGAGATAATAGTAAAAACATGAAGCCGTTTGGAGCGTTTTGCTTTTCCAAAATATGATACATTCAAACGCGATCGCGATCAAAAATATGATACATTCAAACGCGATCGCGCTCAAATATAAAACATTATGGTTAGGCCTACCATATACATATCTACGTTTGAGCAGATATCCACAAACACAGTAACAGTAAACACGGGTCTAAATATTATAATATTCACCATATATCTAGCAACAGTTCAACTGCAATGTGAAATTTATGCAACAATAGCAAACTAATATGTAAGAATTTCTTACCTTATCTTTCTTGTCTTCAAATATCGTTCTTCTTCTTCTGATGTAAATCCAATCTAAGCTCTTTCAAACTCGACGAAAAGTGAAGTGAACTGTTTTGTTGTTGAGGTAATGAGGGCGATCGCGTTCCATGTGGAGATTTGCATGTGAATATCTTTTGCGCGAGTGGGCGTGGTAAATTAAAAAATAATTAGGAAGCGTTTGAGAAGCTGGACATCTTGTTGGTTTTATACAAATTACTTAAACAGAGAATATTTGTTTTCGTTTTGAATCCGATCATTTAAAAGTACACACTTAAATGTTTATAAAGGTGTATGGCTCATAAATGTGTGACAAGTATTCGCTGAGTTTTGTTTCAGTTTATAGACGTGCTCAAGAAAAAAAAGTTCACCGCGACGGAGAGGCAGAACGCACACCCTGTTTATTTTCTTTATTTTACAAAAGCACAATGTTTTGATTTGATTGGAAGTGGACACATACAAAAGTAGAAATACCACAGATTCTTTTTTTATATTTCTTTTTTCTGTATGCCCATAAATGACGGAGAAATTTAAGTTTATAGTGCTACAATGTGGAGAAAATGCAGCAAAACGCGCCGGCGCGTTTGTCGACCTCAGAGGGTTAAAGTTTGTTTATAATTGAGTTTTTGTTTGTATTTGTTTTGGATCAGAAATATTGTAAGCTTTGTTTTCTTTAGTTGATTGCTGTATTGTATATTGTAATTATTATTATTTTTTTTATTTTTTTTTTGTTTGTTTCCTTTATCTAATTTTGTTTGGCCATTTTAGGGGGCTGGGTATTGGAAGCGGTTATATTTTCCATCTTAGGAGTTGGTGTGATGCAGTGATAACACTATCTTTGGATTGCTGTGGTTGTATATTTCATTCAACACGTGTGTTATAATTTTCCCGGGTTGTACTTATAAAGTGGAGATTGTTGCTTCCAGCCCAAGACTTGTATACCTGATTCAATCTGGTCGCCCTCCTTGTTGTGGCCATTTTATTTGTTTGTATTGGGTGTTTAGTATTTGCTCCCAGTAAATGTTTCATATATGGGAAGAGTCATTTTAAAGAAATAAACAGACTGTGTACCTCACCAGTGCCTATACTTTCATTTAATTGAACAACTTGAGCGAGTTTAATTCCCCACTAATTATAGACGGCGGAGGTCCGCCTTGTTACATAGGTCTTTAGCATTCACTATTTAATTAATATTATCTAACTCGGGGTTCTCAAGTCTCACGCATTGGCCGTGAGACACACGCAATTCAACCAGTTCACACGCTCACACGCCACACCGTGTATTTCTCACGCTCAGGGCCGGCCCTGACCAATTTGCTGCCCTAGGCAAGATTTTACCTGGCGCCCCATGCATCACAGCCCATTTCACCACGTCATTGTGTTCATGATATACAGTATATATATATATATATATATACACACACACACTACAGGCCAAAAGTTTGGAAACATTACTATTTTTAATGTTTTTCAAAGAAGTTTCTTCTGCTCATCAAGCCTGCATTTATTTGATCAAAAATACAGAAAAAAATGTAATATTGTGATATATTATTACAATTTAAAATAATTGGTTTTCAATTCATTATACTTTAAATTATCATTTATTTCTGTGATGCAAAGCTGAACTTTCAGGACCATTACTATCACATTATCCTTTAGAAATCATTCTAATATGATGATTCATTATCAAAGTTGGGAACAGTTCTGCTGCTTAATATTTTTTCATAACCTGTGATACTTTTTAGGATAATTTGATGAATAAAAAGTAAAAAAATAAAAATAAAAAAAGAAGCAAATGTTTTAAAAATAGAAATCTTTTGTAACAACAATATACACTACTGGTCAGTAATTTTTTTTCTTTCTTTTTTTGAAATAAATCAATACTTTTATTCAGCAAGGATGTGTTAAATTGATAAAAAGTTATAGTAAAGAAGATTTATATTATTAGAAAATATTTTTTTTATTTTGAATAAATGCAGTTCTTTTTAACCTTTTATTCATCAAATATATTAGGCAGCAGAACTGTTTCCAACACTCATAATAAATCAGAATATTAGAATGATTTCTAAAGGATCATGTGATAGACTGGATGTCACATGTGACACTGAAGACTGGAGTAATGATCCTGAAAATTCACAGAATCACAGAAATAAATGATAGAAGAACTTCTTTCAAAAACATTAAAAATAGTAATGTGTCCAAATTTTTGGCCTGTAGTGTATTACATCTAGCATTCAAGTCAAGTCCCCATTATCTTTTATAGCGCGTTTTACAATACAGATTTAATGTGAACTTTGCTATTTTTAATAAACCTGTAAATAAATATCATTACTAATTTTTGCAAATAAATTTTAAAAATGCCATATATCCCCCAAAACTGCACAACTGTAGTGTAAAACATTAATTAAAAAAGTGATAAAAAATGCGTCTTAAAACTGACATGATTGTTATACAAAATCACACTGTCTGTGGCCTCTGGAGAACTCACAACTGCTAACATTAAGTTTAAGGTTAAAATAAATGCCATTAAATTATAGTATCTTAGGCTACTACTATGCAATTAGATAAACTGTTAATTCACTACATCATGCACTTTACCTGTCTTTATCCCCTTTTATCCTCTTCTCTTCTTTTTGACACTGTATTTATTGCAGACTATAATGCTAATTTATAATGTGTCATGTAAATTTGGCCATCCGTCACAATCAGGAAACTTTCACCGTGTCTAGACCTGGCGCGAGCTGCCAGGTCCGTTTCTACAGGGGAGCCTGAGTGTGTTAAAGGAGTCATAACCTAGTCTTAATTTGGATACCTACTGCTGTATTATAGTCTGTCATGCCCTTCTAAAAAATAAAAGTGGAAAAATAAATAAAAACAGAGCTCCTAAAACCTTTATTTCTGAAGGCATTATTGTCTCGCGAGATCTGATGCGATGTTTTGGCTGTCGTGGACGCAGAGTCCATTCCCCGTGTTTACCTTGAGGCTAACGTTACATACAATAGCCGCATTAGTAGTTAGCTGCTATTTGTTACACACAGTAGAGCAATAAAAACAGTCTTACCGTTTCAATTTCAGGCAAGTCCCGGATGGTTGGAATGGCACCTTTTTTCGAACGGAGCTTCGTGGCCAACTTCGCCTGATATTGGCCCAAATTTGTGAATGATTCCGGCGTAAAATGTTTAGCGCAGACACCAGGGGCGGTTCTAGAGGCGGGGCCACAGGGGCCCTGGCCCCTGCTGAAATCTGATTGGCCCCTGATTGGCCCCCGTTCCTAGGGGTGAGGAAAAAATCGATTCTTAGATGCATCGCGATGCGGACGTGGACGATTCTGAATCGATTCACAAATGTCAAAAATCGATTTTCTAAAAATATATATTTTTTCCTAATAACGTAATATTGACGGAACGCAAAAGGCGGAACTCCAAAGCGGACGTGCAGTGCGCGGACAGTCTGTGGCGTGCACATAACAGACTCTTGATGGCTGAGCACCAAATTCGAACGGCACCCTCTTCGTTGAAAGCTAACGTATGGAAAATTGGCAATTTCGTTGTGACCTATTTAGTATTTTTTGTATGAGAGCTGCTTTCTGTATTGTTTAGTTTTCACATCAATATGCTGTAAACCGATCTGTTATACGTACGTTATACTGCCCTGCAATATGTGCAATGTCAGTCACAAAAAGTTACATTTTGACTGTGCTCTCTGCAGATGTTCATTCACTTTTTTTGTATAAGCTGTTTTTGATTGTGGTATACAGCAAACATTTCAAGTCATAACTCTTTATTATTTAGTTGTGTATAAGAGCGGCTTTGTATGTTACTAATTATTGAGAATATGCGTAAGTCCACAAGCATTATATGAGAGCTGCTGGTACACAATTCTGTATTTTTGAACGAAAACTGTTTGTGAATTTGCTACAGCAAAATGTTTTTTTGTCTGAAGGATTATATTGCTCATTGTAAATAACAGGAGGATGTTGGTTAGAAGTCTATTATTAAATGCTAGAGATTCAGAATATGCTGAAGTTTGTATTCATTTACTACAAGTATGCTGCTAGTACAGGCACACATTTATTTTCCTGTTGGTTCTTTGCAATGTTGGGACATAGGGGAGAGCGGGGCACAAAGTAACACTTTTTGACTTTCTCAGTTTGTGTAAATCTACTTTTATTTTTTAGTGTTTTTTTAGTATTTATTTTTTCCCACATTAATTTCCCACATGTCTACTACAATTATGTGGTTTTGTTTTATTAATACAGTATATACTTTTTTCTTGACATACCCCGAAAGAATGGAAGTGAAATGTGACAACATGCCCCATAGGTGGGGTACATTGTAACATGACCATATGGCAGCTTAAAATGTTATCTAATCTAATAAAAAAAAATATACAAAACAAACTAAAATATTTCTAATATATTTTTCTAAATAAAATACAATTAAAAAACTTTTTCATATAAAATAATGGCAATTTTTAATAATTAAATATAAACTAATTTTTGAGTTTTGACTACGAACACATGAAAACACAGCTATACAACATAGTTCAAAACAAATAAATAATTAGTAATTTCTGAACATTGACTCTCAGTCTTTATTCACCTTTTTCTCACGTTTTCCCAAAAAAATTAATAAAAGTATGGAATATAATAGCGTATTTCTAAAAGGGGCACATTGTAACGCAGAGTTACAACATGCTTCCGCCTGCACAACTGGGATTTAAACCCTGCTAGTGTCTTCTGCTAGTTAGCGAAGCATTAAATAACTATCTCAACTGTTAAATAACATCTTGGAGATTAAAACAATATCAGATTTGTCTTATTTTAAATAAACACAAAAAATAGAGATGAAAAGTTAACTTAAGTAAGAAATTTACTTTTGCTATGGTTTAATAAATATCTATGGATATCTTCCAAAAAAAAAATTTTTTTTCTATATAGAATTTTTTTTTCTATATAGTGTTGATATGACAACTAGTAAATACACAAAATTTCGTCATCCAAGCATGTGCGGAAGTATTTAAAACAAGCGTGTTACAACTAACCCCGCGTTAGGTTGTGCCCCGCACTCCCCTATGCTGGCAAATGTAACCTTTTAGTTGACTTGCCAAATCACTTCCATTTGTTTTATTAATAAAATTAATATAGGAAGTATTGGAAGTAAGTTTGTTATGGGTCATCATAAATACTTTGCTTTAAAAGTACCAAGTAAAAAAAAAAAGTTAATAATCGATAATCGTTACCCTCTGAATCGTAATCTAATCGAATCGTGAGGTGCCTAGAGATTCCCACCCATCAATCGTCGACGAGAAGAGCAACCGGAGAATTCTTCACAACGATCACAGATGCAATTCCACCCCCCAAACAATTAACAATAATTTACTGTTTATAAGCGACGACATGATTATGAAACTTAAAAGGTGGAATTCTTAAGTGCATTGTGTCCTTTATGCACAGTATAAATAAATGAAAAAAAAATCATTAAGAAATTTACTGGCTCATAATTTTTTATTAGAGCGTTTGAAAAAGGAATGACTGCCGAAATGTATTTGCACCGTACTGAATAAATTATTTTGTGTGCTTGAATGTACCCTGTATTTGGCCCCTGAATGTAACATGTGGCCCCTTAATGGCCCCTGTTACAAAAAAATCCTAGAACCGCCACTGGCAGACACCGAACAATAAGCCAGTTGAAAGTGTTGCTGGGACAGCGTCATTAAAATGAATTTTATCCACTGGTCCCTGATAGTTTGGTCCGTTTTTGGTATAGAAAACACATTCGCATGTTGTTTCTGGCAGTCAACCACAGAGCAACTCACGTGTGCACTCGGTTTCTCCATCTTTCGCGACTGAACTGAATATGAGGGGGAGAGGGGAAGGGCGGGCTTCCTGCTGCGGTGTCCATATATGGTATATCCTGCCCCGTCTTGACGTCAAGACGGGGCTGAAATCAAAATCTCGTTTTTTAGTGCACGTGCACGTGGGCTATTTTACAAACCCTGAGGTAAACAAACGCTTCACTTTTAAATATCGGCTTCCCGGCCAGTGTATAATCATTATGCAATCATAACATACATTGATTCTCGTGGAAAAGTGAAATTTGCAGGTTATGACTCCTTTAAAACAAACAAAAGCAAACCAAAAGCAATGCTGTCTACATTGGATGCGGCGTCGCGCACGCTACACAACAAATTACCAACAACTGATCACGCGCGCGCTCTTTTTCTGACGCACTTTAAGCACTCGCTGGGCGGGAGAAGATTGATGTGCCGGACTTTTTTTGCTTTATTTGGTAGTATTTCGAAGTAATGGTTTAAATAGTATTATTAAAAAAAAAAAAAAAAAAAAAAAAAAATTAAAAAAAAAAATTCACTCGTTCACTCATTTTGGCGCCCCTATGGATGAGTGGCGCCCCTAGCATTTGCCTATACTGCCTATGCCGCGGGCCGGCCCTGCTCACGCTGAAAAGGCAATGCCAACCAAGTTGTCCTACAAGCTTTATATATAACGTTGTATATGAGGCGCGGGCACACAAAGTGAAATTTCCTGTCGCCAGCACGTATTTCGGCCAGATTGCGTTCGTTAATAGACAACATAGATGCGCGAACACACGGAAGTTGACGGAACATTCTCGGCCACCGTACGTTCGTTACTAGGTAACCAACAACATCGCGCGAACACACGTCGTGATGATGGAGAAGGTAAGTTGGAAGAAAGCTCGTCTAACATTTTAAGGCTAGAACATTTAATATATAGCCCATCGTTTACATTATTATTGATGTGCACAGTCAAAAACTCTACAACTACTTTGCAACCAGGCCAGAAGCTTTGGCTCAGTTTGGCTAGCTTACGTTATCTGAAACTAAGGGAAATGTAAGTGGGTATGGGAAGGAATGAAGATGTATTTCTTCATTTTATTTTAAATAAATTTAAATGTATTTATTTTATTTTAAATTATATTATATATTATACTGTATTAATAGTATTTCTAGTTACATTAAGGCTATATACGTATTAAAGCAGAGTGCTCTGGGTAATATTTTATATCCTGTTAAAACATAACGTTACTGATTGCCATTGCATTTGTATTTTTCAAACACTTGCAACACAAAACACATTTCATAAGCTGGAGTGTGTACTCTTGTGTACACACACACACACAAACACACACACATACCTTAATAATACTCTAATATGTCATTTGTTCTCAATGTCCCACCACACAATAAATCATTATACCATTTCGACTAGACACATTCAAAATGCAAAAATATTTGTTTTTCCAAACTGTTTGGAGCAATTTGTTATATTTTTGTAATTTTTGTAACTTAATTGTAATTTTGAAATATAACATTAAAGAGTATATTTGATGTGATTAATTGCTCTGTCATTTATCAGATTTACCAATTGTTATAATTTCAATTTGTGCTAGTTAATTATGAACATTGGGTAAAATTGGGGGGTGGGGCTCCAGTAGGGCTCCTCCCCCAACCGCATGTGATCTCACTCCAAGATTTTGATAAAACTTGAGAACCCTGTCTAACTGTTTTTCTTACCTGTGAAGATAGCTCTTCAGTGAAGGCCGACTAGTGTTCTCGTACAGCTTTTTATTCCTTTTGCAAAGAAATTGCCGTTTTTTAATAAGCAGGAAAAATTTCCCGACTTTAAACAAATACCCATTTAAATGCTTAGGATGTTTGCGTTGTGAGAATTCCAGAGGGAAGCTGGGTTAACATTTTCATGGATTAATAACTTAAATTCTGCTCTGTCCCTTATACAAAACTATTATATACTGCCAGAGAGGACTGCAACACATCGTCATTTGATCGACTTTTGGTACTGATTTACATTTTCGCAATAAATTATTATGATTACACATCTGTTGTTTTTCTTCATAATTTTAGCCTGCATAGTTTTAAGAAATGGTTATGGGTAGGTTTAGGGGCAGGAGTAGGATTAATGTCAGTGGCTCAAAATATATTTTAATGCTATTAATAAAACTGGCATTTCCCTACACATCTCTGTCCATAAAGTGTTTTAGTCTTTTTATATTAAAATGAGTAATTTATATTTAGGTTTGGGAGTAGGGTTAAGGGAACTTACATTTATCTATAAAACAGTATAAGGGAAATGTTACAGATATCTTTATGATTCGTAAACGTTTTGTAGCTGTGAATTCCTAATAATTCTACGTTGCAGACATGTCTGTATCATACGTTTCAGCATCTATCCAAACGTACAAAAAAAGTATGTTTTCAATCTGTTGATAGGTTATATACTTTCTACTGATATAAACTGTCTTTCATTATTAATTAGATAGTCCTAAAAGATATCTACTAACACTTAGTTGAGAATGTCTATTAATAGTCTACTGATCATAAACAATATATTAATCTGTTGATAGGTTATAGACTTTCTACTGATATAAACTGTTTTTCACTTTAATTAGATAGTCCTAAAATATATCTACTAACGCTTAGTTGAGAATGTCTATTAATAGTCTACTGATCATAAACAATTTCTTTGTTGACAAGCAACAAATAAGCAACTACATGTAATCTTTAGTTGACTATC
Source organism: Squalius cephalus (assembly GCF_949319135.1). Taxonomy (NCBI): domain Eukaryota; kingdom Metazoa; phylum Chordata; class Actinopteri; order Cypriniformes; family Leuciscidae; genus Squalius; species Squalius cephalus. Next base: position 39,211,137 of record NC_137129.1, on the reverse strand, counting down.
AACAGATTATCTACAAATGGTTAAAACATTTTTTTTTTAAATCAGCTAAAATAATTATTAATTTGATGCATATGAGACCCCTTGAGTAGGACATACAGTATCATATACTTCATATGCTGACATGACTGTTGACATTTAACTGACAGATTGATCTTGAGTTGTTGGTACTCAATCTACAGAAAGTTAGTTGACAATTGAAATTTAGTCGACAATTGGTTAATAACCTGTTGCAAAATAATATTGACAGTCAACAGGCACTTTTTCGTAAAATCTGTAGATTAACACTTGAATTGTACCTTATAGTCTATAGGCAGTCAGTTGAACGTATGTTACTTGTCAGTTGAAACAGTGTTGTTGAATGTCAACTGATGCACTGTTGACAAGCTACTGAATGGCTACTAATAACTAGTAAAGTCTCAACAAACGGACTATCAAAATAAAGTGTTACCTCCGTTATTTCTTCATCTTCCAGGTACAGATTCATTTTTTGTTTAAATAAAGACATTGCTTCACTCAGATCGGGGTCAGACCAGTTCATCATTGGTAGATGTGCTGCCATTTTAGCGCTTTTATTGTACTCACGTTCTTTTCCGTATCTCGTTGAATTATCTGGACTGATAAGCAATTATCACGCAGACAATGCTCTTTTACGATCCCACGCGTGTACAAGAGAGCGCGTCACGGAGTGGTCTCTCGCGGCATTCCACGCAGCCATATAAGGTTAAACAGACTGAGCTCGCGCCTCGCGGCATAATTTCCTCGCTTCACTGGTCACGAACACTCCCGCGGATGATACTATAGTTGTTTTACCGCTGCCACCATGAAGTATTACTCGTCAGAATCAGAGGTGGTTCAGAACATCTTTACTAGGGCTTCACGTTCAATACAACAAACTCTTCCGGCCCACGCACACTGCGTATTACGTACACACGTATTACGTATCACAACACTATTTTTTAATAAATCCAGTCTGATCTATATGGATAAAGTTTGGTAAGACTTTAGGAGGGAACGGAGACGTAACGTAATATCCAGCCGCCACTATTGCTGTACCCGCTGGGCGGCCATGTCACTGGCTCGGCTAGAGCAAGTATTTGTCTAACTTAGAGAAAGCAAGTTAGACAAAAAGCAAATGTGCATTGCATCTGCTTCCTTATTTATACCCGCGCTGCGGGGGCGGAGCATGAGATGCAAATATCTCATGGCAATCTTCATTAGGCTCGTTTAGTTTACACTTGAAGGTGATTGGGCTCTCAGGCGAGATTAATATGTCTGTGACGTCGACGTTATGTAGAACGTGACTTACTGAAAGGGAACAAAATTGTATCATTAATGCTCAACCAGAAACTCACCCATTTTACTCTATTGCACTCCCTTTGGGTGATCACAGGGCCGACCCTCCCTATATGTGAACTAAGCGGCTGCTTAGGGCCCCCAAAATATGGTCCAACCATAGACCGTGACCTGTAAGTTAACTCGACATACATTCGCATCACCTGCAAATGCAGCGGTAGGGTTATTCTCACGGGACACTGCACTCATTTGCAATCACAAAAGTTTATTATTTGCATTTGCTTAAAGTGTAAGTTGCAGGTTAACCACCACAGCCAATTAATGTGTAAATTAAAGTGCTTTATATGTATATATTTAATTATTTCTGTCTTAAAATGCGTTAAAATAACATTTATTGGGGTTTCTTCAAAGGTAGCGTGTTTTTTCAGTTACTGGGTGATGACGTCACAAGAGGAACTCGCAACCCATACTCTGCTTGATTCCTACTGTATTATGGCTATTTGGAGAACGACTGAGAATGTGGGAAACCATCAAATTCTTTATGGAACACAGTCCTACAATTTTTAACCTGTCAGGCGTGAGAGAGGGGAGCCATGGCACTCAAAGAGTTATTAACAAGGGTTTTCAACAATCTCCATTCTGCCTGTACAGCAGTGATGTCACATCCATTTTTCAGCAAGATGTCTTGATACCATTTCAGCAGTGTGTCAATTTCATTTACCCCAAAAGTGTAGATGTTGTTTGGCCAAGAATCATGACAAAAGATTGAGAAGCATTGAATGATCTCTGTCCCTTGTATGTTTTTGTGCTGTGTGTTGTCTCTCATTATTTCAAACCTCCTTTCAAGCTCCTTAACTGTAATGTCTACAGTTTCATCAATGAGGTGGTTTAGTTCTTCACTGAAACCTTGGAGATCACAGCCTTCCAGCTGTATGTTTTGAAAGGAAATGCCCACGTAGTCAGACGAGGCTGCTTTTTTCTGCCTTCTGGTCTGTTTTTCTCTTTGGGCTTTGTCCTGCTGCACCCCATTTTCATGCTGAGAAACTGAATTTAAGTTTGTATGACTGAGAAATTCTTCCAACTTTCCATTTCTCACTGGTTTGTCCTTCATTCCTTTGATTGTACAAACACAGAAATCAATAGTTGCTTTAGCCTGAGGTAGAATAAGCGAGTTCTTCTGAAGTATAAGACTCAACTTTGAGATTTCTCCAAACAGGTCATGGAGAAAGTGACAAAACCCCACAAAAGGCAACTTTTCCATTTGTTGTGAGATGCTGAACAAATATGAACACATACATGTTCAAATTCAGAACGCCTTAAATGATGTGGCTTGGTGCCGAGATGTCTACAAGTGTCTGCAAGCAGGCCGCTTGTTAACATTTTTACGACGCATTGATTAATCAACAAACAGGCCCCTGTTGTTATCGAACTATCACCGTGCTGTGCAAGAACAACTCCCTGGTGTTTCTAACATTTGTTCTTTGTGAACTGAAGGCAAATTACAAAGACTGGCTCCATTCAGTGTCTAGGACTAACTGCTTCCCTCATCAATTTGTACGACTCCTCAGGCTGATAAGTGAATTTGCATACAAAACTACTTTTGTCTCTGAGATGGCCATTTTCAAATTAAACCCCCAACCCCTCACGTGGTACACGCACCACGGGATTCAACAGATACCTCACACACATACACACACACACACACAATCAAACACCACACATGGACCCCTCGTGATGAAAAGTACCTTTAAATGTATTAAATAATCCTTGTTGTGCTTAGATGTCTTCACATGCCATACTGCAGGGAACGACAACTGGCGGCCCGCGGGCCAAAACTGGCCCGACATCAATATTTTCTGGCCCGCCGGATTATTTTGGAATTCCTAAATGCTGCACAAAACTCTTCCACTACTTGAGAAAAGCCGTAGTCGCGTGGCGATTTCACCGCCGCATACTCACTGTGTGAAACGCCCATAGGGAATCATGCGGCGAGGGATTAAATTTTAAAGTATAACGGTGCGTTCACACCTGACGCGAATAGCGCGTCAAATTCGCGCCTGCCGCGTCTAGTTATACGCTTGACCACTTTGTATCCATTCGTGCGTCAAAAGACTGTTGCGGTCAGAACTCTGGTGTAGGCTACTTTGGACGGAGCGTGCGGTCTGACTGAAAATAGCCCACTCCCAACATCTTTTGACAGCGTATCCGCACTTCATTCTGACCACCTGTACACCTATAGCTCTGAGGAGCTGTTTGGAAACCATTGTCAGTCAACAACATTCTTTTTTTTGCAAGGATGTTTGAAATAGTTCGGCAGAAAATAGCCTTCTTCATTTGTCAGTAGGGCAATATGTTTTTCGTTTATGTTTCTTAGAAATTTGAGTGATAGGCTTTGTCCTATTTAATTTATGTTATTTATATTTCATAATTTTTTTCTGTGACATTTTTTTTTCCAGACCTCCGTAAAACCTTAGGTGTGTATGGGTGTGTCCCGAATAAATAATACAAAAAAAAAGGAATAAAGTTCAAAAGTCGGACTATAAGCGAATGAGGCATGATTGCTATTCACACCTTTATTAAAATGGCTGTAATCTGTTACCACAATAGTAGCCTACTTGATCTGTTTAAAATGATTTCCTTGATATATGCCTAAGGTGTTAAATTAAAAATCAAAATTAAAATTTGTCTAATCCAGTAATTATTTTTTGATCTGAGCACAATCAGAAAATCAGAAAACCTGTCGTTATTCGTTTTTTTTTTTTTTTTTTTTTTTTAGTTCAGGAAATAAATAATAGAAAAACAAGTTGTTTTTCATCTTTTTATTTTTGGTTTTAATTTGAAAAAACGAATGAACGAATGATCCACGGACGGTGGCAGAGACATCATATTCCGCGATTATAGGCCTATATAAGAATATTTAATTTGTATCCATAGGCCTACTCTGTGTAGCTGGCCCGCCATCTACTGGCTAAAAAAAAATTGGCCCGCGGCCAAAGTTACATGCCGACCCCTGTCATACTGGAACAGGTATGGGCAACTTCGGTCCTGGAGGGCCACTGTCCTACAGAGTTTAGCTCCAACCCTGAAAAAATCACCTGCCTGTAATTTTCTAGTAATCCTGAGGACCTTGATTAGCTTGTTCAGGTGTGTTTGATTAGGGTTGAAGCTAAACTCTTTTAGGACAGTGGCCCTCCAGGACCAAAGTTGCCTATCCCTGTACTGGAAGCATCTACAATTTTATCGTGTGTGAATCGAACTTTAAATGCCTATAATCGTGCATTTGATTGTAACTTTATATCCTTAGCTGTTTTATATTTCATTCTTGGTATCTGTTTAACCGTCTTGTTTTGACTGAACCACTCATACATAGGAGATTACAGTAAAATGTATTGTTCTGTATGTACAATCTTTCTGGGTAGAAATGACTAAATTTTATACCATCATAAACTATGCAAAGAAGTTCTTCTGACAAGACAAAGAGAATTCCTCCCACTCGGAAACCTCTGAAAGTGATTGGTCCACGTATGCAAAGTAGGCGTGAACCCATCTTTTCCACAAAAGGCCGACTCAGGAAATTTCTAAGAGCACTTTGTCTGAGAGAATTTCTGGTTCCATGGCTCCTTAGGGAGCTCTCATCTCCGTTTTTCTTTTCTTTTATTTACTAAGTTTTATTTTCATATTCGCCTCTCCCTCCATGAGGGAGATGAACTCTGAATCATTTCTTTGGTAACTTCACGTTCAGTGAACCTTTAAAACTTTGCACGAGTCTGCTCGCCCCGGAAGACACAAGGGAACACGCCCAGCTCCGAAAGAACGACACACGCGCCTTCTTTCCTCATACAAAGAGAACCATATGCAAGTATTGATTATTGATTTGATTTGATTACTCACACCTCTCCTCGCGAGCACATCATCACACACATTCACAGCTGCACTGGCTTCCCGTAAAGGCGAGAATTGATTTTAAAATTCTGATTCTAACATATAAGGCACTACATGGTATCGCTCCAGAGTACCTATGTGATCTTATTAGCCCTTATACTCCATCGCGTTCTCTCCGTTCTGCAAATTCCCTCTTATTACATCAGCCTTTGTGTAAGCTCAAGACCATGGGGGAAAGAGCTTTTTCCTGTAAAGCCCCCAAGCTATGGAATCTACTTCCTTCCACAATTAAAAGTGCGCCAACGTTGGGACAATTCAAAGGGTTGATTAAGACACATTTGTTCAAGGCTGTTTTTTCTTAATTGTTTTAATTGCTCTTGCTGCATTTGTTTATTTTACTGTATGCGCTTTGGGTCTGAGAAAAGCGCACTATAAATAAAATGTATTATTATTATTATTATTATTAAATGTATTATTATTATTATTATTATTATTATTATTATTAATGTGATTTCTTGTTGTCTCTCTCTATAGATATATATATATTAGGGGTGTGACGAGATCTCGTGTTACGAGATCTCGCGAGATTAAAACGCGACGAGATTTCTCGTCGAGGTGAAACTTTGTCTCGTGAGTAAAAAAAAAAAAAAAAAAAAAAAAAAACTTTGTCTCGTGAGTTGTTGTGATGTCAGCGTGATGGAGCGTGAGGGTGAAATTTGTATTGAAGATGCCCCTGCCACTTTTAAATCATTTGTGTGCCGGGCCAATCACACACACACTCCGCACACACACACACACTCACTGTCCCTCGCTCACTCGCGCGCGCACACACGCACACTCACTGTAACCGCACTCTCACTCACTCTCGCTCACACTCAACCCGTCGTGGAGGACAGTTAAAATTAAACATGCTAGTCTTTCTGTCGTGATGTCGTGAAGCATCACAGACGCGTTGTCGCCCACTATGACACACTATACGAAATGAAACGATCGAATCCGACGCCCGTTGTCCTTTACGAGTCTCCACGAAACGGATCGTGCCAAAATCGCGCTAAAATAGTGTAATCTGAACCAGGCAGGTAATAAACATTTGACCTATCACGCAAAGAACCTATTAAAGCACTAATACATGGGAACAGTATAGCTTAAAGGGTTAGTTCGCCCATTTAAGACATGAAGTTGTATGCAATCCTTACCAGCACTATAGTGCATACACACTGACCCACTCTGTCGTCACCTCCCTGGTCAGAGTTCTGGCCGCTCGAAGTTTTTCAAGAAAGTATTCCCGGTTAGTTTCCGGGGCCTCAAAACTGTGCGTTTTTACGTGAAAAAATGATATGCGTTTCAAAGCTTGATTAATTTACATCACAAAAAACACTCTGGGCAAAATTCATACCTCAGTTTTAATCGGCACTATTTTTCTTTCCATTTCTATCAATCCGCGCTGCTGTCGTCAACAGTGCGCACGTTCCGATCAAATTGTACCTATATCCCTATAAACTGTTTTTATATTAGACCTCTTTTCACGTGATTTCCACTGGAGTCTAAACATCAGCTTGTTTACCGTACAGTTCAGACATGTTATTATAAAGTTAGTAAATAGAGCTTACCTGTGGTACTGGTACAGCAAAACTCTTTAAAATCTTTTTTTTTTATTTTTCCTCCTTGGTTGGGGATGTAATCGTCTTCGCTGAAGTGAGCACTGCACACACGAAAATCCTTTATTTTGGATATTTTAGCTCCCGCAGAGTATAGCCGATGGCAACCAGCCAAAGCTGTCTAAGCTATATCCGAAACAGGAAAACGATGGAATCTGAACGGTGATCCCGGCACATTCTTGTGGTCACAACCTGGGAATTTACAAGTTCGCACCATTGTTAATTTTGTACTTTTTACGTCGTTGTCATTCGATTGTGTAAACACTATGGAACAGCCGATCGGAACGTGCGCACTGTTGACGTTGACAGCAGCGCGGATTGATAGAAATGGAAAGAAAATAGTGCCGATTAAACTGAGGTATGAATTTTGCCCGGAGTGTTTTTTGTGATGTAAATTAATCAAGTTTTGAAACGCATATAATTTTTTCACGTAATAACGCACAGTTTTGAGGCCCCGGAAACTAACCGGGAATACTTTCTTGAAAAACTTCGAGCGGCCAGAACTCTGACCAGGGAGGTGACGACAGAGTGGGTCAGTGTGTATGCACTATAGTGCTGGTAAGGATTGCATACAACTTCATGTCTTAAATGGGCGAACTAACCCTTTAAAGTCATATCGACATCGCAATATTAAACAATGTTATCGCACATCGCAGCTTTTCCTCATATCGTGCAGCCCTGCCCAAAGGTCTCAACTGCTGCCAGAAATCGTCGGCATGCTTATATTCTTTTTTTTTTTTTTTTTTTTTTTTTTTTTTATTAATTATGCATCACATCTTATTCACATATACAACATTTTTTTTTACATCAATCCCCCCCTTCAAGAGAACCCCGCCCCCCCCCCCCCTCCAAAGTTGAACATACAGCACAGCATTCAGTCACAATCATGGCAGAGTATCATATGGCAATGGTAATGACAATAATTAACAATAGTATAAAATTAAGAGATAATAAAAAAAAAAAAAAAAAAAAAAAGTATACATTACAACAGTTAGGAGATAAGATAAAGTTAAAAACAAAACAACCAAAAGTAATATTACAAACAGCAAAACTTCTCCTTTAACATTTAACTGTTATTCCTTGGTCTGGGAAGCACCTTCCAAAATATGGCAGATATTCTAGGTCCTACATAATCAAGAAATGGGGTCCATATATGATAAAATAAACCAATTTTCCCTCTGGACCAGTATGTTAAGTATTCCATGGGTAAAAGTTCAAATATTACCTTATGCCAGTCTAAAACTGTAGGTGGTTTATTTGAAATCCATTTCAACAATATAGCTTTACGTGCAGCATATGTTAAAACATTCCACAATTTTTGACAATGTGATCCTTTTATTTGTGGGTGTGGTAATCCCAACAATAAACACACTGGGTCCAGGTCCAACTTCTTATTAAAAACCAAGTCTAATTTCAAAGCCACTTCTACCCAAAAATCCTGGATATGCATACAGGTCCATACAGTATGTATAAAGCTACCAACTTCCCTGTTACATTTCATACACAGAGCTGATTTCCTTGGGTCCATCTTATGTCTGAGTTCAGGTGATATCTGAAGGCGATGCAGTAACTTAAATTGTAATTCCTTCGCTCTATTACACATGGATATGCTGTTAGCATGCTCCCATATGTCCGCCTCCATAACTTTATCTATTACCGCCCCAAGGTCCCGAGCCCATGTTTGAATAATTGTATTATTAGTCTTAATGGACTTATAAAAGGCCTCATAGCATCGCCTTACTATAGCCTTATTGCTATGTATTTTGTATAGTAGTTGCTCAATTGGTGACATTTCCAGAGTAAATTTATGCCGAATTGGATTCTGTATAAAGCTTTTGATTTGTAGGAACCTAAGAAAATGTGTGTGTGATAAGTTGTATTTCAGTCTTAGTTGGTCAAATGACATCATTCTGTCCCCTTCAAATAAGTCTTTCAAAGTTGTGATACCAGCGTTTTCCCACAGAGCAAACCCATTATCTGTCATGCCAGGGAGAAAATCTGTATTTCTTCGTATTGGAGTAATTGGCGATAAAACATCTGTTCTCTTTTCCCATTTCTTAATCATGTCCCAAGCCTTTAGTGTGGATTTAACAATGAAATTACCCTCTGCAATCTCTAGTTTATTCCGATTCAGGATAAAAGGGAGACTAGCTAATTGTAATGGCTTACCTAAATTATATGCCTCAATATCAAGCCAGACAGAGTCCGAGTCACTCCGTACCCAATCTACTAGATATCGAAATTGGGAAGCCACTTGGTATAGTCTAATGTTGGGAACTGCCAAACCCCCCTGACCCGATGACAGTTGCAATTTTGTTAATTTAAGTCGTGGTCTTTTGCCATTCCATATAAATGATCTGAACCAACCGTTAACCGTCTTAATAGTATTATTATTTAGTACGACTGGGATCATTTGGAATTTGTAGAGCAGTCGTGGTAAGATATTCATCTTAATTAAAGAGATTCTTCCCAGCATTGAGAGTGGTAAAGAAGACCATCTCTCTAGGTCATCATGGATGCGTTTCAGCAAAGGCTGAAAATTTGCTTTAAACATCCTTTGCAGCAGAGGAGTAATAAATATACCTAGATAAAGAAAACCTTCTGTTGCCCATCTGAAAGGTGACAAGCCGGGAGGAAGAGAGTGATGCACCCGACCCAATGGCAAGGCCTCTGACTTACTGAAATTTATTTTGTAACCAGAAAACTTACTAAACTCGTTAATAACAGTAAGGACTAACGTAACAGATATTTCTGGTTGCGTGATAAACAATAAAACATCGTCAGCATACAGAGAAATCTTATGTTGCCTATGATTAATCGATATACCATGAATAGAAGGGTGGGTTCTAATGGCTTCTGCTAGTGGCTCGATTGCGATTGCAAACAGCAGTGGTGATAAGGGGCACCCTTGGCGAGTGCCCCTTCCCAAAGCAAAGTAGGGAGAGCATTTACCATTTGTGATGACAGACCCTACCGGGTTATGATAAAGCAGCTTGACCCAATCAATAAAATCTTTACCTAAATCAAATTCCTTGAGTGTAAAAAACAAAAAATCCCATTCTATACGGTCAAAGGCTTTTTCTGCATCCAATGACACTACCATACCTTTAAGATTATTTTGCTGACACAGCTGAATAATGTTAAGTAACCTTCTAACATTATTACATGAGTTCCTTCCAGTAATAAACCCTGTCTGATCATTATTAATAATAGTTGGGAGGATTTTCTCTAGTCTTAAGGCTAGTATTTTAGATAAAATCTTAAAGTCTAAATTTAGTAGACTGATAGGTCGGTAGGATGAACACATATCCGCTGGTTTATCCTTCTTAAGAATCAGGCTAATGTTTGCTTCTGTAAGTGTTTTGGGAAGAGCTCTCTTCTCGAAGGAGTCATTAAACATGGCAAGTAGGGGCTTCACCAACAGCGGCTTAAAACATTTGTAAAAGTCCGAGCTAAAGCCATCAGGGCCTGGAGCCTTTCCTGATTGTAAAACACCAACAGCTTTAGCTACTTCTTCCAGTGTTATCGGTCCGTTCAGTACTGTCTTTTGTTGGTCATTAGGCTTGGGCAGATTCAGATTGGAGAAAAAGCCCTCCATAAGTCTGGAAGACCCTGCTGGCTGCTCACTTGTATATAACTTTGTATAAAATTCTACAAAAACCTTATTTATGCCATTGCTATCCAGTTTTTCCTGCCCCAAGACATCTTTAACTGAAGATATGTTCTGAGAGATAGGTCTATTCTTAACCAGGTTGGCTAAATATTTGCTAGGTTTGTTACCAAATTCATATAATTTCTGCCTTGCGAATCTTATAGTCTGCTCTGCCTTCTGAGTGAGCAGTGAGTTAAGTGCTGCTCTTGTTGTCAAAGTTGTTTTAAGATTAGTATCCGTAGGATTCTGGTTATATGCCCTCTCACACTCAGCTAGCTGTAGCTCCAGTTCCCGTTGCTTTTCTTGACACTTCCGTTTTGTGCTTTTTTCATAAGATATTATCAAACCGCGTGAGTAAGCCTTACACGTCTCCCACAAAATAGAAGGAGATACATCAGGTGTATTATTACATGAAAAGAATAGCTGAAACTCAGTCCGAAAACAAGATATAAAATTTGGGTCATACAACAGATGATTATTAAACCGCCATTTACTTGATCGTTGCTGGGCCTCTCCATGTGAGAACTGTAAATAAACCGGGGCATGGTCCGATATTGTAATGCTCCCAATATCACAAGATGAAACAGAATACAACATTGCTTTAGGGACAAACAAGTAGTCTATTCTAGAGCTACTTTTATGCACTCCAGAGAAGAATGTGAATTCTTTGTTGTTTGGATTGAGTGCTCGCCACACATCCAAATAACCTAGTTCTTCACATACATCAGCGGTTGCTCGCGCCCGTTTAGTAGGGTTAGTTCTTTCAGCAGGTAACTTATCAATGCGAGGGTCTAATATGCAATTTAAGTCACCACCAGCAAATGACTGAGCACAGTCCAACTCTGCTAATTCTGAAAAAGCTTTTGTAATGAGAGCAGGAGGATGACCTGGTGGAGCATAAACATTTAAAATAGATATATTTTCGCCAAACAGGTGTCCTTTTATTGCAACATATTTTCCTGCATTATCTTTAATACAGGATTCTAGCTTAAAAGGAAGCCGTTTGTTAATAAGGATGCAGACTCCTCTACTATTGGACGTGAAAGAAGAAAAAAAAACTTGTCCCACCCATTCCCGTTTAAGTTTTTCATGTTCTGTGTCTTTTAGGTGTGTTTCCTGCAGTAGGGCTATGTCAACCTCTTCTTTTTTTAGATACGTCAATATTTTTTTTCTTTTCACAGGATGATGTATGCCTCTAATATTCCATGTACATACCTTAAGTTTAGAGTCAATCATAGTGGTTGTGAAGAATTAAATAAAGCGAGGATTGGTTGTTGCCTTAAGTCTGTATGCATTATACTATCCATAATCTAATTCCCTCCATGTACCATACATTGTGACCGGAAAAAAGATAAAACAGAAAGAGAAACTCAAAGTGCTGTGCTGTCTTCCCTAACCCTAGAATAACCCCCTGATCAAAACTATATACACACAGTCTCCCATGAACAAACAGGCAAATGGAACTCAAAATAAAGAGAAGGGTGGAGACCCCAACTTCAGAAGAGAGACCCTTGCTAGGCCCTCTTAACCTTACTTCAGATGCGACTATGATGTTCCTGAACCCACAGTATCGAGTGCAATCAATTATTCAATCAGCCCTATGTTCATTGAGCTGACGTTCAATCATCACTTGAATTTTTCCACATAGTATCACACAAAAAGAACAGGTATATCTCTGCTATCTATGCAGTCAGAAAGTTAATAATATAAAGACAAAAAAAATAAAAAATAAATAAATAAATAAATAAATAAATAAATAAAATAAATAAAAAATTAAAAGTAAATAAAATTAAATAATTATGTGCTACCACCTGTTGGTGACAGCAGGTGGCAGCTGGCCACGTCCGACATACCCCGCTCCTTTGGGCACTTTCACTTATGACAGACAAAAAAAAAAAAAAAAAAAAAAAAAATTCCACTTATGACCGACAAAGTGATATTATTTATGGCTGCGAGCCGTGCAGGTCTCGTTTCCAAGATAAACTTCTGTTAAGAAACAGAAGGGTGAGAGAGAGAGAGAAAAAAAAAAAAAAAAAAAAAAAAAAAACCACGATAGACACGAGACACAGTCCAAATGCCTTTAACATGATAGTCTTAACGCCAGTCTTTTACACTCGTTCTCCAAAACATTGAGATTGGAAACAAACTACAGCAGCATGAACTGTAACGTTATATTTCAGTTTGTTCGTCACAGACCATGACTAAATTGTAAGATCTTACTTACTCACGCTCGTTCGTCCGGTACAGTGCTTTCACCACCAAGCGTGTTTATATATGCCATAGCTTCTTCGGGCTTGATAAAGGACTTGGTAGTGTTATTCACGGTGATCCTCAGAGTTGCAGGATAATTTAGGCCATAGGTGTGTAGTCCGAGCGACTGGAGCCTCCTTCTGGCCTCGTCAAAAGCCCGACGTTTCCTCTGAGTTCCGCTGGAGAAGTCCTGGAAAAAGAAAATTCTGCTGTCCTCAAAACGAAGCTCCTTCGCCCGCCTGGCTGCCTCTAGCACCCGAACCCGATCGCTGTAGTGGTGAAACCTTACAATCATAGCGCGGGGGTAAGGTTTGCGTGAGTCGGCTCCCCTCCTCGCCGGGCCCGACACCCGATGCGCCCTTTCCAACTTTATTTTCCCGTCCTTGGTGGTCAGTGTCAAAACTTTGGGGAGCCACATCTCCATGAAACTTACAACAGATGAGCCCTCTGAGGATTCTGGCAGACCGATTATTCTGAGGTTTTTACGTCTGCCTCGATCCTCCTGGTCATCCAGCCGTTCCTGTAGAGAGGCCACAACTTTTTCCAGGTATGAGAGACGTTTCTCCGTCTCGACATTTACGTCCTCCACCGCGGAGATGCGATGTTCAGCTTCCCCAACACGCTTAGTTGTGTCTTGCAACTCTTTCGATATATCTCCAATCTTTTGCAGGAAAGAGTCAAACTTAGCCTCTATCACCCCGGATATATTTGCTGTAAGTGTGGCCATGGCCTTGGTCATTGCGGGACTCAACACATCCGTCTCGGCAGTCTCTGTGTTGCCATCTTGTGTCTTATCCGTGTTGCTAGCCGTGACGTTCTTCTTCTCCTGTGTCTTTTTCGCGGATTTTGAAGCCATTTTAACAAAAGCTTTACCCCAGAAGTGGTCCAATGACATCAGCTAAATTCTACACGTGTTTTTTTATCGACTTGGGCTGAATTAAGCATTAGTATCAGGATATTTCGCATCGACAAAGCGGGAGCTCACACCGAACGCTGCTACTCGGTCCGCATCACCGGAAGTCTCCATGCTTATATTCTTGAAAAAGAACATGACCATATCTTAGGCTTATCTTAGTTAATTTATCTCTTTTTCATGCTTGAAGAAAAAAATTGTTTCTGTTTGAACTTGTAGTTTTGAGAGAGCAGTACTTTGATTATGGATACACACTTACTGTTTGCATTTAAAGTGTTATTTCAGTTATTTATATTTATTTTATTTATACTGTTTTATTTTTTTTATGTTCGATTTGTGGAAAGGAGTTAGATTTATCATGTGAAATCGTACAGGGAGAAGTAGAGTTTATAGCAAAACATTTTGCAGTGTTTGCATGTCCTTTACTGCATAGAATTCATTAAAATAGAAGTAAAATAACATTCATTACAAGTTGATTTCAAAATGCACATAAATTGTTTTGCATTTTGTGATTTTCAGTTGAATAAAAGACTATTTTCCATTCATATATTTCATCATTGAGGATTTCTTAAAAATTGTGTAAAAATCTCGTCTCGTCTCGTTCTCGTGAACCCAATCTCGTGTCTTGTCTCGTCTCGTGGAGTAAGCGTCTCGTCACACCCCTAATATATATATTCTGTCTGTCTGCTCACATTACGAAGTCAATGAAATGTTGATCCAAGCTATAAAGCTTTACGATCTGTTACTTTTCAGTAACCTAAATTGTATAAGGACAGGAGAGTAGTTTCCATGGCCAGAAACTAGTTTCCTGAAATTATAAGAAGTGATAACTTTATTGAGAAGTTCATAAGTTAATCTTACGGCCGTTTGCTGGACAAACAACTGTTTATAATTACATTAATTTCCATTTAGAGGGTTGAGGGTTATCTCATAGAATCGATCTGAAATAAGACTATTGATATATGAATGAGGAATTATAATTCGTTGTGATTGATTATTCATATATACAATCGAATCAATTTCAATTTCAATCAATATACAATTCATATATACAATATACAATGTAACTGTAATATGCAATATATTAATCATATTCATGATTAATTATTAACATTCCCTAAAGATCATTTGAGCTAATGTTAATGTACTACCCATGTGCGGTTACAGCAGAGTGTTGGGAGTTTAGGAAGGGTGAGAGTAGACTTAATAGATTTAGTGTTTTACATTCTGTTAAGGCATGCGCAGAGGAGCTTAAGCTTAATAAAAAGGAGAATGGTGCCTTCTGTCTACTGGCCATCTATCCCTCATTGGTTATTGCCTTAGGCTGATGTAGATATATCTATTAAAAATTTAATAAAGGAAGGAAGTGTAGGAAATGTTGCTCACTATGTACAGGAGCATCTTAGGAATTAATGGAATAGCTACATAGATATTTATACAGATGGATCTAGAGACCCTGAGAGTAGGAAAGTGGGCTTTGGTTTATATGTTCCGCATTTTCATGTTAGACAGTGTCATAGATTGCCTGATGGTCTTTCAATCTTTACAGCTGAACTTGTAGCAATCATATGGGCTCTGAAGTGGGTGGAAGAAGGTGGGGTGGAGAAAGCCATCATTTGCTCTGACTCGCTATCTGGCTTGATGGCGATAGGGGGAGAAAGAGGAGGGGCTAGGTTAGATTTAGTCAGGGAGATCTTAACAAGTGTTTATAGATTAGAGAGGCGGAGGTGTAGTGTGGGTTTCTTGTGGGTTCCAGCACATGTGGGGGTTGAGGGAAATGAGGCTGCTGATGAGGCTGCTAGGGCAAGTTTAGTTAGGGAAAATGTAGAGGTGGAGGTGCCATTTGACAGACTGGAGTGCCGTAGCATCATTAATGAAAGACTGACACAACAATGGCAGCACGAGTGGAGTAAAGACATTAGCGGGAGGAAGTTCTATGACATAAAACCATTAGTCAACCCTTGGAATTCAATTATCCTGCCTCGGATGGATCAGATTAAGTTGGCCCGACTAAGACTGGGTCATTGTGGATTGGCAAGTGGGCTGTTTCTGGTGGGAAAGCACAGGGATTTCAAGTGTCAAGCCTGTGGAGTACAGGAGTCTGTCAAACATGCCATCATGTTCTGTCCAAGATATGCTGAGGAAAGGAGATTGTTATTCATTGGTCTAAACGTTCTGGAAGTTGATTTCTTCTCTGTTAAAAAACTGATGGGTGATGGTCCTAATCAAACAGAAAGAGCATCCAAGAAAATCCGTTCACTCGTAGGCCACCATAGTTATTCATGTCTCAATGCATTCTGGGTGTATTACTGTCTATGGTTGTAGCAGCTGTTGTAGCAGCTTCGTTTATTGTTTTTCCAGCATACCGGCTAGCTAGCTAAGTTTTGACAGTAGCGAAATGAACACGTCTGCCGTTCTGCCTTTTCAGTTTGAACCAGAGCGCACCGTATGGCTGTGCCGGTAAACTTGACAACCGCACCACTAGTGTGGCGGCTGAGTAGAACCAGCGGTGGTCTGCCAAAACAATTTTTTTGTATGTGAATAATGTTTTACATGAATATTATGACACGAGTAAAGCACAAAGCTTTGTTTACAAAATAAATAATAGGTTAGCAATTATATGTTACATCGCAGCCATGGAAAAGTTTGGATTCATGACTAATGAGAGCCCATAAATTTAAGCTTTGTCGGCTTTGAATTCTGGTTTGCGATCTGGTCACCCGATTATCAGCGAATTTAACAATATTCCATTAGTTATTCCATATAGAAAGCTTGAATTGTCTACATTTAAACAAAACAATTCAAAACGAAAATAAACCGACTAGCCTTCTCTGCTTATGAATTCTGTAAGTGTGCATTTCTCTCTATAGGCGCATTCACTGCGAAGATGACGAGTCAGCATTGTCAACTTCATCGTTGCAGCCCGAAACTGACACAGAAAACACTAGTATTCGTATTCTTTACTGTGGTAAAGTAGAAAAAACGCTGTAGGATAGATAGCTTACATTTTTACTTATATGTCAAATTCCTTTTAACACAGTTTGTGCTTGTTACATGGTAAGGCACGTCAAGTTTATTTGTAAAGCGTGTTTCACATGCGCGGTGATTTTTAGTTTTGCTTCCTCTGGCAGCGCAATATCAAACATAGTCTAAATGGCTTGCCCTTGTGGAAGATAAAATTCGGTTTTCATACCTTTTACAACAAGTAGAAAACATGAAGATATCAGAAAAGAGATTGATGGTCTCTTTCCTGCTGGTGTTCCACATCTCTCTCAAAGCGCAGAGCGGAAGTCTATATCACGCCTCTTTGTGTGGAAATATTAAACGAAAGTTGTTGTTTTTTTTTTTTTTTTTAAGTAGATTCAACTTTATTATATTATTTAAGTTACCAGTATTTATTTATATTTATTTCAATGCTTTACAGGCTTTAGTGTGGTGTTTCTTTGTTTTTTTGTTTTTTTATTTCAAAACAACCCCCCAACCACTGCTGGTAGTTGGTCCATTACCACCACGGTGATACAAAACTGCCACCGTCACAGCCCTAGGCTGAAATCAGGAGAATAACACGGAAGACGATCTTTTAGCCGACTAAATACCTCAAATGCATCAGGGCTGAAGTGACGGGAACACAGCCGTGGGTCTTTAGGGAGTTGTACTTGTCCACAAGCAACTGCCCACTCTTTTCTTAATTTCTTCTCCTTTGGAAAGCAGTGGAGGCTTACATCCCTCCCCTTATTGCCTTTGGACTGGAAATTACAACCAAACGCTGCACAATGTGGCATTATATTCACTTTTAGGATGTAGCTACAGTTAAACTTAGCACCATTAGCTCACCTCTCTCTGTTCTGAACACAACCGACACAACCTATACACGTCATCGACCCAGAATGCATTGCGCGCGCAAAAATAATGGCTGCCCTCGTAGTTCAAATTCTGTAAAACAATGTGAGTATTTTTTAAAGGTCCCATTCCATGGATTATTTTTATTATTTTATCATGTTTCCAGGGGTGCCCTTATAATGTTAGTATGTTTTTTAGATCAAAAATTGTTATAATTTAGAAGTAAAAGGCATATTTCCTAGCCTGATTTCATTCCCTGGTTTGAACACTCTGTTTGAAGGGGCGTGTCTGCTGTGAGACTTCAGTGTAAACGCCCTCTGCTGTGATTGGCTGACATGCTTGCATATGAAATATCTGGCATTACATGTGGAACTATTTGGAAAACTTTTACTATTACAGCTATTATACGTTTTTACTATTACAGGGATTAACGAATCGTGAGAAGTTTTTTAAGTATTTAGATCTATTTCAATCACATAGAAAATTGCAGTGATGATGAGCATTGAGCAGATGACAGCCTGTTGATCGCGTGAAAAAAGATCTTATCATTGCAACGCAGTTTCTGCACTCACTAATGATTTCACCAATGCAAACATGAGGTATATAAATACAGTAGGAGATTCGTTGTGCAGTGTAACAGCGTCATTGATTTCATAACGAGTTTTGGCAAGAGTCCAGATAAACTCGCGCTGTGTGATCGACAGCTTGGCCGATTGGAAAGGGATTGTTCTTTGATCGCTTTCTGTATATTAATCACAGTTTAAGTAAGATTATTTTCATCCTACTAAGAGAAACGATGTGAAGTTGATCGCTACTTCCATATTAAATCACTACTTGTACTTACCGCTTGCTGGAATATAGTTGAAATTGCCCCCTTCGTCAGTATGAAACGCTGAGAGAAGCCTGCTTGATATTATCCCAGGTTAGAAAAACAGTCCGTGGTGAATGGACAGAGCAAACTAACAACTTCGAATTAAACTTTTGCGGTATCCGATTATAGATAAACATCAACGTCTGTTGACATTTCGCCATCAATACGCCTGTGTTCCTGTGGGCGGAGGTTAGTCTAAACACGGTTCTGGTGATGTCACTAAAGCAGGATGTAGAGGGGTGTAGTCCAATCCAGCCGTTTTTTGTAGTCAACTTCTGTTAAATAAAATATCTCGCTTGGCATTGAACTTTGAGCGTTATAATTTTACAGATATTATTTATACTCTAACAACAACATTACACACTAACTAAACTTTGAAACATGGAATCGCATGCAACGGGACCTTTAAATAACGAAAATATTTTATGTATTTCTAATTATGTATTTTGTAGGAGAGAACAATTGTAGCATATTTAGGCCTATGTGTCTTAATAGTCGGGGTTCCTTTTAACAGATAAACTAAACACAGACCAGAACAATAATCAAAACAAACTGACATTGTGACCTTCTCCCTTTAAAATGTTTTGTCAATTTAAGCGTATTTCATGCAATTTTTTAGTATATATTTGAAAGAATTAAATGAGCAGTTTTGTGTCTATCCTTGCATTGTTCAACTGGTCGAGATTGACATGGAATTTAGAAAGTAATAAATAATAAGTAATTCAATACTTTTTAGAGAGAGTAATTAGTACAGTAATCTAATTACACTGTTGAAGATGTAATTAGTAACTAGTAATGACTTTTTTAGAATAATTACCCAAAACTACTCCCAACCACATTAACTGAGGGGATCCTTGGAACATGTTCTACCCTATAAAGGGTCCCTGGTCCCAAAAAGTTTGAAAACCCCTGTTTTACATGAACTAGGGTTTCTTCAAAATATTCTCGAAAGGAAGAATATGGTTTTAACACTGACCATCTGTTTCTGCTATTGAAGGTTTTGGTACCAGAGGGTATCTCAGAAAAGTGAACCTGATAACTGGAGTGGAGGCAATCCCAATGGAGAGAACTGTGCTGTTACGGCAAATTCTTCCAACTTAAACAGTTGGTTTGATGTTTCTTGCAATTCTATGTATAAGTTTATCTGTGAAAAGAAATTTTGATTTACCTCCATTGATATGTAATGAAAGAGGTCTAGTTTAGAGAAAAGAAAAACATCATGTCTTCTTTTGGATTTTCTTGCTTAAAATGTTAAAATGCATGAACTTATAAAATGTATTATGTTGAATGCTATGTATGTTGCTTTGGATAAAAGCGTTTGCCAAATGCATAAATGTAAATGCACAAGCAGCTTTTTATATTGAGTGCACTTATATCCCATCTTGTAGTCATTATTATGCTATTAAGAGCAGGAGCGAAGCATATGATGTCACATTTTAGACAAACGACTTTTTTACCTAAAACAACTTTACAAGAAATTTTCTTAGCTGGAAATAATAAGTTTTTTTTTTTTTTTTCAAATGGGGATGATGCTTCTGCATAACAGCATTATAAGGATGAGATGTTCTTATAAAGTTATTTAATATTCTGTGTGAAACTGTGCTGTGGTCAGCAGATGGTATTGTACTTCTGAGACGTTCCTACTGTATGTGCTAGCTATAAGTAGCCTATAAATAAATAAAAATATATATCTTGAAAAGATATGTTTTGAGTATGTATCTAAAATAACTGTAAGAAATAAACCTTTTAAAGTTAGAACAAAAACGTTTTATGATGTTTAAAACGACATCACTTAAATGTGTAGCATTCCCAAAACTCCCAACCCAATTACTTGTCTAGTAAATTATAAAAGAAATTCAGCGACAAGTGGGACGAACATTTAAACTTCTCATTAGTTATATATCAATAGATTACACAGGTATTTTAACTCGGCAGCACTTTCAGTTAATCACTGATAACCCCTTAATTTGCTCATGTCTGAATTTAAACAGTGCCATTTTACTGTTGCCTTTTTAAAGCCACAATGCTACAGGCAGGGGCGTAGCCATCATTTCAAAAGTGAGGGGGACAGAATGCCAAGCGTTATACCAGGTTTTTTTTTTTTTTTTTTTTTTTTTTTTTTTTTTTTGCAGACCTTTGTTGACAGGTTTTTGCTTAATTGGCTTAATGCTATTTATGTTTAAAGCAATAAGACAGAAAGAAAGAAAGAAAGAAAGAAAGAAAGAAAGAAAGAAAGATGTACTGTACTTTATACTGCACATAGCCTATATTGTACAATATTGTTTACATATTTCAAATATTTTTTTGTGTAGGCTACGTCAAACTTCAAGCTTTTAAAACTACTTCAAACTTTCAGGTTAGGCTTTTTCAAGACAACTTAAAGTTTATCTACAAAATTTTGTATCTAACAATTGTGTTACCGAATTATTTATGGTAAACATCATGTAGGCTACACATGTTACAAGGCTGCATGATTCAAGCAGATATAGTGGCTGTTAATGCATGAAAATCCAAATTCAGCATTAACAATCACCATCTTTATTCTAATTTGAAGGGCTTTAATTACATATCTGTGAAAATAAAAGACATTACGAATAAAAAAAAGACGAATAAAAAATAAGCGCACGTTTGTGCGGGTAGTGAAAATGTTAAATTTCCAACAAAACTTGTTAATTATTCAGCTTGAGAAATAGTCAGAGTTATTCATCATTGTGCAACACAATTCGGACACCACATGACAACTTGCAGTGCTTGACTTTTTCGGGAAAAAGGAGTGAAGAGTTTTTTGCCGTTTTGAACTCATTGCGATCTCTATTGATGGATCCAGCGCGGGTGCGCCTACAGGTAAAGGAAAAGATATTTTCCTTCAAAATATTTCACTTCTGATTTGTACAGTGACAGAAATGAGAACAGAACTTACCAGCTTTTGAACATGGCTTCTCTGGAGATTCAAATGTGTCACTTCTTCTTCATTATCATTTACATGTTGGGGTAAACAAGTGGTGTGACAGTGTCATTATCATGTTTTAATTCATAATCAGTCTCTAAATTAAAATATATCACATTTTTATCATGAGGGCATGAAACTATCAGAACTTTTGCACAGGCAAGGCTCTGATCCAAATCCTACTGAGCTGTCTCAGTCTACATAAGCAGCATCCTTATTGTCATGGAAGCTCCTAAGTAACTCATTTGGAACACTATGGCAGCATGTGCAACACAATTAATGCTCACTAATGGGAGACTTGTAAGGGCAAATTCTAAACTGTGTTTTTGTGCCCTTGCAGGACACTTAAGGAAGGGGAAGCCATTTGTTGAATAGTTTCAAACTAAAGTGAACACCAGAATCCCTTCACAAAGCGCTCTTATATAGGTCTGGGCGATAGAATGATAACAATATTTCTGCAATATAATTGTCCTTGATAAAATTATAACAAAAGTTTGATAAGTGTTCAATATAATGTTTATGCACTATGCAAATAATCTGACTGAAAGAGCCTTTGAGGACTGAAATCGTTCAGATCTGATTTTGAAAGTGTTCAACAGTACTGATGTATGAGGTGGTTTTTCAGGCAATTTGAAAAAGGATTAGTTTACAAAACTACAATGGAAACAGGTCATTCACAGGTCACCTGGTGTATGTAAAACTCGATCATTCTTTAAAGATGTAAAGGCTGTTATAATTTTAATTTTATAAAACATTTAATTATTTTTATGTGAACACCAACAGAATTATATGTCAGTTCACCGCCACATCCGCATGGCGCCTGAGCACTCCTGTTAAGCACACTATAGAGACAAGCTTTAACTGGGTGCGATCTGTCTTTTATTGTTTCACAGGTACACAGTGCTTCACTGCCTGTGTGTCCTTTGCTGCGAGCCCACATATCTCCTATAGTCTGAGGCCGGCAACAGTGGTGTGTTTGGACAGAAGACGAGACAGAGTTCTTTATTAAACTCATAAAAGACAAAAGAATTACGGGAATAAGTAAGGAATAATTGATGAATGCCTTTAAATTAATAGGGACAATAATTTAATAATTTCAATAATTACTTTTACATTATATTTCAATACTTCAATGGCCCTGAGTTAATTATATGGCTAAAACTACGGTTACCACGCCTCAAAACACTGTTCAGATGATGTATTTCAAGACATTTGTCAGGTTTTTGTCCTTAAAACGCTCTGTTGCTAAATTCCAAAGCGTAATTTTAGAGCTTGTAATGGAGGCAGCCACTGAAAATAATGCAGTTTCAATGCAGTTGAAGAGAGAGAGAGAGAGAGAGAGCGAGAGAGAGAGCGAGAGAGCGAGAGAGAGAGAAAGAGAGAGAGAGAGAGAGAGAGAGACGTTTGAATCTATTTATTTGTACAAATATATTGCTACACAACATATCTAAAAAATTACCTATCAACATATTCAACAATTTAGAATTAGGTCTTCCTCATTATCTATAGAACACAAGACACAAGAAAAAAAAAAAAACTCCGCTCTGATCCTTGAAGTCACAAACCCTCTTAACATTCTCTCTGGGTCAAATAAAGCATCTTCTTTTATCATTCTTTTCCTTGTACCCATATTGCCATTTTAGTCTCCGCTATTAAAAAATGTATTATGCCTATTCTTCTCTTTTCAGAAACCTTATACTTCAGTCCATAAATGAAAACCAGGATTCTTCAATCCAGGTTTTTAATGTCTGAAAAACCCCTCTCAGTCTAGAACAATATAAAAACAGATGATCAGTTGATTCTTCTAAATCACAGAAAGGACATTTCTTTTCTACAGTGGGATCAATATGCGCCACGTGTCTGTTTGTAGCTACTGCCCAATGTATAATTCTCCATTGTAGGTCTGCAGTTCGTTTTTCAATGGGAGATTTATACAATGACCTCCAGCATCTTCTAGGAGAAGAGTTTGGCCCTAGCACTTCTGTCCACTTTGTTTCTCTGCAGTTCTTCAGAACTGACTGATGAGCGACTTTAACGCAATTCAGATACAAACTTTTCTTCGAAGCCTCTTTAAAACCATGTATCTCTGGAGTCTTAAAAGTGAGGATTGATTCCTCTTGTGGTTCTTCTTCCACACGAGCTGAAACAGGAAGATCAGGAAAATTCTCCTCTTCATTCAAAATCCCTTCTCCTGGGTTCCGATGATAGGCATAAGGAAGAGATGAAAAAATCGCATCCATTACATGTTTCATAAATCTGACGGACTTGATTCCTGTCAGATCACTCATTTCCACTGCACTTTTCCACCCGTCATGATGCTTCAAGTCCTTTATCCTAGTGCATCCAGCTCTTGCCATTGTTTTCTGAAGGCTTTTTGAATTAAGCACTCTTGCCTGAAGTAAGGGATTATGAAAAAGAGGTTTAGCAGTATCAGTCCAGCACCTCTTTGAATACAGCAACTTCTGTGCCGCTTGCAGCCTGAAGGTTTTGATTCTGCTTTTAATGTCTATTAACCCTTGTCCACCTTCATTCACTGGCAGGAAAAGTACGGCAGCTTTAGTCCAATGTTGTCCAGTCCAGAAGAAATCCACCAATCTGCAATTCCTGAATGATGTCATCTGGCGGGTCCAAGACGTTCATTTTGTGCCACAGTGCCGAAGCTGCTAGATTGTTGGTCACCAAAACTATTCCCCTATAGGATAGCTGTGGTAGCACCCACGACCACTTAGACAACCGGCTACACATTTTCACCACCATTCCTTCCCAATTTTTTGTCTTAAATGTTTCAGTCCCTAAATAAACCCCTAGACATTTAAAGCCATCTTTACTCCATTTAACACCACCTGGGAGCACTGGTGGATTTTTACTTTGTCCACAAAAGAAACCTTCACACTTTTCCCAGTTCACTCTGGCTGTTGACGCATTTTCATAAATTTTCAGTGTTTCCATTAAAACAGACACATCTCGTTCATTCTTAATAAAAATTGTAACATCGTCAGCATATGCAACAAGCTTAATAGGCTTCTCAACTGTAATCCCTTGGAGTGTTTTCCTTAACTTGCAAAGAAGGGGTTCAATGGCCAATGAATACAACATCCCTGATAGCGGGCATCCTTGTCTGATTCCTCTCAGCACTGCAACAGGCCGACTGAGCCCACCACCCACTTTCAACATAACAGAAGCATCCTTATACAGCATTTGAATCCATGAAATGAAACTCTGACCAACACCAAAAGCTTCAAGCGTTTTAAACAAGTAAAAATGGCTAACTCTGTCAAACGCTTTCTCCTGGTCAATTGCGAGAATGCCAACATTTTCACTGTTCAAATTTGTAATGTCTATTATGTCTCTTACAAGAAACAGATTGTCCATTATTGTTCGATTAGGAATACAATATGTTTGATATTCATTGACCATATGTTCTAAAAAAGGTTTCAATCTATTAGCAAGACACTTTGTGTTATGTACAGATTACAAAATTTTGGCAGCCACAGGTCTCCAATTTTTTAACATACCAAGATCACCTTTTTTGGGTAATAGAGATAAAACTGCTCGTTTACAACTAGTAGGCAATTCGTGTTTCTGATAACAATAATTAAAAACTTCATAAAAATCATCTTTCAGTTGGTTCCAGAAATGTTTATAGAACTCAGACGGCAATCCATCGATACCAGGTGTTTTTCCAGTTGAGAGTTTCTGAACAGCTTCAGACAGTTCTTTTAACTGAAGGCCAGAGTCAAGCTGTTTACTCTGTTCATCGGAAAGAGTCAATAAGTCTTTATGTAATTCCTCAATGCATCCCTTATCACATTGTCCTTCTGCAAATAAGTCTTTGTAAAAGTCCAAAGCAATTTTTCTCATTTCATTTGGATCTGAAATCACATTCCCATTTAAATCTTTCAAATGCAACATCATTTTTTTTTCTCTTTCTTTCTTCTCAAGATTAAAAAAGAAGGAACTAGGTGCATCCATTTCTCTCGCGAATGCAAAGCGAGCTCTAATTAAAGCCCCCTTTGCTTTCTCGTGAAATAAAGAAGCCAAAACTCTTTTCTTTTCTTCCAGCTTTCCAACTGTCTCAACATCACCAACAATTAATTCACTTTCAATCTGTTTTAGCTCTTTTTCTAATTCAGAAACAGTTTTTTTGATCCTACCATTTGTGCTATATATATAATTCTGACAAAATATTCTAATTTGTGCTTTTCCTATATCCCACCACTGAACAATATCCTCATAATTACTTTTCTGTTTTTTCCACTCTATCCAAAACACATTAAACTTTTCACAAAAAAGCACATCTTGTAGCAATTTCACATTAAAATGCCAGTAATAGCTATGACTTTGTGACTTTCTTACATTTATATCAATTAAACATAAATGGTGATCAGAAAACCCATTAGGACAAATTGTAGATTTTAAAATTCTATTACTTTTACTTGAATTAACATAGAATCGGTCTAATCTGGCAGTACTAATATGATCATGAGAAACCTTTACCCACGTATACTGCTTAACTGTAGGGTGTTGCTGTCTCCATACATCAACTAAATTAGAATTACTAATGACATCCTGTAAACATTTGGCAGAAGAGGGGTGAGGTTCTTCCCCATTTCTGTCTAAAGTAAAGTTTTCTGTACAGTTCCAATCACCCCCTAAGATCAACCATGCATTTTCATCACAACTTTGTTTTAAAAAATTAAATAATTTTTTTAAACCGTGTATCCTCTCCGCTCCATTATTTGATGCATAAATGTTAATAAAAACAAAAACCAACCCATTTATACTTCCTTGAACAACCAAAATTCTTCCTCTTTCTATTTCATTAACAGACACATTAGTTATATCAATCGTCTTTGAAAATAAAATAGCAACTCCTCCACTAACATTCGTACCATGACTCATATATAAATCGCTTCTCCACCCCATTTTCCAATCCACTTCAATTTTCGCATCGCTATGCGTCTCTTGTACAAATGTTACATCAATATTTTTATTTTGTATATATTCATTTAAACATGCTCTTTTCCTGCAATCTCTTCCCCCATTGATATGAATAGATCCTATTCTAAGGCTCTCCATGAAAAAAGAGGTAAGAAAAAGGGAAGAAAATGAAAACAAGACAAAAAGGGATAGATAGTTCACCAATTGTGCTTCCTTCATGACTCAACTATAAAGAAATAACTTTTTCTTTTCTCAAGTTTGTTACCATTTTTTTCAATCTGAATCTCTTTCTTCTACTTAGCTCTTCATAACCGACAGCCTTTTGTATTTTAATCACTGAAGCCAAAAACTTTTTCACATCAGGAAAAAAAATCTTTTACTTCGACTTTTCTTCCAAATGTTTCATCAAGGAAATCATTTATCTCTTTTACAGTATACAACTCATTCTCGTCATAATTGGAGGGAATATCCAACGCTATCTCACGACCAATTCGTACGAATTCGTACGAATGATAAAAAGTTGGCTAATTCGTACTAATTCGTACGACCTAGCTCGTACGAATTTGTACGATTTGTCTAAACCCACGTGATGGGTAGGTTTAGGGGCGGGGTCAGGGGTAGGTCATTCGTATGAATTCACACGAATTGGCCAATTCGTAAAATATGTACGATTTTGCAAAAATCTTACTAATTCGTACGAGTCAGGTCGTATGAATTCGTACGAATAAGCCACCTCGTATAATTTGTACGTTTTCCCGTGAGATCGGGCTCGAATATCTGACATTTCAGAAATACAATCATCATCAACCATCTCTTCATTCACATCAGTGCTTTCAGAGAGCTGAGACAAGGGTATATCGAGTCGATTCTCAACAGTGTCTAATTCAACCAAACTTTCAAGAAGAGATTTTTTCGCGTCACTAGTCCCTGCCTCTTCACAACTCCTCTTCTTATTTTCTCCCCCACAATTATTTTTTTTCCCTTTTTTCTTCCCTGATTCCTTTTCAGCCGATTCCTTTTGGCCTATGTTTTCAGTAGTGCTACGTTCGTTTTGTTCACGAGTGTTCAATTCACTTTGTTCTTTATCGGTTTCATTTGTCTCAGTTTCTTTACTTTTATCCGCATTCTCCGCTTCACCCTCGACCGCCTGTTCACTTTCATTTGTTTTATTATTATTGTCCTCGGCTTGTGTTTTTTGCGGGCAATCCATTTTTTTATGCCCGACATTACCGCACTTGAAACATTTCAAATGATTGGTATTCGCATAGATCATATACGATTTGTCTTCATGTTTAACCCGAAACGAGATGTCTAACGTCGGCGATTCTAAAACCATAAAACACTGCCGCCTAAAAGACAGCACATGTTTTAAAGTTTCCATTTTACACCCGAGTGGCATTAAAGTCATTCCACTTACTATTTTCCCGAACCTCTGCAGTTCATTTTCAATGCATATATTGGGTATATATGGTGGACAATTCGAAATGTTCACTCTTGACGACTGCGACACCAAAGGTGAAACAATAACAAACGCTCCACTTACCCAAACTCCGCTCACGATGATTTTACTCACAAAACTTTGATCCTTTAGGAACACCACCACGGCCTTGTAATATTTTCGAATCCAATTTGTTCTCCGATAGCGACTAGCACGTCCTCGACTGTCCAGCCTGATCTCACACACGAAACGTACTTATTTAGATGTAAATAAAAACGATCCAATTCGTATATATATTTACGTATTATAGTGACTTTTACGTATCATATGGACGTTATTTCAGGTTCAATACGTATCTATATGTGCGTATTACAACTTAAAATACGTATAGATTCAACGTATATCCATCAATGCATGACAGCCTTGGTCTCATTGTTACAGTTTTTTTCAGTCGCTAACAAGCGTTTGTCCAACCAGTGTTCACATTTCCAAAACTCTAAACACAATTAGCACAGCATCAGTCTTTTGTGGCCATACCATTCACATATTTCTTGTATTTTTCACACAATATGCAGTCAGTGAACACATTTCCATAATGCTTAAATTTTCTTAACAGACAAGCTATACCTCCCAACAAAATTATAGAGTGTTTTTGTAGTATTTACAAATGTTAACACACAACATCCCACAACAGCAAAAACAATATTCCAAACCTTAGATACAGTATGGACTGCATTTATTTACCATTTACATGAAACTTTTACCATTTTTGTAAATTTCATGATTTTAGCAAAATGTGATTTTGATTGCTAGCAAAATGTGTTGCTTTTGAACAATGTCATGAAGAAACAAGCTTTTCGAGTCCATATGCATCTTCCTGGAGTAATGATGCTGAAAATTCAGCTTTTCATCACAGGAATAAATTACAATTTACACAATTTATTACATGACATACATAATTTTAAACAGAAATCAGTTATTTCAAATTGTACTACTGTAATATTTTTACAATATGAAAGTTTATAAAAACCTCTGCTTCTGCAATGATATCAGTTCAAAAACAATATATCAGTGAGAGAGTCAAGGAGCTACAACGACAATATGACCAGATATAGTGTACTGTATATTCAATTCAATGTCCAGTTCTATAAGCTTTGCACTTTGCAAGTAGGTAACCTACACAGTAATATGTTACAGTACAGTATAGTATACAGTGATGATATGATTTACATAAACTTTGTTTTGAGAGTTATGGAATTGGAGGCCAACCAGGCCCCTCATGAATTCATATACATAGATGAGGCAGGATTCAATCTGGCCAAAAGGCGTCGACCTGGACAAAATGTAATGTTTTTGCTGTTGTTTTTTTGTTCAGAATGCTCTTGTGTGTTTCATGGATATTTTTCTACTGTACCTCCTGTAGTAAACAGTAAAGGAATAAAAACTGATTTGCTTTTTACTGGAATGTTTATGAATGTGAACAGTACTGTACATGTGGACATACAGTTCCCAACCAAGAAATTTAGTGTAAAACGGTGGATTGCATGTTTTGCATGCAGATACCTGTAAAACTGAAACATAAAAGTCTATGCAGTTTTAGTAATGTCAACAATAGCCAGTATTTTGAAACCTGGTGTACTTTGATTGACTGCATGTACCTTGTGAAGTGAAAACAAGTGTTATTCTTTGACAGAATAATTTCATTTTGAGTCAGATTTCCAGTGTTTTGGTAAAGTTAGTGTGTGCACAGAGAAACATGTGTTCTGTTTTGAAATGAAGAGTTAGTGTATATTTAACAAAATGTGTTTTTGAGAAGACAATTAACCATTTGGCCAATTGTGTTTTGTAGGTGTGAGTCTGTGTTAAGAGTTTAGAAAAATTATCTGAAGTATGGGTAAGCGCTTGTTAGCGATTGAAAAAAACTGTAATAGGTAGTATTAATACGTAATTTTCAAAGATAGAAAACTTACGTTCTCTTACGAGAGGTCTCTCGTATTGCGTAAGGTTAGCTTACGCATCGGGAAAGTCTTCTTTCTTCGAGATCTGAAGCCAAAAAATTATCCTTAATTTTGTATACATTGTCAACGCAGTGCAGCAGCCGACAGACCTAGGCAGGCTGTATAAGCGTGCTCATTGGCTGCTCGGCGGCAACTGCTTAAGCCTATCGGTGAGCGCTCTGAACGCGGCAACCAATGAGGGCGCTTCGCGCCCTCCACACCCTTCTAACCGTCAGAATGGGTGTGGCCAGCGTGTATATATTCAGCGCTCATAGGCTAAAATTCTGATTTTCTTGTCTTCAGCGACGCTCTTCGCATCGCTGGATCTTGAGAGCCGCCGCCGTTGAAACCAGCGACCAGCAAGCTTAGGACAGCGCCTGAGGAAGCCGGCCGTCTTCGCCGCCTTCAGCCATCCGTGCCTGCTACGCTATCCGTCGACATATCCTTTTACATTATTACTGTTTCTGTGTGTACTCTAAAAGAGCACGAGGCGTTTTTGTAAAAACGCCTCGTTTTTGCGGCTCGTACCGCGCCCCGCTCAGCAACGGAGACCGCCACCTCTCTGCGCTCTCCGCCTGGGCCGCGGGCACGCCGCCACCGCACTCTCCGAGTGCGAAGAGCTTTCAATGTCGACCCTGCGGGCTCGACTTGAAGCTTTCGACCAAGCTGTCGCTCCGCCTGTCCCTGCCGGGCCGCGCAATAAGAAGCGCCGCTCGCAGCGACCACCGGAGACTGTTGTGACTGAGGAGCTCGCCGGAACCTCTCCCTCGAGCTCTCTCTCGCCCTCTCCCTCCCGGCCGCTCAACCGCCGGCTCTCGCCCGCGCCGCCGCCGCGTCAGGAGATGAGGCGAATGTGATAGATACCCGTACTCTCCCTCTGTTCGAGCCGTGCAACTACGCCGCTCACAAGGGATGGCAGAAGCGGACGGTCTCGGAGCGAGTTTCCTCTCCCTCTGTTCGAGCCGCGCAAACTGAGCCGCTCACGAGGGATGGCAGGAGCGGACGGTCTCGGAGCGAGTTTCCTCTCCCTCTGTTCGAGCCGCGCAAACTGCGCCGCTCACAAGGGATGGCAGGAGCGGACGGTCTTGGAGCTCTCTTTACGTTACAAGAAAGCTACTCCGTCCTCGCGCGTCACTCACCGGAGAAAGGGGAACAGAGTGTTTTCGTCCCGCCGTGGCCTGGACTATAACCTCCATTTCTCACACATTTCTCAGTCCCCTCTTAAGTTCAGGCGACTGGAATTGTTACTATTGCAGTATACGAGCCTGTTATAAATACACGCTCGCCTGCAAGCAAACGCCGTCACAAGACATGATGACGCTAACCGAGTTCTAATGTATTCTCCCCTGTGGCTCAGTGGCGGAATCCTAGACTGTCTAGCTAGAGACCGGGGTTCGATCCCCGCTCTCGCGGCAGTTAAAGTTTATGCTGTTCGCTTCTCCGAGCTCGCGGCCAGTTTTTCTTACATACAGAAAACAAGCCCGCTCTCTCCCTCGTTGGGCCGCGCAGATTGCGCCGTTCAAGGGATGACAAAGCGGACGGTCACGAGCAGCGTTCAGCGTGCGCGCCTCACTCACCGGCGAAAAGAGAAGAGAGTGTGTTAGTCTCGCTACGGCTGGACAACCGCCAATCCTCACACATTTCTCAGTCCCCTCTTAAGTTCAGGCGACTGGAAATATTACTATTGCAGTAAACGAGCCTGTTTTAAACACACGCACGCCTGCAAACAAACGCCGACGCGACACATGAGGTCGCTTTTTATATGCTCACGCTAACTGAAAGCTAATGTGTTTTCCCCTGTGGCTCAGTGGCAGAATCATACGCTTTCATGCGAGAGATCCGCGTTCGATCCCAGCTCTCGGGGAAGATAAAAATTTATGCTGTTTGCTTCTCCGAGCTCGCGGCCAGTCTTTCTTACTTACAGAAAGCGAACCCGCCTCTCGCACCACACCTTCTCAGGGTGCTCGAGTATTTTTGAGCGTCTAAACACGAGAGAAGAAAAGACGGTTAAATCCCGCAGCCCTGCGGCTGGACCACCGTCGAAGCTTAACGCTCTGTCAGTCCCCGTTGCCACGGCTACTGCAGCTGTTTACCCCGCAGTCAACGAGCCGGTATCTACCCGCTCGCCTGCGCGCATCCGCCGTTCTCACGGCAACCCAGAAAAATTTCAAAAGAGCATAATGTCTGGTTGCACGGCTGACGCCGTATGTGTTTCTAGTACAGTGAATGTGCCCACGTTCTGTGCTCACCCCTGTACACAAGCACTATACATCCCGTGTCTCTCACAGAGCCCACTCTCATGAAGCAGGCAAAAGCCGCTTTAGTGTTAAAAGTAGGTCACGTGTCCACTTCTCCGTGCCCACACCTACTCACTGCCCGCTCTGTCACACGGCCTCGCACGACCGGTCATGTTTTAAATGTAAGTCCTGTGCCCGCCCTCGAGCGCTCACACATACTAACTAACATTTTCGCCCCGACGCGGACATCGCGCGTCGCGCCTCACACTATATGTTCCCCGTCCAAAGCCACCGGGACACTGTGTGTAAAACGGCCAGCTATCGCTACGTGCGATCCGCCGTATCTAACCACCAAGAGCGCGCGCGCCGCGCCCGCCCCTGAATGTAAGTCCTGTGCCCGCCCTCGAGCGCTCACACATACTAACGAACATTTTCGCCCCCGACGCCGCCATCGCGCGTCATGCCTCACACTTTATGTTCCCCGTCTAAAGCCACCGGGACACTGTGTGTACAACGGCCAGCTATCGCTGCGTGCGATCCGCCGTATCTAAGCACCAAGAGCGCGCGCGCCGCGCCCGCCCCTCCGTTTCGAGCTCTCGAGCCCGCGATGCGCGGCGATCGGAGCCCGGAGGCCATTCTGCCCCTGGCTGCACACGCAAAAGCGTGGGAAGCTATTCCAGGCGCATCAGAACGGGTGCTAAGCACAGTAAAACAGGGCTATACTCTGCAGTTCGCTCGCCGCCCTCCGCGCTTTCAAGCGCGTATCGAGACCAGAGTGAATGGGGAAGTAGCACATCTACTTCGAGCAGAAATAGCTACACTTCTGTGCAAAAGGGCTATAGAACCGGTTTCCCCTTCCATGAGCGAGTCGGGCTTTTACAGCCGTTATTTCCTCGTTCCCAAGAAGGACGGAGCTCTCAGACCAATTTTGGATCTGAGACGTTTGAACAAGGCTCTTATGAGAAGACCGTTCAAAATGCTCACAACCAGACAAATTCTCGCGCAAATTCGCCCGAGGGACTGGTTTATATCTCTCGATCTAAAAGACGCGTGCTTTTCAGATCCTGATAATACCCCGTCACAGGCCATTCTTGAGATTCGCCTTCGACGGTCAGGTATATCAGTACACGGCCCGCCTGTCGACACAGCGCGCGCGCTGCATTCGACGCCTGGCCGCGTCCCTCCGGCCGGGCAGCACCGTACCTCTCAAAACATTTCAGAGGTTACTGGGTTGTATGGCCTCAGCCGCAGCAGTGCTTCGGCTGGGTCTTTTACGAATGCGCCCGCTACAACGCTGGCTGAATGCCCGAGTGCCTCACAGAGCATGGGCTTCCGGCGGTATCCGCATCAGAGTGACTCAGAGCTGCGTTTCAGCTCTGAAGCCCTGGTTAGCGGCCGACTGGTACCAGCGGGGAGTGACAATGGGAGCTATCTCACACCGCAAAGTTATCTCGACGGACGCTTCCACCTCAGGCTGGGGCGCTCTGTTCGAGGGCAAACCGGCTTTTGGCCTGTGGTCAGACCGGGAAAAATGCCTCCACATAAACTGTTTGGAGATGATAGCGGTCGAGAACGCGCTCAGGCGCTTCCTCCCATTCATACGGGATCACCATGTGCTAGTCCGCTCGGACAACACGTCCGTGGTATCCTATGTGAACCGACAGGGCGGTGTCAGATCCAGGAATCTGTGCAGGCTGACAGAACGCCTTCTCGTGTGGGCTTACCGCTCGCTGCGCTCGCTGAGAGCCACGCACGTGCCGGGCCACCTGAATGTCGGTCCAGACAGACTGTCCAGGGACAACATTCCCCCGGGAGAATGGTCTCTGCACCCCCAGACAGTCCAGTTTCTCTGGTGCCTATTCGGCAGAGCGGAAATCGACCTCTTCGCGTCGAAAGACAATGCTCAATGCCCGAAGTTTTATTCGAAGAGCGAGGACGCGCTGTCCCAGACATGGCCCAGCCTCCAGCTGTATGCTTTTCCTCCGATCTCCCTGTTGCCACAGGTCATTTCGAGGATCAGAGAAACGCACCACTCAGTGCTGCTTATAGCCCCGCGATGGGAAAACCAAACTTGGTACCCAGAGCTAGTGAGGCTGTCGCACTCACCCCCATGGCCGATCCCGGTGAGAAAGGATCTCCTCTCCCAAGCCGGTGGATCGATCTGGCATCCCCATCCAGAGCGCTGGTCGCTGCATGCATGGGTGATCAACGGATACCCGTTGACCTGTCAGAAGGGGTCGTGAACACGATCACACAGTCGAGAGCCCCCTCCACGAGACGGCTCTACGCGTCTAAATGGTCGGTGTTTTCTAAATGGTGCGCTACTAAAAACTTGGATCTGCGCGCATGCGGGGTCCCGCGGGTGCTCTCCTTCTTACAAGAGCTGTTGGAAAAGGGCAGATCCCCTTCCACGCTCAAAGTATATGTGGCCGCTATTGCAGCGTTCGCTGAGACGACGCGCGGCCGGGCAATGGGAAGGAATGAGCTCATTATCCGCTTCCTCAGAGGAGCTAGACGGATGAATTCCCCGCGGCCCCCCTCGGTTCCCTCGTGGGATCTGTCCTTGGTCCTAGCGGCCCTAGAGGCTTTTCCCTTTGAACCGCTTGAATCCGCGGATCTAAAGTATCTGTCGCTTAAAACCGTTTTTCTGATAGCTCTGTCTTCAGTCAAACGAGTGGGTGATTTGCACGCGCTATCTGTTAGCCCTGCATGTCTTGAGTTCGGGCCGAATGACTCGAAAGTCATTCTCAGACCGAGACACGGTTACATCCCCAAAGCGATTGGAACCCCGTTTAGGGCACAAGTTATGTCCCTCTCGGCTCTGCCAGCATCCGACAGTGGGGACAGTGATAACCTCCTATGCCCTGTCCGGGCGCTGAGAGTTTACATCACGCGCTCCGCCGCTTTCAGGCGTTCAGAGCAGCTCTTTGTTTCCTTCGGCGGACGCACCAAGGGTCTTGCCGCCTCGAAACAGAGCTTGTCCAGGTGGATAGTGGACGCGATAGCAGCAGCTTATGCCTCCAGACACCTGCAGTGCCCTCTGGGCATCAGAGCCCACTCCACTAGAGGCATGGCCTCGTCGTGGGCCTGGTCCAGCGGAATTTCTAATCACGGTATTTGTATGGCGGCGGGCTGGGCCTCCCCGTCAACATTCGTGAGGTTTTATAACCTGGAAGTTCCTGCCCTACAGGCAAAAATACTGTCAGCATAAGTGACATGTATGCTCTGCCCATTTTCTCGTGTGCAGACTACGTTCATATGCTGGCGCTATTCTGGTACTATACTCAGGGTGAAGTGTTTGACTCAGACCGGCTGATCCGCTCTGTTTCCTATTTCCCGTTACGCGCTGTTGTCGGTGCTGGCCCGCGCTGCTGGCCGCCCGTATTATTCTCTGTCGCGCGGGAATTTTTCCCTTCATGTGAGACCGACTATGTCGTTTTTCTCCTACCCTTATGAGTGCTTATGTACTGTATGGGCTCGCTCTGCCGGCCCTACTGTTTGTACTGTTATATGTTTATAGACCGGCCGCGCCGCTCTATTTCATATGCTGCATGAAGTGCCTGTACTGCGCTGGCCCGTCTCTCCGACCGGCCACATTTCCCAGCAGAGTGTTTTCCCCGGTTTCCCTGGGATTCATGGGCTGGATGCTCGGCGCACACAGCGTTGACAAAGGGTTCCCGATGCGTAAGCTAACCTTACGCAATACGAGAGACCTCTCGTAAGAGAACGTACTCGGTTACTAATGTAACCTCGGTTCTCTCTAGAAGAGGGAACGAGTATTGCGTAACCTGCCGTGTCGCGCCACGAGCTTTTGCGCTTCAGACTGCGAAAACCAGAATTTTAGCCTATGAGCGCTGAATATATACACGCTGGCCACACCCATTCTGACGGTTAGAAGGGTGTGGAGGGCGCGAAGCGCCCTCATTGGTTGCCGCGTTCAGAGCGCTCACCGATAGGCTTAAGCAGTTGCCGCCGAGCAGCCAATGAGCACGCTTATACAGCCTGCCTAGGTCTGTCGGCTGCTGCACTGCGTTGACAATGTATACAAAATTAAGGATAATTTTTTGGCTTCAGATCTCGAAGAAAGAAGACTTTCCCGATGCGTAAGCTAACCTTACGCAATACTCGTTCCCTCTTCTAGAGAGAACCGAGGTTACATTAGTAACCGAGTACGTTTTATAGATAAATGGAAGATCCCTTAACCCCACTCCCAAACCTAAACATAACGTTACCCATACACAATATAAAAAGGACAAAACGTACAGAGATGTGTGGGAAATGGCAATTTTATTAACAATATAGCATTGAAAGATTTTAAAGCAGCTAATCCTACTCCTACCCCTAAACCTACCCATAACAATTTCTTTAAAACTACATAGGCTACAATTATGAAGAAAAATTACAACATACGTGTAATCACAATAATTTATTTATTGCGAACATGTCAAAACCGGTACCAAAAGTCGTTCACATGACGATGTGTTGCAGTCACAGTCCTCTCTTTCAGTATAATAGTTTTGAATGAGGCACAGAGCAGAATTTAAGTTATTAATCCAAGAAAATGTTAATCCGGCTTCGCTCTGTGTGAAGGCGCGCGCTTCTCCATTTCAAATGTAGTTTACCGACTGAAATACGGCATGTCGCAATCCGTGGCGAGAGCCAATGAGCGTTTGATATCACTGCCGTAAAACATGTCGTAACGCTTCTTGAGGGCGCAATTTTTGAATTTGAATTCATCACGAACGCGGAATTTGACGGTTACGGACTGCGCTGCTGATAGCCTGTGAAATGGAGATGAAGATCACTCACTGGATAAAGGGCTGAATTTGGATCTCTTTCTTGCAAACGTATGGATTCTAAAGATTTGGATTATCAAGCTAATAAAATTGGTGTCTTTTGTGAATTTATGTTGGGTTTTGGTGTATTATTGTTCTATTGGAGAAAACGCATTTTGTGTCTCACTGTAAATAAACTAAATATTACAAAATGGTTAAACGGTAAAAAATTGTATTTTTAAGGTTTTAAAGTGTATTCTTGTGTAACTGCATGTAGGCTAATCCTCCGAAACGAGTTTGCAGCAGAAGGCACGAACAGAGCGAATGGTTATTAGCCTATTTCTTGAGTAAACTGCATTTAATAATAATAAATGTGACTGAAAACATAATTGATAAGACATTTGAATGCAAAAGAGTCAAAACATTAATGCCACGATTTTAATATGCATAAATAAGAATACGTACAAATATGTACGTCGGTAGAGTTGTTCATACGTAAATAATTTACGTTTTTTTGCTGTTTATACGCAAATATTTTACGTTTTAGAGCTGTAAATAAGTCAGTATTATACGTTTCTGTGTGTATAAAACGTAAGTAAATGTACGTATGGTAGAATTACACTTTACGTAAAAATACACACGTATTCTCATGAGATCACGTTGGACTGTCACACTAGCGTCAGGCACACACCTGACTCCATGGCGGAGCGACCCAGATGGAACTTCCATCTGCCCTCCGCCCGACACGAGAAAAAAAAAACTTTTACCTGGCGACTAATTTTCCTCAAAATCTAAATTATTCAAATTAAACCTTTAACTAAAAAACAACAACAACAAAAAAAAACACACAAAAAAAAAGAAAAAAGAAACGAGAATAGTAAAGGAAAACTACCCCCAGAAACGCTCCTCTCACCCGTGAGATGCTCACATTCCCCCCAAACTCCCAGCATGCACCAAGAGAGAGAGAGAGAGAGAGAGAGATCCCTTTCAGTCAGTCACGTTCGAAGTCACGTCAACATACTGATGAATTGAGATCCCAATTCTTTGGTACATCGGCGTGATGTCAAACGTGACCAACTAAAAGGGAACGAGGGTTACATATATAACCGAGGCATTATCAAGTGTGTGTGAATTACCTGTCTGTGCATTTCTCAATGCTACTGGAAATAAATTTATTTTGTTTAATTTACAAATGAATTGACATGACAAAAATAAATATACAGAATAATATATTTTGTTTACAAATTATAACTTGCGTAACAAAAATAATGTATAAAACAATTTGTTCTTTGTTTCATTTACGAATTTTAACTTGCATTACAAAAATAAACAATGCACAGAGATTACTTTTTTGTTTCATTAGCAAATTATAACTTGCATAACAAAAATAAATAATGTTAATATAGAATAAGTTCGTTTCATTAACAAGTTTTAATTTACATAACCAAAATTATATTTATCTACCAATCTCTCAATAAGAGAAAACAGTCTGTCTGTCTATTCTCTCCCTGTTCTCCTCTCAACAAATACTTTTATATTATATACAATCGTGTTTCCTTCTGGAGCAATAGTGTATGTTTGAACCTTTTGTAATACTTGCGTATGAGTCTCTCAATTGTCCTCAGTGTGAAAAGATGGTTCTCAAAACCACACAGTCAGTCACTGCTGGAAAGGGTTCAAATATGCAAATGATGCTGGAAAACCAAAGAATTTGCAAGAGGATTTCTGAAGAACTGCTCAGAACAAACAAAGATCTCATTAACAACCATCATAAAACATCACAACCATTGTGGATCATCCAGGTAACGACACAGTAAATCAATACATAAACTTCTGAATGGGATCATTTTTATAAATTCAGCCATTTTTTTGTCTTTTAGACTATATGTAAACATCTTTTATTTTCCTCAATAAAGAAGTTGCTCTGCATAAATGGGCTAAAGTTCTTCTGATAGTTCAGTGTCTGTCTTGTCTTTGCTCTCAGAGGCGTCTGTACGCTGGTGGTGCTTCTAACACATGATGCACGTCACTATTTTACTTCTAAACTCTTCTTTCATTCCTAAATGTGAGCTTTTGATATCTGTTTATTTGTGTTGCATCTGTTGCTTTTTTAAATTCAGATTTCAATGTGTCTGTGTCTGATCAGGACCACAATGTCTCAGGTGAGGTAAATACAGCAACCAGAAAATTTCACTTCTGATTTGTGTA
Source organism: Squalius cephalus (assembly GCF_949319135.1). Classification (NCBI taxonomy): domain Eukaryota; kingdom Metazoa; phylum Chordata; class Actinopteri; order Cypriniformes; family Leuciscidae; genus Squalius; species Squalius cephalus. Next base: position 39,172,235 of record NC_137129.1, on the reverse strand, counting down.
GAGAATGTAAATAACATAAAAGTCTAGGCTGCACCAGTATCTGATCTTCACTGTGCTTCTTTGTTTTGGACGCAAATTACAGAGACCAGTTTGATGCACTTCACAGCCAGCATGAGGAAACACTTAGAAAGCTGAACAGTTTAAATTGTACATCTTAAGATTTGAGCCTTGTTCAAAGTTAAAAGACATTCACTACACACATACTGTATAAGCACAATTACTAAAATAAAGAGAAAATGGGTATGGGATCAATTTCCTGCCTAAAGTATTGCAGCCACGGATCAAAAATAATAAGCGTCAATCAAAAATTTAAAAACACATGTAAAAATATATTGCACAAACTGAAAAAAATAATGCAAAATGATCAGAATAGCAAACAACGTGGTCACGGATCAAAATATAATGAGCATGAATCAAGAAATAGCAAGCATGAATAAAAATTTTAAATGCATTAAAAGTTATTTTGCACAAAACTTAAACTTACGTTCATGCTTTCTTAAAAAGTATGTTTTCCTTGGTTTTATTACTCTGTGCTTTGTGCTCTCTTGCATTTTCTGCTCATATTTTACTCTTTCGTACGCTTGTGCTGTTTTTCTCTTCGCTCTTCTTTCTATGTTCTGCGCTTGCTTTCCCAAATGTTGCAGTTCGAGTTTCATGTAAATTAGGGCGGGCTTAAGTGTCACCATTGGTCCACTAGTTCTAGATTGACAGCTCCTCCTCTAGCCAATCAGTCGAAGAAGGGAGTTGACGTCACACCAATGCGACTCGTGGCTATGATGCTTAGCCTACTTATACAGGGGAAGACGACAGTTTAATTTAACTTTACAAAGAATTTCAAGCAGTAAAGCTACAGTGTTTCATCACAGAATTACCGATTTGAACGAGAAGTTTGAACGAATAACTCGCTCGTAAAAACAGTAATTTGCCACCACCTACTGGCCATTTTCCTTTTTATATTTAATCAATAACAAGGATGGGCAATGTCGGTCCTGGGTGCAGAGTTTAGCTCCTCCAACCCTAATCAAACACACCTGAACCAGCTAATCATCGTCTTTAGGATAATTAATACTACAGACAGGTGAGGTTTTTATCGGAGTTGACGCCAATATTATCCGTCTGCAGTCCCGGAGGCCGCATTTTCAGGACCCCAGTTCTAGGACCGCATTTCTAGGACCCTAGTTTTTTGTGACAGCACCACCTACCGAGTCGGAGAACCGCAGTCCCAGGAACGCATTTCCAGGACCCTAGTTTTGGAGGACCGAAAAAAGTGCCACCAAGGCAGTATTTCCACCCAGTTTTAACTACATTTTTAAGTTTTATTACACCCAAATACTACTTTCTTTATTACAATTAAACCTGGTTGCTAGGAATGTTGAGAAATTATTTGGTCTAAGTAGCATAATATAATAACTCAAGTAAAATAAACAAGGAATCATGTTATAGTCTTTTCAGTCACTAGATCGACCACATTTTTAAGTACAGAGGGAAGACAATGATGTCTCTGGGGGTAGATTTAAGATTGTGTATATTTTACAAAATAATATATAACAACTGAACTTGAACACACACAAAAACAAATTTGTTCATGACGTGAACCACATAGACATTACTTCATGGACAACATCATCACTGACTCCTAAGAGAGAAAGAAAGAAAAGTGAATTAAATAAGGAACATTTAGTTGAACATGTTCTACGCTCTAATTTTAAATTTCATATTTAAAAGATCTTAGTTACCACAGAGTGCACACACATATACGATACAAAAATAATGATATCAATCTTCATACCAATTTATGTTCATAATACTATTATTGCATACTGTTCAAAGATTTGGAAAAAAAAATATTTTGATGTTGTGGGAACAAAGGTTCTAGAAACACTCATGTCAATAAAGCATCTGAACTGAGAAAAAAAAAAATCATATTTTATTTTATATATATATATATATATATATATATATATATATATATATATATATATATATCACACATTGTGATGTATGCAGCAGGACTACCTGGATGACTCTCCCCTCTTTTCTCAATTGTTTCTCTATCACCCAATTAAATTCTTCCACTTCACTGAAATAGTAAATGGAGAACATTAAATTAATGTAGTCAACAGGTAAATGTACACATATTGTTTAGGGCTGTCCTACCCATCAATTTTAAAATGCTCCATTAGAAGACACCGCCACTTCCGAATCAAAGGCATGTCCATCTGAAAGAAATGTGACAATGATAAGGAGAGTCTTTAGTTTTTAATGTGTCTCTTTACTTCAAGATAAACAAGTATGTATATAAGAAACATTTAAAGCATCAATTTCATCCTTATAATCATTTTTTGAATCAACTCACCTCTTAAAATTGAAACCCTGTGCTTGTCACAATGGAAAGTGTATACTGAAACAGAGAAGGAAAACATTTTATTTGATTTTATTTACTATGTTGACAGAAACATGCAAATGGTTTCCACACACAAAAGTACACTTTACCATAAGAATAAACATGTTTAAGTTAATTTCATATAAATTAGGCCTAAGCATAGTACTTAACCAATTTATTTATCTTTTGTCATACTATTGCCTACCCTGAGCTGTGTCCTTGAAAGCACTTCATATAGAGCACAGTACACAGTAAATGACACAATCTAACACGTGGTATTTTAACAGTCAATTATTATGATGGCCTCTCTGTTATGTCTGATTATTAAAATGTCATATGTCTCAACCAACATTATAAAACCATGTCAAAATGAAGAGACGTACTCATAACATGTATTGTGGGTAACGTTAAACAGGCTGACTGTGAACACGTGACAGTTAAAACATTAAGATTATTTTAACTGAATTAAAATGGAAAAACAATGAGTAATTAACAAGCTTTCAGAACGAACATGCTACAGTTTATTGTGCTGTCAATAAGTCAACACAGGCTTATCATGCAACAGTTCCGTTATTAGTCACATATATAAATTAATGTGCTAACAATTCATTTTACAGCATTAGAGGCTAATATATGATGGCTATGCATTCAAGACTATTTAGCAAATCACCATCATGTTGGCTACGTTAACTTTCCAATGAAATGCATCACAATTGTTTTTAAAGTTAAACAAATAAAAATTTAAGACTTGTTAAAAATTAACAAATAAAAATTGATTCGCATTTGATACTCACACTCTGATTGTCATCCATCTTCTGTGGTCCTCTAATTCGGTAGGTGACATTGTCACTAAAAACCTAGGGTCCTAGAAATGCGGTCCTAGAACTGGGGTCCTGAAAATGCAGCCTCTGGTTTTGCAGGCAGATGCTTGTAACAAATGAGACCAGATCAGACACACTTATTTCGTACATGTACCATAAAAACTTTCAAACTTCTCTGGGATCTGCGTCCCATCCTCCAACTGTCACAAATCACACACAAAAGAGAGAGATCCAAGTGCAGTTAATTTATTGGGGTAATCCGTACTCACAATCAGTTCAGGCAAATGGTCAAAATCCAATAAGTCAATCCAAGAACATAAAACACAAACAAGAACAGGCAGCAAACAGGAACAGAAGTGTGAGGACATTAAACAACGACTCCAATGACAAACACTGAAACTGACAGGGTATATATACACAAGTGCTAAACGAGGTGACGAGAAACAGCTGAACACAATGAACACTCAGTGACAGACAGGATCATGGGAAATGTAGTAACAGAGTGTAGGACACCGTGCGGGAAGAGGACCTCTAGTGGACACCCAGGGAACACAAACCAGACACTGTGACAACAATCAGATAAGGTTTTATGGGTGTTAAAGAATGCAGGCCAAATGCAAGAGAGAGACCATGGAAAGACAGAAACAATCTGCAAAACGAACTCTCCTGCATTCATTTAACAATGAACTGACCAACATGAAATTAACATACATCCCAGAACATTTTGTGAATGATTTACTGGCTTGGGTACTATTATGTACACTGTAACGGATTTCTGTAATTTGAACAGTATTTTACTGTAATATGTACAGTAAGATACTGTAAAATATGTATACAGTATGTTAGGATTATGGGAAAATATAGGGTCACTACTGTAATTCTTCACTACTGTAAATCAATTTACAGTAGTGAACTTGCCCGCGAAAAACTGACCAATGGCAAGAGGGATTTCTTTTCAAGTGTTTTTTTGAGGGGTGAAGTGGCAGTTAATGCACGGACAAAAGATCATGTAACTCACCAAAAAGGTTAGTATATAATTTCTATTTTATGTAAAACAAACATTTTCAAATGTTTTTACTTATGTTAACAGCAAACTAACATGATGTATCGTTTTGGTTTCGTCTGAATGGTTTTAGTGCCTTTTTTTCCTGACTGTCGTCAGAATGGTTTTTTGGTGCCTTTATTTTACTGTCTTTTTTCCTGACTGTCGGCCGGGTCGCTGTCACGGTGATAATATTAACTGGTGAGTAAGTTAAGTTCACCTATATTAGCCGAAATATTCTTTAGTTAAAACTATGAAAAATAATGGTTGTGTGTTCCTCTGCCTCTTTAACGCAAGTTAGCTCATCAGGCGGGCGGAGTCGTCGGTAACGTTAACCGAGCTAACAGCGAACTCAACGTGAAATACTGAGGTAAAGTGAGATAGACGAAACCCTTGTTAAAGTGCGGGTTTTAAACAATATTTTCACGTAGGCCTATATGATTTATTTTCAGGTTTGTGATCTGGATAATGCCATCTGCAACGATGGAGTGTGTTGGAGCCTTTTCATTGTGATAACATCAACTGGTATGTAACGTTATGGTCAACTTCACCTAAATTAGCCGAAGTAAACTTATTAAACAGAGAAGCATAACTTTGGTATGTTCTGTCTCCTCTTTCACAACTTTTTGGCAGATGTACAACGTAAATACTGAGTAAAACTAAGTTAAAGGGATAACGTAGTACACCTTAAACAGAAAATTATGTATGTCATCATTTACTCGCCCACAACGTGTTCTAAACCTGCATGAAGTTCTTTCGTCTGAACATAAAATAAGATATTTTGAATAATGTTGGTAAATAGTGGCTGGTCCGCATGGACTTCTATAATAGAAAAAATACTTTGGATGTCAATGGGGACCAGTAACTGTTTGGTTGCTCGTGTTCTTTAAAATCTTCTTTTGTATACAGCACATTAAATAATTTAATGGAAGTTATGAACAAGTTGAGGGTGAGTAAATGGTGACAGAATTTACAATTTTGAGTAAACTAACCCTTTATCCAACACCATTGTTAATTTCATCCTTTGTTTTATTTTCAAGTTTGTGGTCTGAATTATGTCGTCTGAAATGTCGGAGGTGTATTTTGGAGTCTTTTTTGTGATTGCCTTCGTAATGGTGATAACATCTACAGGTGAGTAAGATGACATCAACTAAATTAGCTGAAGTATGCATTAGTTAAGCAGGCAAACATGTTCTTTTCTGTTCTTTATTTTTAATTTGCAGCGGCCATTCCCTCCGGACTGTACATCACTGCTGACGCTCTCCACTAATACACAGAACGGGTTGACGTTGGAGGAGGAAGAGGAGAAGGAGGAGGAAAGGGTTAGCAATATACCATTATCAATATAGCAAAGTTTTGCTAACTAATATTTTTAATGTTGTTTAATTGATTAAAAACTATAAACACCATACAACATTATATCTTACCTCATCTTCACCCCACATGTTATTGTTGTTAGTAATAAGTTCTGTTATTGTATTTTAGTTTGTTTCTGTAAACTATAACACTAAAAGGCTGCTGTGACTTTGTCTGTTTCAGGAGAGTCTGTTCTCAAAGCAAAAACATGGATGCTGACAATGAAGGGCAGAATCATCATCCAGTTACAACTGCTAACAGACGACTCTTCAGCATTAGCTGTCTATTTTGTCGAATGCAGAATCAGGTAAACCAAAATATATATATATATATATTTTTTACATTACATTACATTTACATGCATGCATTTGGAAGTCACTTTTATCCAAAGCAACTTACATTGTATTAAGTTTAATTTAAATTATCCATTCCCTGGAAATCTAAGCTACAGGAATGTATTGAAATGCTTTAATGATTTGAATGTAATGTATTATGGGGTAATACCATCCCTGTAGGTTAGGAAATTGGCAAAAATTTGATGATTCGATATTATTGCATTATTTGGGCCACAATTCAATATTATTGCGCTTCCTAACATTGCGATACAGCAAGTATTGTGATTCGATTCTGCGATATATTGCGATTCATGTCCCCCATATTATTCAAAGACATTACAAAAAATAAGACTGCTCAACTCACTTCAAATGTCACATTAAATCTGTGAACATCTTCTACACATTTACTGGAGGGTAGTGCAAAAACTTTGTCCTTGAACATTCAGGACACAGGACCCTATTACAGAACGTAATTATATGAACGCGTCACCACCGCATTAGCACCAAAAACATGGAGATTTTATTTTAGAGAATAATTACACAACCTATTCGATATACTATAATTCTATAATTAAATAAACTAATCGAATATCCAAAAATTGTGACTCATCCCTGCATGTAATACCTTGTTTTTTTCCAAAAATCTTCACTTAGGTCTCGATTTTCGAAGGGGATTATAAACGTTTCTTCCTTGGTTCGCTTTTATTTAGGCCTATTACATTCACATTCTTTACTGTGGTAAAGTAGAAAAACGTTGGAGGACAGATAGCCTACATTTTTACTTGCACGTCAGATTCATTTCAACACAGTTTTTGCTTGTTATTAGACATGTACGGCGCGTCAAGTTTATTTGATTTTTAGTTTCGCTCTCTTTGGCAGCGCAATTTCAAACATAGCTTAAATGTCTTGCCCTTGTGGAAGATTAAATTCACTTTTCATACCTTTTACAACAAGTAGAAAACATGAAGATATCAGAAAATAGATCGATGGTCTCTTTCCTCCTCGTGTCATCCCTCTCAAAGCACAGAGCGGTATGGCTTCATGTGGAATCACGTGTCTTTGTGTGGAAGTATTAAACGAAAGTTTTTTTTTTATATAGATTTAACTTTTCTATTATGTAAGTTTCTAATATTTACTGATATGTATTTGAATGCTTTACAGGCTTTGTGTTGCTTCTTTGACGGAATTGCTCAAATAAAGACTTTTTTGCTCGAATAAACTAAATTTTTTTATTTCAATTTTCATAATAACCCCCCAACCACTGCAGGTAGTTGGTCCATTACCACCGCAGTGGTAAAAAAAACTGCCACCGTCACAGCCTTATAACCTATATTGGAATACTTTGCGCTACTGTATCAATATAATTGCGTGCGCAAAATATCGCGACACTGAACAGAATCGATTTTTCCCCCACCACTACTGTAGGTGGATTCAGAATCAGATGTAGTGCTTTTATTAACGCCAAAGTACATGCAGCATCAAGTTTGAGGGTTAGGGGAAATTCTGCCAACACCGATCTGAAAAAATTATATATTTTTCCCTGCTTGTGTTTGCAGGTTCATTCTGAGAGTCAACCCTGATGGCACCAAACACCAAAGGCACAGATCAGATGGAAATCTGGAAAGGTCCAAAGAAAAGCATCAGCCTGAAACCCTCAGTGTTTCTCATCAGAGAGCTTGTCAACTTTGACTGGCAAAATTACTGAAATGTAACAACACAACACTGACTTTGACTGTATTTTATTGTTTTAAGGCCTGTTTTGCTTTTCAGTGTGTGTACGTTTTTGCCATGCTACAGATACAAATGGTCACCAGGAGATTAATTCTATGGACTTTGGAGATGTTGCCTTTTTTTTTCTTCAGCTAGTGGCTCCTAAAGGTCAAGATTTGTAATTTGTACTTCTAAAACAAAATGTTCAACGATTAAAAAGAATATTATAAGGACAAATGTTTGTGAGTTATTGTGATTTTTTTGGGGGGTGGGGTAATCATAAATTAAAAAAAGAAAATTTAAATGATGAAAATTAAAAAAAATCAAAAATCAAAACAAATCAATACTAATACTGTAAATGAAAATACGGTAATAATACTGTAAATGCAATTACAGTAAATGGTACAGTATACTGTAAGTGAAAATACAGTAATAATACTGTAAAACATTTTACAGTAAGTTACTGTAAAATTTACAGCAACCTCTTTACAGTGTATATACTTTGATATATACTGTATATTTGAATATACAACCAAAACGGGACTCTCACTTAATTCTCTCTGAGAAGGAGAGATAAACCTATGTATTCTATGTATAACCTCTTGAGAAATGTGTAGACATGTATCTAATTCCCCCTTCCCCCCCCCCCCCCCCCCCCCCCCCCCCCCACTGGGCCCTGCAGGCCTCTGCAGGCCGAGTCAGACTGCCTTTCTTAAATCCAACCAAGAAGGAAACGGACAACTCTTGCCTTAAGGATGCCGTGTGTTCCAGCATGGCCTCAACAGGCCCAGGGCAGGAGGCTCCGAAGCATCCAGGACATGTGCTCACTCCAGCATCAAGGACAACTTCAGAAGTTCAGTGACGTCATTCAACACGGACGAACTCCCTCGCAACTCTCACCATGTGCTCTTCGTGTCCTGCCAGCCCAGAGCGTGCAGGCCACAATCTGCATTCCAGCCATGAGAGCAGCAACACTACAATCTCCTTCATCCAACAGAGAAGAAATGATTGCAACTCATAAAGTGACATTTGACACTCAAGGACCCAGCGACGAATTCAGTCTTCAACCACTTCAAGAACTGACCATGCAAGGTATACATTTAATGAGGTGCTCTGAAATAACCTGATGTTTTTTTGTTTTTTTTTTATACTAACATAGATCGTGCTCCATAGTTCTATTTCCTGTTTCCCGTTCCACATCACTCATCCCTTTACCTATGCATGTATGTATGGATTTATGAATTATGTTTGTTTAGTGTTATTTATGTTTGTGATTTAGTTAATAAAACTTGTGCACAATTATGAATTTGATTTCTGATCCTCTGTTTGCATACAAAGTCCCTTTTACGATTTTGATTTTGTTACAGTATGCTCTAATTTCTGTACATGCTAAGGAATAATTATTTTTCAGTGACGATGAAAGATACACTTTTCTTAGAATAAATGAATAATCAAAGAGTTCATTGGAACTGATTAATTGATTGTAATATTAATTAGCTTACCTCAAAGTTAATCTAATTAACTGACCCAAATATTAATAATTAATCATAATTGGTAATTATTGGATTATTATTAATATTTCCCCTTTGAGTTAATGTTGTTACATGCTACTCGTTGACGCTAAACTCTGCAGGACAGCGGCACTCCCAAAAACAATGTTACCTATCCCTGATGGAGATGTTGCTGTATTCAAATTTGAAGCTATATTTAAAACATTAATCCTAAAGTGCTATGTAAACAAACACAATAAGTTTGTAATAAATCACTGTATATTAAATCCATCTGGTTTCTATATCTTCTCTGTAACACAATCATTTTCAATAATCTTTTGTCAAATTTGGCGAGGTTAATAAAAAAGGTAGGCAATGCGTAGTGGTGCAGGTCAAAGTCCTAAAGTCTTCAGACAATGGCTGTTTTTAACTTAGTTTTTGCAAAGAATTGTAGCGTTTCATAACTGCAGGATGTTTCACTTACAGCAGCCTTAGCATATTGACATCATGAGCCAAGTAATATTGTTTAATTGCCTGATGGCTAATGCTACCGCTAACCTGGACGTCAACGTCACTTCAGTGAGTTGGGAAAAGCATGTAAAAGTCCTGGCAGAAAGCGATGCATAAGGATGTAGTGTCCCCTGTAACCTTAACTCGTCAGCTAGAAACAGATATATAGACAACACATGTTGAGGGTTACATCAGAATGCTAAAAGCAGCTGGTTAACACTCACAGCAAACATATGATTAAAAGTATATTTAAATCACTCATTGAATAGAAATGATTTATGTAGAAATGCTTATCCTTGATTATTAATCACTCATTACATATACAATGAAGCAGCAGTGGATTCCAATCCACCCCCTTCAAGCCGTAATTTATCAAACTGCAACAAGAATATGTTCATACTCCTAGGCGTGTTCAGACCTTTATTTTGAAATAGCAATGAACATGAAAACCCATGAAAGAATGGTAGAAACCTCAGTTTGTTTTCATGCCAAGCGTTCAAAAGATAACATACATTTATTTATTTTTATAAAAAAAGATCTGAAAATGTTTTAAATATAAAGAAAAAACATTATAGAATCACCATTTGTGATGTGGCAGCGAGCTATAACGCACATATGTGTTCTTTTTATGTGTTTATTAGAGGTTGAATTCATATTAAAATCTGCCAAACTTCCCATACTACTTCTGAATAGGATGTCTACTTGATAAATTGTATGAAAATTGTGGAAATAATGGTTCAGATCACTCAAACCACATATGGAAATGTAGGCGCCCTTATATGGGCAGTAATGGAGTCTGGTTGTCACCTAGTGAAAATGTTTGGTACTGCGGCCAAGCAAAATCTTCCTGAAAGCCAGACACTTTTTTGAGACACTTAAGGGAATTCTTTGTGACCATTGATATTTTTCCAAGCTGGAAAAAAAAATATGCTAAACATTACTGTAAATATTAGGTCGACATGAAAAATGAAACCATTTTTACTTCCATAACGCAGCATATTTTTGAGAGAGAGAGAGAGAGAGGCAAGAATTTTTGCAATTATTTGCAGTACACAATGCCAAGTATATGCTAGATTATAAGATAACGCAGTTGAATGCAGAGTAGAGAATTATAGGAAGTTCAGTTGATTATGGTTGTGGTTTAGTTTTCTCTTAGAAGAAGTGTGACTTCAGCATTGTTTGAAAGTTGTTTTTATGTTGACCTTATATAGTATAATTCTCTGCTCTGAACCATAAGTGTTTTATGTTTACACATAACTTTTTATGTTGTCTTCAATGACAGTTTTTTTTTTTTTTAGTATTTGTGCACTTCAGTATTATTATATTTTTTGCAGAACATATGTGATGAGGTTCCGTGTTTTGAAGGGAGAAGACAGGGTCGGCGTGACTGGGACTTGTTAGCCTGGGAAAACCCAGACAACTTCTGGCAAATTTAGATTTGCTCTGCAAGTAGTCTGGCAAAGAGCTCATTCAAGCCCATTTCCATGGCCTCGAAATCGCGGCACCAATCAGAAACGTTGAGGAGGGCTTTACGATCGCTCTGATTGGTTTTAGGTCTAGCCTATCCAATTGCGCCCAGAGGCATTTGAGCGACGTCCACTCCGTTGGTGAAGCGCACCAACTTTTAAATGCATCATTAAAGTTGCAATAGTTTTAGTTTTCAGTGCACTTTTGTTAAAAAAGATTACTGTATAAATGCATTATACAGTCTACACAGTCTCACCCCAAAACGTCACATACTGACGCGTCTTGACCATACGGCAACATACGACGAAAAGGGTACCCCTTTAACGTCCATGTGTGACGATTCGGGTTATGGGTAGGTTTAGGTATGCGTTAGGGTACCGCTAGGAGGCGCTGCTGGTGCGCTTATGTCTGCGTCTCATATTGACGTTAAAGGGGTACCCTTTTCGTCGTATGTTGCCGTATGGTCAAGACGCGTCAGTTTGTGACGTTTTGGGGTGAGACTGTGTTGATACAGTAAATGCATTATCCTGCAATAAATGCATTATCCCGCAATATCACACTTACCCTTTAACTACATGGAACAAGAGGGTAACAAGAACCACATACCCTGTAACTACATGGAACAAGAGTATATTTCCCAGTATTTAAAAAAAAATGCTGTATAAACTGTATAACTGTATAAATGCATAGATACAGTATGTACACTGTAATTTTTAAAAAGCCTATACAGTATGTATTGGTACACAATTACAAAAAGGTATGCAGTGTATGTTCTTGCTAAATTGCTCCCAAATGTAAGATTGTTGTATCATAATAGTAGAATAAGTACCCCTTAGTTCTATAATACTTACAGTATAACTAGTTGTTTTATTCTCCTGGTTGTTACCCCTTTATTCCCCAAACTTTATATATTGTTCCCTTATACTTACATGCAAGTACTTTATAGGTACACTATAATTACCGAAAGTAACACTGTAAAATCACTTTAATTACGCAGTACTTTACGGGCTGTAATCTATCATTTGGTAACACTTTATATTACGACCCACAAACAACTGCATAAGTAAACTGAAATTACGGTGTACGTTTCTGTAATTATAGTGTACTTCCGTGTAGGTATAAGGGGACAATATGTTAAGTTTTGGGTAATAAAGGGGTAACAAGCAGATATACAACCTGCAAAGAACTTTGTAAGTAAACCAAAATTACGGTGTACGTTTCTGTAATTATAGTGTACCTCCGTGTAGGTATAAGGGAACAATACATTAAATTTTGGGTAATAAAGGGGTATACCAGATATACAAGAAAATTATTTATAATGTAATTATTTTAAATATAACAGGTACCTATTCTGTTAATATATTCCAGGCAAAAAGTATTCGTCTGTTGTATATAAAAGTTTTTTTATCACATTTCTGGCAAAATATGTTCTTGTGCAATGTAGTTACAGGGTAATTTTGACATCTGTGGGTTGTAAATTAAACTTTGTTGTTTGAGTATACTGTAGAAAAGACAATGCTTTATTAAGATGAAAAAGTGTTTTGAAATTTTTTTGTAAAATAATAGTCAGAAATTAAATGGGATCCTTTATTGTATATTTACTGCACTTACCCTGTAACTACACAGAACAAGGGGGTAACAAGCTCCACTTTAATTTACAGCCCGCAGGAGTTACACTTACCCTGTAAATACACAGTTGAAACGGGTAACAAACACTACTTACTATGTAACAATACGAAACAACACTATTTGCACAGTAATTACAGAGAAAGGTACTCTTATTTAAAAAACAAAACAAAAAAAAACTTTTAATTACACAGTATATTTGCCCTGACCATAGACTGTAAAAAAATATGGACGTAGTGTCCGTGACGTCACCCGTAGGTTTCTGAAGAGCATTTTTGAAGCCTAAAGTGGGCGGAGCCGGCCGTCGCCATCTTGGCCTTGCGTCACTCCCGGATAACAGAAAATGGGCAAAGAGGCGGGGCGTGAGTGGAGCTGAGGAGCTCAATTAAAAGTTCCTATTTTTGCCCTTCGAAATATTATAATAGTTAAAAGACATGGCTACAAGTGAGACTGTGTATCGTGATTCTGTACTATTCTGCTAGTTGAAAATGCATTATGCAGTAACTTAATATTACTCTGAGAGTGTGTGTGTGACAGTGATTTATGTGCATACATGTCAGTCACTCTTTTTTTATAGTCTATGGTCCAGACATCCATTAGTGCATGTTCACAGAGGAAAACAACTGAAATACAGCGCTGGTTGTTCTCTCGAACGATACTCGACGACAACGACGGAACCCAAAGCCGTGGGCGAAGTAATGGGTGTTTTAAATTGTATGAAATAATCCCGAAAAAAAGCACAAACACTGCAGAGAAGGCAAGTTCAGCAGCTAACATTTGCTGAGGTGAACTGACGGCTAGTAACAGCAGACAAACGGCTAGCATTGACATCAGCGGCAATCCACCTGTCACTCAAGTGGCCACACCCTTGCAGAACTTTAAATATTAATCAACTAAACGGAAGAGTTATAAAAAAATTCACCCCCCTCACAGTTGTCATGAAGGGCAAAATTAACTGTATAGACCAAAGCCACATACAGACACCAGGCTGTAAACACGTTATTTTCTGCTGTAAAGTTGGTAATTTTAACATGGGGGAGATACAGATTTGACTCACTTTTGACAACAGCCTCAAGCGGCCAGTCAATGAATTGCAGTTTAACTCACTTCCGTGTTGGTTTCAAGAGAGAGACGGGGAGGTTGCCGCTTGGCCCTGACATTTAAGTGTCATTGCAATACAATGTGATAAGGTAAGTACTAAGTACTACATGGTACGTTCTAAATTAAAATCATAGCAGAAACACATTTTTTTTTTGGCTTAACGTTAAGTAGTTTAGTAAGAAAAGCCAATAAATAGCATTGCCAATGTTTTTCGAAATCAGCTGTTTATAAAATTGTTTCAGATTCTATTTTTATCATACTGTGCTTACATACAGCCATATATATATATATATATATATATATATATATATATATATATATATATATATATATATATATAGTTTAATTTTAATTTTAATAAGTTTAATTTACAACCCACAGATGTCAAAATTACCCTGTAACTACATTGCACAAGAACATATTTTGCCAGAAATGTGATAAAAACTTTTATATACAACAGACGAACAATGTTTGCCTGGAATATATTAACAGAATAGGTACCTGTTAGTTTTAAAATAATTACATTATAAATAATTTGCTTGTATATCTGCTTTTTACCCCTTTATTACCCAAAACTTAACATATTGTTCCCTTATACCTACACGGAAGTACACTATAATTACAGAAACGTACACCGTAATTTCAGTTTACTTACGAAGTTGTTTGCGGGTCGTAATATAAAGTGTTACCGGTCATTTTTATAAATTCAGCCATTTTTTTGTCTTTTGGACTATATGTAAACATCTTTTATTTAAAATATTCCTCAATAAAGAAGTTGCTCTGAATAAATGGGCTAAAGTTCTTCGGATAGTTCAGTGTCTGTCTTGTCTTTGCTCTCAGAGGCGTCTGTACGCTGGTGGTGCTTCTAACACATGATGCACGTCACTATTTTACTTCTAAACTCTTCTTTCATACCTAAATGTGAGCTTTTGATATCTGTTTATTTGTGAACAGCATCTGTTGCTTTTTTAAATTCAGATTTCAATGTGTCTGTGTCTGATCAGGACCACAATGTCACAGGTGAGGTAAATACAGCAACCAGAAAATTTCACTTCTGATTTGTGTAGAAAATGAAAATAGCATAAAAGTCTAGGCTGCACCAGTATCTGATCTTCATCTTCATTTCCTTTCTGTATAAATGTGAATAACATTATATGTGACTTCCTTATTCTGAACAAACTCGAGCAGAACTGAAGTCTCAGCGGACACGTCTTCTGTCAGGCTCATGAAATGGATTCAGTCTATGAAAATACTGATTTCATTCTTTCAACAGTTTCTTCAGATGAAAAATTCTCTCAACACAAAGGTAAGGCAGAGAATATTATCAGTATGCATTAGAATTTCTATTTTTAATATTTAGCACTGCAGTTACTGTGTAAGGTTTTATATGTTCATTCAACAATTACACATTTGTCAGATGCTTTTGTCCAAAGCGATTTATATTGTATTCAAGGTATAAATTTGATCCATTCATGTGTTCTCTGGGAATCCAACACTGTCATATAACCCTCATATTGTGTGTGTGGTTAATATGATCCCGATCAACTATTCCTTTGTTAAAATAACATGGTTCCCTTCATCTCAGTGGCAAGATTTTGACTTTCTCAACATTATACATACACTAAAAAACTGGGTTTGATTCAGTTGTTCTGAAGGTATGTACAAAATAAAATAAAAGTAATGGCCCCACATTGAAAATAAATGGGAAAAGTAAAAAAAAAAAAATATATATATATTTTTTTTTTTTTTTTTTTTTTTCATTTGTCAAAAAAATAAAAATAAATCAATAAATCAAGCATACATCTGAAACTTTTTACACAGAAATTAAGGCCTGGTATATGACGTTGTTTGACAGTTTATCTGTCAAACAACGAGGCCCTGTCCAGTTTGTGGGAAGATGAAATTGGACGTGCAATTTTTCGGGCTGTTATATCGCTACAAATATTCAACGTTGTCAAGAGTCATCCCATTTGATGACAGGTACACAAGACGTGCACGGTGTGAAACTGACAAGCTGGCAGCAATTTGTGATGCTTCAATCAATGGGTTAAGCATCTCCCACTAATGTTCAACCCTGTTGAGTGCCTGGTGCTATTTAGAGGTAGAGCTCTAGAGCTTTAGAGGAGTGCGTTCAAGCAGTACATGCCCAATAAGCTGGCTAAATATGGAATCAAAATCTGGGCAGCATGTGACACAAGGACAAGCTACGCATAGAACATGCAGGTGTACACCGAAAAGCCTCAAGGTGGACAGCCAGAAAAAAATCAAGACATGCGTGTGGTCCTTGATTTGACCACTGGTATCCAAGGGCACACAAACAACTTCATCATGCCATATGCCCTTAGCCAGGAGCCATATGCAGAGGGTGAACCAAATCTAGATGTGATTCCTTCTTAAAAACCCATTTAAATAGAATATTATGAAATGGTTACGTGTTGCCTATCAACAATCTCCACATCCCAGAATAAACACTCTTGTTATTAAAGTGGTTATGTTCACAAACCACTATAATTTGAACAGGCAAGCATATGCTTGATTTGGCATAGCAGGCAGTTCGAATAATAAATAGCCTAACCATAGCCTTACCTAATGCAGCAAAAACATACGTTGGAGGCGTGCATACAAGCGCTCCTTTTATAATCACTAAGCTGTCACTTTTCTTAATTCATCGCAATCTCACAATGTTCTGGTACAATAAATATCTTATTTAACCTACAAAATTTCGAAAAAATTTTGTTACAAGTTGATGAATTAAAAAAAGAAAAAAATATATATCTCATTTATGTTTCATCATTCAATCATTTATGTCTAAAATATAATTTGATCAAATGTAATCAATCATATTTTAAGAAATCATATAGTTTGATGTGTTTATCATTATTATCATTTGAATACTTTGAATAATTAAAGAATTTAAAGGGATTCAAGAGAATAAAGAAAAATAAATAAGAAAGTTCAAAAGTTCCAGGTCTAATTGTAGTTATGAAGTAGCTTGAGTAGCTTGCATGTGTGGTAGATTTTTCCTCTTATCAGTTCAATGCTTTTCTCCTAGAAGTTTCTGATAGACAGACCACAGTAGAATGAATGTTTCAGTTAAAGTGATAAAAGATGTTATCTTGGCTAAACATCTTGCAGAAGGGACATGTTGTATAGCAGTTTCTTTATTTTGTACTGAGATTAACGACAAAACTGACACATTTGGTGGTACGGTACAATATGTGTTTGTGCTCACACCCTAGGGTGCGAAACCATAAAAGCTACATGTATCTATGTCTTGTGGGGCTGCTTCGCTGCGATATACTATGAAAAGAGGAACTTGGCTCTGTTCCTCTGAGTGTAAAAAGTGTTCAGTTCACTTACTTAAAAATATTTAGTGAACCCGTTTCCTTAAAATTAAGTAAATAAACGTAATGCTTAATTGAAAAAATTAAGTTATGTGAACTTGACAATTCCACATTACTTAATTTTTTTTATTATTTAGCATGAAGTTTATTTACTTAATAATTTTAAGGCAACATGTTTCCTACTTTTTTTTTTTATTAAGTCAACTGATCACTTAAGAGCGAGACAGTCTATCCTTTGGACACAGACCTTTCTTCTTTGCAACCTGTCTTTTCAAAGAGAGCTCTCTAAACAACTTTTCTTTAGGCAAGAATATTATACTCAGAGTGTGACATATTTTATTTAGATAAAAAGCCTCAGGGGGGTACACCACTCTAAAAGGTTTGAGAACCACTGCTCTAGGGGAACTCCTGCCCATAGAAACACAGGGTTTGACCATGGGCTGAAGGTTTGGGGACGGGTCAGGGTAATTTTCACTCTGAGTGTGCCTGGCAACACTTACCTGGTTCCACGATTGGGCAGTTCCTGCTGGTGACAAAAGAGGAGGCTGAGTGTGGCAAGGCATAGTGTTGCGCACAGCCAACCGCACCGTCTTGGGACCCAGAGAGAGAGGAAACTGCTCTTTCATTGAAAATGTGGGTATCGCTGGCAGCCAACGGCGGAACAGAAACAAAACTGAACAAAAGAATCTCCACCCAGCCCTCCTCTGGGTGAAGAGCAGCTCCGTCCATCTCCGGGTCACCCATCTCAGGGGTGGTGTTTCACAGACTGCTAGAGGATTAGCGGCTGAGACGGGTGGTGTCATCTTCCTGTGAAGGCTCGATGTCACGGCTGAGCTGGCCACGCCAGAGTGCTTGCTTTTTTTCCGCAGTGGAATAGACTCCCTTGGCGACGAGCAGACTGAGGGGCAGCTCATGATGGCCAGGTAGCATTTTTAAGCGGGCTCTTGATTGCCTCAGCCTGCTTCTGGACCTGTCAGAACTGCTGGGCACGCTTCTCAACAGTCGCCGAAAAGACCACCTTGTGAAATGGGAGCATCGAGAAAGTGAGTTTTGTCGACATCTCGCATCTCCACAAGGTTTAGCCAGGGGGCATTTCTGGACCACCAAGGTAGAGCATGGCTGTCAACTCTGAATCTGATTCAGCATGAGTACACCATTTCAGTGGGAAGCTCCACATCATCTTCATTTCCAGAGCATAATAGCCTTCTCTCCGATGCAGCAATCGGCATCTGGATCCTTATCTAGAGCAGCGAGCGAAGCGCTTGGTTGCCATGACATTTTGCTCAGCGGATAAACTTTCGCTGAGATCCTCCATCTCCCAATAGTGTCAAGCAGACCCGCGGCTGTGCTTTTACACACAAGCAGTAGCTGGTCAAGTGCTTTCTGGTCAACAGCAGAGGGGACTCAAGAGTCGCGACCGGCGTGCCGACGTGATCATGTTTTCATGCAAAAACATGAACCACCCATGAATGCCCAGTCATGTCAGCAATGCCCTCCCCCCGGACAGCACATCAAATACGCATTCAACTTTGTCCCCTCTAATAGTATGCAAGTGTGAACTCGTGAATTGCTCTTTTAGAGTAGCTCTTTCAGTGCTGAAGCGCACAGGAGGAACGGCCGCAACACACCTTGCAGGAATTAGTGCAGCCTGCAGTGTGCAAGGAAAGCTCTTTTAGGCTGTAATTGAAACAGCAGGAAATGCTCTTGAAGATCGCGACCACCGCTGTATAGTGCCGTCACACCAACATTGGTAAGCAGAGCTTCTTCCTGACTTGTAGTAAATCACTCAAACAGATGAATGCATCGGAAAACACCACAAGTGCTCGGCTGCGAAGCACCCGTACTCGCTTCCATATTTATACCCGTGCTGCAGGGCGGAGCGTGCAATGCATATCTCGCATTACAATGTGCATTGGCTCGTTTAGTTTACACTCGAATTTGATTGGGCTCTAAGACGGGATCCCAATTTGTCAGTACATTCCGACTTGACGTCGAACGTGACTGACTGAAAGGGAACTGGTGTGAAGTTTACCATTTGACATCCTGTGAGCGGACTGTAAGTGTATGTTCTCATTATGCTATGAAGCCTATCAAAGAATAGTGATTTTTTTTTTTCCTCAAGTGTCGTGATAAAAAGTCCATTTCATATGGACGTAGTTGTCACAAGATCTTTATTAGTGGTGCTTGCCAAATGCGAGGATTTTGCAGAAACGTGTGGTTTACCATATTTGAATAGGCTGGCAGGCTCTTTAAGAACAAACCTCACAATGGGGTAAAAGTTGTACCCCTGGGGGGCAGGAGCTGCCCAAAGTTGCCCCATAGGCATAATATGGCGAAGGACGGCCCATGAAACGCACGTTTTTCCTACTATGGTGAATTGTATAGGGATTTTGTATTGAACACAACTCTGTATCACAGTGTCATAGAGACAAGGGGGTGGGCTCATTTTACTCAGACAACCAATCAGTCTCTCATGATCATTGTGAATCTATCAAGCCACACCCTAGCAACCATTTACAGAACCATAGCAACAAGTTCCATATACTTCCATTGAAAGAGATCAAAGCAACATGTTAATCATGCTAGCAAAATGCTAACAACATGCTTATCATGCAAGCAACATGCTAATCATGTTAACATCATGCTAGCAACATGTTAATCGAATTACACTCTAAAAATGCTGGTTTGTTTTAACCCAACTTTGGGTCAAATATGGACAAACCCAGCCATTGGGTTAAATTTTTACATTACATTTTTAACCCAACATTTGGGTTTGTCCATATTTGACCCAAAGTTGGGTTAAAACAAACCAGCATTTTTAGAGTGTAGCATCTGCCTAGTGCCTAGTTTTGCCACTGCAAGCACCACTCACATTTTCTTCAGGAAATGTACATTCTAGGTTCACTTACTACTGTATAAGGTTGAGTCGGATATTTAATTACGCAAATTCTTGTTTTCTCTAGTGTCTAGTCAATGTGTTGAAAATGTATTCTGTTAAAAATATATCATACAGAAATTAACCCAGAGTAAATTCAGGAATGGTTCCAGATGGAAATGCTGCAAAGATTCAAGGTTCAGAAATAATTTCCTGTTTCTCATCAAATTTCTAACCCCAGGCAACTCCACTGAAGAGAGAGAGAGAGAGAGAGAAAGAGAGAGAAAGAGAAAGAGAGAGGTCACTTCTCCTAAGTGGACTAAAGTTCTTCTGATTGTTCTGGGTTTCTCTCTTGTTTTTGCTCTCGGAGTTCTCTGCGCTCTCTGGGTGATTTGTAAGTATAACTGATACTAGATCTTTGCTCTGTTCAGGGTTGTATTGACTGAGTTTCTGTAAGTACTTCTACTAAAAAAAACAATGTTGGACAGTAGCATCATTGAAACTCGCAACACAATTATTAGTAGATTTTTATTTGTAAAATCATACTTTTCAGCAAGCTATTATATTAGGCAATATTGTCAAACAAACCCCCATATTTAGGGTGTAAACTGTCATTGATTAAGCCTGAAGATTTCATTTACAAACATTTACAGAATGGTTTTGTAGATAATTTCTACAGTCTTAAGTGTGCATTATGTGGACTTTCCTCAAAAACACATATTTTCCACTGCTGCTTTTGTCTTTAATCAGATAATCATAAGCTCGCTGATTTCGAATCACTGAATGAGCAGCATATCACGGTTTCAAAGAAACTGGCAGCTCAAGAGAACAACAGCACAGGTGAGAAAACTGTATTTAATAAACGGTAGAGCACAGACATGTTTCATTAACAGTGTTGAGTGTTTATTGAACTCACCATGTGAGAAACTTTATCTGCTTGTTGTCCCATATTCTCCAAGTTATGGTAAGAGCACTAGAGGAACTTAAAACCAACTACACCAGAGTTAGAGAACAGTTTCTGCTTCATGTTGGTGAGTTGGTTTTTATTTTAAATTTTTATTAAAAAATGTTTAGCATCATTTTGTTTTCGGGTCACCCAATTGTGATGTTCCCAGTCAAAAAATGACCAGGCTACAATAAATTGCTTATAAATCTCTCATCATGCAACATCATCACCAACTATTGTATTCAATATTTTTGTCAACTTGTTTTCTTTCAATTAGGACAGGTTACATATCTCTTTTTGGAATTGATCGATCATAGGCCTTATTTATCTGAGCTTACATACCTCGGTTTTTGAGTGAAAAAGGTGTTATTTGTGGGTGATTTTGCCAATTTTACATAAAATATAAAAAAAAATAAAAATTTGCACTGTTTATCACACTAGTATGATTTAATGTTTAACCAGGAAATTTGTTTTCAAATGCTTTTATTTTGTACAAAATAGCACAAAAGTCACACTTGTGGTGTTTCTGGTCAAAAATGACCGGCTCGGTACGGTTCGCTTCACTTTTTCACTACGTGGTACGACTCGGTTCGCTTTAGCTCGGTTTGCTTTTCCACTGCAGTTAGTGCTGCTTCAAAGTGGGTGGGATTATAGATCATTATAGTTGCGCCGCCTCTACTGCCTCTGCCATTACATAATCGTAAACACGCCACATTTCAAATGCACAACACAGTAACAATGGAGCCTATCGAGGGGATGGTCTTCTTGATTCTCGGCCTGTGGATGTTTTTAACTGCAAGATGGAGAAATGTGTTTCAAATGAGGCTGATGGCAGCAAACCAAAATACTGCTAATAGTTTAAAAACAGGTGCTACAGCGGTGGCTGTTACTGGCTATTTAAATCTAGCGGGTTGGTGTTTTGTGTCACAAATACAATAGGTGTGTTCGACATCGGCTGCGGCTGGATAACCGATCGGCGAGAGTAGCCGCGTGCAGGCGGGGAGGAGCTGCAAACGGAGACGTGAAGTCGGACACTATCTGGTTCCCGTAGTGACCGCTCACGTGGTGTTTGCATACTTTACCACAGCTGAAGTGAAATAAATGCAATATTTGCCAAATAATAGATGTTTCAGAGACATTTTCATTCTATACTTTATGTACTGCTTCATACAGCGTCTGTTTGAACAAGAATAAAGTTCAACAAAAGCTACTATAAATGAAGTGGAGTCACAATGACACAATATAACATCGCAACTACATGAAAAGAGTGTATACTGTTATAAAAAACAGATTTGTGAGCTTTAGAGGAACTAAAGGTGTTCGAATAAACACGAAACACACGTGATTGTTGTCATGCGGTGAATCTGGCCAATCGTGGAACAGCTGTGTCGTCATCAGCCCTCGTGCAGCCGCTCTACTTTGATGGCACACGTCACAGTCACGTGGCGTCGGCGCTGTATCAAGTCGGACAAAATTTCTAACCGGCATGCACTGCTTCAAGTCAGCCGCCGATCGGTCTGCACAGAGCTGCATGAAGTCGAACAAGCCTCACGACTCTGGTAGTGATGATTCTGTCTGACCAATCAGTGATCTGCAGTATTTTCACATCACATATTAGTATCGGTACGGTACACTTAGAACCTCAACAGAGGTGGTACCATTTAAAGCAAGCCGAAGTGAGACATACCGTACCGTACCATGCAGTGGAAAAGCGCCACAAAGTGAGCATACCATGCAGTGGAAATGCGCCATTATAGGGTTTTGAACACAGCACACAGGTTAAAAATGCCACAGTCTTCTGTTCTGACTTCAGTTTTCTAAATGTCTTCTTGTTTATATTTTACTGTTTAATTGTCTTTTCACCAGCCATGAAGAAAGAGTTTAATGATCTTAAAGCCAGATACAACACACTGAGAGAACGACTGTCCTTTTACGATGGTGAGTGTCAGTTTACAAGCAACACAAAGTGTGAATATTTCTGCACAGGAACCAGTTTGATTAACTTTATGATCTAAATAATGGAAGGTTTAATCACACTTTATTCATCTTTCACAGCTCAGTCTTGTAATCTCTCTGTGAATGGATGGTTAACTTGTCGTGGAAAGCTGTATTTATTCAGCTCTGATAAACTGAACTGGAGAAGCAGTCGAGATGTCTGTGTTTCAAAAGGAGCCGATCTGGTGACCATAACCAGCCAATCAGAACAGGCAAGTCAGATCAATGATGAATTAACAGATACTTTATGCAAGGGTAATGAAAACTTGACTTACAGCTGATGTGGTTTAAGTTTGATCACACAGATGAAAGTTTATTTTAAAGGATTTTTTTACCCACACCAAACAATTATTTCACACTATCACCTATGTATCTTTTCTCCTTTAGGATTTTCTGGTCTCTAAAATTAACGTGACGCACTGGATTGGTCTCAATGATCTGGACACTGAAGGACACTGGGTTTGGGTGAATAACCAAACTCTCACTGAAACTGGACTACAGTAAGAAATCTGCATGTGTGATCTGTTTTTAGCTATATTTATTTATTTTGCCTTCTCAAATGGTAATAGGTTGTTTCCTCTCAATGGTTAAAAATTTGTAAAGTTGGTTGCTTCTTTTTGCGTGGTACTGAAAACCCAACCAACAGTTTTTTTTCTTTGTTCATCCACAGACCAAATGCATTATTGCTTGTTTGTGTGTTAAAGGTTCTGGTTCACTGGGGGGCCGAAAGAACCTGATAACTGGAGAGTACAGGATCCGTCTGGAGAGAACTGTGCTAGTCTGGGAGATGGAAATGGCAATTTTCAATCTTGGTTTGATGCTTCTTGTAAAAAAGTGAAAATGTTTATCTGTGAAAAGAAATATTAATTTACCTCCATCAGTGAAACTGTTACATGTCAGTTTGTTTTTGGACTTTTTTCTGTTTGCATTTGTTCAGTTTCTCACCACTCCTTTTCCATGGTCACGTCATTATTAGTTCAATTGTTTCAGCTGTGTGTAATTAATCATCTCATTAGTTCTCTTAATGTATATATTCCCTGTGTTTTCCCTCTGTCTTGGTTGGTTCTCCTTGAGGTTTGGTTGTGTCCAACCATTCTCCTGCGTTTTCCCTGTTTTGATGATTTAAGTTTTACTTCCAACGTTCTTCCTCGTTGTGAGCATTTCAGCACCACCATCCGTAACAGAAGAACCGACCTAAACTGAACGTTTCCAGGGGGCGTTCCTGGAATGGATGTTGGCTGTCTGTGAGTCCCCGTGTCACGGGGTGACAAACAGCCCCGGAACAATTCCCCTCTGGAGAATTGTTCCCGTCGGGACGTTTTCAGCGTAACACCATCCCCGGACCTGTATGAGTGTTTGTCGTCATGACAACTAAATGGCAGAATGGTGACAGGTGTAGGGACTTCACGCTGAGTGTTTGATTGAGACCACTCCCGCTTCTTGACAGGATAAAAACACACAAGGAAGAGAAGGCTGCGTTGTGCTGTGTGGTGTTGCGCTGTTCTTCTGCCCCGTTGGTCTGGATTGTTCTTCCCCCTGATCGTTGGTGGCTTCTCTCCCGTGGGGATTCGTTTATGGAACTGCAGTGAGGGGTTGTCTTGAAGGAAAAGGAGTGTTATTTGAGAGGACTCGGGGACGGTCAAGAGGAATGAAATTCGCTGACTGAGCTGGGGAAGAGAGAGATGAGTAGTTATCAAACTGAATCTCATAACTGCATGTGTTTTACACTAAATTGGGTATTGGATTGAAGTGCTTGGATCATGTGTACACCTTGCACCGAGTGAAATATTGATTCCTGTTGATTTCCTCATCTCCTCTCCCCGATTGGAGTCCAGCGGAGTGAAGTCCGTCTGTGACCGTGAAGACCAATCTCTCGAGTGTTCTGCCCGCCCCTGGCGATCATCAGTCCGGTAGACCAGGATCTGTGGGTGAGTGCTGGCCTTATGCGCACTAGAAGAGTGGAATTGCAGTGTGTAAATTGACGTTTCCCCTCCCGAATACATGTTTAGAGTTGGATTGCAGTGTGTGTGTGTGGAAGAATACCTGTTATTGCCCCGCAACTGCCCATGTGCCCTGGGAATCTACTATTTACCGTGAGAGCTGAGTGAGATTGCTTACATCTATGTGCGGTGTTTAGAAAGAAGAACCTCTGCGAGATAACATCACCCCATTTGAGAACTGTACACTGCTGTTGAAGTTGATTCTGTCTGTCCTAGAGAAGCCCCGCTCAGCCTGCGACTGTGAGTCTGCTGCAGCCCTAAGCCTACCTGCATGGTGTGAAGTTATCTGTCCCCTGCAACGCACGTGAGAATTGTACACTGCTGTTGAAGTTGATTCTGTCTGTCCTAGAGAAGCCCCGTTCAGCCTGCGACTGTGAGTCTGCTGCAGCCCTAAGCCTACCTGCATGGTGTGAAGTTATCTGTCCCCTGCAACACACGTGAGAACTGTATACTGCTGTTGAAGTTGATTCTGTCTGTCCTAGAGAAGCCCCGCTCAGCCTGCGACTGTGAGTCTGCTGCAGCCCTAAGCCTACCTGCATGGTGTGAAGTTATCTGTCCCCTGCAACGCACGTGAGAACTGTATACTGCTGTTGAAGTTGATTCTGTCTGTCCTAGAGAAGCCCCGCTCAGCCTGCGACTGTGAGTCTGCTGCAGCCCTAAGCCTACCTGCATGGTGTGAAGTTATCTGTCCCCTGCAACGCACGTGAGAACTGTATACTGCTGTTGAAGTTGATTCTGTCTGTCCTAGAGAAGCCCCGCTCAGCCTGCGACTGTGAGTCTGCTGCAGCCCTAAGCCTACCTGCATGGTGTGAAGTTATCTGTCCCCTGCAACACACGTGAGAACTGTATACTGCTGTTGAGGTTGATTCTGTCTGTCCTAGAGAGGCCCCGTTCAGCCTGCGACGGTGAGTCTGACGCCAGTCTGTGAAGGAAGTGATCCCTGTTCTCTCTACTCCCCTGTGATACTCACCTGTCCAACGCTCTCCCACTGCGAGTCTGACGCCAGTCTGTGAAGGAAGTGATCCCTGTTCTCTCTACTCCCCTGTGATACTCACCTGTCCAACGCTCTCCCACTGTGAGTCTGACGCCAGTCTGTGAAGGAAGTGATCTCCATTCTCTCTACTCACCTGTGATACTCACCTGTCCAACGCTCTCCCACTGTGAGTCTGACGCCAGTCTGTGAAGGAAGTGATCTCTGTTCTCTCTACTCACCTGTGATACTCACCTGTCCAACGCTCTCCCACTGGGAGTCTCGCCGGTTCATACCCGCGGCGGTGCTGCTCTGGGTCCCTGGGAAGGAGAGGACAAGGAATTTTAGACTAGGGCTTCTTAATTGCTTTTAATACAAAATAAAGTTGTTATTCCTTTTACTCCTGCCTCCTGCCTCCTCCTTTGATACGCTCCTCTGGGTGATAGTGGGTTAGGGGTGGGGGCAGTCTGGTTTGGCCCACCCCGACCTGTGACACCCCATCGGCCTTCCAAGCAATGGTGAACTCGAGTCCGTTCCAGAGCCTCGTCTTAATAGCCTTGGAATAGACAAGTGCTTGCTATAAGTTCCCTGCATCTAAAATATATGGACAAGATTTGTGCATGTGTCTAAAATAACACGTTACAACTAGACTAAATAATGTTAATGTGCTACAGCTATTTCAAGTCTTGTGAAGCAATACAGTACATTTTTTGTGAGAAAGCAACAGAATTTTTTATTCAGCACTTTTACAAGTAAATTCCTTATTTGTTAGTTGCTTTAATGATAAAAGAGTGTATTAAATGTGATTTAGTAATGTTATTTTATTACTGCATTTAGATATTGATTGATTGTGTGAGACATCTAAAGGGTTGAAAACAGGAGAAAGTCTTGTAAAACATTAATGACTGTTACATACACCATTGTTACGGCTGTCAAAAGATATAACAATTCCGTCATTAATAAGTTACTATGCAGGAAGTAATGCAGGACTAATGAGTAGTTCTACATTAACACTTCAGCTACTATTAACTAATATGGTAACAATATCAACTAATCAGTAAGTAATATCGAATTTAGGACTAAGATAGTTCCTTATTAGGTAATCAATAGTTACTTAATGAGATTGGCATCATTAAGAACTAATAAGTAGCCTAATTATGACAACTTATAAAGAATTACTAATTAATTACTAATCACAACATTATCGTGTCTGAGACGTTAGCAATTATCTTTTTTACCTTCAACGTGGTCATAAAATTCATCACTACTTACTCAGGCGTTACCTAGTCACTCTTCAAGGACTACTTGTGATCTGGACCATTATTTTAAAGTGAAAAACATGTTTTTCACTTTAAAATAATGGTCCAGATCACTAGTAGTTCCTGCATAGTGACTAGGTAACACTTGAGTAAATAGTGATGTATTTTATGACTATTTTCATAGTAAAAATGATGACTGATTACGTCTCAGACACACAATAATGTTCTTTATAATTTGTCAGTTAATAATTAAGCTAATCTCATTAAGTAATTATTGATTACCTAATAAGGAATAATCTCCTAAATTTTATATTACTTGCTGATTAGTTAAGCTTGTTTCCATATTAGTTAATAGTAGTAGCTGAAGTGTTAATGCAGAACTACTCATTAGTCCTTCATTACTTCCTGCATAGTTACTTTTTAATGATTGACCATTATTATAAAGTTTTACCAAAATGAGTGTTTTGAAGTATACACTAACTTTTTTTAATTTTTTTTTATCATTATAATATTTTGACAGTCCTAACATTTAAGTCATAATTTCAAGGTTATACTCATAGGCCTGGCGGCTGTTCCATAAAACAAGATAGAAAACAAGCCGGGCTTATTTTGGTAGGTCAGACTTATTGTCAGTTGATTGTGTTTCATAAAGCAAACTTAAAGGGATGGTTCAGAGTAATTTCAACCTAGGGTCCTTTGCACCATGACCTTGAGCCAAACACCTCCCCCCCCCCCCACACACACACACACCACCACCACCACCACCCATCAGCCGAATGGCTCGTGCAGGCCCTAATGGATCCTAGGCTGTATCCCGTAAATTACCCCACTATACCCGGAATGGTACCAAACTTCTACAGTAGTACAAATAGGTACTGTACTCATAAAACAAAGCATTGGAAAGTTTGTAATACATCAGGAGTTTATTTAAATAACACTTGCCTGACGGCTCATGCTACTGCTAACCCGGTCATCGAGGTCACTTCAGTGATTTGGGAAAACCCAAAATCGTAAAGTCAGTTATTATATTACTTCTATGTTCAAGGTTCAAAGTATTTTATTGTCATTCTGTACAAGATGACACATGAGAACGAAATATGTACTCAGGTCCAGCAGCATACTATTAAAAAAATAAAAAATATATAATACACTAAGTTAAAAACTAGTTTAATAGACTAAATTTAAAAATAACTTTGGAAACAAGAAATACCTGAAAACTAAAACCTATAATAAATAACTAAGCAGCAAGTTTTAGAAGCAGAGCATCACATATAAACCAGGGGGTGTATTACAGAAACTTCCTATCTTACTGTAAGTCTTAAAGGTATAGTGGAGGATGTTTTACTTCCTGGTGGGTAACCTATCCTATACTATTGGTCCTCTTAATTATCAATCATTCTGGTGAATCAATCAAACTTTTCAAAAAGTGGAGAGGGCGGGTCTTATCTAAAATTTGGAAAGATCCTCCACTATACCTTTAAGTTAAGATCTGTCAAGGTCGTTTAGGATTTTTCACAAATTCGTATTACAGAAGCAAATCTTAAAGGCACAATATGTAACTTTTTTTGCTTTAAAAATAGCAAAAATCACTATATCTATGTTATATATTTTTTTAGTTGTGTACTTACATTATCCGGACTGTTTCCAACAACTTTCAAACCAGGAGAAATTTGTAATTTAATTCAAAGACACGGCACGTTTCTTTATTTCCATTTTGTCGTCGTCAATGGCGTCATATCCGCGTTGTCCCTGGTTTCCGCTCGTGCTGCCATGGCAACCAGAGCCCTTTGATAGTAACCAAAGCGACAGACGCAGACAACTGTGTAGTTCGCAATGTCTATCTGCACGCTGTTGTTGTTTCGTTCAAACATTATGGACCATGGCAAGCAGACTTTGGATAAAAAAGGAGAACTAAAACGAGAATCAATATCAGCGCGGTGTTTTCGAGATGCCGAGAGCTCCCATAGACAGTGTATAAACGAGAGCTCCACGTCCGAGACTTTGACCGCTTCTACATGTACTTTATTAAACAGGTGAGCACATTTACATAAATCTAATCAATGTCAACAATGATAAAATGTCAGAATATGATCTGTATGTTATTCTAATTTTGATCTAGCTTACTGCTAGTCTCATACTGACAAACTAACACATAAATTTCAACACATTGAAATGCAGTTTAGTGTGATAGTGTAATGTTAGACCAAGTAATAAACTGACCTGTGAGTTGTAATTCTGCTCTTGCGTGTAGTTCGGTAGAATGAAATGTCCATATTCCTTTTATATCCGCGGGACTCGCGTCGCGTGTGGAGCTGATAGCTGTCTCTTAGCAATCCCGAACTGCTTCATATCACAGTCATGATAAAAACATCGATGTATTTACTCATCCATAAACATTATTAGATCGGTCGGCTTGACGTTGACGACAAGATCCATAATTCTTCGCAAATGTTGCGTCATCAAACTACACCTTTGTTATTGTAAGAGGTTAGCGACCCCTGGTGGCGAAAAAAATTGCATACTGTACGTTTAAGTTGATTTAGGATTCTTATCCTATCTTACAAGATTTCATCTTATCTGTAGTTAGGAAATCTTAAACCCCTCCATCGAGTTCGGTAATCAACTCTCAGGTCTGTTACCAGGCTAACAGCTGCTGTGAAGTAAAATTAAAAACTGGAGAATGGAGAAACAAAATAAGTGGTGCTTTTCATTAAGTAAAGTTTTGGAAAAGGCAAAGCCTAATCCTTTTATTTCAGAGTCTGTCATTATTTTTCAGAGTTTTGTCGTCAAAGTGCAGCACATAATTTGGGTGTTCACAAAGTCTTTCATCTTGTATCATTAATAAATGTGACACCATTCTCAGACAGGACTATTATTATGTGATTTTTATAGTTGGCTTTCAAATAATTTTGAAGTTAGGACACCATTGGGGTTGTCCTAAAGTTAAGACAGTTTTTAGGATTTTTTTGTGGAGTTGGGCTTCTGTAATGCCATTTTCCTATCTGTAGTAAAGTTAAGATTATGCACTAAAATAAATGTCATTTTGGAATAGCTTTTGACCTTAAATGAGGTCCTAACTGAAATTACCATGGTTACCAAATAGATAAGATATGATTCTTAAGTTAGGATCTTTCTGTAATGCGCCCCCAGAGCAACATTATGACAGAGCACAATGAATAAGAGGTATAAATGATAAGGAGACATCAGTCACTAAGACAGAGAATTCATGAGTCTTCATGAGTCAGATTTTCGCTCACCCTCTGCAATTCCTTCTTAAACAATTCCAGAACAGTTTCCATACCAGATGGAAAAAGTGAGTGTACTCTCCACCCCACACCAGTAAAAAAGCTAACACAACCGGAGTGCTGAGACCAGCCCTTTTCAACCTCCTAAGAAAATAAAGGCGTCGTTGGGCCTTTGCTGGCTGTGTTGATGACCTATGTTAAATCACTGAAAATGTGTATCCCAAGATACTTGAAAATGAAGACCATTTCCACATCTGCTCCTCCGATGAAGAAGGGAGAGGGGGTGTATCCTCTCCTCCTGAAGTCCACGACCATTACCTTCGTCTTCCCACATTAATGCAGAGGTTGTTTGCTCTGCACCAGTCTTCAAGTTCTCGTTGTTGTGGGATATCGATCCTACCACAGCCGTATCATCAGCAAACTTCACAATATGACTGCCCGAATATTTGCTGTCATATGTTAATAGCGTGTACAGCTCAGGACACATCCCTGGGGGGAGCTGATGTTAAGGATGATAGACGAAGATGAAATGCCATGGACTTTGACAGTCTGTGGCCTGTTCGATAAAAAGTTAAAAATGTCATACTGTAATGTCATTATTTTACTTATTATACTCAAATCTATTTTAAGGCTAATAATAATAATATGCTACTGTATAGAATAAAACTGCCATATACTGTATATTGAACTATTACATCTGTCCTAATATTACGCTTATATTTCATGCAATTTATACTGTACTGTAGTTGTACAATTTTCATCCACCATGTCACATAATTGTCAAACGGTTGTATGAAATATAATAAAACATTATGCATATTTCATGTACATTAAATTATATTATATTAGGGACATCTCTACAATTATTAACCTTGAAAAACAAACAAAAACAATGCTTGACACACATGAGTTTTCACAATTCCTAATTAATAGGAACAACCTTTTCAAAGTTTTCCGTACGTTATCGCTCCCGTTTATTTGTTTATAGAGCGGTCTTGCCCTGATCAATATGGTGGACTCGTTGACGTATCGCAGCAATGGTCAAAGGAGGCCAATGGGACGTCTATGTATTTATTAAGTCTATGGTAACAACATTGCGAGCACGTAGACAGTGACATTTCCATAGTAGAAATGCGACGTGCCACAGACATTGCCACAATGTACAGTAAATGTGTTTGCTGGGAGGTTGCATCATGTATACTGTGCAAGCTTTTGAATGTTTGTCTGAGGTGAGACATGCAGTTATTCTTGTGGATATGTCACTAGGCATTGTTTAGTGCCAGGTTTGCTGCTAGCACCAGTTTAAGTTGCATCAAGTTTGTATTTTTTTTTTTTTTTTTATTACTTTATGTGGAATGCACCTTGTGAAATGCAGATTGTAAAATAAACCGCAGCTGACTTTGGGAAAACTACTCCATTGTACTGAGCCTTCTTAAATTCTCCCATGCATGCCTCTCGACAACATTCTACATGACACTGGCCACGTTGTAATTACTTTTTTGTTATTGTTAATTTTGCTTATCTTAAGTAGAGTTTACTAAATAACATTTGTGAAATTGAATTAAATAATATGCGTGCAAAAACGTGCAAAATTAAGAAAATTTTACTTATTGTTTTTTTGTTTTGTTTTTCAGGGAAGGCCTGAATTAAAACTTCTTTGCAACCATTGAGGACATTTTAGAAATCAAAATGTTAAGCTGGAAAAATCATGAAACCCTTTTTACTTCCATAACGCACCATATTTCTGAGTTAAACTGAATGAAAGGCAGGAATTTCTGCATCTGCAAATGATTTATTCGTTTAGAAAACACTTTTATCCAAAGTTACTTAGAAATGAGTGACCTAACAAACATTTTGTTATAAGAATTAACAATATTTGCAGCACGTAATGCCAAGTCTCAAGTATAAGCTAGATTATAAGATAAAGCAGAAGTTAAATGCAGAGAAGAGAATTATAGGAAGTTTAGTTGATTATGGTTTTGGTTTAGTTTTCTCAAGAAATGTAACTTCAGCATTGTTTGAGAGCTGTTTTTATGTTGACCTTTTATAGTTTAATTCTCTGCTCTGAACCATGTGTGTCTTACATCTGATCTCACTGTTAAAATGGGTCAAATATGGGCAAACACAGCTGTTGGGTTAAATGTTGTACATTTAAGGACATCTTCAGATCTCACTCATATGATGAAAAGGCATCATGTCTCAGACTAAAAGGCTTCAGTCATTGGACAAAACAGCTTCGTGCCTCAGAGTGAAACAAAGTTGTAAAACAAAGTTGGAAGTATATGCAGGGTAATACAATGTTAGTGAACATCCTGACACCGTCCACGCTGCTGAAAGCTGCATTTATCAAGTGTAGCGTTAGTTCTGGCAGGTCACGTTAGTCAAGCTCGCATCAGCTGATCCACGGGAATATGAAGCCTATCACCCTATTCATATATAAGCTCCTTCAGTATTATCAGCAGCTATCGCGTTTCTCAGGAGCTGATTACCCTCCTCCATCCCCAGCTCCTCCTCTCGCCCAGTCAGGATTTGGCATTCTGATTCCCCTTGAATCAGAATAAATTCTCGAATTATGTTGTACTTTAAAATATTGAATTAAATATATTTGCAAACATTCATGTTGGTTCTGTTCTGTTTACCCCTAGGGGGGTTATTGCTGCTCTCCCTGCTCTTGTCCATGCTAGGATGCATGGATGCACAGGGAGTTCTCGCCCAGAACGGAATCATACCGCTAATCCAAACTGTATGCTAACTGTCAATCGTATTTGACGGTAGTGGTCCTGACAGAACTCTAAATATGAGCACACAACAAAAATGACTGCAGTTCAGAAAGCATCTGATCGTAGTTAGTGATGTGGATATATTCGCACCAGCTCTGCAATTCAGCACTCCAGTCTATTCACGTCACGTTTTATTTTAGGTAATTTATTATACACGTGTGTGTGTGTGTGTGTGTGTGTGTGTGTGTGTTAATGTAGAATCTATAGCTATATATATGATCCCTTGGCAATGTTCTGTATGTAGGCTAATTGTCATTCAAGAACAAAAAAAAAAGCAGAGAAAGAGAGAGACCGAAGTTATGTACTTGATATTTTATTCTTAGTTTTAATTAAATAGCCTAACAGTTACACTGGTCAGCAGAAATAAACCAGTTTCCCCAGTAACATACACAAAACAACAACAACAGGTCTCGAAAGATTTGCCAACATAAAAGCTAGCTAGTAGCAATAGTCCTAAAATATACACAGTGGTACGGTTGCATTTTTTTAACACAACAGTTGGGTTTGTCCATCTTTGACCCCAATTTTGGGCTAAAACTACCCTGCATTTTTTAGAGTGCTATAAGATTTGTGTGCTATAGCTAAAGGAATACTGTAAATGTAATGTGTGCTACTCTTTTGAGGCCATATTATAGGTTTGTGTGAAAAACAGAATGGAATTAAATCACTAATAATCTGATAATTTAGCATTTTTAGACCATGCAACTTTTGCCTGTTCTGTCACTTTGTATTTCTCTGTTCTTTTCTCCACAATACTTCCCTAATGAAATGTCTTCTATCTGCTTTATTGAAGGCTCTAGTATGATACATTGCTTGTGAAGTTCATAATTTGTAATTTACTTTAATGATAAAAGAGTGTAAATGTTTAATAGTCTGATATTGTTATGATTGTGTGAGACATCTGAAGGGATGAAAACAGGGAAAAGTCTTGTAGAAACATAAAGAACAACACAGCAGGGTCTGTAGTCTTTATATACCATTATGTTATATTATGTTACAGAAAACTAAAAATCTGCTGAATCGTTTTCAATTATTTCAGTCTTTTTACAGCCCTAACATTGAGGTCTAGGTTTAACAAAACAAAGCAAAGTTGGTTTGTTCACCCTAAGATGAAAATGCTCATTATTTACTCACCCTGGTGTTGTTATAATGCAGTATATTGTTCTTTCTTTTTCAGACCACAAAATATATATGTATTTTTTTAAATGTTCAGCTCCTGCTCGTCTATCTATATGGCAGTGAATAATTACCAGCATCAAGCTTTAAAAAAAAGATACAAAAGTATCTCAGAATGATCCTATGCAGCATGTGTCATGTATGAACTTATATACTATACATATACTGAAGTGCAATATCATCCAATCCACAATGTGGCTTGAAATTATGTTGAAATTTATTTTAGAAAGTTTCAAAATCTGCTGCAGCAAAATCTAAATGCCAACAATATGAGATTTTATGCTTAATGTTGGGGTTGTAAATCAATATTAATCAGCCTCATTCTTCACTTTTGGAGAACACAAACATATAATTATACCTTATTTTTTAGAGGTAGTCAAACATGTAGTTGCCCAATTTGTTAGTCAGCATCATAACTTCATTACTTAGTCTGTATTAATAAGGATGACATTGAATGTGGCTTCCTTATTCTGAACAAACTCGAGCAGCACTGAAGTCTCAGCGGACACGTCTTCTGTCAGGCTCATGAAATGGATTCAGTCTATGAAAATACTGATTTCACACTTTCACCAGTTGCTTCGGGTGAAAACTGCTCTCAACACGAAGGTAAGGGTGGGATGTTTTCAGTATGCATTCATTTCTATTTTAATGATTTAGCACTAGTAATGGTGTATAAGGTTTTTTTTTATTTTATTTTATTAACAATTACACATTTGGCGGGTGCTTTTGTCCAAAGCAACATCAAGTTATACATTTTATCCATTCACACGTTCCCTGGGAATCAAACGCTGTCAACACTGTCATTTAAATAAAAAAGCTAAGTCTAAGTCATGATGATATCAACACCAACCATGCTGAAAAATCCAGCATAAACTAGCATGGGTTCCTGGTATAGTGCTGGTTTATGCTGGTTTATGCTGGTTTGGCTGGTGGACTAACATATTCATTCTGTTCTCAAGTAAAATGGAGCTGGTGAAGCTGGTTTATCAGCATGGTCTTGTAGGGTAGAGTGTGATTAGGTCGCAGTCTTTATGAAAGCAGTGTTTTGGGGAGAAGCATTGTGTCAGGGTCCTGCCCCGACAGACTTGTCTGTTTTCCATTACGAAAAAGAAGTTTATTCAAGTGTTCTATTAGTATACTTCTTTTAAACTAAAAATAAAAAGTATACTTTCAGTCTACTTTTTATATACTTCTCAGAAATATACTTCAAATTGCACTTAAGTATACTTGACTTATACTGACAGAAAAGTCTAAGTATATTTGGCCTATACTTGTTGATCGAGATATACTTAAAAGTATAATTAAGTATTCTAAGTATTCTTGGCTTGTACTTGTGTTTACTATTTTGATTGAGTAGCTTATTAAATACTTTTTTAAAAAACATAATATTACATACCGTCTTATAAACTAACATGTTCAGCTTTATATAGTAACAAACTTTCGGGTGGAATAGCTTATAGAGTAAATAAAATTGTAATGTTGCGGAGGAAGACAGACGAAGACGAGGATCTAAATGCAGGGTGATTTAATAAAGTAACACAAAACAGAGAACACAGAGCTCAAAGAACAAAAGAACAAAACCTTGGGAATCACAGAAAGATACAACCATTACACGTACAACAACTACGGCAAGACGGGAGGCCAGGGCGAAGCAGGCGAAGCAGGCAGTGCAGGCGGCCAGGGCGAAGCAGGCGGCCAGGGCGGAGCAGGCTGTGCAGGCGGCCAGGGCGGAGCAGGCAGTGCAGGCGGCCAGGGCGGATCAGGCAGTGCAGGCGGCCAGGGAGGAGACGACCCTTCAGGCGCCCAGGGAGGAGACGACCCTTCAGGCGGCCAGGGCGGATCAGGCAGTGCAGGCGGCCAGGGAGGAGACGACCCTTCAGGCGCCCAGGGAGGAGACGACCCTTCAGGCGGCCAGGGCGGATCAGGCAGTGCAGGCGCCCAGGGAGGAGACGACCCTTCAGGCGCCCAGGGAGGAGACAACCCTTCAGGCGGCCAGGGCGGAGACAACCCTTCAGACAGCCAGGGCGGAGACAACCCTTCAGGCGTGGAGTCGGCCATCTCGTCCGAAGACACAGGCGTGGAGTCGGCCATCTTGTCCGAAGACACAGGCGTGTAGTCGCCCATCTTGTCCGAAGACACAACCGTGGGGTCGGCCATTTTGTCCGAAGACACAACCGTGGGGTCGGCCATCTTGTCCGAAGACACAGGCGTGGAGTCGGCCATCTTGTCCGAAGACACAGGCGTGGAGTCGGCCATCTTGTCCGAAGACACAGGCGTGGAGTCGGCCATCTTGTCCGAAGACACAGGCGTGGAGTCGGCCATCTTGTCCGAAGACACAGGCGTGGACGGCGTGGTGTACACAGTCTCTGGCTCTGGCTGGGCAGGACTGACATGAAGCTCTGGCTCTGGCTCGGCAGGACTGACGTGAAGCTCTGGCTCTGGCTCGGCAGGACTGACGTGAAGCTCTGGCTCAGGATCAGCACGCTCTGAGCTTGACGGGACCAGCGGCGGCGAGGGCTTTGAGCTGGGTAGGACCAGCGGCGAAGAGGACTCTGAGCTGGTTAGGACCAGCGATGAAGAGGGCTCTGAACTGGACGGAACCAGTGGCGAAGAGGGCTCTGAGCAGGGCAGGACCAGCGGCGAAGAGGGCTCTGAGCTGGGCAGGACCAGCGGCGAAGAGGGCTCTGAGCTGGACGGAACCAGCGATGAAGAGGGCTCTGAGCTGGGCAGGACCAGCGGCGAAGAGGGCTCTGAGCTGGACGGAACCAGCGATGAAGAGGGCTCTGAACTGGACCGGACCAGCGGTGAAGAGGACTCTGAACTGGACGGAACCAGCGATGAAGAGGGCTCTGAACTGGACGGGACCAGCGGTGAAGAGGGCTCTGTGCTGCCGTGAAGTGCAAGCTCGGCTGGACTGGTGTGAAGCTCTGGATCGGCAGAAGTGACGTGAACAGTCTCTGGATCAGCAGACGCGACGTGAACAGTCTCTGGATCAGCAGTCTCGGCGGAACGAGATTCTGGCATGGGGGCCTGGGGAATTGAGAGCGCTGAGACCAGTGAAAATCTCGGGATATCGGCTGCTCGGGCAGATGTCAGTGGCAGATCAGCCAGCTTGGACACCAGTCCTCTCCACCCTCGGACGGGTCCAGTGGACGCAATTGTGCTGGCTGATGGTGCGATCTGCGGTTGACCACGCTCCATGGCCGACGGAGCTTCTGCTGTACAGCCCCCCCCCAAAAAAAGTCTTAAGGGTGAATCCTCCTCCACTTCGTCCACGGTGAAGGGAGATCCACACAACCGCAGAGCCAGATTTATATATTGGGCCAGGGTCCAGCCAGGATATTCTTCCATCATCATTTGGGCAATGTTCTCGTCCAGCCCGCTCCAAAAAAGGTCCATAAGCTGGGATTCATCTAATGGTGCTAGATGACAGCAAGTCAAAAACTTCTCCACATACCCTTCAATAGGCTGACCGTCCTGAAAAACGGAGCATAGCACCTTTAAAGGATCCTCTTTACCTCCTGCTAGATCCATATTTAGGTCAGTTGTTCTGTAATGTTGCGGAGGAAGACAGACGAAGACGAGGATCTAAACGCAGGGTGATTTAATAAAGTAACACAAAACAGAGAACACAGAACTCAAAGAACAAAAGAACAAAACCTTGGGAATCACAGAAAGATACAACCATTACACGTACAACAACTGACAAAGTAACAAGTGAAACACAAGGGCTATAAATACACTGGGACCAACAAGCTAAACAAGATAACAAGGGGGTGTGGCTAATTAGAAACACCTGGGAAGACTAATAAACTAGAAAACTACAGAGGACTACAAAACATGGCACAGAACAGGAAATAAGTCCACACAAGACAAGGGGAACACAAGACAAGAATCATGACAAAAATAAGCATGGAAAATAAGTTTATTCAAGTTTTCTATTAGTATACTTCTTTTCATCTAAAAAGAACAAGTCTACATTTTATATACTTCTCAAAAATATACTTAATTACACTTAAGTGTACTTGACTTATACTGAGAGAAAAGTCCGAGTCCAAGTCCAACTTTTCCCCACCATTGACTGAATTTTCCAGCTATCCATGTTTTCACTGGTATACGGTAGGGGGCGCTATGACACATCTTCTAGTACAGAATCTCTGGATCAAAACACAGGAGAAGAAGAAGCTGAACCATGTGATAGAAGATTGCTCACTCAAATGTAAAATAATGTGATCATCAAACATTAACACTACCCAACCCAAAACATCCCATACACACACACACACACAAAAAATATATATAATAAAAAAATTATAGATATATATAATGAAAAACAAAAATCAAATCTCCAATGAAGGTACAGTCTCAACAAAGGAGATAATAGGATTCCACACTTTATAAAATGAGTCAACAGAGTCCCTGATGGAGTGTTTAATTTTTTCCAGGTGTAGAAAGGACATTAAGTCTTTCAGCCAAGAAGAATTAGAAGGGGGGCATGAAGATTTCCAATGCAACAATATTCGTCTTCTGGCTACCAATGAAGCAAAAGCAATAATATCAGCATGACGTTTGTTGTACAAGCCATCAACTGGTGTTATTCCAAAAATTGCAATTATTGGACAGGGTTTCACAGAGACATTGAGAGCCTTTGACAGTGTATCAAAAAAAGAAGACCAGTATGAATACAATTTAGGACAGGTATAAAATGTATGAGTGTGATCTGCTGGGGAGAGCGAACATCTATTGCACCTATCATCTTCTATTAAAGAAAGTTTCTTCAATTTAGCTTTGGTGAAGTGAATTCTGTGAACAACTTTAAACTGAATAAGATTCAAGCGAACACAAATGCAGACAGAGTTAATTTTAGCTAGAGCATTATTCCACAGCTCCACGTCAAGCTCCAGACCCAGCTCACTCTCCCAGGTTCCCTTGAGTGCAAAGAGAGGAGGGAATTGCGAAGATCGTAACAAGCCATAGATCGAGGAGATATGGCTATGCGATTTCGGGAGAGACATTATATTTTCAATTAAAGTTTTCATTGGCTGGTGAGGGAAGGTATTAAAGTGTGTTTTAGCAAAGTCACGCAATTGAAAGTAGCGGAACAAATTGAATCTAGATATTTTGAATCTACTCATCAAGTCGTTGAATGACGCAAATACATGATCATCAAGAAACAAATCATGAAATAGAACAAGGCCCTTCTCTCTGAGCTGGGCAAAAGTTGAATCTAAAGTAGAAGGAACAAAAAGATGGTTACCGCAAATAGGCATTAAGGTGGACAATGACGACAAAACTGTTTCCAAATTTTGAGTGATGAGAGCACAAATGGATTGGTGGTGTATTTAGAAGGCCGTTTCAAATTGGGATCCAAAACTAATGCCGATAATGAGGATGATAAGCAGGAGTTAGCTTCTATTATATACCAATCAATATTCTGAGAATTACACCATGCATATAATTTCTGAATATTAGCTGCCCAATAATAGAAAAGAAAATTTGGAAGAGCGAGACCCCCATCCTGTTTGGTTCTTTGAAGAGTTGACTTGTTTACACGCGGAGGCTTACCAGCCCAAATGTATGTGGATATAATGGAATCGAATGATTTAAAAAAAGATTTAGGAAGAAAAACAGGAATATTCTGAAATAAAAAAAGTATTCTTGGTAGAATATTCATTTTAATTGATTCAATCCTGCCTACTAGAGAAAGTGGAAGATTGTTCCAACGCTGAAGATCTACTTTAATGCGGTCCATTAATTTAGTAAAATTTTCTTTGCGCAATGACTTGAATGAATTTGAAATATGAACCCCTAGATAACGGAAACCTGTAGAGGACATGTGAAAAGGGAGCATAGCTGGAGGAATTTGTTTCGCCAAATCATCTATGGGAAAACACTCACTTTTAGCAAAATTCAACTTATAACCTGAAATTAATCCGAACTCATTCAGAAGGTACATTATATTATCTATGCAGTTTAGAGGGTCTGAGACATATAACAGGAGGTCGTCTGCATACAGTGATACACGATGCTCCCTTCCTCCTCTATAAATACCTGAAAACACTGAAGACGATTTTAATGCTATAGAGAGAGGCTCTATAGCTAAGGCAAAGAGGAGAGGCGAAAGTGTGCATCCCTGACGGGTGCCACGAGAAAGAGAGAAATAAGGGGACGTTTCAGAATTCGTTTTCACACAAGCTGATGGAGTGGAATATAATAGACGAATCAATGATATTATTTTAGGTCCAAACCCAAATTTTTGTAAAACCATGAATAAATAATCCCACTCCACCCGGTCAAAAGCCTTCTCCGCATCTAGCGAGATAACCATTTCTGGCTTTGATGACTTAGATGGAGTAAAGACAACATTTAGGAGTCTACGTATATTAGAAGACAACTGACGACCAAGTATAAAGCCAGTTTGATCATCTGATATAATTGACTGGAGATGAGCTTCCAAGCGTTTGGCCAATACTTTAGCTAGTAATTTAATGTCATTATTAATTAGGCTAATAGGTCTGTAACTGCCACAAAGTTTAGCATCTTTGTCTTTCTTTAATATTAAGGAAATCAAAACTTGGTTTAAGGATGATGATAGGAAGCCTTGATCTAGGGAGTGATTGTACAAATCTAATAATAAGGGGGATAATTGAATGGAAAACTTTTTTAAAAATTCAGCAGGAAAGCCGTCAGGACCAGGAGCTTTATTATTTTTCATGGTTAGGATACAGGAGGCTATCTCTTCCAGGCTAATAGGCTCGTCGAGGCTGTTGGCTATATCAGGACTAATCTTAGGTATCTCTAATTGGGAGAGGAAAGACTGAATAGCAGCAATGTCTACGTTAGCTTCTGATTTGTAAAGATTAGAATAGAAAGAAGAAAACTCTGAGTTTATTTTAACCGGATCATTAATAAGGTTATTTGAGGAGTCATACACCTGTGTGATTAACTGAGAAGCAGTTTGATGTCTGAGCTGAGATGCTAACAGACGGCCAGCTCTATCGCCATGTTCATAGTAGGTTGCTCTTGTGCGTTTTAGCAGAAACTCTGCCTTGTTGGTTGTCAATAAGTCAAATTCAGTTTGTAATTTTAGCCGTTGTGTCTCTAAAACAGGGTTTGGTGACCTAGCATTTAGCCTATCTATCTCTAAGATTTTATCAACGAGTTTCTGTTGTTTTAATTTCCTAGCTTTAGTCCAATATGCATTAAAGGAAATTATCCTCCCACGTATAAAAGCTTTAAATGTCTCCCATAGAAGCGATGGCGAAACCAAATCTGATTTGTTGGTTTCCAAGAAAAAATCTATGTTCTTAGAAATATAATCGCAAAATTCTTTATCAGCTAACAACCCAGTATTGAGCTTCCAGCCTCCAGCATGTCTACACAAGTTTTGTGGGAAAGAGAGGTCTAAAATGTGTGGGGCATGGTCTGAGATAATTATCGCTGAATATTCTGTAGATTTAACTTGAGATAAGAGAGCCTTGTCAATATAAAAATAATCAATACGTGAATAAACACGATGAACATTTGAAAAAAAAGAAAACTCTTTTGCAGTTGGATTAAGAAAGCGCCAAGGGTCTACGCATCCCATCTGATCTGCTAGAGATGAGAAGGATCTAGACATTGACGTAGGAGCTGATGACTTGGGCTGTGAGCGGTCCAAACTTGGGTTGATTGTGCAATTAAGATCCCCACCTAAAATAATGTGATGGGTATCCAGATTTGGAAGATGGGAAAAGAGCGAGGTCATAAAAGCAGGGTTATCAAAGTTAGGGGCATAAACGCTAACTAATATAACAGGTGTTTGGTACAAAATTCCGGATACTATTACGTAGCGCCCATCAGGATCAGATATTACGTGGGACAAACTTTATACGTTTGTGTATTACAATTGCGGTGCCTCTAGATTTACTATTAAAGTTTGAATGAAAAACCTGACCAATCCATGGTTTACGTAGTCTTACATGATCACTAACCCTGAGGTGAGTCTCCTGTAAAAAAACAATATCCGAAGACAGGCTCTTTAAGTGTGAGAACACCCTTGACCGTTTAATTTGACCACCTAGACCCCTAACATTCCAAGTAACAAATTTGACATTATGACCAGCCAACCCCTCTATGTTCACTTTAGGACTAATCATTTGTTATTGTGAGGATAAAAGAGAGAAAAAAAGTCTGAGACGAATAAATAAAAGGTGTGGAAAGGGGGAGAAAGAAAAAAACAAAAACAAAACAAAACAAAACAAAGGAAACTTATACTTACAACTCTGATGCTCGTCTTTTTTAACATGACGAGTAGCCAGAACAACGATTCACACAACCGATTAACCACGTAGAACTGTCAACTCCTGAAAGTTAGATATACACCTAAAGCAGCTATCAAGTCTTAGATATCTGCCGAGAAACAATATATATATATATAAATAAATAATAATAAAAAATAAACAAACAAATAGATGATAAAAAAACATTAGATTAAAAAAAAAAAAAGTTAAAGTTGGCAAGTTATATAAGCGATCCGCCACAAGACGGCATTACCAACATGGATCAGGTGGTATGACATTTAAAATCATCAACCGAATAACTTGTGCAGTCCATAAAATATATAATTTGGAGATGCGTGAATAACAACTAAATAAAGCAGACAAATGCACTCGTAGTGAGGCAGACTAATTTTCCTTCAAGGGCAAGGCTAATCGAAAGTACAGTGAGAGCTTAATGCTGTCCTTAAATTATTACAGCAGCTTGTACTTGTTGAATTTACCATCCCAATTCGGACACGGGTATAGTCCACGATCTAATTAGGAAAGTTTTGATGGTAAAACGACTCCGCTGCCTCAGGGGAATCAAAGATCCGTTCCACGCCGTTACGACTCACTCGAAGGCGAGCAGGTATAGCATTCCAAAGCGCACTCCTTTCTGATAAAGTAGGCTCTTGACCTTGTTGAAAGCCGCTCGTTTCTTCGCCACCTCGGCGCTGAAGTCCTCGTACATCTTGATTTTGTGGCCCTTGTAAGACATGTCTTTGTGGGATTTAGCCCAACTCATGACAGTTTCCTTCACGATGTATCGATGAAATCTGATAATCAGCGGACGTGGAGATTCCTCTGCGCGAGGTCTGGGTCGCAGGCTACGGTGGGCGCGATCCAGCTCAGGTGGTTCTGTAAGGGAGTCACCGAGGAGTTCAGAAAGCAGGTTAGTCATGAACTCTCTTGCGTTTTTTCCCTCAAGGCCCTCAGGAAGGCCTACCACTCGTATGTTATGGCGCTTCGAGCGAGAAATCAGATCTTCTACGCTAGCTTTGAGCGCCGTGTTTTCCTTTTCCATTGTCGTCAGTTTTGATTGAACAGCGCTTACATCATGCTCGAGCTGAGCTATTCGGTCGCTATGGTCTGAGAGACCCGATTCCATCTCGCTTATGGTCACTGCCTGTGTTGTCAAGGTCGTACCGATCGATTCAATTGAAGATCGAATTGGTTCCAGAGAACTATTTAGAAGTGCAACAAACTCCCCGGTCATGTCTTTTCTGAATCTTTCAAGCTCTTTGACTAGAGATTTGATTGTGAGATGTGCAGGTACGGGCTTGTTTTCCGCCATTTTGCTACTTTCTTGAGAGGCCTGTGCATGTTGAACTTGAGACTGTTGTTTACCTCCCGTCCTCGTAGACTTGCTCATTTTAAGTGAAATATTCCGAAGGCGGAATTTTTCAAACATACAAAAAGGATTAAATGAATACGAAGTGCTGATAAAATAGGGTGTATTCTGAAGAGATTACATGAAATAATGCGGAGCTTCGACACCGTGCGTCTCAACACCACATTACCAAACCGGAAGTCCTAGTCGTGACATTGATTTTATACAACAGTTTCAACAAACGAAAGGTTTTAATATTAAGAGATGTTAATTTTAAACAGTATTGTCAGTATTTTTTGCAACAAAATAATAGCTCCAACGAAAGCCGCAGCAGTGTTGGTGAACGAGTCTGCAGCTTTGAACAAATCGTGAGAGTCAGTGATTCATTCATAATTACAGCCACTTGCTTGATCATTACTGAATGAATGAATGACTCCATGACTCACTCATGAAGACTGTGACTTGACGCCACCTACTGGTGGTTTTAATTTAAAATTTAAAGGGGTGGTTGATTATGATTTCACTTTTCTAACTTTAATTAGTGTGTAATGTTGCTGTTTGAGCATAAACAACATCTGCAAAGTTACAAAGCTCAAAGTTCAAAGCAAAGGGAGATATTTTCTTTTAAATAAATTGCTTTTTTGAGGACTACAGCAAAAAGGGCTGGTAGGGTGGGACATCAGGCGGACCTT
The DNA here is from genome assembly GCF_949319135.1 of Squalius cephalus. Classification (NCBI taxonomy): domain Eukaryota; kingdom Metazoa; phylum Chordata; class Actinopteri; order Cypriniformes; family Leuciscidae; genus Squalius; species Squalius cephalus. The sequence goes on along the minus strand of NC_137129.1, from coordinate 39,127,482 downwards.
TCACAAGAGGGGATTCTGACTGCGCAAGGTCAAGAGGCGGACGCGATCGCTGATCACTTCTGGGTGAGATTGCGAGACCTCAGTTTACTAAAATCTCTGCGAGTTTGCATGTGTTATTATAGTTTATGAACTGTTTTGATTTCTATAATTGCATCTAGAAAGGTAAAAGCATCAATGGCATTGATAAAAGCAATCTTTGGAAGTGCAACTGGTTTCTAAATGGACGATTTGGAGAAGAGAGCGCACAGTTTTGGGTGCGCCTTTGTGCGTTTGCGTATATACTGTATAATCTTACTGCATTACAGCATTTACAATGTTTATACACATTTTTTGATATAGTTATTGTTAGTTTGAAATGTGAAAGCACAGCAACCAATCTGATAAACTATTATTTGAAAATAAATGTCAAACGTTTTGTAGCCTATATGGCAAGGATGATTGCACAAAAGTTGCATAAGTTGGTCATTTCAATAAATCTACATTTTGATATTGTGAAATGGATATTATTACAGTGCAGAAACTATGTATAAACAGTGATTTCTTCGTTTCAGGTTCTGTTGAAAATGTAAGATTGGCACTGTGGGCACTGTTGGCACAGCTGGCATCAGATCACCAGGAGGCTGTTATTACAGGGGGGTTATTACAGCTCAGACAACATATACTTAAAGGGATACTTCACCTCTGGAAAGATGAATGTGTATTTAAAATGGGTCATTTATATAGAAGAAATGTGAAATTATTTTTGAATTTGGAGCTTTCAAGACTGAGAAAAGCCAGAAAATGTATTTTTGGCTTATGTGGATGAAAGACAACAACTCCCAGAATGCACTTGCTTCGCTGCCCTAGGAGGCCACTCCTAAGCCACACCTACCGGTAAGAGAGTGTAGTAAACAACAAGGCTAGGCTACTAGTGAGTCTCCATGACGAGTCTTCTCTGCCCGGGATTTCGAGATCGTCCAAAACGGTGTGAGGCCAGTGGCGTGATTACTGATGACCGACACTGAGACGCACCAGTCTCGTATCTCTCATGGAGGATGTCGTAGAAATTTTAAACTCTATATTAAACTAACCATGTTTCTAAAATCTAACCTTATTTAACATCTAATACGGGACCATGATGTATTGTACGAAATCAATGGAAAACTTGTACTTTGAGTATGTGTGTAAAAATAACATAGTTTTGGGAAATGAAACTAGACAGTCTGTTAGAATCTTGTGATTAACAGATGATGTAATCACAAGATCAGAGTTTGCTTTACCTAGTAACAGAGGGGTTTTGTCATGATACCACACACAGGAAACAGGGGATCCAATCGCAGTATGTTTATTAGGGAAAATCCGTACTCACAACTAGTCCAGGCAGGGGTCAAAATCCATAAAGCAATCCAAACAAGAGACAAAACAAGAACAGGCAAGACAGAGCGGAAAACAGACCTCAAAATGACGAATAACAAGGACTCTGTAACAATCACTAAAACAGACAGGGTATAAATACACACAGAACTAACAATTATGATGGGGAACAGCTGGGTACAATGAACAGTGATGAGTGCAGACAAGGATTGTGGGAAATGTAGTTCCTAATGAGAATGACACCGTGGGGGAAGGGGACCTCTAGTGGACACCAGGGAACATAACACAACACGATGACATAACCCCCCCCCCCCCCCCCCTCTACGGAGCGGCTACCAGATGCTCCAAGACTAGACACAAACAAAACAAGAGTCCAGGCGGGGGGTGGAATGGTGGAGGATCATGGGGTGGGATGGGGGCCAGGCCCATGGAGGGGAACAGGAACAGGGGGAACAGCTTAGCCGGCAACCAGAACCAAACAGGCAGTCCATCGGGCGGCCAAGGCGGAGACCTCCCCTCGCACGGCCAGGGTGAAGAAGACAATCCATCGGGCGGCCAGGGCGGAGACTTTCCCTCGGGAGGCCAGGGAGGAGACGACCCTTCGGGTGTCCATGGCGGAGACGACCCGAACAGTCTCTGGATCGGCAGACGTGACATGAACAGTCTCTGGATCGGCAGACGTGACGTTAACAGTCTCTGGATCGGCAGACGTGACGTGAACAGTCTCTGGATCGGCAGACGTGTCAGGTCGCTGGAGTGGCGCCGGCAGGCCGGGCAGCTTGGGCAAGGCCGGCAGGGCGAGCAGCTTGGGCGGGGCTGGCAGGGCGAGCAGCTCGGGCTGGGCCGGCAGAGCAGGGCGCCTGAGCGGCGCGTCAGGGATGGCAGTCACCTCCGGAATGGTCTCTGGGTTAGGAACCACCGGACAAGTCGTTGAGGAGGGGTTTCTCTTCCTCCTCCGTCTCGGGACCACCGGAACTGGGACCACCGGAACTGGGACCACCGGAACAGGGACCACCGGAACTGAGACCACCGGAACCGTGACGGAGGGCGTCTTCCTTCTCCTCCTCCGTGTTCGAGAGCGAGTGGATGCTGCTGTCTTCCGCGGAATCTACCGGGAACGCAGCACTCTGCTCAGTGAGACGATCCCACCAATTGAAACATTCAAATAAGGTCATCTGAGGCTCCGCCTCTGGTTCTTTGGGGAGACTGGAGGTCTTACCCCTCCTCCGCTGTTTCTGATGTGCAGGTTCTGGGCTGGACGGAAACCACGGCGAACAGAGCTTTAGGCTGGGCGGAATCAGCGGCGGATGGGGCTCTGGGCTGGACATCCAGTGGCCAGAGTGGAGAGTGGTGTCCGGATTCCTCTCGACCACCTCCAATACTGCGGCCTCCACGGGTCCAGCAAAATTTGACCAACTGGGTCCCCTCGAAAAATTGTCCTCTCTCCCGCTCGGTGGCTGGAGAAGAGACACTGGCGAACATACTGTGTTGTCTTTGACGGAGTCCTTCTGTCACGATACCACACACAGGAAACAGGGGATCCAATCGCAGTATGTTTATTAGGGAAAATTCGTACTCACAACTAGTCCAGGCAGGGGTCAAAATCCATAAAGCAGACAAAACAAGAGACAAAACAAGAGACAAAACAAGAGACAAAACAAGAGACAAAACAAGAACAGGCAAGACAGAGCGGAAAACAGACCTCAAAGTGGCGTGACAAATAACAAGGACTATAACAAACACTAAAATAGACAGGGTATAAATACACACAGAACTAACAATCATGATGGGGAACAATCATGATGGGGAACAGCTGGGTACAATGAACAGTGATGAGTGCAGACAAGGATTGTGGGAAATGTAGTTCCTAATGAGAATGACACCGTGGGGGAAGGGGACCTCTAGTGGACACCAGGGAACATAACACAACACTGTGACAGGTTTGCATATGAAGAACCAATCAAATAGTGGGGAAATTATGTAATGCAGCCTGACAATTATGCCATACCTCTATACTATAAAAACTGTTGTATATGTACAGTATTTTACGGTGGGATTCTCAATGGAAATTGTCTGAGATCCTCCGGCCTTGCTTCTTGGGAGAGATTCCCTGAGAACTGCTCGGGAAGATCTCCTGGCCGTGATTAAAGCATTTAAAGGACATTTGCAAGTCTGTTTGTCAATTTATTCCTGCGCAGGAAGCTAGTTTAGGAAGCTAGTTTAGGAAGCTAGTTCAGGAAGTAAGTTAGTTTATAGGAACAAGTTAGACTAGGTGAGATATCCAAGTGAGGACGTCGCCAGGAGACAAGACTATGGTACCCAAGCGGGGACGTCGCCAGGAGACGAGACCCAGGTACAGAGTTGGGTGTCCATTTGGAGACACCCCAGATAGTTAGGTTCAGGGAAAATGGTTCACTACAAGGAGCGGGAATTTTCTTAGCAATGTTAAAATGCACATCAACCGATCACTTATTTAGCGTTCATGTAAACACTACATTCAGATTCACCAATCGGAATGAATTCAGTTAGATTGAAACAAAAGGTGTGCATGTAAACAATGAATGCCGACTGCAGAAAGCAAAAGCCGAATCCCAGACATTTTGGACGATCTTGATGGTCGGACATCTCCAGGAAAAAGAGGATGGTAACCCATACTACTCAGCTTTCTCCTACTACTCTCAGCTTTCTCCTACTACTCTCAGCTTTCTCCACAGAACAAGAGCCTGCTAGCTTAGCTTCCAAAAAAAGATGGCTGACACTATGTGTACATTCTGTGAGTGAGATCCCACCCTCTATGGGCGGGTTGAAAACATGCGGGACAGCCCCTACTACTGGCTGTAGTCTTTAGCCTCTGACCAAAAAATCCTCCGATGACGTAAAATGACGATTTTGACGTCATCTGAAGATTTTTTCCAGACAAAAAATACATAAATCTCTTGTCTCAGGGGGATATGAGGGTGGAAAGCACGGTAATTCGAAAATACTATAGGTTTTCTACTAATACAAAGCTTAATGCTAAATCCTGAAGTATCCCTTTAAATGTTTATAACTTTTAGCACTGTTTTATGAAACTGCAAAGGGTTTCCTGTAAAATGACACCAAAATTGTCTATTTTGACCAAAAAAAAAAAAAAAAAAAAGTAGACTTTTCAATTTGGGTAGGCAAATCCAGGCGGAAATCCCCAAAAATGGTCCAGAATCTTCACTTTGTTTTTACCATCATTGCATATTTCTCTATTGATTTTTTTTATTTTATTTATTATTTAAAGCATTATTTATTTTATAAAGGTATTTGTAAAGGTAAAAAATGCACTGGAAAATCGATTTAAGGGGGCAAATATTGTCAAAGGTGAGACTGAGGAGTGGGGGTACGCAGAAGGATGTTAAAAGCCTTAGAGGGCACGCCAGTCTAAAAAGTTTGAGAACCACTGATCTATATGATATCCATTTAAACAACATAGACTAATATATATATATAGACTGAAATTGCAAAATGGCCTTAAACTATATTAAATTGTGAGCGAGACTTATCAGCAATGAACAGGGTAAGTGATTTTAAACCATATTGCTAGAAATCACAATTTGAAAATTGTCAGTTAATTTTCTCTTGAGCTATCTTACAAAATGGTTATGCAAGTTTGTTTCTATTTCATATCAAAACTGACATGTGAAATAAACTTCAAGGAGAGCACCTTGCCTCATGCTTAAGGATTAGTATAAACGGACCTTCCCCGAAACTATCAGGCAGGCCTTAGAAAGTTTTTTTTTTTTTTCAAAGCAGAGGATAATTCATTGCTCAGACAGAAACTGTCAACTTTGTAAATGGTTTTGGAAATCTGAAGATTTCATTATGAAAATATTTGTTCATGGCATGCTTGTGTGAATATGAATTCATGCATAATATGAATTCCTACAGTATTTCTAAATTATTTGTTAATGATATTGAGTATTTTCTGTAATAAACAGAGTTCATAAACCTTTGTTTGACTAGTTTATTCTGAACCCACTCAATAAGCGCCGCGTCGCTCCACACCGCCCTGCCCACCACAAGTAAATTCTAAACCTATGGGAAACACTGGTTTGATATGTCATTTTTCATGAAGGTTTGCAGGCTGAAAGGTTCTGTTATTATCTTTGTTTTTACAAAACATTTACTGCTAATAATATTATGATGTGGAGACATTTCCCCAAAATAGGGAATACCAGGACAACACACACACACACACACACACACACACACACACACACACACACACACACACACACACACACACCAGTGGTCACACTGCTATAGCTGAAAAAAGTAAACTAGGCATGTTTAACAAGATTTCATCTTTAATATGAATTAGTCTGTCTGAATTTTTCATAGTTTTTACTTGTATACTTAAGTTGCATTTATTTGGTGCTTTGTTCAATCTCAAACCATTATTTTATTTTTATTGTAAAGATGTCTGCACAGAAGTTAACTGTAATCTGTGCAAACATTAAATTTAGCTTAAATTAAACGTCTTGCTTTGGTCTACACTGGAAGTGTTCTGTTTGCTCTGCTAAACTATAATTACTAAAACTAAAACTGAAGCTAAATAAATAAAAACTAAATAGAAATGTGTTTACAAAATAAAAACTAAACTAAAACTAACAAAACCATTAATGAAACTTACTAAAACTAAAACTAAACTGAAATTTAAAGCAAAATTGAAAATGATATTAAAATAAAAACTAATTTAAAAATGCAAAACCATAATAACCTTGGTGTAGATAGATAGATAGATAGATAGATAGATAGATAGATAGATAGATAGATAGATAGATAGATAATGTAGAAAAAGTCACAAAATCTTGCTGAGATGAAGGGAACCATGTTATTTTAACTAAGGAATAGTCAATCGGGATCATATTAACCACACACACAATATGAGGGTTAAATGATAAGAGTTGATTCCCAGGGAACACATGAATGGATAAAATGTATACCTTGAATGTAATGTAAGCCGCTTTGGACAAAAACATCTGACAAATGTGTAATTGTTGAATGAACATAAAAAAATAAAAAAAAATAATAAAAAACCTTACACTGTAACTGCAGTGCTAAATCTTAGAAATAGAAATTCTAATGAATACTGATGATATCCCCAGCCTTACCTGTGTATTGAGATCGGTTTTCATCTGAAGAAACTGTTGAAAGTTTGAAATCAGAATTTTCATAGATTGAATCCATTTCATGAGCCTGACAGAAGACGTGTCCACTGAGACTTCAGTGCTGCTCGAGTTTGTTCAGAATAAGGAAGTCACATAAAATGTCATTCATATTTATACAGACAGGAAATAATGAAGTAATGAGTTGGAAAAAAACAGATCTAGCAACTAATATTTAGACAGCCGAAACGTTTGTATTAGTTTTTATCTCCTGCTTCAACTTAATACATTTTAGAGTGCAGAACACTTACAACTTTTGATTATAGATATATAGGTCTTGGCACCTAATTAGAAGAGAGAAGTGTGCATTGATCTGGATAATTAAAGGATTAAAAGGGATTCAAGAGAATAAAGAAATAAGATTGGTAAAAAGGTCTCAGTCTAATTGTAGTTATGAAGAAGCTTGCATGACCCCTCCCGTTTGTACAGAGACTCATTATTTTTAAATGAAATAGAAATAGAATTTTGATGGAAAAAAAAAAAAAAAAAAACATTTGAAAGTGAGGGGACATTTCTTTTTTGCTGAGACTATATCATACTAACTTATTCCCAAGGTTGTATTTAAGAAGGTTCCTGGAGTAACTTTTAAGGTTTTTATTTTTGAAAACTGACTTAATCTGTGAATGTTATTTTAGCCTTCAAAAAAAAATTTAAATACTTTTTTAAAAAATAGATTTTAGAATATATTTAATAATACTGAAAAATTATAATAATATTATTATAGTTAATATTATTATCAAGTATTACAACAAATTCTCACTGAAGATGTAAACAAATCATATATGTGATTCAGTGATTTTGAACTGGATATATGAGAATGTGCCAGCTTGCAGTTTAAAACATTAGTGCTTGTTTTATTCATACCACATCTCTAAATAAGTGTATTTATAGAAATCTTATATATTCATTTAAAAGAGACTTATACAATTGTATCTTCATTTTAAATGGACAGCAATATATTTAATCATGTCTGGCACCTTGACATATATGTTTTCAGTATTAATGGTATATCAGTGTATAATACAGTTCATTTGAACTGGTTCTATGCATTTATTTCCATTCAAAGTGATGAAAATGTAATGAATTAAACCGCTGCAGCTTCACACACAAATCTTTTCTTAGAGAGAAAGTAATATTTTCTTTCTTTGAATTAGAGAATTTAGTCCAGATATCAGGCTCTCTGACATTCTCTCGCTTTATCCGGGATCTGCAGAACCAAAAAACAAACTACAACTAGTATTGGTTGTTTTTCCATGCAAAGGTTGTATTTTAAACATGAATTAAGCTCTTACTCTGCTGAATCATTTAGTGGCTGTTGTTCACCCAGACCCAGTGTCCCTCAGTGTCCAAATCATTAAGACCAATCCAGTGCGTCACTTTAACTTTAGAGGAAAGAAAATACAGATGGAGTAAAAATGAACAGTTTTAATAGTGAGATCAGATGTAAGACACTTGTGGTTCAGAGCAGAGAATTATACTATTTAAGGTCAACATTAAAACAGCTTTCAAACAATGCTGAAGTTTCACTTCTAGAGAAAACTAAACCACAATCATAATCAGCTGAACTTCCTATAATTCTCTTCTCTGCATTTAACTTCTGCTTTATCTTATAATGCAGTATACTTGAGACTTGGCATTATGTACTGCAAATATTGTTAATTCTTATAATAAAATGTTTGTTAGGTCACTCATTTGGACAACTTTGGACAAAAGTGTTTTCTAAATGTATAAATCATTTGCAGATGCAAAAATTCTTGCCTTTCATTCAGTTTCACTCAGAAATGCTGCGTTATGAAAGTAAAAACGGTTTCATTTTTAATGTCGAATATTTAGTAATGTTTAGCATATTTAGTTTAGCAACATTTTGATTGCTAAAATGTCATCAATGGTTGCAAAGAAGTCTTAATGCAGGCCTATAAAGAAAATATCTATTTGTTGTCCGTCTCATTATACAATCTTTAACTGTAGAATATGAAATCAAGTGTAATAAGGATGCATTACACGTAGTATAAATATATACATTATTAAAATTAAATGTTCCCAAAGAGGGTTTTGACGGTGATGTAAGCATTTTTCTTCTCCAAAGAACTTTCAGTGATCCAGTTTTTTCTTAGTTTGAAAAACAATTGACCTTTTTCTCACCAGCGTTAAAAAAAAAGAAAGTTGCCAGCCACCGCCAGCATTTTTGATCATTTCATGGCCCCAGAATATTTTGTTGTATGAATATCTGAACATGCAATATATCACAAGAAACAGACCCGCTGCTTTAAAAAAACAGAACAAACAAAACCCCAAAACGTTTTATTCTAGCTTCATGGATTTTTTATTTATTTATTTATTTATTTATTTATTTATCAGCAATTGAATGTGGGTAAGTTTCATTAAAAAAAAAGCAACATTTTGAGCAAAAGTCTGAGAAAAAAGTGTTTGGAGTGGAAGAGATGGAGTCCATCAACACCCTCAAAGCTTCACAGTGCTAAAGCTCATCCTGGTTCAACATTTCATTCAGGACCTTTGGCAGTTTTGATTTATATGCTGTTTATTGTTATTGATCACATTATATTACATATGCATCTGATTACATATGCTATCACTTGTTTCTGCATCATCTTCACTTGTCTTTTTATCAGGAGATTAATTCCTCTTTCAGAAGATGTCCATAGCGCCCAAACCATATTACAGTGCAAACACAGAAAGCTGAAAATTTCAATGTCTGGGAAAGAGTTAATAATTTTAATAACCTCCACTATAAATAACCTTTTGCACAATGTAAAGGTTTCATGGATGTTTTATGTAAGATTTTTTTTTTTTTTTTTTTTTTTTACCGTCAACGTATGAAAAGAAACTTACACAAATGAGACCTTGAATCCAGTGGACGGCACAAAGTGCACAACCTGTGTTGTTTTTTGGGAAAGAACTGGGAAACCATGCTGTCTGTGAAGTGCATCAAACTGGTCTTTGTAATTTACATCCAAAACAAAGAAGCACAGTGAAGATCAGATACTGGTGCAGCCTAGACTTTTATGCTATTTACATTCTCTACACAAATCAGAATTAAAATTTTCTGGTTGCTGTATATTTACCTCACCTGAGGCATTGTGGCCCTGATCAGACACAGACACATTGAAATCTGAATTTAAAAAAGCAACAGATGCAACACAAATAAGCAGATATCAAAAGCTCACATTTAGGTATGAAAGAAGAGTTTATAAGTAAAATAGTGACGTGCATCATGTGTTAGAAGCACCACCAGCGTACAGACGCCTCTGAGAGCAAAGACAAGACAGACACTAAACTATCAGAGGTGAAGACTATTCAGAGCAACTTCTTTATTGAGGGATATTTTAAATAAAAGATGTTTACATAGTCTAAAAGACAAAAAAAAAAAAGATGCTGAATTTATAAAAATGACCCCGTTCAGAAGTTTATGTATTGATTCTTAATACTGTGTCGTTACCTGGATGATCCACAATGGTTGTGATGTTTTATGATGGTTGTTAATGAGACCTTTGTTTGTTCTGAGCAGTTCTTCAGAAATCCTCTTGCAAATTCTTGCTTCTTTTGCATATTTGAACCCTTCCAGCAGTGACTGACTGTGTGGTTTTGAGATCCATCTTTTCACACTGAGGACAATTGAGAGACTCATATGCAAGTATTACAAAAGGTTCAAACAACACTATTGCTCCAGAAGGAAACACAGTGCATTATTTGTATATAATAATTAAAAAAAATTGTTTAGAGGAGAGCAGAGAGAGAATAGACAGACTGTTTTCTCTTCTTAAGGGATTGGTAGAAATACAATTTTGGTTATGTAAATACAAATTTGTAAATGAAACAAAATCGTTCTATAAACATTATTTATTTTTATGCAAGATATAATTTGTAAATGAAATAAAAATAAATTATTCTGTATATTTATTTTTTTCATGTCAATTAATTTAATGAAAACAAAATCAATTGATCTATACATTTTTACTTACTGTGCTTTTAACAACTATTTATAATTAGTTATTATTATTTCAGTTTCGCTATCAGAGACTCTGCTGCCGAACACTTTTGAGAGATGCACAGACGGGTAATTCACACACGCTTCATAACGCCTCGGTATAACTTCATAACACTGTAAAAAAATGTATGTGCTTAAAAAATGGTAACAATATTACACGTGATATGTTTGATTAGTTTCGGCTTGATCTTTTTTCATGGAATCTACCTGAATAAATCATGTAAAATCCCCTATTTTTTTTAGAATGTGTTTCATATTTTCAGTGAAGCTTTATTATTTTAAGTTTCTCATAATTCTATAAATCAAAGATGACCTATTTCAATTTGACTTCGAGTTATATTGTATAAATACAAGACTGCATACTAGCATAGCAACAATCTTTACTGTATCTAGCAAATTATTGCTCAATGAACAAAGCAACATGCTTCAAAGAATTTATACACGCAGTTATTCACAACCTAATAACGATGGAAACGATCAAAACTTCAACATAATAGAAACTCTTTCAAATGTCAAATAAAACTGAACATTAAACATTAACAGATGTTTCCCTTTACTCAAAAACACATAAAATAACGCTTAATTTCAATATTTACTCTCCATTTCCAGCCATGTGGAAAGCATGCTGGGAACTAACAATGGTGTCTCTAAATAAAACAGCATAATTTAACTAATTATCTTAAAATAAATAGGAAGCCGTTTTCCCTGTATTTTATCAGCTTAATCAGTTCCTCAGTTCAAACCTCAAATATATTTCCTTAAAAAAATAAAAATTAAAAAAAAAAAATAATAGGAAAATGTATCTCTTGGTTAGTGAAATGTTCTCAATATTTTCTATACAACACTAAACCACAATTTTCTTAATAAAATATTCACAATATTTTAACTTATCACCTTTATTTTTTTAATGAAAAATTTAAATTATATAATAAATGAAAAGACCCATGATTCATTTTTTGCAGTGTGTAACCTTCGTTCTCTTCCAGTCGGTCACGTTCCCTTTCAGTAGCCTAATGTAAAAATAATTATTGAAAAATAATGTAAAAATAAGTAGGGACTTTTGTTCCTATTAATTTAATAACATTTTGAACTATAATGGTTTTTGTCACATCAAACATTTTGGTGATCATAAATTATTTTCAGAAATGTGCAGACCTACTATGTACTGAAGCAACACAATTAACGAACACTTAAGCGCACGCTTTGGCAGAATTCCAATAGTATCAATAGCGATTTTTTTTTTTTTTTTGTTTGTTTGTTTGTTTTTAATTTATCAATCAAAATGGAAAAATGTGTTGTCAGAGGAGAAAAGCAAAATGAGGAACATACCAATGAAGGAACACATTGCAAACTATAAGAGTCGTAGCATTAGCAGCAAAGGCAATGCTACGTAATTACTGCAGCAAAGTTAATTACTGCTTCCTGCTTAGCTACGGTTCGGACACTCTTGCTTACTGCTCCGCATTTTGCTATATCGCCCTTATATTTTATCTCCTAATTTTAACTTCAGCAAATCAGCACAGTGCTAAATCACTTGGCATCAACTATAAACTTTTGTGACTGGAAGATTACTACAAAAGTGGATTTCCTATCCGACCAGACTCCCACTGCAATCAGCTTACATTCCGGAGAAGGGAAAACACAGCTGCCTACATTCAAAAGGATAAGAAAGAAAATGCCTCTTCTAGTTTAAGAATCTACTTGCTGCACAAACTGCCAAAGACTTTTACAGAGGATTGCAGTTCTTGAAACAAAGTTACTTGCGGGTCTACCAAACCAGATGGAACATACAACAAAGCTTTGTCATGGACGCCCTCAGCATACAGTTTCCTACCACCGCCTATACATCTTGAGAACAGATATGAAGTACTAATGAATGTAGATGAGGAATCCCCAAACGAGATGAATGTGATTGAACACAGACCGAGTCAGCCAGTAGCTAAAACTGATGGTAACTGGCGCTCAAGGTCGAGCAGACAGCGGCTCTCAGCTCAGAGAGCAGCCGAGCACAGGACTCTGATAGTGGGGGACAACATAATCAGAAACATTAGCAGCAAGGATACAACTACATGCTGCTTTCCACAAGCAACAATTTCTCATGTAAAAAGGGAACTTCAGAACATTCTGATGAAACATAAGACTGCAAATCGACTTATCATTCATGTCATTCACTTCAATTAACTTTTTGAAACAATTAGAAAACTGAAAGTTCAGACGTTCATCAGTGGACCAATTCCAGCAAGAGGAACAAATCGGTTTTCACGGTTGCTTGGGCTTAATGCTTGGCTGCAAAAAACATGCAACTTAAAACGAGTAAACTTGACAACTTCAGTCTTTTCTGAAGTCAGAGACAACTGTTTCATCAGGATGGCCTCCACCCAAACAAACTTGGTGCAAGAGTGCTAAAGGACAACATTTACTTCTCCCTCCATCATCCTTCAGGAGTGCGTGCCAATCCACTCAACCTGAATGTCACAAGCACACCTGGAAAGAGTATAAATGAACACAGGACTTCACTTCGGCACCTGAATGGATATGCGGTTGACATGGCACACAAGGACAATGATACCACCACGAGCCACAATAACCTCTGCTCACGGACACAATCTCAGCTGAGCCCTGCCCACAGAGCTCACCACAGACATACTGTGACGGAGTAGAAGTGCTTGAAGTTTCAGCACCCAAGGACGACTCTCTTAGCCTGGTTAAAACCAGACCATTCTCAGTAGTAACTGAGTTATGGTCTGGCAAAGCTCCATAGACAAATCATTTCCAAAGGGGCGTCACCAACGGACGTCGCTCAATCAGAGCGATCGTCATCATGTAAAGCCATATGCTGCGTCCCAATTCGCCTAAGTTACACTACGCCATAAAAGTATGTACTCTTTTTGTGAAGAAAAGGTATTTACTTTTGAATGTGTAGCAAAAAAGTAGGCAAGCTTTGGGACATACTTCTTCGTCATCTTTATCGGACGGATCTGTCGCGTGCATCCTGTCACTTAAACTGCCCTGTCAATCATCGTGTCACAGTTAAAATCCTCTATTAAATCTAATTTAATTTCCTACTGTTTCGGAGAGAAATGTAGTAGCACGTTCATCTGCCAGTGGGTCTTTCATGGATTGACCTCATGTGTTTGCAATTTGAATATAATAATGCATTTAAAAATTTAACGGACGTCGCTGAAATGCCTCTGGGCTCAATTGGATAGACCTAAAACCAATCAGAGCGATCGTCATCGTGTAAAGCCCGCCCCAACGTTTCTGATTGGTGCCTCGATTTCTCGGCCATGGAAATGGGTTTGAATGAGCTCTTTGCCAGACTACTTATCGAGCAAATCTGAATTTGCCGGAAGTTGTCTGGGTTTGCAGGCTACGACTCTCTGGAAACCAGCCAGGAAAACCAGGACAACACATCACAGCCTCCGGTAACACCAGAGCAACAGCCCCTCTTCACCAGACACATTATTCCTTTCTCCAGCTTCCCCACTTCTGAGCGTCTCTGAGAAATTGGAGGAACTGCTGTATGCTGGAAATAAGAGGCCCCAGATATCAACCAAAAAGGGATGAAAGCCTGCGGGCCCAGCTCGTCTTGCGAGAGCTCTTCGGCCTCTGCCACAACGCCAGGTTCCACACCCTCCTCCATCTGCTCTAGGTGAACCAAAAACAACTGATACCAGCACTCAGAGATATGTGTCGGGTCCCCGCTATGATAACAGTAACTTTCTCAAATGTTTACAGAACAAGCTGGAAGCCAGTTCCTGTATCTTTCTCTATTTCTGTTATGTTACATGCTAGAAAGTCTTCTCGAGCCGTACAGCAAACCAGTCTAATCTGCTGCCTATTCCATGTCCAACTAAGACTGCTGTGGGGGAAAAAAATAAAAATGTCAAGTTAGCACATTGAACATCCAATCACTTCAAAATAAATCACTTCTAGTCAACGACTTAACCACAAACAACCTGGATTTTATGCTTCTAAATGAAACGTGGCTAGAAGACAGCTGCAGTGCAACAGTCTTCATGAAACAGCCCCTCCTAACTTTACTTTTATGAGTGTCTGCAGAGCGGGTAGGATAGGTGGGGGTGTAGCTGCTCAATTAAAGATGTCTATCAATGTAAGGAAGAATCATTTGGGAATTACCGTCTTTCGATTATCTGGGTATTGTGTTAAAAGGTTCTCCACGCATTTTACTTATTATTTACAGGACTCCAAAATACTTTACAGAACTGTTATCAACAATTTCCTCAGACTTTGACTGTTTTGCTATTGCTGGGGATTTTAATATTCACATAGATAATGCAGAAACAAATATGGCAAAAGAAATCATAACAGTTTTGATCTGACTCAACATGTACACGGACCCACACACAATTGTGAACACACTCTAGATGTACTTATCAGTAAGGGTCTAAACATTTCATCGATTGTTATTAAGGATGTAGCACTGTCTGGTCATTTCTGTATTTTCTTTGATATATTGATCTCTCCTACTACTGAAGCTATATCTGTGTCTCTCAAGAAGAGATGCTTAACCCTCTGGGGTCGGCAAACGCGCCGGCGCGTAATAGACATACCAGCAAAATAGACTTAAAATACTCCATCATTTATGGTCATACAGACTTAAGAAATATGAAAAAATAAACTGTACAATATCTACTTTTTTATGTGTCCACTTACAATCGAAAATAAACAGGGTGTGCTTTCTCCCTCTCCTAACTTTTTTTATGGAGCACGTCTCTAAACTTAAACAAAACTCAGCGAATACTATTTACCCAGGCATGAGCAATATATCTTTATAATCATTTAAGTGTCTACTATTAAATTATCTAATTATCTAATGGAAAATGTACCACAGAAGTGCTGGTTTAGTTTCATTTCGAGCAGCAACGGATCCAACTGAGGATTGTGAATAGTAAGTTCTTTATTCTTAAGAGCTTTGTTCTAATCGCAATATGGAATAGTGTCTGTAAATCGCAAAAAGACTGTTTAAATTTGAATCGCCTTTCTGTGTGTGAATGAATCAACGGCACAAATTCGCGCTGATGTTTACAGGCACTTACATTAGTAAACATGTTATTTTTACATGAACACATCTACTAGTTTAGCTTTTACCAAACTATATTGCTATACTGAGAGGAGTAAAAATCGACTGAAATGTTGAAATAAAATGTATTTGTATGAGCAACGTATTAAACTGCAAATTAACATTTATATGCCCTAATATATAATAAAAACGATATGTTACAGACGAAATATGAAAGATAACATTTCGTTGACTAGTTTTGGATAGATTATAAAGTTTTTGCTGTAAAATAGTAGTCTGGTTAACGTCAGACCTCTTTCTCATTGAGACGTGGTCTGGGAACCACATGTTTATTTTCTCGTATTTGAAGAGTGGTTTACGAATGCTCAGAGCTGTTTATTGGGCGCTATGAATGTCTATCAAATGTGCCTGTACATAGCTCATAGCCAATCGTTTCAATTATACCATGTAGAGCGACAGAAATTTGACGAGGAAGAAGATGGCTAAAGAAGACTACTACTTAGAACACTATCTAAGGCTGCATCGAAAGACAATACATCAATGGAAAGCTTATTTATTCAGCTTTCAGATGATGCATACATCTCAATTTAAAAAAATTGACCCATGTGACTGGGTTTGTGGTCCAGGGTCACATATTATGTGTGTTTATTAAGAATGCATTGCAACACAGAGAATATTAGACCAACTTTAAAACACATGTCAGGCAGTTTCTTACAGGTTTACTTGCATTCACATTTCCTCAACTACACAACAGTGATTGCAAGGAAACCACTGATAAAGGAAACGATCAGTTAGAAGATCATTCTGTCACCATTCATTCACTGTCATGTCGTTTCAAACCCATGTATTTTTGTTCAAGAGATTACAGGCAGTGTTTAAGTGTCATAAATGTATTTTCACACAATTCAACTTCTGAAGTCATAGGGTTAGGAAGAAATAAACACACAGAACACACTCGGTTAGCAAAAGAATCAGTGCTTATCAATATTATTGTTCCAGCAAGTGATCAAGACAAAACTAAATGATTGTGCAAGTCATTGACCTGAACATAAACACACTTTAAACACTGATTGGGTTGAAAGCTGCTCATCGCCAGTAAAAGCAAGTAACAGCTTTGCTTGATAGTTCAGTTACTTTTAAACTTTCATGAGGTTTTAGATACTGTGAGGCAGAAATTGAACCTTTAAGCATATATGATCCATGAAGCATCTGTGTGTGTAGCACAATAACAATCTTTGATTTCTGATTCATAACTGCTTCTTGATATTCGCTGCAGGAGTATGTTTACAATCTGTCCCATCATCCTCTGCTCTGGCCTTCCTCTCGTTCATGTCGTCCACGGGTGTTTTCAGTCTGTCCAGATGATGAAGAGCTCTGAGAAAACAGACAAAAGAACAACAATGAACAGCAACAGACGAGAGCAACGCTGCTTTACTGAGATCACATGACTCTCCTGACCTCTGTAACGACTCGTCGCTTCCCATCATGGCAGTTTCTTCTGTTTCCTCCTGAGGATGCTTATGAAAAATCACAAAACAGAAAGAAATAAAATGAGTAAGAGCTCAGTTCAGTTCTCATATAAATGCAGGCAGATCAATAATATTGTTGAATATTAAATGTCCCCAACTTAGCAAGCCAAGAGCCAATGGCGACAAAGGTGAAAAAGGCGACAGTGGCAAGGAACCAAAACTCCATCAGTGACAGAATGGAGAATAAAAAAACCCTTGGGGTTAATATCACATCCGGCTGACTACACCATGTGTTGTGGTTGTGTCTAGGTCCTTCATCTGATCTGGATGCGGCCTGGATCCGGCTGACTACATCCTGTGTTGTGGTCGTGTCTAGGCACAGGTCCTCCATCTGATCTGGATACGGCTGATTACATCTTGTGTTGTGGTCGTGTCTAGGCACAGGTGCTCCATCTGATCTGGATCCTGAAGCCTCAAAACACTAATGACGGATTTAATGACGTATCAGTGTCCAAAGAGGCAATCAACTCTTCTGTCGTTTACCACAGAAGTTAGATTCTAATCTTCTTAATTAACGCAAGTTCCAAGTTTACGAAATCCTTCTCAAGGCCTTGCATTTGCAAGCTGGATGCATCTTCATGACCTTGAACTCCACAATAAATTCAACCAAGATCGCTGATTAGAACATTATGAATAGGAGTTGGTTGCAATGAGGAGAAAAGGCTCTAAATACAGCAGTCTTTGTTTTATTAACAAAAAGATACTCAGAAACAGGACAACTAACTTAAAACGCAAAGTAGAACTGACACTGAACTTAAAAAAAAAAAAAAAAGGGAAAAACCTGTGACAACTTAAACCATTTGTAACTTACCTAGGAGACTAACTGAAACAGAAAACTGAGGCACAGACCTGAAACACCCATCCAAACATAAAAACTAAGATATAACATAACTGCTTCTTAATTCTGGCAATCTTCTCAAATATTAAAGTATTAAAATAAGGTTTGAATTTGTTTTGCATCAAATCATTTTCTGAATACACAACATTGTGCCATTTTAGCTAAAAAAACAAACAAAAAAAAAACATATGGATATAATTATATCTTTAGAAAGGCAAAAAATGTAGGGTAACCAGATTGACAATTACACTTTAATTTAATGTACACTGTAAAAAATTGCTGTAGTTTTTACAGCGAAATTCTACAGAAAATTATTGTTTTCTAACTCTACAAGTTATTACTGTAATTTGCAATGCATTATGGGTCAAAAGGAGTATTACAGTTGTTAACAGTAAACTTCCCTATCAACTGTAAATTAATTTACAGGTATGAAGTGTTGTCACTGTAGCTCATATGTTTTTACAACAATTTACTGTGATGTGGCATTATGGGATTGCGCGCGCTGCATTCAGGTTTGAAAACTGAAGAGCAAGCAGCAGCAAGAACAGCAGAAGATAAAAGTCAATATTCAATCAATTTTTGGTAAGTTCTCTTAAATTTATATTCATAAATATGAAAATCAAATGTATAATGCCTACCTGTAATGACGTTTAAGCGATTCATATATTTTGAACAGAATTAATCATTTTAATTTTAATAAATTTAGGCCTATGTCAGATGTAGTGAATTGTATTGACTTTAAGTTAACAACTGCGTGTTATCAGGATATTTAGTGTGTTGTAAACGTACTCTATTCCAATTACATTACGTTTATTTAGTAAAGAATTGTGACGTTGACTTTAAATTTCTTGTTTCAGGCGAGACGAGAATCGTGAAAGAGCGAGCGCGCCATCTGCTTTCAGGTGGTGAGAGACGAACCTGTTATAAAAGGTAAAAACATCGCATGTCATGCTAATATAGACGAATGCAGCAGTTTGTGCAGTTTCTTGCAGTTTTCTTCGCCTTTGCGATTGAGAGTAGAGCATTTGCAGTTTGGCAGACACGACATATTGACTGAAGTGCACTGGTGAGACAAAACTACTGTACATTAATAACGTTAAGTTACGTGTAGATTGCTTTGCTGACGAAAAACATTAGAATGTATGATATTAACGTCGTTGGATGCTGCGATTTTCTCATTTATTTCACCAGTTTGGATTTTTGTTTTTATTGAGAGCATGTTAAACCAGTGTTAACAAAAGCCTGCTGCGTCATTACTAAATTGAACGTAACGTAATTTGCAGCGAACAATGATGAAGGAATGCATCCGTCGAAATTGGCAAAAGATTTTATATTTTAATTTATTTTCAATTGTGTTCAAATTTCCCATAATGTGCAGATTGCTTTGCTGACGAAAAACATTAGAATATATGATTTTAAAATCGTTGGATGCTGCGATTTTCTCATTTATTTCACCAGTTTGGATTTTTTTGAGAGCGTGTAAAAGGCCTGCTGCGTCATAACTAAATTGAACGTAATTTGCAGTGAACAATGATGAAGGAATGCATCCGTCGAAATTGGCAAAATATTTTATATTTTAATTTATTTCACTGTGTTCAAAGTTCCCACAATTATCGTTTTCTCACTTTAACTTGAACCTAAATCTAAATGAGAGATGTATCACTGTAAACTGTGTCAACATGAGAGAGCAATACTATTGCTATTGCTATTAAAAATGCTATTGCATTTTTTATTTCTTGTAACTTAGGTGTTGGCAACAGCGGCTAATGGGGAAAAAAATTCAACACTTCCAGACTCTCTGATTGTCTTAGGTAATGTACAATGTTCCAAAATCTTTCAATTATTAAATGAACTTTGCCTGTTGTATTTTAGCTTGTATTTTTTATGTTGCTTAAATTTATTTATTTTAGGTGAAATTCTCACTGCAACCCAGTGGATGCTGAGTATTGAGGGTCAAGTGGTTGTGAATCCACACCCAAACTTTGTGGCTGGATTTGCTGCATTGTTTGCGTCATACTACAACTTCAATCTGGTGTTCCAGCACGAGACATCCTGCACACTTGAATTTGTTCAAAGGTAACAATTTACTTAAATATAAATGTGTATACGACGTTAACACTACTTAAAGAAATAGGTCATCCAAAATGTTTAATTTTGTAATTTACTTATCTTCATGTTGTTCCAAACATGAATTTCTGTCTTCTGTTGAACATAAAAGAAAATATTTTAAAGGGGACATATCATGCTAAATGCACTTTTTTAGCCCTTAAATGCATTTTGTTGTATATTTGGAGTGTTTAGAAGTACAGAAAAGATGAAATTATTCTCTTCAGGTGCTTCGTTGATATCTTTATATTCTGTTTTGGCCTTATTTTTCAACCTGTTCCGATTTTTCTGTTATCTATGACGTTTTTTGAACTATAACGTCTATTTTTTGAACTATAACGTTTTTGAACTATGCCAAATAAGGACATTGACTTCCAGCAATCCGCCATTATTATTTCTCGCTGCAATTTTGTAGTCCAAGCTAAAAGATACAGAAGTTACGAGAGGGTAAGTTAAAATGTTCGGTTGTTGGATGTAGTAACCCACACGCTTCATTACACCGTCTAATGTAGATGAACTGCCGCGCTTGTGACAGGGCGCATGTTTAACTGAAAGAACGAGCAGAGAGAGAGAGAGAGACCCGGTCGCGCGCGCTCACTCTCTCTCTTCAGAGAGGCGAAAATGTAAACAAGACTTCACCGTCTCCAAACTAGACGCTGTCTTGCTCTCTCTCCCTCGCACATACTAATCAAAATAAATCGACACGGTGGTAAAAGGTCGGAAGACCAAAGTTTCATGTGTAAATACAGTAACACACCATTGCGATACATCCATATGAAGACGTTCTGCAGGTTCGTCATCTTCATTTTCATCTTGCTCCGGCTCCGACTCTGGCTCGAACATGTAAGGCTGGCTGGACAAGTCTTCCGTTGTTGACATTTTGTTAATAACGTGTGAATAAAAAGTTTATGTGCCGCTAGATAATCCTATCTCTGCTATCAAAGTACAAAAATGGCCGAACGGGGTGGAGTTGAACCTCTGCAACCTGGAGAGGGGGCGGGGTATGAAGTGTCTCAATTGTATTTAAAGAGACCGCACCAAAACGAGTTGCTCTCAGACGCACATCAGAAAAGGGGCCTGTGGAGCTATAATAAAGAGGAATTCAGACCCAAGCATTGCAGTTCCGCTTTATGTAGACTATAAATGTATGATTTATATGTAAAAAGGAACAATTTAAAAGCATGATATGTCTCCTTTAAAGAATGTGGGTAACCAAATACTTTCTGGACACATTGATAGCATGGAGAAAGAAAAAAACATGTCAATGTCAATGGGGACTAAAACTGTTTGGTTACACATTCTTTGCAATATCCTCTTTTGTGTTCATCAGAAGAAAGAAACTCATACAGGTTTGAAACAACTTGAGGATGAGTAAATGATGACAAATGTAGGGTGAACTAACCCTTTATAATACATTAGTAGTAAAAATAAAATGCTTATTGTAAAGTGGTATTTTTTAAATTAACATTTTATTGAACAACTTTCATTAAATTCTGCACACGATCCTAAAGCTTCTGCTTGTGTTTTTCTGACTGATTTTTCTGCAGATGTTTTGTTGGAATCAACCCTGCACTGGCACCAAGACAGCCACAACAAAAGTAAAAAAAAAAAAGTGGAAAGACCTCAGAGAACTGGAACAACACAGTCAATCCTCATGTGTGTACTCTTCTCAGAAGGCTTATGGACTTTGAGTGGTTAAGCATGTAAGTTAACATGCATCAACCACAACTACAGGAAGAGATGTCAATAAAATGACAATTGCTTTGAGGAATGTTACATTCGAATTTTTTTTAAAATTTTTTTCTAAAATCTTGTTCAATAAGATCGTTCACTGCCAAAAAGTGGTCAACTTACATGAACAAAATGTAAAAAATTACTTGTAAAATCTAAATAAAAAAAAAACTAAAGGGATAGTTCACCCAAAAATGAAAATTCTGTCATCATTTACTCATCCTTCTGTTGTTCCAAACCTGTGTGAGTTTCTTTCTTCTGTTGAACACAAAAGATGATATTTTGAAGAATGTTGGTAATCAAACAGTTGATGGTAGCCATTGACTTTCTATAGTAGGAAAGAAAAATATGGAAGTCAATGGCTACTGTCAACTGTCTGATTTAAAAAAAAAAAAAAAAAATTTAAAAGAAGAAAGAAACTCATATTGCTTTAAAGTCTCAAGAGTTTCAAGATATTTGGGTACTGTGATTGTATTTTCTGAAAGTTGAAAAACTTGAAAAATTGTTGTTACCAGTGAATGTCTTGCAGTAATTTGCAAATTAAATATTTTTCTTACAACAGCTTTGACTTTGTTTTTTGTTTGTTTTTAAATGTTTTTTTTAATGCATTTACATCAATATAATGCTAAATTATAGAGTATTGTCTACTGTTAAAATAATTATTTACAGCATTTTGAAAGTAAAAATGGTTACAGCAACATTCTGGCTTTTGGGGCATTTACAGGATTTTATTGGCAACTTTAGTTGCCAGGTAAATTCTGTAATTTATGGTAATTACAAAAAATTGCTGTAATGTATAATACAAGATGAATTTTATTATCCTGTAAAAAAGCAATAATATACTGTATTCCACAAACAACAATTTACTGTAAACTGCTTAACAGTATAATACTGTAATCCATTTTACAGCAACTAAAAGCTATTTTACAGGATTTTATTGGCAACTTTTTTGCCAGTAAATTCCTGTAAATTCTACAGTATTTTTTTTACAGTGTAGTGTTCCTGTAGATTACGCTGGTCATTCTCAGGGAATGAATGAACGAATAAGACAATTTAGTGCAGATGGTCTAAAGTGACTCATTTAGCATTCAATGTAGAGAACGATCTGATGTAAAGTGTTGTGCAAAACAATGCAAAACTACAAGGTTCTGTTTAGGAAGTCTTTATTGCTGGTATTTGACAACCATTTCAGCAGAAGTTCAGGAGTCGTCAGAAGAATCAATAACCTACAAGAAAGAATAAAATAATTTCAACACCAATAAAAGGCGGGATGTAAATGTCCCGATCATCTGGTTAGACTTTAGTTTGTGATAGTGACCAGCTGACTTTGCATTATCCTTAAAAAAGAAAAGAAAAACAAGTACGTTTATCATAGTATGATGATCAATAATTACCATCCATTTGGTCTTCTTGCCATCATCCTCCTACACCTGAAAGAATAAACACATTTAGTTGATCTGCAGTGTGTCAGTCTGAGTTTTTGATTGCGATCACATCACCTTAATCACAGCAGAACATGCGCACGTCATTGAGAGCGGTGTCGTCTCCACTTCCCTGTGGCGGTTCTACCCGGGTCTGTATGCCGCAGATTCCTTTTCCAAGACACTTTGGACTCCATTTGCCCCAGTTGCCCCGGTTTGTGCCATTACCCTCCAGCACATCACCTCCAGTGCAGGTGAACCTGGAAACAATTCAGATGTGACAATATTATAATAAAATATCTAATTGTGCTGTTGGATTGAATGTCAGTCACATGATCACCAGCAGCCGACGGCCTAATCACTGCAATCACGAACAGCAGCACGACAGAGTGTGAAATTAACTAAACTATTGATGGGGGAAAACTGAGTCCTTAAATAGTAAAATAAAACCTTGATGGGTAAGAAATGGTGTAAGAGGTATACACTGGTGCTATAAGTTATAACATCTCTTACCCACACACTCACCTGATGTTGTTTGCGGCTGTATCATCTCCATTTCCTTGGGGAGATTCAACTCTCAGCTGGAAAGATTTCAAGACTCCAGAATGACACCATTGGATATCAGTCCACTCACCCCAGCTGAAGAAACACACAGATGTTGCCTGATCAAATCAATCATTGTCCAAAAAAAAAAAAAAAAAAAAAAAAAAAAAACCTCAATTTATTTATCTAGCTCAAACACTTAATGCAAGAATTGTTAATAATTTGAGTCCATTACTTTCCTACGTCGGACTCAATTGTGGTGTTCTCCTGTGAGTCTGATGGTCCTTTGGACAGATCGACACAGTGAAGACGAATCCCATTGAGCGCTGTGGCATCACCAGCACCAATTGGTCTTTGCACCTTAAAACAATTTATGCATTTGGCAGACGCTTTCATCCAAAGCAACTTACATTGCATTTCAAGGTACACATTTACATTCTGATCAGTTCTTGCGCTCCCTGGGAATTGAACCCATGACATTGGAATTGCAAGCACCAACGCTCTACTGTTTGAATGACAGGAAAGCAATGACACATCACAAAACAACAACAAGACAATCTTCCATTTGAAAAAGTAAATAACCCAACACTTAGAAACATTTATCTTCATGCTCTTCAGTATTACACAGACACTTAAATCTTAAGCAGGTGCAGTTCCCTGGAGTAACCTGGAATTAAGTGACATACAGCAACTCCACAGTTTTGAACCTTTGAAGCGCTCTTCCACCCCATATTAGCAAAATAGAGTAAATGCCCAACTTACCTTCAGACTAAACCCTGAAGCGAACGTTCCACTTGGACACATGTCCTTAAACCCCCAAATTCCCCACGTCCTTCCATTTGACACCGTCAGCTGACATGCGTAAGCTTGGCCATTGCTGCATTCAGGACTTTCTGCAGACATAACGCTCACATCACATGCTCAATAATGGCTAGAAGTGATGCATTGCTACAGCACTGGCCTGAATACTGATAGTAGATTAATTTTAGATAAACAATCTGCTGAGAATGACAAAGGAGAGATAATACCATCACATTCTCAAGTTTATTAAGGACGAAGACAATCATTTAGTAATTTCTCTTTACAAACTGTTAATGAAGTGTTGTAGACCTACTGGGTATACTACTAGGCCTAATATATTTTACTCACTTGTGCTGTTGGTTTCCTGGGCAGACAGTTGCATTAAAACATTGACATCTGATTAGAGAAAAACAATTGCAGATGTATTTAGAATTCAGAAACCCCTGTTTTTAGCAAAACTGTAGGCTGTTAAGTGAACTGCAGCCAGCAAATACACGATTTCCTCTCAATAATCAGTGGTGAGAAGCAGCAGTTAAGAAAGCATCTGATTATAGCAATGTGGATATATTTGCAATAATTTAAAGCCTTTTGTCCCTTGGTCGAACATTATTAATGTTTGAGCTTATTTAGAGATATCAGCCGGATGGCTTAGTGCAGGCGCTAATGGATCCTATGATGCATCATAAATTACCCCACTAATAATGCCCAGAATGGTACCAAACTTCTACAGTAGTACAAATAGGTTCTCTACTCATAAAACAAAGCATTGGAAAGTTTGTAAGTACATCAGGAGTTTATTTATATAACACTTACCTGACGGCTTAGGCTACCGCTAACCCGGACATCGAGGTCACTTCTTTTATTCTATTCTATTCACTTCTATTATTTTTTTCCATAGTGTTGACAACTTAGTGTTAACTAATAATTGTTGCAAACTGATACTACCCACAAAAGTGCATTCCTGGAACTGGCCGTCGTTACACTACCTCCTGATGCTTCGCTTTCTGCCAGGACTTTTACATGCTTTTCCCAAATAATGGAAGTGCAGGTGCATTTTCCTTATCTAGGGCTGTCACTTACGATTAACGAGTAATCGGATCATATTTTTTTATAATAAAAGTGAATACTTTTTAAAATGACTTTAAATACATATATAATAACAACAATGAAGCAATAATAATTGGTTTACATAAAGTATCAAAAACAGTTATTTTATGGTTTTATTGAACAACACTGAAAAAAAAAAAAAAAATTAATACAAGCAAACGACTTTTAAATGTACTGTCATAAACAGAAGAGAACAGATGAGGCAATTAGTAAGTATAAAGCTTTATTCCAGGAGAGAATGAAGAAGAGTGGGGAGGCGACACAGGTGAGTCAACAGGCAAATGATGATCTGGTGTAAACGGCTGGTGTTTCTCTGTGCAGGTGAAGACTTGTGATGGTGGCGGACAAACAGGAGAACACAATAGGATACACGTAACAGATGATGGCAGACAAAAGACGGATCAGGTAGGCTGGTTCAGGTGAGTACAAGTAGGGTCTATAGAGCTTGTCATGGACAAGACCAGTCAATGAGGTGAAGGGAATGACGGTTTATACATGGTGTGTTGATGAGGGCGTGCAGGTGCAGGTGATCAGAACTCGGGTGATTGAGAACGAGTCGGCGGAGTGTGGTAATCTGGTGCTAATGGCTGGAGTGATGTGCTGTGTCTCAATTCGCCTACTTGTGCTACGCCCTTTAAAGTATTTACTCTTTTTGTGAAGAAAAAGTACTGTAGCAGAAAGTAGACAAGCTTTGGGACACACTACCACGTCATCTTTAACGGTTGCTCCTGACACAGTAAACTGGCCTGTCAATCATCTTGTCAAAGATACAATCCTCCACATTTAATTAAATTTAATTTCCTACCGTATTGGAGAGAAATGCAGTAGCACGTTGATCTGCTGTTGGGGATATTTCATGCGAGACTATCATCATATTAATGCATAATGATGCATTTAAACGTTAATGGCCAAACGGATCTTCATAAAAGTCCACATTGTTATTGCATATATATAACACTGAATATTTTTTTTTTTTATCAGGTTAAACTTTGATTAGTCACTCAAACCTTTATCCAAACCTCCCACCGTCGTCGTGCACATCAGCCATGTTTTGTAGTTTTTTACCACTTTTTACTCATGTTGTAGTTCCTCCAAAGCACAATGGGTTGTTGTGGGCAATATTAGCCTTCAAATTGTGCAGGGATCCACACTTCGAAAATCAACTGGAAATAGTAGACCATCTGGGGACTTCTGGCATACACTTTTCAACATACTATGCTTTGGGACACACTTATTTTAATCTCACCTACTGTTTAGGATGGATAGTATGGACATTGAGACGCAGGGATGGTGTTGTTAAATCCGTGATGGATTATAAAATCTGCCAGCGTCCAGGGGCCCGTTCTTCATACGTCGCTAACTCACTTAGCTGGATTTGATTGTTGGCGATTTGGCATGATCTTGGATTGTTTGGTTCTTCAACGCTCATCCTGGACTTGCTGTCATAGCAACATGTGCGCAAACTTAAACCTGCTCGGGAGCAGGCTTATTTCATGTTAACAGGATTAGATCCCGGCTTCATAAGCGGAGCTGATACGGGAAGTCCAGCGCAGCGCGATAGTGCACTTTCTGAGATATATTTTTTTTTCTCGTGATTCGTGAGATTGTCATGAAGCCATTATAACATTTTAATGACAAATTAAATGTGTACCACTGTAGTTGAGGTCAAGAAAAACATTCATGACACAGTTATAATGGCCTCATGACAGCCAATGTCAAAACCAATCACCTGAAAGTTTAATGTAATGTTAACCCATAAAGCTAAGTGGTTTCTTAAGTTTGGTAGTTAATCTGCTATGTCATGTTTATGACAATTTATGTTGTCTTGGTAATGTCAAGTTGTCATGACAAAGACACTGACATGTTATGATGTATTGGTTTATGTCAAGTTGTCATAACAAAGACATCTCAAACTATGTCATATTTGCATTAAAAATGTCATAATTGAGCGAATGACACTTAATGACAGTTGTCATAAACATGCATAAGACCTCCTTCATATTTATGACATCTGCCATGTCATGATTATGAAGGTGTCATGTCAGTCTTATGCACACCCCTTCAAGTAAAGTGTTACCTAAAGTTCTTTATGCACTTGCAGGTAGGCTAGTTCCTCCATATGACAGTTATCTGAGAGGGTTTATTCTCTGTCCAGTGCAATGGAAACAAATGGACATTACAAAGTTTTATACTTTCTTTCCTTTGGAAAGTTAGAAAATACCCACTTAGGCTACTGCACATATTTCAGCCACCACTTTCTTGGGAACAGATGTGTTGGTGTTGTGTAAAAGTGCACAAAAGAGGAAAACACAATGTCATTACAATGAACTACAACTCGGGAAAAATGTGATCAATAACTCATGGCAAAATATTTTTACATTAACATAAGTTTATCAGTTTTCACTTTCACAACTCAAAGCAATTCATCATTACTCAAGATTTAACAGTTGAAATGACTATACAGCCTTAATTTAATGCAGCAAAAATTATTTTACAGTGTAGGCTACTAAGATCTTTTCTAATTTTTTGCTCAGCCTTTTTCTTGGTTGCTTTTATAAACAGAACACCATTTATTTAACAGTGCCTTTTATAAAAGAGACGATAATGTAACTAAAAATTACCATTATGTAGAATATTTTTGTACTTCACTTTTATTTGTTCCCATGTTCTAGTATGGTGACTCGACATTACAATGAACAAAGTAATTATGCAATAAAAAAAAATACAAAAATATAGGCTAATAAGTGATAAAAACATCTAACATGGCCACTTCTAACAGATTTAAATTGTCTGCTACTTTTTGCCAACCCTCTCTCCTGGCTTTTGCAGACTTTGAGGTGTTCCCTGGCGTTTTGATTAAACATTAAAATTCCGAATAAACTTCGACTATTAGTTCTTGCTCTGCTGAGGAGAAAAACTGTGCAAGCTCTTTGGCCACGCTGAACAGCCAATAGCAGCGTTGCTGATCAATGTGTCATGGTGTAGAAGGAGAGAACCCAATCGCAGACCACTTGCAGACATTTCAAGGGTTTATTACTACACAAAACAGAAAACAAAACCCACGAGGGGGCAAAACAGGACTGAGGGTAGAACACTTAGGCTAAGACAAGACTATAAACAAAGACTAAATACTGACTAGACAGGAAACAAACTCACAATTCTTCATATAAACAGGAATCAGACAAAGTACTCACAAGACTGTATAACATGCAATGTTACACACACTATGTTTGACAATGAACCGACACAGGACAGAAAACAAGAGGGATTAAATAGGGAAGCTAATGATGAGGGCAACAGGTGAAACTAATACGGTAATGATTACAAAACGAGGATAACAAGGGGGGGGGGGGGGGGGGGGTTACATGACGAGACAACGAAAGCACATGGCCAAACAAATGGCCATGTGCTGCACATGAAACATGGGCCTGTCATGATTCTGCCGCAAGACAAGAGAAAAATCAAGAACAAGATGGCAGAATCATGACAGAACCCCTCCCTTAAGGAGCGGCTACCAGACGCTCCCTAAGGGAAACTAAACACGAGACATAACAGACTGTGACAAGGACACAAACCAACAAAACATGACGAATAACACTAATGGAAAACATGAAAAAACAAATCACAGGGTTAGGGTGTAAAATCAAAAACAATAAACAAGGCAGAGGAGGTGGGGGAAACACAAAGTCCTTGGGGGGCAGTCCAGGGTGGATGGGAGGACTGGGGGGAAACACAAAGTCCTTAGGGGGCAGTCCAGGGTGGATGGGAGGACTGGGGGTCTTGGGCCTCCGTGACGAGGACTGAGGACAGGGAATCCGGGGGGACTTGACTGGAGACGCATGAGGGGATGACCTGGGGGAAACAGTAGGCAGCTTGACAGGGGAGACAGGAGGCGACACAACAGGAGATAAGACTGCGGGTGACGGTGGAACAGAAACAAAAACAGAGCTCCCCGAAGACGGCACAGTATTAACGCTCCCCATCACAGAATCGGGGAGATTGTCGTCAGCAGCTGACTGCGGTACGGTGCTCACGGCAGCTGACTGCGGTACGGTGCTCACGGCAGCTGACTGGGGTACGGCGCTCACGGCAGCTGACTGGGGTACGGCGCTCACGGCAGCTGACTGGGGTACGGCGCTCTTAGACTCAGGACAAGACATGACGGGGACTTCCAGAATTTGTACCAGACGTTTCAAGTACTCAGACATTGTCTCGGCAGCGACGAGGACAGGCATCTTTTGCGAAGCAGAAACCGACTGTAAGACAGCTTCAGCAGCTGAATCAGCCGCTGCTCTCTCTGCAGCACTTACGACTGCAGACTCGGGAACAGCACTTGCAGTAGCGGGCTCTGGAACAGCGCTTGCAGTAGCGGGCTCTGGAACAGCGCTTGCAGTAGCGGGCTCTGGAACAGCCTGAGATGAAGAACGAGAGGCTCCCTTTCTCCTCTTCTTTCTCCTTGGCCGCGGAGCAGATGCCATGGACGGACTGGTGACAGGAGAGGGAGGTGAAGCAGGAACCGTTACAGGAACTGGGGAGCCCAGCGCAGGCGAGGAGGACTCCGGGCAGGAAGACTCCGATGCTGACTCCCACGACGGGTGCCTTCCACGCTTACCATGAAGATTTATGGACGTGGAAGGAGTCTCAGGAGTCGCGGCAGGACTGGGTTGGTCCCCAAGTGTAGCGACGGCTAGCAAACGACCCTCAGGGATCACAGGAAGCTTGGCAGAAGGTGGAGAGGACAACCACCATTGTTCCCGGAGCTCCGACTGCCACTTGAGAAGAGACACTCTGTCTGCTGGGTTCAATGTTGGTCGGTTCATTCTGTCATGGTGTAGAAGGAGAGAACCCAATCGCAGACCACTTGCAGACATTTCAAGGGTTTATTACTACACAAAACAGAAAACAAAACCCACGAGGGGGCAAAACAGGACTGAGGGTAGAACACTTAGGCTAAGACAAGACTATAAACAAAGACTAAATACTGACTAAACAGGAAACAAACTCACAATTCTTCATATAAACAGGAATCAGACAAAAGTACTCACAAGACTGTATAACATGCAATGTTACACACACTATGTTTGACAATGAACCGACACAGGACAGAAAACAAGAGGGATTAAATAGGGAAGCTAATGATGAGGGCAACAGGTGAAACTAATACGGTAATGATTACAAAACGAGGATAACAAGGGGGGGAGGGGGGGAGGGGGGGAGGGGAGGGGGGGGGGGCAGCACATGGCCAAACAAATGGCCATGTGCTGCACATGAAACATGGGCCTGTCATGATTCTGCCGCAAGACAAGAGAAAATCAAGAACAAGATGGCAGAATCATGACACAATGTTTCTACTATATCGATACATATCCCCTTTTAACCAGCG
The DNA here is from genome assembly GCF_949319135.1 of Squalius cephalus. Taxonomy (NCBI): domain Eukaryota; kingdom Metazoa; phylum Chordata; class Actinopteri; order Cypriniformes; family Leuciscidae; genus Squalius; species Squalius cephalus. The sequence continues at coordinate 39,096,425 of NC_137129.1, read as the reverse complement.
CATGAACGCGCAATTATCTCAGATAACTCAATCCAGCGATACTAATCATATCCGGCAAGTGTGTTCGAAGAACCGAGTTAGCCAGATCATGATTTGCACGATGATATCATCTTGGATGTGTCATTTGATCTCGGATGTAATAAGCAACGTACGAAGAACGGGCCCCTGGTGATTGTTGTTACACTTTACAGCAAGATCAAATACTTGTTTCTTATTGGCCAAACAATATTTAATTCAAGTTCATTTTTACTATTTGACGACTTCTTTATGATAGAAATGCTAGTCACTGTAATTTCTTGAACAAGAACATGTGGACATCAAAACATGCAAACTCAGGGCGAGGGTTTAAACCTTTATTTTAAACAACAGTTCACATATTTAGAATAAATACAGATAAATATAGATACTGATGTTTTCTCATGTGTTAGCATAGGTTTATAAATAATAGCACTATGATATGCTATATTATGATTGTTTTAATATACAGTATTGAGCGGCCTTAGAAAATGATCTAATAATGCGGTTCATGGATTATAGTTCAGGGAATGCACCATTTTATTAATAAACAAAGTGTAATGTTCACCAGCTGGAGTGTCCTTGATACCCACCAGAGGGCACTCCACACCAGACTATCATGTTTCACTCACAAACGACATTTCCCAGAACTCACTGCCCGGACTCATCATCACTGATTGCATTCACCTGTGTCTCATCACCCTGTTAGTCTCAGCCTATTTATACCATGTTCACTCATTCACTCACTGTAAAGTTTTGTATGTCACACTTGTATGCAATTCCGAGCATTCTCCTTGGTTTCATGTTGCTTAGTTTTTTTCTTGGTTGGTTTCTTGCCATGTTCCCTGGATTACTCTTTTGCTTCTGATATTTGTTTGTTTGTACTGCCCTCCTGTGCTTGACCCTCTGCTTGTGTTTGATTATGATTCTGGATTACGCCTTAAAATAAAGCTGCATTTGGATCTCACGTCCGTGTCTTGGAGCAGTTTCATGACACAAAGCAAACAATTAAACATTAATAAACAAAGCAACCAATTAAAAATGAGAGGTTGTTTTAGTACAGTCCATGAAAGTCTGTTTGTTCCTCAAGGTAATTTTTTTAGCAGATTTATATCTGTCAAGTGTTAACAATTGCAACCCACAAGAAATCAATCAGTAAGCTGTACCATAACTCTTGTACAAGTGTATAACTGCCTTAAATGTGGCTGTTATCATCAGAGCAAAGCTCAAATAGAGCAAGAATTATACTCACACATGATCCCCAGAACACTCAGACCTCCAAGAGCCAAAACAAGAGAGACACCGAGGACGATCAGAAGAACATTAGTCCGCTTTGAGGAAGTAACTTGATTCCCTGTGATTAGAAATCAAATGTGATGACTGAATTGCAGCATGATTCAATAGTGCTAAAGTGATTATTTTGTTAATTGGCAGAATAGTTTGGCTTGAAAACATTCACAGATCCTTTTAACATTAAAACAAACATTGTTATTTTTCTGTATTTAAAAAAGGCTGAATAAGCAATCTTTATTAGGCCTGGGGGGCACCTAAAACAAATTATTATAATATATTTTTGGCCACAATTATATATATATATATATATATACACACACACACACACACACATACATGTATTGTCAGTGCTTGTCATTTTCTGCACTCTATTCAGGTTTTTGACAGAGGGCGGAGCTTCAAGAGCTTGTGTGTGTTAGCAGCTCTGATTACCTCACACAGACAAGCTCTAAAATGTCAGAAACTGTTCTGCCTTTTATATTTAAACTGGAGTCAGACAATGACAGAGAGAAGATGTGACAACATGTAGAATGCAACAGGACGTTTCTGAATGGTCAGTTGATGAATTTACAGTATGTTGCTGATGTGGAGTTAACTATCTTCAATTAGCATATTCTGTCATGATAATCTATAAAATCGCTTGTATGGGAACTGTTGTAAGATGCCTACAGAGTGACTTGCTATTGCATTTGTGTTCCATACTGTATTGCATGTGAAAGACGGATGCAACAGCTTGAGCAGACTCACAAATGTTCTCAACTCTTCATCTTCTCAACATGGATGGCATGTTCCCGGGGGTGGGGTTTATGTAAAATTTAGGGTTAGTGATGTCACTAACCCAGGAGAAATGTTGTGTAGTCCCTACCAGCCGTTTGTTGTAGTCGTTAAAAAAACGATTTCTTAAAAAGCAAATATCTTCCTTTGCTTTGAACTTTGCCCTGCGCCCTGCCAGTCTAAGGACTCAAATACACAAGGGTAGTTCTGAGCCGGGTTGATGCAGGAACTGCGCATGATGACCGACCGTGATCAAGTCACAGCACAGGCATCTGGTTGGACGATGTCCACCATGGTGGCCCAGAAATACCCCTGGCTAAATATTGTAGGGGTGTGAGTTGTCGACAAAACACACTTTCTCGATGCTCCCATCTCACAAGGTGGCCTTTTTAGCGACGCTGCTGAGGAGTGTGCCCAGCAGTTCTTGGCAGTCCAGAAGCAGGCTCAGGCTATCAAGTGCCCACACCGAAATGCTACCAGGCCATCGTGAGCTGCCCCTCAGTTTGCTCGTCGCCAAGGGCGTCTGTTCCAATGCAAAAAAAATCAAGCGTTCGGCATGGCCAGCTCAGCCGTAACGTCAAGCCTCCGCAGGAAGAGGACACTACCCGTCTCAGCTGCTAATCCTCTAAGCAGTCGGTGAAACACCACCCCTGAGACGGGTGACCTGGATTCAAACTCTCCGATACAAAAACATACTCTGTGTGAATTCTGTTAAATGTTGAGCACAGCATACAAATATCCACACTATTGCAAATGTGACATTGATTTTATACAACAGTTTCAACAAACGAAAGGTTTTAATATTAAGAGATGTTAATTTTAAACAGTATTGACAGTATTTTTTTGCAACAAAATAATAGCTCCAACGAAAGCCGCAGCAGTGTTGGTGAACGAATCTGCAGCTTTGAACAAATCATAAGAGTCAATGATTCATTCATAATTACAGCCACTTGCTTGATCATTACTGAATGAATGACTCGATGACTCACTCATGAAGACTGTGACTTGCCGCCACCTACTGGTGGTTTTAATTTAAAATTTAAAGGGGTGGTTGATTATGATTTCACTTTTCTAACTTTTCTTCTTATTTTAGTGTGTAATGTTGCTGTTTGAGCATAAACAACATCTGCAAAGTTACAAAGTTCAAAGCAAAGGGGGATATTTTCTTTTAAAGAAATTGCTTTTTAAAGGGATAGTTCACTTTGAAATTAAATTTTGGTATGTTTTAGCTTACCTCAAGGGCATCCAAAATGTAGGTGTCTTTTTTTCCGCAATCATTTTATCTCATTGACAAATGTATAATTATTATACATTGTGGAAAAACTGATAAAACTAGTTACAAAAATGATCTTAGACAATACTTGAGTGGCATAAGTTATTCTGTTTTTAAATAACAGCTGTATATAGAGATGTGGTGTAAATGACATTTGTTCATTGCAGGTCGGAAAAAATGTAAAATATTAACAATTTCTCTTGTAATCTAAGTTTGTCCTCTTACAGACCTTAAAACTAGACAAATTATTTAAACTTATGAGACTGTGTTATGTGACTTTTGAACAAGTTTTTTTTTTTTATTCAACTTCACAAGCCTAAAAGTGCCCCTAGTTGAAGAAACGCCCATAAATACTGTTCGTTTTCTCACACAAACCGCTCGTTTGGTGTCTTAGGCCATCAATGTGTACTTACGATGGGGAACTGTTTAATTTGGACGATGGGGAATTGTTTTAATTTGGACTCTGTGCATGCTCTTTGAGACAGTGTCCATAGACCTGCATCAAATGACTGAGAGACAAGAACGGTTTGACCTAAAAATATCAAAATTGAAACTACTGCGGAAAAAAAAGACACCTACATCTTGGATGCCCTTGAGGTAAGCTAAAACATACCAAAATTTAATTTCAAAGTGAACTATCCCTTTAAGGACTACAACAAAAATGGCTGGTAGGGACTAAACAAGCTTCCTCTAAAATTGACATTGACCCCGCCCCCGGGAACGCTATTTTTTAGATTATCAGGACAGAATACGCTAACCAATGACTAGAAGATAACTACACATAGGCTACATAAATTCATCAATTTCAACCATTCAGAAATGTCTTGTTGCATTCTACATGTTGTCACTTCTTCTTGAGTCTCTCCAACATTGTCTGACTCCGGTTTGTACATAACAGGTTAAAAGTTTTTGAAATTCTCAGTGCATGTCTGTGTGAGGGAAAAGGACACAAGATCTTGACGCTCTGCCTGTGTGCTAGGAGCAGCAGCTCATTTGCATTTAAAGGGACATGCACAAAAACTGTGCGTTTTTGCTCAACCTCAAAAAGTGACAATTTTAACATGCTATAAAAAATATATCTGTGGGGTATTTTGAGCTAAAACGTCACATACACACTCTGGGGACATCAGATACTTATTTTACATCTTGTGAAAAGGGCAAACATGCGACGTCAGATAGACATTCAGATCAGGTCTGTATAACGTCCGTCGGTTCAGACCCAAAGGGGTCCCTAGTCAGACGTTCAGATATTAAACCAGTTTTGCACGTCCACAGACGTCCAAAAGAGTCCCTAGTCAGACGTTCAGATTTTGAACCTGTTTTGCACGTCCACCGACGTCCAAAAGAGTCCCTAGTCTAGTTAAGAAAGATACCGAATCACAGTGGTTTGACAGCAAACATGCGACGTCAGATCAGTTCAGACCCACAGTGGTTTGACACATGTCCAAATTTCGACAATGAGGTTGTTGTCACATCCCTCTCGGATACTCCTCAGAAGCCAGCTGCTAAAAAAACTAAACGCGCAGAATCTAACATTAGTGGAAACGGAAATGACAATGTCTTGGCGGCTATTCGTGAGCTTGATTCAAAATTAGACAAAACGTTCCAGAAGATTTCGGTGAGTGAAACTACCACCGAGGCAACTTCCAAACAAGGCAAAAGTCTAACAGTGACGGTGCAACAGCTTATGTTGGATGTTGGCGTGCATAAAGAGGCTCTCGATCATCTGGAATCTGAGGTCCACGCTCTGAGAAAGGAAAACAAATCACTGAAAGCAAGTGTACAGGAGTGTTGACGTTACAGTTGGCGATGGTTTCTAAAGTTGCACGGCGTTGCGGAAAAAGACAATGAGGATGTCCGAAGTGTGGTCCTCAACATCTTAGGGAAGATTGCTCCTGGACTGGAGTCGGAGACAGGCTACAGGACAGTGTCGATATCGTTCATCGTCTGGGTCCGAAGCGGACGGATGGAAAGACCAGATCGATCATAATTCTCTTCTCACAGCGACGCATTCGTGACATCATTTGAAGTGCTGCTAAAGGTTGCAAGTTTCTAACTGACAATAAACTGCGTCTCTCTGAGCCGATGTCTCCTGAAGATAGAGCAGCGCGGGACAAGCTGTGGCCTCTTGTGAAGAAGGCAAGGGAGGAGGTCAAGAAGGTAACCTTTCGCAACTCATTTGATTTGATTGATGGGAAACAAATCTTCTATTCTGAATCTGATGTCGTGTAAACTAAGCTGCTGCTTGCACTTGTTACTTTTCTCATGCAAAAATCGAAAAGATGAAACTTGACTAACAATATAAACTGTGCAAAAACTGTAGGTTAGGGTTTGTTAGGGAACCTAACAAATATGAAGGTAACTATTTTTGTCCTTCTTTAATTATTGTTACCTTTACTATTAATCTCCTTATTTATTTATCACCTCGATAACGATGTGCTTTGGTTATTATCCACCTCTCCCTTTACATTCTGGTAGCTAAGTCTAAAGGAAGTTCTATTTTTGTTATTTTTTTCTTATTTTGTTTAGGGGTTCTTGTTATGGAGTATTCATTAAACTCCTTGTCGGTTGTAACTTTAAATGTTAGAGGTTTGCGGGACAATCTGAAAAGAAAAGCAATTTTTTTGTTTTGTAAAAGAAGTGCAGCTGATCTTATCTTTCTTCAAGAAATTCATTCAGGGGAAACAGATGTTAAATTTTGGAGAACGCAATGGGGAAACTCAATTTTCTTTAGCCATGGCAGCAGCCACTCGGCTGGGACTGCTATAATGTTACATAGATTTAAAGAGACTTTCACGAGTTCACACTTACAAATAAGTTGGATAGATTAAATTGGTAACCGTATTTGGCGTGCTGTCTGGGGAGAGGGCTCTGATCTTGGTAATTGGCCCGAACACAGAGTACCCCCCCCCCCCCCCAATTGTCGACAATTGGCGGTCTATTACTCTGTTAACATTATAAAATGTTAGCCTCTGTTTATGCTAAAATATTAAGTACTGGTCTAAATAACATTATTTCAGAATCTCAGTCAGGAGTCATGAAAGGCCGTCACATATCTAATAATATAAGGTTAGTATTAGATGTGCTGGATTATTCTAATTTAATTCATTCAGATGGTCTCATACTTTTTCTTGACTTTCAAAAAGCTTTTGATTCCATAGAAAACACAAATTTCTTTTTCGCACTCTAGAGTTATTTGGATTCGGTAAATCATTTATTGATACTGTAACCATGTTTTATAGAGATATTAACAGCTCAGTGATTGTTAACTTTGATACGTCCAAAAGGTTTGACATCCATCGTGGAGTCAGACAGGGCTGTCCAATCTCCCTGTTTTTATTCTTTTTAGCCACTGAACTACTTTGTCTTTTTAGAATTAACCAAAATGAAAGTTTGATAGGAATTTCTATATTTGATCGTGAGTTTAAAATTGCACAGTTAGCTGACGACACAACACTATTCTTGGAGGAAAAAAAAATGCTAATGTTACCTAATTACCTAATGCTCTGGAATTGGTGGAACAATTTTCATGTGCTTCGGGTCTAAAACTTAACATTTCGAAATGTGAAATTATCTCAATTCATGATATAGATGAGACATCATTGGAGGGGATCCCAGTTAAAAACTGTGTAAAATATCTAGGTACAGTATCCATATCACTAAAAATCCAGTTACCAGACATCTTTTAAACTTTTCTGATAAAATGACAAAAACTAAAAACGTCGTTAACATCTTTAACGTCCTTTTATCTAAGGTGGAAGGGCTCTCTCGCTTTGTATACCCTGCTCTCTCTCTGTTTATCAATGATAAAGCTATAAGGAAAATTAACAAAATATTTTTGGATTTCATTTGGAAAAATAGGCCTCACAAATTGAAAAGAGAAGTACTCTCTAATTCCAGAGGTGAAGGTGGATTTTGCTGATACTATAAACACCTTTAAAGTAAACTGGCTGAAAAGATGCCTTGTGAATCCAGTGTCGTTATGGTTTTTGATTCTGAATAATATCTTCAACAAACTCGGTGGCATGTCTTTCCTATTAAAGTGTAACTTTTTACCTACCCATTTCCTTATCTAACTTTCATCAGCAATGACTTCTCTCGTGGAAATTGTGTTTTATCCATAGCTTTTCCCCCCACAAAGTTATCCTTTGGAATAACGTGGATATAACCGTTAGAAATAAATCTCTCTTTTTTCCTAGATGGTTTAACAATAATTTTATTTGCATTCTGTCTTTGATGATTCTGGTCATATTATAACTTATAAGCAATTTTTGAATCTCCATAACTTTCCAGTTCCACCAAAGGAATATAATACCTTGATAAAAGCTATCCCAGCAGGTTTAATTCAATTAATTAAAAATCACCTTAACTTCAGTAAAGGTAATAGAGTGTTTATCCAGCTTTACGCTTGGGCGAGATAGATTTTTTAGATCGAAAATGCAACAACAGACATATTCGCACAATTTTTCAAATGAAGAGAAAGATTACTCCAAGGGGTAAATTCTATTGGGGATCCCTTGTAACAAACGTAATTTGGAGAAAGGCCTGACTTTTAAATTTTGTGTATCCAACAAAGTTAAGGAAATTCATTATAAAATCCTTCAGAAAATCTATCCTGTTATCTCATTCATCTCTAAATATTCTGATATTGATGAGACTTGCTCTTTTTGTGGTTTTGTTGAGGAAACTGTCACCCATTTATTTTGTGGGTGTAATGTAAGCAATAGATTGTGGGCTGAATTAAGTGCTTTTGTTTTTGGCCCTACAAATGTGACCCACACCTTCATTCTCAAAGACGTTATTATGAAAACCCAAAGCTGATGTCCCTTGAACATGTTGTTAATTTCCTTATCTTGTATGCAAAATTCTTCATCCACAAGCAAAAATGGCTTAAGTCTCCTTTGAGCTTCCCTCTTTTTCTTGCTGACAGTAATTATTTTATTTCATCCCTTAGACTTATAGATAACAACAATATAATTGTATGTATAATTAATGTGCTGTATGCAAATCCAGGATATTTATTTATTTATTTATTTTCTTATCATTGTTTGTTCATTGAGATGCAACCTTGCTTCACTTCTGAATTACTGAGCTTGTAATTATGTGTAAGTTCTGCAATATACTTACAACATGCTATTTTTACATGAACATATCTACTATAGTTTAGCTTTTCCCTAACTATATTGCAATACTGAGATGAGTAAAAATCGACTGAAATATGTTAATGAAATATGTTATATGTTTAAATAAAATGCAACGTTTTAAACTTATTAAACTGCAAATTAACATATGCCCTATATTAATGTATCATAAACATATGTTAGAGACGAAATATGAATGTTTAGACAATACTAATGAATCCTTAACTTTGAAATACGTATGATAAAATGTATGCTTTTTACAAAGAAAGATTACACTTGGAATAGTTAAAATTGTAATTGTTGTTGAATTACATGTGGAAACTTTAATAAAATAGCAAAACATATATTTACAAGGTAGATGTAAACAAAATCTTAATAGGTCAATATACGCCTTCTCATTAAATTATTTATTATTGTGTTTTATTAGTGACGAATTTGGGGAGAGGATAAATATTCCAAACCTTTCTGAAAATACAGTATATGATAATTAACTGCACAATTACTAGAAATGTTTACCTTGGATATTATACAACTTGCATGCATAAAAATTTGTTTAACTTTAAACCAAGTCTGTAGAATGGCCCATTTATATATATATATTTCTTGTCAGCCGTCTTCTTAGGTGTGTCTAGCTAAAATGATTTCTGAAATGCTCTTAGAGCTAAACTTTAGGAGTCCTACAATTAGGACTGACACACCCATTATAGGTGTTATCAATAATTTAGTTGTTGTTGCTGGTTTGAGTCGAGAAATACACATTTCAGGATTATCACTAATCTGTGTGTGCATTTTCCATGCAAGTTGACTCATGAAACCATTTGTTTATTATATCGCAATCGCATATCTCAATCGCAATATTGACCTCAATAATCGCAATATGACATTTCCCCCAAATCGTGCAGCCCTAGCCAAAAGTATATAGATCTATTTGCACTGACTGCTCAGTACAGCAGAGGCAGGAGCTCCGCACTAGGGTTGCTCGAGTTATATGGGCACACTGCTTGCTACAAGAGCTATATCCACTATTACGAACAATAACATTTGACAAATTTTGTCTTTCAGATTATGAAAGTGTTCAAACGTCAATCTCAAGATACTCTGGGAGGTCTTTTTTCTCAGAGCAGAGCTATCAAATGGTCACCTCTAAGAGGTTTGTTTAATCGATTCCAGAAAACAACAGTGTCCCAAGCCCCCATCTCTTTAATCCACTCTTGACACTCTCACCCATGCTACAGTTCCTGTAGATTACCACACACATGTAATTTCTAAATGCATGAATTTGTTTCTTCATGCTCTTTACCAACCGGCTGATGGCACAATTCAATATGAAGGGGAAGTGGAAGAAGCAGAAACTGCCTCTGGAGACGACTAAAACTTTTGAAGCAATTAAAGGTCTGGCCAAAACCAGAAAAGGAATCTGGCCTTGAATCTGAATTTAAATGGCAACTGAATGTTCAATAAAGCTTGACTAAGAGACAAATGATGTTAGTATTATTATAATAAAATTATACCCAATTGGATTTTTTAAACTGGTAACCTACTGAACAAACTTTTTAAAAAAAATTGCAAATTGAAAAGCATATGCAACATGTATAAAGTTTAAAAACACAATTAACTAATTTCTTTGCTTTTATACTTTAAATAGATCTCCAGTTTAACAGACTTTTTTTTTTTTTTCATTGTTCTATTTTAATAAATTAAAAGCACTCAGATAGACAAAAGTGAGGGTAAGCATTAATTAAGACACATCATTAAGACAAAGTTATTCATTCAAGGGCTGTGAAGTACTTTCTCTTTGCCTTTTGTTTGATTCACATTAATGGTGCAATCATCAGAAGGTTTACAGTGAATGCAGATCATATAACACCATTCTCCCCTTTTCTCCAAACTATTTACACCAATTTAAGATATGAACTGTGTTTAAGTGAATACTCTCCAATCCAGTCATTTGACATATTTTGTTGTGTATTTGATGGTTAAACGCGCACACGAAGCCTAAAGTATAATTTGCTTGTCTAGTTGCGGTCGGTTTTGGTGCGCACACACATAAGCCGCCTTGAAGTTGGAAACAGCGTCCCTTGCTCGGATTATTGTGCTTTAAATAGCTCTTCTTATTATCAAACACGTCAACGCAATTTAGCAACAGTAGAGACTGCATTTTACAACAACTCTCTTCTGCATTGCAAATTTAAAAAATGCATCATAGACAGATGATTTCATATTATCTCATATAGAAACGGCTGGCAAAGATAGAATTTGCAAGATAACATCTATTTATCATTAATAAATAGTAAGTGCATTTTCTCAATTTCTCCAGTACCGACAGCAGAACTGATAGCGTTGGAGCAGGATACTTGTCTTACCTCTTTCTAAACTCATCTACAAAGAATCTATTTGCTAAAATGGAAGTTATAGTATCCAAAAGCATTACATTTGGGCTGTGCCTGAGACATTTTATTATATGCAGTCTCTCTCAATTCATGATTGCTATCTTAAATATCTTTTCACCCAAGGCCACTGTCTATTGCAGTCTTACACCTTCCTATACAGCGATGCGAGTTTACAGAACCCATTCATGTGCAATGCAGTTTCAAAGGGATTTTTTTGAAGTGCTTCAAAGGGCTCTGCACCATCCCAGCTGAGGAATGGGGTCTTATAACGAAACGATAGGTCTTTAAAAAAAAAAAAAAAAAAAAAAAATGTATATACTTTTTAACCACAATTGTTCGTCTTGTGCTGGTCTGCGACGTGCCAGGCATTACGTATCACGTTGGAAAGGTCACGCTGGACGTAGGCAGAAGTACCGCCCCATTGTTTACAAAGCGAACTTACGAAGACTAATACAAACCATTTTAAACAATAAACTGACACAAAGCCATAAATATGTCATTCAACATACAATAAAATTTGAACAATCCTCCTCCTCCACGCTTGTAAACAATGGGGTATAAAAATATTGTATGTATTATATTTATAAATTTTTTGTTTTTGTTCAACTCTTGCAGCTTCAGTCATGAAATGGGATAAAGAAGCAACAGAGGCAACAATCAAGCATCATACAGCAGAACATCTTAAACGTGCCGTGGAGGACATACAGGGGTGGAAAGTAATGAGGAATTTTACACGAGTACTGTAAGGCATAGTGTGTTTATTTCTAGTTTAGGGGACTTTATATCTCTCTTCCCCTTCCCAACCACCCTCCCCCCAATTTTGGTCTGGAGTAATTTTTTTTTTTTTTTGTTCACTTGGCAGTGCCGTGTAACCATTAGAATTGTTTTATTTATCAGCCTGTTAATATTTTGCTGAAAACCTCATTAAAGATGTCATTTATTGTCAAAAATATTGTCATTTCAATCTATTTTTTTTTTTTTTTTTTTTTTGTCGTCATTAATAATCAGATGTCACTTATTTCCAATTGCAAAAATATAAGGCTACTAAAATGGATTTGTTTTAGACAGGTGCATCAAAGGGATAGGTATTCATTTATTATTTACAATTTTAAAGCAGGAGTTCTGCACACTGCTTTTACTATGACTAGAATGAGTTTTATTGAATACCATGTGCTCATCCAACCTTGGAACAAAAGCCTGTTTGATGACCCAAACATGGTTTAATAAAGCTAATAGTAAGACAAGATTGAACTCTGGCCTCATTAACAATTCAAATAATACAGTTGGTTTGTGACATCTGAAATCAGTTCAAGAAATGCATCTTAAAAACTTTTATGAATGTCCTTTAGACGTCTGTAAGTGACGTTGAAATGACGTTGTGAAAACTTTCATTTAGAACCCTGTAAAGATGTCACTTGGACATCAGTAATGAACATTTAAAAGACGTTTAAAAAAGACGTCAGCTCAGCTCAGCATATACTTAAATGTTTATCAATTTTAGCACTGTTTTATGAAACTGCAAAGGGTTTCCTGTAAAATGTCACACATATATATATATAATATATATATATACACAGTGCAATGCATAAGTTAATACACCCATGCTAAAGTTGACTAAAAAGAGGAATAAAAAATCATATTTTGGAAATTGAACTTAATGCCTTAATTTAAAAAATTAGGAAAAATCCAACATTTTAGGACACCAATTTTCTTTGTGAATGAATAATGTATCGTAAATAAATAAATGTTCTTCCTTAAAATACATGGTGCATAAGTGTGTACACCCCTATGTTAAATTCCCATAGAGGCAGGCAGATTTTTATTTTTATTTTTAAGTATTTTTTTATTTATTAATTTTTAGGATACTATGCATCCTGATAAAGTTCCCTTGGCCTTTGGAATTAAAATAGCCCCACATCATCACATAGCATTCACCATACCTAGAGATTGGCATGGGGTACTTTCCATAAGATCATCTCTCAATGCAAATCAAACTAGCTATTAGGCTAACTGAAATAAAACCATGCCAATCTCTAGGTATGGTGAAGGCTATGTGATGATGTGGGGCTATTTTAATTCTAAAGGCCAAGGGAACTTTATCAGGATGCATAGTATCCTAAAAATTAATGTAAAAAAAATACTTAAAAATAAAAATCTGCCTGCCTCTATGGGAATTTAACATAGGGGTGTCCAGACTTATGCACCATGTATTTTAAGGAAGAACATTTATTTATTTACGATACATTATTCATTCACAAAGAAAATTGGTGTCCTAAAAGGTTGGATTTTTCCTAATTTTTTAAATTAAGGCATTAAGTTCAATTTCCAAAATATGATTTTTTATTCCTCTTTTTAGTCAACTTTAGCATGGGTGTATTAACTTATGCATTGCACTGTATATATATGTGGAAATGGGAGGCTTTTCAATTTGGGTAGGCAAATCCAGGCGGAAATCCCCAAAAATGGTCCAGAAGCTTAACATGTTAACTTTGTTTTTTATTGCATATTTCTCTATTGAATTTTTTATTTTTTTTATTTAAAGCATTATTTATTTTATAAAGGTATTTGTAAAGGTAAAAAATGCACTGGAAAATCGATTTAAGGGGGCAAATATTGTCAAAGGTGAGACTGAAGAGTGGGGGTACGCAGAAGGATGTTAAAAGCCTTAGAGGGCAAACGTTTGAGAACCAATGATCTATATGATATCCATTTAAACTATATAGACTAAACAGTATATAGACTGAAATCGCAAAATGACCTTAAACTATATTAAATTGTGAGCGAGACTTATCAGCAATGAACCGGGTTAGTTTTAAACCATATTGCTAAAAAGCACAATTTGAAAATTGTCAGTTAATTTTCTCTTGTGCTATCTTACAAAATGGTTATGCATGTTTGTTTCTACTTCATATCAAAACTGACATGTGAAATAAACTTCAAGGAGAGCACCTTGCCTCATGCTTAAGGATTAGTATAAACGGACCTACCCCTGAAGCTATCAGGCAGGCCTTGAAAAGTTTTTTTTTTTCAAAGCAGAGGAAAATTCATTGCTCAGACAGAAACTGTGAATGCATGAATTTATGCATAATATGAATTCCTAGTATTTCTAAATTATTTGTTAATTATATTGAGTATTTTCTGTAATAAACAGAGTTCATAAATCTTTGTTTGACTAGTTTATTCTGAACCCACTCAATAAGCGCCGCGTCGCGCCACACCGCCCTGCCCACCACAAGTAAATTCTCAACCTATGGGAAACACTGGTTTGATATGTCATTTTTCATGAAGGTTGACAGGCTGAAAGGTTATGTTAAATCTTTGTTTTTACAAAACATTTACTGCTAATAATATTATGATCCATGTGGAGACATTTCCCCAAAATAGGGAATACCAGAACAACACACACACACACACACACACACACACACACACACACACACACACACACACACACACACACACACACACACACGTTTCATAGTTTTTACTTGTATACTTTTAAGTTGCATTTATTTGGTGCTTTGTTCAATCTCAAACCATTATTTTAGTTGTATTATTAAGATGTCTGCGCAGAAGTTAACTGTAATCTGTGCAAACATTACATTTAGCTTAAATTAAATGTCTTGCTTTGGTCTACACTGGAAGTGTTCTGTTTGCTCTGCTAAACTATAATTACTAAAACTAAAACTGAAGCTAAATAAATAAAAACTAAATAGAAATGTGTTTACAAAATAAAAGCTAAACTAAAACTAACAAAACCATTAATGAAATTTACTAAAAATAAAACTAAACTGAAATTTAAAGCAAAATTGAAAATGATATTAAATTAAAAACTAAATTAAAAATGCAAAACCATAACCTTGGTGTGTATAGATAGATAATGTAGAAAAAGTCACAAAATCTTGCTGAGATGAAGGGAACCATGTTATTTTAACTAAGGAATAGTCGATCGGGATCATATTGACTCCACACACAATATGAGGGTTAAATGATAGAGTTGATTCCCAGGGAACACACGAATAGATAAAATGTATTGATTGTAATGTAAGCCGCTTTGGACAAAAACATCTGACAAATGTGTAACTGTTGAATGAACCAAAAAAAAAAAAAAAACGTATTTACTTTTTAAATTTACTTTCATATCTCCAAAACAAGTTTTGTTCAATAAATGCAGCAGCAGATGCTGAATATGTCTTCTGTATTCTTGGTGGGGGGAGGGTCTAACTGTGCATGTGCAGTATGAGTGTCATTATCACTCTAGCTTGTTTCTGATTGGAGAAAAATGACATGTTGCAACCATCCCCTGTTGCAACCATCCCCTGTTGCAACTGTCCCGGTCTCCCAGTAACTGCAGTGAAAAAAAAAGAAAAAAAAACAAAGAAAAAAAACCCTGCAGTGCTATATATATATATATATATATATAATATAAAAGAAATTCTAAGGGATAATGAAATAATACTGATGATATTCCCAGCCTTACCTTTGTATTGAGAGAGTTTTTCATCTGAAGAAACTGTTGAAAGATTGAAATCAGTATTTTCATAGACTGAATCCATTTCATGAGCCTGACAGAAGACGTGTCCGCTGAGACTTCAGTGCTGCTCGAGTTTGTTCAGAATAAGGAAGTCACATAAAATGTCATTCACATTTATACAGACAGGAAATAATGAAGTAATGAGTCTGAAAAAACAGATCTAGCAACTAATATTTAGACAGCCGAAACGTTTGTATTAGTTTTTATCTCCTGCTTTAACTTAATACATTTTAGAGTGCAGAAACGTACAACTTTTGATTATAGATATATAGGTCTTGGCAACTAATTAGCTGGAAGAGAGAAGTGAGTGCATTGATCTGAATAATTAAAGGATTAAAAGGGATTCAAGAGAAGAAAGAAGTAAGGTAAAAAGTTGGTAAAAATTGTAGTTATGAAGAAGCTTGCATGACCCCTCCGGATTGTTCAGTGACTCATTATTTGGAAATGAAATATAGAAATTTGATGGGGGGAAAAAAGCATTTGAAAGTGAGGGGACATTTCTATTTTTTTGTTGTTGCTGAGACTATCATACTAACTTATTCCCAAAGTTGTATTTAAGAAGGTTCCTGAGTAACATTTAATGTTTTTATTTTTGAAAACTTACTTAATGTGTGAATATGTTATTTTAGCCTTCAAAATTAATTTTAAAATACTTTTTTAAAAATAGATTTTAGAATATAGTTAATAATACTGAAACATAATACCGAAGTGCACAAATATTACATCAAATTATCACTGAAGATAACATAAAAAGTAAACAAATCATATATTTGATTCATTGATTCTGAACTGGATATATGAGAATGTGCCAGCTTGCAGTTTAAAACATTAGTGCTTAATTGTTTTATTCATACCACATCTCTAAATAAGTGTCTTTAGAGAAATCTTATATATTCATTTAAAAGAGAATACAATTGTATCTTCATTTTAAATGGACAGCAATATATTTAATCATGTCTGGCACCTTGACATATGTTTTCAGTATTAATGGTATACTGTATCAGTGAATAATACACTGATATACCATTAATACTGAAAACATATATGTCATTTAACTCCATTCGGAAATAAATGCATAGAACCAGTTCATTTGAAATACACTGTGTATTACAAAAAAAATTTCCATTCAAAGTGATGAGTTATCAGGCTCTCTGACATTCTCTCGCTTTATCCAGAATCTGCAGAACCAAAAAAACAAACTACAACTAGTATTGGTTGTTTTTCCATGCAAAGGTTGTATTTTAAACATGAATGAAGCTCTTACTCTGCTGAATCATTTAGTGGCTGTTGTTCACCCAGACCCAGTGTCCCTCAGTGTCCAAATCATTAAGACCAATCCAGTGTGTCACTTTAACTTTAGAGGAAAGAATATACAGATGGAGTAAAACTTAACAGTTTTAATAGTGAGATCAGATGTAAGACACATGTGGTCCAGAGCAGAGAATTATACTATTAAGGTCAACATAAAAACAGCTCTCAAACAATGCTGAAGTCACACTTCTTCTAAGAGAAAACTAAACCACAACCACAATCAAATGAACTTCCTTCTCTACTCTGCATTTAACTTCTGCTTTATCTTATAATGTAGTTTATACTTGAGACTTGGCATAATGTACTGCAAATAATTCTTATAATAAAATGTTTGTTAGGTCACTCATTTGTAAGTAACTTTGGATAAAAGTGTTTTCTAAATGAAAAAATCATTTGCAGATGCAAAAATTCCTCCCTTTCATTCAGTTTAACTCAGAAAAATCCTGCGTTATGGAAGTGTGGTGGCAAACAATTTTACATCACTGAATAAGAGACACACATGAATATCAATTGTCTTTAAAGAATATTTATTCCTTTGCAAGGAAAGGTCAGCAGTCATACAGTCATACAAAGTGCCAGCAGAGTGTGACGGTGAAGGGAAGGCATCCTTCCTCCTTTAGCTGACTCCCTCTGTCATCAGAGTGACTAAATGAACAACATGTCCCATAAAAAACAACAACATTTTGAGCAAAAAGCTGAGAAAAACCTGTTTTTGTCAAATATTACCTCTGGATCGGATTCAGAACGATGATCAAAACACAGATGGAGAATAAATCGAGTCCATCAACATTCACAAAACTCCACAGTCCTAAAGCTCGTCCTGGGTCGACATTTCATTCAGTAACATTAGGCAGTTTTGATTTATTTACTGTTTAATGTTGATGATTGCATTATTTACATATGCTATCACTTGTTTCTGCTTTATCTTCACTTGTCTTTTTATCAGGAGATTAATTCCTCTTTCAGAAGATGTGTCATAGCGCCCCCTAGTGTATAAATTATAATTTGTAAATGAAATAAAATAAATTGTTCTGTTTATTTATGTTTGTCATGTGATTTGTAAATGAAAAAAATAAAATTGTTCTATACATTTATACTTATAGTACTTTTTACAACTATTTACAAGAGTTAGTATTTCAGTTTCACTATTATAGTAGATATGCTGCTGCCGAACAATGTTGAGTGACTATAGGACGGGTAATGCATACATGCTTGATAACACCTCGGTTATGTATGTAACCCTTCTTCCCTTTCAGTCGGTCGCGTTCGACGTCATGTTGATATATCAACGAATTGGGATCTCAATTTGTCGGCTCAAGCCTTCGTTTTAAGCTCTAAAATTATGTTTTGGAATTAGCAACAGCGCGTTTTAAGGACAAAAACCTGACAAATGTCTTGAAATAGCCTACATCATCTGAACAGTGTTTTGAGGCGTGGTAACTGTAGTATAAGCGGAATAATTCACTCAGGGGTGTTGTATTATTGAAAAGTAATGTAAAAATAATTATTGAAAAATAATGTAAAGATAATTAGGGACTTTTTTCCCCCTATTAATTTAATGGTATTCGTCAATTATTCCTTTCTTATTCCCACAATTCTTTTGAACTCTGTCTCGTCTTCTGTCCAAACACACCATTGTTACCGGCCTCAGACTATAGGGGATATGTGGGCTCGCAGCAAAGGACACACAGGCAGTGAAGCACTGTGTACCTGTGAAACAAGAAAAGAGACCCTTTTGTCTTTTGGCACATCAGTTTACTTCTGAGATCACACCCGGGAGAAAGCTACCCTTACGAAGAAGAAGTTTATTCAAGTGTGCTATTAGTATACTTTGTTTAAACTAAAAATAAGAAAGTATACTTTCAGTCTACTTTTTATGTACTTCTCAGAAATATACTTCAAATTGCACTTTAGTACACTTGACTTATACTGACAGAAAAGTCTAAGTATATTTGGCCTATACTTGTACTCAGTCTTTTGATCGAGATTTAATTAAAAGTTTAATTATTCAAAGTATACTTGGCTTGTAGTTGTGTTAACTCTTTTGATTGAGTAGCCTATTAAAGATACTTTTTTTACATAGTTTTTCACATACAGTCTTATGAAACTTACATTGTTTGAAAATATTGATAAAAATATTGATATAAAACAGATATGTTTCTAATTCTGTGTATCTGAATTTTTGTTTAGGCTAGTCCACTGGTAGTGTATAGGAATTTACTTTAATTCTACTTTACTCTTTCCCCACAATTGACTGAATTTTCCAGCTATCCATGTTTTCACTGGTATACGGTAGGGGGCGCTATGACACATCTTCGACTACAGAATCTCCTGATCAAAACACAGGAGAAGAAGAAGCTGAAACAAGTGATAGAAGATTGCTCACTCAAATGTAAAATAATGTGATCATCAAACATTAAACAGCTTGTAAATCAAAACTGCTTAATGTTTCCAAATGAAATGAAGCGTAACCCATGAAGTAAAAACGACTGTGAAGCTTTGGGGGTTTTGGACTCGATCTACTCCATCTGTGTTTTGATCACGTTTCTGAATCTGATCAAGGCGTAGTCTTTGACAAAAATTAAATTTTCTCATCTTTTTTGTTTAAAATGATGCCTTTATTTATGAAACTTACCGACATTCAAGTGTTGATAAAAAAGGATGCATGAATCTAATAAAATGTTTTTAAAATTAAAGTAAAGTTAAAGGTATTTTTCAAGTATAAAAAAATAACATTTGAACATAGTAGTATAGGCCTGCAAGTGCTAAAATTATATATAAATAGTAAACTATAAGTATAATGTTAAGTTCACTTAAAGAAAACTTGTATAAAACTACTAAACTAGTAGTTTACTGAGAGTTCATTAAAAGAAAACTACTAGTATACCCATAAGTTCACTTGCAGTACAAATGAGAAACGTAATTATGAACTAGTTGTGCATTTAAAGTTTACTACTGTTACACTTATAGTACACTTAAACATATACCAAAAGTGGGCCAATTTAGTTCATTACCAGTTAGCCAGTTTAGTTTAGTACTGCGGAATAGCAGTATTAAAATAGTACACTACAAGTTTACTACTAGTACATATTGACATTAGTATACTTACTACATAATGTATACTTTACAAATATACTTGAACATTACTCAAGTATACTTCATAAAATGAACTTGAAGTATACTTCTTTTTCATAAGGGTAGTCTCTACAGTGTGCTTCACAGGAGTGCTCATGCAGAAGGTGTGTTTTCCATGTAAATCAGAGTTTTTGTCCCAACCGGCCGCAACGGCGACACACAATGATTCTATTTTAGAAACGGTTTCTATCTCTGCGACGTCACGGCTAGAACAACAACATAAAGTTTGATCATCTCAGGTACTGTTTATGTGCTTAATTTAATGTTAAAAGCATCTGTGTGAGATTGAATATCATTTTGCATGTATTTTATAGCCGTACTTATCGATTTCGTTGTGAGTGCAGCGAGCTTGCCGAGAGAGCCCGCTGCCCGCCCACACGCTCTTCTGATTGGCTATGATTTTTATTGAGGGTAATGGAAACATTAGCCTGGGGCACGTTGAAGTTCAAAACGGTGCGCAACGTTTTGCTACAGTTGAACGTCATGTTTCCTGGAAACGGCGTGCACCGGTGTGTAAAGGGGTTTGAGATACGTTTTCTCTTGTTTGGTGGGTGTGTCAGAACTGCAGTCCAATCAGCAGCAACATGTATATAAAGCACGCAGTATTAAAGTGAACTCGCACAATGGGTTCAAGGCATAGACTGTAAAAAAATATGGACGTAGTGTCCGTGATGTCACCCGTAGGTTTCTGAAGAGCATTTTTGAAGCCTAAAGTGGGCGGAGCTGGCTGTCGCCATCTTGGCCTTGCGTCACTCCCGGATAACAGAAAAATGGGCAAAGAGGCGGGGCGTGAGTGGAGCTGAGGAGCCTGGCTATCTGAAATCACGCCCACCTTGCTCGACGTGATCGAGTTAGCTCAGGCTGGGGAGGTAATGCTATAACGTTATGCTACTGACAGTACCAAGTCTGCGACTGCACAGGGCCTCGCTCTAAAGTGACAGTTGATGATGTAAAGCCAATTAAAAGTTCCTATTTTTGCCCTTCGAAATATTATAATAGTTAAAAGACATGGCTACAAGTGAGACTGTGTATCGTGATTCTGTACTATTCTGCTATTTGAAAATGTATTATGCAGTAACTTAATATTACTCTGAGAGTGTGTGTGTGACAGTGATTTATGTGCATACATGTCAGTCACTCTTTTTTTATAGTCTATGGTCCGTCAGCGTGGCATCTGGTCAAGTTCGTAGAGAGCTTATTCAGTCCATTTTAAATTCTGATTTTGGCCGCCTCTCAAATGGGTTAAACCATAGATATATTGCCTATGAAGTTCAAGTAAATGCGCTAGAAAATCCACGCTCATTCAAGGATGTGCATTTATTGCATGGACGGAGAAAGCGCCGACGCCTGCAGGATTTCATCTGACGGTACATAAGCATATTATAATCTATCTGTTCCATGAGAGCAGAACGAACGAGCCTTTATTGACGTTTTTAAATCTGAAAACTCCAAAAAGCAACGAAATTGTCAGACATCCATTAGTGCATGTTCACAGAGGAAAACAACTGAAATACAGCGCTGGTTGTTCTCTCGATGTTGTTCTCTTGTCTCTCTCGAATGATACTCGACGACAACGACGGAATCCTAAGCCGTGGGCGAAGTAATGGGTGTATTAAATTGTATGAATAATCCCGAAAAAAAGCACAAAACACGGCAGAAATGGCAAGTTCAGCAGCTAACATTTACTGAGGTGAAGTGACGGCTAGTAACAGCAGACAAACGTCTAGCATTGACATCAGCGGCAATCCACCTGTCACTCAAATGGCCACACCCTTGCAGAACTTTAAATATTAATCAACTAAACGGAAGAGCTATAAAAAAATTCACCCCCCTCACAGTTGTTTTGAAGGGCAAAATTAACTGTATAGACCAAAGCCACATACAGACACCAGGCTGTAAACATGTTTTTTTCTGCTGTAAAGTTGGTAATTTTAACATGGGGGAGATACAGATTTGACTCACTTTTGACACCAGCCTCAAGCGGCCAGTCAATGAATTGCAGTTTAACTCACTTCCGTGTTGGTTTCAAGAGAGAGACGGGGAGGTTGCCGCTTGGTTCAAGGAAAGTAATTTACAAGTGTGTTCAATGCAGCTCGGTATACGCAACAACTGAGGATATTAGAAGACATGTTTGTCGTAAGTTTTATTGTAAAAATATAGGATATCAACATAATGATGTAGTTGTTTATATTTTTAGCTTCATTACAAGTGTATGGCATTTGGTATAGAAATAAACAATGGTAATTAAGTGCTTTTCCTAAAAATGAGAAAGAAAATACAGGGTATTAAAACAGTATGAACTACAAATAAAGGTGTGTTTTAGTCTGAATTAGGTAAGATGTGTGCTTCCATTTCAGTTTCAGCAATCCCTTCACTTGATTGGGATGTTCTCTTTTGTTCTGGGCGGCAAGTGCAGTAACTGTAACATCGGGCATATTTTGTAGTATTAAACACATATTTATACCGACTTCATCAGGCTCCGAAAATTCTTCACAAAGAATGGCCTTCTCAGCTGCCATAGTTGCAACTCTTGCGTCATCAGAACAGTGTGTTCAACGCATCACCGTTTCTGTTTAAAAAACGTTGTGCAACGTTTTGTCGGGGCTGAACGCAGCCCTGGTAATACCAAACTCTGCTACTTCGCTTTGCTTCGTAGACAGAGTCTGGCAAGGCATAATTGAAAAGCGCTTTCTTTCTCGTGGGGGGGGGGGGGGGCGCTTGTCTGAAGTTTAAAATCATTGGTTACCCTAAGCCAATCACATGACGTTTGGTTATGGCGTGTGTTATGCGCATGCTCAGCCGCATCTAACTTCCACTGTAAACACATGTATGATGCGAAAACAAAACCATCGAGCGAAATACCGGAGTGAACATGGCTGTGAACGACTTTTGCAGATTATGTGAAGTAAATCTACGCATCCACGGTACAATCAGCATCTACGTCACGGCTCTCAGCCCGCCCTCTGTTCGTTGATTGGCCGGCTGTTTTGAGGCCGGAGGAAAATGGGGAAAACGGTCGCTATCTCAGACTCTGTACAGAAGCAAAATGAAATTGAGCGAAGTCTGACGTAATCAGACTATGGAAACGTAGCAACTGAGGGCATTTCTTCTCATCAATAGAATTCAATGAGTAGTCTTTGCATACATGTGGTCACGTGGCCTAATAAAAGTTCCCTTTCAGTGTTTTTTTTTCTTTTCTTTTCTTTTCTTCTTGTTCTGTTGAATAGCTTCAAAATCAGATCTGAATGATTTCAGTCCTCAAAGGCTCTTTCAGTCAAAACCTCACTGAACCAAGAAACGTCTCTTTCGATCACAATAATCATGGGTAAGAGCTTATCAGAATTTGAACTGCTTCATTACATTCGCAGTAAAACATTCACAGCATTATGTGCATAAACATTATATTAAACACTTAGCAAACTTTTGTTAGAATTTTATGGAGGAAAATTATATTGTGTAATATTGTTATTGTTCTATCGCCCAACCCTAGAAAAGCACTTTGTGAAGGGATTCAGGTATTCACTTTTGTTTGAAACAATTCAACAAATGGAATCCCCTTCCTTAAGTGTCCTGCAAGGGCGCAAAAACACAGTTTAGAATTTGCCCTTACAAGTCTCCTATGTGAGCATTAATTGTGTTGCACATGCTGCTGCCCATTAAGTGTTCCGAATTAAGTGAAACAGCTCAGTAGGATTTGGATCAGAGCCTTGCCTGTGCAAAAGGTCTGACAGCTGCCCTGAAGCTTAGTAAGCAGAGGTGAAATGTTTCATGCCCTCATGATAACAATTATATTTTAATTTAGAGACTGATTATGAATTAACACATGATAATGACACTGTCACACCACTTGTTTACCCCAAAATGTAAATGCTATAATGAAGAAGAAGTGACACATTTGAATCTCCAGAGAAGCCATGTTCAAAAGTTGGTAAGTTCTGTTCTTATTTCTGTCACTGTACAAATCAGAAGTGATTTGTGCGGGTCTCGAACCCGGGTCTCCGGTATGAGAGTCAAGCGCTCTAACAAGGAGGCTAAAGACTGCAGCCTCTAGCATATATATATCAGCTGGGATCGTGCAGAGCCCTTTGAAGCAACAATTTGGTTACTGTTGAAGTCCATTGTGTGGAGAAAAATCCTGAAATGTTTTCCTCGAAAATCTTTTAATTTCTTTTCCACTGAAGAAAGAAAGACATGAACATCTTGGAAGGCATTGGGGTGAGTAAATGATCAGGAAATTTTCATTTTGATCCTTTAAGATCATAAAAATGACTTCAAGATGGGATATGAAAAGCTGCTTGTGCATTTACATTTATGCATTTGGCAGATGCTTTTATCCAAAGCAACATACATTGCATTCAAGGTAATACATTTTATCAGTTCATGCATTTGCTGGGAATCAAACCCATGACCTTTGTGTTGCTAGCGCCTTGCTTTACTGTTTGAGCTACAGAAAAGCAGTTGTTGTGACAGTTTAGAGATTCTAGGTTTTAAAAATCCAGAAGAAAAAACAAATGTATACATTTTGTTGTAGTTCAGCAATATGTAAACAGTTCACTTTAGAACAGCAACGTAGAGACGAGGTGAGTAGAATGAATTAACTTCTTTATTTTACACTTCTTCACAAACTCATATCAACCATGACTACTCTACTTTTCCTTCCTCTCTTCTTTTCTCTTTTTCTTCTCCGCACTTGAACTCACTAGTGCCCTCTAGTGCAATTACATAGAACACAACATTCCCCCCTTACATAAAGTCAGTAGGTGACTTAGGGTGTACTCACACTAGCCAGTTTGAACCGTGCCCGAGTGCATTTGACCACCAAAGCGCGGTTCGTTTGACTAGTGTGAGTGCTCCGAACCGTGCCCGGGCGCGGCTCGATTAACTGGCCCTGGCCCGCTTGGAAGAGGTGGGCCAGAGCACGGTTCAGTTGGACTCGGGCACGGTTCACATGCAGTGTGAGCGCTAACCGTGCTGGAGCACGGAACAGGATGCGTGACTTCACGGTTTTGCGATGCTCCAAAACCAACATGGCGGGGAAAGGGTCGCTTTGGTCTACGGCAGAGGTGCAAGGCTGTGAGAGGGCTGTGGACCACCATGGACCAAACGACTCAAAGTTATCCACAAAGTAAACAGAGCGATGGACTCCATTGTGTTCAGTGAGAGCGCCGCTCTTCCTGTTTATCCTGAAACCGTCGCACCATAATGACGTAAGCGTGCTCCGGCACGAATGCTGAAACCCTATGTGAGTGCAGGCCAGAGGGGGAGTGGGGAGAGGGGACAATCGTACTCGGGCCCGGTTCATGGCAACCGTGCCTAGTGTGAGTACACCCTTATTCAGTATTTAACCCATAAGGCCGTATGTTTTAAGACATCAGCAATACTATAGTAACACTTCTTAACATTCTGCAGCACTGTAAGTCATTATTTAACCCTCTGGGGACCAAAAACGCGCCCGCGCGTTTTGCTCGTTTTTTTTTTTTAGCAATGAAAATAAACACTAAATGCTCTGTTAATTTTGATCTTTCATTTTCGTGTAATACATCAATCGATCCTGTTCAGTTTCTATTTTTTTTCTGTATACTCACAATAAAAATAAAGTGTTTTGCTTTTTGACAAATAAAGAAAAATTAACATGATGCGATTTCTGCCTTCTCACTGTCAGTAAACTCCCATTTGAAACGCGTTCGAAAATGATCTATAACTCCGCGAAAATTCAGTCAAACAGGCAAACAGACCCACGGGCATAAAGCTTGAGATCGCATCTGTTAAATGAAGTAACTTATATAAAAAACAAATATTCTCATCTTCTGTAATCTGTATAAAAAGAGAGCGACTCCAGTCGACCTCATTACGAGCTAATTCACAGTAATGTGACCACTCCCCGGAGAGCGCGTGCTATTCAAACGCAAATTCTGAGAACTATTGAAGATCTGTGAAACGCCCACATCAGCTGTAAACAAAGCGCGTCGCGATCGAGTGAGGCATAATATAGCCTACCTTATGGAGAAAAGATTCCTCAGAACAGTGCTGATATGAGGAACAATATATCCTGATATGAGGAGCAGATCCCGCTGAGGAGTGAGGTAGGCTGTTTTCTTTTCTCAAGTGTGGAATAACGTTATGGAATAACGTTAGTGTAGGCCTATGCAAACCGCAAAAAGATGAATCGCATTTCTATAATATGACTCGCCTTTCTGTGAGATGAATGAAGGGTACATATTTGTAAAGACTGTTTAGCCTAAATATAAATCGCGCGTCTGTGTGTGAAAGAATAAACTGTTTTGCTATAGCCTACTGAGATGAGTAAAAATCGACTGGAATATGTTGAAATAAAATGTATTTGTATAAGCAACGTATTAAACTGCAAATTAGCATTTATATGCCCTAATATTTCATAAAAACAACGTTACAGTCAGTCACTTGTTGACTAGATTTGGGTACAGTTTTTAGGCTACTGTAAAATATACTGCCACATAAAATAAGCTTTTGTTTAGCAATTTCTGCTCATATCTAACGTTTTATATATATATATATATATATATATATATATATATATATATATATATATATATATATATATATATATTTGTCAAAAATAAAGTCATAGACTAAGATGTTAGATGTTCCAATGTTGGCTATATTCAAACTAATGAATACATATGATAAAATGTAGGCCTATAATCTTTTTTCTTTTTCTTTTTTACAAAGAAAGAGTACACTTGAAATATTGTTGAAATTGTAATTATTGTTGTAATTGTAACATTTTTAATAAAATAGCAAAACATATTTACAAGAGAGATGTAAGCAAAATCTTAAATGGTCAATATAAGTCTTCTTCTAAATACATCATTTGTCCTTGCATTGTGGCTCAGTCAGTGTCACACCTGAAAGAATGGCTCATTAGGCAGAGTCATTATGCAGAGTGGGTGGGACAAGGTGTAAACTGCTCCTCCCCCTCGCATATTGGCTTTCCAAGCAAAACCTGTTTTACACCATTTAAATCAATGTATTTTTTTTTGTGAACGATAAAGCAAGACTATTTTCATATAATTTTGAAGCTAGAACTCAAAGGGACCACATCCATTAGTCAAAAGTCTTGTGGACACATATTTAATATGTGTTTTGTGGTCTTAATTCAGCAACTTTCATTTTTATTTTTTCCAATAACCACGCATAAACATTATTCTCTTAAAAATACAAACATCTACATACAAGTTGCTCGCATATTATGGTAGCCCTGTTTGTGCTATATAGAGTGAATTTACACCTTTGCCATTAACATGTTTATAAATAACTGAAAAAAGCACAAATGTCAAGGCATGTCAGAACATCTCAAGGGCCCCAAAAACACCTTGGTCCCCAGAGGGTTAAACCTCTTGATTAACCTAAGCAGTATTATTTAGAAATACCATTCTAAATACCAATCAAGTACCTTAACACCAAAGAACAAGTACATGTGGTTTCAACTTTTTTTTTTTTTTTTTTTTTTTTTCACAATCAAGTTGTCTTTTGACTTCACTACTTTATGAAGTCTTTCATCCACACTGGTGGTTTAACAACTCTTTCACTCCTCCTGAGAGTGACTGGGTGATTTTGAGCAGGCAGATTGGATCCCTGAACAGTTTTTTCAGTTTGATCTGGGAATTTTGTCAGTCTCAGTCCATTCCATTTCTTTCCATCGCTAAGCATGAATGAACTTGGTCCGATCTTTTCACGAATCGACAAAGGTAAGATATACTTAGGACTTCCTTTAGGAACATGACCTGGCTTTCTGACTCTTACTTGTTCCCCGACCTTGAAAGAAACAGGTTTGGCTCTCCTCTTACTGTCTGTGTATTTCTTACTTTTCTCCTGTCTTTCTTTGACAGCCTCTTGTACATCAGCACATTTGTCACTTTTCTCTCTCACAGGAAAAATGTCTACCTTCGTTCTCATTTTCCGGTTATGCAAAAGTTCAGATGGGGATTCACCGGTAGTAGCATGAGGAGTAGCACGGTAACTCTGAAGAAACTCAACTACTGACGGTCTCCAAGCTTTTCTCATTTGTTCCGCCGATAAGATACACTCTTTCAGTACTCTGTTCCAACGTTCAACTGCACCATTTCCTTGCGGGTGATACACACTTGTACGCAGGTGTTTGATACCACGTTCAGAAAGGAAATCCGAAAAAACTGAAGAAAGAAACTGAGGTCCATTGTCTGTAACCACAAACAAAGGGTTTCCTTCTCGTGCAAACACAGAGTGTAAGAAAGACGTAACAACCTCAGTAGTGAGATGTGAAGAAAAAGCAACTTCTGGCCACTTGCTGTAATAGTCCACCAAAGAAATTGCGAAACGACAACCTGATACAGCATGTTCGAAAGGTCCGACGATATCAAGACCCAGTTTTTGCCAAGGTCCATCCGGCAAATCTACAGGCTGTAATGGAGCAGGAGCTGTCTTTGCAGATTTATCGTTCAGTTGACAAGTAAGACAGGTTGAAATTACTGAGTGAACTAACGCATCCATTTTTGGCCACCAGTAAAGTTCACGTAGCCTTTGTTTAGTTCTGACCAAACCTTGGTGTGTTTCGTGAGCCAGCTTAACCAGGGTTGAACGAAGAGAAACAGGAACAACGACACGATGTTCACCTCGCATGATCAATCCGTTGTATACAGACAGTTCATCCCGAATGAAGAAAAATGATGATAGATCTGGGTCTACATCCTTCTTGTTGTGTGGCCATCCATTCAGTATTTGCGTTCTAAGTAAACTCAGCTCAGAACAAGATTCGGAAGCCTTTGTGAAATCCTCCATGGATACTGAATGTAACCCTGCAAGGACTGCGGCAACCATTTCTGGTTCCTCAATGTGCTCAGTCGTCACCGGTAAGGGTATTCTTGACAAGCAATCTGCGGCCTGGTTTTGAGCACCAGGGCGATATTCAATGTCATACGAAAAACACAGTAACCGAGCTGACCACCTGGCTACTCTCATTCCAGCACGTCCAATTCCTTTTGTAGCCAGCAAAGTAGTTAATGCTTTGTGGTCAGTACGTAACGTAAAGTGATGACCCCATAAGTACGGGCGCCATTTCTCTACAGCGAACATGCAAGCTAAAGCCTCTTTTTCCACTGTAGAGTATTTTCTCTCGGCCGCGCTAAGCGTACGTGAAGCAAAAGCGACAGTGTGTTCTACACCATCTGCATGGAGTTGTGTCAGAACTCCCCCAAGACCATAGTCCGAAGCATCAGTTGATACGATCGTAGGAAGAGAAGGGTCAAAAAGTGCAAGCACTGGGCTCTCCACCAGTATAGCTTTCAGTTTGTTAAAGCATCGGTCTGCTTCTGCAGTCCATTCAAACAAAGTTTCAGGAGCATTTCTCAAAAGAGCACGTAATGGTTCCACCTCCGTGGCAAAGTTTGGGAAGAATTTACTGTACCACGAGATCAATCCAAGGAACGAACGAAGAGAAGATAAGTCGTGTGGAGTAGGAGCATCGACTATAGCTTCGATGTGAGCAGTATCTGGTAAGATTCCTTCTTTTGAGATCACATGACCCAGGAATTTGAGAGAGGTCTTGTTGAATGTGCATTTCTGCATGTTCAGTGTCAACCCAGCATCTGCCAATTTCTGAATGACAGTGTGAAGGGTTTTGTCATGTTCAATCTGTGAAGCGGCGTAAACTATTATATCGTCCAAATAGTTTCTTACACCTGGAACACCATTTAGAACCGTCTCCATCATTTTCTGGAAAGCTGAATGAGCAGAAGCTAGTCCGTAAGGAACAAGACGAAATCTGAAAAGACCATCATGCGTGATGAAGGCAGTTAAGTCATGGCTGTCAGCATGTAAGGGTAGTTGATGGTAAGCGCATGTTAAATCAATAGTCGAAAATATAGCTGCACCCCTCAACTCACTCAATAGTTCCTCCATATGGGGTAATGGGTGTTTGTCAACTAGTAGTGCTTTGTTCGGTTCACGAAGATCAACACAAAGTCGAATTTTTCCTCCTTTTTTTGCATTGACTACTATTGGCGAAACCCAGGGAGAAGCATCAATTCGCTCGATAATACCTTGATTCAGCAGAGATTGTAGTTCCTCTGAGACTGCATTACGTACAGAAAAGGGAAGTCGACAGAGTTTTTGTTGAACTGGTACCGCATCATCACGAGCTTTGGCCTTATGCATGAAGCCTTTCACACACCCCACGGGCTCAGTATTTGCAACACTGTGGACTGAAGCAGAATTAGTAGAAACAGTAACAGTACAGTCATGGTTGATTGTACATTTCAGTGCTTTAAGCACATCCATGCCTAATAAGGCAGATCCGTTTTTCACAACGTATAGTGGAACGGTAGCAGACACTCCATGCAATGACACATTAGCTGTAAGACATCCTAGAACTGGAATGTGTCCTCTCATGTACGTGACCAATTGGACACTTGGCGCAGACAGTGGAGATGTACTGAAATAATGCCTGTACACAGTCTCTGGCAAAATCGAAACTACAGAGCCTGTATCCACAACAAACTCGGTCTCCATAGACTGCCCTGTGTCAGTAGAAATCTGCACACAACACTTAATCCTGTCATCAAATTTTTCACAGTTCATACTGCATATTTGTACTTCGGGCAGAACTGCGCGAACGGATGATGTCGAACGGCATACTTTCGCAAAATGTCCTGTTTTGCCACATGAATTGCATTTAGCTTTAGATGCTGGACAATCAGATGAGTTGGCCAAGTGCTTATTAGAGCCGCATCTGTAGCAAGCACGCTGTGACGCCGTGTGTTTACTCGGTTTAATTTTAGGTCTATCTTGTGAAGTCGCTTGGTAATGAGAAGTCTTTGAACTCACCGCCTGTACCGGAGCAGTATCTCTAAGTAGATTCACGTTGTGCAACGCATGTTCAATCTGGCACGTAACAGTAACAGCAGCCTCCAACGAAGCGGGCTGATCCAGTAGAAGTTTCTCGCGCACCGTTGTAGCGTACGCTTTCTCGATGAGCTGATCCCGAATCATTTCATCCTCTACTGTACCATAAGCACAATCAACTGCCAATTCTCGTAAGGCTGAAGTGTATTGCGCAATCTTTTCATCCGCGCATTGAGCTCTCTGTCTGAACTGGTGACGTGCAACAACCATGTTGACTTTCGGAATGAAATGCGCTTCCAACGCGGACATTGCGTCATCATAAGTCGTACCCGTATTCGGCAAAGTGTAGAAAATACGTTGTCCTTATGTCCCCAAGCAATGTAAAAGAACTGCGCGTCGTTGAGCCGCCGTCCAGGAGTCTCCTGATGCGTTAATAGCCAGCATGTAGTTCTCGAAGATTTTTTTCCACGTGCAGAAGGGTATCGGTGGATGAGAAGCACATGGCAGAAACGGAGCAGGTGTGGGAAGACTCGCCATCGTCGCCAATTGTTGTATTTTAGTTCAGCAATATGTAAACAGTTCACTTTAGAACAGCAACTTAGAGACAAGGTGAGTAGAATGAATTAACTTCTTTATTTTACACTACTTCACAAACTCATATCAACCATGACTACTCTACTTTTCCTTCCTCTCTTCTTTTCTCTTTTTCTTCTCCGCACTTGAACTCACTAGTGCCCTCTAGTGCAATTACACAGAACACAACACATTTTACAGCATTTTAACTGAATAAGCAAGAAAATCCAAAAGAAGACATGATGTTTTTCTTTTCTCTAAAATAGACCTCTTTCATTACATATCACTGAAGGAGGTAAATTAAAAATTCTTTTCACAGATAAACTTATACAGATAATTACACGAAACATCAAACCAATTGTTGAAATAGTTGGACGAATTTTTCCCAACAGCACAGTTCTCTCCATTGGGATCGTCTACTCTCCAGTTATCAGGTTCACTTTTCTCTGAGTCCCTCGGGTACCAAAACCTTCAAGAGCAGAAACAGATGGTCAGTGTTAAAACCATATTATTCCTTTCGAGAATATATATATATATATATATATATATATATATATATATAAAAAAAAAATAGTTCATGTAAAACAGGGGTTTTCAAACTTTTTGGGGCCATGGACCCTTTATAGGGTAGAACATGTTCCAAGGATCCCCTCAGTTAATGTGGGTGGTTGAGAGTAGTGTTGAGTATGTTATTCTAAAAAGTAATTACTAGTTACTAATTACATCTTCAACAGTATAATTAGATTACTGTACTAATTACTCTCTCTAAAATGTATTGAATTACTT
This sequence comes from Squalius cephalus, assembly GCF_949319135.1. Taxonomy (NCBI): domain Eukaryota; kingdom Metazoa; phylum Chordata; class Actinopteri; order Cypriniformes; family Leuciscidae; genus Squalius; species Squalius cephalus. The sequence goes on along the minus strand of NC_137129.1, from coordinate 39,064,343 downwards.
ATTACTAATTACTTTCTAAATCCCATATCAACCTCGACCAGTTAAAGGAGAACTTGGTAACTTTTTTAACTTAATACAACTGTCTAGAAATCATTTGGATGGTTGAACAACCTGTTCTGGTGATATTGGTGACTTTCCCCGCTCCCCCCAGCGTTCCCAGGCGGAAAACCAACCTTGCAACTTGGGGACTACCGTCCCGGCAAAATAGTAATTGGAAGTCTCGTGAGAAGCGAGAGCGAGAACGAGAACGAGCGCGAAACACGAATCGCTTTACGGCAATTCAACATAAACACACACGCATGTATGATGTATTACCAGATTACCCACCTCGATAGACATAGCTCCACACGATACAGTTGGCTTTCTCCGATCAAAACAAACGCACATGAGCAGCGGTAGAGAGGGGGAGGAGGCCGCCGCAAGTGAGTTTTTTACGACCGTGTTGTGACATATACGCCCCCCCAAAGCTGGAGGGGGAGCTCGTGGGGAAAACATGCGACAACAAAAGGGAAAATCAGTGAAGAAGTGACTAGAGTTCGCTAGAGTTGCCGAGTTCTCCTTTAAACAATGCAAGGATAGACACAAAACTGCTCTTTCTTTCAAATAAATACTATAAAATTGCATGAATTACGCTTAAATTGACAAAACAATTTAAAGGGAGAAAGTTACTGTCACAATGTCAGTTTGTTCTGATTTCTGTTCTGTGTTTAGTTTATCTGTTAATTAGTTCAGTTCTGTCTTCCTCAGCCCCTGCCTGTTTAGTGTTTGATTGATCATTAGTTTAGTTCAGGTGTGTCTTGTTAATTTACTAATCAGTTCTGTCTATTTAAACCAGGGTTCACCAATCTCGGTCCTGGAGGGCCGCTGTCCTGCAGAGTTTAGCTCCAACCAGCTCCAACACACCTGTTTGAAAGTTTCTAGTATGCCAGTGAGACCTTGATTAGCTGGTTCAGGTGTGTTTAATTGGGGTTGGAGCTAAACTCTTCAGGACAGCGGCCCTCCAGGACTCCAGATTGGTGAACCCTGATTTAAACCCTGTGTTCTGTCTTGTTCTTTGTCTGTTCTGTTTTTTGTACGATTTCGCTTAATAAAAAAAAACTGCTGCACTTAGATCCTGCTTCCTCCGTTGCTGCAACCAATCGTAACAGTTACATAAAAAAAACACTTTTTTAACATCAGACAATGCATTTTGATGTTAATCCCACTATTGTTTTATACAGAACTGTTCTAGTTTATACTAGTGGTTCTCAACTCCAGTCCTCGGGACCCACTGCTCTGCACATTTTGTATGTCTCCCTTATTTAACACACCTGAATCAGATCATCAGCTAGTTAGAAGACTCCATGAACTGAGTGTGTCAGATTAGAGAGACATACAAAATGCGCATAGCAGTGGGTCCCAAGGACAGGAGTTGAGAACCACTGGTTTATACCAGTCCGATCTCGTGGCATTTCATACGTATTTTACAAGGTGGCTAATACGTATGAATTTGTACGAGTGAGGTTGTATGATTTAGCCACCTCATAAAATGCAGATGAATTGCTGTGAGATCGGATTGGTCTATACACAGTATTTGGCTTAATTACATCACACACACAAAGCCTACATATTGTTCAACAAACTATTTAACTTGAGCCAAATAAGTTTTTCTATGTTTGGATGACCTCATTTTAGTTTGAGGATGGATGAATGGCCTGTGATATACAGCTAGAAATGCTAGAACTGATATGTTGTTTGTGTGAGGCGCTGGCGTGATCATTTGTATTGGTAACACTTTATAATAACCGCACGCTATTAATCATTAGTTAAGCATTAGTAAACAGTTAATTCATCATTTATAAAGCATTAATAGACATTAATAAGCAGTTTATAAATACGGCTATAAATGCTTTATTCTTGATTTATAAGCATATCTAATGTGTTTAATAATTGTATTTTCATAGTGTATTAATGACCAAATTATCATTTTTAAATGAAATATTGCATTATTTACAAACCAGTTTTTTAGGTGTTGTCATTGTAAATTAAATAAAGTAAATTCAGGTAGTTATAAAGCATTTGTGAGCTCATCTAAAGTTTGGACTATGTATGCCTTGTAAAGCATTTATAAAGGAGATTTAAAGGTTCACTGATCTTCTAAACAGAAAAAGTAAACAAACAACACAGTGATAAAGAATATAGAAATATTGGTAACACTTTAAAATAATGGTTCATTAGTTAACATTCGTTAACTACCTTAGTTAACATGAACTAAGAATGAACAATACTTATTCAGCATTTATTAATCTTAGTTAACATTAATTTCAACATTTACTAATACGTTATTAAAATCAAAGGTTGTATGTGTTAGCATTAGTTAATGCACTGTGAAATAACATGAACAAACAATGAACAGCTGTATTTCTATTAACTAACATTAACAAAGATTAATAAATACTGCTACAAATGTATTGCTCATTGTTAGTTCATGTTAGTTAATATGTTATCTAATGTTAACTAATGTACCATTATTTTAAAGTGTTACCGAAATATTTAACAGCCTTTAAATCTCCTTTGTAAATGCTTTACAAGGCATAGTCCTCACTTTAGATGAGCTCACAAAAAATATTTAACTGACCACTACTAAATGCTTTATAACTACCTGAATTAACCATGAATTACAGTAGAAATACAAGTTAATAAAGCATTTATTAATACACTAAATAACTATTACTATATGTCTGAATAATAATATCTATTTTAAACAGTTTATTAACCATTTACTTACACTTTCTAAGTGATCTTATGAACCACTGACAACTCCTAAACAACTGCTTTGTAAATAATGTAATACTTAATTTAGAAATGATAAATTGATCATTAATAAAGTATGAAAATACAATTATTAAACACATTATAGATACGTTTATAAATCAAGAATAAAGCATTTATAGCTGTATTTATAAACTGCTTATTAACGTCTTTTAATGATTTATAAATGACGAATTAACTGTTTACTAATGCTTAACTAATGATTAATAGCGTGCGGTTATTATAAAGTGTTACCTTGTGGGGTAGGCCTACACTTTATGATAACGTTCAGTTGTAAATCATTAATAAGTGGTTAGTTAATGATGAACTAATCATTTACAAAACATTCATAAATGATTAGCAAGTGATATACTAACATTTTATGTATGTTTTGTAAATTTCATTACAAGTAATTTACAAGTGATTAGTAAATGATTAACTAATAATTTATGAAACATGACTATGCGTTCATAAATGATTAATAAGTGATATGTTAATTATTTTATGTATGTTTTGTAGATTCAGTTATAAGTCATTTACAATTGATTAGTTAAAGATTAACTAATCATTTACAAAAGACTATGCGTTTCATAAATGTTTAATAAATGATGTTACATTTTTTGTTTTGCTCACATCAGGTGCACAGTGGTTAAAGACTCCATGTGTTTCAGAGAAGACAGCTGTCTATACCCTCACCAGTCAGCACTTACACTGCAGTACACACTACACTACACACTACACTACAGAAGACAGCTGTCTGCACCCTCACCAGTCAGCACTTACACTGCAGTACACACTACACTACACACTACACTACAGAAGACAGCTGTCTATACCCTCACCAGTCAGCACTTACGCTGCAGTACACACTACACTACACACTACACTACAGAAGACAGCTGTCTATACCCTCACCAGTCAGCACTTACACTGCAGTACACACTACACTACACACTACACTACAGAAGACAGCTGTCTGCACCCTCACCAGTCAGCACTTACACTGCAGTACACACTACACTACACACTACACTACAGAAGACAGCTGTCTATACCCTCACCAGTCAGCACTTACGCTGCAGTACACACTACACTACACACTACACTACAGAAGACAGCTGTCTATACCCTCACCAGTCAGCACTTACACTGCAGTACACACTACACTACACACTACACTACAGAAGACAGCTGTCTATACCCTCACCAGTCAGCACTTACGCTGCAGTACACACTACACTACACACTACACTACAGAAGACAGCTGTCTGCACCCTCACCAGTCAGCACTTACACTGCAGTACACACTACAGTGTTCAACACCTGTTATAGATGTGTAAACGCATGAATAAATCATTTACAACCCTTTCTGCATCCCCTAATCTAAAGTGTAATCTATTCATCACTTGTAAATGTGTTACACTTAGCTGTTAAAAATGATCTGTACGTGTATTCAAGGCATTTACAACACATTCTGCACCTTCTAATTGCAACATACATAAAAAAATTAAAAAAACATTATTTACTAAACATTTATGAAATGCATATTCATGTTTTGTAAATGATTAGTTAATCATTTACGAATCACTTGTAAATGACTTAAACAGAATTTACAAAACATACATAAAATGTTAGTATATCACTTGCTAATCATTTATTAATGTTCTGTAAATTATTAGTTCATCATTAACTAACCACTTATTAATGATTTACAACTGAACGTTATTATAAAGTGTTACCGATTAACGAACAATTGCAGACAGAGTTCTTACTGTACTCCAGTTTCAGTGAGAGTTTGGTTATTCACCCAAACCCAGTGTCCTTCAGTGTCCAGATCATTGAGACCAATCCAGTAATGGTCTTTCATTTCAGAGTTCAGAAACGTCTAATAGAGAAAAGACACATAATTCACAATTATTTAAAACTAAAAATTCAGTGGTGAGATGTGATTTTGTAATACAACATTTTTGTATATTGTACCTGTTTATTTGGTGCAAAATTGTGCATTATATTCATCTTACCTGTTCTGGTAGGCTGGTTATGGTCACCAGATCGGCTCCTTTTGAAACACAGAGAGCACGACTGTTTGACCAGGTGAGTTTTTCAGAGCTGAAGAAATACAACTTTCCACCCCAATCTCTCAACTTCATGTCACTGTTCAAAGACTGAGCTGTGAATGCTGAAATAATAATAATAAAAAAAGACATATGAAAATAAAACATTCTTCAGATCATAACAATCTTGAATTCAATCAAAGTTTGGTTTAATGTGCTGAAATATTCAAACTCTTTGTCTAAGCCTGTGTCATGTGTCTAGAAGAGAAATAGCTCACCTTTGTAAAAGAACAGTTGCTCTCTAACTCTGGTGTAGTTGTCTGTGAGCTCTCTCACCATGACTGATACAGAAAGTTATGAACAACATAAAAAAAAAAAAAGAGAGAGTCAAAATCATGTAATTTCTCTTTACAAACGGTTAATGAAATGTTGTAGGCCTATTGGCTGCATTAAATATATTTTACTCACTTGTGCTTTTGGTCTCCTGGGCAGACGGTGGCATTGAAACACTGACATCTGATTAGAGAAAAACAATTGCAGATGTATTTTATTTATTTATATTTATAGTTCAGAAAGCCCTGTTTTTAGCAAAACTGTAGGCTGTTAAGTGAACTGCAGCCAGCAACTACACAATTTCCTCTCAATAATCAGTGGTGAGAAGCAGCAGTTAAGAAAGCATTGTGGATATGATTATAGCAATGTGGATATGTTTGCAATAAAAAAAAAGGGTACCGCTTTAGATTACAGCCCGGAAACTGTGTAATTAAAGCGATTTTACAGTGTTACTTTCGGTAATTATAGTGTATAAAGTACTTGCATGTAAGTATAAGGGAACAATATGTAAAGTTTGGGGAATAAAGGGGTAACAACCAGGAGAATTAAACAAATATTTATAGGCCTACTGTAAGTATTATAGAACTAAGAGGTACATATTCTACTATTATGATACAACAATCTTACATTTGGGAGCAATTTAGCAAGAACATACACTGCATACCTTTTTGTAATAATTGTGTACCAATACTGTATAGGCTTTTTAAAAATTACAGTGCACATATCTATGCATTTATACAGTTATACAGTTTATACAGCAATTTTTTAAAAATACTATTGGTCAAAAAACATTTTCGTAAACTGAAATAAAATAGAAATTTCAACATTAATGAAAAACTAAAACTAAACGAAACTAACAACAGTTACTGAAAAACTAACTGAAACAAAATAATAATTAGCAGAAATAAATAATCGTTTTCGTAATTAATAAGCTCTCCTAAATAAGACTACCGGAAAGTCATTTTTTTCCATTCCACTGCGCTACTTTATTTTTCAATGTATGACCGTTGCGCTCGAGTCTCGCGTCTTCTGCAGCATCACGTGCATGACACGACGCTCTAAAAACGCAGCACTCAAGTTAAAATAAGTTCAACTTTTAAAAGACGCGTATCGAGACTATTAGAATTATTAGAACAGAACTCCCCTCCATGGACACAATCTACACACAGCGCTGTCAGAAAAGAGCAGAGAGAATTATCAGAGACACACTATCCAGCTCACTCCCTGCTCACACACAAAAACTGTACAATCTCAGGTACAGATGAGAGGACAACATTATCACAAATAGAACACGCTTTTATAAGAGCTTTTTACCAGCCACAGTGAGACTCTTGGCCAAAACAAAATGAACTACTGTCTCCAGGGTCTGTGCAATATACCTGTGCATTTTATTTATTTATTTATAACGCAACTTTGCACTATAATATATCATATTATATTATGTTGTCTCTGGGGCCTGTGCAATATGCAATATACTTATGCAATTCATAATGCAAATTTACACTTTTAACGGGTTTTGTGCAATTTACAATGTATATGTTTTATAGATAGATTTATGTCTTCCTTGTGTGTCTTTTTAAACTTGACTTGACTCTCTGAGCAACAACCGCACAAGAGTTCCTATGTGTGCAAGCACAAATGGCAAATACAGTTCTTGAATCTTGAATCTTGAGACCTTGCGCTTTTTCCCCACTGTGCCCGCGTCTTTTTTCCGTTTTTCAAAGCAAAACCACTTTCTGTGTGAACCAGCCCTAAGAAGCAGAAAGTACGGTGGCCGAGAGAGCTCAACGCGCTGCATATGAAGAAAACACATGCAAACAGAAAAAAACGCATGCAAATAGAAAAAAACACATGCAAATAGAAAAAAAACCACCAGCGAATAAGAAAACATCTTCATCAGTTTTACAACTCACGTGCGTCCCAATACTCACAACACAACCAAATACGGAAACGCGCTGCAATTACAGAAACGCGCTGCAAAAGCTCACAACACAACCAAATACAGAAACGCGCTGCAAATAGAACAGAACACAACGGAAATGTTTCCGGGGAACCCAATAAGTGACGGACGGACGGCTCGCGAGCTTTACCAGAGAGACGCGGGCTCTGGCTTTACCTATGCCCTAACGTTACTCTACAGACGGCAGAGCCCTTGAATTGGGCACTTTGGAGTGAGCGGGGCACTTGTGTGCCATTATGTTGATGAAGGGAGCAACGAAAGACAACGTAATTTCCTCATTATTTGGGATGTTCCCATGACAACGCAGCGCGTGTCCATCAGCTGAATAGCTGTTCTTACCAGAAATATAGTATTAATGCTGTTAACATAACTGTTGCAAATAAATATACATTTTATACAACAAAGTTTTTAAAATATGTGTTATATCTTTGTGTGAGTGTCTCAACTTTAAAACTTGCCGTCTCATATTTGGACCTATAGCTACATTCTAACATTTCTTATGAAACTTATAACATAACATGACAAAATGTGTTCAATGTAACTGATGTATAGATTAATGTCTTTTCCTCGTTCTTTTTCTCTATCTTTTTATTTATATATTTATTTTAGTCTTCAGCTCATTGTTCTTTTTAGTATTCTTATGACATTGAACATATCGCAAATACATTTTGTATATTGTATACAAAGTTGTATGTCATAAACGTGTCATCTTTGTATGTTTTGCAAAAAAAAAAAAAAAAAAAAAAAAGTAGACAGCTGTAAGCACGTCCTAGCCGTCCGTCCGTCACTTATTGGGTTCCCCGGAAACATTTCCGTTGTGTTCTGTTCTATTTGCAGCGCGTTTCTGTATTTGGTTGTGTTGTGAACTTTTGCAGCGCGTTTCTGTAATTGCAGCGCGTTTCCGTATTTGGTTGTGTTGTGAGTATTGGGACGCACGTGAGTTGTAAAACTGATGAAGATGTTTTCTTATTCGCTGGTGGTTTTTTTTCTATTTGCATGTGTTTTTTTCTGTTTGCATGCGTTTTTTTCTGTTTGCATGTGTTTTCTTCATTTGCAGCGCGTTGAGCTCTCTCGGCCACCGTAAGAAAGGCCCAAATAAGTATTTCCACCTCATGCAAATGCTGTAGACTTAATTCCAGGGAAGATAACCATCTCATGTGAAACTATGCCTAAACAAGATAGGCCTATACCACACATATTACACAAGATACCACACATATTACACAAGATACCACACTGAGCAGAAAACGGAAAAAACAAATAGCATGTCTATAGCCCAGAAATAGACGTATATTTGTCAGAGTAGAAGTATACTAAATGTCTGGTCTGAAGAGAACATTTGAATATGTGTATAACTATGAGTATATGATTTTAAACAAAGCATAAATGGATCAATACAAGAATAATGTTTGAAAGGATTAATCATAGAAATAAACTTAAAGAATAATCATACGCATATCTTTTTCTTTTTCTTATACACCACGTTTAACAAGATTTCGTTTTTAATATTATTATATAATTTTTACTTTTTAGTTGCATTTGTTTGGTTCTTTGTTCATCCTCAAACAATTATTGTATTTGTATTATTAAGAGGTTTTCACAAGAGTTAAATGTAAACTGAAAACATTAAACTTTGCTGAAATTAAATGTCTTTAACTGGAAGTGTTCTGTTAACTCTGCTGAACTAATTACTAAAACTAAAACTGAAACTAAATATATAAAAACTAAATAGAAATGTGTTCACAAAATAAAAGCTAAACTAAAACTAACAAAACCATTAATGAAACTAACTAAAACTAAACTGAAATGTATAGGAAATTTGAAAATTATATTAAAATAAAAACTAATATAAAAATGCAAAACTATAATAACCTTGGTTCCATGTAGTTACAGGGCATGTGGTTCTTGTTACCCTCTTGTTCCATGTAAGTGTGACATTGCGGGATGTAAATTAAAGTTGTGCTTGTTACCCTCTTGTTCCATGAAGTTACAGGGTTAGTACAATAAAAATACATACACACATTCTAATATCACTGACTCGGAAACCTTTATATGAAAAAAAGCTTATTACAGCTGGTCTGAAGCGATAGTCTACAGTTTAAAAAGTTTAAAATATTGTAATTCGTGCTACTTTCTGTCAAGACTTAAGCATTTGAAATGAATTGTTGATTTTTGGATAAAGGTTTCAGAGTCAGTGATATTAGATTGTGTGTATGTATTTTTATTGTACTTACCTTGTAAACACATGGAACAAGAGGGTAACAAGCATCACTACATGAAACAAGAGTATCTTTCTCCAATATTTAAGCAAAAGTTGCAATAGTTTTAGTTTTCAGTGCACTTTTGTTAAAAAAGATTACTGTATAAATGCATTGATATGTGCACTGTAATTTTTATAAAGCCTATACAGTATTGGTACACCATTATTACAAAAAGGTACGCAGTGTATGTTCTTGCTAAATTGCTCCCAAATGTAAGATTGTTGTATCATAGTAGAATAAGTACCCCTTAGTTCTATAATACTTACAGTATAAATCATTTTTTATTCTCCTGGTTGTTACCCCTTTATTCCCCAAACTTTACATAATGTTCCCTTATACTTATGTAAGTACTTTATAGGTACACTATAATTACAGAAAGTTACACTGTAAAATCGCTTTAATTACTTTCCTGGCTGTAATCTAAAGCATTACAAAAAAAAAGTGATTCGAGTTTTTTTCGATTGCTAAACGAAAGTGGGCACAACTGGAGTCACATGTGCAAAACTCTAACTACAGTCTGCACAGCAGCAGTTCATGTGGACCAAACTCTAGTTCGTTTTTCATTGTTTGAACACAGTTTTCAAAACTCTACACACTTATCCCATGACTTTAACCACAACCTGCACAACACTGTGGATTTACAGCACTTTGTTCAAATGCTAACACACTTCTGTCAAAACTGTGAACCACACATTCAAAACAGAATAGACTTCAGCCTTGTGCCTTTCAAACACTGCTGATTGCAATTTCAGCTGAAAGGCTAAGCAGGTGTCTTGTTTTAGACTTGTTAGTGAACACACACACACACACACACACACACACACACACACACACACACACACACACACATACACACACACACACACACACACACACACACACACACACACACACACACACACACACATATATATATATATATATAGATAGATATTGTTCGAATTACAGTATGTACTTTTAGTTTCTACCTTTTTTTTCTAGACTAGAAAAACAGACTATTGAAGCAAACTGCTAATTTTCATTTACCTTAAAGAATTGTTATGTTCTAAAAATGTAAATAAATCATGTGAAAGAATGTCACTCTTTTCTTTGAAGAAAATATTACTTTGTATGAAGTCACTGAAATTGTTCAAACTGTAAAGATGAAAAGTTTGTATTTTCTGTATTGATGTTTGATGCTAGTGTTTTTACTCTCAGTGTGTTCTGAGTGACAGTGTGTGTTATCTCAGTGAGGGTTGTGCATAGTGTTTGGCTGCACTGAGCCTGTTTTGAGCCATGTGTTAAGAGTTGTGTTGCTTGGAATGAGTTTTGCAGGTGATGTGAACTGTTTAGCTCAGGTGACTGTTGGTAGTGAAGACTGTAGTTAGAGTTTTGCATATGCAGCTCCAGTTTTGCCCACTGTCGCTTAGCAATCGAAAAAAACGAATACATCAAAATTCTTACATATAGCCCCTTTAAGACTATAAACAAGAGCCAGTGAGATCTTCAGTGACAAAAATATGATAGCAAAAACGTCCTTCTTGCAAAGGAACGATTCGAGCGGCGTCTTCTGTTCCTCTTTTAGATAAAAAGCCAAGTCTAACTCGTTCATTGTAGCGGCCAAAGCAGTTTCAAACAACTGGTGTTCATCCATAGCCATCTTGCAATGTTTACTAATGACTTCGACGTCACAGCGCTGTCATCTTCTGTTTAGCTCGCCTCTGGCCCGCCTATATCAGATAACCCGATGTGATTGGTGCAGCTCAGCTGCAAGGGCATATTTAATGAGCATCATTACTCGACGCCAGAGTAACTCACTGAACAAATTCAAATTGTGAGAACTCTGGATTTCCAGGGTAGGTTGAAGCCGGTTGAAGCTCTTAATTTTGAGCTCTTAAAGCGGGGCTCAGTAGTTTCGGGATTTCTTCGCTGTATTCTAGCTTTTTGCTCACAGGTTTCTCTCTAGAGCTCCCCCCACAGCTTCGGAATAGATATTTGACAACACTGTTGTAAAAACTCATTGGCGATTCTCAGATACCAGAGGCTAGTAGATCAACGACATCAAAGCAGATGGGACATTCTTTAAAACGTCTTCTTCATTCGGGTTCGAACAGCGTGAGGGAGCGCAATAATGACAGCATTTTAGCAGATTTCTTTTGGCCGTAAAGCAATTGTTTACATCGCGAGACCTGATATCACGCGATACTTCCTGACGCGGCGGGCTCAAAGTTGCAAGTGAGAATTTTCCGCTCACGGGCACCAGGGGGGTGCGAAACGACCACCATTCAACCCGAAATAAGTAATATAACCATTCCAATGACTCCGAAGCTGTTCAGTTAAGGTAAAAAAGTTACTTAGAGCACCTTTAAAGTGCACGGGTGGGGGAAATCTCGCCTAGGGTGCCAAAAAGGCTAGAAACGGCCCTGAGTATACAAGTAGGATCTGTAGAGCTTGTCGTAGACGAGACCAGACAATGAAGTGAAGGGAATGACGGTTTATATACGGTGTGTTGATGAGGGCGTTCAGGTGATCAGAACTCGGGTGATTGAGACTTGTTTCATCACAGTTTTCACCTGCACAGAACTCAGGTGAGTGGGCGGAGTGTGGTAATCTGGTGCTAATGGCTGGAGTGATGTGCTGCGTCTCAATTCGCCTACTTGTACTATGCCCTAAAAGTATGTAGGCTACTCTTTTTGTGAAGAAAAAGTAGATACTTTTGAGTGTGTAGTAGAAGAGTAGACAAGCTTTGGGACATACTATCACGTCATATAAAATCCGTCTTTAACGGTTGCTCTCTGTCACGCAAACTGTGACGCAAACTGACCTGTCAATCATCTTGTCAAAGATAAAATCCTCCACATTTCATTTCCTATCAGTAGCACGTTGATCTGCAGTCGCGGGTCTTTCATGCGGAGACTCTCCTCATATTAATGCATAACGGATCTTTATAAAAGTCAACATTGTTATTGCAGATGAAATATAACACGGATAACATTAAATATCAAATACTTGTTTCTTATTGGCCAAACAATATTTAATTCAAGTTCATCTATAGACGAATCCGACGAGCGTTCTGTGTAGGCTGCCATCTTGTGGCGACGCCATTACTGAGCTGTTACTAGTATGAACAAACCTCCGTGATAACGCACCCTCGATGACAGCTACAGCCAGGCAGTGTGACTTGTTGGGTTGATGATGTTAGACAGTGGGCTCCAGTCACAGATGAAGGTACAAACGATCTTACAGATTATTTATGAAAATAGCTTGGCAATAACTATGCTAGCTAGGCTAGCTAACGAGGAAACTATAAAAAGATCTGTCCATTTGGCAACAATAAATAAATGAATATCAAATAAACGAATTCATGTTTTTCATTTGTGACCATTATTTATCTCATTTTCACATTTCAAAAGGAAAGGGTGGTACAGCTAACTGCTAGCGTTGTTGGTTCTCAGAGTGAGAGTCACAGTCAAGCAAATCAAACATTAACAACAGACATAAATGTTACTACTGCCCCAACGCGCCCCTTCGGTTGTTTTAAAGGTATTCAAGAGTATTTTCTCCTTCGCCTGGCATCCGATGATCAACAAAAATGCCAACTACAGGTCACTGATAGAGGGTCAAAATGATCTGAGCTCCGGATGGTTTGGTTAGCTAAATAATGCACACTCTACCAGATGATAAACACATAACGTTAGTTCTAAAAGGACCTGTCCGATTTTCACAGACCATTAACAACACTCATACTGTACAAATAACTCGGCAGAGGAAGAATAGGAAAGTTGTAGATGTAACGTTAGTGACAGTCGTAAATCGCGGGCTGTTTATTCCAGTGGACGCAACCAAACCAATAGGAGGCAATGGCGCAACGCTACCCAGCAACAGCTCAGTAATGGCGCCCGCTTACTTCCTCTAGTTTCGCCGGATTCGTCTATACGATTATGACAGTCCCAGTTTTTAACTCTCTGGTACTTGTCTAAGAGCTCTCTCTCAGAGTCTGATGCAGAAGACACTAATAAACAAATCAGAGGTTGTTTTAGTCTATAAAAGCCCGCTGGTGCCTCTTTTTTAAGCAGCTTTATATCTGTCAAGTGTTAACAATTGCAACCCACAGGAAATAAATCAGTAAGCTGTACCATAACTCTTGTATATGTGTATAACTGCCTTAAATGTGGCTGTTATCATCAGAGCAAAGCTCAAATAGAGCAAGAATTATACTCACACATGAACCCCAGAACACTCAGACCTCCAAGAGCCAAAACAAGAGAGACACCGAGGACGATCAGAAGAACTTTAGTCCGCTTTGAGGAAGTAACTTGATTCCCTGTGATTAGAAATCAAATGTGATGACTGAATTCCAGCATGATTCAATAGTACAACGGTGATTATTTTATTAAATATTTAATTGGCAGAATAGTTTGGCTTGAAAACAGTCACAGTTCCTTTTAACATTAAAACAAACATTGTTATTTTTCTGTTTAAAAAAGGCTGAATATGCAATCTTTATTAGGCCTGGGGGGCACCTAAAACAAATTATTATAATTGTGGCCACAATATATATATATATATATATATATATATATATGTATATATATATATATATAATTTTATTATTATTATTTTCATCTACTTGTCATTTGATGGGCTCCGTCCAAATTGTTGAAGTAATTAAAAAGATGTATGCATTATACCAATAGAGCATAAATATATCTATAGTCAAACAAATATATGCAAAAAAAAAAAAAAAAAAAAAAAAAACAAACAAAAAACATATAGTTGCTTTATACTGAGAATGAGAAAGCAGTGTGTGATGGGAACTAAACACACAAATAAATATGCAGGAAGTTACAAAAACCTCAGACTCAGTGATCACAGAAACACATCTTAAAGGAGAACTCCGGTCAATCATTTTTTTGTACATTTGGAGTGCTGTCAATGCAGAGAACAACGACAAAAATCGGTGTTGCCTACACAGTGTTATCCTCTTTTTAAAATTTGCACCCTGTTGACTTAAATGGGGCAAGTTTTAAACCTGCTTTTAGCCTCTTAACATCCTTGATGTGTCATTACAAGCAGGGGTGCCGCCAGAAATTCTGGGCCCTATGGAAACCAAAATTTCTGGGCCCCCTACATTTTTTACAGATAAAATTTAACCCAATAAACATGCCCTGTATACTTTAAAAAAAGATACTTAGCACATTGCGTAGTTAAAATGTCTAAAGATGAGTACAAAGCCTACAAAAACAAGAAAAAAAAATATTTGTATAAGTCAAACACACGTAATAACCATATTATTTCTATTGGCCTATTTAGTTTTCATAATATAAAATATTAAAATATCTATTTTGTAAACTCCTTATAGCCAATGGTTACTACAGACACATGTTTTATTCAGTTTTTTATATTATTTTTTTTCTGGGGCATTTTATTCATATTAAGAACGTCACTTCACAGAACACACGACACACACGGCAAACTGATTTTCTGATTTTTGAAGCGTATAGATTACTTTTTTGTTTTGTAAAGTTATCATCATGTGGCGAACACAGTAGAGAAGACGTGTTGAGAGGCTTCAATCTTCGTGAAGTTTCGCGCTCAGGCTCACCTTGTTCGGCCTAAGGTCCTTGTACACGGAATCCGAAATTTTCGCATGCGTTTTTTCGTATCCGTCATTCTGTGGCTCTAAACTGTCAAAACACCATTCAAACCCTTGTTACGGATGCGAAAAACGCCGAAAATCGAACCCTATCCGATTTTTTCGGAGGCAGTGTGCAAGTGTGATTGACATAACGTGAGGTTGTATTTATTTTTTAACGTGCTAAAATATCGGACGCGAATTTCGCACGGGGGGAGAAGGAGGACGTGGGTGTGCAGCAGCCGCTGAATCTGTGTAGAGCTATTTTTTACAGTCTATGGTGTTGAGAGACATGATAACCCAGAGATGTTATTATTGTTGGATGTAAATCATAATTCAGTAATTATTTTACTAAGCTAGCTAGATAAAAGCAGGTCATGTAGCAACAAAAATAAGTAACTCTGAAAGTTTTGGAATACAGGAATAGGGCAAGCTACCTTTCTTTTTGGATAACTGTGTGACATACTGTCGACTTCGGCGTTCTCTGTCTTCACTTTCCTTTCCTTTTTTGATGCCCTAACTTTTGATGTGACATGCCTGCGTGTGTCACTGCCTGCGCTGCATCATAGCAAGTGCAATAAGCAAGAGACGTTACACTAGCGATCGTAGCTCGGACAGCGCAGGTGGAATGAACCATTGTAAGGGGGAGGGGTGTGACTGAAACAGTAAATACATTATTTGTTTTTTAAATATTAAATCTATGGTCAAAACGGACAAAATACACATTTAGTGCATGAGGGGCCCTAGCACATTTAATGTATGTATAAAAAAGAGAAAATAAATAAGAAAAGAAAAAGGGGGTCTGCTCTTCTGCAGGCCCTAAATCAGCCTGGGCCCTTAGAATCGTCCTAACCTTCCACCCCTTTACGGCGCCCTTGATTACAAGTGCACAGGTCATGTGAGTGATTCCTTCAGAGTGAACACGGTGAATCTGACTGCAGTAGATGTGCAAGATTTGAATAAAAATGAAGTTAATTCGGCCAGCACACATACCAGTATTTTTTTCCTGTTTTCGGTCGAAGTCCATAGTAGTCGATTGTCGAGTTCACGCGCGTGATCATAAGCAACAGTGGAGAACTCGACAATCGACTACTGTGGACTTCGACCGAAAACAGGAAAAAAGCAGGTTTAAAACTTGCCCCGTTGAAGTCAACAGGGTGCAAATTTTAAAAAGAGGATAACACGGTGTAGGCAACACCGATTTTTGTCGTTGTTCTCTGTACTGACAGCACTCCAAATTTACAAAAAAATGAGCTCAATGTTAAAATTGACCGGAGTTCTCCTTTAACATTAGATTGTTTTGTGCTGTTGCTACGGTGAATGCCTTTTGTTTCTGTTTATTGTTTTGAGTTTTCACAATAAATCGAGTCCCAGTCAAGCCGACCCTGTCTTCTCCCTTCAAAACATGGAACCTCATCACATATGTCCTGCATTTGTGGATGATTTCATTTGCTAAATTTGATAAAAGTTCTCTGTAGCAGTCACACCTGTGTGTGTGTGTGTGTGTGTGTGTGTGTGTGTCTGTGTGCATGCATTATCTCACCCCTTCATCTGTGTTCTGCATTTGTGGCTGATTTGTGTGTGTGTGTGTGTGTGTGTGTGTGTGTGTGAGTGAGCATGTCTGTTCTACATTGCTAGTACCAGGCCTTCATTTCTGTGTAAAAAAAATCAGATTTATGCTGCATTTTACCTTTTTTTTTCTTTTACTTTTTTTTTTTTATATATATATATATATATACTTTTCCCATTCTTTTTCAATGTGGGGTCATTTTGACCCCAGACACCAAGAGTGTGATTTTTTTTTTTTTTTTTTTTTTTTTTTTTTTTTTACATACCTTCAGAACAACCTAATCAAGCTGTTTTTTGTGTGTATGTATAGATAGATAATGTAGAAAAAGTCACAAAATCTTATGCCACTGAGATGAAGGGAACCATGTTATTTTAACTAAGGAATAGTCGATCGGGATCATATTGACTCCACACACAATATGAAGGTTAAATGACAGAGTTGACAGCTTTTGATTCCCAGGGAACACATTAATGGATAAAATGTATACATTGAATGTAATATAAGCCGCTTTGGACAAAAGCATCTGACAAATGTGTAATTGTTGAATGAACATAAAAAACCTTACACAGTAACTGCAGTGCTAAATCTTAGAAATAGAAATTCTAATGAATACTGATGATATCCCCAGCCTTACCTTTGTATTGAGAGCGTTTTTCATCTGAAGAAAGATTGAAATCAGAATTTTGATAGACTGAATCCATTTCATGAGCCTGACAGAAGACGTGTCCGCTGAGACTTCAGTTCTGCTCGAGTTTGTTCAGAATAAGGAAGTCACATAAAATGTCATTATACAGACAGGAAATAATGAAGTAATGAGTCTGAAGAACACATCTAGCAACTAATATTTAGACAGCCGAAACGTTTGTATTAGTTTTTATCTCCTGCTTTAACTTAATAAAAATTTTTAGAGTGCAGCTTGACTATACTGACTTGACTTTTTGACTATAGATCTTGACACCTAATTAGCTGGAAGAGTGAAGTGTGCATTGATTTTAATAATTAAAGGATTAAAAGAGATTCAAGATAATAAAGAAAAATAAATAAGAATGGTAAAAAGTCTAATTGTAGTTATGAAGTAGCTTGAGTAACTTTTATGTTTTTATTTTTTATTTTTGAAAACTGACTTAATGTTTGAATATGTTATTTTAGCCTTCAAAAATAATTTTTTAAATAAATTCTTAAAATTGATTTTAAAATTGATTTAATAATACTGAAAAATTATAATAATACTGAAGTGCACAAATACTAAAAAAAAGTATACTGTAAGAGATAGCTTTGAGGAGAACATTATAAAACTGCCAGCCAAACACCTCTGAAATGTCTCACTCCGCCTGCAGCTGGACTGTGGATGGACTGGGAACTATTCTTGCAAGAATAAACATCTTTTAAGGACAATTTGAATCCTGATGTCTCTTAGGCTATGATGCTGTGTTTGTTAGTTATTGTTTTTGCCACAACAACTGGAAAAATATCAATGGTCGCAAAGAATTCCCTTAAGTGTCTCAAAAAATGAGCTTTCAGGAAGATTTTGCTTGGCCGCAGTACCAAACATTTTCACTAGGTGACAACCAGACTCCATTACTGCCCATATAAGGGTGCCTACATTTCCATATGTGGTTTGAGTGATCTGAACCATTATTTCCACAATTTTCATACAATTTATCAAGTAGACATCCTATTCAGAAGTAGTATGGGAAGTTTGGCAGATTTTAATATGAATTCAACCTCTAATAAACACATAAAAAGAACACATATGTGCGTTATAGCTCGCTGCCACATCACAAATGGTGATTCTATAATTTTTTTCTTTATATTTAAAACATTTTCAGATATTTTTTTCTAAAAATAAATAAATGTATGTTATCTTTTGAACGCTTGGCATGAAAACAAACTGAGGTTTCTACCATTCTTTCATGGGTTTTCATGTTCATTGCTATTTCAAAATAAAGGTCTGAACACACCTAGGAGTATGAACATATTCTTGTTGCAGTTTGATAAATTACGGCTTGAAGGGGGTGTATTGGAATCCACTGCTGCTTCATTGTATATGTAATGAGTGATTAATAATCAAGGATAAGCATTTCTACATAAATCATTTCTATTCATTGAGTGATTTAAATATACTTTTAATCATATGTTTGCTGTGAGTGTTAACCAGCTGCTTTTAGCATTCTGATGTAACCCTCAACATGTGGTGTCTATATATCTGTTTCTAGCTGACGAGTTAAGGTTACAGGGGACACTACATCCTTATGCATCGCTTTCTGCCAGGACTTTTACATGCTTTTCCCAACTCACTGAAGTGACGTTGACGTCCGGGTTAGCGGTAGCATTAGCCATCAGGCAATTAAACAATATTACTTGGCTCATGATGTCAATATGCTAAGGCTGCTGTAAGTGAAACATCCTGCAGTTATGAAACGCTACAATTCTTTGCAAAAACTAAGTTAAAAACAGCCATTGTCTGAAGACTTTAGGACTTTGACCTGCACCACTACGCATTGCCTACCTTTTTTATTAACCTCGCCAAATTTGACAAAAGATTATTGAAAATGATTGTGTTACAGAGAAGATATAGATTTGGATTGATTGGATTTAATATACAGTGATTTACTTATTGTGTTTACATAGCTACATAATTGCATAGTACTTTAGGATTAATGTTTTAAATATAGCTTCAAATTTGAATACAGCAACATCTCCATCAGGGATAGGTAACGTTGTGTCTGGAGTGCCGCTGTCCTGCAGAGTTTAGCGTCAACGAGTAGCATCTGCCTGCAAAACCAGAGGCTGCATTTTCAGAACCCCAGTTCTAGGACCGCATTTCTAGGACCCTAGGTTTTTAGTGACAACGTCACTACCGAATTAGAGGACCACCGAAGATGGATGACAATCAGAGTTTGAGTATCAAATGCTAATCAATTTTTATTTGTTAATATTTTTAACAGGTCTTAAAAAAAAAAAAAAAAAAAAAAACTTTAAAAACAATTGTGATGCATTTCATTGGAAAGTTAACGTAGCCAACGTGATGGTGATTTGCTAAATAGTCTTGAATGCATAGCCATCATATATTAGCCTCTAATGCTGTAAAATGAATTGTTAGCACATTAATTTATATATGTGACTAATAACGGAACTGTTGCATGATAAGCCTGTGTTGACTTATTGACAGCACAATAAACTGTAGCATGTTCGTTCTGAAAGCTTGTTAATTACTCATTGTTTTTCCATTTTAATTCAGTTAAAATAATCTTAATGTTTTAACTGTCACGTGTTCACAGTCAGCCTGTTTAACGTTACCCACAATACATGTTATGAGTACGTCTCTTCATTTTGACATGGTTTTATAATGTTGGTTGAGACATATGACATTTTAATAATCAGACATAACAGAGAGGCCATCATAATAATTGACTGTTAAAATACCACGTGTTAGATTGTGTCATTTACTGTGTACTGTGCTCTATATGAAGTGCTTTCAAGGACACAGCTCAGGGTAGGCAATAGTATGACAAAAGATAAATAAATAAATTGTTTAAGTACTAGGCTTAGGCCTAATTTATGTCTATTTATTTATATGAAATTAACTTAAACATGTTTATTCTTATGGTAAAGTGTACTTTTGTGTGTGTGTGGAAACCATTTGCATGTTTCTGTCAACATAGTAAATAAAATAAAATAAAATAAAATGTTTTCCTTCTTCTCTGTTTCAGTACAGGGTTTAAATTTTAAGAGGTGAGTTGATTCAAAAAATGATTACAAGGATGAAATTGATGCTTTAAATGTTTCTTATATACATACTTGTTTATCTTAAAGTAAAGAGACACATTAAAAACTAAAGACTCTCCTTATCATTGTCACATTTCTTTCAGATGGACATGCCTTTGATTCGGAAGTGGCGGTGTCTTCTTCTAATGGAGCATTTTAAAATTGATGGGTAGGACAGCCCTAAACAATATGTGTATATTCACCTGTTGACTACATTAATTTGATGTTCTCCATTTACTATTTCAGTGAAGTGGAAGAATTTAATAGGGTGATAGAGAAACAATTGAGAAAAGAGGGGAGAGCATCCAGGTGGTAGGTAGTGCTGCTGCATACATCACAATGTGTGCTTTAAATATATATATATATATATATATATATATATATATATATATATATATATATATATATATATATATATATATATATATATATAAGGTCAGGAAAAGTCGTGTCAATAATAAGTTATTTCTATTCAGATTTCTTGCATCTCTCTCTAATATTATTTTTTCTCAGTTCAGATGCTTTATTGACATGAGTGTTTCTAGAACGTCTCGGTTACGTATGTAACCCTCGTTCCCTGAGTAGGGAACGGAGACGTTACGTCGGATGACGACGAATGGGGTTTCGCTTAGAAAGCCTATCATCTTCGAGTATATAAAACGAGCCAATGGCAATGAAATGCCATGGGTCTGCGGAATTTGCATAGCGTAACTCTGCCCTACCCTGGGGGTATATAAGGAAGTACGTCGGCAACATGCAGATATGTCTTCGCTGAGGAGCCGAGACTGAACTCAGGCGTTCCAGCGATACAGCGGAAGTGGCAGGTTCCCTACTCAGGGAATGAGGGTTACTTTCGTAACCGAGACGTTCCCTTTCGTAGTCACTCCGAGTTACGTCGGATGACGACGAATGGGGTTCCCAGTGTAACCACGCCACCTCTCGACTGTCTTCCAGTGCCCTGCGTAAGTCTGAGCTCCCTGTCGTGAGACTAGCACGGACGAAGGAGTCCTACTTAACACAGGAATACCAAGGTACACTGGGAAGCATATCTCAGTGGAAATATGCAATTATGCCCAGCCCGAAGGGAGGGACTTGGAATACACATATGACCCCGGGGGGCTGCATATGGAGTATCACTGGGGTGTCCAGCCGCAGGTGGAATATTTATATACAATTATATACAAGGGAAAGACACATGCTCAAAGAGGCTTACAGTGGAAATACACATGTGGGGGTCTCCCGGAGGGGAACCATGCACATGGAGGCACCTAGCCAAGCGCGAAAGCTTCCAGTGGCATAACTCTGGCGTTGACGTCGTCAGTGCTGGAGGAGACTCAGGGCTTATTAGGCTCACCTGAGAGAATATCGCACGTATCCCGTCCGTGGAGAGGAATGGCGAGCAAGCGAAGACACCTGAGCAGAATCTAGTATCGGCTAGTTAAAGCGGGTACATGAGAAGAAACTGGCTCCACTCGGAGATTATAGAATCTCGCGAATGTGTTGGGTGTCGCCCAGCCTGCAGCTCTGCAGATGTCTGTTAGCGAGGCGCCATGCGCTAGAGCCCAAGAGGATGCCACACTCCGAGTGGAGTGGGCCGTCACACCAAGGGGGCACGGACGACCTTGCTGCTGGTAAGCCAAAGCAATGGCGTCCACTATCCAGTGAGACAACCTTTGCTTGGAGAGAGCCTTTCCCTTCAGCTTCCCACCATAACAGACAAAGAGCTGGTCTGAGGTCCTGAAACACTGCGTTCTGTCAACGTAAGCACGGAGTGCGCGTACTGGACAGAGCAGTGCCAAGGCTGGGTCTGCCTCCTCCGAGGGCAGCGCTTGCAGGTTCACCACCTGGTCTCGAAAGGGTGTGGTGGGAACCTTGGGCACATATCCAGGCCGGGGTCTCAGGTTCCTCGAATAGTCGGCACTTTGTTCCACACCGTAACCCTCAGGTCACCCTGGCCGCCAGCCGAAGTACCAGCTCTCGTGGAGCTCGTAGATCGGGGTGCGGGTGAGGGGACTCTACCACGAAGGTCACTGAGTCTCGACCGCAACCGTGCGATGGGCATGTTCCCGCAATGGGAACATGACTCATCCACAAACGCTGCCTTTGCGTGCTCGACACCCAGACACAAAAGACAGCGATTGTGCCCATCAGAGTCAGAGATGTACAGACCGCAACCAGAAATGCACGGGCGAGGCATCTTTAAAAAGAAGTGCCGCGTGCAATGCTCTTTTTGTGAAAGGAGATTTCTCCGCAAATGTTGAAGCGACCAGGGAGATGAACACACACACTCTGGCAAATCACTGCACAGATAAGCAGGGAATGTGCACTCGCTGGAACTCGCTGTCACACCAACACTTGGAGAGAGGCTTGTCTCGAAGAGAATAGAGAGATGAACTCAGAATTGGCTGTGGAGTGAAGAATCAACTTGGCTCCGAAGCAAAAACATATCTGCATGTTGCCGGCGTACTTCCTTATATACCCCCAGGGTAGGGCGGAGTTACGCTATGCAAATTCCGCAGACCCATGGCATTTCATTGCCATTGGCTCGTTTTATATACTCGAAGATGATAGGCTTTCTAAGCGAAACCCCATTCGTCGTCATCCGACGTAACTCGGAGTGACTACGAAAGGGAACCTTTGTTCCCACAACATCCAAATCATTTTTTTTCCAAATATTTGAACAGTATGCAATAATAGTATTATGAACATAAATTGGTATGAAGATTGATATCATTATTTTTGTATCGTATATGTGTGTGCACTCTGTGGTAACTAAGATCTTTTAAATATGAAATTTAAAATTAGAGAGTAGAACATGTTCAACTAAATGTTCCTTAATTAATTCACTTTTCTTTCTTTCTCTCTTAGGAGTCAGTGATGATGTTGTCCATGAAGTAATGTCTATGTGGTTCACGTCATGAACAAATTTGTTTTTGTGTGTGTTCAAGTTCAGGTGTTATATATTATTTATTTTGTAAAATATACACAATCTTAAATCTACCCCCAGAGTCTTCCTTGTCTTCTCTCTGTACTTGAAAATGTGGTCGATCTAGTGACTGAAAAGACTATAACATGATTCCTTGTTTATTTTACTTGAGTTATTATATTATGCTACTTAGACCCAATCATTTCTCAACATTCCTAGGAACCAGGTTTAATTGTAATAAAGAAAGTAGTATTTGGGTGTAATAAAACTTAAAAGAAAACCTCTAATGTAGTTAAAACTGGGTGGAAATACTGCCTTGGTGGCACTTTTTTCGGTCCTCCAAAACTAGGGTCCTGGAAATGCGTTCCTGGGACTGCGGTTCTCTGACTCGGTAGGTGGCGCTGTCACAAAAAACTAGGGTCCTAGAAATGCGGTCCTAGAACTGGGGTCCTGAAAATGCGGCCTCCGGGACTGCAGACGGATAATATTGGCGTCAACTTCGATAAAAACCTCACCTGTCTGTAGTATTAATTATCCTAAAGATGATGATTAGCTGGTTCGGGTGTGTTTGATTAGGGTTGGAGGAGCTAAACTCTGCACCCAGGACCGACATTGCCCATCCTTGTTATTGATTAAATATGAAAGTAAAACGGCCAGTAGGTGGTGGCAAGTTACTGTTTTTACGAGCGAGTTATTCGTTCAAACTTCTCGTTCAAATCGGCAATTCTGTGATGAAACACTGTAGTTTTACTGCTTGAAATTCTTTGTAAAGTTAAATTAAAACTGTCATCTTCCCCTGTATAAGTAGGCTAAGCATCATAGCCACGAGTCGCATTGGTGTGACGTCAACTCCCTTCTTCGACTGATTGGCTAGAGGAGCTGTCAGTCTAGAACTAGTGGACCAATGGTGACACTTAAGCCCACCCTAATTTACATGAAACTCGAACTGCAACATTTGGGAAAGCAAGCGCAGAACATAGAAAGAAGAGCGAAGAGAAAAACAGCACAAGCGTACAAAAGAGTAAAATATGAGCAGAAAATGCAAGAGAGCACAAAGCACAGAGTAATAAAACCAAGGAAAACATACTTTTTAAGAAAGCATGAACGTAAGTTTAAGTTTTGTGCAAAATAACTTTTAATGCGTTTAAAGTTTTTATTCATGCTTGTTATTTCTTGATTCATGCTTATTATATTTTGATCCGTGACCACGTTGTTTGCTATTCTGATCATTTTGCATTATTTTTTTCAGTTTGTGCAATATATTTTTAGAAGTGTTTTTAAATTTTTGATTCACGCTTATTATTTTTTGATCCATGGCTGCAATTCTTTAGGCGGGAAATTGATCCCATACCCATTTTCTCTTTATTTGAGTAATTGTGCTTATACAGGATGTGTATGAATGTCTTTTAACTTTGAACAAGGCTCAAATCAGGCACTGTTCAGCTTTCTAAGTGTTTCCTCATGCTGGCTGTGAAGTGCATCAAACTGGTCTTTTGTAATTTGCATCCAAAACAAAGAAGCACAGTGAAGATCAGATACTGGTGGAGCCTAGACTTTTATGCTATTTTCATTCTCTACACAAATCAGAAGTGAAATTTTCTGGTTGCTGTATTTACCTCACCTGTAACATTGTGGTCTTCTTGATCAGACACAGACACATTGAAATCTGAATTTAAAAAAGCAACAGATGCAACACAAATAAGCAGATATCAAAAGCTCACATTTAGGTATGAAAGAAGAGTTTAGAAGTAAAATAGTGACGTGCATCATGTGTTAGAAGCACCACCACCAGGGTACAGACGCCTCTGAGAGCAAAGACAAGACAGACACTGAACTATCAGAAGAACTTTAGCCCATTTATTCAGAGCAACTTCTTTATTGAGGGTCTTCTGATCTGTCATGTTTATTATAATTATCAATTTAGACAGCCGTGCTCAAAAGTTTATACAATACAAGATATTTTCCAAAAAAAATATTTACAGTACATATGTAGTACAAAAGACAAAAAATGGCTGAATTTATAAAAATGACCCAGTTCAGAAATGTATGTATTGTTTCTTAATACTGTGTTGTTACCTGGATGATCCACAATGGTTGTGATGTTCTCTTACGAGAGGTCTCTCGTACTGCGTAATATCTTACGCTAGGGGAAAATCTCTTTTCCGCGAGATATTGAAGCCAAAAAATTATCCTTAATTTTGTAATAATGCAAAGCGTGTTGCGGCAGCATGCAGACATAGGCGAGACAGCTTGCGCGCCCATTGGCTGCCCTGCGGCAACTGCAGCAGCCTATCGAGAGAGGCCTCTCATGACGTCATGTCCAATGAGGGCGCTTCGCGCCCACTAGAGGGTAACACGGGAGTGGATTTTCAAACCTCTCCCGTCCCACTCCCACAAAAACAAAATCCTGTCCCGTCCCAATCCCACGAATCTCACGAAAACACATCCAATCCCATCCCAATCCCAGAAGAATGACTCCTATTCCCTCCCACTCCCGTGTTGTGTTTCTTTGACCGGAATCTGTCAGTTACAGTAAAAAAAATACAATACAGATAACAGCATAGCACAGTTTATGTTACTTTATTGAATTGAAAGCCAGTTTAAACAATGCACATTAAACACATTAAATTTCCTGTAAATCATCCATGCAAACACACACACAGGCACACACGTATTATTTCAATTCAATTCAATTATTGTGATTTGATTTAATATTGACTCATTTGGATAAATATTAGGTAGGCTACACAAGATAGGCGTTATTTTTTCTCAAGAAAAAAACAACAACTCACCTAATGCTGTAAACATGCAGAGAGCCCTATCAGCTGGTAGTAGGCTATTATTTAAGGTTAAAAATAACTCAAATTAAATATAATGCGTTTTTTTTTTATTATTATAATAGCAACTTTATTTAATGATATAAGTAATAATATAATAAATATGTAATATAGAACACATATTTAGTAAAATACTCTCTATAGCTATTTATTTTTTTCTTGCCAACTACGTGCTATAGCCTATATTATGTTCATTAAATGGCTTTCCTGAGGTATGTTATCCAGCTATGTTATTGACCTCTTCACGCTGATGAAAAACACTTATTGATCGATATTATGTATGAGGAATATACATTTCGGTAAGTTGTACTGTATCTTTCAACAGTGTTCATTCGTATTTATTTACTTTTAGCTAGTAGAGATGATCGTGTCACGTACGCTAGGGATCTGTCACGTAACATTTACAAGCGCCAAAACGGTATTTATTGTTTGAATTGCGTAATAAAATTGACAGAATCTGAGAGCTGAGATTTTTTTATATCATAAAGTAACCTGCTCTGTCTAGTCTGTCGGTCTCCGTGTCCTCTTTGCGTCACGATTTTTCTGTGCGTGAGAAAATGGATGTGTGTCGTGAGAGCGTGTGAAAAGCGTGTGTCTCATGGTGAATGCGTGAGAGTTGGCAGCTCTGTCTTATATTATTGGTGGTTGGCATTGTATACTAACTTGGTGCATATATTACAGCCACCAACTGGTACGGGTGTGTGGAGCACGTCATTCACTTTACCAGCCACACCAAAGCAAACAGGAGAGCATAAAGAGACAGGGCAGATATAATTTAGTTCAAAATTTAAATATAGAGTTTATTTATAGAAACTGTATATTTGTGTATAAAGTTGGGTATCATAGTTTTATTACGATTCCCGGTCCCGCCCACTCCCGCTGACATTTTTTCGTGTCCCGTCCCAATCCCGTGATTAATAGTGATTTTGTTTGACCCACGGGATTCCCGAAAAAATGTCAGCTGATGCCCATGGCGACTCTGAGGACTCGCCTCGCCGAGACTGCACCTCCGCCCGCTGCGGTGCCGCGCCATAAAAAGCGCTGTGCTCAGCGGGTCCCGGAACCTCCTCCAACCCGCAAAAGCTCGCCGGTTCGCCCACCAGCTTCGCCGCCTGCTTCACCTGAGTCTCTTACTGCCGGACAGTGGCCGCCGTCTGCCGCCGCTTCCGCCATGGATGATGACGATGAAGCTGTGTTTGTGGAGGATGATAGCTGCTCTCTTCTGGCATCGGGCAGTGAGGATTGGTCGAGCTCTGTGGATCTCGCCTTCCCTGTTCCCCAGCCTTCTGGAAAAAGAGCCAACATTGAGGCAGAGCATTCGCCGTCCTCAAGACCAACAACCCTTTCTTCCTGAGCTTCATGAAGTCGCTAAGTCTTGGAACGACCCCTTTTCAGCCAGAATGCGTACCTCTGTCTCAGCAGCATTCTCCGCGGTGGACGGTGCTAAAGACAAAGGATACCATTCTCTTCCCCCCATGGAAGAAGCTGTAGCGGCCCATCTTTGCCTGCCCTCTGCTGGACGGCGTGCTAAGACAGCGCTACCATCAAAAGCTTGCCGCACGACTTCAGCCATGCACAGTCGCGCTTACACCGCCACCGTGCAAGCTGTATCAGCGTTACACTCTATGGCCATCCTGCAGATCTTCCAGGCCGACCTTCTCCGTAAACTGGACGAGGAAGGACCGGAAGCTATCAGCGTGCCGGACTTAAGGAGCGCTATGGACCTAGCTCTTCGCGCCACCAAGTCCGCTGCACAGGCCATAGGACGGAGCATGGCCTCTCTCACCGTGGCTGATCGACATTTATGGCTTACACTCTCCGAGATGTCGGACTCAGAGCGCGCTGCATTCCTCGACGCCCCCATCTCCTCTGCCGGCCTCTTTGGATCATCCGTCAAAGATTTCGCGGATAGATTCGCTGAGGTGCAGAAAATATCACAAGCCATGAAACACTTTCTGCCTAAGTGCTCCAGCTCCGCTGCAGGTCGCTCAAAACAGCCGTCTGCTCGAAGCTCACAGCCGCAGCCGCAGCCCACCGCCGCCGCTTCGCTGCGTCGACAAGCCTGGGACCCGAGACCACGCTCTCGCTCTCGCTCTGCTGGCCGCCTCCCCCCTCCGTGTGGGCCCCGGCCTAAGATCGAAATAAAGCCCGAGGCCTCAAAGTCTTCCTAGCCTGCCTGTGTTCAAGTCCCGCGGCGGCCAGACTTCCACCAAAACTTCTCACTCGTTCAGTTCCAGAAAATGCGACTGTTCCAGTTTATTTGCAGAAAACAAGCCGGTACTACAGCCCGTTTGCCTGCACACAAACGCCGTTTTTATGGCGACCCAGATAAATCTCATAAAGAGTGTATCTTCTGGTATTCCGGCCACGGCCGATGGTGCTATGAGTGTAGTAAAAATACCCACAGTTCAGTCAGTGTTCATCCCCACACACAAGTACAGCCTGTCACACAGGGCTCGCACATAAAATCGGCTCATGTGGATTGTGCATTAAATGTAGTGAATGTGGCCACGACTCAGTGCCCACAAACACTACATACTACATGTCTCACGGTTTCTGTAAAAACGAAACCAACACACATTCAGTCTGCTCATGCAGACGGTGTTTTCAGTGTAGTAAATGTGCCCGCTGTCCCGCGCCCACATTCACTCACAGACATGACAAGCCCCAGGGGGCTCGCTCCGCTCGCTCTCCCTCAGCAAGCCGCCATAGGAGAGTCGGGCGCGGGCAGGCTTCCCACTGTGATCAGCGCGCCCCCCGCCTCAAGCGCCGCAAGCGCGGCATCTCTGTTACAGCATACCGGAGCTCTCCGGTCGCCACCATGTCGCGACCAGAGCCCAGATCTCATTCAACCCCTAGCTATTCATGCAGATGCGTGTGCAAAGCTCCCCGGGGTATCAGAATGGGTGCTGAACATTATAAAAAGAGGCTATTCGCT
Source organism: Squalius cephalus (assembly GCF_949319135.1). Taxonomy (NCBI): domain Eukaryota; kingdom Metazoa; phylum Chordata; class Actinopteri; order Cypriniformes; family Leuciscidae; genus Squalius; species Squalius cephalus. The sequence goes on along the minus strand of NC_137129.1, from coordinate 39,035,292 downwards.
ACAGTTCGCTCGACGTCCCCACCGTTACGCGGCGCGAACCAAAACTACGGTGAAAATGGAAGTAGCACATCTACTTTGAGCCGAAATAAGAGCTTATGTGTCTCGCTCGTCTGTTTTCAGACAGACGGAGCAGCTCTTTGTCTCGTTCAGCGGACGTTCTAAGGGACTTGCCGCGTCGAAACAGAGCCTATCCAGATGGATAGTTGATGCTATAGTGCTGGCTTACACTTCTAAGGGCCTACAGTGCCCATTAGGTGTCAGAGCACACTCCACGAGAGGCATGGCCTCGTCGTGGGCTTGGTCTAGCAGGATTGCCTTGCAAGATATCTGTATGGCGGCGGGCTGGGCCTCCCCGTCTACATTTATTAGGTTCTATAACCTAGAAGTTCCCGCCTTGCAGGCTAAGCTGTTTTCGGTCTAATAAGACCCTTATTATTCATCAGTTCAGGCCGAGTTTTTGACTGTGTGGAACACTTGATATAATTGCCTCCTAATAGGATGCTACTTATTACGGAAATGATGCTGTTCTAGCCCCTCTTTCCCGGACTCCCTGCGAGTCCCTGGTGATCATGCACTATATGAGCCCCGGGCACCTGCCCTTGGGACTTTGGTGTTGGATCTCAGCACGCACTGCGTTTTGCATTGTGTTCCCCTAGCGTAAGATATTACGCAGTACGAGAGACCTCTCGTAAGAGAACGTACTCGGTTACTAACGTAACCTCGGTTCTCTATAGAAGAGGGAGCGAGTACTGCGTATCTTGCCGTGCATGCATCACGCTCTGGTTCGCTTCGGTGATGAAAAACCAGATTCGATCAGCCTATCGAGCTATATTTATAAGTCTAAGCCACACCCGCTTCGGCGGGACGTGACGTAGTGGGCGCGAAGCGCCCTCATTGGACATGACGTCATGAGAGGCCTCTCTCGATAGGCTGCTGCAGATGCCGCAGGGCAGCCAATGTGCGCGTGAGCTGTCTCGCCTATGTCTGCATGCTGCCGCAACGCGTTTTGCATTATTACAAAATTAAGGATAATTTTTTTGGCTTCAATATCTCGCGGAAAAGAGATTTTCCCCTAGCGTAAGATATTACGCAGTACTCGTTCCCTCTTCTAGAGAGAACCGAGGTTACGTTAGTAACTGAGTACATTTTATGATGGTTGTTAATGAGACCTTTGTTTGTTTTGAGCATTTCTTCAGAAATCCTCTTGCAAATTTTTTGGTTTTCCAGCATCTTTTTCATATTTGAACCCTTTCCAGCAGTGACTGACTGTGTGGTTTTGAGATCCATCTTTTCACCCTGAGGACAATTGAGGGACTTGAAAAGGTTCAAACATACACTATTGCTCCAGAAGGAAACACAATGCATTATTTGTATATAATATAAAAGTATTTGTTGAGAGGAGAACAGGGAGAGAATAGACAGACTGTTTTCTCTTCTTGAGAGATTGATAGAGAAATATAATTTTGGTTTTGTAAATTAAAACTTGTTAATGAAACAAACTCGTTTTATATGTACATTATTTATTTTTGTAATGCAAGTTAAAATTCGTAAATGAAACGAACAAATTGTTTTATATATTATTTTTGTTATGCAAATTTGTAAACAAAATATATTATTCTGTATATTTATTTTTTGTCATATCAATTAATTTGTAAATTAAACAAAATAAATTGTTCTATACACTCAAAAAAAAAAAATGTGTCTAAACATAAGATTTATGTATTTGAATTGCATAACAAATTCCCATGCATTTGGTTTACATAGTTTTAACATAAACCAATCAATACTCCTGAATGTGATTCATATGTTTAAGTCATACATAAATGAAACAGATAAGATTTATGTAATTGTATTAATAAACTGAATGTGATTTATATTTGTCAGTCGTATGTAAATGAAACGGGTAAGATTTATGTAATAGTACACAGAAAAACGCCCATGTTAAATTAACACTGCTCAGTGTTCATATGTGTGCACACTACAGAGTTAAAGCGGTGTTGAAGTTAATGAGATAATTAAGTGATGATTGAGCATTAATTATGAACACCTGCTGTTAACAAGCAGAATCACTGAAGGAAAGAGAAACACAAGAACTACAACTGACTTCAGACACAGCCTTAGATGAAATCAACTGAAGAGAAAAGAAGACATTAAATCTGTGAAGATCTCAGCAGAGGAGGATTAAACAACTCCACAAACAGCTTTACCAGCTTCACTTATTACTAACCAGACTGACTTTATTTAATTTCCGTTTGAATGAAAATAATAGGTGTATTTTAAAGTCACCATGATGGTGGTTAGCGTTTGCTTTAGTTGGGCTCTTGACCATTGACTCTTTAATATAACATTTTCTCTGGCTGCTATAATTATGTGTTTATAAAACACGTTTGTTGCAGCAAAAAAGCCAAGAGAAAAAGAGATCAGGTGATATTGGCTGTTTATTGATGATGATGATGACAAAGTCATCATCATTAATTGCCTCTTCCGCTGATCTTGTTCAGTGTCTAATGCTTTTTAATATTGTTTTATTCATAACAGAAGCCATTTGATTTTACAGCATGAAATCTAACAGTGTTGTTTATCAAACAATATACTTTTTTTTTTTTTTTATAGTTAGTGCACAAAAACCTTTCATCTATGGCATTACTTAGACTCACACAGACATCAAGAAACAGCATATGAATCTCAACAATGGTGACAAAAGATACAAAAAATCCTGATGCATAATTTATTAATGCCGCAATGCATGATGGGAGATATGGGTGAGTTTTGATTAGGGCTGGGCGATTTAAATCGCGATATTGTTATGCGCATCTCGTCAGTAAAGCCGGTTCCTTGATTAGTAGCCTAGTAAATCACCATCACCTGCTTTCAGATGAAGCGGCATTTAGGGCTGAGGAGATAATTAAGTGATTAATTTAGTGATGATTGAGCATTATTGAAGACACCTGATGTTAACAAGCAGAATCACTGAAGAAGAAAATCACAAATTGTAAGTTACCATTAAGGTGATGGGTGTTTGCTTTAGATGGGCTCTAGACCATTATATGTTTACTTTAATATTTGCTGTTGTTTGTCTGCTGTTATTGATTTATAACAGTTAAATGAACAAAGTAAAATGTTATCTTATAGTGTTGGTTATGTTTTGACATAATCATGCTGTGATCGGAAAAAGGAAATTTATTGAGATAGTTTGGTATAACTTGTTAGCAGTAGTTTAGTGATTCTTCAGCCTATGATTATCAGTACTTTACTTATAATTCAAAATATTTAATAAACATTGTTCTGATTAAAATGCTTTCAGATAAATCTATTTAAAACAGACATCAATAATCAGCCTGTGAATCTCAACAATGGTGACAATAATAAAGCATGTTGCAGTGGCTGCCACCAATCACAACTCATTAATGGCTCCCATCATGCATTGCGGTATGAATAAATTATGATCTGAATTGTCTATGTAATTTACTTTTCCTAATTGAATATTCTGCTCCTCACCATTGTTGAGATGCATAGACTGAATCTTGACATCTGTATGTGCCTAAAGAAATGATTTTCTTTTTTTAAAACAACTTTTAAGAAATCCTTTATATTATATCAAAAATTCTGGGCATTTATGCAGATTCACTAACCAACAACATAAATCGAAGTCAGAAAGAAGGATTTTAATGAGTTCAGTGATCAAGTTCAAATGATGATTGTCATAACATAACCAACACCATCAGATCACTTTTTTCTTTGTTCATCTGGTGATAATAACTCAGAAACAACACCCAAACAAAATCTAAAGTTAATAATATATGGCTCAAGAGTCCAACTAAAGCAACCATTGATCGCCATAACGATAACTTACAATTTGTGATTTTCTCCTTCAGTGATTCTGCTTGTTAACATCAGGTGTCTTCAATAATGTTCAATCATCACTAAATTAATCACTTAATTATCTCATTAACTTAAACACTCTTGAGTGTGGACTCATACACTCCCAGGAGTGTTAATTTAACACTGGAGAGAAAGTTTAATGCACTAAATGTTTTTAAAATTCTTTATATTATTTGATTAACTGTTGGATCTAATGCTGTCAGGTCACACAGCTAATATAATAAATAAAACAAAATCACATAAGCCCAATAATCAAACCATTAGACACTGAAAAAGATAAGTGATTCAAGCCACAATATGATGATTACACCTTCATCAATAAACAGCCAATATCACCTGATCTCTTTTTCTCTTGGCTTTTTTGCTGCAACAAACGTGTTTTATAAACACATAATTATAGCAGCCAGAGAAAATGTTATATTAAAGAGTCAATGGTCAAGAGCCCGCAACTAAAGCAAACGCTAACCACCATCTTGGTGACTTTAAAATACAACTATTGATTTCATTCAAACGGGAATGAAATAAAGTCAGTCTGGTTAGTAATAAGTGAAGCTGGTAATGCTGTTTGTGGAGTTGTTTAATCCTCCTCTGCTGAGATCTTCACAGATGTAATGTCTTCTTTTCTCTTCAGTTGATTTCATCTAAGGCTGTGTCTGAAGTCAGTTGTAGTTCTTGTGTTTCTCTTTCCTTCAGTGATTCTGCTTGTTAACAGCAGGTGTTCATCATTAATGCTCAATCATCACTTAATTATCTCATTAACTTCAACACCGCTTTAACTCTGTAGTGTGCACACATATGAACACTGAGCAGTGTTAATTTAACATGGGCGTTTTTCTGTGTACTATTACATAAATCTTACCTGTTTCATTTACATACGACTGACAAATATAAATCACATTCAGTTTATTAATACAATTACATAAATCTTATCTGTTTCATTTAGATATGACTTAAAAATATGAATCACATTCAGATTATTGATTGGTTTATGTTAAAACTATGTAATCCAAATGCATGGGAATTTGTTATGCAATTCAAATACATAAATCTTATTTTTAGACACAATTTTTTTTTTTGAGTGTACATTCTTACTTCCAGTAATTTTTACAACTATTTACAAGAGTTATTAGTTATTTCAATTTTGCTATCAGAGGAGTGTTGCTGAAAACTGTTGAGAAATGCACAGACGGGTAATTCACACACACTTGATAACACGTCCGTTATATGTAACCCTCGTTCCCTTTCAGTCGGTCACGTTCGACGTCACGCCGATGCACCAAAGAATTGAGATCTCAATTTGTCAGTATGTTGACGTGACTTCGAACGTGACCGACTGAAAAGGAACTTTCTCTCTCTCTCTCGCTCTATAAATGCATTGAAACTGCATTAGTCTGCTATCAGTAGCTCAAGCCTCCATTACAAGCTCTAAAATTACGTTTTGGAATTAGCAACAGAGCGTTTTAAGGACAAAAAGCTGACAAATGTCTTGAAATGCATCATCTGAACAGTGTTTGAAGACCACCAACCGCAGTTTTAGCCGTATAATTGACTCAGGGCCGTTGAATTATTGAAATAAAATGTAAAAATAATTATTGAAAAATAATGTAAACATAATGAAGGACTTTTGTCCCTATTAAAGGAACACTTAAAGGAAGGGCTTATTCACCTTCTTTCCTACATTTAGATAGGTGGGTAAATGCATTTTTGTCTCAGTGCATGCATTGTTTTAGTTTGACAGGGTCGGCGCTAGCTTAGCTTAGCTTAGCTTAATGAATGGAATCCTTTGTTGCCAGCTAGCATGTTCTGAGTAAAAGTGATAAAAAAAAAAAAAAAACACCTAATTACTTCTTGTGGCCTGCGTATTCACAACGAGTCCAAATAGCGATGCAGATTAACACTAGGCGATTTCCTAGGCAGATATTGACTTGGGACTCTATTAGGGGGAAGCACAGGCGAAGCACAGCTACTTAGGCGAAGCACTGCTACTTGGGCGCAGAGATATCATGCAACACACACTGTAAAAAAAATCCCGTAAAAAAACGGTAAATCTCTGGCAGCAAAGTTTACAGACGGATTCCGTTAAATTACGGCAAATAACCATTCACAAAATTACAGGCAAAAACCGTAAAAATACAGAATTGACTTTACAGTCAAAATTAAATTACAGTACATTACTGTTGATAATGGCTTATTAAACCGTGGAAAAACAGATAAATTATGTCAAATTACATTAAAAAACATTTAACTTTCAGGTTAAACTGTAAATTTAGGGTTTTATAAAGTTATTTTATAATAATGCTGTCTATCTACAGTAATTATCTTTTAATATATAGTTTTTCTGTGTAAAATAACTATGAAGTTATGTCTAAAAATGCAATAAGTACATAAATTCAAATACAAAGTTTGTATATTTACAGTTTTAATTTTTGCAGATCCAATTTCACAACTTTGACCAATCTCTAATTAAGTACTTAATAATAGTCAATGTACAGTCAATTTCTGTTAAATTAACTAAACGTATAAGTACGGAATACGTGCACATTTACAGTATTACTCATTAAACAAACACTGAACATCAAGATACGTGAATGATAGGAAATACAAGCTTTATAATTTTAAAACATGTAAAAATATCCACATTAAAAGGCAATTGCTGTATACCTTTATACTCTAATATAACTTATTTTACACATTTACAAATACATTTTATCCAAAGCGACTTAAAAATTAAGAAAACAATAGAAGCAACAAGTGCAGTGACAAGTCTCAGTTAGTGTAGCACAGTACACACAGCATTTTTTTTTTTTTTTTTTTTTTTATTAAAACAAAGATTTAGTATTATTGGGTCAAGTGTTTATGAAAAGATGGATCTTTAGCAGTTTCTTGAAAATGTGTTGAGTGGGGCAGGTCATCCCACCAGCAGGGAACAGTCCAGGTAAAGGTCAGTGAAAGTGATTTTGTGTCTCTTTGGGATGATGGCACTACAAGGCGCCGTTCACTTGCAGAACACAAGCTTCTGGAGACAGATCTGAAGCAGTGAGTTTAGGTCTTGCTGCAGCATCTGGATCAGTTGCAGAGGTTTGACTGATGCTGGAAGAGCTGCCAGGAGAGCATTATAATAGTCCAGTCTGGATAGAACAAGAGCTTAGACAAGGAGTTGTGTGGCTCTGATAGGAAGGGCCGGATCTTTCTGATGTTGTATAAAGCAAATCAGCAGGATCGCATGGTTTGCCTGAAACCATAAGCAGTTCTGTCTTGGCAAGGTTGAGTTGAAGGCGAAGGTCATTCATCCAGCAAGAATTTTCCATCAGGTAGGCTGAAATGCGAGCAGTAACCGTCAGATCCTCTGGCTGGAATAAAAGGTAGAGATATGTGTCATTAAGTGATAGGAAAAGCCATGTTTCTAAATGACAGAGCCTAGTTACAATACAAAAAAAAATAGATGGGTGGAATCTAACACAATCGTGGTCCTACTGTAGCAAAACAAAACCTTGTGCAGCCACAGTGGCCTCACAAGGATCAAATGAATATTCACATGGGAAAATATAGTATAAAACAAATAAAATTTTCTGCCACTTTTAGTGCAATTATATTGAATCAGAAGACTCGGCCATTACAATATTTTAAATTACTTCTTACCATACCTTGTTTGCCATAATCATTCTGCTTTCCACTTGACCTGAAATCACAAAAAATAAAAAATAAATGTACAACTCAGTATTACATTTACACATGTCAGAATATGTTCCACTGGGACAATGCAAAACCTCAACTGACTATGATCTGAAAGCTGAGCAGGAAAGGCTAACAGTGAAGTTTTGAGCTGAGACACCTAGGGGTGTAACTGTCTGTTCATCTGGATCAATGCAATTTTCATAACCAATGATCAAAAGTATGAAAAAGGCTTCTATGATGACCCCAGGCCATCCATTTGTATTTACTTCCTGTTTTCGGTCGTGATCATTGGTAACTAAGCACTTTTGCGTGAACTCGACAATCGACTACTGTGGACTTCGACCGAAAACAGGAAGTAAATACAGGTATGAGCGCTGGCTGAATTAACATCACTTTTATTCATATCTACTGCAGTCAGATTCACTGTGTTCACTCAGAAGGAATCACTCACATGACCTGTGCACTTGTAATGACACATCAAGGATGTTAAGAGGCTAAAAGCAGGTTTAAAACTTTTTGCAAATTTTAAAAAGAGGATAACATGGTGTAGGCAACACCGATTTTTGTCGTTGTTCTCTGTAGCAGCTACTGACAGCACTCCAAATTTACAAAATGTACAAATGTTATATTACAAATGTAATATAAAATATCGTTCACATGTAGTATAATGAGACTCTTACCTCAGCCGGTGATCGGTTGGCATGATGTCCGCTGTGACGAACCAGGCTCACTGAAAAAGGGCGCGTTATTTCCGAAGAATCCGAACGGACTGACTGACAACAGAGCTCCTGCTCACGGCTGCTCTTGACGAATACGATTGCTTTGAACCACTGTTGATCTCACAATCCACTTCACGAGAGTAGACTGAGTTCAAATCTCCCGCTTGCCCTTGATACAGATCCAATCTCGACTTATCAGCTAACCGTTATGAGCGGGACTAAACAACAGCGGAAAAGTAATGGCGGCGAATTTGAATCTGCGTCATCGCGCACACACACACACACACACACACACACACACACACACACACACACACACACACACACACACACACACAAAGCTGTGCAGCAACAGAGATTTGGAAAAATATTCATAAAATATACATGAAATTATGGGATTATAAAACAATCAACAATCAAAATGAGCATTTGCAAGATTAAAAGACTAGCCTATGAAATAAAAAATAATTCAATACAGGCCTACTGTAGCCTATGTAGGGTACTGTATGCAGTGGTTAAATTGGCTTTTGTAGGGAGGGGGAGCCCTTATTTACAGTGGTCATCATTAAAAATGACTATTTTTTTTTTGTAATTGTAATGGGGTAGAAGGGGAAGGACTACAAATTGGATGGATCACAATTCCCATGAATTAAGATACTATAAAGGGAAACCAAACTGTTTAGACTTCCTCTTTGTGGTACCATGTGGCAAACAGGAAAAGCTGTTTGGTGTCTTTCAAGGCTGTGTAATAGCAGATGAAAAACCAAGTTGATTTATAGAACTGAAATGGGAAGGTAAGGGTTGTTGATTTGAGACCATAGTGAGTTTGTCTAGTTTTAACATGTTTGTATTTGTTTTCTGTTTTAGTGTTCTTATGGGAATGGTGTTGATTGGTGCCTCAGAGAAATACAGGTACTGATATTAATTGAATTATTTAATTTGGAGATTTGGTTTTAAGTTTTATTTTATTTTATATTTGTGTTTTATGTTTTAATGGTTAAGGTTTTTTTTAATCCTTGTAAATATTTTATAGGGCAATCATCAATGTGTATTCTTTCTTTGTTTTCTTTACAGATGATGCATGATTGCCGTTTACTTTAGTGAAAGCATTGGTGGCTTATTGGGTGTCTGAAGAGATGACTTTAATGCTGAATTGGGTCTTGTGTATGGAAGTGGCAAAGGGATTGATTTAATTTGTGAAATTGTCTTTGTTTGTTTTGTTTTATTTTGTTCTTGTTTTGTTTGTTGTGGACCTACAACTGACGGTGTCTTTTCTTGTATGTGGTTTACTCTGTACGGTTTTGGGAACAGATGGTAGTGCTTTGATTTACTTTACACTTGTGGAGGTTGGAGTGAAAGTGTGTTTATTGAACTTGTGAGTGTGCACATAGTTTCAGAGCAATTTCCATTGGATAGGTTTGGGAACCCTGTTGTCTGTAACGGTTACAATTTTGTTTGTTTGTTTTTTTAATCTCTTTGCCATCTCTGATTACCCCATGTGCTTCTTGTGAATCTTGTATAATAAACTTTGCTATATTTGCAACGAAACACACTGTGGTTGTGGCCCTTTCTGAGTTCTCCTCATCCCTTGTGAGATGATGGGGTTACATAATGCTAGATAGGCCTATATATAACCACCATTTAGCATTTAATGTTTTGAGGTTAATTTTGAATTAGTCAGATGTTAGATAATAATATACTTTTTAAATATTTTATTTTTAAATATCAAATTGGTGTAAAAAAAATCTGAACATTTTAGTAACTAAGCAGAATTGTATTAGGTTTAGTAACAACAATTGATATTGTTTACATGGTACAATTTCTGATAAGCTACTTTTTTTTTATTGCTTGACACATATGATTTCAATTCAGTTCAGTGCTTGTGATTTGATTCAATATTGACTCATTTGGATAAATATTAGGTAGGCTACACAAGATAGGCATTCATTTTTCTCAAGACAAAAAAAGGTGGATTCCAGGAAGAAAATGTAGTAAAACTTTAAAATTGGTCAAAAATACAACATTTGTATCATGTAATATACACAGACACTCATATTTTTATTTTGCTTTTGATTAGTTTAACTGTTAAAGTAATACATTAGAAGTAGACATTAGGCTACATACTGTATTAAGCCTTTCGGTAGCCTACTGTAAAGTAAAAAAGAGAATTTGGCGCCATTAAATAATCCCCAAACAGCTGTAAAAATCAAACAAAAATATATTTAATTCAAAGTGTTTTATTACTGTTTCTAAACTACATTGGCACAATCATAAGAGATGAACCAGTCAAAAGATCCAAAAGAGTTTTCCCTAACTCATATTTTTTACATGACCATGTCCCTTTGGGGCTTCCGTAGATCACCAGTAATCCAAGGCTGCGTTCAGCCCCGATAAAACGTTGCACAACGTTTTTTTTAAACAGAAACGGTGATGCGTTAAACACAGTTCTGATGACGCAAGAGTTGCAACTATGGCAGCTGAGAAGGCCATTCTTTGTGAAGAATTTTCGGAGTCGGTATAAATATGTGTTTTAAAATATGCGCGATATTACAGTTACTGCACTTGCCGCCCAGAACAAAAGAGAACATCCCAATCGAGTGAAGGGATTGCTGAAACTAAAATGGAAGCTCACATCTTCCTAATTCAGACTAAAACACATCTTTTTAGCCTCACATAATGACTTTATTTGTAGTTCATACTGTTTTAATACCCTGTATTTTCTTTCTCATTTTTAGGAAAAGCACTTAATTACCATTGTTTATTTCTATACCAAATGCCATACACTTGCAATGAAGCTAAACATATAAACAACTACATCATTATGTTGATACCCTATATTTTTACAATCAAACCTACGACAAACGTGTCTTCTAATATCCTCAGTTGTTGCGTATACCGAGCTGCATCGAACACATTTGTAAATTACTTTCCTTGAACCCATTGTGCGAGTTCACTTTAATACCACATGCTTTATATACATGTTGCTGCTGATTGGACTGCAGTTCTGACACACCCACCAAACAAGAGAAAACGTATCTCAAACCCCGTTGCACACCGTTGCACACCGTTTCCAGGAAACATGACGTTCAACCCAGAAACCGTAGCAAAATGTTGTGCACCGTTTTGAACTTGAACGTGCCCCAGGTTTGGTAAATCGGAAAAAGTTTACATCCAGATCAGGGTGATCCAATCCAATTTTGCTTTGTAAAACTGGCACAAAAGTAAGATGGATTACCTGATCCTGGATAGCAAAACATGGGATTTCCAGAATTGCGAGATATAAAGTCAGAATTGCGTGAAATAAAGTCACAATTGCGTGTTATAAAGTCAGAATTGCGAGATATAAAGTCAGAATTGCGTGTTATAAAGTCAGAATTCAGACTTTTTTTCTTGCAATGGCAACTTTATATCACGCAATTCTGACTTTATATCACATAATTGCGAGTTTATATCTCGCAATTCTGACATATTTTCTCAGAATTGTGAGATATAAAGTCACAATTGTGAGATATAAAGTCCAATTCTAAGGGGAAAAAAGACGGACTTTTTTTTTTTTACCTCAGAATAGTTTATATCTCACAATTCTGACTTTATAACACGCAATTGCGACTTTATATCATGCAATTCTGACTTTATATCTCCCAATTGCGACTTTATTTCTCAGAATTGCGACTTTATTTCTCACAATTCTGACTTCATATCTCGCAATTCTGAGAAAAAAAGTCACAATTCTGACTTGATATATCGCAATTGTGAGAAAAAAAGTCAGAATTGTGAGATAAAAAGTCGCAATTAGGCTATTATTATTTATTTATTATTCAGTGGTGGAAACAAGCTTCCATACTGTCACGTCACATTTACAAGCGCCAGAACGGTATTTATTGCTTGAATTTCGAAATAAAATGGACAGAATCTGAGAGATGAGATTATTTTTTATAACATAAGTATCCTGCTCTGTCTTGTCTGTCGGTCCCCAGCCAACATTTGTATGTGGGGCCCATATGGGTATTAAATGGGCTGGAAAAATGGGCCTTATATAGGATTGTCCGCGGGTTTCTTTATGGCCCCATGTTAATTGCCCAGATGGATTTCATGTAGGATTGCACTTGGTACTAGGTGGGACCCAAGTGGGCAAAATGCACAAGACCCATCTCTGTCCCAGCTTTAACCCAGTAGACATTTGTATGTGGGGCCCATGTGGGTTTGAAATGGGCTGGAAAAATGGGCCTTATATAGGATTGTCCGCGGGTTTCTTTATGGCCCCATGTTAATTGCCCAGATGGATTTCATGTAGGATTGCACTTGGTACTAGGTGGGACCAAAGTGGGCAAAATGCACAAGACCCATCTCTGTCCCAGCTTTAATCTCTGTGTCTTCTTTGCTTTGCGATTTTACTGTGCATGAGAAAATTGATGTGTGGCGTCACGTGAGAGCGTGAATGCGTGAGAGTTGGCCTTAGCAGACAAATCAAATGAAAAACTAAACAGTGCGAGCGAGGCTACATTAGTCACATTAGAAAATGAAGTTGTAGGTTGTGTTTGAATAATTACGTATCTTATTTATTTGAGATAAATTAAACCAAATACTCACGTATGCTCGATAAAGAATTAGACCGCACAATGAGCCCATCGCATCGGGCGGTTGAATTTAAAAGACTGATTTTACTAGCCGTTCGCGGGTTTCCATGGTAACGTCGCTGGTGGGCAGGGTGCTGAACCAGAGAACGCAGGGATTAATAAATTATGACGTCTGATAATTCCATGTAGCCTGGGTGTATCTGTGTAGTCTTGCTAATTATTCAGTCTATGCCATGTATTTACCAGGAGATGAAAAATAATTCAAGTGGAATAACAATATTTGGTGCTGAAGGAGACGGAGCTGAGCTCCGGCATGGTGTGTTGTGGCCCCGAGGAGGCGGAGCTGCGCTCCGGTGCGCTCCGGCCCAATTTAACCTATGACTGTATGTACAAATACTATTATTTAACCTTAAAAAAACCCTAATTTTAACCCCCACATGCTTAATAATCTGTAAGGAAAACATATTGAATAGATGCAGATTTCTGCAGTTATACCTTATTTTCTTTGTTTTCTAATTTCACAGAAAAAATCTGTAAAATATTACTTAATTTCTGTAAAAATACACATCATTTTGTAAAAATACAGACAAGTTCCTTTTAAAAAATGTAAAATTGATGTAAAACCAAAATACAAGCAATTAACTGTAAATTTAATAGTGGACCTTTAAATTACATAAAATCTCTGTAAAAAAACAGCATTTTACTGTATAATGACAAAACGGTAAAATTCTGTAAAAGAATACAGACTATTACCTGTAAAATTACACTTTTTTTTTTTTACAATGCACGACTTCCGTCAACATACCGGCGTGAATAGTAGCTGGCTATTTTTCCTACAGTACATGAATGGCAATGAACATGGCTAATTTTGTGAGAGACGAAGAGGGTGACTTCTCAGACAGTCAAGAGCCAGAGCCAGAACCATACCTGAGTTTTCAGAAGATGAGCTGCGTGCTTTGGAAATAGAATGACAGGAGGAGGAGGTTGCGATCGCTCAACAGCCTGAGGACGTGAGGATGAGAGCCAACACGAACTGGTGGTGTGAATGTGGGGGAATATGCCAATCTATGCCGACTGAAATAGTGTCTGTGCTGTGGAGAGTGGGACAAGTTTCTGCCATCGATGACCAGGCTCAGCACGTCAGATCAAGATGAGCGTGCCCGCAGTTGAGTCGATCACAGCTACCGAGGATTTCACGGCGTTGATCCATCCTGCAGTAACTTTTACTCTATTTTTTTTCCTGGTGCATGGCTGGACTGGCCATAGGGCATACCGGGCATTTTCCCGGTGGGCCGACGTGCTTTTTGGGCCGATACATCTCATACTCATACATACTTTTTATTATTATTATTATTTTTTTAACGGCCCATAAAATTTGTACATCGGCGGCCCATTCGTTTTGTTTTGTTTTGCTTAATAGAGCATCACAGTCCCGCGCACAGCCCGAGAGCGCTTCGGTGCCGGAAGAAAATTTCCCATTCATTTCTCCCATTGACGTTTTCGAAAATCCGTATCTAAAGACTTTTAGAGCATGTCTGAGGATAACCAGCTACGGCTGAACTCATAGGCATACAACATATCATTTCGAGTGAAAAAACGGCGAGAAAATCCCAAAAAAGTCAAAGGTACAAGACTGTGTACATATTTTCATTTCCGAGCGAAGGAACTACTCATCCCATAAACCACCGCGCCTCACTGAAGTCGACTGAAGCCACAACCGCGAAAGAGCCTTTAGAGCGACTTTAAAATCTGACGACAGCCACGCAAACTTTTTCTTGTGCCGTTTATAGCAGTTCTTTCAGTAGTAATTGTGTAAATAGACTGGAAAGCATGGCTGGCGGTCCGCGGCTCACGGGTGCAGATCTGGCAGTCCACGCGGCGTTCTGCTCATCAGTTTCAGCGGCCCACGGGCAGGTTGCTGACAAATGCCTCAACAATTTCCCACTTGTGGTCCATGCTCATTTTATTCATGAAGTTATAGTTCATCCTTAATTTTAATAACATTTAATGTATTTTCTTAATAACAACAAGTGAAAATTAAAAAGTGAAGGTCAGCAAACCAGAAAGTGCATCATATTCAGTTTATTAACTTGCCATGAATTATTACACAAATGTTCAGTAAATGCATGAAGAGCTCTCTATGGCTCTGGGTATGCCTAAGCTAAATATTGTTTTGACAGTGGCATCATAAAATGCTTGATATGACTCATACCATATATGAAGACTCCTCGGTTCAAATGTCACATCAGTGATACCGTGCAAAAAAACGCAACAGTTTTTTTATTTTTTTATATTTATCTTGAGTCTTCACGAACTTTCGCGGGGTTTACACGAGCTCCACCAATCAGATGCATCACTGTGGGATTGTGGGATTGTTTAGGATTGTGGGTAATGAAGTACTTCTCCAAGACATCGCGAATAAAAGGCATTTATCTCAAAACAAGGTTAGTGCCCCATGAACTTTTGGCGGTTATATGAGCATATACAATCGCTTAGTACTGCCGTAGCTGGTTTTAAGTCTACCATGTATGGTTACGTTTTTATGGCTTATACCCCAACTGTCAATGGAGAAATTGTATTGGATTTTTACTTCCGGCACCGGCTGTGGGCGGGACTGTGATGCTCTATTGGCGGCGCTGGGTTTGTGCCGGTGTAATGCATTGGTCAAAAAAAGTCAGTGTTAGTTTTTTTTTCTGACAGACCAGCCCATGAAACACGTAGATCAGCGGCCCATTGGCTCTTTTCTTGATTGACACTGGGCTGGCCCAATCACAACTTTAAACGAGTGAGCGAGCGTGCAGCAGTGTCAGTGTGTATCTGTCAAAATAGTCAGCGAGATGGAGAAGAAACGCAAGGAATGTGCAGAGAAATAGCGTGAAAAAATAGAGCCAGGCCCTTAAAGCAGACACTGTAAACTGTGTCAAAATATATGTTTTCTGACCTTCATCAGCTCCTGTGGCAGATGATGATAGTGAGGAGGATCAGGAGAGAGATGAGAAAGTGTAGAGCCTGCGGTAAGCAGAACTACTTTCAAAACACTTAGGCTATGTCATGAGTGTAGGAACCCATAACCCAGTTACAGATTATTTCCACATCTGCATAGTTGACAATTACCGCAATTCACTAGAAATTTAATGAGACGCGTTTGTAAACCATGTTTTCCGCCAAAATAAAAGCTTGATGCAGTTTGCATCAAAATAAAAGATCATGTGCTTATTTCTTTCAAGTATAGAAATTGGTACAACACTAATTATGAAAGTTTCCTTTATTTTTTAGTGCATTTGTTTTACAAAATATGGCTAATACTGTCATTGGATTAATATTATAACTATTATGTAGTAGTAGGTGTAATGTAAATAGACACTGTAACTAAAAGAGGTTTGAATTTTTCTTTGTTTAATTTGCACACTGAATATGGGTTGGAGCTTTTAATTTTGAACTCAAAGTGCACCAGATTGATGAATTTAACATTAAAATGCACAAAATTTTCGCTTGCCCCCGAACCCCCCTAGAACGACCGAGGTCCCATCACCATAGTTTTAACAAAAATCCTGTAAGAAACACTTGTATTGCTATCCCAATGCAGCTTATAGCTTGTTTTAGGATTCATCACTGTGTAGTATAGTTCAACTAGGGGTGTAACGATACGCGTATTCGTATCGAACCATTTGGTACGAGGCTTTCGGTTCGGTTTTCGGTACGCATTACGTACCGAACGGTTCGCTGGACCATTTTTTCTGCCGACCAAAATTTTGTTATTTCAAATGAAGGCGCGTCGCGGGTGGCAAGCGTGCTCATAGAGGCTGGCGCGACCACAACATCAACTGGCAAACGCAATGTAAGGAACGAAACTGAGTGTTTGTGTGGACCGTTTATCAGTTTTGACCTGTGAAGCGGGACTCGCGAGCCCTATGCGCGAGCCTGATCAAGCAACACTACCACACAGCTAGGGTTGCCAACTCTCTGAAATGAAAATAAGGAACGGGGGGGGGCGGGGTGGTGGTGGGGGTGGTAAGTCAGGTGACACGCCCCCCAAGGAATAATTTAAAAAAAAAATGACTTCTGGTGAATATTGTGGAAACTAATTGATATATTTAGATAAATATATTTAATACATTGTAGCATATTATAATACAACTTATAGGCCTATAGAATAGCAAAGTAGGCCTAATCAATATACAAGACTGAACCACTTAAGTTAGATGTGAAATATAAAGCCTATCATGATCATTTTGCCAACAATGAACCATGGATTTGTTTAGTTTGTAATACATTTTATTTTTAACTTAAACAAATACAACATCTAACATTCAAAACTTCTGTAGCCTTGTGCAAACTTATTCAATAGAATTAGACTTCTAGAATGTTCTTTCCAGTGCAAAAAAATATATTTTTAATTTAATTAGACAACATTTGTCACACCACTGTATGAACGAGGACACAGAGTAAAGGATAACAAAGGTTTATTTAGACACTGTATGCAGCTCCGGATAACTGGGAAGCACAAAGGGTCAAACTCAGGGAATATAACGTAGAACTAGAGTCTTTTAGAATGCATGAAACATAGGAAGTCACTCGGGGCGTGGAACTGGATAAATGAAGCTTAGCTGGTTGAGACAAACAGGACGGGTCTGGATCTTGAGGGATTCCAGGAGAACACCGGATACTGAGGCTGGCAGGGAACACACAGAGAGAGTAATGAGAGTCTTGAACTTGAGATATACTTGCGAATGTGGAGCATGGAGAATAGCGCTGAAGAGTCACGGGTGTCTGAAGACGAGACCGGACAGTGAGCTGTGGTGTGACTGGGGTTTATATCCAGAGTGAAGTGATGAGTTGCAGGTGCAGACAATCAGAATTCGGGTGAGTGAGATCGCGACCAGGTGTGTTGAGTTGACGCTGGCTGAGGTGTGCTGAGTGGATCCGTGACAGTACCCCCTCCTCCACGGCCAGCTCCTGAGGGCCGTATGCCCCGACGACGAGGGCGACCCCTAGGACGAGGGGCTGGACGATCCGGGTGTTCACGGTGAAAGTCCTGGAGGAGCGTGGGGTCTAAGATGTCGTCCCGGTGTACCCAACAGCGCTCCTCTAGTCCGAACCCCTCCCAGTCCACGAGATACTGCAGTTGGCCCCCCCGTCATCGGGAATCTAGAATGGCGTGGACCTGATACACGGCTTCGTCGGTGGGGTCCACTGGAGGAGGAGGGGGTACCTCACCAGCGTCAGCTTCTGTGGAAGGGGAAGAGAGAGGTGCAATGTAAGGTTTCAGCAGTGATACGTGGAAAGTGGGTGCAATCCTGTAGTGACGGGGTAGTGCGAGTCGATACGTGACTTCATTGACCTGCCTCAGTATCGCAAACGGACCTATGAACCTGGGACTCAGCTTACGAGAGGGCAGCCGGAGGCGAATGTCCCGGGTGGAGAGCCACACCAGCTGGCCAGGAGTATAATGGGGTGTGGCTCTACGACGTGCGTCGGCCTGCTGTTGGAACCTCCGGACTGCCCCCTGAAGATGGACATGGGCTGAGTCCCAGACCCTCTCACTCTCGGTGAACCAGTGTTGGACCGCTGGAACGTCCGAAGGTTCACCTGTCCAAGGGAAAAGAGGTGGTTGATACCCTAGAACGCACTGGAACGGTGTCAATCCGGTGGATGTCTGGCGTAGGGAGTTCTGGGCATACTCTGCCCATGGGAGGTACTGGTTCCAGCGGTCCTGAGCTTCATGGCAGTAGGTCCTCAGGTACCTCCCGATCTCCTGGATTTTACGTTCTGCTTGGCCGTTAGACTGTGGATGGTACCCCGACGTCAAGCTGACCGATACCCCCAGAAGTTTGAAGAAGGATTTCCAGACTCTTGATATGAACTGTGGTCCCCGATCCGAGACAATATCCTCTGGTATACCGAAATGGCGGAAGATTTCGGAAAACAACATTTCTGCTGTCTTGAAGGCTGTGGGAAGACCAGATAGGGAAATCAATTTGCAGGACTTGGAAAATCTGTCCACGACCACTAGAATGCAGATCTTGGAGTCGGATGATGGTAGATCGGTGACGAAATCCACGGCCAGATGGGACCAGGGTCGATTCGGAAGAGGCAGGAGCTTTCCTTCGGGTAGACGTCGGGGTACTTTGGCCATAGCACAAGCAGTGCATCCCTGCACGTATCGGGAGGTATCCTGAGCCATGCTGGGCCACCAGTACCGTTGTTGAAGGAGTGAGAGGGTCTGCTGGCTGCCTGGGTGTCCAGAGCCCGGAGAGGTGTGTACAGAGTCCATGAGGGGAAGACGGAGATTGGTGGGTACGAAAACCTTCCCCTCAGGACCTCCCGGCGGAGCAGGTTCGGCAAGGGTGGCGTCGGCTATGAGTTCGTCGATGTTCCACTGGATGGGGCTGACAATCATAGTTGGAGGGAGGATGGTTTCGTTGCTCTCTGTGGTGGATTCAGGCTGATATAAACGTGACAGGGCGTCTGCTTTGAGATTCTTGGAACCAGGGCGGTAATTAACCGTGAAGTTAAAGCGTGTGAAGAAGAGAGCCCACCTAGCCTGGCGAGGATTTAATCTCTTGGCCTCCCGGAGATACTCAAGGTTGCGGTGATCTGTGATCACTTGGAACGGATGATTGGCTCCCTCCAACCAGTGTCTCCATTCCTCTAGCGCCAACTTAATAGCCAGGAGTTCTCGGTTACCGACATCGTAATTCTGCTCCGCCGGGGACATCTTACGTGAAAAGAAGGCGCATGGATGAAGTCGTGGAGGGGTCCCCTGCCGCTGGGATAGAACTGCTCCAACTCCGTTGGTGGAGGCGTCCACTTCCACTAGAAATGGTAGTTCTGGATCTGGATGACTTAGCATTGGAGCAGAACAGAAGGCTTCTTTGAGGTTTACAAAGGCTTGACTCGCCTCTGTAGACCAGGTTAGCTGCTTGGTGCCCTTCTTTACCATGGATGTCACTGGAGCGCAGATTTTACTGTAGTCGCGGATGAACCGGCGATAGAAATTGGCAAAGCCGAGAAAGCGTTGCAGCTCTTTCAGGGTTTGAGGCTTAGGCCAGTTGATTACCGCCTCCACTTTACTTTGATCCATTGAGATGCCGTCTGGACGGATTACATACCCGAGGAAGTGCATGGATTCTCGATGGAATTCGCATTTTTCTAACTTCAGGTATAACTGGTACTCACGGAGGCGTCTTAGCACTTTCTTCACCTGAAGGATGTGTTCGTCGAGGTTGGAGGAGTAGATTAGGATGTCATCAATGTAGATGATCACAAACCGGTGGAGCATATCTCGGAAGATTTCATTCATGAAGCCCTGGAATATCGCTGGACTGTTGGACAGGCCAAAGGGCATAACCCGATATTCGTAGTGCCCCGCAGGAGTGATGAAGGCCGTTTTCCACTCGTCTCCTTCACGGATACGAACCAGGTTGTAAGCACTTCTCAAGTCGAGTTTGGTGAAGATTTTCGCTGAACGGAGTTGCTCCAGGGCTGAGGGCACCAAAGGTAACGGATATCTGTACTTGACTGTGGCTGCGTTAAGAATGCGATAATCAATACATGGACGGAGTCCTCCGTCTTTTTTCCCAACGAAGAAGAAGCTTGAAGCGGCAGGGGACGTGGATGGTCGAATGTATTCTTGGCGTAGAGCTTCCTCCACGTACTCCTCCATGGCCTTCTGCTCCGGGATGGACAATGGATAAATTTTCCCATGCGGTAGTGTGGCCCCAGGCAGCAGGTCGATTGCGCAGTCCCATGGCCGGTGAGGTGGAAGAATGGTGGCGAGTTGCTTACTAAACACGTCCTGGAACGCCCGGTATTCTGGAGGAATCTGAGGAGTTGTATCTGTGGCTGGACTCTCGATGGAGGTTGAACCCAGGATAGCAGGAGAAGTGACCAAGGACGGGGCGGTTGAGTTCTTCTTGATGGGACGTAAACAATGCGATTTGCAGTAATCACTCCATTGGCGTACCTCTCCAGATGTCCAGCAGATGTCAGGCGAGTGCTGGTTAAGCCAAGGGCGTCCCAGGACGATATCAGATGTGGAGCCCTCCAGTACCAGTAATGAACATTTTTCCTGATGTAAACATCCGATGGAAAGTTGTAACTCGGGGCTGCAGTGAAGAATATTTCTGTTACTGAGGGGTTTTCCCAGAATGGAGTGAATACTCAGTGGGCGACTCAAGTGACGACGGCGGGCTTGTAACCGGCTGAGCAGAGAGGCTGATATGAAATTCCCCGCAGCACCAGAGTCGATCAGAGCTTTCGCTGAAACAGAATGGTTTCGGTAGGTAAGTGACACTGGAGTTTGCTTCAGGTTTGATACAGGAAATGGTAGTTCAACTGTACTCACCGCCGAACGACTGGGACGAACGGGACATTCAGCTCGGTAATGTTCAGAATCCCCACAGTAGAAACACAGATTATTGGTACGACGTCGATTACGTTCTGTTGTGGTTAGACGTCCTGAGTCGATCTCCATTGGCTCTGGTACTGGAGGGTTTACGGGCTCGGAGAGGCGAGGAGTTCGTGCAGAGAAATTTTGAAAGCTAGCATTGCGGTGTTGAGCTATGAGTATGGAGCGTTGAATAAGTTTTTCTATCCCGATGGTGTCGTCATAAATGGCCAGTTGTAAACAGATGTCAGAGTTGAGGCCTTGCCGATAGGCTGTCATCAAAGCGATTTCATTCCACCCACTGCTTGCAGCGATAGTTCGGAACTTCAGGGCGTAATCTGAAACAGAGGATTTGCCTTGCCGTAGGCGATACAACTGATCATGAATTGATATGGTATTGGATGCTTGAGAAAATACTATATTGAAATGATCAAGGAACTCGTTGAAAGACTGTAATGCCGGTGCATGGGAATCCCAGAGAGCTTGAGCCCAGTTCAACGCTCGACCTGTGAGTAGGGAAATTATGAAAGCAATTTTGGCTTTTTCAGAAATGAACTGAACAGCATTTACCTCCATATAAAGCTTGCACTGTAGCAGAAACCCTTTGCACTCTCCGTCGCCCGAATAATTAGCAGGTTTGGCCATGGGACTTACTGAGGCAGGTCGATAGTTCTGAAGAGTATGACTGAATTCCCTTAGCGTTTCTTGTAGTGTTGGTTGCGGGGTGACGGCTGCGTGCGCAGGGGTACTCTGAGAGGCTTCGGTGGGTGAAGCGGAGATTCCGGAAGCCGTGGGAGCCTGCATTGTGTGTGGTCCGGTCTTCTGTCACACCACTGTATGAACGAGGACACAGAGTAAAGGATAACAAAGGTTTATTTAGACACTGTATGCAGCTCCGGATAACTGGGAAGCACAAAGGGTCAAACTCAGGGAATATAACGTAGAACTAGAGTCTTTTAGAATGCATGAAACATAGGAAGTCACTCGGGGCGTGGAACTGGATAAATGAAGCTTAGCTGGTTGAGACAAACAGGACGGGTCTGGATCTTGAGGGATTCCAGGAGAACACCGGATACTGAGGCTGGCAGGGAACACACAGAGAGAGTAATGAGAGTCTTGAACTTGAGATATACTTGCGAATGTGGAGCATGGAGAATAGCGCTGAAGAGTCACGGGTGTCTGAAGACGAGACCGGACAGTGAGCTGTGGTGTGACTGGGGTTTATATCCAGAGTGAAGTGATGAGTTGCAGGTGCAGACAATCAGAATTCGGGTGAGTGAGATCGCGACCAGGTGTGTTGAGTTGACGCTGGCTGAGGTGTGCTGAGTGGATCCGTGACAATTTTAAGGAGGTGTAGTGCAAATATATTTATATAATTATACTTCCATTATAGTTAACTTTCTTTCCAGTGCAAAACAATAATATAAAAACATAAATAAAAAAGCTAATAAAGAAAATCTAAAATATTGCACTCAAATACTGCATTCAAGCAATACAACACCTGTATGTATGCACATGGAAAATCTCACAGAAATAAATAAACCTCCAGACTAAGCACATTGTGCATCTATTTTTTCCATGTGTACTTTTTTGATTTCTTTACAATGTTAGGCTAAACCTGTACTATCTCTTTTAATATAACCACTTTCTTATGAACTAATTTGAGTTTTAAAATTACATAGCCTACCATATCAGCTGGAGACGTCTGACGGACAAGGAACCGTGACATCGCTCGGCCGTGTTTATTCATTGTCCCTCGCGCATTTCAGCCATGGGTAGTCATTTTCCCATTCAATTCTATATTTTTGTGCTCTTTTCTTTTTCGCCGGCTGCTCGGAGGAAGTCATTTTTACATTTCCCGCTGTTGTCACTTGTCGTCATCGTTGCTACGATACGTGACTCACAATGACTGAAACGACCAATTAAAAGGGCATTCTCTGATGATGTTCCAAGATGTTAAAAACGCTACGCTGATCATAGACAATCCGGGGGAGAAATTAGTATCTACCGCACCGTCGGGGTTTTTTTTTTCACTGCACCCCAGCCAACACACCCATGTGGGGCCCAAACGGGCTGCAAATGGGCTGATATCCGGGGCCCACCTGGGCTACCCAACTGGGAACCCAGCTAATTTTGGCCGCGGTTTCCGTGGTGGTCCCACATGTGTTAGCCCAGATAGGTTGATGATGGGCTCTTGATGGGCTCCATATCGGGCCCATATGGGTAACCTAGGTAGCACCCATTTAGGGCCTACAGGAGTCTGCACACATGGGTTGATGATGGGCTCCATATCGGGCCCATATGGGTAACCTAGGTAGCACCCATTTAGGGCCTACAGGAGTCTGCACACATGGGTTGATGATGGGCTCTTGATGGGCTCCATATCGGGCCCATAGGGGTAACCTAGGTAGCACCCATTTAGGGCCTACAGGAGTCTGCACACATGGGTTGATGATGGGCTCTTGATGGGCTCCATATCGGGCCCATATGGGTAACCTAGGTAGCACCCATTTAGGGCCTACAGGAGTCTGCACACATGGGTTGATGATGGGCTCTTGATGGGCTCCATATCGGGCCCATGTGGGTAACCTAGGTAGCACCCATTTAGGGCATACAGGAGTCTGCCCAGATGGGTTGATGATGGGCTCTTGATGGGCTCCATATCGGGCCCACATGGGTAACCTAGGTAGCACCCATTTAGGGCCTACAGGAGTCTGCACACATGGGTTGATGATGGGCTCTTGATGGGCTCCATATCTGGCCCATATGGGTAACCTAGGTAGCACCCATTTAGGGCCTACAGGAGTCTGCACACATGGGTTGATGATGGGCTCTTGATGGGCTCCATATCTGGCCCATATGGGTAACCTAGGTAGCACCCATTTAGGGCCTACAGGAGTCTGCACACATGGGTTGATGATGGGCTCTTGATGGGCTCCATATCGGGCCCATGTGGGTAACCTAGGTAGCACCCATTTAGGGCATACAGGAGTCTGCCCAGATGGGTTGATGATGGGCTCTTGATGGGCTCCATATCGGGCCCACATGGGTAACCTAGGTAGCACCCATTTAGGGCCTACAGGAATCTGCCCAGATGGGTTGATGATGGGACCCAGATAGGTCTTATCTAGGGCTCTTATGGGCCACAACGGGTATATATATGGGCTACCATATTTGTCTGTTTGGGTTACCTTATTTTACAGTAAACCCCTAAATACAATCATTACATGTAATCCACTAAACTATACTAAAATGTTAAAGGTATTCAATGAACAGAAACCAGTAGTTCACTTTTAAAGTTACTTTATTAAGCAAGTACAAGTATCACAAAACAAGAAAAGAAAAAAGTAATATATATATATATATGCACACGTTATATATGCATATCTGAAAAATTAACCATTTCACAAACAAAACAATAACCGTGCAGCTTCTCACTCCTCTGTTGTCGCTCTCCCAACGGCCCTTTGAAAAGAGAAAATAAATCAGTCAACCATTATGCCACTTTTTTAATTCCTTTTCACAGTTCAATCAGATGTGTCAGGTTAGCCTTTTGGTGCCCCACATCAAGTGGATCTAGATAAGGGGTTTGCAAACCTGTCCTGGAACACCCCCTGCACTGCACATATTGGAAGCACAAAATGTACATTTTGACCAACTTTTACCACTTTGAAGTAATTTCTAAAAAATAATTAGTGTTGAAGATCATTAAACCGTTATGCTGCCTCATAAGTCTGTCTGAAATCAGAATGGTTACTGCTCAAATAAATAAAAACTAAACTAAATCGGTTTTGTGAGGCACCTTAGTGTGTAAACGCTGCCTGCTAAGTCGTTGCCTGATAGGGCAGCGAGGCAATGAGTCAGCTGCCTAAGTTTTCAGATGCAGACTTTGTACGTTTCCCTCATCTAATATACCGGATTCATCACATTAGCTCATTTATAGAAACTGCAAGATCTGAAGTGGGTGTGCAGTACTGAGGGTTCCCAGGACAAGTTAGAAAACCAAATATTTGCCCATCATTCATCCAACTCAAATATTGCTTATCACTTGACATGTAAGTAGTAGCAACTTTACAAAGTCTACTCGCTCTAATGTTATGTTACAGAACATATTTCTCCTGTTTTACAACATTTGCACTGGCTCTTAGTTCAATTTTAAAAACTAAACAAGTTGGCTCCTTTATATCTTCTTCATATACACTTCCTCCACTACATCCTAAGATCGGCTTCTGCACTTACACTTGTTCTTCCACGCACTCGGACAACTTCCATGGGGTCACAAGCTTTTGGTTGTGCTGCTCCTGATGCCATCACTTCCTCTTCACTTCTTGCCTGCTGTCTGTACTATCCTGTATAAATAAAAGCAAGAAAAACTCAATACAAAATAAGTCATGTACAAGATTTTCACTTTACAGTTCAATTAGTCGGGTAGAAAACAAAGTATACAACACTATCCATTCTAAAACACATTTTATGTATTCACACAAGCAATTCTTCAGAGCCCCAACATGGAATTGTAAAAAAATTAATATTACTCCCATGTGTCAGTTACGATTACTATAATGATAAGGTCATGATTTCATCTTTAAAACAGATGAAGAAATCAACAAATTGTGGTGTTGAGCTGAGAGGGTTGTGGTCTGTTGCTCTTTGAATTAGGCCTATATCTTTCAATGCAGGTTTATATTGTTTCAACAATTTGCCTGACCCCTGGGGGCTCCGTATATTTCTGATAATATTTGTGGAGAAACATTACACTGTTTTAATTCAGAATCCTAACCATACATTGTAGGCTACTAATTAAAAGTAATTTATTAAATCAAGTAAAATAAAAAATAACACAAAAGGCCAATGAATCTGTACCAGAAGTGATAGTGCAATGTAGCAGCTAAAGAATAATCCTCCACCAAATTGCCAGTAATCAGCTGGTCCTTGGCGAATCTGAAGAGGGGGAAAGAAGAAATTATTCAATGAAAAGTCCTTAAAAAGCAGTATTTTCTTATATCATTCCTTCAAACAATCTTAAATTTAAAAAAAAAAAAAACGTTTGCCATTATAACATTCACACTACATGAACTGAGTAATGTCAAGGGCTGGGTAAAAAATATTGATTTCTCGATTTTATTTGATTCTCATTTTTACGAAACAATATCAATTCTTAAATCCCAAGAATCGATTAGTCAACCTGTTTTCAGTTGATGAATGAATGGAACATTGTAGCGTGCATCCCATCCAATAAATCCAGCCCTAGTAATGTCATCTTTGAGACTGTTAGTTGTTACATGATGATTAAAAATGTAAACATAAACTTTAAGCATGGCAATCCCATCAGAAATGTGTATCATTGCAAGGGAAGCACACACAAAAAAACAAAAAACAAAAAAAAAAATGTAAACAAATATATTTCCAATACTGTTATCAGTGTTTGAAGAGGTTATGTAAACATACTTCTAACGAATAAATGACTGTTTTATCACTTTACTCATTCCAACGCTTTTTTACCTCTCATGCGTTTTTAAACTAACGTTAGCTGACATTAAACACACAACGTTACCAACAACAAAACACAGCAATGTCAGATGGTACTAAATTACATTGAAATACGTTCTTATATTGCTACAGCAGTACAAAAACACACACAGAGATAACTTATTGAACGTATAAGGTTGCATTAAGCCTATGACTGTTAACGTTTCTCATGTCCATAAACGTTAACGTTAATTTAACTGACTGCTATAAGGACTGAAAAATGTTTTCTTACCTGATATCGCCAGTATTTTTACAGACCACGTACGAACCCTTCCTCTGTTCACATTCCAGCTTTTGTTCTTCATTGATATCAACTTAAATTCGCTCAAAATTTAAGAATTCAACAGGCAGATATAAAATAATCCAGGTCTGACCGAGTAGGCTAATCAATGCAAGCAGCAGCTCAGCTGCTGCTCAGTGCGCGCCTATTTTAAATTTGAAAATACGTCCGTTGATCTCGGTCGGTGACTGAGCCGCGCAGAGCCGCGCACATTCTCATTGGACAGTTTCCTGGAAGACAGACAGATTAACCAATCATGCTCAAAGTAAAACGGCGAAACAACCAATAACAATAGTTTAATAACAGTTAACATAGCGGTGTATTGAGTTTTATTTGCAGTCTGTATTATTATTTAATTAATTAGTCAAATGACATGACAGTGTATGAATACAAATGTAATAATGCAATGTAAACGGTTAGGCAAGCAGACAAAATTGTAAATTCAAACAAAATCACATAAGGCAAAAGGTTTGAAACTATTATTGTTAATAATGATAATTATATTTTAACATATACTGAAGAGCTGTTATATCAAAACAATTATGAAATGCTAATTAATTGTCACAATAATGTTGAAAGGCAGATATTTCTGCTGTATGTTGTTTCAACGTACAGATCTTGTAAAAATGTCAACGCTGATTTAGAAGTGTTTTAAATCTTTTACTTTTTTCTTTTCTTGTTTTGTGATACTTGTATTTGCTTAATAAAGTAACTTTAAAAAGTGAACTACTGGTTTCTGTTCATTGAATACCTTTAACATTTTAGTATAGTTTAGTGGATTACATGTAATGATTGTATTTAGGGGTTTACTGTAAAATAAGGTAACCCAAACAGACAAATATGGTAGCCCATATATATACCCGTTGTGGCCCATAAGAGCCCTAGATAAGACCTATATGGGTCCCATCATCAACCCATGTGGGCAGATTCCTGTAGGCCCTAAATGGGTGCTACCTAGGTTACCCACATGGGCCCGATATGGAGCCCATCAAGAGCCCATCATCAACCCATCTGGGCAGACTCCTGTAGGCCCTAAATGGGTGCTACCTAGGTTACCCACATGGGCCCGATATGGAGCCCATCAAGAGCCCATCATCAACCCATCTGGGCTAACACATGTGGGGCCACCACGGAAACCGCGGCCAAAATTAGCTGGGTTCCCAGTTGGGTAGCCCATGTGGGCCCCGGATATCAGCCCATTTGCAGCCCGTTTGGGCCCCACATGGGTGTGTTAGCTGGGGCAAGCTCTGTCCAGATTGTCCTCTGGTGTCTGCGGATGAATCCACGTTGAGCTGGGAAACGTGATGTAAATGTTTGCGCGTGAATCCGTGGCCAACAAAACCAAAATTAGCTGGGTTCCCAGTTGGGTAGCCCAGGTGAGCCCCGGATATCAGCCCATTTGCAGCCCGTTTGGGCCCCACATGTGTTGGCTGGGGATCTTGTAAAAATGTCAACGTTGATTTAGAATGGTTTTTGTTAATCTTTTTCAACAACAAACTGACATTATTTCAACCATATTTCAACGTTGAAGGTCGGTCATGTGCTGGCTGGGTATGTAACCTACTCATTTCCCATTAGTGAACTGACTAGGTCTCACATAGGGAGCCCATCTGGGTTTGCCCATGTTGGACCTACTTAGTTGACCCAAGTGGGCCCCAGATAAGAAGCCCCTTTTGAGCCCATGTCCATCTGTACCCCTGTAGCCCATTTGTAACCCATATGGGCCCCAGATAAGAAGCCCATTTTGAGCCCATGTCCACTCTGTACCCCTGTAGCCCATTTGTAACCCATATGGGCCCCAGATAAGAAGCCCCTTTTGAGCCCATGTCCATCTGTACCCCTGTAGCCCATTTGTAACCCATATGGGCCCCAGATAAGAAGCCCCTTTTGATCCCATGTCCATCTGTACCCCTGTAGCCCATTTGTAACCCATATGGGCCCCAGATAAGAAGCCCCTTTTGATCCCATGTCCATCTGTACCCCTCTAGCCCATTTGTAACCCATATGGGCCCCAGATAAGAAGCCCCTTTTGATCCCATGTCCATCTGTACCCCTGTAGCCCATTTGTAACCCATATGGGCCCCAGATTAGAAGCCCCTTTTGATCCCATGTCCATCTGTACCCCTGTAGCCCATTTGTAACCCATATGGGCCCCAGATAAGAAGCCCCTTTTGAGCCCATGTCCATCTGTACCCCTGTAGCCCATTTGTAACCCATAAGGGCCCCAGATAAGAAGCCCCTTTTGATCCCATGTCCATCTGTACCCTTGTAGCCCATTTGTAACCCATATGGGCCCCAGATAAGAAGCCCCTTTTGATCCCATGTCCATCTGTACCCCTGTAGCCCATTTGTAACCCATATGGGCCCCAGATAAGAAGCCCCTTTTGAGCCCATGTCCATCTGTACCCCTGTAGCCCATTTGTAACCCATATGGGCCCCAGATAAGAAGCCCCTTTTGAGCCCATGTCCATCTGTACCCCTGTAGCCCATTTGTAACCCATATGGGCCCCAGATAAGAAGCCCCTTTTGAGCCCATGTCCACTCTGTACCCCTGTAGCCCATTTGTAACCCATATGGGCCCCAGATAAGAAGCCCATTTTGAGCCCATGCCCACTCTGTACCCCTGTAGCCCATTTGTAACCCATATGGGCCCCACATAAACGTGTTGGCTGGGACTGAATTGATTCTCAAAAATACGGAACAAAGTGCATTCCGTATCAGTTCAATACGGAACAAGACTTTTATGTGTCAAATACGGAACGATTCCGTATTATACGGAACGGTTGGCAACCCTACACACAGCGCTAAGAGATCCAGACCAATAAAGAAAGCATTTGAATTTCAAATGCTTTTTGAATTCGCCACTGAAATAATAACATCGCTGCGAGATCTAGTGAGAAATATGCACATTTCTCTGTTAACGGATCAAACAGCGCTGACGTGGAAACCAGGAAGAAACATCGTGCCATGAATGAACTGGCCGGTGTCACAGATCAGCAACATTCACCGTGGAATGGATTTGCTTAACACTAACTACAAGGTATGGAAGTTTGTCAGGAATAGTGGGCTATAATGCTTTCAAGTAACATTACGTCGGTTTTATTTTGACATTATGAATACAATTGCTGCCCTCAAATGTAATCTGAACTAAACTAGCCTACTACTATAATACATTTCATTTTGTCCAAGGAGCTGTTTTGTTTTATATGCTCATAAGAAGAGTAAAAAAAAAAAAAAAAAATCATACTTTATGATGTTAGTTTTAATAAATAAAACAATAATAAAAAAAATTAATTCAAGGAAATTTCTCTGGCATTTATTTATTTTTGCTGTATGGAAAACGTACCGAACCGAACCGTACCGAACCGTGACACAAGTGTATCGTATCGAACCGAACCGTGAATTTTGTGAACCATTACACCCCTAAGTTCAACTGTATTAATAAATGTCAAATTTTTACTTATTTCATCTGTTAACTCTCACTTGTTTCTATACTCACTCATTACATGGCATTAGTGGTTTTAATGAATAGGAGTTAGTATGCATATAATTAAGGGCGTGCAAAGATGGGTGGTGTTTATGATCATATAGTGGGCCGGTCTGGGACAAAATGCCCGGGCCGATTTTTTGTCCCAGTCCAGCCCTGTCCCGGTGTGATAAAGTGAACTGGAAAAAAAGCCCCACGCCGAATGGACCAAATGGACAACTGTCCACAGAGTAAGTGATTATTTTAAAAATGACGCATACACTCACCTAAAGGATTATTAGGAACACCATACTAATACTGTGTTTGACCCCCTTTCGCCTTCAGAACTGCCTTAATTCTACGTGGCATTGATTCAACAAGGTGCTGAAAGCATTCTTTAGAAATGTTGGCCCATATTGATAGGATAGCATCTTACAGTTGATGGAGATTTGTGGGATGCACATCCAGGGCACGAAGCTCCCGTTCCACCACATCCCAAAGATGCTCTATTGGGTTGAGATCTGGTGACTGTGGGGGCCATTTTAGTACAGTGAACTCATTGTCATGTTCAAGAAACCAATTTGAAATGATTCGAGCTTTGTGACATGGTGCATTATCCTGCTGGAAGTAGCCATCAGAGGATGGGTACATGGTGGTCACAAAGGGATGGACATGGTCAGAAACAATGCTCAGGTAGGCCGTGGCATTTAAACGATGCCCAATTGGCACTAAGGGGCCTAAAGTGTGCCAAGAAAACATCCCCCACACCATTACACCACCACCACCAGCCTGCACAGTGGTAACAAGGCATGATGGATCCATGTTCTCATTCTGTTTACGCCAAATTCTAACTCCATCTCAATGTCTCAACAGAAATCGAGACTCATCAGACCAGGCAACATTTTTCCAGTCTTCAACTGTCCAATTTTGGTGAGCTCGTGCAAATTGTAGCCTCTTTTTCCTATTTGTAGTGGAGATGAGTGGTACCCGGTGGGGTCTTCTGCTGTTGTAGCCCATCCGCCTCAAGGTTGTGCGTGTTGTGGCTTCACAAATGCTTTGCTGCATACCTCAGTTGTAACGAGTGGTTATTTCAGTCAAAGTTGCTCTTTTATCAGCTTGAATCAGTCGGCCCATTCTCCTCTGACCTCTAGCATCAAGGCATTTTCGCCCACAGGACTGCCGCATACTGGATGTTTTTCCCTTTTCACACCATTCTTTGTAAACCCTAGAAATGGTTGTGCGTGAAAATCCCAGTAACTGAGCAGATTGTGAAATACTCAGACCGGCCCGTCTGGCACCAACAACCATGCCACGCTCAAAATTGCTTAAATCACCTTTCTTTCCCATTCTGACATTCAGTTTGGAGTTCAGGAGATTGTCTTGACCAGGACCACACCCCTAAATGCATTGAAGCAACTGCCATGTGATTGGTTGATTAGATAATTGCATTAATGAGAAATTGAACAGGTGTTCCTAATAATCCTTTAGGTGAGTGTAGATCGACCCATATTATACCTGCATTCACATTCACATATTATACCACATATTCACATTTCATGTGTTGCGTGATATCTCTGCGCCCAAGTAGCAGTGCTTCGCCTAAGCAGCAGTGCTTCGCCTGTGCTTCCCCCTAATAGAGTCCCAAGTCAATATCTGCCTAGGAAATCGCCTAGTGTTAATCTGCATCGCTATTTGTACTCGTTGTGAATACGCAGGCCACAAGAAGTAATTAGGTGTTTTTTTTTATCACTTTTACTCAGGACATGCTAGCTGGCAACAAAGGATTCCATTCATTAAGCTAAGCTAAGTTAGCGCCGACCCTGTCAAACTAAAACAGAAATGCATTTGCCCACCTATCTAAATGTAGGAAAGAAGGTGAATAAGCCCTATTTCAAAAAAACGGTGGAGTGTTCCTTTAATTTAATGCCATTCGTCAATTATTCCTTACTTATACCCGTAATTCTTTTGTCTTTTATGAGTTATGAGTAATAAAGAACTCTGTCTCGTCTTCTGTCCAAACACACCATTGTTACCGGCCTCAGACTATAGGGGATATCAGGGCTGGCAGCAAAGGACACACAGGCAGTGAAGCACTGTGTACCTGTGAAACAATAAAAGACAGATAAAATGAGCGTTGTTCCCTTGGCGCGTCAGTTTACTTCTGAGATCGCACCCGGGAGAAAGCTAGTCTCTACAGTGTGCTTCACAGGAGCGCTCAGGCGCCATGCGGATGTGGCGGTGAACTGACATATAATTCTGTTGGCGTTCACATAAAAAAAATTAAATGTTTTATAACATTAAAATTATAACACCCTTTACATCTTTAAAGAATGATTGACTTTTACGTACACCAGGTGACCTGTGAATGACCTGTTTTCATTGTAGTTTTGCAAACTAATCCTTTTTCGAATTGCCTGAAAAACCACCTCATCAGTAGCCTACTGTTTAACACTTTCAAAATCAGATCTGAATGATTTCAGTCCTCAAAGGCTTTTTCTTTTTTTTTGAACTTTTCTTTTATTTCCTATTATCAAGTGCAGTCATACAGTATGTCACGAATTAACATTTTGATGGTACAATATTGATGGTGCAGTAAAGTGTCAAGGGCAAGACTACAAATAGAATAGCAGTCCATAGATGTCTTCCATTCTAACAAAAATACATGTGAGGGGAAAGATCCTTATCTCTGCAAGTGCAATACCACATATACATTTGGAAGATAGTACAGCATTTTTTACAATACAAATGACCATTGGTAAATAAATGATAAATAAGTAAAATAAAAGTAAGAAAAATATAGTCTGCATAATAGTCATATCAAATGAAAATGTTGGGCAATGGAGGACCATTTATTTAGGAATACATCTGCTTTCAGTTGTAAGTATGCTGTTGTATACTACATGTTATAAACATCTTGGATTCTTTCCCTCCATTGTGCAACCGTTGGAGGTTGTGGCTTCAGCCAGGAGGCTGTGATTACCTTATTCGCTATTAAAAGAAGGATTCTCAGCAAACATGTTTGGTTATTCTCTTCAAGGTCAGCTGGCAGTATCCCCAGCACAAAGTATGATGGTTCAAGAGGTAGATCAATACAAAGACATTTTTTTTATTTATTTTTGTACATTTTGCCAATATTCTGTTATCTTTGGGCAGTCCCAAAATATATGAGTGTGATCTCCCACCAAGCCACAACCCCTCCAACAGCCGTCTGAATTGTTACTCCATTTTGATGTTATGAATGGAGTTCTAAAATATCTCATTTTAATTTTCCATCCAAATTCCTTCCAGTTAGGACTACTGGTTACCCTGTGTCCTTGACTGCATGAAGTTTCCCACTGCTTATCTGTAATTATTGTGTTCATTTCTAATTCCCATTTTTCTTTAATGTCTAAATTATTTCCTTTAAATTCTTCCTGCAATATTTTGTAAATATGTGAAATGAATTTTGACTTCACTATTCCTTCTGTTATTGATATGAAGAAGCACTCTATTTTTGTTGGTAGAGAGCAGAGCCTTTCCTGTTCTTGATGATTTTGGAGGTAATGTCTAATTTGTAAATACCTAAAGAAATCTTGTTTTGGTAAATCATATTTCTCTTTGAGCTGTTCAAATGATTTCAAGGCTGCTCCGTCAAACAGTTGGTCCAAAACCACTAGACCCCTTTCTGTCCATTTCAGGAAACCCTTGTCCAGCCTAGCTGGGGAGAACTCACAATTGTTTGCTATCCTTATAGCTCTGGAAATAGTCATGGGAAGTTGTAGTTTTTTCCTCTCAAAGGCTTTTTCAACCTCACTGAACCAAGAAAATTGTCTCTTTCGATCACAATGATCCTGGTTAACAGCTGCTTCATTACATTCACAGTAAAACATTCACAGCATTATTTGCATAGTGCATAAACATTATATTGAACACTTATCGAACTTTTGTTATAATTTTATCCAGGAAAAATTATATTGCAGTAATATTGTTATCGTTCTATCGCCCAGCCCTATATAAAAACACAGTTCAGAATTTGCCCTTACAAGTCTTCCGTGAGCATTAATTGTGTTGCACATGCTGCCTATTCCAAATGAATTACTTAGGAGCTTCCATGACAATAAGGATGCTGCCTTATAAGGGAGCTGCCCATGTAGACAGTGAGACAGTTCAGTAGGTTTTGGATCAGAGCCTTGCCTGTGCAAAAGTTCTGACAGCTGCCCTGAAGCTTAAAGGGGACATATCATGCTAAATGCACTTTTTTAGCCCTTAAATGCATTTTGTTGTATATTTGGAGTGTTTAGAAGTACAGAAAAGATTAAATTATTCTCTTCAGGTGCTTCGTTGATATCTTTATATTCTGTTTTGGTCATATTTTTCAACCTGTTCCGATTTTTCTGTTATCTATGACGTTTTGTGAACTATCACGTCACAGTAGCGGAACTGCCAAATAAGGACATTGACTTCCGGCCCAACACTTCGAGCGATCCGCCATTATTATTTCTCGCTGCAATTTTGTAGTCCAAGCTAAAGGATGCAGAAGTTACGAGAGGGTAAGTTAAAATGATCGGTTGTTGGATGTAGTAACCCACACGCTTCATTACACCGTCTAATGTAGATGAACTGCCGCGCTTGTGGCGCATGTTTAACTGAAAGAACGAGCAGAGAGAGAGAGAGACCCGGTCTCGCGCGCGCACTCTCTCTCTCTTCGGAGCCAGGCGAAAGTGTAAACAAGACACCGTCTCCAAACTAGACGCTGTCTTGCTCTCTCTCCCTCGCACATATTAATCAAAATAAATCGACACGGTGGTAAAAGGTCGGAAGACCAAAGTTTCATGTATAAATACAGTAACACACCATTGCGATACATCCATATGAAGACGTTGTTCTGCAGGTTCGTCGTCTTCATTTTCATCTCGCTCCGGCTCCAACTGTGGCTCGAACATCTAAGGCTGGCTGGACAAGTCTTCCGTTGTTGACATTTTGTTAATAACGTGTGAATAAAAAGTTTCTGTGCCGCTAGATAATCCTATCTCTGCTATCAGACTACAAAAATGGCCGAACGGGGTGGAGTTGAACCGAGTGTCACCGCTACAACCTGGAGAGGGGGCGGGGTATGAAGTGTCTCAATTGTATTTAAAGAGACCGCACCAAAATGAGTTGCTCTCAGAAGCACCTTAGAAAAGGGGTAAAAAAGGGGCCCGTGGAGCTATAATAATGAGGAATTCAGACCCAAGCATTGCAGTTCCGCTTTATATAGACCACAAATGTATGATTTATATGTAAAAAGGAACAATTTAAAAGCATGATATGTCTCCTTTAATAAGCAGAGGTGAAATGTTTCATGCCCTCATGATAAAAATTATATATATTTTAATTTAGAGACTGATTATGAATTAAAACATAATGATACTGTCACACCACTTGTTTACCCCAAAATGTTATAATGAAGAAGAAGTGACACATTTGAATCTCCAGAGAAGCCATGTAAAGCTGGTAAGTTCTGTTCTCATTTCTGTCACTGTACAAATCAGAAGTGAAAATATTTTGAAGGAAAATATATTTTCCTTCACCTGTAGCATTGTGGCTTTAAAAAGGCAACAGTAAAACTGCACTGTTTAAATTCAGATATGAGCAAATGAAGGGGTTATCAGTGATTAACTGAAAGTGCTGTTAAGTTAAAATACCAGTGTAAACTACTGATATATAACTAATGAGACATTTAAATGTTTATCCCACTTGTCGCTGAATTTCTTTTATAATTTCCTAGACACAACAAATAATTGGGTCGGGACTTTTGGGAATGCTACACATTTAAGTGATGTCGTTTTAAACATCATAAATTGTTTTTGTTCTAACTTTAAAAGGTTTATTTCTTACAGTTATTTTAGATACATACTCAAAACAGCTCTTGCCAATATATATATTTTTATTTATTTATAGGCTACTTATAGCTAGCACATACAGTAGGAACGTCACAGAAGTACAATACCATCTACTGACCACAGCACAGTTTCACACAGAATATTAAAGATGTATATAAGAACATCTCATCATTATAATGTTGTTATGCAGAAGCATCATCCCCATTTGAAAAAAAAAAAAAACAAAAAAAAAAAATCTGAAAAGAAGACTTATTTTTTCTAGCTTTAAAAATGTTTTGAAAAGTTGTTTTAGGTAAAAAAGTATTTGTCTTAAATGTGACAGAAATCATATGCTTCGCTCCTGCTCTTACAAGCATAAAAATGACTACAAGATGGGATATAAGTGCACTTAATATAAAAAGCTGCTTGTGCATTTACATTTATGCATTTGGCAAACGCTTTTATCCAAAGCAACATACAATGCATTCAACGTAATACATTTTATCAGGTCATGCATTTGCTGGGAATCAACCCCATAAACGTTGTGTTGCTAGTGCCATGCTTTACTGTTTGAGCTACAGAAATGCGATTGCTTTGACAGTTTAGAGATTCTAGGTTTTAAAAATCCAGAAAACAAAAAAACAAAAAAACAAGACACAATTGTATACATTTTACAGCATTTTAACTGAATAAGCAAGAAAATCCAAAAGAATACATGATGTTTTTATTTTCTCTAAAATAGACCTCTTTCATTACATAACACACTGTAAAAAAAAATGACATCCCCAAGTCAAAAATTTCTAGTGACTGATAACATCTAAATTTTTCAATTAGTCTGACGTATTATTTCTCATTGAGCCAATGTTAACAGACTATTGCAACAAGAATTGCACTTGGGCCAAATTAAAAAATTTAGATGTGACCAGTCACTAGAAAATTTTGACTTGGAGAGGTTAGAAATTTTTTACAGTGAAGGAGGTAAATTAAAAATTCTTTTCACAGATAAACTTATATGTATAATTGCAAGAAACATCATACCAACTCTTTAAATAGTTGGAAGGAAATGTCACAATAGCACAGTTCTCTCCATTGGGATCGTCTACTCTCCAGTTATCAGGTTCACTTTTCTGAGAGACCCTCTGGTACCAAAACCTTCAATAGCAGAAACAGATGGTCAGGGTTAAAACCATATTATTCCTTTCAAGAATATTTTGAAGAAAACCTAGTTCATGTAAAACAGGGGTTTTCAAAAAGGGGCCATGGACCCTTTATAGGGTAGAAAATGTTCCAAGGATCCCCTCAGTTAACATGGTTGGGAGTAGTGTTGGGTAAGTTATTCTAAAAAAGTAATTACTAGTTACTAATTACATCTTCAACAGTGTAGTTAGATTACTGTACTAATTACTCTCTCTAAAAAGTATTGAATTACTTTCTAAATCACATATCAACCTCGACCAGTTGAACAATGCAAGGATAGACACGAAACTGCTCTTTAAATTCTTTCAAATAAATACTATAAAATTGCATGAATTACGCTTAAATTGACAAAACAATTTAAAGGGAGAAGGTTACTGTCACAATGTCAGTTTGTTTTGATTATTGTTCTGGTCTGTGTTTAGTTTATCTGTTAATTAGTTCAGGGGCCCGTTCTTCGTACGTCGCTAACTCAGTTAGCTGGATTTGATTGTTGGCGATTTGGCATGGTCTTGGATTGTTTGGTTCTTCGACGCTCATCCTGGACTTGCTGTCATAGCAACAGGTGTGCAAGCTTAAACCTGCTCGGGAGCAGGCTTATTTCATGTTAACAGGATTAGATCCCGGATTAGAAGTCCAGCGCAGCGCGATAGTGCACTTTCTGAGATATATATTTTTTCTCGTGACTCGTGAGATTGTCGTTTACATTATTAATTTGTTGGAAACGCACATTTATTTTCGACTTGTCGGAGTCGGGCTTTAACTACAGCACAAACTGTTTGCATTGCCCTAAGATTATTTGCGAGTGGCTCTTTCCTTTACACTATTGGAGATGTGGAGAACTTGATGGAAAGTGCTGTCTGTCGTGTCATTCGGAGTTTACCTGGTGCTTTTAGGTTTAAAAAACAGTTTTAGGTTTTTTTTGTGGCATTTCCAAGCCACTTAAGAC
The DNA here is from genome assembly GCF_949319135.1 of Squalius cephalus. Classification (NCBI taxonomy): domain Eukaryota; kingdom Metazoa; phylum Chordata; class Actinopteri; order Cypriniformes; family Leuciscidae; genus Squalius; species Squalius cephalus. The sequence continues at coordinate 38,996,792 of NC_137129.1, read as the reverse complement.
CCAATGTTGTAAAGCAGTTTTTTTTAAAGCAGTTTTATTTTTTTAGGCTATCATAATTTTTTATGAAGATCATGCAATCATGACCATGCCGATTACAGTATATGTCACTCAGGCTTCACTAACGTGATTGGTACCATAGACTATAGGCTAGACCATAGACTGCCATCAAGGCCTCAATGAAGGGGATTATGTGAACAGAAAGGGGGTTCACAATGTAAATGTGCAGCCCAGTTACTATTGTGATTCTTAATATTCCAGATTAGTAATATTATATCAAATAAAAAAAGGCAGTTGACTAAAATCTTCCATATCACAAATGTGAAAGCAAAATGGCCAGGATCTGTGCATGACTTAAGAATTTACAGAGATTCACATTTATGCACATACATCTTGAGAACAGATTTGAAGTACTAATGAATGTAGATGAGGAATCCCCTAACGAGATGAATGTGATTGAACACAGACTGAGTCAGCCAGTAGCTAAAACTGATGGTAACTGGCGCTCAAGGTCGAGCAGACAGCGGCTCTCAGCTCAGATTGCAGTCGAGCACAGGACTCTGATAGTGGGGGACTCCATAATCAGAAACATTAGCAGCAGGGATACAACTACATGCTGCCTTCCACAAGAAACAATTTCTCATGTAAAGAGGGAACTTCAGAACATTCTGATGAAACATAAGACTGCAAATCGACTTATCATTCATGTGGGGAAGAATGATACTCAGAAAGAGCAGTCAGAACTGCTCAAGAGTGACTTCAATTAACTTTTTGAAACAATTAGAAGACTGAAAGTTTAAACGTTCATCAGTGGACCAATTCCAGCAAGAGGGACAACGGTTCACGGTTGCTTGGGCTTAATGCTGCAAAAAATCTGCAACATAAAACAAGTAAACTTCATTGACAACTTCAATCTTTTTTGAAGTCAGAGACAACTGTTTCATCAGGATGGCCTCCACCCAAACAAACTTGGTGCAAGAGTGCTAAAGGACAACATTTACTTCTCCCTCCATCATCCTTCAGCAGTGCATGCCAATCCACTCAACCTGAATGTCACACGCACACCTGGAAAGAGTATAAATGAACACAGGACTTCCCTTCAGCACCTGAATGGACATGCGGTTGACATGGCACACAAGCACAATGATAACACCACGCAGCCACAATAACCTCTGCTCACGGACACAATCTCAGCTGAGCCCTGCCCACAGAGCTCACCACAGACATACTGTGACGGATTAGAAGTGCTTGAAGTTTCAGCACCCAAGGATGACTCTCTGGAAAACAGCCAGGAAAACCAGGACAACACATCACAGCCTCCAGTAACACCAGAGCAACAGCCACTCTTCAACAGACACGTTATTCCTTTCTCCAGCTTCCCCACTTCTGAGCTTCTCCGAGAAATTGGAGGAACTGCTGTATGCTGGAACTAAACTATCCCACTCTTTTGCTGTGAGCCCCCAGATATCAACCAAAACGGGATGAAAACCTGCGGGCCCAGCTCGTCCTGCAAGAGCTCTTCGGCCTCTGCCACAACGCCAGGTTCCACACCCTCCTCCATCTGCTCTAGGTGAACCAAAAACAACTGATACCAGCACTCAGAGATATGTGTCGGGTCCCCGCTATGATAACAGTAACTTTCTCAAATGTTTACAGAACAAGCTGGAAGCCAGTTCCTGTATCTTTCTCTATTTCTGTTATGTTACATGCTAGAAAGTCTTCTCGAGCCGTACAGCAAACCAATCTAATCTGCTGCCTGTTCCATGTCAAACTAAGATTGCTGTGGAAAAAAAAACTGTCAAGTTAACACGTTGTGTCAGGTATGTCAGAGAGAGGACCCAAATGCGATATGCAGCAATATACAGTCTTTAATGAAATCAGGAAGCTGTCCACAGGTAAATCAGTAAAGAACAGAGATCTTCAGATGATATGAAATGTAGAACATAAACTGCCAGCAGACTGGACTTGTAATGATGCAATGTAAATCCTCCTCTTGGACAGCGTAACGCAGGAAGCGGGAAGAGAACTGCTGGCTTCAGTTCTCACGGGAGATCAGAGGATAGAGGGTGGCTGGATACTGGCGCTGGTCTGGATCTCTGCAACAGGTTTAGCTGGATAGAGTTCAGAGTGCGAGCAACAGCATTCACATTCATACCTGCAGCTGATTATCATCCAGCAAGAAAACAGACAAGACTGGACAGGACAGGTACGAGAGGTAAGAGCGCTGAGATCTTTCATGTAGATAACATAGAATAATCTAGTGATGAGACAGGGGAAAAGAGGAGTAGAAGAAGCAAACACAATTAGAAGGAAAGGGAGAACAGGTATAGAAAAAAATTGCGCGATTGCAGGGGTAGAGTAGGAACAGCTGAGAGTGATGAGTGCGTGGAATGAGTGTGTGCGTAAAGAGCGGTGAGTGGGTGTGTGAGTGTGTGACCAAAAGGGGGAGACAGAGAAAAGAGAAAGATGCCAGGATCATGACACGTTGAACATCCGATCACTTAAAAATAAATCACTTCTAGTCAACGACTTAACCGCAAACAACATGGATTTATTTATACCTATTGAAGCTATATCTGTGTCTGTCAAGAAGAGATGCTTAAATGAGAACACTAGTGGGCTATTTATAAATGCCATATCTTTAACACCAAGCATATCTGCGGACTTGATTCTCTCCTCAAGTCCTTTAACTCAAAAGTACAGAGTGTAATTGATGATATTGCTCCTGTGAAAGTCAGGAAGAAGAGTGGCAGACAAAAAGCACCTTGGAGAAACTCAACAGCAGTGCAAAATATGAAAAGACAATGCAGAAAATCTGAGCGCATGTGGCAGAAGACAAAACAACATCTATAAAGACAGCCTTCATAGCTTTCAATGTGGAACTAGGCAAAGCTAGACAGAATTTCTTCTCAAATATTATAAACAGAAACATAAATAACACACACACACACTCTTTTTGCTACTGTAGAGAGTCGAACAAACCCCCCAAGCCAGATTCCCAGTGAAATGCTCTCAGACAGCAAATGCAGTGAGTTTGCTTCCTTCTTCTCTAAGGAAAGGAGATCAGTATATCCTCGTGTGGCACGGAGGTCAGACAGATCAGACCACATCCACAGAAAGTTACTGTGTCTGATTTAGAAGAAATTAATGGTAAAATTTTGGAAGAAACAGTACAGCACCTTAAAACATCAACCTGCACCCTTGACACACACCCCACTTCCTTTTTCTAAAGAGTGTTAAACTGCTTAGAAGCAGATCTCCCCATAATTCTCCATATCCGAGCATCAATAGTCTCATCCCTCTCGAATATTCTCTCAACTATCATGACATCGAACAAGCCATAACCATGATTAAAATAGCTGGACGAGGCGCATGGCTTGCAAAAGTAGATATCTCCTCTGCTTTCAAAGTAATGCCAATCCACCCTGATTCGTGGCACTTATTCGGTGTAAACTGGCGGAAAAAGTTTTATTTCGCCGTGCGCCTAACTTTCGTCTGCAAAAGCAGCCCGAAAATCTTTGACACTCTCTCTGAAGCTATATGTTGGATTCTTTCCAATAATTATGCAATTCCTCATCTTCTCCATCTGCTCGACGATTTCCTAATAATTTCACCATACGACGCCATCCCCGAGGCTCACCTCCTCACAGTGCTAAAAGTTTTTGCCGAGCTAGGGATTCCGTTAGCCCAGGAGAAAACATCGGGTCCAACTACATCCATCGAGTTCCTAGGCATCAATCTGGACTCAGTTAAATTCCAGGCCTCACTGCTTAAGGAAAAAATCGATCGTATCCTCTTAATCGCATCCAATTTTACAGACAGCACAGATTGTTCAAAACGCGAACTTCTCTCGCTGCTGGGCCACCTAAATTATGCCATACGCATTATTCCACAGGGCCGCCCCTTTATCGCGCATCTTCTCGCCCTTCATCCGTTCATGCTCTGGAAGATCGGATCATCCTTTCTGATGAGTCCAAAAATGAGCTAAAATTATGGATTAATTTCCTTAACCAGTGGAACAGCTTAACTTTTTTTTACGACGACTTTATCTCTCTCCCCCTCGATATCAAACTGTTTACAGATGCAGCTCCCTCGATCGGCTTCGGCGGCTATAACCAAGGACGCTGGTTCATGTCTCCCTGGCCCCCTCAGCTCCTAGACACACCCCAGCCTCTAAATAATTTCTTCTAAATGTATTCAAAATGACGTAAGTAAGCACCTTCTTTAATATAAAAAAATAACTGAATGTCGAACAATCTGATGATCATGCCGGTCATAAAAAGAAAATGGTTTCACGCAGAAATGGAAAAGGGTTTGAGAATCTAGGAGTTAATTTAGTGAACTTCACAACGTAATTTAGGGAGGGGTGAACCTATCTAATCTTTCAATTAACTGCCGGAGCATAGGCTATAAGCAGCCGCTCACCTTAATGAAGATGAAAATGAAAATTATGTCATCATTTACTCGCTCTCAAGTTGTTTTAAATCTGAATGAGTTTCTTCTGTTGAACATAAAAAATTGTTTTGAAGAATATAGGTAACCAGACAGTTGCTGGTCCCCAGGGACTTCCATAGTATATATTTCCTACCATGGAAGTCAGTGGGGACCAGAAACTTTATGGTTAGCCACATTCTTCAAAATATCTTATTTTGTGTTCAGCAGAAGAAAGAAATTGATAAATGGAGAGTGAGTAAATATTGACAGAATGTTCATTTTTGGGTGAACTATCCCTTTAAGAACAAGCGGCAACATGTTTATTATTAGGCTACTTAAAGACTTTAACCCTTATGTGCTGTTGGGGATGTTTTCATCCACTATGGGGTATTTTTGAGTCTAAATTTGGCCATAACTTTTTCTGTGTTTCAGCAAATGGAATGATTTTTGGTGACAAATCTTATTTTGACACATATTTTGGGAAAATGCTTTGAAATTTTTCAAAAACTCAACAGTACACTGTGGGCAAATTTACTACCCTTTCGTTATGTTCGTGGCTGAAAACAGCCACTACTTTAAACTGCTGTAAAAATGTATCAGATAAATATTTTTTTCACATTTTTTTGCATGAATCTATTAATCAACCTCAGTCCTGCTCAAAAATACTAAATGTTTAAAAAAAATTCAGGATTTTAACTCTTTAATTGCCAAATTCGTAAATGATGTCACTGATTTGGGAAAAAACACACACAAAATGACTCATTTTCAATATAAAATGTGATTGTGGACTGGATTTTTTTTTACCTTTTATCACAGTCTTGGACATGTCAAAGATTAGAAACAACATTGGTTTTGATGCATTGTTAGTTTTTGTGCTGCATCAGATTTTAACTTTTTCTCCCTCATTTACTGTTCGTGGCTGTTTTTGCCCCATTGACTTCCATTATAACCACATTTTTTGATTGCAAAGTCATGACACCATATAATCATGCATTTTTGATTGTTGGTGGTTTTCCCTGTTGGGAAGAGGTAAAATTTGTAATTTTTACTGTTGATAACCAGGTGGAACCATTAACCCTTTAGATAGGCCTGTGCAAAAAAAAAAGCTTAGTTTCTGGCTTTTACATGGAGTTATATGGAGTATAATAGCATAAAGTGTGTGTTTGTGTGTGTGTGTGTGTGTGTGTGTGTGTGTGTGTGTGTGTGTGTGTGTGTGTGTGTGTGTACTCACCTTGATGCATCTGAGAAAATCAAAATATGCACCTCAGCTCTCAGAACTACATGGAGTAAACAAAAAAAAAGTAAGTGTATTTATGCATCTGCTGCCTTTTGATGGTGAGAAATGCAGACTAAACAAAAACAAAGCAAGTGGATTTAAACGCGTGCATGCAAGCCTGCTGGTCATTTGATGGTGAGAAGAGCAGCAAGCAACATGAGAAAGGGCTTGACTTGTAGTGAAGTTTTAGAGATGATTATGCAGCCTGACCCCTCCAGCGAGCTGCAGGATGTATCGTCTTCTCCCTCTGACACCACAGACTCAGGAGAGTCAGATCCTGATTTGGATGTGGCACCCTCATCATCCTCTCTAGCTTCCACTGAAGGCGAGGAGGATTCGGAGGATCCTGGATCTGGGTGGATTGGGAGAAACGGCGAAGTGTGGTTTTCCACCAACGCGGAGACAACTCTCTTTCTTCAGCCTGCCAGAGGCGTGACTCCAGGGCCGACGCGCTATGCCTTCGCAAGGGTCCAGAACATGGATTCCGTGTTCAATCTGTTTTTTACGGAGGAGATGATTGACCTCATTGTCAGCATGACTTGCGTCAACACATACATGTTTGTACAGTCATACAAACATGTATGACTATGCCTTGTGATGGCATAGCGCGTCGGCCCTGGAGTCACGCCTCTGGCAGGCTGAAGAAAGGGAGTTGTCTCCGCGTTGGTGGAAAACCACACTTCGCCGTTTCTCCCAATCCACCCAGATCCAGGATCCTCCGAATCCTCCTCGCCTTCAGTGGAAGCTAGAGAGGATGATGAGGGTGCCACATCCAAATCAGGATCTGACTCTCCTGAGTCTGTGGTGTCAGAGGGAGAAGACGATACATCCTGCAGCTCGCTGGAGGGGTCAGGCTGCATAATCATCTCTAAAACTTCACTACAAGTCAAGCCCTTTCTCATGTTGCTTGCTGCTCTTCTCACCATCAAATGACCAGCAGGCTTGCATGCACGCGTTTAAATCCACTTGCTTTGTTTTTGTTTAGTCTGCATTTCTCACCATCAAAAGGCAGCAGATGCATAAATACACTTACTTTGTTTTTGTTTACTCCATGTAGTTCTGAGAGCTGAGGTGCATATTTTGATTTTCTCAGATGCATCAAGGTGAGTTCACACACACACACACACACACACACACACACACACACACACACACACACACACACACACACAAACACACACTTTATTATGCTATTATACTCCTTATAAACTCCATATAACTCCATGTAAAAGCCAGAAACTAAGCTTTTTTTTGCACAGGCCTATCTAAAGGGTTAATGGTTCCACCTGGTTATCAACAGTAAAAATTACAAATTTTACCTCTTCCCAACAGGGAAAACCACCAACAATCAAAAATGCATGATTATATGGTGTCATGGCTTTGCAATCAAAAAATGTGGTTATAATGGAAGTCAATGGGGCAAAAACAGCCACGAACAGTAAATGAGGGAGAAAAAGTTAAAATCTGATGCTGCACAAAAACTAACAATGCATCAAAACCAATGTTGTTTCTAATCTTTGACATGTCCAAGACTGTGATAAAAGGTAAAAAAAAATCCAGTCCACAATAACATTTTATATTGAAAATGAGTCATTTTGTGTGTGTTTTTTCCCAAATCAGTGACATCATTTACGAATTTGGCAATTAAAGAGTTAAAATCCTGAATTTTTTTTAAACATTTAGTATTTTTGAGCAGGACTGAGGTTGATTAATAGATTTATGCAAAAAAAATTGAAAAAAATATTTATCTGATACATTTTTACAGCAGTTTAAAGTAGTGGCTGTTTTCAGCCACGAACATAACGAAAGGTTGTAAATTTGAACAATGCACAAGGGTTAAGACAGTCTAGGTTACAACTGTAACCTCTGTTCCCTGGGAACGAGACACAGCGTTGATTGACGCTAAGGGGGAACGCCTCAGGCGTGATGAATTTTTACCTTACAATATTAGACATTGACATGACCGTGAGTGGCCAGGTCGTCCCGCTTGCCTGGCCATGGATGCGTATCTCAGTGGTATGCAGGTCCTAAATGCCACTGAGCGCACCTTCGCCTCTCTGAACTTTCCAACCACCGCCATGGAGGTGCCAAAAAGTTCAGAGGGTGAGACCGGCGAATCGAGGAGAAAGCCCTTCTCTTTCTCCCCAATGTCGGCCAGGTTAAACCACAGATGTCTCTCCATGGCCACCATGGCCGCCATCAACCGGCCGATCGCAGCAGCAGTTTGTTTAGTGGCCCGGAGAGCAAGATCACTGGTGTGGCACAGCTCAGCAACTGCCTCAGGGGACATCCCTGCCCCCTGGTCGAGATCCCCCAGCAGATCAGCCTGGTAAGCCTGCAACACCGCCATGGTGTGCAGGGCAGCACCGGCCTGACCCGCTGCCGTGTATGCTCTGCCATTCAAACGAGATGTTGCTTTAAGCGGTTTGGATGGCAGGGTTGGAGCTCTCAGTGTCGATGCCCGTCCAGACGCAAGATAGTTCACGAAGGTCTTGTCGATGGGTGGCATCGATACATACCCATGTTCCTCTATCCCCTCAACATCAGCGAAACTAGCCCGCTGATGTTGATGGATATGGGATGAATATGGGTTCTTCCATGCCCTCTCGATCTCCGACTGGAGATCAGGAAGGAATGGAAGGCTCACCTGAGCTGGTGGCTTATGGCCAGGGAGAAACCGATCGTCAAGCCTTCCGCGAGCGACCTCTCCCCTAACGTGCTGCCAAGGCAACCGAAGCCTGCCCGCAGCGTGATCCATCACATCCACCAGGGTAATCCCCCTCTCAAATCGATCAGCGAGCTCCATCTGGGAACCCCATGATGCTCGTTGTTGCTCTGCCTCAGCACGAGGGGGACCCGAACCACGAGGCCCATACGCTGAGCCCTCTTCGCTCGAGAGTGGAGCGTTTTCAAAGGACTGCCCAGGGGCCCCCACAAAACTCAGCAGTTATACTATATAGGCCCCTGTTGTATGAATAATTCTAATATTTATATTAGTCGTTTGCCTGAGATTTAAATGAAAACCACAAAAACATGCAATTTGGTTAGGCTAAATATTTTTTCCAAATATCTGCTTCTCTTACCTCCCTAAAAATGGTATTTATTAATTATTCAGTCAGTGACAAACATTAGATGGACCCAATAAAATTGTAAGTCCCACCCCAGCTCGTGAACAGAACCAATCAGAGTTGAGGCGGCAGTGCCTGAAGTTAACGATGAACATGGTGGAAGAGCAGGAGACTGACTGACTGACTGACAAAATGTCGGGGAAAAGAAAACATAAATCAGGGTACCAGAAACGCCATAAAAAGAAGGAGAGGGAGGCCAGGAGAGTTGTTGTATCCCAGTCGATCAAGACGTTCTTAAAGACTTGTATTGTTATTTCGCTGGGAATAAGAAAACTACCGTCTACAGCCTGCCGGGTACTGTCACTTTTCATTATCGGCGCGCACCACAATCGACCGAATGATTACATGTTCAAAATTGTAAATAGAGTTAAAAAATTGACACAAGTCACCACGCATTGCATTATGCACATGACCTGCCGGCTGATGATGTATTTATTTCATCAAGAAAACACGAATACAACACACTGCACTTCACTGCAAAAAAATAAATAAACCTGTTCTCTTACTTTGTATTTTTGTTTCCAGTCCAAATATCTAAAAGTTCTTAAATCAAGAAGTATTTACTAGATGATTAAAATGACATAAGATGTCATGTCTTGTTTTCTGGGGAAATAAATAAAAATTAAGTGAGTTTTTGCTCAAAAAAAGCAAAATTATCTGCCAATGGGGTAAGAAAAATAATCTTAATTCAAACAGAAAATAATTTTCTTTTTTCTAAAGCAAAAACTCACTTAATTTGTATTTATTTCCCCAGAAAGCAAGACTTAAAGGTGCTCTAAGCGTTGTCATGCGTGTTTTAGGCCAAAACATTTTTTTGTGAAATACAGCAAACATCTCCTCACTATCCGCTAGCTGCCTGTCCTCTGAACACACTGTAAAAAAACGTGAATTATAACATCAGGACCATCTTGTCCGGAGACACTGGATCGGCAGACGTGACGTGAACAGTCTCTGGATTGGCAAATGTGACGTGAACAGTCTCTGGATCGGCAGACGTGACGTTAACAGTCTCTGGATCGACAGAACTCATATGCTTCCTCCATGCATGCACAACAGCCAATGCATAGAAGGTGAAGACAGCTCTCTTGGCCGTGGCAGGACTGATGGTGGACAGCTCTGGACCAACAGACATGACGTGAACAGTCTCTGGATCAGCAGAAGTGACGTGAACAGTCTCTGGATCGACAGACGTGACCTGAACAGTCTCTGGATCGGCAGACGTGACGTGAACAGTTCTTGGTTTGGCACTACTCATGTGTCTCCTCCATGCATGCAGTACAGCCAATGCATAAAAAAGGAAGACAGCCCTCTTGGCCGTGGCAGGACTGATGGTGGGCAGCTCCGGGACGATCTCCGGGATGACAGCGGGCTGCACGGGGGACGGTCTCCGGGACGACCTCCGGAACGACAGCGGGCTGCTTGGGGAAAGCCTCCGGGACGACAGCGGGCTGCTCGGGGAAAGCCTCCGGGACGATAGCGGGTTGCTCGGGGACGACCTCCGGGACAACAGCGGGCTGTTCGGGCACGGCCTGCTGGACGATAGCGGGCTGCACGGGCACGGCCTCCGGGACGACAGCGATCTGCTCCGGGACGGTCTCCGGATCATTAGGGAGGCAGGAAGTCTTCCTCCTCCTCCGCTGTGTTCGAGAGCGAGTGGATGCTGCTCTCTCCCTGGAATCCACAGGGAGCGCAGCCCTCTCCTCAGTGATACGAGCCCACAAAGCAAAACACTGAAAAATGCTCATACGATGCGGAACCTCTCCAACTTGTGAACTCCCCCTCTGCTGCCTCCTCTCCCTCTCGGTGGTTGGGGAAGAGCCACGAACACCCATACCGCTGGATCTACTGTATGCATGACGGAGTCCTTCTGGCACGATCACACACACGGAAAAAGGTAAGATCCAAAAGCAGTATTTATTTAGGGTAATCCGTACTCACAATCCAATCCAGGCAATGTGTCAAAATCCAATGAGTCAATCCAAAAAACAAGAACAAACAAGAAACAGGAAAAAAAACAGACTACTAGAAGTGGTGTGACGTTAAACAAGGACTCCGTGACAAACACTGCAACAAACAGGGTATATATACACACAGATACTAACAAGGTGACGGGAAACAGCTGTGTGCAATGATCAATGAGTGACAGAACAGGATGATGGGAAATGTAGTTATGAGTGAAAGAAACCGTGGGGGAAGAGGACCTCTAGTGGTTACCCAGGGAACACAAACCAGACACTGTGACATAACCAACTGTGTTTATGTAAATCTTGTGCATATTTGACAGTATTAGCACAATCAGACGCAATTTAGATAAAGTCCAGTAATCGGGCGCTGTTTGACAGGTTTTCTGTGCGCGCACTCGGGGTGTACACGCTCAGAAAAAAACGCTCATCAGAACAGCAGGCGAATGACATGTTTAACCGGCAAGGTTTTAAGCAAATGCAAATAATAAACTTTTGTGATTGCGAATGCAGTCCCGTGAGTGTAACTCTACCGCTGCGTTAGCAGGTGATGCGAATGTACGTCGAGTTACAGGTCACGGTCTATGGTTGGACCATATGTTGGGGGCCCCCTAGTGGCTGTGGGGCCCTAAGCAGCCGCTTAGTTCGTGTATAGGGAGGCCCTGTGATCACCCAAAGAGTTTCTGGTTGAGCATTAATGATACAATTTTGTTCCCTTTCAGTCGGTCACGTTCTACGTAACGTCGACGACACAGACGTATTAATCTCGCCTGAGAGCCCAATCACCTTCGAGTGTAAACTAAACGAGCCTAATGAAGATTGGTGTGAGATATTTGCATCTCGTGCTCCGCCCCCGCAGCGCGGGTATAAATAAGGAAGCAGATGCAATGCACATTTGCTTTTTGTCTAACTTGCTTGCTCTAAGTTAGACAAATACTTGCTCTAGCCGAACCAGTGACTTGGCCGCCCAGCGAGTACAGCAATAGTGGCGGCAAGATGTTACGTGTTACGTCTCCGTTCCCTCCTAAAGTCTTACCAAACTTTATCCATATAGATCAGCCTGGATGGTAACACTTTATAATAATGTTCAGTTGTAAGTCATTAATAAGTGGTTAGTTAATGAGGAACTAATCATTTACAAAACAATCATAAATGATTAGCAAGTGATATACTAACATTTTATGTATGTTTTGTAAATTTCGTTACAAGTCATTTACAAAACATGACTATGCGTTTCATAAATGTTTAATAAATTATGTTAATTTTTTTTTTATGTTTTGCTCGCATCAGGTGCACAGTGGTTAAAGACTCCATGTGTTTCAGAGAAGACAGCTGTCTATACCCTCACCAGTCAGCACTTACACTGCAGTACACACTACAGTGTTCAGCACCTCTTATAGATAAACGCATGAATAAATCATTTACAACACTTTCTGCATCCCCTAATCTAAAGTGTATTCATCACTTGTAAATGTGTTACACTTCATTCGTAGATTACCACTTCAAGAATAAAAAAATGCATAAGATCTACAAATGTTATCTACTAATGTATATGTAACACATTTACAAGTGATGAATAGGTTACACTTTAGATTAGGGGATGCAGAAAGTGTTGTAAATGATTTATAACACTTTCTGCATCCCCTAATCTAAAGTGTAAACTATTCATCACTTGTAAATGTGTTACACTTAGCTGTTAAAAATGATCTGTACGTGTATTCAAGGCATTTACAACACATTCTGCACCTTCTAATTGCTACATACATACAAAAAATAACATTATTTATTAAACATTTATGAAATGCATATTCATGTTTTGTAAATGATTAGTTAATCATTTACTAATCATTTGTAAATGACCTATAACAGAATTTACAAAACATACATAAAATGTTAGTATATCACTTGCTAATCATTTATGAATGTTCTGTAAATGATTAGTTCATCATTAACTAACCACTTATTAATGACTTACAACTGAACGTTATTATAAAGTGTTACCCTGAGGGGAATGGCTTTACTTGTTGGCAGTTCTGCAAAAATTTAATTTCGGTCCATAGTTTCTTGACATTATTCATGTTATATAAAAATCCATCTGCATCTCTCCAAACTAATTCCGATTTGTCTTCACAATTTACTTTATCAAGAGGAACCAGGCAGGGGTATCCTTGGCCTCCGGTACTTTTTTGCATCTGAATTAGAAAAGGTTGTTAGAAAAGATTAACTTTTATAGTGAACCACTTCTGTACACTGTATCTGGAAAAACAATAAATACATTGATAAAAAAAAAAAAAAAAAAAAAAAAATATATATATATATATATATATATATATATATACATATATATATATATATATATATTATAATAATACGGAAACTACGGTGTTGCAAATTATTTCGCGGACCCTCTGGCTATTGGTCACGGACCTCACTTTGAGAGCCGCTGTTGTAAAATATACCATTATTGCAAATACTTTAATGTTCTTTCCTGTAGTAGAACAGTGTGTTACATTGATTAACAAACAATTGCAGACAGAGTTCTTACTGTACTCCAGTTTCAGTGAGAGTTTGGTTATTCACCCAAACCCAGTGTCCTTCAGTTTGCAGATCATTGAGACCAATCCAGTAATGGCCTTTAAGTTCAGAGTACAGAAACGTCTAATAGAGAAAAGGCACATAATTCACAATTATATAAAACTAAAAATTCAGTGGTGAGATGTGATTTTGTAATAAAACATTTTTGTATTTTGTACCTGTTTATTTGGTGCAAAATTGTGCATTCTAATCGTCTTACCTGTTCTGGTAGGCTGGTTATGGTCACCAGATCAGTTCCTTTTGAAACACAGAAAGCACGACTGTTTGACCAGGTGAGTTTTTCAGAGCTGAAGAAATACAACTTTCTACCCCAATCTCTAAACTTCATGTCACTGTTCAAAGACTGTGCTGTGAATGCTGAAATAATAATAATAAAAAAACACATGAAAAAAAAACATTCTTCAGATCATAACAATCTTGAATTTAATCAAAGTTTGGTTTAATGTGCTGAAATATTCAAACTCTTTGTCAAAGACTGTGTCATGTGTCTAGAAGAGAAATAGCTCACCTTTGTAAAAGAACATTTGCTCTCTAACTCTGGTGTAGTTGTCTGTGAGCTCTCTCACCATGACTGATACAGAAAGTTATGAACAACATAATGCAAAAAAGAAAAAGAAAAAAGAAAAAAAAAAAGTAGTGATTTTGAAAAGTAGTGAAACTAAGTAGTGATTTCTCTTTACAAACTGTTAATGGAATGTTGTATGCCTACTGGGTGCATTGAATATATTTTACTCACTTGTGCTGTTGGTTTCCTGGGCAGACAGTTGCATTAAAACATTGACATCTGATTAGAGAAAAACAATTGCAGATGTATTTAGAATTCAGAAAGCCCTGTTTTTAGCAAAACTGTAGGCTGTTAAGTGAACTACAGCCAGCAACTACACGATTTCCTCTCAATAATCAGTGGTGAGAAGCAGCAGTTAAAGGTTGCATCGGTGATTTCAGGCCCCCCAATATTGGGTTCACGAGAACGAGACGACATTAAGAACACTTTATTTAAAAAATATTCAGTGACAAAATATGACTGGAAAAATAGTATTTGTTTTGGACTTAATCACAAAATGCAAAACAATGCAGGTGCATTTTCCTTATCTAGGGCTGTCACTAACGATTAACGAGTAATCAGATATTTTTTTGTGATAATAAAAGTGAATACCTTTTAAAATGACTTAAATACTCTGTGTTCGGGCCAATTACCATTGTGTGGTACCATTATGTGTGTGTGTGTGTGTGTGTGTGTGTGTGTGTGTGTGTAGATATAGGATTGAGGCTAAAGTTTATGTGAATAAGGCTGCATTTGTTGATCAAAGCAGATTCATAAGAATTGTTTCTGTACACGTTAATTTGTCCCATTTATTTTTATTTTATTTTTTCATATGTTTGTTCATACATTGTGTAAGAACTACATCAACACTAACACATGAATTATAAGGATTATTTTTATTGCTTTGCGGTTTACAGAGCACAAAGGGTTTTATTACATGAAACAATCAAACAAATGGATGGGTCTTCTGGGACAGAAAGACAGCTTTTCCACCTTTTGACCACAAGATGTCGTAGTTTGCAACGTGTTGAAAAGCTTCGAGTATTAAACCATTCTACAATACAGTCGAGGGGGAAAGCCCCGGTGCTTCACAAAGCTTCATTTCAACATCACTAGTAAATATAAAGCTTTATTGCAGGAGTGAATGAAGAAGAGCGGGGAGGCGACACAGCGGCGAGTCAACAGGCAAATGATAATCTGGTGTAAACTTAGCTGGCTGGTGTTTCTCTGTGCAGGCGAAGACTTGTGATGGTGGCGGACAAACAGGAGAACACAACAGGATACACGTAACAGATGATGGCAGACAAAAGACGGATCAGGTAGGCTAGTTCAGGTAAGTCTCTCAGGTAGACAAGTAGAGTCTGTAGAGCTTGTCATAGACAATATATGGTGTGTTGATGAGGGTGTGCAGGTGCAGCAAGGTGATCAGAACTCGGGTGATTGAGAACGAGTGGGTGGACTGTGGTAATCTTGTGCTAATGGCTGGAGTGATGTGCTGCGTCTCAATTCGACTACTTGTACTACGCCCTTTAAAGTATTTACTCTTTTTGTGAAGAAAAAGTAGATACTTTTGAGTGTGTAGCAGAAAGTAGCTTTGGGACACACTACCACGTCATACAATTGCGTCTTTAACGGTTGCTCCTGACACAGTAAACTGGCCTGTCAATCATCTTGTCAAAGATAAAATCCTCCACATTTAATTTAATTTAATTTAACCCTAAAACTGGCAATGTGATCTGGGTGTAACACAGGGGCGTAGCCAGAATTTTATTTTTGGGGGGTTCCATCTTAAAATGAGGGGGCAACTAATATATGTATTATATATATATATATATATATATATATATATATATATATATATATATATATATGAAGAGTTTGGTTCCAAAACGCGATAAACGTTAAAAAATATATACATTTAGTTCCAGCAAAAATCTGTATTCTATCTGGTTGGTGTTGAAAAGTCCATTTTTAATTTTACGTAAAATGTGATATCCGCCATGTTATTCTGTCATGATTTCTCCCTTTCCTTTTCCCTTTCTCTGCAGAATGTGATTCAACTCAGCTCAACTCACAGCGCACCATTCCACGCTCTGTAAACCCTAACGGCGGCGCTTTGAATAAACCCGGCATCCTAGTTTTCCTTCTACTTTGTCTACTTTGTGATCCACAATCCTCTTTTATAATAAATCTTTGAAAATCTAAATCTGGATTTGAAATGATGTTATTATAACCTAAATATGCTTTGTGAAAGTTTGAAACAAAAAATATGGTTTTCATCTTGCCACTCTCTTGGTAAAGAAAACGCATTTTTACTCAAATTAATCATAATGGATTTATTCTCGTTTTGGAACCAAACTCTTCATATACAGGTGCTGGTCATATAATTAGAATATCATGAAAAAGTTGATTTATTTCAGTAATTCCAATCAAAAAGTGAAACTTGTATATTATATTCATTTATTACACACAGACAGATATATTTCAAATGTTTATTTCTTTTAATTTTGATGATTATAACTGACAACTAATGAAAATCCCAAATTCAGTATCTCAGAAAATTTGAATATTACTAAAGACCAATACAAAAAAAGGATTTTTAGAAATGCTGGCCAACTGAAAAGTATGAACATGAAAAGTTTGAGCATGTACAGCACTCAATACTTAGTTGGGGCTCCTTTTAGAGCTGTAATCGGGCCTTAAAAGTTCGGCCCGAAAAGGCCCGAGCCCGACAGAGTTTGGCCCGAGCCCGACAAGTACATTTTGATTGACAGCTTTTTAAAAGCCCGAACCCGTTTACAGCCCGACTGTCCAAAAGGCTGTCTATCAGCAGTGATAAGAGTGTCGGAGAATAGCGCGGACACGCGCTTCACACCGCGAGCCGGCACACGCACCACTCGGAGGAAAAGGGAGAGAAAGAAAAAAAGAGACTGCGCCGCACGCACACGTGAGCACCTTTGTCTTTCGTAAAAAAAGGAGTAATTTATACATTTTTTAACATCATTTATTCATGACTAACGGAGGCTAGAGGCCACTTGGAAGTTGGAACAAAGAAATAAAATAAGTCCTCCAGAGACCAGCCTCCGTTTCACCTCCTCAAGATCCATTTTCACGCTAATCTAAACACATCACCTGACCGCTCATTTACCACGCAACCCGAAGCGCGAGCCCGAGCCCGGCCCGAGCCCGTGTAAAATAATAGAAATTAAGACCGAACCCGACCAAACCCATCGGGTCCCGTCGGGTCCCGTCGGGTTCGGGCAAAGATCTTCAGCTCTAGCTCCTTTTGCCTGAATTACTGCAGCAATGCGGCGAGGCATGGAGTCGATCAGTCTGTGGCACTGCTCAGGTGTTATGAGAGCCCAGGTTGCTCTGATAGTGGCCTTCAGCTCTTCTGCATTGTTGGGTCTGGCGTATCGCATCTTCCTCTTCACAATACCCCATAGATTTTCTATAGGGTTAAGGTCAGGCGAGTTTGCTGGCCAATTAAGAACAGGGATACCATGGTCCTTAAACCAGGTACTGACAGCTTTGGCACTGTGTGCAGGTGCCAAGTCCTGTTGGAAAATGAAATCTGCATCTCCATAAAGTTGGTCAGCAGCAGGAAGCATGAAGTGCTCTAAAATGTCCTGGTAGACGGCTGCGTTGACCTTGGACCTCAGAAAACACAGTGGACCAACACCAGCCGATGACATGGCACCCCAAACCATCACTGACTGTGGAAACTTCACACTGGACTTCAAGCATCTTGGATTGTGTGCCTCTCCATTCTTCCTCCAGACTCTGGGTCCGTTTCCAAATGAGATGCAAAATTTGCTCTCATCAGAAAAGAGGACTTTGGTCCACTGTGCTTTATTAAATCCAGAGTCAACGCAGCCGTCTACCAGGACACTTTTAGAGCACTTCATGCTTCCTTCATTTTCCAGCAGGATTTGCACCTGCCCACACTGCCAAAAGAACCAAAACCTGGTTCAATGACCATGGTATCACTGTGTAATTACTGTGTGATTTCATGTAATATTCTAATTTTCTGGGATTTTGATTTCGTGGGTTTCATAAGCTGTAAGCCATAATCATCAAAATTATAACAAATAAAACCTTGAAATATCTCACTTTGCATGTAATGAGTCTATTTAATATATTAGTTAGACCTGTTAAGTTGAATTCTTGAAATAAATCAACTTTTTGATGATATTCTAATTATATGACCAGCACCTGTACTGTACAACACGTATAGGCTATACAGGAAATGTGGTCATCACTGGTTGTGAAGGCGGTACATTGCGCATTGTGCCGATCTGTGTCGTGAAGTCTCACCGCGACAGTCCTGTGATGAAATATGTGCGTTTCTTGAAACAAACTCAGATCTCATCTTTTCATGCGTAATATTGTACTTTGCACACCTGCCATTGTCACCGCATGAACTCTCCCGCGAAGATGACAGCGTAGGCACAACACGTCAAATCAAGTTTGAAAACAGCCGCATTTTACCGCGCAGTATTTTGATTGGTCAATCTATCAATTAGACTAACACATCAACTATTTCTTATTTTTATTATTTTATTTTAAGCAATCAGAAATCTGAGGGGATCTGCCGGGCATGTAAATGAGGGGGCCTAGGCCCACCCAGGCCCCCTCGTGGCTACGCCACTGGTGTAACATAGTTTTTACATCTTTTTTGGGGCGTAAGAATGATTTTGTTTCATCAAATCCTTTTATCATATATCACAGCCTGGGGTGCATTTCCCGTACAACTATATAGCTCGCTGCTTAACTACCATAGTACGATGCATCGTTGGAGAATCAACTAGCTAGTCACGACTGTTTCCCGAAACCGTATGTCGCAAAGTATCGTTCAACCACGTTGGTTTATGACGTCTCGCACGTGGTGGACTAATAACTTATTTTAATTAATCTGTTTGAGATCGAATTAACGCTAGATTTTGTCATATAAGTTACAGACATGGCATCTGAAGACCATTTCTAATTTTTCTCAATTATTTTGCTTTATTACCAGACTTAATATTTGGCTCGTTCTTACATAGTAGAGCACGTTCGCACATGCGCAGTCTTCAAAAACGGTGCTTTAAATCTCTTGACAAACTAAAAGACTTAAATGACATTTGTATGTATTCTAAATAAATAACACGGGTTGTACTGAATGTCAGCTTGCTTATTTTGCTAAAGATAAGGATTTATTCAGTCTACATCTCATGTAAACTAGAAACAATGCTTCTAACCACAGCTCGAGAGCTGTCGTTCCAACCACACAAGTTTGCGATGCTGTTTGCGAACGTTCATTGGAACGATGGTTTCGGGAAACACCAAATCGTTGAACTATGCTGATAACAACGGAACTTGCGACCATAGTTGGCTAACGATGCTTTCGGAAACGCACCCCTGGTCTGTCTTGAGTATGCTGGTCACATGATTTGTTTAAAATTTTTTGTGATTAATTAGTCAGCCTGACCTAAATCCAACATGGCTGCCAGTGGTGCAGGACATTCAGATTTTGAGACAAGTAAATATATATTAAACTTACTTTTCTTTTGAAAAAATAATACTAACACTGCTAACATTAATTATGAACATTGTCTTAAGGTGCTGAAAAAGAAAATTTATAAAAATGTTGTTCATGTTGTTATTTAGCACGTTTTGAAATATGTTACACCAGAGAATGTCTAATATGAAGAGAATTGGCACTCTCTGGTTACTTCCGGTTTCTGGACTGGCTGCAGTAACACGTCTCTGTCCATGCGGGGGCGCTCGCAGGCGAGTGCAGAATGAATGGAGGTCTATGGCGCTATACCCATCAAAATCCACTTTTCTCAGGATATAATTTTTTGTCTAGTAATTTGAATGTTGTATTCGAAAGGAGATGCAAAGAAATTACACATTGCTGGGTGTTCGATTTTTTAGAGTCACTTATTTGCTTTAAAAAGTCTTTTAAAGTGTCAATGACGTCATACACATCGTAAGACCAGAGATACTGCTTTACGGCAATCCTTCAGTCACTTTGGTGCTTTCGCGCTCTGCACTTTCTTTTCTCTCGAGGCATCGACAACACAGCTGACACAGGTAAATATACACGTGCTAGACGAGTTTTTATTTTGTTTGTTTCTGGTCCCGCTTCAGATGCCACGATGCCATCAAGAGGTATCTGTGGTCATAATCAGTCCTTCACTGACCAGTCAGCGTTCATTAGCAGAATGCTAGTGTTATGGGCAACAACAACTCAACCTGTAAGAAATCGAAAGGACATAGGTACTCGTTCATTCAACTTTCGACCTATAACCCATGTTGAACTTGCAAAACCTACAATCAAATCTGAGATTTCTCAACAGCAATCGGGTGAAAGAGACAAATTTAGCCGTCTAGCCCCATAGACTCCCATTCATTTTGCACTCATGGGCGATCGCCCCCAGTGGAACTCTGGTGGATCTACAACCACAATTCGGTACAATAGGACTTAATAGGGAGTGCCAAGGCTCTCCGTAGACGGGCTCTGGTTACACCTGAGTCACATTGCCACTTTTGGGTATAAAAAGGGATTAACTTTGTATTCATTTTTGTAACAATCTTTGTATTCTGAGTGTTTTGTTTTTTCTCACAAATTATAATTTACAGGTTAAACTGATACAGCCTGTCTGTCTTGAGTATGCTGGTCACATGATTTGCTTCAAGTTATCTGTGATCAATTAGTCAGCCTGATCTAAATCCAACATTTTTTACCATTTTACCAATTTTTTTTAACCATTTTTATGGTAAACGGTTTTCACAGGCTGAGTCCTGAGTTTGTAAGCTTTCCAATGATATATAATATGTCAACATTATATGAGTTGAAGTATAGGATATAATTGTTTTAAACATGCAATGGCAGTTACAGTTATAGATTTGGTCCTTTTTTTATACCCTAAACAGGCAATGTGATCTGGGAGTCACAACTCATAAAATCCAAAATACATAACGTTTTTCAAAAATTATTTTGGATATGATTTACTTAAGTCCAGATGATATAAAAAATGACATGAAATTATTTGTTTTTTTATAAATTTCTACTCTTGCCTGTTTAAGGGTTAATTTCCTACCGTATCGGAGAGAAATGCAGTAGCACGTTGATCTGCTGTCGCGGGTATTTCATATATCATCATAGTAATGCATAATGATGCATTTAAAAGGTAATGGCCAAACGGATCTTCATAAAAGTCCATATTGTTATTGCATATGAAATATAATAAAATTTATATATATATATATATATATATAAGTGGTGGGCCGTTATCGGCGTTAACGCATCGCGCGATAAAAAAAATATCGCCGTTAATCTATTCTCCAAGTTGGGTTGGGAGCGTTGGGAGCTGGCTCAAGCTACACAAGCTATGATGACGCAATCTACCCGCGGCCGCGAGGAACACCCGGCTGCAACGCATCATATTCGTCGTCATCTTAAGTAAACACGGCTGAAAGTGAAAACTGGTGTAAAAGATCGGTGCAACATCCATTATTTGGACTTGGTTTGTATTTAAGCCGTCCGACGTAGACTGTGTGGTGTAACAGTTCGGTAAGTTAACACACGACTAATCCGTTCTACCACCTCAAATTCAAAACGAAACATATCACTGAATACCAGCGCGTGCGTATTATTCCCAATATATTTTAGTGAGTGGTGTAGCACATAATCTCTTTTTATTAAAAGCGCCCGATTTTAAGAATCGTTGTTGTGTTTCTTTTTAACTGAAAAGACATCAGTTAGAGTTGTTAGACAATATTCTAATTTTAAATTTGGGGTTTCATAAGCTCCAAGCCATAATAAACATTAGACCTACTTAAGTCTCTGCAGCTGTACTTAAATTTTATTTATCTGCAAAATTATGTTGTATACTTACAGTTTTGCACAATATATGTTCTCAAAACTACATACACCCTTTCAAAAAAAAAAAAAAAAAAAAAAAAAAAAAAAAAAAACATTTAGCAGTTGTTTAGCAGGGTCTGTGTAACCTGTTCTGAAATGGTTTTATTATAATATCGTTATCGCAAGAGGCTGCAATGTATATCACAATATGGATTTTAGGCCATATCGCCCATCCCTAATTGATAGCCTATAGTAGTTGATAATAACATAGGCCTACCTAATGTTGCCTACGGACGGTAACAGTACATTAGTAACCTTTTACAGTCTATGAGTAGAACAGCTTTCTCAAGCAGTTTGTAATGCATTTTGGAAACAGGAGATGAGCCCCTGGTCTAATGCGCCACCTGGCTTGAGAAACCCGTTCTCAAAGACTTACTTTTATAGTCATTATTTGGGTAGCACACATATTCTGAATGCCTTCGGCAGAATTCAAATGAGCCATTTTAATCTAGATTAATCTAGATTAATTTCAAAATTAATCTAGATTAATCTAGATTAAAAAAATTAATCTATGCCCACCTCTAATATATATATATATATATATATATATATATATATATATAATTTTTTTTTTTTTTTTTTTTATCAGGTTAAACTTTGATTAGTCACTCAAACCTTTATCTAAACCTCCCACTGTCGTCGCGCACATCAGCTGTGTTTTGTAGTTTTTTTAACACTTTTTACTCATGTTGTAGTTCCTCCTCCAAAGCACAATGGGTTGTGGCAGAGCCCATCTATTCTCTGGTTGTGGACAATATTAGCCTTTAGTGTGCACGGATCCACACTTCAAAAATCCACCGGAAATAGTAGACCATCCGGGGACTTCTGGCATACACTTTTCAACATACTATGCTTTGGGACACACTTATTTTAATCTCACCTACTGTTTAGGATGGATAGTGTGGACATTGAGACGCAGGGATGGTGTTATTGAATCCGTGATGGATTATAAAATCCGTCAGCGGCCTGGTGATTGTTGTTTCACTTTACAGCAAGATCAAATACTTGTTTCTTATTGGCCAAACAATATTTAATTCAAGTTCATCTTTACTATTTGAAAGATAGAAATACTACAGTCACTGTAATTTCTTGAACAAGAACATGTGGACATCAAAACATGCAAACTCAGAGCGAGGGTTAAACCTTTATTTTGAAATTGCGATTAACGACAGTGCACATAATTAGAATAAATACAGATAAATATAGATAGCCTACTGATGTTTTCTCATGTGTTAGTGTAGGTTTATAAATGATAGCACTATGATATGCTATATTATGATTGTTTTAATATACAGTATTGTGCAGCCTTAGAAAACGATCTAATACGGTTCATGGATTATCGTTCGTGGGATGCACTATTTAAATATTTAATTTAACTCGAATTTAAATGATTATGACAGTGCCAGTTTTTAACTATCTGGTACTTGTCTAAGAGCTCTCTCAGAGTCTGATACAGAAGACATTAATAAACAAAGCAACCAATTAAAAATGAGTGGTTGTTTTAGTACAGTCCATGAAAGTCCGTTTGTTCCTCAGGGTAATTTTTTTAGCAGCTTTATATCTGTCAAGTGTTAACAATTGCAACCCACAGGAAATAAATCAATAAGCTGTACCATAACTCTTGTATACGTGTATAACTGCCTTAAATGTGGCTGTTATCATCAGAGCAAAGCTCAAATAGAGCAAGAATTATACTCACACATGAACCCCAGAACACTCAGACCTCCAAGAGCCAAAACAAGAGAGACACCGAGGACGATCAGAAGAACTTTAGTCCGCTTTGAGGAAGTAACTTGATTCCCTGTGATTAGAAATCAAATGTGATGACTGAATTCCAGCATGATTCAATAGTACAACGTTAATTACAGTATTTTAATAAATATTTAATTGGCAGAATAGTTTGGCTTGAAAACAGTCACAGGTCCTTTTAACATTAAAACAAACATTGTTATTTTTCTGTATTTAAAAAAGGCTGAATAAGCAATCTTTATTAGGCCTGGGGGGCACCTAAAACAAATTATTATAATTTTGTATATATATATATATATATATTTTTTTTTTTTTTTTTTTTTTTTTTTTTTTTTCTGGAGCACTTGTCAGTGCTTGTCATTTTCTTGGCTCCATAGGAGTTTTTGACAGAGGGCAGAGCTTTAAGAGCTTGTGTGTATTAGCAGCTCCTATTACTTCACGCAGACAAGCTTTAAAATGTCAGAAACTGTTCTGCCTTTTATGTTTAAACTGGAGTCGGACAATGATGGAGAGACAATGTGACAACATGTAGAATGCAACAGGACGTTTCTGAATGGTTAGTTGATGAATTTATGTTGCTGATGTGGAGTTAACTATCTTCAATTAGCATATTCTGTCATGATAATATATAAAATCGCTTGTGTGGGAACTGTTGTAAGATGCCTACAGAGTGACATGCTATTGCATTTGTGTTACATACTGTATTGCATGTGAAAAGACGGATGCGACAGCTTGAATAGACTCACAAATGTGCTTGACTACAACAACTCTTTGTCTTCTCAACATGGACTGCATGTTCCCGGGGCAGGGTTTATGTACATTTTAGGGGCAGGGTTCCCGGGGCAGGGTTTATGTAAATTAGTCTACTTTAATTTTTCACCAGGAATTTTGTTTTGAAAAACTTTTATTTTGTACAAAATGGCACATTGTCACACTTGTGGTGTTCCCGGTCAAAAATGACCGGCCTACAAAAATAGCTTATAAATCACTCGTGCAATATTATCACCCAATATTGGATTCAATCTTTTTGTCCACTTGTTCTCTTTCAGTTAGGACTGGTTTTATATTTCTATTTGCATCTGATTAACCCCTTAAACCCGAACACCCCCCCACCCCGCGAAAAAAAATTCATAATCAAATGACTAAGCAACCAATGAATGGAACAACACAAAATAGGTATAATTTTAAAGCTTAGAATCTCAACTTTTTAATGCATCTTAACAAGTGCTGAGTTATCACTCTAAAACGGAGTGTACCCCCCGCAGGCGCCACCTAGCTGCGAAAATAAATAATCATAATATTTTTCAAAAATATTACCTTAATCAACTTAAAATAGGTGTCATTTGAAAGCTTAGAGTCTGAAATTTGCAATGAATGTAGCCAATTTGATAAACTCCTAAGTAGTGCTGAGTTATTTGCTGATAAATAGAAGGAAAAAAAATCATAATTTTTAAACTACTTTTTTGTACTACATTCAGCAATATGTCAAATACATCATACAGCTCAGATAGTCCTGTGTCATATGTCATTTGAAAGGTCTCAATGAGTAGAATACAACAAGCATAATTGTTTCAGGCTTTTTACTAAACTTGAGCGAGGTTTTTGTAAAAGAAGCCCTTCAAGAGACCCATGTGTAAACCATATATGGATGCTGAATTTTAGACACATTTCCGCTCGTAACTTCATGAAACATGCTCCAATTGTGGAAAATGACACATATTTACAGCAGATGCTTACAATTAAAATGAGTCCAAACTCAACATAATCCATCACTCAGAACTAAAGATATTCCTCATGGAGTTGCCAAACTTGAACACGCTGGGATCTATCCTCTTTGGATCTGTCAGAGCATCTGACATAACTGTGACCGTGTCAGTGGCAAAGAATTTAGCAAATTCTGTGTCAGTTGGGATGCTGATGTCTTTAAAAGTCTCATTGCAGACCAGCACTCTGAAGTGGTTCACATCAAAGGCAGAAGAGGACATAACAGTTGGAGGGATAAACAGTCCAGCTGGAAGTTGACTATCCATTGGTGTTTCCACAAGAAAAATATATTTTCTCAGTGGTTTCTCACACTCAACTTTACACACTGCATAGCTTTCACTTCTTGAAGGGATAGTAAGGGCTCCTGGTCTTTTCCACTTGACCTGTCCCTCAGCTGACTCAGGGACCTCTTCTTTTCCCTGGACCCGCTGTAAACATGGTTTGAGGAGCGACGACTGAATTTTCAGTGAGTGTTCTTGGTTTGATTCACCAGAGTCCTGGCTGAGCATCGTCAGACATTGAAAGAAGCTTGCATTAGTGCTGATATTTACGGGAACTTGCTGGAGACCTTGAGGTTCAGGGCATACCAAAGTGAGCATGGAAACTGACTCTTTCACCCCTGTAAGGGGAAACAGGAAGCAAAAGATCCACAATCATGTATTCCTTGTATGGATAACTAGAAGAGCTCAGTCCCCAAATCGACAATCCAGTGAGAGGATGAATGGGTATCTGTGGTAAGTATTTGGAATAACACTGGTTGAATACATTGGTGACCTGGGACCCACTGTCTAGTAAAGCTTGACAAGGACTTCCATTCAGCTCCACGGGAATGGTTGAGCCGGGGCCCACTAACCCTCTGAGAAGTTGACTCACCCCACTGACCTCAGTTTGACTCTATAGTGAAATAGTATAGACTGCTAGAAGTGGAACTGTTTCGAGTCACAGGGCTCCTTTCAGTCTTAGCTTTTTGGAGAGCACGTAACAACTTCTGTATTATTTTGGAGGTATTTTCAGGTGATTGACACTTGGTAGCGATGTGTCCATCCTCTCCACACCGATAACAGAAGAAATCATCTCTGTGCTTAACTAGCCTTTCTCAATATGATACTGGATCAGACCTGGTTCTTGACTGAGCTTGGTGTGACTAGTAGTGGAACTAATACTTATTACTGCCAGCTGTTGTTGCAGTTGTTCTTTAACGCTTGCTTCTTGCTTGCAACTTGCTTCTTTAACGCTTGTACTTCAGACTCTCCATGAGTATCAGCCCTTTTCTTTTCCTGCTTGTCTTTGGAATCAACCCTCATGAAAGAAACAGAAACTGTGCTTAGATCTTCCACGAATTTGTATCTTAGCTCTTGAAATTCAGCTTGGAGTCTGATCACAGAGGAGTCTAGCTTATCATCCTGTCTCAGCTGTTTGTGCTTCACGGATGCCTTGAGTTTATGGCGAGTGGCTTCGTTCTCCTCAGCTTCTTAGATTTCATTTAGCAGGACTAAGAAAGTTGGTGGCTGTTCTCTGCTCTCCCTCACAGAGATCCGACTCTACCGCACCTCTAATCAGCTGTTTTTCTGTCCATCATCTGGTGACTCAATCCTCCTCTTTGCAACACTTTAGTTAAGAATTTCTCCATCCTATGCAGAAAGGCAGACAAAGCTTCCCCGGGGAATTGATGTAAGAGACGAAAGGCAAAGTATAGATCCTCCCCTGACTCAAATGTTCCAAATGTGTTTTCTAACGCTTCCAAATGTTGAGAAGCACTTGCCTCAGGACTTGAAAATCGAACAGCTTTAATATAGTCAAGGGCTGGCCCTTTCACACTCTCCATTATTCTCGAATTGGAACTGGAACTGTGTGGAGAGAATAAGGCTTTTATCAACATCAACATCAACAGGTGCCACTATAACTTTCCACGACTCTTCTCCATCAGGCCGCAGCAGTTCAGCTGGAATATGGGCAGGGTCGATGACCTAACAACACTCACATAGCACCAATAGGGAACCAGGACTTGGCCCCAATTTTGAGTCTCTAACCCACACTCTTTCAAAAACTGAATGTTTATTTAAGTAGACTTCACAAAAACCACACTACAAAAGAATTGTGTAAAGCAGTAATCCTGGAGATTATTACTCATGACATTAGAACAAAATAAATGGATATGAGATCGTAGCTATTCAACTAAATCAACTAAATTAAAAATATACATATTTTCTAATTTCAATAAACATTTTCATTTAGTTTCATGAACATCTTTATAAAACGTACATGCTCGGCCAGATTTGGCTAGAAGCTGTGCATCTTCTGATGCGGAGCTGCGCGGAAAGTTACAAAAAATGCCGTACACACCGCCAAGCAAAAAGGGGTATCGCGCACTCAACGCCCACAGCCGCCCACACCACGATGACATCATTTTTGCTGTGCGTACCTTCACGCTCATGCGGACGCGTCAAGTATAAACCAAGCTTAAAACGTCTTGCCCTGCCCCTGTGCCTTCTTCCCGCATGTGCGTGAAGAACTTTGGCAGAATGGAAGCATAATGGTGCAAAAAAACAAAAAATTAATATAGAATGCCAAAGATGGCTAGATTAACAAATAAACAGACATTACCTGAACCCTTACTAGTTTAGTAGTAATGAGTTTATAAATTCATGAAAATCAAATGCATCAGAAATATAATTGTAAATGTACTACCTTTGCAGCATCTTATGATTCAGCCTCAATTATCACCCCTCAAGAACAATTGCAGTGCTTTAGGACAGGAAGAACTAAATAAATGTATCTTTGCATCTAAACCAACAACATGTTTATTAGATCTAATACCCACAAAATTACTTATAGAGTTGTTACCTGTAGCAGAAAAGCCTGTTCTCAATATTAATAAATTGTCTTTATCTCTAGGTTATGTTCCAAGATCGTTCAAGCTGGCAGTTATTAAGCCTCTCATAAATAAATCACAATTAGACCCAAATGAATGAGCAAATTACAGACCCATTTCAAATCTTTAATTTTTGTCTAAAATACTAGAAAGTCGTGTCCGCTCAATTGTGCTCTTTTTTGCAAAATAATGATATGTATGAAAAATTTCAGTCTGGATTCAGGCCCCATAACAGCACAGAAACTGTTCTCGTTAAAATTTTACAAATTACTTACTTCTTGCTTGTGACCAGGGCTGTATCTCAATACTAGTTTTACTTGATCTTAGTGCTGTATTCTACACTAGATCATAAAATGCTCTTAGATTGACTACAAAATTTCACTGGTATTCAGGCACAGGCATTAAGGTGGTGTAGATTGTATCTAGAAGTATCAACTATGAAGAGATGACGCCAACTCCTGCAAAGACTTCAGATAACGCAAACTCTGAATCAACATGCACCAATGCTAATTTTTTTCTAAATGTCATAATCATTTGTTAACAAACAAGTATTCGTTACTTCAATGAGCTCATTGTTTTTGCCTTAAATTATTACATTGTTTAAAGTAATACATTTTTAGCTAACTGTGATTGGTATATGTACATTTCTGAAATACATAACTTAGACAGTTACCTCTGATAACAGATCACTCTAAATTGTAATGTGGACTCATGACTTTTCTGTAAAGCTGCTTTGAAACGATGTGTATTGTGAAAAGCGCTATACAAATAAACGTGAATTGAAATGAATTGAACGCCAAATATGCCAAAATGTGCTTAAAAAGTTTTTCCTCACTACCCTTGATGGTGGGGTGGTCAGTGGCTTTGTGGGGATTCCCCAGGTGGAGTGTGCAGTTGCTGTCCATGCCCACAATGTGCTGCCACCTGGTGGGGTCATCCACAGTTCCCATCCAGCACTTGTGAGACAACAGCAGTTCACTGCTAGGGCTTATAGTGCTGCTGGTTAGGCCACCTCCGCCCTGCACGCAATGGCGCCCTGCAAGTCTAAGGACTCAAAGAGACGAGGGTAGTTCTGAGCTGGGTTGATGCAGGAACTGCACATCCTGACTGACCATGATCAAGTCACAGCACAGGCATCTGGTTGGACGATGTCCACCTTGGTGGCCCAGAAATACCCCTGGCTAAACATTGTAGGGGTGTGAGCTGTCGACAAAACGCACTTTCTCGATCTCACAAGGTGGCCTTTTTGGCGACACTGCTGAAGAGTGTGCCCAGCAGTTCTTGGCAATCCAGAAGCAGGCTCAGGCTATCAAGAGCCCGCACCAAAATGCTACCAGGCCATCGTGAGCTGCCCCTCAGTTTGCTCGTCGCCAAGGGCGTCTGTTCCAATGCGGAAAAAAAAATCAAGCGCTCGGCATGGCCAGCTCAGCCGTGACGTTAAGCCGCCGCAGGAAGACGATACCGCCCGTCTCAGCTGCTAATCCTCTAAGCGGTTGGTCAAACACCACCCCTAAGACGGGTGACCCGGAGATGGACGGAGCTGCTCTTCCCCCAGAGGAAGGCCGGTTGGAGAATCTTTTTTTCAGTTTTGTTTTCTGTTCAGCGGTACCCAAATTTTCAATGAAAGAGCAGTTTCCTCTATCTCTGGGTCCCAAGGGGGTTTGCGATGTACAACACTATACGTTGCGACCCTCAGCCCCCCTTTTGTCACCAGTCCATATGTGTAATTTCCACATGATAGTAGAACCTCGGATTCAGGAGGAACAGTGCGGTTTTTGTCCTGGTCGTGGAGCACTGGACCAGCTCTATACCCTCTCTAGGGTGCTGGAGGGTTCATGGGAGTTTGCCCAACCAATCTACATGTGCTTTGTGGATTTGGAGAAGGCATTCGACCGTGTCCCTCACGGCGTCCTGTGGAGGGTGCTCTGGGAGTATGGGGTTGGGGGTCCTTTGCTAAGGGCTGTCCGGTCCCTGTATGACCGGAGCAGGAGCTTGGTTCGCATTGCCGGCAGTAAGTCAGACTTGTCCCCAGTGCGTGTTGGACTCCGGCAGGGCTGCCCTTTGTCACCGATTCTGTTCAGAATTTCTAGGCGCAGCCTAAACAAATATAGTCACAGGCTGTGCATAGAGATCGATTTAAGATTCAAACTCTCCAATGCAAAAACATACTCTGTGTGAATTCTGTTAAATGTTGAGCACAGCATACGATTATCCACACTATTGCAAATGTGACATTGATTTTAAACAATTTCAACAAACAGAAGGTTTTAATATTAAGAGATGTTAATTTTAAACAGTATTTGTAGTAGTTCTTTTTGCAACAAAATAATAGCTCAAGAAAGCCGCAGCAGTGTTGGTGAACGAATCTGCGGCTTTGAACAAATCGTGAGAGTCAGTGATTCATTCATAATTACAGCCACTTGCTTGATCGTTACTGAATGAATGAATGACTCCATGACTCACTCACGAAGACTGTGATTTGCCGCCACCTACTGGTGGTTTTAATTTAAAGGGGTGGTTGATTATAATTTCGCTTTTCTAACGTTAGTTAGTGTGTAATGTTGCTGTTTGAGCATAAACAACATCTGCAAAGTTACAAAGCTCAAAGTTCAAAGCAAAGGGAGATATTTTCTTTTAAAGAAATTGCTTTTTAAGGACTACAACAAAAATGGCTGGTAGGGACTACACAAGCTTCTTCTAAAATTTACATAGACCCCGCCCCCGGGAACGCTATTTTTAGATTATCAGGACAGAATATGCTAACCAATGACTAGAAGATAACTACACATAAGCTACATAAATTCATCAACTAACCATTCAGAAATCTCTTGTTGCATTCTACATGTTGTCACTTCTTCTTGAGTCTCTCCAACATGGTCTGACTCCGGTTTGAACATAACAGGCTAAAAGTTCTTGAAATTTTCAGTGCATGTCTGTGTGAGGGAAAAGGACACAAGCTGTTGAAGCTCCGCCCTCTGTGCCGGGAGCAGCAGCTCATTTGCATTTAAAGTGACACACAAAAACTGCGTTTTTGCTCGCCCTCAAATCCCTTTAAAAGCATCCTTACCATCCCTTTAAAAGCATCACTTTGTTTTTTACCATCATTGCATATTTCTCTATAGATTTTTTTTTATTTAAAGCATTATTTATTTTATAAAGGTATTTTGTAAAGGTAAAAAATGCACTGGAAAATCGATTTAAGGGGGCAAATATTGTCAAAGGTGAGACTGAGGAGTGGGGGTATGCAGAAGGATGTTAAAAGCCTTAGAGGGCACGCCAGTCTAAAAAGTTTGAGAACCACTGATCTATATGATATCCATTTAAACAACATAGACTAAACAATATATAGACTGAAATCACAAAATGGCCTTAAACTATATTAAATTGTGAGCGAGACTTATCAGCAATGAACCGGGTAAGTGATTTTAAACCATATTGCAAGAAAGCACAATTTGAAAATTGTCAGTTAATTTTCTCTTGAGCTATCTTACAAAATGGTTATGCAAGTTTGTTTCTATTTCATATCAAAACCGACATGCAAAATAAACTTCAAGGAGAGCACCTTGCTGCATGCTTAGGAATTAGTATAAACGGACCTACCCCGAAACTATCAGGCAGGCCTTAGAAAGTTTTTTTGTTTTGTTTTTCAAAGCAGAGAAAAATTCATTGCTCAGACAGAAACTGTCAACTTTGTAAATAGTTTTGGAAATCTGAAGATTTCATTATGAAAATATTTGTTCATGCTTGTAGTAAAATGTATGAATATGAATTTATGCCTTATATGAATTCCTACAGTATTTCTAAATTATTTGTTAATGATATTGAGTATTTTCTGTAATAAACAGAGTTCATAATCCTTTGTTTGACTAGTTTATTCTTAACTCCACTCAATAAGCGCTGCGTCGCCCTGCCCACCACCACAAGTAAATTCTCAACCTATAGGGAAACACTGGTTTGATATGTCATATTTTCATGAAGGTTGACAGGCTGAAAGGTTCTGTTATTATCTTTGTTTTTGCAAAATATTTACTGCTAATAATATTATGATCGATGTGGAGACATTTCCCCAAAATAGGGAATTCCAGGACAACACACACACACACAGCTGGCACACACACTGCATAGATACTTCATTATTTAATCACACTGTATTCACAGCAGGTTGTGTTGGCTGTAGTCAGATGAATTGAGTTGTTGTTGTTGTTGTTGTTGTTGTTGTTGTTGTTGTTGTTTTTATGTACCAGTAGTCACACAGCTATAGCTGAAAAAAGTTAACTAGGCATGTTTAACAAGATTTCATCTTTAATATGAATTAGTCTGTGAATTTTTCATAGTTTTTACTTGTATACTTCTAAGTTGCATTTATTTGGTGCTTTGTCAGTAGAGCGTTGGCGCTTGCAACACCAAGGTCATGGGTTCGATTCCCAGGGAAAGCAAGAACTGATAAGAACGTAAAATGTGTATCTTGAAATGCAATGTAAGTTGCTTTGGATAAAAGCGTCTGCAAAATGTAAAATGCTACATTTTATTATTAAGATGTCTGCACAGAAGTTAACTGTAATCTGTGCAAACATTACATTTAGCTTAAATTAAACATCTTGCTTTGGTCTACACTGGAAGTGTTCTGTTTGCTCTGCTAAACTATAATTACTAAAACTAAAACTGAGGCTAAATAAATAAAAACTAAATAGAAATGTGTTTACAAAATAAAAATTAAACTAAAACTAACAAAACCATTAATGAAACTTACTAAAACTAAAACTAAACTGAAATTTAAAGCAAAATTGAAAATGATATTAAAATAAAAACTAATTTAAAAATGCAAAACCATAATAACCTTGGTGTGTATAGATAGATAATGTAGAAAAAGTCACAAAATCTTTCTGAGATGAAGGGAACCATGTTATTTTAACTAAGGAATAGTCGATCAGGATCATATTGACTCCACACACAATATGAGGGTTAAATGATAGAGTTGATTCCCAGGGAACACATGAATAGATAAAATGTATACCTTGATTGTAATGTAAGCCACTTTGGACAAAAACATCTGACAAATGTGTAATTGTTGAATGAACATGATAAAAAAAACCTTACAATGTAACTGCAGTGCTAAATATTAGAAATAGAAATGAATACTGATGATATCCCCAGCCTTACCTTTGTATTGAGAGCATTTTTCATCTGAAGAAACTGTTGAAAGTTTGAAGTCAGTATTTTCATAGATTGAATCCATTTCATGAGCCTGACAGAAGACGTGTCCGCTGAGACTTCAGTGCTGCTCGAGTTTGTTCAGAATAAGGAAGTCACATAAAATGTCATTCATATTTATACAGACAGGAAATAATGAAGTAATGAGTTGGAAAAAAAACAGATCTAGCAACTAATATTTAGACAGCCGAAACGTTTGTATTAGTTTTTTTATCTCCTGCTTTAACTTAATAAATTTTCAACCTGGTCTCACAGGATTCCGTGAAATGTCCACGGGTCCTTAACTCAAAATCCGTGGAGCCATCACGGAATCGCCCCAAATTCCGTGATGCGGCCACGGATATAACTCCAACGCAAGTCAATGACACTGACCTTCCGTGGTCCACACACGGATACCCGTTTCAATGACGGAATACAGAACTCACTCAACGGACGTGCTTTCTCATTTGGAAACGCCACATTTGAAGTATTTGTTTCTTTTCCGACATCAAATGCCATAATGACGTTAACCTGTCTGTTATTGTAGCTATTGCATTGTCCTGTCATCATAAAATTTCAGTTAGCCTAACCAAAGTCCCGTGATGGCACCACGGACCGCAACAACGGACCTCACTAATGGACGATGTAATGTTTCTGGCTTGTTTAGGAACTTATAAGCTTTAGGTCAACTGTGTTGCAATGGCATGTAATTAACTTGACATTTTGTCTCGTCCTGTCATCATAAAATCCAGCTTGATGGCGTTTTACACCTTGCTCGCTTGGCTAGTCAGAACTAAAATCTGTGATAGGAGCACGGAGTGAGTCTGTGGTGAGACCACGGATAACTCCAACGCAAGTCAATGACACTCATCTTCCGTGGTCCACACACGGATATTTGTTTCAATGACAAATAACAGATCTCACTCAATGGACGTGCTTTCTCATTTGGAAACACAACATTTTAAGTAGGCTATTTATTTTCCAACACCAAATACTATAAAGACGTTAACCTCTCTGTTATTGTAGCTATTGGATTGTCCTGCCATCATAAAAATTCAGTTTGATTCTGTTAGCCAAACTCAAGTCCCGTGATGGCACCACGGACCTCAACAACCTGACCTGATCACTGGATGTTGTAATGTTGCTCACTTGTTTAAACACTTAAAAGCTTTATGTCGACTGTGTTGCAATGGCATGTAATTTAGTTGACATTTTGTCTTGTCTTGTCATCATAAAATCCAGTTTGATGGCGTTTTACACCTATTGCTTGCTTGGCTATAGTCAGATCTAAAATCTGTGATTGGAGCACGGAGTGAGTCTGTGGTGAGACCACGGATAACTCCAAGGCAAGTCGTCTCACGTCAGTTCGTGATATGGTCACGTAATTTAATCTATTGATTCGTGCCACGTTTATTTATTCGTTTTATTTATTTACGTTTATATTTTCGTACAATACCAGCACGTTTTTTAAACTAATGTATTGTCAATGGGAAGCGTCTTTCGTGATCACAGCACTTTCTGCCTGTCGGCTGCAGCAGAGAATCTGTTTAATCATTTACGAGATCTTATCTTATCATGCTTTATGTATTTTTTAATGTTATTATTTCGGTCTTATTGCCAGGGAAGCTGGATTGCTTTGCTGTTTATTGATATTTTTTAAATTATATTTTATCAGTAGGAAATCGCGCTGAAGAAGTCTCGTTCCGAATACATCGCGATATTTGGCATTAGGTCACGTGTCGTGTGTCAGATGTTGGTAAGTAGTAAATACAGGGGCGTAGCCAGGACATTATTTCTGGGGGGGGCCAGCTTGGGCCAGTCTTTTATTTGGGGTGGCACTTGATTGTCAAAAACTACTATTTTAAAACTCACTCAGAGTAGCGGGTTTCCCGCGGCTCGTCAGGCCATAAACAATGGATTGAACTTCCTTATGGACACTAATAATGTCTTATTGATAATCCATGTTATTGGGATGGGTGCTTAGATCAGTGGTTCTCACACTTTTTACACCAAGTAGACTACCACCTCAGAAAATATTTGGCTCTCCAAGTACCACCATAATGATCAATATTAAAATACAGTAGCGTAGTAGGCCTAACTATTCAGCTAACGTTACAGTTATGCACAGCTAAAAAAAACAGGCAGTTTTATTTATTGTAGGTGCCAGGTTTGGGTTGATGTCTTTTATTTTGAAATTTATTTTTTGGTTTGTTACGTCACTTGCTTTAGGTGCATATTACCTGTTAGTTTGTGTGTGGTTGGCATGGAGGAAGGGGGTGAGTAGCTGGGACGCTCACTTTCTGTTGACCGTTTTCATTTCATTTAGATTTATTTCATTTATTTTCTTTTTGTTTACTTTGCCGTCATCATCTTCATGTTATTGTCCTGTTCAATGTTACAATAAATCACCTGGATCAACAATGGAAACGCGTCAATCTTTAATCCCTCTACTCAGCCTCTTAGCGGTTACTGGATACCGCTACATTTAGTCAACAGAAAACGGCCACTGTTGGATTTGATTATCGTGGATTGGAAAGGATTTCTACGCACACCGCATGCACGCGAAGTGCTGACGCACACACTGAAGTGAGATCGCGCTTCTGTATCCTGAAGGCAGAAGAGGTATGTGAGCGGTTTTACTATGTTTGGCTGCAACATTGCTGTTTATTGAATGAGAAGAGAGGACGCTTTTGTCGCAGGCCGTGCAGTGTTTGGATACCGCTTATTGGATGGATAGCGGTTGTGGAATGAAGTGCAAGTTTACTACGCACTCGTGATCGCGTTGTGGTGGTGCGTTCATTCATGAAATTGTTGGCTTGATCTACGCGTTGAATACAGCGCCGTTTGGATTACTTGGATTGTGTTGTGAGAGATGGACGCAAATGAGTCTGCGCACGCTGCTATATGCAGCAAAAGAGAACCTAAGCTTACAGCAAAGGCCTTGGCTCTTAGAATTGAGACGTTGCAAAAGGATCGCAAGTCTAAGGTGAATCAAATGAAGAGCTTAATTTTATCAATGAAAGATCTCATGGAATGTGATGAAAATGCTTTACAATTGTCTTCAATGGTGGGATCTTTAAAATGTTTGAAAGATGATGCATCTGTGTTGCATAAAGAAGTACTTCCTTTTCTTCCTTCTGAGGAACAAAACAAACAAAATGAGTGGTTTGATGCAGTTTCTAAGCACAATGATGGATTTGTGGAAGATGTGGACCGATGGTTGAATGAAGCTAAGAATCTGAGGAAAAATGGTCAAATAACAGAATCAAATTCTACTCAACATTATGCAAATCATTGCCCATCACTTTCTGTCGTTCATCATTCAAAAGCAATGGATAATTGTGCTGAACCTCATCTAAGCTGTGATACTAATGTTCCACCTTCTGCTGAACCAGTTTCATCATCTCATAATATGCATGTTCTAAGTGAAGATCCGAACTGTGACATGGACGATGGTGATGTGCAGAATCAAATACAGCCAACCGATAGTGTCTCTAACGTGGGCAGGAGAACGACAACTAGTCATGGATCTCGAACCAGTCGATCTTCCATTGTATCTGCTCATCTTAAGGTTAAGGCCGAAATGGCAGCCTTGTTGGCACATCAGAAAATGTTGTCACGGAAACATGTATTGGAGAAGGAGGAGGAGGATTTGAGGAGGAGAAAAGAACAAATGGAACTGGACACTAAAATTGCTGTATCCATGGCCAAGATGAAAGTGTATAGTGACGTGAGGTCAGAACGAAGTGCTTGTACAAATTCTTCTGATGCCAGTGTGTTAAGGGCAAGAAATACTGGAACCAGTTCTCTTAACCCTAATGTGGAGCCATTTTTACCTTCGAGTTCATATTCAATGCCACAACAGCCACCTGTATTTTACACACAGGCTCAAGCAGCACCAGAGAATCCAGTGCGTTTTCCAACTCAGTCAGCTCAACAACAGCAACAGAGTGTAAATTCTAACACAAGGTTGACACATTCTACATTACCCAGCATCAGTCATGATGGTGGACATGGACCCGGAATGCAGGGTGCACATGGATCAAGTTTACAGGATGGTTTGGCAGGAGGAAGTATCCTTAAGCTTATTGACAAGCAGAATGAGATTGCTGCCCTATTAGTTCAGCAACACAACTTATCTTCACTTCCACCAAGGGAGGTCCCATTCTTTGATGGAGATCCATTGCGTTATCACGACTTTATGCGAACATTTGAAGAAGTGGTGGAAAAGAAAGCAAGTGGCCATGCAGATTGCTTGCATTTCTTGGAACAGTATACTAGAGGGCAACCTAAAGAGCTTGTTCGAAGCTGTCA
The DNA here is from genome assembly GCF_949319135.1 of Squalius cephalus. Classification (NCBI taxonomy): domain Eukaryota; kingdom Metazoa; phylum Chordata; class Actinopteri; order Cypriniformes; family Leuciscidae; genus Squalius; species Squalius cephalus. The sequence continues at coordinate 38,959,056 of NC_137129.1, read as the reverse complement.
ACTGATGATTCCTTCACAAGGGTATATAAAGGCTAAGGCTTTGCTCAAGGAGCATTTCGGCAATGAGGTAAGAATAGCCTCAGCTTACATGAAAAGAGCGCTCTCATGGCAAACGATAAGATCGGAGGATGCTAAGGCTCTGCAGGACTACAGCTTATTTCTTAGGAGTTGCTGCAATGCAATGCAGAACATTTGCTACATGAATGAGTTGAATCTTGCCTCTAATATGCAAATTGTTCTTGCAAAACTTCCTTATAAGTTCAGAGAAAGATGGAGAATGGTGGCATATGATTTACAGGAAAGACGGAACCATCCAGCTTGTTTTTCTGATATTGTGGACTTCGTAGAAAGACAGGTAAAAATAGTCACAGATCCGGTATTCGGAAACATTCAAGATGTTCTGCCTAGTGGAGGTAGAAACCTGAATACCAAATTACCTCATACAAAACCTAGAAGTAGTTTTGCCACTACAGTCACTGCAAGTGGTGCAAAGGAGTGTGGTGGGAAGGCTGTGAATAAAACCTGTCCCTTCTGTGATGGAGCGCATATATTGGACTCATGCAAAAGGCTTTTTGAAAGATCTCATGCAGAAAAGATGAATTTTCTGAAGAAAAAAGGGATTTGTTTCGGTTGTTTATGTACAGGACATTTCAGCCGTGATTGTAAAGAGAGAAGCATATGTAAAATATGTCATCTTAAACACCCAAGTCTTCTCCATATTTTTCCATCAGAAAGAAAAGGCATGCAGTATAAAGATGAGTCAAAGTCAACAGTGGAAAGTGCTTTTGTCTCGCTCCAGTCCAGTGCTCTTACTGGGGCTGGTAAAGAAAATTGTGCATTGTCTATCGTTCCTGTATGTGTGAAATCAAAGAAAGGAAGTAAAGTTGTGACCACCTATGCTTTTTTGGACTCTGGGAGCTCTGCAACTTTCTGTACAGAGAGTTTGATGTCCAAGCTCAATCTCTCAGCAAAGAAAGTTAACATTCTAATGAGAACCATGAGTCAGGACAAATCCGTTTGCTGTTACGTTTTGAAGGATCTGGAAGTGTCAGCATTGAATCAAGAGCATTACTGTGCTTTACCAGAGGTATACACGCAGAAGACCATGCCTGTAGGTAAAACCAACATCGCCACACAAAACGACCTTGCTTGTTGGCCTCATTTAAGTCATCTATGTTTGCCTTCAATTGATGCTGGTGTGGAGTTATTGATTGGTGCAAATGTGCCAGAGGCTTTGGAGCCATGGCAGATTATCCGCTGTCAAGACAGTGGCCCATACGCTATTAAAACCATGTTTGGATGGGCAGTTAATGGACCAATCAAGCGACAGGAAGAGTATGCTGTTAAGGAACGTTCTCACATGACTGTCAATCGGATCACCGTTATGAAACTGAATGAGTTATGGGAGCAACAGTTCAAGGGTGACTTTCCTGAATGTGTGCAAGAGGAACAGCAAGGATTGTCAAAGGAAGATCATCAATTCATGGATTTTGTTTCACAGTCATCAAGACTGATCAATGGGCATTACTGCATTGGTCTTCCACTTAAAAACGAAAAGGTAGTCATGCCAAGGAATAGAGCAATAGTGGAACAACGTGCTCTGAATCTTAAAAGAAGGCTTCAAAGAAACAATTCTTTTCATGCTGACTATACTACCTTTATGGAGAGTGTCATCGCTAAAGGCCATGCTGAAAAGGTTCCCACTGCTGAACTGGAACGACTTGATGGACGCTTATGGTACATACCCCACCAGGGTGTTTATCACCCTAAAAAGCAAAAGATCAGAGTGGTGTTTGATTGCGGAGCATCATATCAAGGAACATCATTGAATGAACAACTTTTGCAAGGTCCAGATTTAACAAGTCCGCTGGTGAGTGTTCTTGTGCAATTCAGAATGGAGTATGTTGCCATGATGGCTGACATAGAAACGATGTTTCATCAGGTTAAGGTAAATCCTTATGATTGTGATCTATTGAGGTTTCTTTGGTGGACTGGAGGAAACATTGATGCCAATCTGGAAGAATACAGAATGGTTGTGCATTTATTTGGAGCAACCTCATCTCCAAGTTGCTCTAGCTATGCATTGAGAAAGTGTGCAGAGGACAATAAGGATCTGTATGATGTCAAGACCGTGGACATTGTCTTTAATAACTTCTATGTAGACGACTGTCTCGTGTCTGTGTCTACAGACTCAGAAGCTGTTCGACTGTACCAGAAGCTCACAGAAATGTGTGCTAAAGGTGGATTCCGATTAACCAAATGGATAAGTAACAGCCGCACTGTGTTAAATGCCATCCCTGAGGAAGACCGAGACAAGAAAGTTAAGAACTTGGATTTGGAACATGACACGCTACCTTTGGAAAGAGCACTAGGTGTGCAGTGGTGTGCTGAATCTGATGTCTTCAAGTTCAAGGTGACCATCAAGGACAGACCTCTTACTCGAAGAGGAATTCTTTCTATTATTAGTTCCATCTATGACCCTCTTGGCTTTCTGTCTCCTGTGATTCTACATGCAAAAATGATACTTCAAGATCTTTGTAGAGAAAAAATTGGATGGGACAGCACTATTCCAACAGTGTACATTCAGCGATGGACAAGCTGGTTGGAGAAACTTCATGAATTGGAGAAATTCGAGGTCCGCAGGTGTTTAAAGCCGGAAAGCTTTGGAGAAGCTATATCCGCCCAATTGCATCACTTTTCGGACGCCAGTGAGAAGGGTTATGGCATGGTGTCGTATTTACTACTTTATAATGATCAACAATGTGCTCATTCCTGTCTTTTAATGAGTAAAGCAAGAGTGACTCCTTTAAGACCTATCACTATCCCTCGTCTGGAGCTCACAGCTGCCACACTTGCTGGTCGCATGGATAAGTTGTGGAAGAGAGAGCTGAAGATGAAACTTCAGGATTCGGTATTTTGGACCGACAGCACCTCTGTCCTCAAGTACATCCAAAATGAGACTTCTCGATTCAAATGCTTTGTAGCCAACCGAGTTGCTGAAATTCGCAGTGTTTCTGAAATCAGACAATGGAGGTATGTTAAGTCTTCCAACAATCCAGCTGACCTAGCATCCAGAGGTCTAAAGGTTGATTCATTCTTAAAGAACCAGATATGGATTTCTGGTCCTCCATTTCTTGTTCAACCACAAGAGTTGTGGCCCGTAGATCCTACTGATGTAGGTGTGATGTCGTCTTGTGACCCAGAAGTGAAAAGGAGTGTTCTGGTGAATACTGTGCAAGTTCATCAAGAGTATGATTTTATGCCATACTTTCATTATTACTCTTCATGGATGCGATTGAAAAAAGGCGTAGCTTGGATCCTTCGATTCAGGAACATTCTAGTTGATCTCAGCAAGGAAAGGAAAAGGTTGATGACTGCTTACTCTGATATGGATAAGGTGCAACGAGAGACTGTTGTTGAGAAAGAGATACAAAGATTTAAATCCAATGTGCCTGCAAAATTGTTGTCTTCAGATGAGTTGGAAAGAGCTGAATTGGAGATTATTCGTCTTTGCCAAAAGAAGAGATATTCTGAGGAACTGGTTAGTCTACGGAAAGATGGATTGGTAAAACGGAATAGTGAACTCTATAGACTTAATCCCGTGCTTCAATCAGATGTCATCAGAGTTGGTGGGCGACTGGACAAGGCTATGATGCCTGAAAGAGTTAAGCATCCAGTAATACTGGCCAAGGATTTACACATTTCAGATTTGATTCTGCGACAGATTCATCATGACATTGGACACTGTGGACGAAATTACATGCTGGCTAATTTACGGCAGAGATATTGGATCCCTGGTGCTAGCACGGCTATAAGAAGAATTTTGTCCAAATGTGTGGTCTGCAAACGTCTTCATGGAATCCCGGGTCATCAGCAGATGGCAGATTTGCCACAAGATCGAGTCACACCTGACAAACCGCCATTCACGCATGTTGGAGTGGACTGCTTTGGTCCATTTGAAATAAAAAGGGGAAGGAGCGTTGTAAAACGTTATGGAGTGATATTCACATGTTTAACTATAAGAGCTGTTCACCTTGAGATAGCGAATTCTCTTGATACAGATTCTTTCATCCATGCATTAAGACGATTTATTGCACGTCGAGGACAAGTTGTCGAGATCCGTTCAGACAACGGGACAAACTTTGTTGGTGCCCAACGTGAACTGCAGGAGGCTATAAAAAACTGGAATCATAATCAGATCAATTCATTTCTGCTTCAAAAAGGAATTAAGTGGAACTTTAATCCCCCAACTGGCTCGCACTTTGGAGGAATTTGGGAGCGGCTTATAAGATCAGTAAGGAAGATTCTAAATTCTATCCTTAGAGGGCAAAGTCTGGACGAGGAAGGTCTTTACACACTTCTTTGTGAAATCGAATCAATCCTCAACAATCGTCCAATATCCAGAGCATCTCTGGATGTTAATGATTTGGAAGCCCTTACTCCAAACCATCTTCTCCTCTTAAAAACACAGCCATCTTTATCACCTGGACTCTTTGACAAGAACGATCTGTATTCACGACGACGTTGGCGACAGGTCCAATACATGGTGGATCTATTTTGGAAAAGATGGACCGGGGAGTACCTACTTCAACTACAAGAACGCCAGAAGTGGCTGGTGAAGAAACGCAATTTTCAAGTGGGAGATATTGTGCTTGTAGTGGATGATACTGCTCCAAGGAGTTCATGGATAATGGGCAAGATCATTCAGATCACAAAGGATAAAAAAGGATTGATACGTCAAGTAAGAATCAAGACCAAGAGTTCCTGTTTGACCAGACCCATTACCAAAGTTTGCCTTCTTCTTGAAACGGAGGATTTTAACTAGGTTATTCTATGACCGACTGACTAATTGACTGACTGACTTGTGAGAGCTCTCAACTGACTTACTGAAGACTTTAACTAAAGACGTTTTAATTGACATGTTTACTTCAGTTGATTATGGACATTGTTCACATTGAAGAATTGGACATTTACATATACATGCATACATACACATACATGTGTAGCCTATACATTGTTTATTTGCGGAATAAAATTTAGCGATTTATATGTATGTAGGTACATATTCAACGATGTGTAACTTGCATGATTGTGTTGTATTATGATTATTACAGTTTGTGGGTGTAATAATCAGGGGCTGGTGTGTAGGTGCCAGGTTTGGGTTGATGTCTTTTATTTTGAAATTTATTTTTTGGTTTGTTACGTCACTTGCTTTAGGTGCATATTACCTGTTAGTTTGTGTGTGGTTGGCATGGAGGAAGGGGGTGAGTAGCTGGGACGCTCACTTTCTGTTGACCGTTTTCATTTCATTTAGATTTATTTCATTTATTTTCTTTTTGTTTACTTTGCCGTCATCATCTTCATGTTATTGTCCTGTTCAATGTTACAATAAATCACCTGGATCAACAATGGAAACGCGTCAATCTTTAATCCCTCTACTCAGCCTCTTAGCGGTTACTGGATACCGCTACATTTATAATAAGAATATGTATTGTTGTCAGCCACTTTAAACATTGTAACAACACAGTTTTAACATCAACACTGCACTGTGTGCACTGTTACACAGGTAATTTTTTAAAAAATGTATAAAATGTCATCATAATTTCTCACTGTTTTGTAGCGTTTGCTGCTGCTGCCTTCACCGGCGCTTTCAAAGTTGCCACTGTTGTGTTGTTAGCAGCACTAGTGCTTGGTTCACTCTCATCCTCTTCAGTTCTTGTATTTGAAACATTCTCCTCCTGATCCAAACTTTTCTTGCCAGATTGAAGCCACAATAGCAGTTTTGAACTTTTCATAATTTAATAATCCACCTAACATTCATTTATATTTAACCTTTTCACACACTTAGTTAAGTTAAAAAAAAAATCAGCTGCTCCCAAGCGTAAGCTTTTCAAGGCGACCGTTATAGATCGTATCACTTTGTTTCCATGGTGACGTGTCGTCACACGACCACAACCACTCAATACATACTGATGTAAATATACAAAATATTCACAAATTTGTTAGCTAAAAGCATTGAATCGCCTTTATAATGATCACGTTAGTTGGGAAAAAAAGCACAGTTTGTATTTAGCAGTTGATCACGTTCTACTCACACCGGTGAGATCGAAATTCAGTGTTTCCTCTGCGTAGGGACCTTAACATGAGACGGGGATTTTTTTGTGCAAATGACAGAAAGACACAATATGAATTGTCATTTTTAGGCGATAATTTATTTATGTAAACCATGGCATTTTAAGTGCAATATTCAATTTATTTTTCATAATTGTCTTTTTGTTTGTTTGCTGAGTGAGTTTTCAAATCTGCGTCACTCATCGGCGAAAGGTGGAAATAGAGTGTTTTAATCTGTTATAAACAAAGCATGCAAACCTACAAATAAACGCCGACACAAAGTATGACGCTCTCTTCTATACTCACTCTAACGATATTATTATGTATCTTCTCCTGTGGCTCAGTGGTGAAATCTAAGCTTTTTAGCGCCAGAGACCCGTGTTCGAATCCCGGCTCTGGCGGCAGATGAGCTTTCTTACGTACAGAAAGCGAATCCGCCCCTCGCGCCCTCCTGTTCACTCGGCGGGGGTCGAGTATTTATTTCTGAGTATTTATTTAAACTCAGGAGGGTTTTTTTCTTTAAATTAAATTTATTTTCCTTTTCCCCCTCCTCAGACTGGGGGTGGGGCCATGAGTTTGGGGGGGCCGGCAGGGGGGCCGAGCCTTGACCAGTGGTGGCCGTGGCCCCCCCTGGCCACCACGTAGCTCCGCCCCTGAGTAAATACCTAAATACGTTGTCTTAATAATGTGTATATTCTGTCTTTCCTGTTTGTCGATATTAATCTGCCATTATATCTGCCATCTCCACGGAGACTTTGCGTTTCATTGCTTTCTAATTCAAAATAGGGTGATTAAACACTGCCTGTCACGTGACGTGCTATAGGCCTAGATATTCATATCAGATTAAAAATAGTACAATTAGTTCCAAAGCTGTTTTTGTAGTAGAAGCACAGTAAAAACAACACTTACCATGCTTTTACCACAGTAACATTAGTTTTACTGTGATAAGTGTAGTAAAAAGACAGTAATCACAAAACTTACCATGCTTTTACCACACTATTGGTAGATTTAATGTGATACTTATTGTAAATGCACAGCAATCACAACACTTACCATGCTTTACCACAGTAACCCTAGTTTTACTGTGATAGGTGTGGTAAAAGGACAGTAACCACAAAACTTACCACGCTTTAAACCTCAGCAACCTTAGTTTTACTGTGATTGGTGTAGCAAAGGACAGTAATCACAAAACTGACCATGCTTTTACCTCAGTATTGATTAGGGATGTCCCGATCCGATCACATGATCGGAAATCGGGCCCGATCACGTGTTTTCAGACTCGATCGGAATCGGACGTTACCTCCCGATCAGGACTCGGATATATATATTCTCATTATTTTTTAACACATCAATATTTATGCGGTGGCACAGAGTTGCGCCGGTTTCACATTGCACGCGTTAGTAAGCAGCGCAGGAGCGGTGAGCAGGAGCAGGACACGTGCGTTTTGCTTTCACACTGGCAGCGTTTGTCACGCGCGGCTGAACCGCGGGTTGTGTAGGGCAGGCTACAGACAGAGTAACGTTACTCCATAATGGATAAGTTGGCATTGCTTTTTTTCGTTTTCAAATACATTTAAGAGAAAAGACTTGTCAAGAAGCTTATTTTATTAATAATTTCATTTATATAACTTTTGTTTCATCTTTGATTTTATTGTTATGGCAACAAGTTTGTTTTTGGACATTTGTTTTCTTTTTAAATTGCTGTTGGTCATTTGATTGACTGTTTAAAACACAATAGATATCATCAATGCACTTTTTGGATAAAACTGCGGTGTATTTTGGCCATGATCAATGTATTGTCACTTTAATTCAGCAAAAGCGGCGCAGCAAAAATAGACTCGGCGCCGAAACGATCGCGGCACTCCTGCTCTGCTCTGCTCTGCTATACGCACTGCCGCGCCGCCTCTGCGCGCGGTGTGAATGCTCTAAAGCCTGGTTTAATCTGTTAACATGGGCGGCGGAAAAAAATACGCGCTGCACGCTCTGCTAACAGTGCAGTGTGAAACCGGTGTAAGAGTTAGGAGTGCAGTTCCTAAAAGCACATTACTGGCTTTGCAAACACTGTAGCACTTTTATTTTTTATTTGTTTACATGCCTGCCGGGTATTTTAAGTTGAGGTGCTATTTGTTTATATATTAGACTTTTTTTATATTTACTGTTGCACTAAAGTCCAAAAGTGAAGAATTTATGTATTACTTGATTGTTCAAGCTACCTCACAGAAGTGCTCTGTTTGTTAACAGAGTTGTTGAATGTTAAAATAAGGTGAATTAAATAAAAAAATAAGGAACATCCTGGATCTGTTTTTTCGCTCTTCTTTATTCTTTTTTTATGTATTAAGTATCGGATCGGGACTCGGTATCGGCAGATACTCAAAATCAAATGACTCGGACTCGGACTCGAGGGCAAAAAAACCTGATCGGGACATCCCTAGTATTGATAGTTTTAAAGTGATATTTGTTGTAAATGCATATTAACCACAACACTTGCCATGCTTTTAATGCTTTACAATGTAACATCCAACATTTGTAAGGTAAATCAGTACTTTTTCCTTTAAATAATCCTATATATTATACATAATGATATTTTCTTTTCTCTTTTTTCAGCTGAAAAGACCAAAAGGGCCTTTCGGACTCAGTCAGCCCATTATTGTTTGAGGAGAAGTAAACGGAGGAGACGGAAAGCTGCAAAGGGAAATATTCACAATGGTGTGGATGTGTTGGTTTTAACCCTAAATCAAACATTTTATCAAGCATTTGTTGTTTCTTAACTTTTCTCACAAAACCCATAGCCCAATCAGTACGAACATAGTCTGAAAGTCTTAATAATTCACAAGATTTAACAAGTTGTCAAATTCGTATGATACTCGTACATATTTGTATACTCGTACACAATCCTGCAGCTTTTTCTCCTAGTGCTGTCATTGGCTTCTGCCTCAATTCCTGTCCATATTTATCACGATATTTCAGTTGCTCCACTTCTTGGAAAGTTGTCGGATGTCACACACACTGTCAGAAAGTTTATATTAATTGCAAATTGGTCCCCGTCTGTTAATGTTCCAGTGATACATGCTGTCTCTCCACACCTCATAACCTACCTCTGTTTGCAAGAGTGTAAAAGCCAACCCGTTCTCATACCCAAGGCGTCACTTTCAACCATGCTTCAATATCTGACGCTCAAAGCACCCTTTAGCGTCCATATGAGACGCATAACCCTACCACAGACCTAAACCTACCCAACCGAAGCGTCACATATTGACGCTAAAGGGTGCTTTGAGCGTCAGATATTGACGCTTCTGAAAGCGTCAGTTACATGACGCCTAAACCTACCCATAACCGAAGCGTCACATATGGACGCTAAAGGGTGCTTTGAGCGTCAGATATTGAAGCATGGTTGAAAGTGACAAAAAGTGACGCCTTAGGTATGAGAATGTGTTGTAAAAGCTTATCTGACTTGTCACATGACATCAGATACTCGATTATTTTGTCATAATCAGATCAGTTACACTGCTGATAACTGTCCCGTTTGCATGTAAATCGTTTTCATATGATTATTGCTTGCTATTAAAGACATACTTTTATTCATAGAAATGCCCACATATCAGTGAACTTATAACATAAAAACGCTTTTAACATTTAATTATGCAACACTCTTTACAGAAAACATATCCTACAGTTATGGATAAACTCACAATGTCATCAAGTGCTGTGCTGGGCACATTGGGCAACAAGTGTCCTCCAGCGTATTCGATCCGTGGCCAAGTTCTTCACATCTTCCCATGGGACACTGACATTCTTCAGGTCTTCGTGAAACATCTGTCTCTGTGTCTTCCTTGGTCTTCCCTGTCTCCTGCATCCTCCTGGTGGTGTCCACTTCATCACTGTGTTTGGGTGGTGTTGTTTGGGAATGTGTAGGATGTGTCCAGCGAGGTGCACCCTTTGCTCTGTCTCAGTTTCTGAAAGTCTTCATGTGAAGTCCCACTCCTCCTCGTGATCTCTTTGATTATGCTGAACCAATTTTGAAAATAGTGATTTATCTTTTTCCATATTATTAAAGCATTTTGTTTTCTCTTTCAGCTTCATAAACTGTACTTGATTTCTGCCTAATGCCTTTATAAAAAAGGGTCAGTGCTCATCAGGTGTTTTGCTAAAGGACATAATCATTGCATAGTTACATTTAGTGACCAATAATCACAGGGATATAGAATGAAAGTTGAGAATGTAAAATGTTGTGCTTATGTTTTTGCCTATTTGTTCTTTAAAGCGAAGAAACAAATGTATTTTCACATAACAAAGTTGAATCTCATCTCTTGGTTTGTAAATATATAACTTCATCATAGCAATTTTTTAATGTTAATGTATGTGTCACTATAATAGATTGTATCTGGATATTTAATTAACTGATTTTTTTATACTGTTGTGCAGTAGTTTTGGCGCTACATATGTCTTTAAACAGTTTGACATTAAATATTGGAATAAGCTTTCAAAATTGTGTCCATTCATTGTGCTTTTGTTACATTTATATGAATATAATGATATGATATACCTTTAATATACTATACATACACTGTAAATGTTAGAAGCACTTTAGAACATGTAATTATCTTTAATTAAAATACTGCAAAACTACCCCTGCTGTAGGACATTGCTTAGAAAAAAGTTTCTCTTTCAAATGTATTTATGCATCAGTCTAATCAAATGAGCAAATTTGTGTCATTGATCATGTGACCTCGTTTTTGGATGGTAACCACACAAAGGAGTATTTTGTTTTTAAATACAAGTTTTATAATTTAATTAGAAGGAATACATGTTTAACAGCCTAAATATAAAATATTTAAGGTATCTATCCCTGCAGCCGGAACCAGAAGAGATCTGTCATCATTTACCATAAATGGGCATGTAAGTGTGACGCATCTGTTCAGCTGGGTTGTTATTGGCTGTGACTTTATCGCAGAGCTCGCTGTGATTGGACTATCGTTTTAACCCATATAAAACGGCGCTTCATGTTACAAAGTATGGTTTGGTGTTATTATTACGTTAGTTATACATTAAGCTAACTATAAAGTGACTCTATGTTGTGAGAAATTACTCCTTTACCGAGATCCTAACCCTAACCCTAAGCATGTCTGCACATTTCAATGAACTACAGCTCCATGCTTCCTGTTTCATTGATAGAATGACAGAGACATCTGGGTAATGTAGTTTAAAACGTTTAGTAATAAAACAATAAATGTTAAATAAATAATATATTTAATGGACAACTGGATATCTAAATTTGTTCATTGTGCAAACCTTTATGACATATATGAGGGACAGGCTGAAATTTTATATTTTACTGTGAGCACTTTAAAAATAACCTTTATGCCAGCTTTCCATATATGTCTGAAAACTGTGGCCAACATTATTTATTAAACATAGCATAAGTAGTTGTCCAGCTGATTTTCTCTTTGATACATTAACCGAACTTTGAGTTACAGTCATTTGAAATGTGCATTTGTTTGCTCTTCTGGGGGCCGTTGCTGGGCCCCTGGGGGTGGAAGGGCAGTATAATCTACACAGATCTACACACACTATTACTATTACACAAGGGTAATGCACCATTCAGTAAAACAACAAAAAAACAGTGCCAACATTTCCTTTTCACCCCTTTCTCCTTTTCTGATTGCTGCTTATATGCCTGACATCAGTGATATATGCTTTCAACTGAAAAGCAGTAGTAGATGTACTAGAATGATCAACATGGATCATCTTCAATTAAGTGTTAAGTATTTATAGCAAGATAGCCCACTGCAGCCTCTTCATGCAGGTGCATTCACTTCATTATAGCTTCCTTTTATTTCACTGCTAACTGGCATACATGCAAGTACAGTATGTGCAACATTAGTTGCATTGTTGTCCCAAATATCATAAACCAGATCTACATTTTTTATGTCCCAAGTAAAAGAATCATGGTCATTAGTTACATGTAGTTATTTATAAGTTATTAATTATATAGTTATTTTTAAATGAACCCTTGTATGGTGTTCGGGTCTGTTGGACCCGTTTTCATTTTTTATCAAAAGAAAAATTATACGATTAATTATTTTTTCAACCTCAGACTCATTGGCCTTAGCTCATTTTCTGTGAAGAACATATATCAGAACACATTTTCAATGACCACACACTGTACACCCCCCCTACACATTTATATTACACAAAGGATGTTCGGGTCCACTGGACCCGGGGGCTAATAAAAGTGTGGAAATTTTTAGGTCCTGTTTACCTATACTCTGTCCTCCTGTCAGGGCTTGCTGTTATTGTGTGTGTGTGAGTGTGTGTGTGTGTGTATGTGTGAGAGAGATTTGAAGTGTGAGAGAGTGTGAGTGCAAAAGTGAGTTTTGTTTCTACCCCTGCCGTTCCCGCACAAGGCTGCAATTCTCAAATGTGATCTCACAAAGCTAAAGAGGAAATATTAACCATAAAGGCTGTTTATAATGCTTGTAATTGGGATGAAGTAAACATCTGTTGAGTATTTTAACATAAATTGTTTGATTATGTTGAATTAAAAACCAAAAAATGCAGCGGGTCCACCAGACCCACGAACACTGGCTGAATAACAAAAATATGAACACCACACAAGGGTTAGTTAAACTAAAGAAATAAGAAATTAAAATTTCTCAAATAAAAATTTATATTTACTGTACCAAACACCACTTTCAATACACAATAGTCACCATACTTTATTAAACACTTTATTGGAGGACAAAGCATAAAGTTGATAAAGTAGCATAAAGAAAAATGAGATTCAAGATAAATAAAAATGTGTCTTCAAAAATACATTAACATCATATGAATCCATTCACAGCTGCTGAAGCCACAAAACGAGTGCCAGATAATCATATTCAGTCACCTATGATACAGAAAACAGATTTGATATTGTGTTGGAAAATAATGATTCATTATCACAGCTAAACTGGTTTCTTGCTCTTCCCTGTACGTCTCTATCGTGTTCTTCTTCCTCGTCTAAACAGTTTGTTCAGTTGAAGAACAGAAGATGCGATCACTGATGTGGTGTAGCTTTTTCTCAACCAGAGGAAGAAGTCTCAACATCCCACTGTCAGGCGTTCTCCAGTCCTGGTCTGAAAGTAAAACAAAAAACAGAAACCATTCAAATGAATTTGTTTAATGGACAGTCGGGTCAGCTTATGTTCTGCGTTATTTAAAGCAGTGATGGTTTACTCTGGCCCTCAGCGTCCACTGTCCTGCAGGTTTAGCTCCGACCTCAAACCCTCCTGCCTATTGTCTAGAAATAAACTTGAAGACTTTGGTTAAAATTTTCAGATGTGCTCGATTAGGGTTGGAGGTTGACTCTCAACCTCAAAAAGGAGAACGCAAATGGGCCAGAGTTGCCTGTTCCTTACATAAATTTACAAAGCAGCAGTCAGTACATGATATATTATACACATTGAAGTATTATATATATATATATATATATATATATATAATATTGCAGCACATAATATAAGCTAAGTACTGAACAAAAACCGTTTTACCCATATCAACAGCAGCCTATTTTAAAAGATCTTTTAGAAAGGCATGGTCTCTTTTGAGCCTTTGCCAGTGATGCTTTATTTCTTTCCAAACAACATACTCTTCTGTCAATTGTTTCAAGAGCTTCACTTGGTCAAAAACCAAGTGATAACCTGTACAATGTAAAATTGTCAACATCAAATGATGTACTACATATTACAGCATGGTTTCAATACAAGACATACCAATGGACTCGCACACTTTTCTGTCTCCTTTGGGCACCAGATGTTCCTTCCTCACCCGAAACAAAGGACTTATTCGATTAGCTTGCGTTGATATAAGGACTGGTCTTCCTTCTCTGCTGTAAAACAAGAAAGTTTCGACTTACTCTATGTGCAATTACTATTGTTCTTGAAACATAAATTAAGACAGTTATAAATAAGTAATTTACCATATGATTCAGGAGAGAACATTTGATGAGTAAATACTGATTGCAATATTCTAGAAACTTCACCTGGGAAGGGCTGATCACGGCAAGATTCGCTGCGACTCACTAGTAGCTCTAGTGAGGGTTGAGTTTGATATTGGTAGAGCTTTAACAAAAAGGACTAGTAATCCTGCAAAACAGAAAGGAAGGTAATTTTAATACATTACTTACAAATAGTCAGTTTATAACTGTAGGATATGTTTTCTGTAAAGAGTGTTGCATAATTAAATGTTAAAAGCGTTTTTATGTTATAAGTTCACTGATATGTGGGCATTTCTATGAATAAAAGTATGTCTTTAATAGCAAGCAATAATCATATGAAAACGATTTACATGCAAACGGGACAGTTATCAGCAGTGTAACTGATCTGATTATGACAAAATAATCGAGTATCTGATGTCATGTGACAAGTCAGATAAGCTTTTACACTCTTGCAAACAGAGGTAGGTTATGAGGTGTGGAGAGACAGCATGTATCACTGGAACATTAACAGACGGGGACCAATTTGCAATTAATATAAACTTTCTGACAGTGTGTGTGACATCCGACAACTTTCCAAGAAGTGGCGCAACTGAAATATCGTGATAAATATGGACAGGAATTGAGGCAGAAGCCAATGACAGCACTAGGAGTAAAAGCTGCAGGATTGTGTACGAGTATACAAATATGTACGAGTATCATACGAATTTGACAACTTGTTAAATCTTGTGAATTATTAAGACTTTCAGACTATGTTCGTACTGATTGGGCTATGGGTTTTGTGAGAAAAGTTAAGAAACAACAAATGCTTGATAAAATGTTTGATTTAGGGTTAAAACCAACACATACACACCATTGTGAATATTTCCCTTTGCAGCTTTCCGTCTCCTCCGTTTACTTCTCCTCCAACAATAATGGGCTGACTGAGTCCGAAAGGCCCTTTTGGTCTTTTCAGCTGAAAAAAGAGAAAAGAAAATATCATTATGTATAATATATAGGATTATTTAAAGGAAAAAGTACTGATTTACCTTACAAATGTTGGATGTTACATTGTAAAGCATTAAAAGCATGGCAAGTGTTGTGGTTAATATGCATTTACAACAAATATCACTTTAAAACTATCAATACTGAGGTAAAAGCATGGTCAGTTTTGTGATTACTGTCCTTTGCTACACCAATCACAGTAAAACTAAGGTTGCTGAGGTTTAAAGCGTGGTAAGTTTTGTGGTTACTGTCCTTTTACCACACCTATCACAGTAAAACTAGGGTTACTGTGGTAAAGCATGGTAAGTGTTGTGATTGCTGTGCATTTACAATAAGTATCACATTAAATCTACCAATAGTGTGGTAAAAGCATGGTAAGTTTTGTGATTACTGTCTTTTTACTACACTTATCACAGTAAAACTAATGTTACTGTGGTAAAAGCATGGTAAGTGTTGTTTTTACTGTGCTTCTACTACAAAAACAGCTTTGGAACTAATTGTACTATTTTTAATCTGATATGAATATCTAGGCCTATAGCACGTCACGTGACAGGCAGTGTTTAATCACCCTATTTTGAATTAGAAAGCAATGAAACGCAAAGTCTCCGTGGAGATGGCAGATATAATGGCAGATTAATATCGACAAACAGGAAAGACAGAATATACACATTATTAAGACAACGTATTTAGGTATTTACTACTTACCAACATCTGACACACGACACGTGACCTAATGCCAAATATCGCGATGTATTCGGAACGAGACTTCTTCAGCGCGATTTCCTACTGATAAAATATAATTTAAAAAATATCAATAAACAGCAAAGCAATCCAGCTTCCCTGGCAATAAGACCGAAATAATAACATTAAAAAATACATAAAGCATGATAAGATAAGATCTCGTAAATGATTAAACAGATTCTCTGCTGCAGCCGACAGGCAGAAAGTGCTGTGATCACGAAAGACGCTTCCCATTGACAATACATTAGTTTAAAAAACGTGCTGGTATTGTACGAAAATATAAACGTAAATAAATAAAACGAATAAATAAACGTGGCACGAATCAATAGATTAAATTACGTGACCATATCACGAACTGACGTGAGACGACTTGCCTTGGAGTTATCCGTGGTCTCACCACAGACTCACTCCGTGCTCCAATCACAGATTTTAGATCTGACTATAGCCAAGCAAGCAATAGGTGTAAAACGCCATCAAACTGGATTTTATGATGACAAGACCAGACAAAATGTCAACTAAATTACATGCCATTGCAACACAGTCGACATAAAGCTTTTAAGTGTTTAAACAAGTGAGCAACATTACAACATCCAGTGATCAGGTCAGGTTGTTGAGGTCCGTGGTGCCATCACGGGACTTGAGTTTGGCTAACAGAATCAAACTGAATTTTTATGATGGCAGGACAATCCAATAGCTACAATAACAGAGAGGTTAACGTCTTTATAGTATTTGGTGTTGGAAAATAAATAGCCTACTTAAAATGTTGTGTTTCCAAATGAGAAAGCACGTCCATTGAGTGAGATCTGTTATTTGTCATTGAAACAAATATCCGTGTGTGGACCACGGAAGATGAGTGTCATTGACTTGCGTTGGAGTTATCCGTGGTCTCACCACAGACTCACTCCGTGCTCCTATCACAGATTTTAGTTCTGACTAGCCAAGCGAGCAAGGTGTAAAACGCCATCAAGCTGGATTTTATGATGACAGGACGAGACAAAATGTCAAGTTAATTACATGCCATTGCAACACAGTTGACCTAAAGCTTATAAGTTCCTAAACAAGCCAGAAACATTACATCGTCCATTAGTGAGGTCCGTTGTTGCGGTCCGTGGTGCCATCACGGGACTTTGGTTAGGCTAACTGAAATTTTATGATGACAGGACAATGCAATAGCTACAATAACAGACAGGTTAACGTCATTATGGCATTTGATGTCGGAAAAGAAACAAATACTTCAAATGTGGCGTTTCCAAATGAGAAAGCACGTCCGTTGAGTGAGTTCTGTATTCCGTCATTGAAACGGGTATCCGTGTGTGGACCACGGAAGGTCAGTGTCATTGACTTGCGTTGGAGTTATATCCGTGGCCGCATCACGGAATTTGGGGCGATTCCGTGATGGCTCCACGGATTTTGAGTTAAGGACCCGTGGACATTTCACGGAATCCTGTGAGACCAGGTTGTGTGACTTGTGGCTGCGTAAGGTTTGCTACAGTAAGACCGCGATTGTGTTAGATGCCACCCATATATATATATATATATTTTTTTTTTTACTAGGCTCTGTCATTTAAAACATGTCTTTTTCTATCACTATCCTAATGACACATCTCTACATTTCTGAAGGTTGCTGCTCGCATCTCAGCCTACCTGATGAAAATGTCTTGCTGTATGAATGACCTTTACCTTCAACTCAACCTTGCAGAGACAGAACTGCTTATGGTTTCTGCCAAACCATACTTGCTGTGTGATCCTGCTGATGTGCCTTGGACAACATAAGAAATATCAGGACCTTCCTATCAGAGTGTGGCGAGCAGGACGAGGCAGAGGGCTGTGAGAGAACGGCACGAGGCCGGTGGCGTGATTACTGATGAGCGACACCTGTGAGACGCACCGGTCTCGTATCTCTCACGGAGGAGCGGAAGCATAAAAGGAGGAGCAACGACAGTGGAGATCGAGTGAGGAACAGGCCTGGACTTGTGTTTTATGTTTTATTATATGTGACAGCAGTCGTCCGTGAGGGGCTGGTGTCTTTTACTTTCGTTTTGTATTTGTTTATTTTATTATTAAATATTTGTTTTATTTTTGATATTAAAGATTGTTGAATGTTCGCCGGTTCCCGCCTCCTTCTTCCCATAACATCTGAACTGTGTAACACAGAGCTACACAACTCCTTGTCCAAGCTCTTGTTCTATCCAGACTGGACTATTGTAACACTCTCTTGGCAGGCCTTCCAGCATCAGTCAAACCTCTGCAACTGATCCAGATGCTGTAGCAAGAGTGATATTTAAAGGTAGCCCTATACCTTAACTCACTGCTTCAGATCTCTGCGTCCTCCAGAAGCTTGTGTTCTGCAAGTGAACGGCACCTTGTGGTGCCATCATCCCAAAGAGATGCAAAATCACTTTCACTGACCTTCACCTGGACTGTTCCCTGCTGGTGGAATGACCTGCCCTACTCATTTTCAAGAAACACTTTGTTATAATGTTTTTTTTTTTTTTTTTTAAATAAAAAAATGCTATTTGTACTGTGCTAGACTAACTGAGACTTGTCACTGCACTTGTTGCTTTTATTGTTCACTTAATTGGTAAGTCACTTTGGATAAAATATAATTGTAAATGTATAAAATAACAGTTATATTAGAGTATAAAGGTATACAGCAATTGCCTTTTAATGTGGATTTTTAATGTGTATTTCCTATCATTCACGTGTTTGTTCAATGACTAATACTGTAAATATGCAGGTATTCTGTACTTATACTGTACATTTAGTTAATTTAACAGAAATTGACTGTACATTTGCTATTATTAAGTACTTAATTAGAAATTGGTCAAAGAAGTTGTGAAATTGGATCTGTAAAAATTAAAATTAAAACTAAATATACAAACATTTGTTTTCAATTTATTTATATATTACATTTTTAGTTATTTGACACAGAAAAACTATATTAAAAGAAAATTACTGTAGATAGACAGCATTATTATAAAATAACTTTATAAACGCCTAATTTTACATTTAGTAAAGTTACAGTTAGTAGTTTGACATAATTCTTCCATTTTCCCATGGTTTAATAAGCAATTATCAAGAGTAATATAATGTAATTTAATACATTTTGACTGTAAAGTAAATTTTTAGAGTTTTTGCATGTAATTTAGTGAAATAGTTATTTGCTGACTTTTAACCGTTTTTTTTACAGGAATTTTTTTTTTCTCCTTTTTATAACAGTTCTCTAACTTTTTGGGGCCAGGGACCCTCTCAGTTAATGTGGGTGGGATTAATTAACATAATATGCTTGTTTAATAGGTGAAAATGGTCCCCATCTGTAAATATGCACTTTTCAGTAACAGTAACAATAACATGCACTTTGCATTTTATTATTACATTACAAATAATGTAAAATACTGTGAAATAAAACAAAATGTTTACAAACATTATAATCATGCATTTTATTTCCCCAAAAACAAATCCTTTTTAATTTAACGTTATTCAGAACAAAACAAGAATGAAAAATATATATAGCCTATAAAATAAATAGTGGATTGGATTAGCAGCTGATCAAAAAATAAATAATAAAATAAAATAATAATAATACTATGGAAACTACGGTATAGCAAATTATTTTGCGGACCCTCTGGCTATTGTTCACGGACCTCACTTTGAGAACCGCTGTTGTAAAATATACCATTATTGCAAATATTTTAATGTTCTTTCCTGTAGTCGAACAGTGTGTTACATTGATTAACAAACAATTGCAGACAGAGTTCTTACTGTACTCCAGTTTCAGTGAGAGTTTGGTTATTCACCCAAACCCAGCGTCCTTCAGTTTGCAGATCATTGAGACCAATCCAGTAATGGTCTTTTATTTCAGAGTACAGAAATATCTAATAGAGAAAAGGCACATGAATGAATGACTGAATTAATTAATGAATACATCAGTTACTTTCTCAGTAACAGTTAGATTTCTCAGTCTTACCTGTTCTGGTAGGCTGGTTATGGTCACCAGATCGGCTCCTTTTGAAACACAGAAAGCACGACTGCTTGACCAGTTGAGTTTTTCAGAGCTGAAGAAATACAACTTTCCACCCCAATCTCTCAACTTCATGTCACTGTTCAAAGTCTGAGCTGTGAATGCTTAAAAAAAAAAAAAAAAACATATGAAAAGATACATTCTTCAGATCATAACAATCTTGAAGTTAATCAAAGTTTGGCTTAATGTGCAGAAATGAACAAACATTTTGTCTAAGCCTGTGTTATGTGACTAGAAAAGAAATAGCTCACCTTTGTAAAATAACAGTTGCTCTGGTACAGAAAGTTATGAATAACAAAATAAAAATAAAAAACAGACAAAATCATTAAGTAGTAATTTCTCTTTACAAACTGTTAATGAAACGTTGTACTGGGTGCATTAAATATATTTTACTCACTTGTGCTTTTGGTCTCTTGCATGCCATCTGATTAAAGAAAAAACAATTGCAGTATAAATACACTCGAAAGATAGTTCTTTACACGTAGTAACAGTTCTATTTAAAACGGTGTCGTCCTGAAAAACCCTTTATATGCTAAAATTGTTTGTGTTAGAGTTTAGGGTTCTTTATTCCCACATTTGTCTTTTTTCAAATCTGTAACTGTCACCTCATTACTGATTTTCTGGAGCTCAGCTATACAACTACACAGACTGTCAACATACTCTCAACAGGCAAATGATTATTTCTTAAAATGTCTCTAAATTATAACTTTAAAAATTGTAACTGGTTTCCTAACAATCATGTCTTTTTCTCTTTTTAGTTGAAGTGAAAATGTAAGTGTGAGCAGCTCTGTTCAGTTAATGATACTCATCTTCTCTTCTCCACAAAGTAACAGAGATATGGAATTTATGGTCCATATTGTTTGATTTTTTTAAATTTATTATTACTTTATGGCTAAACATACCCAGTCATAAAAATAAACATTATAGCTATCCCAAGACTTTATTTAACTTTTTCCTTTTAACACAGTAAAGAGCTCATACTGTCCATTTTTGCCTTTATGAACATGACTGTTTTTACATAATCAACTGGAAGAAACACAATGTACTGAAAGCTACTAGTACACCGGTGACCAATCCTGCTCCTGCTGATCGACTGTCCAGCACAGTTCATCTCCAACCCTAATCAAACACTACTAATCAGAACATAATGTGTCAGGGCAAAGGTTTATGGGAAATGTAGTTCATGATGGAATGGCAAAGGACTAAGGAGGAGTGCCCAGCTGCTGGGTGCAACAACTAGTACAGGGGTGCCCAATCCTGCTCCTGCCGATCGACTGTCCTGCACAGTTCATCTACAACCCTAATCAAACACACCTGAAGCAACCAATTAAGGTCTTCAGGATCACTTGAAAATTAAAAGCAGGTGTGTTTGATTAGGGTTGGAGATGAACTGTGCAGGACAGTCGATCAGCAGGAGCAGGATTGGGCACCTCTGACCTAGTAGCTTTCAGTACATTGTGTTTCTTCCATTTGATTATGTAAAAACAATCATGTCCATAAAGGCAAAAATGGACAGTATGAGCTCTTTACTGTGTTAAAAGGAAAAAGTTATATATATATATATATATATATATATATATATATATATATATATATATATATATATATGAGAGAGAGAGATATACTCACACATGATCCCCAGAACACAGAGACCTCCAAGAGCCAAAACAAGAGAGACACCGAGGACGATCAGAAGAACTTTAGTCCACTTTGAGGAACAAACTTCCTTGTCTGTTTTATGTGGATAGAAATTTGAAAAGATAAAGGAAATATTTTCTGTATCCTTGCATTGGTTCAGCTGATGTATTTTTATGTTGTACAATAAAATTTAAAAGTGTTCTCCAAAGACTTTTTTCAGCCATTTAACCAAAATTTCATTAAAAACAAAAAAACAAACAAACAAACAACAAAAAAACATTAAATTTGGGTTGATAGAAGCTGAAGTGCTAAACTGCTAACTCGTTTCCATGTTTTGACCTACTAAAGTGACATATCTGCACCACTCCAATCTGTCAGGTAGAATAAGAGTCGGTACGGCACACTGACAAATCCCACTTTAATAAGCTTTTCACGAGCAGGGACCATGCCACAACCATCAATGTTGGAGAATTTTTTATTGAAGAAATTTAGGGATGAATAGGGAGAGGATGAAGTTGATGGTTGTCAGGTTGATCTGGACTCTGGTGTTGGTGGCCGGGAGACTCAGAGTGGTGGCATCATCTCAGTTAAATGTAGGCAGAGTGATTAGGACCCCCCAAAGATTGGGAAGAGCTGAGGTAGGCTTGGCCTGACAGAGGTTGTTGAGATTGTTACAGATGTAAGAGCAATATGCTTGTAAAGATTAAGATCGTCGCATCTAAGATACCTTGTCTGGCCGCTAAGGTCGCTGCTCCATTGCGGAAGGAATGTATTGAGGGGTGCTCTGGAGATATGCTGGTGATACAGGGGATTTAATAGAAGTGCTTGCTTAACCAGGAACCGGCTGAGCCGGTATTCCACTTTGAGTAAGAAAGAGCTGATGTAAATAGGGTGTGATACTCCTAATTGCTTCTCTGAAGAGTGAATATGAGAGTGTCTAGAGAGTGGAAAGAAATGTTAAAGATGCAGAAATGGATACATGGATTGAAGGCGGAGGAAGTATGGGCAAATTCTGAACATTGTGGGAAACTGAAAGACATGCAGGACCATGGACTCTAAACAGCTTGAGTGTTGAGGGGATAGAGAGGCTAAGTAGGTTGGTGGTTGGTAGAGGGAAACAGTTCCAGCCAGTTAAGCTGACAGTGTGCTTGGGGAAGCATTAGTGAGATTTCTGATCTGCTGGGTTAGTTGAAGTTGGTTGTTGAAAATGTCAGATTCTTTAGCCGAGAGTTTGAACTTCTGAAAAGTCAGTCGGCTATGAGATTGAGGTGACCAGGTATGCAAGCGTTTCGGCCTGGAAACTGGTGTTGAGTGGAAATTAGATTGAGCCTGTGCAAGAATTGCATAATGACAGCAGAATGTGATCTGCCTTGTTTATGATATGTGGATGAGTATTGATTTCCTAGTGCATTCATGCCCCCAAAAATGGTGGCTATGATTATGGAGTGTATTTGTAAGTACTGAGGAGAACGTGCCTGAATGTGAGTTGAGCAAACTGAACCGTGGGGCCATTCAGAGGCAAACCAGCACCTATCATAATAACCTATGAATCCTCTGGAGAGTGCTGCGTCAGTGTATAATTTAATGTCGGAGTAATGTAGTTGTTGTAGAAAAAGAAATGCCATTCCAGGATGGGATAAACTGTTGTCGTGGAGTAACTCTGTGGGTGTTGCTTTAGGCAGAATGTTAGACAAGAAGGGTTTCCCCTGAGGGATTATCTGAATCCTGTAATTGAGGTGGCCTAGAAGTGCTAGTAACTGTCGCTTTGAATTTATCTGCTATTAGAAATTTGGAGAGAAGCAGAGTGGATTTTTGTGGGGGGCAGAGATTCTTGGAAGGAAATTGAGTCAAAAAATTGAGCCTAAAACTCAATGGAGGTACAGGGCCCAGAGGTTTTCTCCTCTGATAGCGGAATGCAGAGTTCGGTGAAAGCGGAAAGCCTTGACCGTGGTGGTGCAAATGGAAGTGTGACAATTAAAACAATCTTGCTTTGTTATGTGAACGATTGAATTGGATAACTTTGCATTAAGAGTGCATTGAAGGCGAGCCATGGTCCTGTTCCTGATGTTGTTCTTAGATTTGAAAGACGTGGGTTATCAGGAATTGAGTGCTGGGGAGGTGGCTGGCAAGGAGAACGTGGAAGCCGGTTTCCGCGTCTACTATAGCTGCACGTTCACACTGTCAGTACAAATCCGATTATTTGTTTATCCAATTGGAATCTGATTAATTATTGATTGTTCACACTATGTATCACAACTGATCCGTTTTGAGTTTCCATGCTGCTCTTTCGTTTTTCTGAATATCCGCATTGGTTTCTATGGCAATGACGTTGCTTTTGGTAGGCATACGCCACAAACAACAGCAACCGCAACATGAACGGGTTAACAATACTGCAACATGGATGGGTTTGCAATAGCGATGATGTCTTATTTAAATTTTACAACCTGAAAATGTGTAGCTGCCGCGCTGGACTATGCGTCTTCTGAGGCAGCGGCAGAACCAGAGGCTGGTATGCACAGTTTTTTTTCTGTGCTGTTGTCTCCGCCAGTTTCAAAATATGTCTCCGTTATATTGTCATTTTCTGCTCATCTGGCGCTTTACTAGCCTGGCAAGCCAGACCTACATCAAGATGTTGGGTCTGGCAACTCACCATAGACACGGCTCAATCCGAGGGGTGGGATAAACGGCTGTCATTCAAATTCCCTCTGCACGCAATAGGACAGCGCTTCACCCAACCAGAGCGTTTTCCCAACAGCGGAGCTAGTTGATAGATACAACTTTTGCCATATCTGGCCGGCAAAACTACGAACACATCTTCCTTTTTTTAAGAATGACTTAAGTGCTGTTCTATGCTCTTTTCTCAAAGAAAAACCTAACTACAAGTCCTCCAGAGTTGTAGACAAAGCCGATTCGAAAGATGTTCGCCAGCAGCAGCAGCTCCGTCATTCTTTGTTTTCAAGTGGCAGCCGGCAGGTAACCGTCGCAACTCTGTCGTCATTATGTTAAGCCCGCCCCGCCTACTCTATACACGACATGATTGGCCTGACCCAATTTAGGTTTTTGCAGCTCGAAAGTCAATGGAGAGTTGCTAGACTGCCCTGGCTGCAAAATACATTTTGCTGCTGCTAGGGTGCGTCTAGATTTCTAGGCTAGCGCTTTACAATAACACAGCATTGTTTCGGCAGTGACTTTCGGGACTTTTCCTATTTTTCCCAACGTTTGATGTTTATATTTGACGTGGTGTGAGAAAGTCACATAAACCATGCAAAATCCGATCAGGGCAATACTGAAATGGATTTCCAGAAATGCGATTTGAATATGATTTCGATTGCAATTTCAATCAGATATGCACAAAAATCGGATTTGGACTGACAGTCTGAACGTAGGCCTATGAGTATGGCAATTGTGGTTCGTAGGTCTTGAAGGTGGAGAAGAGGGAGCCTGGGAACGAATTGGAGTTGGAGAATTTTCTTGAGATGGTTTTTCACGAGAATGCGAACAGGGCTGAGGAACACATGCACACCAGAACGCAAGCATTGGGAAGTATGACTGTGATCGGAATGATGAGAGATGATCCTAAATAGGTTGGAATTGAAATTGAACAGATCGTCATTCTGAATTAGGTAAATTAATCTGTATGTCTGAATCCGTAGTAAGTGAACTTCGAGAGAACGAGACAAACAGTACTGTAAGGGGCAGCCCGATATAAGAAGGTTTTAAGAAGTCAAGTAATTGGTTAAGGCGTGGCCCCGCTCCCGAACCTCAGCTAACTAGTTAACTCCATTTATCTCCTTGACACCACTCACTAACATTTGAAGCAGAAATATGTCACTGGATACATAATTAGTGCTTCTGCAAAGCTTCACCTCCAATGTATGATACTTGAGAGATCGCAAGCAATGCAGTTTGCTGACACAGAGTTTGGTGAATTATTTATTATCTCTATATTTAAGAGAAACATGATTTTTGTAGTAGGTCCTACCTGTGTCCCTTTGATAAATGCAAATAAAATAAAGAAGAGTTGTTATTTATTTATTTATTTATTATTACTACTACAATAATATTGTATTATTATCAGGACTCACAAATAGGCTATTCCCCCATTGCATGATTATACATGATTTTCAACATTAAATTTAGTTTAATGTAGTATTAATGTTACTGAAACTCCAGATTAACTTGTGCTTTCAATGCAGGCATTCGTTGAATCTCAAGCCTCCCGCCTCTCCTATATCAATGCACTATACATACTGTATAAAAATAAACCATATGAAACGCTTTGAATAATCATACTACTAAAACTAAATGATGATTTAATGATCTACTGTTCTAGCGCGTGCGCTTCAGTTGATCAATGCAATCAATCACAGTTCTACTCGCAAGAAAACATGTCAAAATAATTCCCAAACTGTAAATGGTTAGTTTATTCAAAAATGTAAATTCTGCATTTTCTAACTCTCATGATGTTAGGGTTAGGGTTAGGGTTAGGGCACGCAAGCATTTGAGCATGTTTACAATATGTGCGTCGTTGTAAATCTGTTCATGGGCTAAAACAATTGTCTCTCTTCTGAAGACTTGGATTTGGATTAGACAACTCGATTGATAATTTTTTACGATGCCTTATGACAAAAAAATAAATACAAAATAAATCTTTTAAGTTTTAGAGAAATTGACTAAATTTGAAGGGAGAGAAATCATAATATCATTTGTGTTTGGAAGTTGAATATCTTATAGGCCTATGCGTAAGTTTGAAACGGGTGAGTAGCCTATATGATGACATAATTTAAATTTTTGGGTGAATTAGCCTAACTTATAAATACAGTAAGCTGAGTCTTGGAGTAACTATATCGAATCATATTGTTTACATCAATGATACTTACATCGTCACATTTTTATATTGTGATATGATCTCAATATTTACATCCCTGTTTACTGCAGTGCTAAATCTAAAAAAAATATATATATATAGAAATTATAATGCAAAGTGATAACATCCCCAGCCTTACCTTTATATTGAGAGCGTTACTCACCTGGATTTTCATAGATTGAATCCATTTCATGAGCCTGACAGAAGACGTGTCCGCTGAGACTTGAGTGCTGCTTGAGTTTGTTCAGAATAAGGAAGACGCATGAAGAATGCCACTCTTTTTATATAATAAAAAGACAGGAAGTTAAGTTATCCAAATAACAATTCTAGGAACTAAAATGAGGTAGTCCTATAAGGAAATGTGTTTGAGTTTCAGTAAAAAACGTTGGGTTGTTTTTTAACCCAACCGCTGGGTTACAAATGTATGAGTCACTATGTTGGGTTATTTTTCTAAAATGTTGGGTCAATTTTAACATTGTTAACATCATTCTTATTAATAACCCTGCTGTTAAGTGAAATTTTAAGTTAAGTAAGAATGTTAAGTTTGAATTTTAACAGTCTGTGACAGTTGGAAAGGCTGAAAAGCCTGAAAGGCTGCTGCAGCCTGATTATGAAAGGTAAGTCATATCGTTTTTTATATAACTCTTATAACATTAAGTATCGTGTACTGAAACGTTGACTATAGGCTATTCTAAAACTGAATTTTATATTTTTAAAAATGTAGTTTGTTATTCCCTCATGCTCATGGTCTTGCAGCTATAAGAGCAGAAATGAAATATATGTGTGTCTGTGTGTTTTAATTTTTTGCTGCTTTTATATATTGAAAAATATGTGACTATAAATTTACTAATATATCATAATGTATGTAATTTTATTTCAGTAATACACGTCATACTATAGATAAGCATGTTATAAGATATGGTATTGCATGTGTATACATTACAGATATATTTGCTTATGCAGTATAAACACATATATAGAGAAATATACAATGTAATATATATATATATTATAATCATTTAAATTATAAATGTTTAATATTTTCAAGTTTCCTAACATTAGTAACTTCTGACTATAAAGTGCTTAGTAAAGAGACTATCACTGTACTGAGGAATGCTCAGCCATTACTTTTTAAATTAGGTAACACAATCACAATGGAATAAGGCGATTTGTCAACCTAACAACAGACTATACTCTTCAGCACAGTGGTAACCCCAAAACTCAGACATACCAGAAAACCTTTTAAATTCCAAAATAATAGAACATAAAACACTAAAAGATCTTCCCTATATTATTGAGCAAAACACATGAAATAACACAACATTTTAACATTTGCTCTCCTTTAACAGTCAGTAGCAAAGCATGCTGGGAACTAGAAATTGAGGAAAGTCCTTATAATGGACTGAAATTATGTACGGAACCAAGTTTAAATGGAGTTATGTAAATTAGGTGCCTTCGGCTAAATTATTTGCAGTTTCCTATGTTCAATATGGAGGTTTGTTTGGCAATGATTTCCTCCTAAAGTATGATTTAAAAACTAAAAGCTACTAAAAGCTACTGTGAAAAAAGCTACTAAAAGCTACTGTAGCGAGTTGCAATAATGCTACTGTCCAAAATTGAGGTCAAGAAGTAATAATTACAGTAACTCAGTCAATACAACTCTGAACAGAGCAAAGATCTAGTATCAGTTATACTTACAATTCATCCAGAGAGCGCAGAGACCTCCGAGAGCAAAAGCAAGAGAGAAACCCAGAACAATCAGAGGAACTTTAGTCCACTTAGGAGAAGTGACCTCTCTCTCTCTCTCTCTCTGAGTTGCCTGGGGTTAGAAATTTAGTGAGATAATTAAAATATGAGAAAATATTTTATATTTATTTCTGATCACTCATGACTCGTTTAAAGTTTCAGTTAAAACCTACTTGCAAACATTTAGACAAGATTGAAGTATGATGAAAGTGTGATTTTATTTAAGACCGAATCTTCAAACAAACTGTTTTCAGACTCTTTGACCCTGCACACCTGGTATTAAAATGTGTTTTGGTCGATCGGATCACAAGTGGACGATTGCTAAATACAGGTGTAAACGGGGTCTAAAACGTTTGGAGCTTGTCCCTTTTTGATCGCTTCCAGAGGTAGTTGAAAACACATTCGACCGAATTGCTTTCGTAGTGTAAACGATCATGTGGTCGAATGTGTTCAAACAGCCACAAAAGATGTCTACTCTCCGCCTACTGAACTAATGCGTGAACATTATGGGAAGAATAGCCTAGAAATCTAGACGCGCTAGCCTGGGTGCCAGCCTGAACCCCGCCCACAACATTTTTTGATCGGGAAGTTCGGTCTGGACTCGATCCATTGAGGAGTAATTATGCTCTGCTCCCAGAAGGCCGAGCCAATCAAATTGCCAGGGCGGGCTTTAATCGATGATGGACAGATGATCTGCGGTTACGTAATCACTCACGTCACCAAAGAGCGCTTGGGTGGAATTGGTTTTCAACAAAGATGACTGCAGCTGGAGATTAACGCGTCTGTTATAAAAGAAATTGACAGCGCATTAATTTTAAAAGACGAACAGAGAACCGCAATCAAGGCATTTGTCGATCGGAAAGATGTGTTTGCCGTCCTTCCTACGGGATTCGGCAAAAGTTTAATTTATCAGCTGGCTCCGATTGGTCGCTAAGAAGATGGGACGCAATGCAAACCCTGTGGTCATTGTGGTATCTCCTTTGGTAGCACTCATGGAGTGCTTTATTATTACTTTACTCATTAAGATTAAGATTAAGATATACTTTATTGTCCCCGAAGGGAAATTTGTTTTGGACTCTGTCCATTCCGCAGCTTAACAGAGACAACACAGAATGAATTATTATGAATTATTCAAAATGAATTAACATTTCCTTAGCACATCCTCTCCCAAACATTCTCTCATATACATTTAAATAGATACATATATATAGTAGAAGACACATTAACGCCTTCCATTAGCACTTGTAAAACTTAAAAACTGTTATTAAAACTGGCATATTGCACACAAAAACACACAACTGATTGCACACTCTCCATATGGCCTACAACAATACACAACTGACATATTGCATACTCCATAGCACCTATTAAAATACACAACTGACATATTGCACTCTCCCTAAGGCCCATAGAATACACAGTTGGCATACTGCATACTCCATAGTACCCATAAAATACACAACTGATATATTCCACAAGGCCTATATAATACACAATTGGCATACTGCATGCTCATAGTACCCCTAAGATACACAACTTATATATTGCACATTCTCTATGGCCTACAAATCGCACAAATGACATATCACACACCTCAACAACCAACATATTGCACACCCCAAAAGCCTACAGATTGCAAAATAACATTTTATTTGGGGGGGGGGGGGGGGGGCAGATAGTTTTTGACCCCCATAATCTTCATAGCTGTCTTAACTTGACGAGCGATCTGTGATTTTGATTGTACTGTCAGGTTACCGTACCAGCTTGTAGTACCGTACTTTAAAATACTCTCTAATATTGCATGAAAGAACAACAACATACATTTTTGTTCTACTCCATACAATCTAAGTCTCCGTAAAAAATGCATTCTCTGCTGGAGTCTGGAACAGACAGTGTTTATTTACATGGTCCTTCCAGGTCAGTGCATTATCAATATGTACACCCAGGTACTTGTAAGAGCTAACCTGAGTAATGGGTACATTGTTAATTACTACAGGCCTGGTATCACCTATGGCTTTTGGGTCAAACACCATCTCCTTAGTCTTAGTTACGTTTAGCACAAGATAATTATCATCACACCACTGAACAAATTCCTCAATTTCTGTATGATACGCGGCTGGACTTTTTTCTTTATGCATAAGGCCAAGGATTGCTGTATCATCGGAGAATTTAATAATATAATTATCAGTATGGAGTCTAGAGCAGTCGTTAGTATGTAATGTAAAAAGGGCTGAATTACTTTACTACTTCTTCCTGTGTGTGTGCAGTTGAGCTCTGTTGACAACTATGCTCGCTCACTGCGTTGCTCTGATTGGTTGTAGGTCTATCCAATTGAGTAATTTTGATTTTTTTTCTTCCCTGGTTCGGTTAAGACACGCCTCATAATCAAAGCCCTATAGAGCAGTATCAGACTCACATTCTGCCTAGAATATGAGTATGACGAAGTCAGGCTATAGACGCACCCTAGCGGCAGCAAAATGTATTTTGCAGCCAGGGTAGTCTAGCAACTCTCCATTGACTTTCGAGCTGCAAAAACCTAAATTGGGTCAGGCCAATCACGTTGTGTATAGAGTAGGCGGGGCGGGCTTAACATAATGACGACAGAGTTGCGACGGTTCCCTGCTATTTGAAAACAAAGAAGAGCTGCTGCTGGAGAACAGTCTTTCGAATCAGCTTTGGCCGCGACTCTGGAGGACTTGGAGTTAAGTTTTTCTTTGAGAAAAGAGCAAAGAACGGCACTTAAGTCATTCTTAAAAAAAGGAAGATGTGTTCGTAGTTTTGCCGGCCAGATATGGCAAAAGTTGAATCTATCAACTAGCTCCGCTGTTGGGAAAACGCTCTGGTTGGTTGAAGCGCTGTCCTATTGCGTGCAGAGGGAATTTGAAAGACAGCCATTTATCCCGCCCCTCGGACTGAGCCGTGTCTCAGTTCTGAGTTGCCAGTCTGAGTTGCCAGACCTAACATCTTGATGTAGGTCTGGCTTGCCAGGCTATGGGAAGAGCTCAAGCCAGACCGGATTTAAACTTTGTCGGCTGGAGACCCAAGTTTGATTTGAAGACGAAAAACGAAAAAAAGAAGCACAATGTTCTCTCATATCCTGATTTCTAACACACACTCACACTAGAAACGAAAGCTATGAGGGTTTTTCCATCGTCCTTTCATGTTCGTATGTAAAATTCATGAGCTTATTTCAATAGATCAAAAGATCTGAAAAAGCATATACATTTTTCAAATAAGCCCAAAAGACTTGATTAGCTGATCAGCATTAAGGTTGAAGCTGTGGGCCGTGGCCCTTCAGGAACTGAGTTTTGCACCCTTGCTTTGAGCAATATCATTTATTTATACTTTTGGCAGATGCTTTTATCCCAAGTAACCTGTATTACATTCAACATTGCATGTGAACTTCATGATCATCATGATCTATATCTGAGCTACAGGAAGACAAGAGTTTTTTATTTAAATGACAGTGTTGACAGCGTTTGATGCCCAGAGAACACATGAACAGATAAATGTATAGCTAAATGTTGCTTTGGACAAAAGCACTCGCCAAATGTGTAATTGTTGAATAAACACATAAGAAAACCATTTACACCATCATTACTAGAGCTAAATCATTAAAATAGAAATGAATGCATACTGATAACATCCCAGCCTTACATTTGTTTTGAGAGCAGGTTTCACCTGAAGCAACTGTTGAAAGTATGAAACCAGAATTTTCATAGACTGAATCCATTTCATGAGCCTGACAGAAGACGTGTCCACTGAGACTTCAGTGCTGCTTGAGTTTGTTCAGAATAAGGAAGCCACATGAAATATCATTCATATTAATACAGACTGGAAGTATGAAGTTATGAGCCTGAATAACAGATCTAGCAATTATGTTTGACTACATGTGATAGCCTCTAAAAAATAACATAGCCTATAATTATGTTTGTGTTCACTAAGAGAGAAGAATGAGTCTGTCTACAGTACAACCCCAAACATTAAATTCTGGTCTGGAGATATTCAACTCAGTGAGTTGTACTTTTTCTGGGGATTTCTATGTGTTGCGTTTTATTAATGCATTCTCACAACTTGTGTTTTGTCTGGACGAGACGGAGTGAACTGCCGCACTAATAAAGTTTGCACAGAAGATCACCGGCCAATGGCAGGATTTTCGTTTAATCATAGGTACAGAAAGTTTTGGTTAGTTATAAAAAAAAAAAATATATATATATATATATATAATAATATATATATAATGTATCCCCAGAACATGTGGGATATGCAACACATGTCGCATGGAATCATTCTCTAATACTTTTGCTTTAAAAAAAATTCAAAATAGTCGCTATTCACTGCCATCATATTACGGAAGACGATTAGGGCCAAGCAATAATAAAAAATAAAACCATCTCGAGATTAAAGTCATTATAATGCGAGATTAAACTCGTTATATTTCGAGAAAAAAAGTCGAAATACAATCTTGAGAATAAGAATGTGTTGTAAATATCGAGAATAAAGTCGTTGCTTTCGAGAAAAAAAACTCATTCAATTTTGAGAAAAAAAAACTTGAAATACAATCTTGAGAATAAACTCATTAAATTTCGAGAATAAAGTTGTTGTGTTTCGAGAAAAAACTCGTTAAATTTCGAGAAAAAAAGTCGAAGTAATCATGAGAATAAACTCATTCAGTTTCGAGAATAAAGTCGTTGTGTTTCGAGAAAAAAAAGTCGAAATGAAATGTAGAGAACAACACTCGATCAGTGTTCATTGTATAGCCTACTGATAGAGGATGGCAGAGTTGGATCACTTAGTCAAGCTATATTTTAGACTTTCTTTCAGTAGGCTAACAAAGAATAGAACATTCTTAGGTCTAGATCGGCTAGGTCTTTTTAGAAGAAAAAATCTGTCAAATTTGCGCGATAGGCCTACTCGCTTTTGTCCAACATGAAATTCATCGAGGTTTCATGGTTTCCCAGGATACCATAAGACGCATTATTAAACTTGTTGATCCTCAAGGTGTGGTATTTCGACGAAGGAGACGCTTGAGAAGACGCCATAGACTGCACTCTGGCATATGGACAGCTTTGATAAATTAAAACCGTACGGCATTGCCATTAATGGCTGTATAGATGGTTACAGTCGTTACATTCTGTGGATGGAGGCGTACACAAACACAACCAACAACGATTAATAATGCGTCTTATGGTATCCTGGGAAACCACGAAACCTCGATGAGGTTGATATCAGTAGGCTATACAATGAACACTGAGAACTCAATGCATTATTCTCTACATTTCATTTCGACTTTTTTCTCGAAACAAGACTTTATTCTCGAAATTTAATGAGTTTATTCTCACGATTACTTCAACTTTTTTTCTCGAAATTTAACGAGTTTTTTCTCGAAACACAACTACTTTATTCTTGAAATGTAATGAGTTTATTCTCAAGATTGTATTCTGATATTTTTTTTTTCTCGAAATTGAACGAGTTTTTTCTCGAAACACGACTTTATTCTCGAAATGAAATGAGTTTATTCTCAAGATTGTATTTAGACTTTTTTCTCGAAATTTAAAGAGTTTTTTCTCGAAACACAATGACTTTATTCTCGATATTTAATGAGTTTATTCTCAAGATTGTATTTCGACTTTTTCTTCTCGAAATTTAAAGGAGAACTCCGGTCAATTTTAACATTGAGCTCATTTTTTTGTACATTTGGAGTGCTGTCAATACAGAGAACAATGACAAAAATCGGTGTTGCCTACACCGAGTTATTCTATTTTTAAAATTTGCACCCTGTTGACTTCAATAGGGCAAGTAGTAAGCCTGCTTTTTAGCCTCTTAACATCCTTTAAGTGTCATTACAAGTGCACAGAAAATGTGAGTGATTCCTTCCGAGTGAACACGGGTGGATCTGACTGCAGTAGATGTTAGAGATATTAATAAAAACGAAGTTAATTCAGCCAGCGCTCATACCTTTGTTTACATCCTGTTTTCGGTGGAACGCCATAGTAATCGATTGTCGAGTTCACGCGCGTGATCATTGGTAACTAAACCTATGCGTGTGAACTCGACAATCGATTACTATGGCCCTGACGAGTGTGAGGTGGTACATTTATTTATTTTATTTTCTTCTTTTGTGGTCTGACCGTCTGATAAAGAAAGAACAACACCAGGGTGATTTAAATGATGACTTCATTTTCATTTTAGAGTGAACGAACCCTTTAAGAAGGTTTCAGGGGAAACATAACATAACGGACCGGTATATTAACGGACAGATGTTTTCCTGCAGCATTGCTCTTTGCTTGTTTGCTTCTACAAGGTTTTTTTTTTTTTTTTTTTCTGGTCCCTTCTGATTTTTCCTTTTCTCTGTTTTCATCCCTTCAGATGTCTCACCCAATCAAACCAATATCAGTCTAGATGCAGTAATAAAATAGCATAACATTTATTCATTTATTACACTTTTATTGTTAAAGCAACTTACAAATGATGAACTTCACAAGCAATTTATAATAGAGCCTTCAATAAAGCAGTAGAGATGCTGCATTACTGACCTCTTGTGGAGAAAAGAACAGAAATACAAAGTGACAGAACAGACAAAAGTTGAATGCTGTAAAAATGCAAAATTAGAAGATTATCATTGATTAAATTCCATTCTGTTTCTCACACAAACCTATAATGTGTCCTCAAAAGAGTAGCGTACATTAAATTTACAGCATTCATTCAGCAATAGCACACAAGTCTTATAGTTATTCAATTGTTGCTGTTATTTTAGACACAAAACACAGATCTTTGCAGCTAAACATAGCTATCTCTAGTTTAATGTGCATATGCAAAATTGAAATAGACCTCATTAATTAGTTCCACTGATGGAGGTAAATTAATATTTCTTTTCACAAATAAACTTTTTCTTTTTTTTACAAGAAGCATCAAACCAATATTTAAAATTCCCATTCACATCTCCCAGACTAGCACAGTTCTCTCCAGACGGATCCTGTCCTCTCCAGTTATCAGGTTCTGTCGGCCCCTCAGTGTACCAGAACCTATAAGACACAAACATTCTGGGTATAGACACATATTTCTTTTCTGCAATAATTTTATAAAACACCTGTAGTTAAGGCCATCATCTCAGTTCTTGGATGATTGTTTTTATGCATTGTTGTTGTTGTTGGTTCTCAACTTCAGTCAATTCAAACTACACTGATGTAGTTATCATTTGATGATATAACACATGCAGTGTTCTTACTGTAGTCCACTTTCAGTGAGAGTTTGGTTGTTCACCCAAACCCAGTGTCCTTCAGTCTCCAGATCATTGAGACCAATCCAGTGCGTCACTTTAATTTTAGAGACCAGAAAATCCTAAAAGAGAACATTTGGTTTGGTCATGTTTTATCTCATTACATACAACTCAGATGCCAAACTCAAGCCGGAAACACGTCATACAACTTGGGTTACAATCTCGTGTAACACCTCAGATGAATACAGTGCAGGAAACAGTGTGTGGTTTTGGCCATAATGTGTTCAGCTTCTTCCGCTTGAGGTTCAGTCACTTGTGGTTTTACTTTAGCACACCACATTTTATTACATTTTATCACCAGAAAAACTGCCACACAGACATGATTAATCTTCCTCTGAGCAAGGTTACAATTATTTGTTCAGTTCTCAGCCGATTTCCACATATATAACATTATTTTATGCCTAATCCTGATTTCAAGGTTAGAATTATGGCCAGTGACAGAAAAAAAAAATGCAAACAATACACAGATGATTTCTGATACACTGGGTGTTTTACAATATCCAAACAGTGACAAAGAACATCTTATGTTAATGTAAAGTTCTTTGACATTGACATTAAATTGAGTATTTGAGCATTTTATCTTCTATGCAGATTTTAAGTTAAATGATACATTTTAGGCTACTTATTCTTATTCTTTTTTTTTTTTTTTTTTTTTTTTTGTAACTGTACATGATGGAAATGTTTTCAAATTAGGCAATGTTAAAGAGATAGTTCACCCAAAAATGAAAATTAGCCCATGATTTACTCACCCTGAAGCCATCCTAGGTGTATATGGCATTCTTCTTTCAGACGAATACAATCAGAGTTATATTAAAAAACTGTCCTGGCTCTTCCATGCTTTGTAATGGCAGTGAATGGCTTTCTGTCTTTGGAAGTCCATTAAAGTGCATCTATTCGTTATTAAAGTGTTCCACGCATCTCCGGGGGTTAAAGGCCTTCTGAATTGATGCACAACTGAACTTAACGGACAACGTGACGAACGTGGTTGCCCAGCCCTGGGGTGCATTTCCCAAAAGCATCGTTGGCCAACTATGTTCGCAAGTTCCGTCGTTATCAGTATAGTTCAACGAGTCAGTGATTCCCGAAACCATCGTTCTAATGATCATTCGCAAACAGCTTCGCAAAGTTGTGTAGTTGGAACGACAGCTCTAGCTCGACCTGTGGTTAAAAGCATAGTTTCTAGTTTGCATGACATGTGGACTTAATAAATACTAATCTTGAGCAAAATAAGCAAGCTGACATTCAGTACAACCTGTGTCTTTTATTTATAATACATACAAATGTCATTTACGTCTTTTAGTTTGTCAAGAGATTTAAAGGGGACCTATTATGCCCCTTTTCACAAGATGTAAAATAAGTCTCTGATGTCCCCAGAGTGTGTATGTGAAGTTTTAGCTCAAAATACCCAACAGATCATTTTTTACAGCATGTTTAAATTGTCACTTTTTGAGGCTCAGAAAAACGCGCTGTTTTAGTGTGTGCCCTTTAAATGCAAATAAGCTGCTGCTGCACGGCACAGGGGGGCGGAGCTTCATGAGCTCACACTCAAAGCCAGGACAATCTCATCTCACGGAATGATGATAATATCAGAAACTCTCAGTAATGGTGTTCATTTTGACCCGGAGTCGGACAATATTGTTTACAGAATCAGAGTGCTGTATGGAGATGGAACAGGTATAGTTTAGTTTAATTTCGGTTATAACGTATTTGTCATCTGCTTGTATGTAGCCTACAATAGCCTACAAGTCTGCTGTTTCGGACCAGGTCCGAATGATGATCAAAAATATTCTGATGAGTTTAATAAAGTTTATTGTACATCACACAAAAGATGAAGCGTCAGTTTTACTCCAGAAAATCGCTGTAAGAGATGAGTAAACACAGTATAAGAAGTGCGTAAGTACATAATTTCGGTAGAGTTTAGGGAGCATTTTCTTTGAAAACAAAACAATTCCACCTCGTCTTCAGCGTCTGCCTCATATTTCGGGAGTAAATAGAGAAAGTGCTATGTGGATTAATACATCCAGCCACACAACACCTACAATGCTTGGGAGACATTCTCGTCAGTGCAGCAGCTGTGAACTCGATCAGGGCGGGTCTATGTTGAAACGGCAGTGTCTGTCAACACTCGTGGGCGGGGCCTGTGCTTAGTGACGTCACTAAAACAGCATTCTGAAAACAGGTCGTTGGGAGACACTGCTGATGATTTATGGGGATTAATAAAAAAGGAGTGAGTGGATTTTTATCACTATTGGGTGGTTGTGTACACACACACTACCAACACACAGTTATGTCCAAACAGCATGCAAAAGTGAATTTTGCATAATAGGTCCCCTTTAAAGCACCGTTTTTGAAGACTGCGCATGTGTGAACGTGCTCTACTATGTAAGAACGAGCCTATGATTGTGTAACGAGTTACAGTTTAAAATATATATTTATATTTATAAATAATTTTAGAATTGACTGTAGCAGAATCAATAGTACAATTATTTAATCAGTTCATCCAATGAACAGAAAGCATAATCAATTATTCATTCTAGGAAATATATTATATTCCTGCCCAAGAAAGAATAACCATTTCCAACTAAAGTAAATAAAGTACTAGCAGGGTAATAGCATAGGTATCGCTAGATCAATATGTTTAAGTGACTTCGATATGTGGCAAACACAGAGAGAATAAAGCATCAATATAATGGTTTAATAAATGAAACTAGGGTAGGCTACACACACAACTAAACTAAGCAAAGATTGTATACAAAATCAAGAAAGTAAAGAAAAATGAAGAAAGAGAGTGAGAAGAGAAGATAATGGCAAGATTGCAATGAGTTAACCACAACCTACGAGAAACATCAGAGAATCAGTGTCACCTTGAAGGGGCACAATAACTTAGGAACGCATCTAAAGGCTGCGAACGGGTACTTGCATTAACTTCGGTTTACTGAACAAGTCCAGATGCAGGAGATTCTTGAGATTCTTGATGATTTTACCAGGAGTGCGCTGAAGCGTTCGTTTGGGTTCTTGGGGTGGTCCATGTTGAATCCAAAGAAGTTAATTTGACGATGAAGTCGCCGGAAGAAGACAGGAGAATGTTGTCTCAAAGAGATTGAGCAAAGATCTGACCTAATCAGATACTCTTAAAGGTCCTATCCGTTCACACCCATTTGTTGAGGTGACCAATCTAAGATGACCTGTAGAAAGTCTATGTTCCATCTTATCTCCATTTGCATGTTCATGCTGGCATGGAGAATTTGTGCAGTCTTTACACAAAAGTATGGTACAAATATTTATGATGCAATTTATCAAAACATTTTGTACACCATTGATTGTAAAATCAAATGGGGATTATTTTGATACTAAGAAAGAGGGGATTTGAAGACATTAAAGCAGTGATACAACATCTTTGGATATCAACATTGGAAGTTACTCTAACATAACTTAAGAATCATAACTAGGCTAATAAAACATAGGGACATGCATAAAACACAGGAGAAATATTATTGGGAATGTTTGTGGATATGAATGGAGTAAATGTCCTTTGTGTATTGGAGTTTGTCTCTATAGTCTTTAACCAAATGACTAGTGTCTCCTGTGCTGTCTTTGAGGCTTGTAGACACAGTCTCTTGCTGAGATCGTTCAGTGGAGCCGAGGTGATAACAGCCTTTGAAGAGAACGTCTCAGGTTACGCCTGTAACCCTAGTTCCCTTTCGAGGGAACTCGCAATGCGTCAATGACGCTTTGGGAAAGCTCCTGCGTGCGTGATTGTGTCTGAAGCACTTGTTTCAACTAGTCCAATGGCTATATAGCTTCGAAAAGGGCCGAAGCAAGTCGATCACAGGGATATAGGAAGTATGGCAAAGTGACGCATCATCTCGTTCCCTCCTCAGGGAAATAGGGCTCAGTCGTAACCTGAGACGTTTCCTTTTGAGGGAACTCGTGATGCGTCAATGACGAGTTTGGAACGAGAATACCAAAAACGCCATACGAACCAGAGCCTGTCTGTGTGAATACTGCACAACTAAGACGAGAGAACCTGAGAACACGCCCAGGTCGAAGTTGTAAAACCTTACAAACGTGAGCGGAGAGGACCAGCCTGCCGCATACCACATCCTACAGGGATATCTACATATATAATAAGGCTTCTAAGCCGCCATACTCCTGTCCTGGTCTAAAAGCACCACGGAGGAAACACCACCAAAAAGGACATGGTAGGTACTGAGGCCGCCACATACACCTTCAGTGTGGAAGGGGATAACCCTGCGGAAAAACGAACCTGCAGTAACTCCAGCACTGTACCAATCGGGCAGTAAACTGGGCCCCACTGTCCGAGATCCGCAATATGAAGTGAAAACCCATCACTTAATACATACAGTTTCCTCGTGGAGGGAGCTCTGGAGTGAAGTATGGTCTCCACAACCTCAGTTGAGAGACCAAAGTCAATGAGTTGGGCCCCCTCAGAGGCCAAACCCACAGGTTCCAAATCTCTGGGCTGGGGTGAAGGGTCTCCCCTTCCACTTGAGACTGAAGGTCCCTCCTGACTGGAATCTCCAAGGGAGAGCCGTCGAGGAGAGACACCAGGTCCTAGAACCAGTCAGCTCGGCCAGAACGGTTCTACTAGTAGTAGAATTATTCTGTCCCGGCGGACCTTCTCCAGAACTCCTGGGAGCAGAGTAATCGGGGAAAGACGTACAGACGTTGCCTCGGCCATGTCAATACCACAACGTCCAGCCCCAAGGGAGCTGGGTGTGTGAGGGAGAACCACAGTGGACCGTGCGTCATATCCTGAGACGCGAAGAGATCCACTTGTGCCTGGCCATAACCCCCCCAAATGTGCTCCACCACCTCAGTGTGGAGCCTCCATTCCCCGGGCCTCAGCCCCTGCCTCAACAGAATGAAACTGGATTCTGTAACCTCTCTCTATTATCTGCAGGACCCATGGAGATATATTTGGCAGATTCTTCACTCTGTCAGAAATCTACTAGGGTACCAGTCTCTCAAGACTGGCCTCTGGTGTTATTGTAACAGCCACTTCGGTGACCTTAAGCACACTGGCAGGAAACAACCGAACTGACTGTTTTTGAACCCCCCTCAGAGGGTGCGAGTCTGACACAGAGTCGTGGTGGCACTGAGCCATGTGCTCGCTGGAGACCGCTGCGCCCCAAGGCACCAAGGGTGGCGTGCCTGAGGTGGCGTGCACCAACGGCTTCCTGAGGGCACCGAGGTGGTGCGGGCACCGTATACTGAGGTGTACACTGCTCCACCCCGGTCGGGGTTGCCCTCAGAAGTCTGACACCAGTGGCGTCAGGACCTTGGCCGAAGCCTTTTTCGCAGAAAAAACGGTCCTCAGATCCATCTTCTGCTTCAAAGGCTTCTGTTGAGAATGGCATTCCGGTCCCCAATCTTTTTGAGGGCGAGCACAGGAAATGACACTCTATCCTGTACAAGGAGTTTATGAATGGTTAGGGCTGCTCCGCCCAGCAGCCTCATTTACGCCTTACACACCAGCGCCAAGAGTTTCTAACTGGCCTGGAGAGTAATGCCGAGCCTTAAGGGGAGCCTAAGCCGTGACAGGACTGATAGCTCGCAAGCGTCTGTCCTGCCTTTGGCATCAGCCATGCCCAAGCTCTTTCAACCCAATTTATTAAAAATACATTTTTAGAATTGAAAATACAGGCTGAAAGGTTTGATCCGGGATCTCATTTTTTATTAGTGGAGATCGGGAAAAACTGGAAGGCCCCTAACATGGAAGTTATAAACTCCAAAACTCATTGTACACAGGGGATTGAGATGGAGAATCTTCAATTCCCTTAACTCGATGCTCAGCACATCCATCTCCTCGGAGGTGGACAGCTGCAGCACCGAATTATACCATTTACAGTTTTTTTACGATTGCTATGACAGATTTTTCAATACTTTTAACAATTTTCCAAAACTCTTAACACAGTTAGCACTACATCCGCCTGTGTAAGCTATACTATTAACACATTTCTTGTTGCTTTAACACAAAATGCATACAATTAACACAAATTTAAAATGCTTGAACTTCTTTTACACACAAGCTCAAACAAGACCAAAACAATGGATTTTTACTGCCAAATTTACCAATGATTTAACACTCTATGTCAGAACAGATAACACCATGTTCTAAACCTAACCTTACAGGCTAAAGTCAAGGTAAACAGCTGTTCATATTGTGAATTGAAACACAAATATATTCCCTGTATTTTATTCCATTGCTAATGAGAAACAGCTTATTGAAGTTATGCAAATATATAAATCACAGCTGATTCCCATCTAGGAAGCACACTCAGGTGTTGAGGTTCTTTCAATCACATGATCATATGTTCTAAAAGAGGACTCTTTGGGCTGATCTTGTGTGGAAAAGAAACAATATAGAGCAACACAAAGAAAGAAAGAAAGAAAGAAA
Organism: Squalius cephalus; assembly: GCF_949319135.1. Taxonomy (NCBI): domain Eukaryota; kingdom Metazoa; phylum Chordata; class Actinopteri; order Cypriniformes; family Leuciscidae; genus Squalius; species Squalius cephalus. The sequence goes on along the minus strand of NC_137129.1, from coordinate 38,917,276 downwards.
GAAAGAAAGAAAGAAAGAAAGAAAGAAAGAATGCCTGCAAGAGGGAGAGGAAGACGAGTACCAGGACAAGGGAGAGGAGTGGGGCAAGGACAAGGGCAAGGGAGAGGAGTGGGGCAAGGACAAGGGCAAGGGAGAGGAGTGGGGCAAGGACAAGGGCAAGGGAGAGGAGTGGGGCAAGGACAAGGGAGAGGAGTGGGGCAAGGGCAAGGACAAGGACCAGGGAGAGGAGTGGGGCAAGGACAAGGGAGAGGAGTGGGGCGAGGACAAGGACGAGACAGAGGAGTGGGGCGAGGGAGAGGGAGAGGAGTTAGAATGCGTGGTGGCGCTCAAAGAAGGACCAGAGCTAGGGTAACTGATCAAATAAGAGCAACTATCATTGACCATGTCATAAACCATGGGCTATCATATAGAGAGGCTGGTGAACGAGTACAACCAAATCTCAGCCGGGACACAGTGGCATCCATTGTCCGTATTTTCAGAGAAACCAACAGGTAGGATATTGCTTCTCCTACAGCAAAGTGTACTGTAAATACTGTAATATTACCATTTACAGTATTAGAGTGACTGTATGCCTCCGGTCTCTAATATGTAACTGTATTTTGTTCCTCTAAGGATTCAACGTCTACCTCCCTCAGGGGGCAGAGGAAAGCTCCTGAATGAAGAACAGGAACTTGCTATTGTCAACATGGTGATTGCTGACAATGAAATAAAACTGAAGGACATTCAGTCCAGAGTTGTAGAGGACAACCTTGTCTTTGGGAACATTGCAGCAATCAGCATAACATCCATTTCTCGGACTCTAGCTAAACACAGAGTCCTAATGAAACAACTATACAAAGTTCCTTTTGAAAGGAACAGTGAGCGCATCAAAGAACTCCGTCACCAATACGTCCAGGTAAGGTTATGCAATACAGTCATTACTGTACTATACACAGTGTGTTTTGCAGTAAACTACTCTATAAACCTGGAGTACATTAGGACATACAGTAGATATACAGTACAGCACAGCATGTACATACACTGTGTCTAATTACTTTCAGAGAGTCATGGAGTTGGAGGCCAATCAAGTCCCACATGAAATTATCTATGTTGACGAGGCTGGCTTCAACTTGGCGAAAAGGCGTCGCCGTGGGAGAAACATAATTGGCAAAAGGGCCACAGTTACCGTGCCGGGCCAGAGAGGAGCCAACATCACCATGTGTGCCGCAATCTCCAACAATGGTGCACTCCTGCATAAATGTGAGATTGGCCCCTACAACACCGACCGCCTTCTCCTATTTTTAGAAGACCTGCACGAAAGATTGGTGCCAGAGGTAGAAAGGGGACAGGTGGGAGACCACTTGCCAATATACGTGATCACATGGGACAATGTGGCATTCCACCATTCCCGTGCAGTCACAGCATGGTTTGACGCCCATCCTAGGATGGTGTCCCTTTTCCTTGCTCCTTACTCCCCTTTCCTCAACCCCATTGAGGAGTTTTTCTCATCCTGGAGATGGAAGGTTTTTGACCATCGCCCACATGACCAAATGTCCCTCCTGGATGCAATGGATGCTGCATGCCAAGACATCACAGCTGAACACTGCCAGGGGTGGATAAGGCATGCAAAAAGATTCTTCCCACGATGCCTTGCCAGAGAAGATATCAGGTGTGATGTGGATGAGAACATGTGGCCAAATGCAGAAGACCGGGCAGATTAGAAGTTTACTTTGTTTTTTTTAATTATTATTCCGGTGCTTTTTCTGTTTGTATATCTTGCAGTAATGTCCTTTTGCAAATAAAGTCTTTACTGCAGCAATTCTGTCTCTGTCTTTTTTTTAGAACTGTAACTGTACATTCTATAAAGCTACTCTGAGATGGTCATTCATTTTTTGTGACAAAATGCATGCATTTACTAAACCCAACAAAACAAAAATGTAGAGAGGCTTCAAAAGAAACTACAGTGCAAAACACAATCTCTGATCAATACAATAAACTGTACTGTCCATAAGGGCAGACCTGTCACATAAAATAATGCAGTTTCTGTAATTTCAGCTGATGATAGTGTTCTTTTTGTCATTGTGTTATGATTGACTAAATGTTCCTGTTGGAAGAGAACATGTGTTAGTGTTTTGAATAATTATTTGATTTTGAAACATGTTTGCAGTGTTTTGGTAGACATAGTGTATTGTGTTAGTGTATTATTGTATTTTGAAAATTAGATTTGGAGTTTAGTTTACAATGTGTGATTTTGAGCATGAAATTAACCGTTTTGCCAATTGTGTGTTGGTGCGTTAAGAGTTTAGGAAACTTGTTAAATGTATTGAAAAATCTGTCATAACGATTGTAAAAAACTGTAAACAAATACTTTTATATACTAAAAGTGGGCCAATTTACTCCCAAGCGGTATTAAAATAGTACACTTACAAGTTTACTACTAGTACATATTGACATACTTAAAAATATACTTGAACATTACTTAAGTATACTTCATAAAATGAACTTGAAGTAGGTCTATACTTCTTTTTCGTAAGGAGAAACTCTAGCAAGCTGATATGTCCTTAACTCAATAGAGTGATGCAGGGAAGATGTTTTTTTTAGGCCAACCCCAGAAATGAGTTAAACTTAACTTAATCCTCTTCGTATTATAAATAGCCTATATCATTTTTTTGTAGGCTGAAACCTGAAAACGAGTGCATTTTAGCACTTCCGGTCTACGTCCTAAAGTCAATGTTTTTTTTTAAATGGATTTTTGGTTAAATGCCTAAAATAAGGTTCCTGGTGAACACAAGATCAAGATATTTTAACATTTTATTCTATGAAATAAAATACATCACTAATTCCCCCTTGTGATTTAAAAAACAAAACATCCACAAGTGGCTCAATTGGATTACAGAGGTTTACGGGACATTAAACATCATCACCGAACAGGAAAACTCGTCTACTATGTTGTCCGCTTTATGTTTACAATCACGTACTTGCAAACTATTCTGATTTTAGGCTTCAAAATTGACAAAAGTTATCTCAATCTGTGAAGGTTTTCATGAATAAAACATGCAAGATTCATAAACTTTTGTTGGTCACAGTGCTAATTTTCTGCAATAATCCAACAGCCAGTGGAAAAATGTTTATTGTGTGAGGGAACCAGTGTAATGCTGACTTCAGTTGTCAGCTGGTTTGATCTGTTGGATGTGTGTCTGCTGCCCTCTGCTGTTTTTAACCAGTACTGTGTCTTTGTCCAGCTTGTACGGATAGCCAAAGTCCTGGGCACAGAGGACCTCTACGACTACATCGACAAATACAACATTGAGCTCGACCCACGGTTCAACGACATTTTGGGAAGGTACGTTGAGATGTGTGATTGTTTATACATGTAATACTTTGACCTCATTTTAAGGATTTTACCATCTCTCTTTCATAGGTAATCCTCTCTCTCTCTCTCTCTTCAGACATTTCTGGAAAAGGTGGGAAAAGCTCGCCTCACCGCCCGCGAGGCCATGGAGCACCCTTAAGCCTGTTTTATGCTTCTGCGTCGAATCGACGGCGTACCCCCGCAGTACCCCTCTGCGTCGCCACAAACCCCTCTCCAACCCCTCCGCAGTAGCTCGACGTGCACCTCCAAAATTTTTTAACTATGCGACGCAGACCGCAAGGGCTGTGATTGGTCAGATAATACATCATTTCCGGAGTGTAGCTTTTCCGGTTTCCCCCTCCCGCTATACCGCCATTTTCGTGCACTGGTCGTACAGACCACCTTCGCTGACGTCTTCTTTTTCTTCTGCGATTAAACATTTGCAATAAAATCATTTGTTGTTCAACGTCGATTAGCTCCAGCTGCAACAACACTCTCTCTCTTTCGCTCGCCATTGTTGGAAATGAAAAAGCGGAACCGGCGCATGGAACCAAAACAAACTAGCAAAGAGATTTGCGAACCATCCCCCCCCCCCAGCGTTCTGGCGGTGAAATGCACCGCGATGCAACACAACCCGATGCAGAACCATAAAACGGCCACGACGCTGTAGGAGTGACGGCGTAGCTATGACGTGGAGTTGGCGCAGAAGCATAATGAGGCCTTTATTGCTGTGTCTTCATCTACAGACACTATGAAGATCAACTGCTGTGCTCCTCATGCCAGAGTCTACACTGTAAAAAATTCCTGTAAATTTACATGGAAATTTAACAGCAAATTGCTGTTTCCATGTAATAACAGCATTTTGCTTTTTTTTACAATGCATTATGGGAAGACTTGTTCACTTCGGGTTGTGTGGTCGATCAACAACAAATTGTCACTGTTATTTAACAGTATTATACCCTATTTTCGTCCAATGTGCACAAGGCGACATTTTGGATTATCTGAATGAGGTAGGTTTTCAACGATTTATTATTTTATTATCTTTAAATGACCTATTACTTTAAAATATAACATCTTAAACATCTAATGAAGCTTCTGTGATTTAAATAAGATGGCTCCATTAAATGATGTGTTTTAACTATAGGCAAATAATTGGTCAACGGAGTGAGATTGAGCCCAGACTGCCATACAGCCATTTTATCACACACACAGGTAAGAATACCTAATTTTCATTCAACCTGCATTACCAAACTTTATCCAAGTAATAGATGAATGGAATGAACGAAATATATATATTTTTTCTTCTTGTGTGGCAAGTTAACATGCACATTCAGTCCATGAGAGACATTATCTAGAGACATAGACAAATTATCTGCTGGTGTAACTTAATTTGCCGCTCTGCGCTTATTTTAATCGCCCTGTTATAGGCCTATATTATAAAATAACAATATATATAAAGATCCAGTGAATCCGGTTAGTGAATGGGTAAGATTTGCACGCACACTCATAACGCGTTTGTACTGTCAAGCATGCAAGGGAATTATAAAGTTTGAGTTTTGAATTATAAGTGTTTATGAAACATGTTCAAATCTTTTTTGTCATTAAATGGTAGTGAGGTATGAACAACATTTTAAATTCTTGTCTTATATACTTTAAATGTGTCTAATGGACAATGGAATCCTCAAGCCATCCTAGGTGTATATTACTTTCTTCTTTGAGCCGAACACAGTCAGAGTTATATAAAATAATATACTGGCTTCCCAGCTTTGCAATGGCATTAAATAGATCCCGAGTTTTTGAAGCTTAAAAATATCCATGTTTATAACTTTTATAAACTATAATCACTCGCTTCCGGAAACAGCCGTACACGAGTTCATGATAGAGTCGAGTTGCGGCAGAAGAATGACCTCTGACCCGACATATGAAATCTTATATTCAAAACGTCTCTTTTTAGACTTCTAATTCATGACTGGCATTTTGTTTTACTCTATCCTCTGCACTTCCGCATTCGTCAGTTCCAACCTAATCTTTCGCTACGTCTTCGCTATACGTCAGGTCAGAGGTCACCCTTCCACCAGAACTCAACTCAATCATGAACACACATACGGCCATGCCAGAAGCCAGTGATTATATTTTATAAAGTTATAAAATACAGATATCTTTCTTACAAGAATGCATGGCTTTTCTTCAGAAGACATTTTGTTTTAATTTTTTTTTACTTTTATGATTGATTGATGCATTTATTGGAGCTTCAAAAACTTGGCATTGTTCAGTGCCATTACAAAGCTGGGAAGGATGTTATGTAATATAACTCTATTTGTGTTTGGCTGAAAGAAGAAAGCCATATACACTTTGAGATTGAGTAAATTGTGGGATAAATTCTTGTTTTGGGTGAACTATTCCTTTTAAATCATTGTTCACTGAAGATATTCTCCTCTTATTTTCAGACGTTTTGTTGTAATTAATCCAGAAAAGGGGACCAAGGCTGCAAGGGGAAAAGTGATGTCCAAAAAATCTGGGAAAACCGTGCAGACGAAGACCATAACCGTCAGTACCAAAGTATCAAATCTTTTAAAAAGACTTATGTACTTCAAGTGGCACTTCATTTAAAATGTAGCTGACACTCCCAACACATGCAGTTTGTTTTCAGAAACATGGTGGCCTGGTGTTATTATTTTGTTTATACATAGTTCTTTAGATATTAAAAAGGGCTGGTGTTTTTTAAAGCCTGATTTAAGAGGTTATTTTTTAATGATTTAATTATTTTAAATAATTACTTTGTTTTAGTGCAACTGTTTTTGGGCTAATGTTTGCTAAAACCTCATTTGAGACTAGATTTGTATTTTATATACAGGTAAGTCAATTCTATATATTGTGTATTTGTTTGCTTTTTCTTAAGCCATTTTTGCATTTTGATGGGTGCTTATTTCTATGCACTAAATATTACTTGACTACTATATTACTATATTTTTTTATTTGCCTGTTTTAGTTCACAATAATTGAGCAGAATTGATCTGGTGTTGTATCAGAATAATAAAAAAAAATCCTAACTTGGCTTTATTCCTTTTTTGTAATCCATGACAAAAATAATGTGCAGGGTTATAATAGCATTTAGAATTGAAATTATTGGGGTGTCATTGTAAAAAATGATACTGTAAAAAAAATGGTAAACTACTGGCAGCTGTGGTTGCCATTATCATACTGTTAAAATACGATGTGTTACTGTTTTTGAAATTAACAGCTAAATACCGTTTTGACAACTACAGCATATAGCTGTTAAATACCGGGCTGTAAAATTACAGTTTTATACTGTAGTTGTCAAAACGGTATTTAGCTGTTAATTTCAAAAACAGTAACACACCGTATTTTAACAGTATGATAATGGCAACCACAGCTGCCAGTAGTTTACTGTTTTTTTACAGGATTATTTTTTACAGTGTAGGATCTCTTAAACCTAGTAAATACCCAAGGAAGCAGAACCAATATCCCAATCTGATTCAAAAACACATTGATTCCAACGTTGACATTTACGTCAGTTATGTGATAAAATGATTGAGAAGTGTGAACAATGTCTCTGTACGTAGGAACTAGAGCGGTTGTCATGTGGACATGCGTCAGAGTGTCAGCTGATCCTTGACGCATTGCAAGTGTGTTTGCTTCTAAATGCTGAGTGTGTTTGTTTGCCTGTAGGAGGCGTCACATCCATGTCCTCGTCCCAGCCGATGGCCAACATCGCCGGCTCTCCGGTCATCTCGTCTCCCAGTGCTCTCGCCACACAGGTTCCTGCAGCCGCCGGTGCGCAGCCCTGAACACACACACACACACACACACACACACACTCGCGCTCTCTCTGCCCTGGGCCACAGTTTTATGTTGAGTGTAAACAAACTAAAGAGAGACTAAACTAGGTTTCTTTTTTTTTTTTTTTTTTTTTTTTTTCATACAATAATTATTGAAGCTGGGACACACAGTTGTTATGTTGCATCGGTGTCCGGCAGTCTTTCCTGATGATGGTGTCTATATAGAAGCCACTACAGTGTAGAAATTCAGAAAATGGATAATACAATTTATTTTATATGTCCCTATTTTGGCTTCTGTTTGTTATTTGAACAATATTGATATTTGCTGATGAGATTGTTGTTCATCTACAGGTTTTTGGGGATTTAAAACAACAACATATAATTCATAGACAAATATCAAGGAGCAAGAACCATTATTACATTCATGCATTTGGCAGATGCTTTTATTCAAAGTGACTTGCTTTGCTTTCTAAGTTTACATTATATTCCTTTTGGATAGTAATGGCTCAACTTTCTAAAGGAACTACTAATTATTTGGATCAGTATTCTAAAGTGAAGATCCTGGTAACCCAATAATAATGACTCAAGTGTTACTAAATCCACCGGAAGGAATTGCTCTCCAAAACCTTACAAAAGTTTACAATGAATTCAGTCTTTAACCCATTTGTGCCCAAATTTTTCTGAATGGTTTCATGCATATAATCCTGTTAATAGTGTCCTATGTGAACATGTTCTGCATTTATTTTCCCCAGGTTTTTTTTTTATTTCTTGAAAATCATATTTGAATGTGCGGCAACTATAGTTGCCGGTGGGAAAATAGTTTGTATGCACCCCTTCAATGTAAAATATGAATAGGAGGAGAACATTTGCCATTTATCTCAAAATAACTGCTTTCAACAGATCAATCTTTATTCATAAACAAATTTATTATGTATAAAAGTCGAAAAACATTCGATGCAGACCCCAAAAAAACTGCATCTAGCTTATAATCTCTTGAATATGAAAACACAACAAACAACAAATCCATTTGCCTTAACCATTGTGCGCTGTTCAGGGTCTTTTTGACCCACATTTCTGACTTTAATTCATGGAGATAACATGGATAATTTGACATGGTTAAGTGTTTTTAAAAGATTTTTGCCCATCTTTTGGAAAATGCAGTTCTAAAAGTAACAATTTATCACTTTAACCAGTAGATGGCTGCAGAGCACCACTATTTGCTATTTGCTTTTTGACTAACTGAAAGACATCTTTTCACAAGTTTTTCCAGTTGTACTCATATCTACTGAAAACACAATTATAATAATAAAAGTTACTTTTTGTACTGAAAAAAAATCTGTTTTTCAGTAATGTTATATATTAAGATTAGAATCAAATGAATTTGATCAATGGACAAAATTCATCCTCAAAATCCGAAACAACACAGAACACACAGACAGAAATGAAGTGGCACACTTTAAATTCGTAGAATTATATGAAAAACAGATGTTTGAAATAAATGCTAAACTCTAAAAATTCCAACTTTTCTCTTTGTAACATCCTGATCAGGTTTGATTCTAATCATAATGGAACATTATTGAAAAACTGATTTTTTTTTCAGTACTAAAACTGCCAAACTTTGACAAAAAGTAACTTTTATTGTTATAATTGTGATTTCATTATATGTAGATATGAATCTAACTGGAAAAACTTGTGAAAAGATGTCTTTTAGTTTGAAATTTTTAGTACTTTTAGAGCTCTACAGCCATCTACTGGTTAAAGTGATTTTTCTTTTTTCTTTTTTTACTTTTAAAACTGCATTTTCCAAGATTTGGCCAAAAATCTTACACTAAACCATGTCAAATTATCCATGTTATCCCCATGAATGAAAGTTAGAAATGTGGGTATTTTATAAGGCAAATTTTTGATTATTTTTTTTTTTTCTTTTTGGAGAATTTTTCTTTTCTTTTTTTGAACATTTTGTGGAGTAAAAAAGTCCAAATGTAGAGTAAAAACATTAATAAACTGAGTAAAATTACATTTATTTAAAATATATATGTTGTTACAAAATAACATTTTGTTGCCTGGGGTCTCTCAGACCCCAAACAGCCTGACTGTAAACCTCAAACGAACAGCGCACAAGGGTTAAAGTTGTGGAACATAGTGCAGAACAAAGTGCAGCCATAACCGGGCATTGTGTATCAAAAAGATAAATAAAAATAAATAAATACAAATAAATAGAATGAAGAAAAAAATATATCTATATAGAGATGTAATTTAAAGGGTTAAGTTATGTTTATGCACTAAACAAGACCAATAAACTTGATTTATTAACCTATTAACACAGTATACCCCATTTTCCCATGATATATGTACTTACAAGGCATTTGCCCACCGGCAACTATAGTATACAAAAAGTATACAAAAAACTATAGATCTCTTGTAAGATTTGTTTTGTTTGGCTGATTCTAGAGACCTTCATGATTATGTAGATATATATATGTCAACAAAAAATACTTATTAGTAACATGAAAATGACCTTTCTTTGGGAGGGTTTGCCTTCGCTCTGCTTCCTGGAAATAGGGGTAGGAAGTTGACAGCCTCATGTGACAGGGAGGAAGTGAATACCTTTTTTTTTCTCTTGAAATCCTTTATTTGGTTGTTTGCTTGCATTCCATTGAGAAATAAAACATGGACAACATCTAGAAAAATATTTACAAAAAGAAAATGACAACTATGTACTGCGGCAACTATAGTTGCCGGTGGGCTTAAATGGGTTAATAGGAGTATCATCATCTTTTCACTTTAGAATACTGTACAAAATTATTATTCCTTCTGAAGGATTTGGTAATACTTGAGCTAGTGCTAGTGCATTGCCATGATCTTCACTTTAGAATTAATTATTCACATTAGTCATATTAAATATAAACAGCAAATGAAAGCCTCATCAGTGATTAATTTAATTGTGTATGCTATTGTCGAGTTAAAGAACCTATTGTGATACAGCTGAGATATTTAATGTGCATCTGTAATGGGTTTGTAGGGACGAGGCAGAGAGAGAATCCAAGTGTGCACACAACTTTAATAGCAAAAGACAAAAACACAGATAATCCAGAACAGGAAAGAGGCAAATAGTCCACGTGAACACAAAGAGCAAAACCAGGACATCCAGGCACCCCACGACCAAACACCATAAGAGCAAATGACAACTAACAAAACACGACTGAAGCAGAAGAGTTTAAAGGAAATCAAGCATGATTAACTACAGGTGTGGCTGATGACGGAACCACAGGAACTAACGAGGTAATCAAAGAAACAGAAACAAAACACAGGAATACATTTCAACACAAAAGTCTTTTTCATTTGCTGACAATTTTTTTTTCTGTGTATTTACATGTTAGACCTCTTTAATAACATGCAGTACCACTGATGGAGGAATATTAATATTCCTTTTCACAGATAAATGTTTTCGGTGTTGTACAAACAGCATCAAACCAAAAGTCTAAGTTGGTATTCTCAGTTCCCAGAGCAGCGCAATTAGAAGTTCTCCCGTCATTAGGTTGTTTTGGATCCCCGCTGAACCAGAACCTTTAAGAGACAAACAAGCAATAATACACTTGCAATAATATTTTTTTAGAAAACAGCTGTATATAACATTTCTAGACATGATTACACATGCAGCGTTCTTACTGTACTCTGGTGTCATTGAGAGTTCGGTTGTTCACCCAAACCCAGTTTCCTTCAGTGTCCAGATCATTGAGACCAATCCAGTGCGTCACGTTATTTTTAGACCCCAGAAAATCCTAATAGGGGAAAATGTACATAAGTGATAGTGTAAAATAAGTGTTTTTGGTAAATGTGAAGGTACATTTATAGGTTAATAGAAACCCTTTTAAAGCTTTGTTTTAATTGATCTGACTTGCCTGTTCTGATTTACTGGTTATGGTCACCAGATCGGCTCCTTTTGAAACACAGACATCTCGACTGCTTCTCCAGTTCAGTTTATTAGAGCTGAATAAATACAGCTTTCCACGACAAGCTATCCAGCCATTCACAGAGAGATTACAAGACTGAGCTGTAAAAGATGAATAAAGTGTAATTAAACCTTCCATTATTTAGATCATAAAGTTAATCAAACTGGTTCCATATTCACACTTTGTGTCACACTAAGCTTGTAAACTGACACTCACCATCGTAAAAGGACAGCCATTCTCTCAGTGTGTCGTATCTGGCTGTAAGATCATTAAACTCTTTCTTCATGGCTGGTGAAAAGACAATTAAATAGTAAAGGAGAACAAGCAGATACAGTTTCTCACATGGTGAGTTCAATAAACACTCAATACTGTGAATGAAACATGTCTGTGCTCTACCGTTTATTAAATACAGTTTTATCACCTGTGCTGTTGTTCTCTTGAGCCGCCAGTTTCTTTGAAACCATGATGTGCTGCTCATTCAGTGAATCGAAATCAGTGAGATTATGATTATCTGATTAAAGACAAAAGCAGCAATGGAAAATGTGTTTTTGAGGTAAGTCCACATAATGCACACTTAAGACTGAAATGATCTACAAAACAAAGTTTGAATGGAGTTTGAATGTAAATTTAGTCTTCAGGTATAATTAATGAGAGTTCAATTGGCCTTCAGTATGGAGGTTTGCCTAATAAAACAGCTTTGCTGAAAAGTATGATTTTATAAGCTACTAAAAATTGCGTTGCGAGTTCTAATGATGCTACTGTAGAAGTACATACAGTAACTCAGTCAATACAACCCTGAACAGAGCAAAGATCTAGTATCAGTTATACTTACAATTCACCCAGAGAGCGCAGAGTCCTCCGAGAGCAAAAACAAGAGAGAAACCCAGAACAATCAGAAGAACTTTAGTCCACTTAGGAGAAGTGACCTCTCTCTCTCTCTCTTCAGTGGAGTTGCCTGGGGTTAGAAATTTGATGATAAAAATTAAATGATTTCTGAACCTTGAATCTTTGCAGCATTTCCATCTGGAACCATGAATTTACACTGTGTTCATTTCTGTATGATACATTTTTAACAGAATACATTTTTAACACATTGACCAAACCTGACATTATATTGATTGTAATTATTTATTTAGTCTTGGGAATTTAGTTCTACCATTCCATTAAAATCTACCTTCATCATATGGTTAACTATTGTCTGAATGTTTATCAGTGTGGTTTTATTGCAAGTCTAAAATCAAGCGCTCTGGTGCATCCAGCTCAGCCGTAAAGTCAAGCCTCTGCAGGAAGACGATGCCACCCTGAGACGGGTGACCTGGAGATGGATGGAGCTGCTCTTCCCCCAGAGGAGGGCCAGGTGGAGAATCTTTTGTTCAGTTTTGTTTCTGTTCCGCCACTGGCTGCCAGCGGTACCCAAATTTTCAATGAAAGAGCAGTTTCCTCTATCTCTGGGTCCCAAGAGCGTGCGCTTTACCAGTGTTATCCAATAATCTCGCTGAATGGGCCATGCGGAACAACAGTGATCGACTGTCTCGGCGTTAGCCCTGTCCCATCTTTCGCCCCAGCCTGGGGACTCCAGGCTGGTAATAATTTGCCAGGGAGTCAAAATTCGGCACAACACCAGTTCAGGGTTGAACATTAGTGAGAGACGCTCAACCCATTGATTCCAGGCATCACAAATTGCTGCCAGCTTGTCAGTTCCACACCATGGACCTGTCATCAAATCAGATGACTCTTGACAACATGTTGAATCTTTGTAGCGATATGACAGACCGAAAAATTGCATGTCCAGTTTCATCTTTCCACCAACTGGACAGGGCCTCATTGTTTGATCTACAAACGATGAGCACAGAATCGTTGAGTAATGAGCACACCAATAGATCCTTCGATGTCTGTCCAGTCCACAGCCTTTCAGTCATCACCATTGTCTTTTATCTCTCTTTCATCTCTCTCACTCTCTCTCTCTCTGCATGTGTGTGCATGTGGATGCATTAGGTATCACTCCTTCATATCCGTGTTTTGCATTTGTGGCTAATTTCATTTGCAAAATTTCATAAAAGGTCTCTGTTGCTAGATTTATACTACACAAACTGTATATTCTGTCTACTTACACCAGTGTTTCTCAAAGTGTGGGCGCGCCCCACTGGTGGGGAATAGAGACAAGAGGAGAGAAACGGGAGAAAACTTTGTCATTTTTGTGCCCATCTCTATTAATCCCTTTATTTATTGACCAAACACTCAACACATTTAAATGAAAGACTTACTTAACCATGGTTCCATGGTGGCGTGTCATTGCATGTCACACCGCAGCCACAACAGCACTGAATGACTGATGATCTGCTTTTATTTCATTTTTCCTTTTTTATTCAAAATTTCACAAATTTGTTGGCTATACTACAGCAGGAATGATATTCTGATTGTCAAATATGTGCAAGTGGATGCGTTTCGTTGTTTAAACACCTTTATAACGATCGCGTTAGTTGAGCTATATATAGGCTACGTGATGGGCGCCGCCATGTTGTTTGTGCCGCAGTTTCTGCTTAGTTTAGCCTACAAAACGTTGATTCATCCACTTCTCCTAAAATACCTAAAAGTAGTGGCTGGTGAACTAGGAGAAGAATAGAACTATCAATCATAAACTTAAAAGTTACTTACATGATTATGAATAATAACTTACGTGTCGTCTAATAATAATGGAAATAATGATTATTGCCGCTTCCATAGACATAAGTATTTGACAGACTCTAAATGTATTGATTTTTTAGTACTTATGTGAATTTAAATGAAACCTAAAATTAACATTATGTGGTTGAAAACAATGAATAGTTGTGATATGACAAGCGCTGAGTGCGTCCGTCTCTGGCTCAGAAAAGATGTGTAGCCAAAACAGGCTCATTGCAGACACTAAATTGATCACTTAATTTTGAACTTTCAAAGTGCACCAGCTTACTGAATTTATCTTTAAAATGTACAAACTTTTCTTACCCCTAACACCCGTAGAGGTACCGAGGTCCACACACAAAAATACTGTGGGAAACACAATAGCTTATAGTCTTCGAAAAATACAAATCTTATTATTAAAATATCTAAAATACGTACATTGTTAGGATTTTAACCACCTCCGCCTCGTTTCGAGCCAGGAAAAACCCTGAGATTATTATTATTCTTTTTAAATTTTGTTTGTTCTTTTTGCAAGCAGTTTGCGAAGTGACAAAATGAAGCAAAGCACAACTAGTCCACACTTTTATTTTCTCCGTTTCTGAATTTGATGTTATCAGAGGCAAAATACAAACACAATTGCATTATTATTTGTATCTACTTTTGAACAAAGTCTTATTTCATGCAAAGTGATAGGCTAATATAATTGCACTTTAATTTTAATGCTGTTATTTGATGTTATGTTTTTAAAATGTCATGTTAACAAAATACATTAAAAAGTGGGGAATGGCAGAAAAAGTTTGAGAAACACTGCCTTACACTAAAGTTTTTCACGATTGCTATGACAGATTTTTCAATACTTTTAACAATTTTCCAAAACTCTTAACACAGTTAGCACTACATCCGTCTGTGTAAGCTATACTATTAACACATTTCTTGTTGCTTTAACACAAAATGCATACATTTAACACAAATTTAAAATGCTTGAACTTCTTTTACACACAAGCTCAAACAAGACCAAAACAATGGATTTTTACTGCCAAATTTACCAATGCTTTAACACTGTATGTCAGAACAGATAACACCATGTTCTAAACCTAACCTTACAGGCTAAAGTCAAGGTAAACAGCTGTTCATATTGTGAACTGAAACACAAATATATCCCCTGTATTTTATTATATTCTTACTGAGAAACAGCTCATTGAATTATGCAAATAATTAGTAGATGACTCTTTTTTTCATTCTTCTGGTGCTTTTTCTGTTCGTATATTTTGTATTTTCACATTATTCCATTGCTAGTGAGAAACAGCTGATTGAAGTTATGCAAATATGGGACAATGTGGCATTCCACCATTCCTGTGCAGTCACAGCCTGGTTTGACACCCATCAGAGGATGATGTCCATTTTCCTTGCTCCTTACTTCCCTTTCCTCAACCCCATTGAGGAGTTTTCTCAGCCTGGAGATGAAAGGTTTTTGACCATAGTCCACAGGACCAAATGTCCCTCCTGTATGCAAAAGATGCTGTATACCAAGACATCACAGCTGAGCACTGCCAGGATAAGGCAAGCCAAAAGATTCTTCCCAAGATGCATTGCCAGGGAAGATATCAGGTGTGATGTGGATGAGAACGTGGACAAATGCAGAAGACCGGGCAGATTAGAAGATGGCCTTTTCTGTTTGTATATTTTGTATTTTCACATACAGTAATACTGTAAATGGCAGCTATATGCATATTTTTGTTATCTTGCAGAAATGTCCTGTTGCAAATATAGCCGTTACTGCAGCAATTCTGTCTCTGTCTTCTTTTTTCATAAACCATACATTCTATAAAGCTACTCTAAGAAGGGTAATTTATTTTGTTGTATTGAATTTCTGCTGCAAAAAACAAAAACAACAACAACAACAAAATGCATGCATTTACATTACAAACAAAACAAAAATGTAGAGAGACTTCAAAAACAAAACAAAAAAAATTGCAGTGCAAAACACAATCTATGATCAATACAATATACTGTCTATTGTATAAGGGCAGACCTGACACATATAAAATAATGCAGTTTCTGTAATTTCAGCTGATGTCAGTGTTTTTTTTGTCATTGTGTTATGATTGACTAAATGTTCCTGTTGGAAGAGAACATGTGTTAGTGTTTTGAATAATTATTTGATTTTGAAACATGTTTGCAGTGTTTTGGTAGACATAGTGTATTGTGTTAGTGTATTATTGTATTTTGAAAATTAGATTTGGAGTTTAGTTTACAATGTGTGATTTTGAGCATGAAATTAACCGTTTTGCCAATTGTGTGTTTTAGGTGTGTTGGTGCGTTAAGAGTTTAGGAAACTTGTTAAATGTATTGAAAAAACTGTCATAGCGATTGTAAAAAACTGTAATCCGACCCCTAAACCTTCCCATTACACTAAACTTGATGCATTTTTACATAAAAAAAAGTTAATTCTGTATGATTTATAAGCTTGTGTACTTCAATTTAGGTGCACAGTGACACGAGTCCCCATGAGTCTGTGTGCATTCAGGTTTAAGTCCCCACCGGGATAGACACACACACACACACACACACACACGCACGCACGCACGCACGCACGCACACACTGTATAGATACTTCATTATTTACAGTTTTTTTCGATTGCTAAATGACAGTGAGCACAACAGGGGTCACATGTGCAAAACTCTAACTACAGTCTGCACAGCAGCAGTTCATGTGGACCAAACTCTAGTTCGTTTTTCATTGTTTGAACACAGTTTTCAAAACTCTACACACTTATCCCATGACTTTAACCACAACCTGCACAACACTGTGGATTTACTGCACTTTGTTCAAATGCTAACACACTGCTGTCAAAACTGTGAACCACACATTCAAAACAGAATAGATTTCAGCCTTGTGCCTTTCAAACACTGCTGATTGCAATTTCAGCTGAAAGGCTCCCAAACACAAAAGAAATATATTTGAAATATAGTTTTGGAATATATGCAAATATTTGAAATTGGCCCAATAAATATATTTTAGTTACAGTAAATATATGTAAATATATTTCACACTTACAGTAACATCTTATATTTTTGTTATATTTCAGAATATATTTCAAAATGATAAATATAAGTGACCAACAATGCAAATATATTTCAATGTATTTGGAATATATGCCACATATATTTTTTACACTTTACTGTAAAATATATTTCAATATTTTTTTTTTTTTTTTTTAATGGGTGGAGGTGGAAAGTGTTTGGTCACCACCCACATGACCAAATGTATCTTTTGGAAGCCATGCGTGCCGGATGTGAGGACACGAGTCCAGAGGACTGCCAGGGATGGATAAGGCACTCCAGAAGGTTCTTCCCCATGCAGGTGCATGGCAAGAGAGAACATTAGATATGATGTTGATGGAAACCTGTGGCCTGATGCTAGAGAGAGAGGCAGGATTAGCCCCTCAATTATTTGTTCGAATTACAGTATGTAGCCTACTTTTAGTTTCTTTTTTCTCATTACTGTAATTCCGTAAATTACTACAGACTATTGAAGCAAACTGCTAATTTTCATTTACCTTAAAGAATTGTTATGTTCTAAAAATGTAAATAAATCATGTGAAAGAATGTCACTCTTTTCTTTGAAGAAAATATTACTTTGTATGAAGTCACTAAAATTGTTCAAACTGTAAAGATGAAAAGTTTGTATTTTCTGTATTGGTGTTTGATGCTAGTGTTTTTACTCTCAGTGTGTTCTGAGTGACAGTGTGTGTTATCTCAGTGAGGGTTGTGCATAGTGTTTGGCTGCACTGAGCCTGTTTTGAGCCATGTGTTAAGAGTTGTGTTGCTTGGAGTGAGTTTTGCAGGTGATGTGAACTGTTTAGCTCAGGTGACTGTTGGTAGTGCAGACTGTGGTTAGAGTTTTGCACATGTAGCTCCAGTTGTGCTCACTGTCGTTTAGCAATCGGAAAAAAACTGTAATATGAATTAGTCTGTCTGAATTTTCCATAGTTTTTACTTGTATACTTTTAAGTTGCATTTATTTGGTGCTTTGTTCAATCTCAAACCATTATTATATTTGTATTATTAAGATGTCTGCACAGAAGTTAACTGTAATCTGTGCAAACATTAATTTAGCTTAAATTAAACGTCTTGCTTTGGTCTACACTGGAAGTGTTCTGTTAGCTCTGCTAAACTAATTTTCTAAAACTAAAACTGGAGCTAAATAAATAAAAACTAAATAGAAATGTGTTTACAAAATAAAAACTAAACTAAAACTAACAAAACCATTAATGAAACTTACTAAAACTAAAACTAAACTGAATTTTAAAGTAAAATAAAAACTAATTTAAAAATGTAAAACTATAATAACCTTAGTGTGTACAGATAATGTAGAAAAAGGTGACAAAATCTTATGCCACTGAGATGAAGGAAACCATGTTATTTTAACTAAGGAATAGTCTATTGGGATCTCCACACACAATATAAGGGTTAAATGTCAGAGTTGACAGTTTTTGATTTCCAGGGAACACATAAATGGATAAAATGTATACATTGAATGTAATGTAAGCCGCTTTGGACAAAAGCATCTGCCAAATGTGTAATGGTTGAATTAACATTAAAAAAAAAAAAAACCTTACACGGTAACTGCAGTGCTAAATCTTAGAAATAGACATTCTAATGAATATAATACTGATGATATCCCCAGCCTTACCTTTGTATTGAGAGCGTTTTTCATCTGAAGAAATTGCTGAAAGTGTGATATCAGAATTTTCATAGATTGAATCCATTTCATGAGCCTGACAGAAGACGTGTCCGCTGAGACTTCAGTTCTGTTCGAGTTTGTTCAGAATAAGGAAGTCACAAAACATGTCATTCATATTTATACAGACAGGAAATAATGAAGTAATGAGTCTGAAGAACACATCTAGCAACTAATATTTAGACAGGCAAAATGTTTGTATTAGTTTTTATCTCCTGCTTTAACTTATTAACAAATTTAGAGTGCAGAACACTTACAACTTTTGATTATAGATATATAGGTTTTTGCTCCTAATTAGCTGGAAGAGAGAAGTGAGTGCATTGATCTGAATAAGGATTAAAGGGGATTCAAGAGAATAAAGAAATAAGATGGTAAAAAGTTCTCGGTCTAATTGTAGTTATGAAGAAGCTTGCATGACCCCTCCTGTTTGTACAGAGACTCATTATTTTGAAATGAAATATAGAAATTTGATGGGAAAAAAAGTATTTGAAAGTGAGGGGACATTTCTTTTTTTGCTGAGACTATCATACTAACTTATTCCCAAAGTTGTATTTAAGAAGGTTCCTGAGTAACATTTAAGGTTTTTATTTTTATTTTTGAAAACTGACTTAATGTGTGAATGTTATTTTAGCCTTCAAAAAATTTTTTTTTTAAATACTTTTTAAAAATAGATTTTAGAATATATTTAATAATACTGAAAAATTATAATAATACCAAAGTGCACAAATAATACAACAAATTATCACTGAAGATAACATAAAAAAGTAAACAAATCATATCTTTGATTCAGTGATTCTGAAATGAAAGCTTTAGCGTAAGTTCTGCCAGGAAGACTCAATCAGCGCGTCATGTATTACCTCACTTCTAACCAATCATGTGCTAACACTCGTAGTATAAACGATTGGTACTTATTTGTCTGAGTTCGCAGATGCTGACGCTGCCAGTTACCTCCATCCTCCCCAAGCACCACCAAGATGGTACCTTCCCCTTCATCCTCCCCACCACCACCAGGATGGTCCCTTCCTTTACCTCCAGGGGGTCGGCTGCGCCCCTGCCTTCATCTTCAGGCAGGATATGCAGCTTCCGCTACCCTCGCATTGCGCGCTAAGGATGGGGCCTACACCAAAGAACTTTATAAATTTATGCTTGCTGGGCTGTTAATAAATATTCGCTTGTTATATCAATTTATCTCCCGAGTCTTTCTGTTAGAACTGGTTATAGGAGAATGTGCCAGCTTGCAGTTTAAAACATTAGTGCTTGTTTTATTCATACCACATCTCTAAATAAGTCTTTATAGAAATCGTAAATATATATTAATTTAAAAGAGACTGCAACAAATGTATCTTCATTTTAAATGGACAGCAATATATTTAATCATGTCTAGCACCTTGACATATATGTTTTCAGTATTACAGTTTTTTTCAGTCGCTAACAAGCGTTTGTCCAACCAGTGTTCACATTTTCAAAACTCTAAACACAATTAGCACAGCATCAGTCTTTTGTGGCCATACCATTCACATATTTCTTGTATTTTTCACACAATATGCAGTCAGTGAACACATTTCCATAATGCTTAAATTTTCTTAACAGACAAGCTATACCTCCCAACAAAATTATAGAGTGTTTTTGTTGTAATACAAATGTTAACACACAACATCCCACAACAGCAAAAACAATATTCCAAACCTTAGATACAGTATGGACTGCATTTATTTACCATTTACATGAAACTTTTACCATTTTTGTAAATTTCATGATTTTAGCAAAATGTGATTTTGATTGCTAGCAAAATGTGTTGCTTTTGAACAATGTCATGAAGAAACAAGCTTTTCGAGTCCATATGCATCTTCCTGTAATGATGCTGAAAATCCAGCTTTTCATCACAGGAATACTGTAAATTACATTTTAAACATGACATACATATTTTTAAAAAGAAATCAGTTATTTCAAATTGTACTACAGTTTTTTTCAATCGCTAACAAGCGCTTACCCATACTTCAGATAATTTTTCTAAACTCTTAACACAGACTCACACCTACAAAACACAATTGGCCAAATGGTTAATTGTCTTCTCAAAAACACATTTTGTTAAATATACACTAACTCTTCATTTCAAAACAGAACACATGTTTCTCTGCGCACACACTAACTTTACCAAAACACTGGAAATCTGACTCAAAATGAAATTATTCTGTCAAAGAATAACACTTGTTTTCACTTCACAAGGTACATGCAGTCAATCAAAGTACACCAGGTTTCAAAATACTGGCTATTGTTGACATTACTAAAACTGCATAGACTTTTATGTTTCAGTTTTACAGGTATCTGCATGCAAAACATGCAATCCACCGTTTTACACTAAATTTCTTGGTTGGGAACTGTATGTCCACATGTACAGTACTGTTCACATTCATAAACATTCCAGTAAAAAGCAAATCAGTTTTTATTCCTTTACTGTTTACTACAGGAGGTACAGTAGAAAAATATCCATGAAACACACAAGAGCATTCTGAACAAAAAAACAACAGCAAAAACATTACATTTCGTCCAGGTCGACGCCTTTTGGCCAGATTGAATCCTGCCTCATCTATGTATATGAATTCATGAGGGGCCTGGTTGGCCTCCAATTCCATAACTCTCAAAACAAAGTTTATGTAAATCATATCATCACTGTATACTATACTGTACTGTAACATATTACTGTGTAGGTTACCTACTTGCAAAGTGCAAAGCTTATAGAACTGGACATTGAATTGAATATACAGTACACTATATCTGGACATATTGTCGTTGTAGCTCCTTGACTCTCTCACTGATATATTGTTTTTGAACTGATATCATTGCAGAAGCAGAGTTTTTTTTTTTAAAAAACTTTCATATTGTAAAATATTAGTACAATTTAAAATAACTGATTTCTTTTTAAAAATATGTATGTCATGTGTAAAATGTAATTTACAGTATTCCTGTGATGAAAAGCTGGATTTTCAGCATCATTACAGGAAGATGCATATGGACTCGAAAAGCTTGTTTCTTCATGACATTGTTCAAAAGCAACACATTTTGCTAGCAATCAAAATCACATTTTGCTAAAATCATGAAATTTACAAAAATGGTAAAAGTTTCATGTAAATGGTAAATAAATGCAGTCCATACTGTATCTAAGGTTTGGAATATTGTTGTTGCTGTTGTGGGATGTTGTGTGTTAACATTTGTAAATACTACAAAAACACTCTATAATTTTGTTGGGAGGTATAGCTTGTCTGTTAAGAAAATTTAAGCATTATGGAAATGTGTTCACTGACTGCATATTGTGTGAAAAATACAAGAAATATGTGAATGGTATGGCCACAAAAGACTGATGCTGTGCTAATTGTGTTTAGAGTTTTGAAAATGTGAACACTGGTTGGACAAACGCTTGTTAGCGACTGAAAAAAACTGTAATATTTTACAATATGAAAGTTTTTTTTACAGTTTTTTACAATCGCTATGACAGTTTTTTCAATACATTTAACAAGTTTCCTAAACTCTTAACACATCAACACACCTAAAACACACAATTGGCAAAACGGTTAATTTCATGCTCAAAATCACACATTGTAAACTAAACTCCAAAACTAATTTTCAAAACACAATAATACACTAACACAATACACTATGTCTAACAAAACACTGCAAACATGTTTCAAAATCAAATAATTATTCAAAACACTAACACATGTTCTCTTCCAACAGGAACATTTAGTCAATCATAACACAATGACAAAAAAAACACTAACATCAGATGGAATTACAGAAACTACATTATTTTATATGTGTCAGGTATGCCCTTATACAACAGACAGTATATTGTATTGATCATAGATTGTGTTTTGCACTGCAGTTTTTTTTTTTTTTTTAAGTCTCTCTACATTTTTGTTTTGTTTGTAATGTAAATGCATGCATTTTGTTGTTGTTTTTTTTTGTTTTTTTGCAGCAGCAGAAATTCAATACAACAAAATAAATGACCCTTCTTAGAGTAGCTTTATAGAATGTATGGTTTATGAAAAAAAGAAGACAGAGACAGAATTGCTGCAGTAACGGCTTTATTTGCAACAGGACATTTCTGCAAGATAACAAAAATATGCATATAGCTGCCATTTACAGTATTACTGTACACTGTAAAACTTTACTGTAAATTTACAGCGAATTTCCTACAGAATTGTACTGTATTTCCATAATACAGTATTAGGCTGTATATTTTACAGAACAGCTGTAAATATACAGCACATTTCTGTTTTCAACCCGATAAATTCGTAATACAGTATCATACTGTAAAAGCACTGCATTGTGGGATTGATTTCTTTCGCGCTCAATTCAGTTCAAATGTGACGCGAGCCGACATGTAGCTACTACAGGCAAACTTGATTTGTCAGCGGGATTCAACTGAACAGAATAATCATTCCTGTTAACAAGATAAACAGTGTCTGCGAATCTGTGAGCAATTTTTAAGCTTTTGTGAGCTTCGGTTCGTGTTTGAAACATTAGTTGTCTGTGACGCAGCAGAAAATGGGCGACATTAATGTTACATGAAGACGGATGGAAGAATTTGTCATCTGAATAACCTGCGCCTGTGACGATTAGTGGGATTTAGAGTTTGAGAAGATGGAAAATTGTTCAACTGAGTGATACGGTAAGCCAATATATTTTGTTTTTTTGCGTTCGCATTTCTACATTGTTTTTACAAATGCTTATTTGGTTTGATTTTCTACCGCGGCCGCGCAAACAATTCACTCTGTTCCACCTGTTTACCAAGTAACTTAACGTTAACTTCGATATTTCACATAATAGGCAACATATACCATGTTATTTGCATGACCTGCTTTTGATATATATTTTTCGTTTCAGGCTTTGTAATCTGATGACGGTCCAGTGCTAATGTAAGTGCTTTTAAGTAGTGTTACAGTTATAGTCGTGGTAAAAAAAAAAAAAAAAAAAGGCTATCAAATGCTGTCAGTTCTGTGATCGTGCTTTTGAATCGTTGTCAGAATTTTCAGTTTTGCTAGCATAAAAAAATCCATGTTAATGCTGTTTTCAAATGTAGTATTCCTGATTGCCATGCCATATGTTCCTACAAATTGCCTAACAATTCAAAGAGAAGTTAGACGGTGTTATCCTTCAAGCAGATAAGTAGATGATATTCAACAAATCTCATTAATCTGTAATATATGTTTTATGTTTTGGTTCTGTTGATCATGGTTGTGCTGTCCTTTTTAAAAATTGTTTCAGGAATTTGCAACGCTGATGTCCAGCAATCTACATTTGCCAGAGAGTCCACGCCTTATTTCCTGGTATGTAAACATTAAAGGTTTAAGTTTAAACCTAAAATGAAAAGCCATCATTTACTCACTCCACTGCAAAATATGTTTTTCTTAATTAGTGTTTTTTTCTTGTTTCCAGTCCAGATATCTAAAATTCTTACATGAAGAAGCATTTAATTGACAAGTAAAAAGTGTCTTGTTTTCTGAAAGAATAAGTAAAAATTTTGTGAGTTTATGCTTAAAACAAGCAAAATAATATGGCAGTGCGTTTTAGTGTTCTTCTAACCCTAATCAATTTTAATTTTTAGGTGAAAATTTTAATTTATAGAACTATGAATAGATAGACAACTACATCGAACCACAGTGGAACCCACAATAGTTATTTTAATTATTAATATTATTTATTAATTCATTTTATTTTATTTTTTTTCAATTACAGGTCAATCTCTAAGCAACCAGTGCTGGACATTACGTTTGGAAGGTCAAGGTGTGTGTGGATCACAGCCTAGCTTCATCGCTGGCCTGGCAGCGCTGTTTGCCTCCTCCTATAACTTCAGCTTGCAGTACAGGAAGAGGCAGCACCTTGAGTTTGTTCAGAGGTTAGTCATTAGCATATTTGCCATTCATATAAATATTAGACTGAATTGTGACTTGTCTTGACAGTATTTATTAAGCTGACTGACTACTGGTATGAACAATATGGCCCTG
This sequence comes from Squalius cephalus, assembly GCF_949319135.1. Taxonomy (NCBI): domain Eukaryota; kingdom Metazoa; phylum Chordata; class Actinopteri; order Cypriniformes; family Leuciscidae; genus Squalius; species Squalius cephalus. Next base: position 38,892,782 of record NC_137129.1, on the reverse strand, counting down.
GTTTCCATACTGGGCTTAGCTTAAAGGGTTAGTTCACCCAAAAATGAAAATTATGTCATTAATGACTCACCCTCATGTCACTCCAAACCCGTAAGACCTCCGTTTCTCTTCTGAAGACATCTTAAGATATTTTAAATTTATTCCGAGAGGATTTCTGTCCCTCCATTGTAAGTGAATATATACATTTTGGTCCAAAATGAACAAAAACTACGACTTTATTCAACATTGTATTCTCTTCCGGTCTGTTTTCAATCCGCGTTCACGAGTCCACATTGACGCTGCTGACGTGTTATCTGGTGCGTCAATATGGACTCGTGAACGCGGATGGAAAACAGACCGGAAGAGAATACAATGTTGAATAAAGTCGTAGTTTTTGTTCATTTTGGACCAAAATGTATATTCGATGCTTCAAAACATTCTAAATAACCCACTGATGTCACATGGACTACTTTGATGATGTCTTTATTACCTTTATGGACGTGAACAGTGACACGTCCATTGACTTACAATGGAGGGACAGAAAGCTCTCGGAATAAATCTAAAATATCTTAAGATGTCTTCAGAAGAGTTCAGAGGTCTTACGGGTTTGGAGTGACATGAGGGTGAGTCATTAATGACATCATTTTCATTTTTGGGTGAACTAACCCTTTAAGACAGGTCTAGGCCTTAATAAAATTAGGGTATTTAAGCAGCTTTTATAAAAATGTCTAATAAAAAAAAAACATTACTGGTGTGCATCTTGAGACAAAACAGTGGCAGTCACATATTTAAGATATGTCAGTGCAAGTTGTTTTCAGTTGAAGGATTAGTGAAAATTCTATCATTAATTACACACCCTCATGTTGTTCCAAACCTGTAAGACCTTTGTTAATCTTCAGAACACAAATGAAGATATTTTTGATGAAATCTGAGAGGTTTCTGAACCAGCCATAGACAGAAATGTCTTTGCAACTTTCAAGGCCCAGAAAGGTAGTAAAAACATTGTTTAAATAATCCATGCAACTACAGTGGTGCAACCTGTTTTGTGCACAAAAAAAAATACAAAAAAATAACGACATTATTCAACAATCTCTACTCTTTCACATCATTCTCCTACGCTGTTGACGTAGTGTAAACAGTGTCAAGTCACCTTCATTTATATAGCGCTTTTAACAATATAGATTGTTTCAAAGCAGCTTTACAGTGATAATAGGAAATTACAGTAACATAGATTGTTTTGGCTTTACAGCAGCTCTAGAATATAGTTATTAGATCGACTATTTTTGACTGTCAAAATGCAGGCGGACACAGCTTCCGTGAGTTGTTCAAAATCTTTATTTTTGGTAAACTCTGTGTACACAAACAATGTTCTCAATGCTCTGGAGTTCATGTGTAGAGCCCCTGGTGATACTTCGAGCACAGTTTCATGTTGTGTCGAGCCTCCTTAGTGTTTTAAAAAATAGCGATTTTTAATGCTATCATAGTCCAAGCACTCCCATTCAAAAGGCAATTAGACCGAAAACGAAAATACGGTCAAACTTAAGTGGCGTTTCCATCCTAATTATGCTTTTAAATGAAAGTTTGCCTCTGGTAGATTAACAAAAAGACCCTAGGTTGCATTTTGGCGAGAGTTACCCTTTAATACACTCCGGCCTACTCATCCTCACAAAACAGTGTAGGAGAATGACATGTAAGAGAAGAGGTTATTTTGGGGTTATTTTGCACACAAAAAGTATTCTCGTCACTTCATAATATTAAGGTTGAACCACTGTAGTTATATGTTCTATTTACCAATGTTTTTACCACCTTTCTGGGCTTTGAGAGTTGCAATGACATTGATGTCAATGGAGGGACAGAAACCTCCCAGATTTCATCAAAAATATCTTAATTTGTGTTCCGAAGACGAACGAAAGTCTTAAGGGTGAGCAATAATGACAGAATTTTCATTTTTGGGTGCAAACATGCATTTTAGTCTGGTAAATGTCATGTTTAACATTATCATGTAGTCATGTATGCAATAAACATTGCAAGGCTTGCAATTAAAGTTAAATTATTTCTGTCACAAAGGTTTGGGCTGGATTCTGGCAATGTGTGCTCTATATAAACAGAGTCTATGGCTGCCTTTCCACTGATACTCTGATGGGACCTGATGAGGGGATGATATTAAAAGTTGTAGAATAAAACTTTAAATCTGGCAACCCCACTTCCAAAAGTTTAGTTAGTTGACAGTGTGCATGTAAACAGACACATTGAGTTGATGTATTTTAACCAGGGCAGAAAAAATATCAGTTATTGATCACAACATCCAACATTGCATTTTTTTTTATGTTGTTCAGTTTTATCCAAACAGATTAGTTGTTAAAACCGATATCTGTTTTTTATTTACACATCTTTTGTGCTGTCTCTCTCTGTCAAAATATATAAACTCAGTCTATAATATTTCATTGTTTTTTTTCCTTTCTTTTCTGCCTTTTAGACGATTTCCTGACATCAATCCTGAACGTGGATCAAAAACAAAGAAAGGACAAGTAACTTCAAACAAAACTGGCCAAGTTGTGCAAAAAAAGAACACTGTAAGCCTACAGGTGTCCTCACTTCTGCGAAAACTTGAAGACTTTGAATGGGATTTCGTTTGCACTTGTATGGACTTCAAAACAGAAACAGCAATTCACTGCCATTATAAAGCTTGGAAGAGCCAGGACATTTTTTAATATATCTCCGATTGTATTCGTCTGAAAGAAGAATGTCATATAGACCTAGGATGACTTGAGGGTGAGTAAATTTGAGCTAATTTAATTTTTTGGGTGAACTATCCCTTTAATTAAGTGCTAAGTGTTACCTGTTTGTTGTTAAGTGTTAAAATTGCATTTTATGTTTAAAAAAAATTCAGCCAACATGTTCACAGAAGGCAATTTTCTGATCTTTGCTTTTAACCAAAATAAATGTTTTAAAACCCAGAAAATGTTGTTTTCTTTTTCCTAGTGTGACTACTATACAATTTATTGCTGTAGACAAGTTTAATATTGTAAAAATATGTGGTATATTCTGTATTTGGTAATTACAGTGGAGTACTGTAAATGCTGTTTACTGTACTAGTGCTGTAAAAATACAGTATGTGGCTGGCAACCCAGCTGCCAGTATTTTACTGTAAATTTACAGTACAATGTTTTACAGTACAATACTGTAAATGCTGTCTACAGTACTAGTTCTGTAAAAATACAGTATGTGGCTGGAAACCCAGCTGCCAGTATTTTACTGTAAATTTACAGTACAACGTTTTACAGTACAATACTGTAAATGCTGTTTACAGTACTAGTTCTGTAAAAATACAGTATGTGGCTGGCAACCCAGCTGCCAGTATTTTACTGTAAATTTACAGTGAAAAGTTTTACAGTGTATGTGAAAATACAAAATATACAAACAGAAAAGGCCATCTTTCTGCACGGTCTTCTACATTTGTCCACATGTTCTCATCCACATCACGCCTGATATCTTCCCTGGCAAGGCATCTTGGAAGGAATCTTTTGGCTTGCCTTACTGTATCCTGGCAGTGCTCAGCTGTGATGTCTTGGTATGCAGCATCTTTTGCATACAGGAGGGACATTTGGTCCTGTGGACTATGGTCAAAAACCTTTCATCTCCAGGCTGAGAAAACTCCTCAATGGGGTTGAGGAAAGGGAAGTAAGGGGCAGGGAAAATGGACATCATCCTCTGATGGGTGTCAAACCAGACTGTGACTGCACGGGAATGGTGGAATGCCACATTGTCCCATATTTGCATAACTTCAATCAGCTGTTTCTCACTAGCAATGAAATAAGGAGAAAAAAATACAAAATATACGAACAGAAAAAGCACCAGAAGAATAAAAAAAAAGAAAAAAAAAAGAGTCATCTTCTAATTATTTGCATAATCAGCTGTTTCTCAGTAACAATAGAATAAAATACAGGGGATATATTTGTGTTTCAGTTCACAATATAAGCAGCTGTTTACCTTGAGTTTAGCCTGTAAGGTTAGGTTTAGAACATGGTGTTATCTGTTCTGACATACAGTGTTAAAGCATTGGTAAATTTGGCTGTAAAAATCCATTGTTTTGGTCTTGTTTGAGCTTGTGTGTAAAAGAAGTTCAAGCATTTTAAATTTGTGTTAATTGTATACATTTTATATTAAAGCAACAAGAAATGTGTTAATAGTATAGCTTACACAGGCGGATGTAGTGCTAACTGTGTTAAGAGTTTTGGAAAATTGTTAAATGTATTGAAAAATCTGTCATAGCAATCGTAAAAAACTGTAAAAAAAACTCTGCTTCTGCAATGATATCAGTTCAAAAACAATATATCAGTGAGAGAGTCAAGGAGCTACAACGACAATATGTCCAGATATAGTGTACTGTATATTCAATTCAATGTCCAGTTCTATAAGCTTTGCACTTTGCAAGTAGGTAACCTACACAGTAATATGTTACAGTACAGTATAGTATACAGTGATGATATGATTTACATAAACTTTGTTTTGAGAGTTATGGAATTGGAGGCCAACCAGGCCCCTCATGAATTCATATACATAGATGAGGCAGGATTCAATCTGGCCAAAAGGCGTCGACCTGGACAAAATGTAATGTTTTTGCTGTTGTTTTTTTGTTCAGAATGCTCTTGTGTGTTTCATGGATATTTTTCTACTGTACCTCCTGTAGTAAACAGTAAAGGAATAAAAACTGATTTGCTTTTTACTGGAATGTTTATGAATGTGAACAGTACTGTACATGTGGACAGTTCCCAACCAAGAAATTTAGTGTAAAACGGTTTTGCATGCAGATACCTGTAAAACTGAAACATAAAAGTCTATGCAGTTTTAGTAATGTCAACAATAGCCAGTATTTTGAAACCTGGTGTACTTTGATTGACTGCATGTACCTTGTGAAGTGAAAACAAGTGTTATTCTTTGACAGAATAATTTCATTTTGAGTCAGATTTCCAGTGTTTTGGTAAAGTTAGTGTGTGCAGAGAAACATGTGTTCTGTTTTGAAATGAAGAGTTAGTATATATTTAACTAAATGTGTTTTTGAGAAGACAATTAACCATTTGGCCAATTTTGTTTTGTAGGTGTGAGTCTGTGTTAAGAGTTTAGAAAAATTATCTGAAGTATGGGTAAGCGCTTGTTAGCGATTGAAAAAAACTGTAATGGTATATCAGTGTATTACTGAACTGGTTCTATGCATTTATTTCCATTGCATTCAAAGTGATGAAAATGAATTAAACCGCTGCAGCTTCACACACAAATCTTTTCTCTTGAATAATAATTAGAGAATTT